>NC_071631.1:14080500-15422500 GCF_014839835.1 Dryobates pubescens
CTGGCAGGGACGTGGCTGGCACCTCCACACCACTGGCAAAATGTGTCACCTCCCTGGGGGGAACTGCATGCAAGGGACTAGGGGGTGTCCCCAGACAGCAGTACAAAGTTCATGGGTTTGTTGGCTCTTCTTAAACACGGAAGAAGGTCCTATGTTGACAGGCAGGATCTGCCTCCTCTCACTCCTGGCTGCTGTCCCACAGCTAGACAGGGAGGTATCTGCTGGCTGTGATGAAACTGACCCTGTGTGCCACTGCACTGTGTGTAAAACCCAGGCTGTGGCACAGACCCTGAACCAGGGGTGCAGCAAACAGGAGAGGGTGGGGCACATGGGGATGCCTAAGTTCCCTCTTATACTATCAAAAATTGGAGGAGAACTTTTCACAGAGACAGCCCCAAGGATGTGCCTGTCTTAGGGCTGCCAAAACCCTGCTGTACATAACTGGGAGCAGAAAACTCTTTACCATCTTGGGAACCCATGTGCTCCCCCATCTTCACATTTCCAGCTCAAATGGAAATGGCTGAGAACAAGTGCTTGTGTGTCAGCCCTGAGCAGGGAATGAGAAATCAGTCCAAGATGTGGCCAAAGAGATGGGGTATAAAGCAGCAGAGTGAGACCCCACAGGAGGAGAGAGCAGGGCAGATGTAGGGGCAGTGCTGACCTGGTCTCCCCAATCCTCCGCAGTGTCTCATACACCTGCAGGAAGAACTGCCGAGGGATCCCCTGCAGCCCCAGGATATTCTGTGTAGGAGGACAAAGCCTGGTGAAAGCCCAGCACAAGCCCTTATCCCAGCCCTGCCATCCCTCTGCACCCTGCTGAGAGCACCAGCCATGCCCTTGTGCCTTGGCATCAGCTCCCACTGTGACCGCAGCCATTAGCTAACGCTGGCCTGACACAGCCTGACGCCATCTCCTGGAGTCTCTGATTTTGGTCAACCACAAAGGAAGCACTGCAGCCCCAGAAGAGCTGGAGGGACTCAGGTCGCTGAGAGGGACCAGTGAGGAACCAGCTGAGCTGTAAACCCACTGTACCTGACAATCACCTATCACTTCCTGCCAGTGACCAAATCAACTGTTCTGGTTTTACTGGTGTCTTCAATGCCACCAGGTGGTCACATGCAGAGGTTGAATTCTGCTTGGTATGCTCAGAGCAGCACATTCAGGAACCCACCAGAACCACTGGCAGAGATCTGTGGCCCCTTGCCTCAAGCACATCCCCCAGGCCAGTGCTAAATATCTTAGCTCTGCAGAACAGGCAGCTCTGGAAGGGAGCAAAGGAGGTGTCCAGGGCAGACCAGAAGCCCCTACCTTGACTTGGTTGAAGCTAATGGTGATGGAAGCAGCTGATGTAAACCCTTTAATGACAGGGCAGGAGATAAAGTCCAGAAGGAAACCTGCATGGGACAAGAGACAGTAAAGACACTGCTGGCCCCAGCTGGGAGCACACACTGCTTGCATGCACACAGAGCTGTCGCAAGTCTTAGCAGGACAATCCCAGTGTCTTGGAGAGCACTGGGGCAGGGGGACAGCTAGATGGACACAACAACCACAGGGTGTACCCTAAAAATACAACCAGGCATGGCAAGCACATCTCACCGAGGTGCAGGAGCCCCATGGCCAGCTGGATACAGCCGGAGAGTAAGGTGAGCAGGATGGCATAGACAGGCTCATGGAAGGCATAAGAAGACACAAGCAGCGACATGATGGCCGTGGGACCCAGCGTCACGTCCTTGGCGGTGCCCAGGAAGCAGTAGACAAAGCAGCCCATGAAGGAAGAATAGAGGCCATACTGCACGGGGACAAGAGCAACACCAGCATGACAGTCAGAGCTGAGAGATGCCAGGCACCTCCAGGACGAGGAGGACTGAGCTGTTCTCAGGTGCCTCCGGTGCCTGCAGCCAGCCCTAAGCAAACACACGGCGTCTGCACCGTCCCGACCCGGAAAATGGATGACTGCACAGGACCAGCCCTCGGCCACTGGCTGCCCAGCCCTGCCCGCCCTAATGCCACAGGCTGTGGTCAGCGAGCAGGTGTCCCCTAGCATCCAGGGCTGCGGGGCACTGTCACCCACCTGCAGAGGCAGCCCGGCGACCTCGGCGTAGGCCAGTGCCTGCGGCACGACGGTGAGCCCCACGGTCAGGCCGGCCATCAGGTCCAGCTGCAGCCAGGACAGGGAATAGTGCGGGAGCCAGCGCAGGATGGGCAGCTTCGCCCGTACACCCGGGCACCCGCAGTTCTGCCCCGGGTGCCACGCACCCTGAGCTGCCATGGCCAGGACAGTGGCCACCAGCCCGGTCACCTCTAGCCGCCGGGACCTTCTGCACAAGCCACGGGGGCCAGAGCTCCCGGGTCGCCGGGGGAGCAGAGGGACCGAGGGCTCGCCGTCGGCCCGGGACCGACTGGCTCGGGCACCTCCGCGGGGTCGGGGACCTGAAGGGAGGTTCCGCCGGAGCTGCGCGGGAGCCCCGTAGCCACCCCTCGTTTCAGCCGCGGGCTCCCGGCGGCTCCGCCCGGGCCGGATCTGAGCCACCGGGGCTGCCTCATGTGACCGGGGCAGAGGAGGAGCCGCGACGGCGGGAGGACCCGCTGAGTGCCGCCGAGCCTCGCCGCCGGCGCCCGGCCTCTGCCGGTGTCGGTGCCGGTACCGCTGCCATGCGGCATTTGGCGCTGCTGTTGCTGTTGGCCCCGCTCGGGACCGGCGGAACACCGGCTCCGGCCCGCAATGTGCTGCTCCTCCTGGGTAAGTGCGACTGCCGGCCCGGCGGAGCCCCGCGACCAGCCCCGCGGCGGGGTACCTCTGCCCGGAGCTCTGGACGGCCCCCGGGCAGGGGAGGGACGGCCTCGGGGGTTCCGCAGCATCCCGTCTGCTGGGATGGTTCGGATCAACTTCAGCCCAGGAGTGATCCCAGAGTCATTAGTGTCCCCCGGGCTTTGCCACCCCGCATCGTTAGGGACACACCAGGGGGCTGTCCCGGTGCTGCTGGGCTCACCCTGTACCCCTCCCGCTGCAGCAGATGACGGTGGCTTTGAGAGTGGCACCTACAATAACTCGGCAATCCGGACACCCAACCTGGACGCCCTGGCCCGGCGCAGTGTGATCTTCCAGAACGCCTTCACCTCTGTCAGCAGCTGCTCTCCGAGCCGGGCCAGCATACTGACTGGCTTACCCCAGGTAGGGGCACTGCCACTCTGCAGTGGGCACAGTAGGCCAGAGCCAGTGAACATCCAGCGTGGTCACAGGACCTGGCAATCCCCGCCTCTCCGGTCTACTGACCCACTCTCCCCTGCTCCCTGCAACCTGCTTCCCATGCACATGTACTTGGTGCATGGCTGGACTGGTTTGGGAGCCAGGCTGGCAAGCATTGTCCAACTATGCTGTTTTCCCTGGTCTACAGCACCAGAACGGGATGTATGGGCTGCACCAGGATGTACACCACTTCAACTCCTTCGACAGCGTGAGGAGCCTGCCCCAGCTGCTCAGCCAAGCACACATCCGGACAGGTAGGGAGCTCAGGGCAGGTGACACAAGCAGGGAACGTCCTACCCTGTGCACTGAACCCCACCAAATGAGAAAGCTTGAGTCCTAACTCATCTGCAAGCTGGAGAGTACCAACATACCCATGCTTCGTGCTGACACCTGCACCTTGCTTTTCTTGCCCCCACCACTGCTCCTCTGCCATCCCTCTTATAGCTCAACTCTACTTCCAGTCCCCATCCTGCATGGTCCTGGTTCACACAAGGCTTGTGCTTGATACAAACATCCACCCAGACTGCTCAGCTGCTCTAGTGCTTACCCATTCCTGTGACCTGGGGCAGCATCATCCCCAGATGGGTCTCGTTTTCTACCAGACCCAGAAGTGCCTCTGCAACTGTCAGAAATGACTGGAGAAGCCACCAGCATTTTCCACTCTCAGCTGAGCACAGGACATGCTGGAGCAGATCAGCTGCATCAGCCTCCAGGGAGGAGACAGCAGCAGCCAGTATCCCAGCCCCTGCTTTAGGCACACCCTGTGTCTGTGTTCTTGCAGGGATAATTGGGAAGAAGCATGTGGGACCCGAGGCTGTCTACCCCTTCGACTTTGCCTACACAGAGGAGAACAGTTCGGTCTTGCAGGTGGGGAGAAACATCACTCGAATCAAAGCGCTTGTAAGGCAGTTCCTGCAGAGCCAGGATGAGAGGTGAGCTGGACCCTGTGCTCCGGGGGTGAGCTGCAAGGGGGCACAGGAGAGGAGAAGGAAACCAGCCACGCTGAACCTGTGTCACAGAATCACAGAATGTTAAGGGCTGGAAGGGACCTCGAAAGATCATCCAGTCCAACCCCCCTGGCAGAGCAGGATCACTTACATCAAATCACACAGGAATGCATCCAGGCGGGTTTTGAATGGGAGGGAGACTCCACAATCCCCCATGGCAACCTGTCCCAGTTGGTCACAAATAGAAAGGGACACCTTGTCGATGGAATCTTCCCAGTGACACCAGCTCCCAGGGACGGTCTCATGGGGTATGGGCAGACCTTTGCTACACCTCCTCCACCCTCTCCATCTCTAGGCCTTTCTTCCTCTATGTGGCCTTCCATGACCCGCACCGCTGCGGGCACTCCCAGCCCCAATATGGGCCATTCTGTGAGAAATTCGGCAACGGAGAGAGCGGCATGGGCTGGATCCCTGACTGGAAGCCACAGATCTACCGCCCAGAGCATGTGCAGGTGGGAGCCTGTGGGGCTGTGTGGGACTATATGGGGCTTAGTGAAGCTATATGGGGTTGTAGGGGACTGCATATAGGGACTGCACATGACAGCAGTGTCTGCTGGAGCCAGGGTGGCTGTGGGCTGGCCCCCATCTTGGTCACTGCCATCAGTGTTATGGACAAGAGCTGGTGAAGGCTGCCCCAGCCTACCCACAGCCTCCTTCCTCATGGCAGCCATGTGCCACTTTTATTTCTCCATTTAGGTCCCCCACTTTGTTCCAGACACACCAGCTGCCCGGGCGGACCTGGCAGCCCAGTACACAACCATTGGGCGCATGGACCAAGGTAAGAGCCACAGGGGCCAGGCTGGCACCAGTGAGCACCACAGTCCCCTCATCCTCCTTCAGCTCTGTTTCTCTGTCTGCAGGGATTGGGCTGGTCCTGGAGGAGCTGCAGCATGCTGGCTTCCACAACAGCACACTGGTGATCTACACCTCTGACAATGGCATCCCCTTCCCCAGCGGCAGGACCAACCTCTACCGGTCAGGCACTGCTGAGCCCCTGCTAATCTCCTCCCCAGAGCACACCCAGCGCTGGGGACAGGTCAGCCAGGCCTTTGCCACACTCCTGGGTAAGAGCCCACATGCCCCATGAGGGAGCAGGGTGGGAGCTGGTTCCCACCTTCCTCACACTGGGTCCTGTCCCAGAGGACAGCCGCTAGCCCTTGGCATTGGCACAGCCAGCCCCAGGAAGGGAGAGGAGGGATGGCAGACCAGCAAGAACGCCAACATAGAATCACAGAATGGTTTGAGTTAGAAGGAACCTTTAAAGGTTGTTTAGTCCAAACTCCCTGCAGTGAGCAGGGACATCTTCAACTGAAACAGGTTGTTCAGTGCCCTGTCCAACCTGACCTAGAATGTTCCCAGGGATGGGGCATCTACCACCCCTCTGGACAACTTGGGACAGTGTAAAAAGCATCTTCCTTCTATCTAGTCTAAATTGCTCCTCTTTCAGTTTGAAACTGTTGCCCCCTGTCCTGTCACCAGCAGCTCTTGCTAAAAAGTCTATAGGAAAGAACCATCCTTCTGATGGGCTCCCTTTAATTACTGGAAGGCTTCAATAACTTCTCCCCAGGGCCTCCTCCTCATCCCAGGGCCCCTTCTGCCCTTCTCCGTGACTGCTTTCTTCCCACAGGTACCAGCCCCTCCTCTCACCTTTCTTTTCCCCTGCAGATCTCACACCGACCATTTTGGACTGGTTCTCCATCCCCTACCCTTCTTACAGCATCTTTGGCAAGAAGCAGGTGCAGCTCACTGGAAAGTCTCTCCTGCCAGCGCTGGAGTCAGAGCAGCCCTGGGACACTGCCTTCAGCAGCCAGAGCCACCACGAGGTGACCATGTACTACCCCATGCGAGCGATCCAGCACCAGCAGTTCCGCCTCATTCACAACCTCAACTACAAGATGCCCTTTCCCATCGACCAGGACTTCTACATCTCACCCACGTTCCAAGACCTGCTCAACCGCACCAGGGCCGGGCAGCCGACCCACTGGAACAAGTCCCTGCGCCAGTACTACTACAGGGAGCGCTGGGAGCTCTTTGACTGCAGCCACGACCCCACTGAGAGCCAGAACCTGGCCTCCGACCCCAACTACGCTGCTGTCTTCCAGATGCTTCGCACACAGCTCTTGAAGTGGCAGTGGGACACGGGGGACCCCTGGGTGTGTGCCCCTGATGCTGTCCTGGAGGAGAAACTGAGCCCCCAGTGCCGGCCACTGCACAATGAGCTGTGAGCATCACCTCTGCCTGGCGTCCCCATTGCCAGGGGACAGCCATGTGCTGCCCATCAGGCACAAGTGGGTTGGAGCAGGATCCTGGCTGGGCCAGTCCCAAAAGCCCTGGGTAATGCCCTGAGGCTCTGCTCTCTGTATTGCGCATACTGCCTGGTCTTGGAGCATTGAGGGATCCTGTTCTCCATCAGAGGAGCCTTAGGGACAGGTTGCTCCTCAAGGAAGCCTCTGGAAGAGAGGGCTCCATTTGTACTTGGAGCTGAGTATGCCTGGGACAGCTCCTGGCACTGTGGTGTCTGTGTGGCACTGCTTGCTGCAGGTACCAGTGAGGAGGTGGCAGGGATATGGTTTTATGTAACAAAATACACAAAGTGCCCAAAATACACTGAGTGACAGTGTCTGCTCCTTCCCTGCACAGCACAGGCTCGACCAGAGCCAGCCTGAGCTGGGGGTCCCCAAGAGCAGCAGTCCATGAGCTCAGAGCAGCTGGACAGATGGGATAAGGGGCTCTGTGGCACAGCCAGGGCTGCAGGAGCAGCCAGGGGTTCCCCCAGTGCTCTGGGAAATGGGGTGAAGCCTGCAACAGGTGCAAGTGTTCTTGCTGGGGGCCCAGGGATGGAGCTGGGGAGGACTGCAGCCAGGGTGGGCTGAGCCACGGTGGATTGAAGCCTGGGTGGGCTGAATTGGTGGGGATTCTAATAAGGGTGGGCTGAGTCAGGGCTCAGCAGCACTTTCAGGACAGGCAGCAGCAGAGAGGCACATGGACACAGCTTTGGGCTGCTCCCGGCAAACAGCAGCTTTATTCACAACACTGTACTGATCCCACTCCCCCCAAAAAGCAGCCAGAAGATTCCCCACAGTCCCTCCACAGGTTACCAGCTCTGCCTGTTAACAGGTTTGCTGTCTCCCAAGGCACTTTGGTGTTTTTTCCCCATTTTGGAAGAGGTAAGAGATTCCCCATCCCAAGGGGCTGTGCAAGGCCTGCCACTACAAGTCCAGTGCACACACTCATGAACTCACATGAAGAAGGAAGATAAATCCCAGGAGCTGAATTGCATGGAGAAGCAGCAGCAACTCTGGTTCTCCACAGGACAGCATGGATTAGGCTCCAGAGATGGAGGGAACAGAATTCTCTCTCCCTGCTGAGCAGCTCCGATCCAGCCTGGGCTCAGGACCACGTGATCACAAACTGCTCCCACATGGGCAGTGATACAGGGACTTTCAGCACCTGAGGGGGAGAAGGAAGGGTCAGCACATTGAGGACTGGCCAAGACAGAGCCTGAAGGGTGTCAGGGCCAAGGGGTGTCCTGTCGTCCTCAGGGTGCACACAGAGATGCAGCCTGGCATGGCCCCAGTCTTGCAGACCCCCTAGAAAACATGCCCACAGCAGAGAGCTCAAGCAGCAGAGCTTTGCCACTGCTCTCTGCAGAGCTCCAGCCCCATCACCATATAGTGTTTCCATCCATCTCCTCCTCGTCACCTTTTGTGTTCTAATCCAGCCCCAGAACAGGAACCCAACCCATGCTGGGCAGGGCTTTACACTCCTTGATGCCAACACAGCAGGTACTCGTGCCATCACTGGGACTAAAACTTGCCAGCTCCCTAGCTGAGCCCTGGATCCCCACCCAGCTGACAGCTCCCCACCACCATCACCCCCTCCCATGACAGGGTTGAGCACTCACCTGGGTGTCACTGCGGTAAGAGAAGTCACCCACAAGGGCACCATTGGCCAGCACTTGCTGGGGAGGGCTGGTGACACCCAGCACAGTGACAGCCTCCAGCAGGACTCCATCGAGGTGAGCACTAGCCTGTAGCAGTTGGCTGAGCACAGCACCCTGTGGGGACAGAGGACTGTCACCCTGCACACACCCAGGGCTTCTGCATGTGCCCTGCCCAGTACACTGCCTATCTGCAGGGCACTGATCCTGGGGAGGTAGGCATGCTGCCATCACTGGAGAGCAGCAAAGCAGCAAAGCTGTCAGAAGGACAGGACTGGGCATCATCCACTGCTGTGCAAGATGACAGCAGCAAGCTCTCTGGAGTAGCATCATTCCCCCCTAAAAGGGCTCCCAGCAGGGTGGAGCCCTCATGGGATCCCACCACCCACACAGTGCTGTAGCTGCTCAGTCTGGCACTTTTGGCACGACAGCTTGGCTGCACCAGGGCATGGTGCTGCCCATGACGTTTCCCACAGACACCAGGACCTACATGTGGCAGTCAATGTCTGGATGCCCCTCACCAGCAGTCCCTCCTCACTCACATGTGTGGCCAGGAAGAGGATCTCAGTGTAGTCCCCATTCTCAAAGCTCTGCCAGCTCTCTCCATCATCCCAGAACAGGTCTCCTCTGGCAAAGCCATCTGGTGTCAGTGCCACAACCAAGGCCATGCCCTTCTTGCGGGACTGGGCAGTGCTGAATGCAGGCTCCTGGGGCACAGGATCAGGAACAGCTCTAACACTGCCTGAGCTGCTTTCCCCCCACCCCTGCTGAGCATCACAGGCTTGGCAATGTCCAGTCTGCTGGTGACTGTGTCACAGCCCTCTGCCCTGCCCCATCACAGGCAGGGGCTGGCCAGGCAGGTTGCAGTGGCATCACCACAGTGCTGAAGGGCTCACCTGCAAGGGCAGGATGTACCCAGCACGGACATGAACATTAATAGTGTCCAGGGGAGCTGGTAAGAGGATCCACTGTCCCTTGCTGTGGATGGTAGAGTCCTAAACAACAAGAGGAACGAGCACGCATAAGGCACAGTGTGGCCAAGAGGGTCCCAACCCAAGGTGGCTGATCTTGAATGGCCATGAGCAAAGGCAGGCAAGGCACAGCCCTGGGGGGCGGATACCAGCAATGGGGTGCAGGAACGCACTGTGTGCCCCCTGAAAGCCCCGAGGCAGCGAAAGGGAGCACCCACCCCTGTGAGGCTGTACCACGTCCCCGCCGGGAAGTAGCCACTGACTTTGGTCTTTCCTGCCTCCAGCACAGGTGTGATGAGCAGCCCCCCACCCCACATGAGCTGGCGGTCCACAGTCCATGTGTTGGGGTCCTTAGGGAACCTGGAGAAGGATGGGGAGGGGTAGTGTAGCACCAGGGAGAAACTGCAGCCACCTCCTGCTGAGCCTGGCACCCCTCAGCCCCATCCAGGCTGGCACTCACTCGAGGAAGAGAGGCCGTGCCACCGTCTCCCCAGCCGAGTGAGCTCGGTGGAAGAGGCTGTAGAGGAAGGGCAGAAGGGAGTAGCGGAGGTGGAGAGCACTCCTCATGGCTGCCTGGGCGGCTGGGCTGAAGGCATATGGCTCCTGTGGCTGCAGGAGAGAGGCCGAAGGAGGATGCTCAGAGCACACAGGCAGGAACACCAGGGACATGGGGTGGAGACCTGCAAGGCACAAGCCTGGCACCGATGGCACATGCCCCAACAGCTTCACCAGCCTCTTTCCCCCGCAGGCAGGGCAGCTGCTTGCACAACCCCAGAGCATCCACCCCTGCCCCATCCACCCAGCCACTGCCCTGCCCACTGCCTGCTGGGCGAGGCTGCTCACCCGGGCACCGTGGTCGTTGTGATTCCTCATGAAGGGGTAGAAGGCTCCCAGCTGGGTCCAGCGCACACACAGCTCCTCGGACGTGTCACCAGCGAAGCCACAGATGTCAGCACCCACCAGTGGCACTCCAAAGAGGTTGAAGAGCAGCACTTCTGTGGAGGGGGCACAGAGGGCATCAGGGGCACGGAGAAGCCCCCAGCTATGGGGGAAGTGCAGGGGGGAAGTGGTGGTGGATGTGACTCTAGGACCCTGCAGCCTACCTGGTACAGAGTAGTACAGCTGCTCCCAGGTGCTGCTAACATCCCCTGTCCAGTGCCCTGCGTAGTGCCCATGCCCAGCAAACGTGGAGCGCGAGATGACGAAGGGACGCTTGCCACGGATCCTCAGCAGTGCGCTGTGGGCAGGACAGGTTCTGCTCAGCACCACTCAAGACAGGGAAGGGGCTCCCAGCAGCTCCCAGCAGCTAGAAGCAGCTCCCAGCAGCACCACAGACCAAGTATATGCCAGGGCAGACATCTAGTGCCATCTCATCCATGGGGCAGGTGACACAGGACAGTGCTCAGGACACAATTCCCCAGCCCAGGAGCCAGCATGGCCACACTGCACCAGCTCCAGCCCCATCCAGCACTGGGCCATCAGCAGCAGGTAGCAGCATTATAAATCAAACCCTCACCCACCCACCAAACACCCACCACGCCCCAACTGCCCACACTGCAATGCAGGCTCCTGGCTCTGGCATCTCCTGGGATGTACTTCAACTCCTCCTGGGCAGCTGGAGCTGTGGCACGAGCCCCAGGCTTACTTGTGGGTGGCGATGGCCTCGGTCAGCCCATAGAGGCTATGCAGGTTGTAGTGGGAGGAGAGGTACTGCTGGCTGGAGGCACAGATGGTCCCAGCTTGGAGGCGTCCTCCAAACACACCTGCATGGGAGAGGTGGTGGCTCAGAGCCCACTTGGTGGGAACTGGAGCATGCCCTGGGCTCCTCCTGGGGCTCCCTGTACCTGGCACATAGAGTGGCTGCTCCAGGTTGTTGTTGGGGCAGCCATCCTGGGAGCCATCCACAAAGTTTGAGGGCTCGTTCATGTCCTTTGGAAGGAAGGGAAAGGGAGGGAAATGATGGGATGTTCTCTCTGACATGCTGGAGCCGAGCCAGGGAGCCACAGCTGGCAGGTTTGTGGGGGACACTCACAATCCACATGCCATCGAAGGGCACTTGGTCATGGAAGTCCTTCACCATGTCATGCCACCACTCATGAGTCTCTGGGTTGGTGAAGTCTGGGAAGACTGTTGGACCTGGCCAGACCTGAAGGAGGGAGACAGCAACAGGCAAAGACCTGCTGTCCTCAGGCCCTCTGCACCCCACAGTCCCCATGTGTCACCCCATTCTCCAACACAGTCACTGCATGGGTGTTGCTCTCGGGGTTCTTCCCAACATAGCTGCCTCCCACAAGGACTGGGGCTGCTCCCCACACTCACCTTCCCAATCAGGGGCTGCCCTGTGGTGTTTCTGATGAACACCCCTCGCTTCAGTCCCTCGTCGTAGGGCTTGTAGGTGCCAGGAGGCCCTGAGCTGCTGATCCCAGCATCCTGGCAGGGCACAAAGCCAGGGCTTCACCAGCAAGGGCAGGGAACAGCCTCCCTCACCCTCCTCACAGGAAGCTCCATCATTGCTCACGGGGGCATCTGGGAGTCTCAGTACCAGCCCACCCGTGTAGGAGCTCCAGCACAGCCAAGGATGTCACTCACCACGATCATGATGTACCTCAGGCCACGGCGGTGGAAGTCCTGCACCATCTCTGGGTAGTCCTTAAAGCTTTTCTTGTTGAAGGTGAAATCCCTCTTGGCATCTGCATAATCCAGGTCATTCCACTGCACATCCTGGGGATGGTGGCACTGGCACTCAGTAAGGAGCAGGGACCCCTGGATGCTGCCACAAGACCCCAGCCCTACAAGGGCTCTCCATCAGCCCCTCCATGGCCACTTTTGGGCAGAGACTTCAGGGAGCAGCCAAGACCTACCTGAGGGAAGCGAGCTGCTGACATATTGGCCACGACCTGCCGGGTGATGTTGGTGGAGGAGTATCCCCAGCGGCAGAGATGGAAGCCCAGGCCCCAGTATGGGGGCATGAAGGGGTACCCTGGAAGCCAGGAGGGTGCGTGCTGGCCAGGTGGACCCAGGGACAGCCCAGCATCATGCTCCCCTGCAGTGTTGCTCTGCGCTGCTGGCCCCATTGTGCCATGTGCAGCATCCCAGCAAAGCCACCCCAGGAGGTCCCATGCTCCCCAACCACAGCTTGGCCCTACCCACAACATCCAGGTACTGCCGCACCACACTCTTGGGATCAGGGCCCAGGAAGATGTAGAAGTCCAGGATCCCACCTGTTGTGCGCCAGGTCAGGGCTGGGCTGGGCTGCAGCAGCACATCTGGGGAAGCACAAGCATGGGATGAACAAGATGAGGACGAGGACAGGAGCCAAGCCTGTGCCCAGCACCTCCACAGGACTCACCCATTGCATTGCTGTTCAGCAGAAAGACACCATGAGCTGAACCACCATCCTCCATCCCCAGGTAGAAAGGGTGGGAGCCATAGAGGTTGACCTGGGGCTGGACCAGAGCACAGTGTGGTGCCAGCAAGACTCCACCAGAGACCCTGGCACAGCACCCACCCACCCACTCGCCTGCCCCTTGCCTCTGCCCAGAAGCACTGTCACATCTTAAGGTGTAAACCCAGGGCTTGCAGCCCCAAACACTGCCTGAGTCAGCAGAGCTCTGCCCCAGCACCATCCCTGGACCATACAGGGAAAAGCAGCTTGAGCAGCACAGGGCCCGGAGGAGGACAAAGCCCCACCTGGGGACAATGGTCTCACAGGCTTGCCCAAGGCAGAGGACAGGTCCCAGAGCTCAGCAGGCATGGACACCTTTCCCCAGCCCTGGTCAATGCATGAGAGGCCATAAGGCCACCCCTGTAAGTGCAAGCGAGCCATCTCCCTTTCCCTTAGCCCTGTCCCATACCACAGGTGCCATGTCCCGATTCCAGAGGGTGACCCTGGTCCATGCTGTGTCGAGCATTAGAGGTGTCAGGTGCTCCCCCAGCCCAGAAACAAAACGAGAGGGCAAGGAGGTGGAGATCTGCAGAAACTGGTCTGCGAAGAAGAGGGGAGCGATGGTGGTGTTCAGCCTGCCAGAGAGAAAGGGACACTCCAGCAAACAGCCCTGGCAACCAGGGAGGAGGCAGCACCGAGCTGAGGACAGCCAGCCTTGGGGAGGGACACAGATACTCATCACCAAGTGAAATAAAATCAGATTTTGGCCGAGAGCTGGGACACCCTTCCCCGCCCCCGAACTGCAGAGGGGGTCACGACAAAACCCCTGCAGCTGCTGACTGCCACCCTGCTGCTGTGCCCCCTGCAGCACCCTGGCTCCCGCTACCCACATCACTGGGGCTGGCGTCAGGTCCCACTTCCAGCCCCAGTCCCTGCGGGAAGGCAAGGGAAGCCTTCGTCCAGCTCGGGGCACTTACAAGACCTGCCCGTCCCGCTGCCGGTAGACGACGAGGCCGAAGGGATCCTGGTTCACCTGCACCTCGTAGAGCGTGGAGGTGGCTGGCCCGCTGGCCCGCGGTGTGGCCAGCGGCACCTCGTAGCGCTGCCGGGCCGCGTCCCGCAGCTGCCGGGGCAGAGACCGGGGGTTAGCGGGGGGGCAGGGCCGGACCCACGGCCAAGGTGGGGGTCAGGGCGCACCGTGAAGCGCAGGCGGGTGGCGGTCTCCAGCGCCAGGTCCAGCCGCAGGCAGCCCACGTCCCCCGGCAGGAAGCTAGAAGCTACGCGGCGGAGCCGGGCGGTGTAGCCGGTGGCGGTGGCTGTCAGGTTCTCCGCCCGGTAGCTCCGGTAGCCATGGGGAAAGAAGCACCAGGGTGGGCCAGGACCGGGACCGGCGGGCACGTAGCAGCAGCCTCGCGCTTCGCAGTCCTCCCGGGACAGGAGCCGCTCGGGGCCGCAGTCGAAACGACCGGCCGGGGGCAAGTCGCAGCTGGCAGCCCCAGGGCTGCAAGCCGCAGCGGAGACCAGCAGAGACAGCAGCAGCACGGCAGCAGCGGCTAGGGGCCGCGGCCCCTGCATGGCCTCGCCAGCCCGGCCTCCCGGTAGTGCGGCGGTAGCGATCCGCGTCACGCCACTGGCTGCGGGGCGGGGCCGGCCCCGAGCACCGCGCCAGCCCCGAGCACCGCGCCAGGCCCGGGTGGGACCCGTCCCCTTCTGGGAGCCGCTGAGCGCCCGCAGCCGCCGCCGCTTAGAGCGTAAGCAGAAGCCGGGGGGAGAGCGGCGGCTGGGGCAGCTGCTCCAGCCAGAAAGTCAAGGCAGCACCTGCCCCAAACCTCCATCGCGGAAGCGATGAACCTCCCATTTACAGCAAAACGGAAACTGAAACAAACGAAAAAACTCGCAGCGCTACCCTCTTTAACATTTATTAAACCCTCCACCTGCTTATCTTTCATATTTATTTAGTCACAACGCCTGCAGCCTCCGCCAGGAGGCAGATGGTTATATGGGATTTGTCTGTCAGGCTTCCTGGGAGCAGAGCCTAGATTCCAAGCACTGACTGAGCCACTGGAGAGCTCTTTGGTGCTGAGGATGTTCCTGCTGGACCTGGTGGATAATGGCATTGATGGCACGGAGCCTGTCCTGCAGCTTCTGTTGCTCCTTTCTCCACGCTTGTTCAGTATGGCAGAGGGGAGTGTACTTCCCTTCCTTCAGTGCCTGCAGATGCTTCTGGCGTGCCTGGTAGGCCACAATCTCCAAAAGGTTCTGAGAAAAGAAAGCAACATCAGAAATTACCTTGTCAGCAGACTGCACACAGGAGAGAAGTAAAGAAACTGATGTGAGTCTTGTAATGAGTTCTGTAACCATCCCCTTATCAAACAAGGGCTGGAGTAGAAGGTCAGTGTTATGAAATCTACATTATAACAGCCAAACAGCATCACCGTTCTCTAGGGATACAGTCACAGCATCTTGTAGGTTGGGAAAAAAAGTCAAGGTTGAGTGCAACCATGAACCCAGCACTGCCAAGTCCACTACTAACCATATCCCCAAGAGCCACATGTACACATCATCCAAGAGGGGAAAAAGGGATATTTTTAGCTATTGGATGTTCTCTAAATCAGAGAAGTACCTGGGTGTACAAGGCAGTGCTTGCCAGGACAGAGATTCATCAATTTAAACGCTTCACAGGAGGTCAATTCAGGCCTTGAGCTGGCTCTCAAATCTGTAACATACTGATGAGTAGCCAGCAAGTGCTCACAAAGGAGAGCTGGTACTGGATATTTTCAAGATACAAATGATGTCCTTCAGGCTGATGCTGCCAGGTGAATGTTGCCTTACCAAGAGTACAACTTGCAGCATCACTTCAGGATCACTACTAGCCCTCAAAGCATGCTCAGTTAACTTCAAGTGTTGCTAAAATTACACACCATGCACACCCAGTTCAGGAGATAAGGAGCTGTGGAGGTGGCCACAGAAGAGCACAGCAGGTTGTGTTTGGCTCATGTGCTGCAAGGAAGCAGATGTGTGCTCACCCATCGCTTCCTCTGCTGAAGATGTTCTGCCTCTGAATCGAGGCCTTCGGACTCAGCCTGCAGCCTGAGCAGTTCTTGCTGCTTTTCTGAGAAGGTGGCACTAAGGGATGCTTGGGTGCTCTCCAGCTCCACTATGGTTTTGTTGCAGTCTTGGGTGTTCTGGTAAACAAAAGAGAAAGAATTATCAGATACTGGTTCTTCAGCTCAGCTGCTTTCCTGACCATCTTCCCAGGAGACCCTTTTTCCTGAGTCTCCAAAGCCTGCCCCTGTGCAGGGGTAACAGCACTGTAGAGCAGTGGTATCCCTGTGCAGGGCCTGTGTCCTGACACCCCACGTGCCTGTGCTCAGTGCACACTGGTGCTCATTGGAAGGCACACACACAGGCTGCACGAACTCCTGCAACCTTCCCCCACCTGCTCACCTTCTGTGTTTCATGGATCTTCTTCCTCAGCTCCTGTTTCCTGCTGTGGAAGTCACTCTTGGTGGCACGTTTCTTATCTGCTTTGTTCTGAGCCTCTCCACGTGTCGATATCACCTCTCTACGAGAAACAGCTGCCTCCATGTCCTGAATCATCTTCTCCTGCTGCCTCATCAGTTGGCCATAGTGGACCTGTCATTTGACAAGATACAAACCAGGCTGAGCAATAATGAATGTTTATGAAGGACACCTAATTGAAGTCTTCTGTGGGGCACATCCCATCAACACAAACCAGATACACGTGACACGAGCACTGGCAAGCCAAATTTGCTCTCATTTCTGGTTTGCCTTGTGTGAAAGGCAGAGGGCTGGATTATCAACTCATCTAACTCATCAAAAAAATCTTTACTGGAACTCATTAGCAACAGCAAAATCACTAAGAGCAGAAGCATCCTGGGAATAAAAAGGAAGAGTCGCTTTGCCAGACAATAAAAGTCGTCAACATTTCTTTGCTTATAAATAAGGGTCACAGAACAAGGTGGCAGACATGCTACATTTTACACAGGTTTCTCAGGTACACCTGGGTTCTGCTGCAGCCCCTTACACCTCATGCACCAGGAACACATGAAGCACACATGGGCTGGATGTATTTAATTAAGCCTAGCTGTAGGGTGGTAAGTCTTCCAGTATTGCTGCAGCCTTGAAGATGCTACTTCTCCAGCCTGTTTCTCATCTCCTGCCTTATGTTTCAGCAACCCAAAGCTGAATATGCTGTGTGCAGCTTTCCCTCCTCAGCCCTTTCCCAGTGACTTACTTGCATTCTGTGAATTTCGTATCTCATGGCTCGGATTTCACCCTGTCCCATCTGAGAATCCACTGCTGCACGCATCTCTCTGGTCAGCTGGATCTTTCTCTCCCATAGCATGATCTGATGCCTTCAGTGACAGAAAGGGAAAGCAGCACCTTTGTAACCACAGAAAGGATGCTTTCTCTGGGCATCAGGGCCAGCATGCTACTGAGATCAGTTCTGAACACAGAGCCACCTGGTTCAGAAGAAACCAAGGATTTGCATATGGGACATGTAGAAGGGCAGCAAGGGCAGTATGAAATCAAACAGGAAGCTCCACAACTCTGCAAATGGCATGATGACTCTGACAATCAGCACACCCAGAGTGCCAGGGGGTACTGACAGGGACCCTCAGTTCTTCACAGAAAGAGTAATTGACCAGTGGAATGTGCTGCCCAGGGAGGTGGTGGAGTCACCATCCCTGGAGGTGCTCAAAAAAGGATTGGATATGGCACTTGAAGCCATGGTTTAGTTGTCATGAGGTGATAGGTATTAGGTAATAGGTTGGACTTGATGATCTCTGAGGTTTTTCCAACCTGGTTGATTCTGTGATTCTATAATTTCCCAGGGCAGCACACTCGCTCTGAGTTACTGGCAGAGGAGACAGCATGCAGAGGGAGTCCTCCCACGTAGATCTTGGCAACATCCAGCACAAGCATGATGGAACTGTTAAAGCCAACATCCTCCCAGCTCTTTTGCTGGTTCCAGAATCAGCCAAAGCACCTTTCTGTTTCTGCATTTCAAAAATTCCTTAAATTCCTTCCATCTTCTCCAAGAAGCACAGAAGCGCTTTTGCTGGTGCTGGTTCAGTTTGATGACCAGAGGAGAGGGTAACATGGACACATGTACAAAAGTTTGACTGTGGCACAAAGCATGAATCTCTCTGGTACCTACTCAGCTTCCAACAGGCTGTTTAGGAGTCTTTCCTTCTCCTCAGACAACTGATTGTGCTTCTCCTGCATCTCAACTGATTCTTTTTCTGCTGCCTAGAGTTGTGGAGCATAAACCAATACAACACTGTCAGAGCAAGAAAGATTTACAGGATCACTATTTGCCTCTAATCTGCATGGAAAGTTGAGACCTGGAAATGAGGTGCCACGCCTCTGTACCTTGAGAGAGCGGAGGAACTCATTCTCTGTGACAATGTTGCCATATTGCAGCTCCTCAAAGCTGTTGTTGTTCTTGTTGATCAACACATTCAACTTGATTAAGTCATTTGACATGTTCCTCATGTGACGTTCGATGTCTTTCTGCTCTTTGGTTTCCTGATTAATTTCATCTACAGGTGAGCAGGAAGGAAAAAAAAGAAAAGGTCTTAACAATTCCTAGGAGCACAAGGTTGAATGAAGGCAAGGTGTGACAAACTGCTGTTAGACCAGACAGTGCTGCATGCAGAGCCACCTGTCCCATGTACCCAACCTTCTTCCATAAGCCCAAAAATCAAATAAGGTTTTGAAGGAGACCACTCTGGAAAGACTTGAGTTTGGCTAAGGAAAGTGCTGTTGCTGGTAAGGATATTTACCTACCAACAGGAAGGCTTGGGAAGGACTGTTTAGAAAGGCTTGCAGCAATAGGACAAGATGCAATGGTTTTAAACCATTGCATGGTAAAGCATTTAAATCGAAGCAGGGTACTTTTAGGTTAGACATAAGGAATAAGTTCTTTATGACAAGAGTGGTAAAACAGTGGAACAGGTTGCCCAGGGATTTGGTCGAGGCCCATTCCTGGAGCTATTCAAGATCAGACTCAATGTGGCCCTGGCCCTGATCTAGTTGGAGATGTCCCTGCTGACTGCAGAGGGGTTGGGCAAGCTGACTTTTGAGGGTCCCTTCCAACCTGATGAGAATCTGGGAACTACTTGTCAACGTCATTTAAGAAGTGTAAGACATGACTGAGTCCCTTTGGGTTCAACTGTGTCAGTTCAGACAGCAGGAAATAGCCAAAACATCAGGCAGTGCCTGGCTCTTAGCCCTGAGGCCCTGAACATGGTACCGGTGCCATTTGCATCATTGCTCAGGCACACACAGGAGTACCAAGGGCTTTCTTTGGTGAAGGTCTCTCATCACCTACCTGTAAGCACTCACTCCCTGTTTTCTCCATTTGTGAATGAACATTGCAAGAGTTAGGAAGGACTTACTTTCCGTGCGCACTTTCTTCTGCTCCATTACTGTGATCTGCTTCTTTAACAGGTCCAAGGAGGCTAATTGTTCCTCCCGTTCTTTTGTTAACTTGACCAGCTCTTTCTGCTGATTGAGCCAGTACTTCTGCAGTGTCACCACCTCAGAACTGCATTCTTCTATCTGCTTGGTCAGCTTGTTGATCTCCATTTCCAGTGGTCCAAATTCTTGCCCCTGTACATGGGCAAAGTTTGGGATTACTCAGGCCGAAGCTGCTGGAGCACTTCTTTATAGCATCATTGCAGAAGGTTGGTCCAGGTGCTGAGATGCCCACTAAATGCTTCAGCTATACTGTTATTTCATCTGTTAGTTACTTCCTGCCTTCATATCCCATGAGTTGGATGGGACTAATCATTCCTGACCTCATAGGATAAGTTCAACAAAAGCCTGAAAGATTGTCAGCATCTGTGGCAAAAAGGCCACCTAAGCTCCTCCAGCAGGTACATCTGGACATTCAAAAGTTTGTCAGGTATATGCCATAGTACTCATTTTCACACTGCTATCCACAAAGGTCTTACAGCTCACAGTGTTATGGACAGATCTGGGCATCATCTGAATGGGGCCAACCGTCACCAGAGGGACTTAAGTCACTCTGCCTGCTCTGCTCTCCCCTTATCAGTCTGTGCAGATTTTATAATGAGATCCTATTTACTCCCAGAGTGTTTATGTCATTCAGCATTTTCATTAGCTGCAGACAACTCCCTGCAGAAATCTGGGCTAGGCACACCTTCGTTTCACAATTCCCTAAAGGCCAGCTCCTCTTCACATGCATTAAGAACTGTTTGTCAAACATAAACATTCACATTACCTGGAATAGCTTTTAAATCACAAATGCTGATGCCTTAAAGTTTTAACTATCCAACAGTTGTGTAGTTACATTTATCAAGGACATCTGTGGCCAGCACAAAGAATAAAACCAAGTTTGGGATTGAAGTGTAAATGGTACATACCCCCTGCTGAGAAAGAATCATCTCCAGCTTCTTGTTGTACTGGCTGATGACCGCTTGCTTGTTCTCAAACAGAAGCCTGAACCTGGCAATCTCACTTTCACTGTGACTGATCAGATCATTGACAGTATTTATTTCCTTGTCCAGCTCACAAAGTGTTTTCTGGAGAATTGTCAGCCTGCAGTTGGTGTGAGTTGCATTCAGAATAACCTGAGTCACGTCGTTCTCAAGTGCAGAAGAATGCAGCTCCTAGGAATGTCAACAGACAGAAAATAAACTACTATCAGCAGCAGCTCTGTGATTTGTAATGGCCACTTATCAAAGCACAGGAATTGAGGCATTTAGATTCTACTCCCAGGTCTGTGCTGCAAACAAGCTACTTACCCTCTCTGTATCTTTGTTTCTCCATCTATTGACAGGAGATAGCAATATTTACCTCTGCCATAAGGCTGTTGGAAAGGATTAAGGAGTCTAAACATCCCCAAACCCTTTAAGAGACCACACTCATCACTGCTGCAATTACCTTCCCTGCTTGGATGTCTCCAGTTACCTGGCTAACAGCAGCAGGATGTTACTATATTGTACCTTCTCCACTATAACAAACAAACTCATCCCTTGCCTAACAACAGCCATACCAGCCAGAACGTGTGGGTGTGCCTATTTGAGCACAGCATGAATGCAGCCAGGTGACACTGAAGAGCCTGTCTGCACTTCTGCACTGCCTGGATCACACCTCAGGATGTTACTATTTGCTCCTTCCTGAGCTGTAGTCTCTGCACTATATTCAACTGTACTACACAGATGCCAATAGTAGTCAACACAGAGTATCTATTTGTTTGTTGGGAAGGGGGCTGGAGGGGCCTTTCTCACAATGGAAGCCAACCCTTGCAGTCTTCCAGTTACTTAAGATATGCCCTTGATTTAAAAAAGCCATGGATGGGCTGAAGTTACCCAGGGAAATACGGAGGTGTGAGCATGTTGTGTTAGTGCCAGCTCACACAACTCAAAATACTATACTGAATCTCCTAGTTTTAATACCTGCACCAGTTAGAAACTCCCAAAGAGAGCAACTTATAATGCTATAAAGAACTGTGGCTCTGGTTTGACTCTTCCTTGAGTCCTATCCTTACTTCAAATGTGCCTGTAGCACATTCCATGATACAGTATAGAGATATAAGTTAATGTGGAGGCTAAAGTGGAATATAGGAATACCACAGGTCCACTGTCTTCCTCCCATACATAAGAACTGGTAAGACAGTGTAGTAAATTCTGTCTCATTTAAGAGAGAATAGCAGGTTGTGTGTCAGGCTTTTTTGGCCAAATTCTCTCACACACTGGAATCCTGCAATAAGATCACTAGAAGAACCAAACTGGAGTCACAAACTCAGCAGACTTTCAGTTGGAGAACTGAAAACCAGACTGAAGATGCTGACAAAACACAGTTGAGAAATGCTGCTGGAGGTGGCTTCCTTCCCCTGCCCAGTCACATGGAAGAGACACCATACCAGATCCATTTTTCTCCTATGAAGCTTTGCAGCCAGCTGTGAGAGTTGCTTTGTGGCTTTGCTGGATATCATCTGGTCCTGAAGCTTTGCTACAATTTCTTTCTCCATCTGCTCTTTGGCATCAATTCCCTTCTGTATGTCCTTACGGATGGACAGCAACTCACTCAGGCGAGCAGCTTGATCCTGAAAAGCAGGGAAGACAGAGACAGGATCACTACAAGTCCTTGGGGAAGGGGGTTAAATACCCAGGTACAAGTAACTCTTCTCACCATCTTGGTCTTGTTGAGGGCCTGCTCTGTCTCGTGGAGAATGCGAATATAGGTGCTGTATTCAACCTTCAAGGCCTCCTGCCTTGAAAGGCACTGGGCAATCAGTTTCTTTGTTGTGTTGGCATTGTTCTGGGAACGGCTCAGGCAGGTGACAAGGAACTCATTCTTCTCCTCCTCCTTCCTGATTGACTTCCTACACCCATGGATGTCTGCTTCTAGAGACTTGAGATCGTGTCTGTACTTGCTGGACAGGCAAAGGGGATGGAAAATCATCACAGAAGATTCATTTGTGTGCTGAACCATCACCTACAAGTTCCTCTTTTCAAACAAGCTATTGCAACAACAGTTGACCAAAAAGGAAGATCTTTATAAAAGCTAATCTGCTGTAACAGTGCAGAAGATGAATGGAGACATTGATGTTTCAAAGGAAATGTTGTAGGAAAATAATTCCTTCTTTCAGTCCTGACCCACACCTCCGTTCTTATCAGGACCCCCACATGAAAGCACAGTTTGTTCCTAGAGAATCAGTTAAGCTTTAAGTCTCCAGACCAAATAAACACTTCCTCTGGCAACAATAGGAAGGTTTTCCTGAAGGCATCACAAAACCCTAATAGAAAGCAGTAGATAAATCCTTCTTGCTGCCTGTCTCTTTGGATTGAAAGATGTTGCAAAGATGAAGGAACTCTTTTAAAGGAATAAAATATTACCAGAAAAAAAACTCTAAACAGCTTTAAACCCCACACACATTAAGGGGGAGTTGTGCTTTGGGTAAAGAAAATAGTAACAATGAGTTGTGCTTATCCTTTAACCTTATTACATGCAGCAAACTTGTTCTGCCTGACACATCCTGCACATGACAGAGGACATACTGCCCACTTAGAATCCCTCCTGTCCAAATTATTTGAGGTCTCTCCTGTGTCTCTTTTCAGAGACAGTACCTCAGCAACTCTTGTGCAGCAACATAGGCCTCATCTTTTTGCTTCATTCCAGCCAAGCTGTTATTCCAGTGCTTCATCAAGCGCTTTTTCTCCATGTTAATAGCCTGTATCTCCATGTAAGCCTAGGGAAGACAGAATTGGTAGACAGTATAGGTTGAAAAAAATGGCTTGGAAAAAAACATATATAGTGGGTTGAAGAAACAAATTCATGTTACAATGCAGCATTTTTTATCTCTTCATAATATGCTGGACATAAACAGCTTTGACGAACATGGGTTTAGTTTGTTGTCACACCACCAGGAAGAAGAAAATGCTGTGAAGGTGGGGGAGAAAGTGATTTACAGGCAATTGTTAAGGACAAGGTGGAAAAAAAGAAGTCATCATTCCTCCAAACAGGAACACACCGTACAGCTCTGGCCTAGATTGTACCTATCACATGAGCATGACCCAAAGGGGTCAATCCTTCCCAGAGGGAAATATTAACCAGAAGCTAAAAAAACAACCAGCCTCCTACCTCATTTACTGCTTGCCGAGTTACTTTTGTGTCCTCTGCCTGGGCCACAAACTGAGCTTCCAAGAGAGCAATCTGTTCTTGCAGTTCAAAGGCTTTTCTTGTTAAGCGGTCTACTAGAAGATCCTAAAGAGTCAGAGCCAAAGAGCTCAGGATGAGTTAGATCATGTCAGCCTTAGCCAACCATATCCTACAAGAGTAATAGACTAGAAAAGGAATTAAACTGCCAATTGGATTAGATCTGATTCCTCCTGTGACTTTTCCTCTCACCTACCAGTGACTCATGAGTGCAGCAGTGGCAAGGCTCTTCTCACTTGCTCCCTGTGATAGGACAAGGAGCAATGGATGTAAGCTGCAGCACAGGAGGTTCCACCTCAACACAAGGGGGAACTTCTTTACTGTAAGGGTCACTGGACCACTGGAACAGGCTCCCCAGAGAGGTTGTGGAGTCTCCTTCTCTGGAGACTTTCAAGGCCCGTCTGGATGCGTTCCTCTGTGACCTGAGCTAGATCCTATGGTCCTGCTCTGGCAGGGGGGTTGGACTCGATAATCTCTTTGGGTCCTTTCCAACCCCTGACATCCTGTGAGCCTGTAAACTTTCAGGAAAATGGAACCTTCTTGGCCAATTTTTTTATGATTCCATTTGCAGTAGGAAGTTGATGCCTCAGATCTGGAGCTGCATTCATTCTTTCAAGCATGGATTATATCGTGCCACCTCCCCAGCAGCTGGGAGTCTGCATCCTTTGTGTTTTAGAATCCTTTGTTAAAATCATCTAAATCCATTTGATTGCAAGTCTTTGTATGCATTTCTGGGTTGGTAATAACCAGCCTGAGTCTGGCTGCAAGCAGAAGGCAGCAGCAGAGGGAGCTCCAGCACACCGACTTGCTCAGCTCCTTCCCAACGTCCCCTTGTCATTGTGAAACTCATCCTGACACCCAACTCCAGACCTGAATGCAAGATACTTCTCCACTAAACAGCTGCCTCCACACTCCCTGCCTGTCAGTGAAGAGTGAGTTGCTATTATAAGGCTTATCAAAAAGCTTTGGGCAGTGTCTTCTTGGTAGGGATTCTTCTTGATTTTAGAAAAACTTGTGGGCTGATTGGTGGTTTTTCATCAATTTGGAAAAAATATCCCCACGCATCATCCCTGATTCAGGCACTACAGCCCTCCTCTGACAAGGCAGCATGTCCCCCAGGACTCACCACCAACTGTCATGCATATTTATTTATTTACTTTAAAGCAGTGTTGCTTGGTACCTGTTTTTTCTTTTCCAACTCAGCCTGGACTTTCTCTGCCTCAGCCCTCTTTGATGACTGCTTCATTAGTAACAGGTTGTGATGCATGTCCTGGTCCATATTCTGCATGTAGAAGAGGTGCAAGGCCAGGTTTTCAACCTGGGTCTGCATTGCAGAAACTGGGGAGGCAGAAGGAAAAATATGCACAGAGAAGTGTGTTTGTAGGACATAGTCGAAACAGAAATAGAAGGGAAAGGGAAGCACCCAAAGCAAAATCTGCACACACATGCCAGCTACCTCAGCCCTCCCTGAAAAGAGAACTCACAGCAGCTTTGGAGTACAGCTCCACAAGCAAAGCTCAAAATCTTGAGTAAGCAATTGACAAAAACACAGAATGATAGGGGTTAGAAGGGACCTCTGGAGATCATCTGGTTCAATTCCCTGTCAAAACAGGTTCACCTGGAGCAGGTTGCACAGGATGGCATCCTGGTGGGCTTTGAATGACTCCAGAGATGGAGACTCCACCACCTCTCTGGGCAGCCTATTTCAGTGCTCCACCACCCTCAAAGTAAAGAAGTTCCTCCTCATGTTTAGATGGAACTTCCTATTCCTTGATTCCCAGCACACAGAATCCCAGGAAATCCAGGAATGGGCCTCAGGAGGCTGTGAATCCACTTTTCTGCCCCCAAACAGAATTGTCTCATTCTCAGTCCATCGAATGCTTCTCTATTTTTCTCAATAATCTGCAAAAACTTCCCAGGCAATTTATTTTAGTGCTCATTTATCCTTGTCAATGCAGTTGTTTCACTGTTTCCTATCCAACCCCCTGCAACACATGAATGAGTATGGTCCATTTCTTTGGCTGGAATGGCCACATGGATGCTGCTTTCATCCCCTGGATGCCCCTACAACCCAGGACCTCCACAATCCAGTCACAGCCATACAGAGACACAGGCAAACACATCAAAGTGATGGGAGCTTCCTTCCTGCTAAATCCCAGAACAGCCTACTTGAAGGTCCTAAAGACCTTCTTAGAAGTACAATACAGCCACGTGGTCTTAGAGACAATAGAAATTACATGGCAATCAGGAATATCTGTGAAACTCTCCAACCCTGCCTCATTTGACTGTGTTTTTCAACCCAGTGCTTGGTTTATATCCAAACTGATTTCTCCACACAGTACTGGAATCAGGAGATATTGCAAGGACCACCACAGTCACCTTTCTTGCGTTCATCATCTGTGTTCTGCCGCATTTTCTTGTGAGTAAGCCTGAGGCCCTCCAGTTCCTCTTCCAGCTGCTGCCGTGCTGCAGCCACCTGAGAACGGCGCTCGTGGCTCTTCTCCAGCTCCGCCTGCAGACGCCCCAGCAGCTGCTGCGCCCCGTAAAGAACCACCCCAAGCTCTTCTCGCTGGATTTTGACCTCCTTCGTTCCTGCCCTCTGCAAACACAAGAGGAAATCAGCTATCTCACTTCAGTCTGGACAGGGATGGGCTGCTGTGAAAAGGCAAAGAATGTTGCATACCAGTTCCTGAAGGTCTAGGTTGACTTTTTCTATCTGCTTGGTAAGGTAATTCTTCAGGGCAGCCTGAAATCTTCTCATCAGGGGCTGTAAAGAAGCATGAATCACAGAATTGTCAGGGTTGGAAGGGACCTCAAAGACCATCCAGTTCCAATCACCTTGCCATGGGCAGGGACACCTCACACTGGATCAGTTTGCTCAGGGCCCCATTCAGCCTGACCTTACAAACCTCCAGGGATGGGGCCTTTACCATAACCCAGGGCAAGCTGTTCCAGTGTCTCACCACCCTCATGGTGAAGAACTTTTTCCTAACATCCAATCTGAACCTACCCACTTCTATATTTGCCCCATTCCCCCTAGTCCTATCACTACCCAACATCCTAAAAAGTCCCTTACCAGCTTTCTTGTACCCCCCTTAAGATACTGGAAGTCCACAATAAGGTCACCTCAGAGCCTTCTCTTCTCCAGACTGAACAACCCCAACTCTCTCTCTGTCTCCATAGGAGAGGTGCTCCAGCCTTTGACATGGATAAACTTTAACATACTTGTGTAAATACAATATGAAGAAACCTTACTGCTACTCACACTATGAAATAAAACATCCTGATTGCTGCCATTGATACTTGCTTTTTATTTTAGCTACACTCAGTGTAACAAGCGAGAAGAGTCAACACAGAGTATTTGTTGATGCTAGAAAGTAACTGCTGAGAATATCTGAAAGTCAGAAATACATCAGAGGAGCTCCATTGGAGAAGCCATCCACTCACTCCTGCTGTAAGGGCTTATCTTTGAGGACTACTGAATGGTATCAGAATTACCCACTTCTGATCCTGCAGCTTTAAAGTTAATATTTAGGCAGTCACACAGTTTTGCAGGAGCTACATTTAAGCATGTAGTGTCAGCACACAGCTAAAACTATACCTCACACATTTGATTTAAAAAATAAAGTAAAAAAAAGAAATAAAGTAAAAAATAAAGTTTAAAAAAAGTAAAAATAAAGTAAAAAACTAAAATAAAATATAAATAACAACATTTAAAAATAAAATTAATAATAAAATTAAATATAATAATGAAATAAAGTAATAAAATAAAATAGGCAAGTCAGGAAAGAAGAATGATCTGAGGACTTCTCACATGTTCTGGATCCAAGACAACCAGTTCAGTCTCTTCTAAGTTTTCCTCACTTCTTCTCTTTGCTTCATGCTCCTCAGTTCTGTGCTGCTGCATTTCCTCTTCCCATTGTTGGTCCTCATGCCCTGTAGTGAGATGACCAAGTTACTCAAAGGCAGATTGTGAATAGAAAGAAATGGGTTCTCCAACATTCTCTGGACCTCATCCCCCCCCCAAAAAGAAGAGAATGATGAAGAAAAAGGCTTTGATTTCATAGTATTATGTCTCCAACAGGACTAACAATCGTAGAATCAGTCAGGGTTGGAAGGGACCACAAGGATCATCTAGTTCCAACCCCCCTGCCATGGGCAGGGACACCTCACACTAGATCAGGCTGGCCAGAGCCAGTATGTTTAACAATGATCAGAAAGGAATAAAACTGGAAACTGTACTTGATAGATGGTATCAAGAACTGTATTGTTAATAAGGAGATGAATGGTACCTGACCCCAGGGAGCTGTTCATCCCCTTGGACAGTGCAGACACCTGCACAGGAGCTCCTGAAGGAAGGGAAGGGCTTCCTCTGTCTGTTACTGGCTGCTCCGTGTCACCCAGTTCCAGAGAACAACTGCTTAATCCCACATTGTCCGAGAAAGTCTCAGGAGATTTTTCCTGAAACATAAACCCCATCACCTGAAACAGCTTTTCAGTTTAACTCTATTTGCCCCTAAAAATCTGCTCATTTTTGTCATCATGAGATATGAACAATGCAGACAAAGAATCAACAAAAGGGTTTTGTTTCAAAACCAGCACACAGGCATCCTGGCAAAGCTGTGTCCTGATTAAAGTAAACACACACAGAGCACAACAAAGAATCTCTGAATAAAATGATATTATTAGAGTGTCTCACTTCTGCAGAACCAGAAAACAGCTCTGTAGATCCTCCTTCTGCTGGGGGAAATGTCTCTTCCTGGTCCTCCAGAGGAACAGACTCATCCTTTTCATTCTCGTTGCCATTCTCTGCTTCCGTTTCCTAGAACACAGCAAAGGGAAAAAGCAGAACAGCAACACTGCAGGGGGTTCTTGTACTTTGTTCGGTGTTAGTTCTACAGGGTTGTAAAAATGCTTTTTGTCACAGGGCACAGGAGTCTAATGTAGAAGCTAAATCTCACTTGCAAAAGCAGTCACTTAGCATTAAGACAGCTAAGATCTTGACAAACATTTCTATATTCCACTTTTAATTTCACCTGAGTTTCTAGCTGACAACTATTTCAAAAGAAATTACCCTTAGGGTTTATTAATGAAAGTCTTCCAGCTTGCCCTACATGCAGCCACATTGCTATCTTTCTTTCTGAAGAGACGTTGTTTTATCCCATATCATCATTTTCCAAATTCAAATGTTGTGAAATAAAAACAAACTTTATCCCAAGCACACCTTGGAGACCCCAAGCATATGATGTCATGAGACATAGGTAACTTCTTTTCTAACATGTCTACATCAGAATTTGTTGAGAAATGAGAAGCAGATACTTCCATATGCTGCTGACACACAGGACTGTAACTACATTTACTTGCTGGTGGCATTTTTTAATTATTATTATTATTATTTTACAGGAGACAGCATTAATTGTTTGCTTGTTTTACTTCCTCCTATTGAAAGTGCTTCCATGAAGCCATGGTTTCATAAGGAACACAAAGGAACATGCTGCCCCATGAACCTTCCAAGGGAAATCACCTCCATAGCAAGATGTGAAGGAACTCTGATTACATCCTGCTCGGGGGAGCCGAATTCCATCCCAGGACCCTCTGCTGCCGCGGCACGGGGGAGTTCCTCCATGGTGCTAGTGCTGACCTCTGCCCGCGACTAGAGCGTTCCACAGAAGAGAGACAGAGAATGAGTGAGCAACTGAGTGCCGGCTAAGCGCTACCTTCCCGGGGCCCGCTGCAGGCCGCCCCTTGGCCGCGGGGTGAGCACAGGACCAGAGAGGTCATGCCGGGCCAGGCCGCGCCGTGGGGACCCAGGTTGCGGAGGAGCTCCGGCCCCGAGCCGGATGGGGCCAGGCATAAGGTACACACGGGTTTTTCGAGGCCGGACCAAGCCAAGGCGGTACCGGACCGCAGTGGAGTCCCGGAGGCGGCCCAGCCCCGCACTCACCAGCCGGCGGCCGTCACCATCTTCCCGTTGCCAGGCTACGCGTCAACACCAGGTGACGTGCGCACCCGGGCCGCACCATCTCAGCCTGCGGAGGGGGGGTTCGGGCCGCACCACCTCAGCCCGCGATGGGGGCACTGTTGGGGGGTGGGGGGGGTCGAGCCGCACAACCTCTGCTGCCCGCCGGGCCCGGGCGAAACCCGCAGCGTCCCGGCCGCCATGGCCGCGCCAGCCCCAGTGCGGAGCAGCAAGGTAATGGTGCTAGGGGCCGCAGTCCGTGCGCGGTGTGCTGAGGTGAAGAGGGTCCCGCTCTGCTGAGGAGCTGCCGGGCAGCCTCGGGTCACGCCGGCGGCGGGCGAGGCGGGGCCGCGGGCGGGCACACCCCCACGGGCCGGGCCGGGCGGAGCGGGGCGGTGGCGGCGGTGGTCCCCTCGCAGGGCCCGGTGGGGGCGCGGCGCTTCGGAGCCCGCCCAGGGTCGGACTGATCCGTGCAGCCGAAGTTTCCTCGGGCTCGTCTTTGCAGGTAAAAGCGCCGGGGCTGTGAGGGGCGTCGCTGGCCACGGGCGCGTTGGGGGCGGAGGAAGCCGGCTCCGTGCGGCGGGGCTGGGCCGGGCCCCGGGGGTCTGGGCTGCGGTGGGCGGCAGCAGGGCCCGGCTGACGTGTGCAGCGGATGCCCCAAGCCCACCCGCGACCCCGGGCCCATGGGGGGGCTGCTTGTCATGCCTGTCACTGTCACATGGGTTCGGGGACGGGGCACCCGGTGTCCTGCCCGGCACCCCGGTGACACATCGTCCCGGGGTTTATCTCGCTCTTTGTCTTCCCTTCCTCCGCGCCCCGCCGCCGGTCGGTGTGCTCGGAGCTGGCAGGCAGCGGGATGGGAAATAGTTGTTAAACTTTATCCTTTGCAGCGGCGGCCGGCAGCAGGGGGGTGTTGTGGGCCCTTCACTTTGGGGCAGGTGGGCTTTGGGTAGTTACCCCAATATCTATCTCGTGGTTTGCTCAGTTTGGTCACCAGCAGAGACATGAAGATGGATGGTGGGGATCCTTGGCAATTATTTGATGTGTATCCTTCAGGCGCTCCAGGTCAGGGGTTAGGGGTGGATTTATTGCTCACGGTGTTGCTGATGCTCTGTAAAATAACTCCTTTCCTCGCTGAGCCCTGCCTGTCTTTTTCTGCTCTCAGACTGGCAGCTTGTCTTGCAAAGGTATTATGTTCTCGGCTGCCACTCTCAATAGGAAGTAATAAAAATGAAGTCTTTTAAAAGAAAAATATTGGAAATGTTAAGAACAGGACAGCTCAGGGTAAAAGATCTTGGCCTTGCTGCTGCTTGTGTAGAAGCCTCCTTTAAGTTTGCAGGCTTAGAGGAGCTTGTTCTTGTTCTGGTGATAACTTGGCTGAAAGAGAGAAGTCTCTGAAAGCTGCTTCTCTGGCCCTGTGCTGGATTTGCCAAATATCTGGGTTTCCTCTGTGTGTCTTGTTGTTGGCTTAAAGCTGGAGAGCCAGGATGGGACAGAGCGCTGCTGGCAAGGAGGGAAGGGGACATGGTTCTGGCCATGGCAGGGTAAAAAGAAAAGTGTTTCAAAGTGTCAGCTTGGCAGAGATGTGTGGTCTGCTGTTTGTCCTATTAAGAGAAGACTCAGCTGTGAAGCCAGGTTCCTGGGATGCTGATACTCAGGGACCTAGTGCTGTGAGCTGTGGTTACAGGACACTGGAAATAAAAAGCCATAGAAGTGTTGTCTACTGCACAAGCACTGCAGTTAAGGAATATGAAACATGTTCAATGTTGGGATGGAGTGACATATGGCACAAGTTATTTCTCAGCACTGAAGCGTGTGTTGTGGTTTGACTCTTCGTGCTGGAGGGGTGTTAAGCTTTTTGTTTGCGTTTTTGTGCCTCAGCAGGTGTGGCTGGAAGCAGCAGGCGGGCTCCAACGATAGCATTTCCTTTCCCTTTTTATCTCTGAGTCACAAACTTGCAGTATTTAGTCTGCTGTCCCTTTTTTACCTTCTCAGCTGAGATGCATCTGAGCAAAATCTGTTCCACTGAAGTGGCTGGAACTGGAGTTGTGTGAGTGCTGGGATTTCAGCCGGTGCTGGTGACTGCTGTTCCTTTCCTTTGCTCTGTACTCTGAGAGCCACTGCTGCACCAGCAGGTCAGGAATGAAAGACTTTTTGGTGACCTACATAATTCTCCCTATGAAATGGGATGATTTCAGAATGGCTCCCTATGGTAAACTTGTTTCCTTGATTTGGCTAGGTCATCTTAAATAGCTCCAGCTAATAGCTACTAGCTTTGAAAGCTTGCCTTTTTTTTTTTCTTCTCTCTAATGTAGAGGTATTGCTATACAAAGGGAAGGTCGTTAGAAAGGCTGTCATATGTACACAGAGAAGTACAGATCAAGTCAGTGACTAGCTGAGAGTTGCACAGAAAATCCAGTCAGAGGACTGGGAAGAAGCTGCAAGTCCTGACTCTTGGGCTCCTCTACTCTCATCTCCAGCTGCTCTGCCTTCAGCACACGCTAACCTGTGCTTGAGCTACTGGAAATGCATGGGAAAAGCAGGTGACAATTTCTGTGGTGTTTGAGACCTCCACAGTGCAGTGACTCTGTACTCCTTAAATAGGTAGAACCAAATCTATGTTATTAGAGGACAGAAAATAAAAAGAATAAAAACTCTGTTGCATTTTTCTGACCTAAGGCATTTCACACTTAAATTCGGTGCTGATGTTTAATAGCTCATGTTTCTCCTCTGTGCCCAGGCATGCTCTAGGTCTCGTGTTTCACTTCAAGAGCCTTGTAGCTCTGCTTATTTTGCTTGTAAAGCTATTAAACTCTTGCACAGCAAATTCACCCTTGGAGCAACAAGACCAGCTGCCAGGCACAAAGTGCTCAGCAGTGTGACTGAGCTGCAGCCAACCCCAATTGCAGGCTGTCATATACCTCTATAGGCTAAACTTCTTTGTGAGAGATGCCTCAGCGTTTTGCATGCTCAGAAACCTCCCTGATGTCAGTGTGTGCTGCACAGAGTGGGAATGATGTGCTGGAACCTGTGTCAGCCCATGCAGAAGCCTTGCATTGCCCTCCTGTGCCGGAATCCTGGAATCCTGTGCAACCGGAGGAAGCAACATTTGGTCCAGCAGCGTCTGCCAAGGTGAGGGTGTGATCTGCCAAGCCAAACAGGATCTTGTGGTTGATGGGTTTGTGAGAAGGGGAAGGGCATTTCCAAGGGAGGTGAGCAGCCAGTTATTTGAGATGTTGCTGGCTGGAACTGGTCAGGCTCTTGGGAAGAGGCTCCCGGAGCGATTTCAGGAGTTGTCTCCCCAGCCTATTTCTGAGCTCTCGTGTGCTGGCGTTGACTGGGAGAGCAGCCAGGGGCTGTGTGAACAGACTTGGTAGCTGTAGCAAAGATTTTTAGTAGTGACAGTTGCTGTGTGGGAGAAGAATATGTGTGTGTGCTTAATAAATATTGGCACTCAGCAAGGGCTTATCAGTTAATTCAGTGCTTCAGCTTTTGGAGAGCTGGATTGTCTGTGGCATGTTGAAAAGAATCCCTTCAGATCAGAGGATAAATAGAAAATTAATGTGAAAAATACCTTTTTTTTTTGAATGGTGCTAATTTAATTCTGACTTAGCTGTAGGACAGTTCTTGCCTGCTTCCCCAAGCCCACATAAGAGGTAGCAGCAATACTTGCACCTCCTCATGACCCAGGCCCCATGGACTGGGCATGCAGATATTGTCCCACACAGAAGAGAGCTCAGAATAGAGCAAACCTTGCAGATTTGGTCTGCAGGTTTGTGTTCTATGAATTCCTGTGTTTTAGGAGGGATGGGCATATTCACAAGCTGTGTTTCAGAGACTTTTGGGGTGGTGTGAGTAGACTAGATGACCTTCAGAGCTCCAATCCATCACCTGACTCTAGCTGGGACTGACTATTTCTAAGCTGATCTGTTTCTTTGGTTCATTTTTGAAACTCACCAGTGATGAAAACATCCCTTTTCTGGTACACCAGAATGCCGTTGGAATGACTGAACTAGATATTTGTTGCCACAGTTTAACTGTTTAGGATGGATGTTAGGAAGAAGTTCTTCATCGAAAGAGTGATTTGCCATTGGAACGGGCTGCCCAGGGAGGTGGTGGAGTCACCATCACTGGAGGTGTTTAGGAAGAGACTTGGTGGGGTACTTGGTGCCATGGTTTAGTTGACTAGATAGTGTTGGATGATAGGTTGGACTCAGTGATCTCAAGGGTCTCTTCCAACCTGGTTTATTCTATTCTATTCTACTCTTCTGTCTTTCTTTGGCAGCGACAGTTCTCATGCATGAAGACTTTTAAAACATTTCCCTTTCTTTAATCTTCCCTTGCAATCTCTCTCCATGCCCCAGATCAGTCTTGTTACTCTCTGTGAAACTGTCCCATGACTTTAATCTGTTTTTCTTTAATGCTGCAACCAAAGCTCCACAGAATTCCCTACTCTGTGACACTGGTGAAAGGATTAATTTGAATCTTGCTGGTGATATTTATAACCCCCAGTATATTTGGCTACTTCTTTGCAGCATTACAGAGGACTCTCTTTTATTTCTGGTGCATAGCTCTTCAGTGAGGCAAATGCCACAGACTAAGTTTCAGTACTGGCAGGACACCATATTCTTCACCTCCTGTCTTATGTCTCTCCCTTTCCCAGCCTGCATGTGTGTACCTGCAATGCTGTTCACCTGCACACCAGGGCAGTGATGAAGCAACAAGTGTTTTGTGGGATCAAAGTGATACTTCCCTGCAAATCCCTCCTGCTTGCCAGTGAGCAGCTTTTGATCTTCTACCTGGTGCTTTGTTCTTTCCCTGCTAGGCAAAAGCTAATTAAATGTTGCTTCTGTTAGCATCAAAGTCTTGCACCTCTGCCTTGCATTCCTGAGAGCCCCTGGAAAGCGGTGGCAGGAGGTCATGGTGAGGTGGGGATCAGCCTCTTCTCTCAGATAACAAGCGCTAGGACAAGAGGAAAGTGCCTCAAGTTGCATCAGGGGAGGTTTAGTTTGGAAGCTAGGAAAAATTTCTTCCCTGAAAGGGTTGTCAAGCCCTGGAACAGGCTGCCCAGGGAAGTGGTGGAGTTCCCCATCCATGGACGGATTTAAAAGCCATGTAGGTGTGGTGCTGACAAGGTTTAGATGTGGGACAATGTTTAGAGGTAGACTTGGCAGTGTTGGGTTAATGGTTGGATCTGATGATCTTAAAGGTCTTTCCTACCCTACACCATTCTGTGATTCTGTCACACAAGCACTTGATTCATACATGCTTCTCCATCTCGTGCTGTCCTTAGTAGGAAAAGCTAACTCATGTTTTCTGAGGGACAATTCCGTGGTGAACATCTGCGGCCTCCTGGTACCTCCTTCTCCTCTGCATGTGCAGGTTTGGCATTTTTAGAGTTCTGATGCGATAGCTAAAGGTCTGGATGCCCAGCCCAGTTTCAGTGTTGAAAGCAACAGGGCATAACTGAGCAGACCATACTGCCTGCAAAATGTGGTGTCAAAAGATGACCCCCTTCAGATGTGCTCAGGGCCTCTGGTGCCATCCAAGTTGCTCCACATCACTACTTTGGTCTCCCTCGAGTCTGTGTTGAAATGGCATGTTGTAACTTGGTGATGAGAAGGGGGAATTGCAGCAGTTACTGCCCATGTTCTTGCAGGGTGCAATGAGAGGAAAGGTGACTTGCTCTTTAAATGTGGTGGAGGCAAATGGCTTTCTTCACGATGCAGCCCAGAGCTTGAAACAGTGCTGTGGTTTTTGGTGATCTGAACAAAACCAAGCGTATGACTCCACTGCTGTTCATGTTTTGGGGCTGAGACATGAAGAGGTGTGTTGTGTTTGGTGCTAGAAGGAGACATAGGTGAAGGACTTGCAAATCGTGTCATTCTAAACACTTGCTGGGCACAGCACATAGCAGGGCTGAGGCTTCTCTGTCAAGTTCCAGCGAAGACTGAAATGCAGAAACTGCTTATGCTGTGATTCAAGCTGACAAATGGAGTGATTACCAGTTAAACCAATAGTTTGTCCTGTATTGAAGGCTCTGTCAACTGCTCGGCAGTCTCATTTACAACCTTCTGTATGTACAAATCTGTCAGAATCAGGATAGCTCTTTTCCTTCCCTGCAGCTTTCATCTGCTTTTTGAGAAATGTTGGTTTCTCTTCACCCTTTCTACCTTCTTGCTGGTCTGAAGATACCATTAAAAGTGGGTTTAAAGAACTTGGAGCTATTCAGTGTCTGATGGTGCTTGCTTGGGCCCCTGAATGTTCCTGCATATGGTGCCTTGATAGTGCAAGTCAGGACCTGTCTGCTTTTCCTTTTAGTTTTGGTTCCCCTGCTGTGTGCTCTGCACGTATCAAGCTCATCTCTCCACCACTGCCCCTAAACCTGGCGCTGCAGAGATGTGTGGTTCATGCTGGGTTGGACTGACCTGTTCACAAGCAAATGAGGCCATGTAAAGACAAAGGAACAAAAGTAGGCATTTCTCCTCCTCAGGTGCTCTGGGCAGAAGAGAAACTGCTGTGCCTGTGATTATCTGCTTCCTAGCACAGGACAGCAGCAGCAGGGAAAGCCTGATCTGTGTTGAGTTGTGTTGGGCTGTCTGTGGGATTGCTTTGTGTGAGACCCACCTGCTGCTTAAACACATCAAGTCTTCCTAATCTGTCTGCTAAAAAGTTTATAGCTCTGGATTCACTGTACAGCTCCTCATCCACAGCCCTGAGGAGCAGCTCGTCCTGTTTGAGTACAGAGCTTACTTGGTGATTAGCTGGGGATCATACTCCACAGTTAGCTGATGTTACCGATTGATAGATGAAATGTTTGCCTCAGACTGATGTGCCATACTCTACTCTCGAAGAAGAGAAGGCTTAGGGGAGACCTTAAAGCCATGTACCAGTACATAAAGGGTGGCTGCCAAGAGAATGGAGTCTCCTTTTTCACAAGGAGTCACATGGAAAAGACAAGGAATAATGGGTACAATTTACTCCTGGGGAGATTCAAATTGGACTCCAGGAAGAAAATTTTTCACCATGAGAACAGTTAAGAGATTGGAATCATTTCTCAAGGGAAGAAGTGGCTTCTTCTACATGGGTCAGTTTTAAGACTCAGCTTGACAGAGTGCTGGGCCAGCTCATTTCAACTATGCTATTGCCTAGAGAGGTTGGACCAGATGATCCTTGGGGTCCCTTCCAATTCCCTGGCATTCTGTGATTCTGTGAATCTGCCTGCTTGGTGGAACATGGGGCTTTTGCCACTTATCTCTGAACAAAATCCATTTGACCATCACTGCTCAGCCAACAAAACAAAACCCCAGCCCCAAAACCTCAGCTCCACAGCAGGATTATGCCAAAACTTGGTAAGCACAAGATGAACTTGTTTTGATTAATGTTTTCTTGGAGCTCAGCAGTTACTGTGGATGAAGCAGCAGCCCCTTGTTTAATGTTGTGGTCTCAGCAGTTTTTCTGTGCTGTAAGAATTCTCTGGGGTCTACTCTGGCTCTCTTTGACATCCCCAGGACAGTGATACATTGGGCAGCTCTGCATTGCTGAGTTATTCCCTTAATGGGCCATTTTCAGCAACAAGCATTATTTTCCTGTTTCCTCCCCACAGTAACTATTAAAATGTGGGGGGTTTACTGCCTCCATATTTCTTTGCTGCAGAGAAACCCATCCCAGGATACTGTACTTTGGCAGCTTTAAAACACAGAGGTGATGTTACAGATCCAAAGCATTTGGAGGCTCTTGCCTGAGTTGCAGGATTGTTGCAGCAGTTGATGGGAGACCTCTTGCTTCTCAGACAGTGGTAGGCATGTGCTGTGCTATCTGTATTGATTCTAACCCAATTCTTTCCTCTTTCTTGGCAGATCTTCTGAATTTGGCTCCTGATTAAAGTTGACAGATAATGGAAACATATCCTTGGCGATGTCTCTGGGGCGACTCCTCCGACGTGCCTCTTCAAAAGCTTCCGACCTCCTGACCTTGAATTCTGGTGGCAGTAGCAGCTCATCTTCCATACTTGATGGGGAGATTATCTACTCAAAGAACAATGTCTGTGTCCACCCACCTGAGCTGCTACAAGGCATCGGGGAGCATCATCCAGGTGAGGCGTGTTGCAAACACTGCTCACTCTTTTTCTCTTTCCTGGGGTGTGTGTTTGTATCAAGTTCTAGATGTTGGGCTCTAAAGAATGGAGAGCTGCCAGTGGAGAACAGGGAAAGGTAGTCTTATGGGAGACTAAAGAAATCCATCCACAAACTGATCCATCAGCTCTGAAAATGTATTTTCTTTTCTCTTCTGGTCAAGTGAGGATTTACCTGATTTAGTAAGTCCTTTTGTATTGCCAGGAGATGGAGAGTCTTCATTTGAGGGTGGTAACTTCTGCTGCTCTTTCAAATATGTGTTTTGCTCAGGGAAGCCAAGTATCATCTTCTAATTGTCTTTATTGCTAGAGCAGCCTCAGCAACCACTGGTAAAGGGAGAAGGAAAAAACCTAATTGTGGTTTTATGCACAGGAATAAATGAAGATAAATACAACCTTGTGCCTTTATTTTAATCTGTTACTGCACTCTTTCATGTTTTCATCAAAGAGAGCCGTGGCTACTGGCTTAGCCTCACAAAACTAATGATCCTGTGAACGCTGACCCACGCTTCCCTTTTTGTCTGTGACTCTCTTTTTTTTCATTGGCTTTCTATGAAAATTGTAACCCTTTAGCTACACCAAAGTAAATATTCTTGAGAAAGAAAGGTTTGGCTGGCACTTGAAATTGTTTAACTAACAAACAATAGAAGTTTTTCATGTGGCAACGTATTTCAGAACTTACTCTTGATTAGTAATCCATCCAGGAAGCTGAAGTATTTGCATGTCATTTCTATGTCCACTTGGGCCTGAGGGAATTTAGACTATTCAAAAGCCATATGGAGGCTCAAAATGATTCACAGATCCTGAATAATGTTGAGCACTCCACAATTCATTTGGCAGAATTCTCTCCTGGTAAATCCAAGGGTTTGTTTGGCCTGTGCGTGATGGTGGTGGAGTGGGGGGCGATGGGGATGGCCACATTTCAGCCTCACGCAGAAGCTGTGTTGTCACCAATTGCACTTTTGCTCTCTTAAAGGCTATCTGTGTCTGTACATGGAGAAAGATGAGCTACTGGGAACCACACTTATCCTTGCCTGGGTGCCAAACTCCCGCATTCAGAGGCAGGATGAAGAAGCCCTGCGCTACGTCACTCCCGAGAGCTCCCCTGTCCGTAAAGCTCCCCGCAAACGCGGTCGCCACTCTCAGGGTTTCAGCGCTGTCCAGCCAGCTTCCCCCACCGAGCAGAGAGGAGCAGTGGTCCTGAAGGGAGAAGACATCTTGACTCTGTCTCAGCTTGTAAAAGATGTGGCATACATCAGCTCCCCCTCTTCGGAAGGGGAGAAGCTGTCACAGTGCTGCCCCATGGCCAACAGCAGCCGCCGGTCCCCGCAGCCTGCCCGCAGTGACTCAGGAATCCTATCGACAGTCAGCTCCCAGGAGGAGCAGAACAGGTCGGAGCTGTCGGTGGAGGGGATGGAGGAAAGTCCGGACTGCAGGCCAGAGCCAGGGGAGGACGAGGGCTCCTTGGAGCTGTCTGCTGATGACGTGAGCAGGGATAGTACTTTTGACTCTGATTCTGATGCCTTCTCTTCCCCCTTCTGCCTCTCTCCCATTAGTGAAGCCCTCGGGAAAAGCAGTAGTTCTGTGTTTCTGGATAATGAAAGCAGGTAAGTGCACCCTTTTCTCCAGTTTCTGGGTGAATAGCTGGGGTGCTGGATGCTGAACTTGGAGATGCTGAAGAAAACTGAGAAGCCTAAAGGCTTGTAGTAATAGGATGAGAGGGAATGGACTGAAGCTTGAGGAGGAAAGATTTAGACTGAATATTAGGAAGAAATTCTTTACAGTGAGAGGAGTGAGACACTGGAACAGGCTGCCCAGGGAGGTCATGGATATCCTCTCCCTGGAGGTCTTGAAGGCCTGGTTGGATGAGGCCCTGAGCACCCTGGTCTAGTGGAAGGTGTCCCTGGAAATGCCAGCAGGGTTGGAACTGGATGATCTTTAAAGGTCTTGTCCAACCCCAACCATTCTGTGAATCTATGGATCAGTGTGTCGCTGAGCTGAGTATCCTGCCTTGTTTCAGGCACCTGTATAATTTACAGGAAATTGTTTGCCAGCAAGTCCTGCTTCTGCTCAGTGAACCCTGGCCCCAGACATTCAGGGCTGTGTATGTTAAGTCTTACAGGTGAACTGTCTTGAGCCCTGAAAGCAGCATTACTAAATTAAAAAGGTCTTTTGTGGGTCTGATTGGCTATGCTGAGGAGATGCAGTAGTTACTTCTTGCAGAGAGCCACATCAAAGTGTCTGTCTGGCATCCTTTGCATCATGGGTGCCTCTCTGCAAGGCACTGTGTTGACATGAAAGCTGCATGTATGAGCTTGTTTTGCTGATGTTCAGAACATGGCCCCAGTTAAGACATATAAATATTCATTCTTGCTTGTTTAACCTGGGTGTTTCAGTCAGCTCTGGTGTGTCTAGATGTCAACATTTCTCACTGGCATCTGCAGTAAACCCTTCAGAGGGGAAAGAAGGTACTTTGGCAAAGGGATCATGAGGAACAGGTACCTATATTAAACATTTCTGGCTTTCTGGTGTGTGCTCTGTGCATTGTGTCACTTATGCCAGGTTGGGGAGGGTGGATGTGCTGCGTTCATGAAGCACTGTGGGGCTGACTCTAAGGATATAGCTCAGTTCTGAAGCTACACCTGAAACTGAAAAATGAGCTCTCCTGTGTGTGTCAGCAGTGTACAGAGTGCATTAAGACTTGACATTTGAAGAGATTTTCCCTCTTTATGGGCTGATCTCAAGCCCAGTGAATGCCAGTAAAGGATGAGGTTTATGAAGGAACTATTCTAATTGATTCAACTCTCTCTGGATATTTGAAAACACTTCAGTGCAGTGATCTCAGCCTTTGTATCAGATTTGCTTTTGGTCTGTGTTCTAGCAGTATGCTCCTAATTAACTGTCAGCCCACAGGGTTTTCTGGGCTTGATGTCTGCAGCAGCTGGGTGGGCAGCACCTCAGCACAACTGTTCCATCCCATCCTGTCCCAGAAGCTACACAAATGTCACAAAACACACCTTGAAAACACTTTACAGAGGAGCCTTTGGAATGATTGAATATCATTCCTAATGAATGACTTTGTTTTGCAGCTTCTAGGCTTTCTGTCCCTTCCAGACTGTGTTCTAGCACTGGGATGCTGCTCAAGGGTTCAGAGTTTCAGAGAAGGTCATATTGCCTTAGAAATTTCTTGTCTCAAGCATTTAAAAAAAAAAAATAAAATCACAATTGATTCAACATTTCTGAGTTCCAGCAGTAAGGTTCTGAAAGGACAAATGTTCCTGTCTTTGAGTCTGTGTGGGGAAGCTGTGGCCTCAGCTGTGGCCCAGGTCACCCACACACCCTGGGTACAGCATGGTCATTATCCCCATGATTAGGGACACGTTCAGAACAATGTCCTAAGTGCTGAAAACCTGGAGCCTGATCTCATCCCAGGGAAATCCAAATCTGTGGCCTGGGCCACAAGGCCATGTGCTACCCAAGGTGTGCAGACAGCACCGAGAGAGAAGCAGAAGGATGCTGGCATGGGGCATGGCAAGGTTGGCAGTGTTGTGGTTTCGCTGTTTTGCAATGCTCTGAGCTGCTGACAGTGTCAGGGAAGGAAGGAAACAGAGCTTGCTGCATCTTCTCAGCCTTGCCTGCGCCTTCCTGCGGCGTTTCCCTCGCAGCCTGGCTCGGGTGAGCCCTCTGCCGGCTTTTCCTCCCGGCTGCTGAGCTCCAACAGCTCCTGGCTTTGCAAACACTCCTCCTGGGCTGGCAGGCTTTTCTTTAACTCCTCTGGCACCAGTCTGGAAGCCTCATACACATGTGACACTCATAATTAATAAAACAGACCTTTCATTGTTTGGGATTTGAGACTTGAAAGGCTTTTGTCCAGTGTGTCCATTTTTAATCCCAATTTATTCTTCCCCGTAGAGCCTCTTTGCATGATATCTGCAGGACCTTACAGAGTGCTTGAGTCAGAGATTTTTCATAGAATACTTGGGAAAAGTCTCATCAGAAAGTACTTTCTTATCTCCTTGTTCATCCCAGGGGCTTTGGGGGGCAGCAGATGCTGTTTCAAAAGTCACTACAAGCACAAGAACAGCTTCCTTGTTTCTTAAAGTTGGTTGGGTTTCGTTTTTTTTTCTGCTGGCTGCTTCCCATCTGAGCCAGAATTGGAGAGTGAACAAAGTTTGTGCTGCTGGCAGATTGTCTCAGCTCTTTTTCCCCTCCCTACCCTCCGGTCACCTCCTCCTCCCTGCAAAGAGGAGCAAATGTTTCTGGTTATTTCCCTCTGTGCTGGGGAGCAGTTGTAAAGAGAGCTCTGCTTTTCCCCCTGCTTGTTTCGGAAGCTGAAGCAATGCATTGCATTATCTTGCCATTAGATATCACCAGAAGTGGAAAAATGTGACTGTGGAAGAATCAGGATGTGGAAGAATTTCATACAGACTCGGATCAGACGAGATCAGGGGCTCAGGAAACTGCTTGCCAAATATCCATATGACCAGGAGCCACAAGCCCTGTGTGCCTCTTGGAGCATCCTCTGAGAAGGTGGTTGGTGGGAGCCAAGAGACACGTACTGCTGTGTGCAGAGTAGGGACAGGGAGGGAGAAGGGAGGTGGATGAGTTACACAAGTCAGTCATTTTAAGTCAACAGCTCTCGGGGTAGAACATAAGCAAAGAAAAACTTAGCCCTTGTTTTTTTGATTGTTTTCCTCTTTGCTTCTCAGTTGGGGAGGCTGCCAGGGCTCCCATGCAGCAGTCGATGCTTTCCTCCCATTTACCCAGTTCCTCAGGCTAGGAGCTATGGGAGTGTCCCATCACCACTGTACACATTCTTGCTTCTCTCTTCAGAACAGCCTGGCTTTTCGTCTGCACAGTGCACTCATTGCTCCTGCCCTCTTGGGGTTTGTGCCCTGGTTAACTGTGGGGGGGTCCTGCTCTGCTCCTGGTGCATGGTTCCTGCAGGGAGGTATCTTGTGTGGGAAATGCCTGTGTTGACAGGGGCTTTGTCACAGGCTGCATTTCTGTAGGAAAGGAGGGCTACTGGAAATAAAAGTGTTCCGTTCTGTCCCCTTTCTCCCTTGTCACCGTTGTTTGCTGTCTGTGAGGAGACATTTGCTTTGTGGTCTGAAGGGCAGTAATTCAGGACAAGTGTACTCAATACCCAGCTTTGGCTTGGTGCCCCTTTGCTAAATTACTCAGCTTCCATTTCCCCCACCAGTAAAGTGAAACTAAAAAGCCTTTTGTTACATCCCGGCGACCAAATAGCATCTGACACCTATATAATGTCTTTCAACCCATGCTTCTGGAGTTATTTTAACTGACCATGACATCAGATCTATACCAATCAGCTGCAGAAGCACTTAGTGCTCTGTAAGTGGGGTTGTTGGGGGGTGGTTTGGACCATGCCAGAGCAATTCCTGGTGAGCAGAAGCATTCCCTAGCAATGGGTTGTGGGGCTGCTAAAGCCTTTTCACTTCAGTAACAAACTACAGCTGCTCTTCTCTGATGAGCACTCTATCAAAATGTTGAAGAGGACAAATAAATGCCAGCATTGTTTCCTCCACTAACTTCAGGTTCAGATGTTGGTTGGTGCCAGTCAGAATTTGGTCTGAGATGCTTTGGTGATGGAATTGCATGTGTGGAGCTTGGGGCAACATCTGCCAAAGGCCAGAGCTCTGAGAAGAGTCCCGCAGGTGATGGAACAGATGCCAGCTCACACTTCCACAGCACTTGCCTTAAAGGTCAAGCAGAAGTGATGTGACCAATGTGGTCCTGGATATCATTGTGAGAAGGAAACATCTTTGCTAAGAAGGTGATCATTTTAGCAACCAGTAATACCAACAATGAAACATTTCCACAAAGGAGCTACACAGTGGTGCCACTCTCGTGTTCTTCGGCAGATGTGCATGCACAGAACTATGAGAGAGGGCCTAGGCAAAGCACACAGCACAAAGAAAAACTCCTTTGGCGTCGCAGTTGATGCAATTTTTACAGATGTGTTGCACATCCTGTTGTTAAGCCTCTTCCCAGGGAGCTAATCAGTAAATTGCCATCTCAAGAGGGAGCGGAGGCGCAGCGTTACGGAGGGTGGCCGCAGCTGCGGGAGCGGGTGGTAACAGTGCAGAGGGTTGCATCATGTTGTTTTGGCAGCTCACCTGAAAGGCTTAGGGCTGTTCAGGCCTCTGCAGAATAAACAGGAGGCAAAATTATAGGGGAAATGAGCTGAAATTAGTGTGAACTGGCAGGAGCTTCAGAGTCATCAAGAGGTTGGGAATTCATCACTGTGTAACAGAAGTGATTATAGTCTTAGAACCAGGGGGAATTGGGCACAGACTTCCAAATCTCCTGTAACTTCTTGCAGCATCTTGTGTCATGCTAGCCCACTTTTGATGATGTCAGGCATGAGGATGAGTGCACAGGGTGCCTCACTGCTTCTGGTTCAGGCTCCAGTTCCCTGGAACCTTGCCTGAACCAGTGTGATTTATGATGTAAGAGACTGAAACAGCTCCATTAGCACCCAAACCAATGCCCAAGAAGAAAAACAAACCCAGGAACATCACCAAATCCTCCTTCCATCAGAAGGACAGTCCTTTTTCTCTTCTCTTTGAACCGTGGTGTGGGCGACTTCATCTAAGGCTGGACTTAGAGGCAGTTAGTGCAGAGCTGGGTGCTGGGAAGAGGAGCCAGCCTTTGCTGTCTGCCATCAGCAATGCTGTGTGATCAGTTGTAAGTTGTCACCAGCTGCAACACTGAGAAGGTTGGACAGATCCAAGAGCCTGCAGAGGCACATGGCTGGATCCTGCTTTAGATAAATATTTGAGCAGTGAGAACATTAATTACAGCAGGTTTGATTTTTCCCTCTATCGGTTCCCTGCCAGGTGGCTGTGGAAGAAAACGGTGACAGCTAACTCAAGAGCAGGGATTGCAGCTAGCGGGATGGCAAAGCTCTTTACTGGGGGCTTTGAGGGGTGGATAAAAGGGTGGTGATGGGAGCAGGGGATGATGCTCTGGGGAGAGACCCCCTCGGTGGGGGAATGAAGAAGAACCACTTCACCCTCCGGATTTATGATTCGGTGCCCACGGAAAGGGGCCTCGGGACCAGGCTGGGGTTGTGGCCGTGGTCTTAGCCGTGACCGTGACCGTGACGGTGGGCTCGGGGCCGAGCCGGGCGGTAGGCGCGGCGTGGCCGCCAGGGGGCGGGCTCGGCCCAGCGGCTCTCCCGGTGCCCGGCCCGGCCCTGCCTCCCCCAACCCCGGCACTCCCCGCTCGGCCCTGCCGCCTCCAGCCCCGGCATCCCCGGCCCGGCCTCTTTCGGTCTTGCCGTCTCCCAGGCTCGGTATACCCAGCCCTGCCCTGCCCCCCCCCCCCCCCCGACACCGGCCCGGTACTCCCGGCCCTACTACTGTCCCCCGGCCCGGCATCCCCAGCCGAGCGGCCGTTCGCTCCCCGGCTGCTAACGCTCAGCACCCGGCTGCCCCCCAGCCCCGTTCCGCCCCAGCAGAACCGCTTCAGGGAGCGCTTGGCCCGCGGAACTGCGCTTGCAGCCCTCTCCGTGCACCCGGGCTGAGGGGCTGGGATCCGGTCCCGGTGTCCTTCACTCGTAGAATTGCGATAAAAGGGATTTATTGACAGAAAATGACCGCGTGGGCTTGTCCGGGGGCACTTCCCGGGTGGGCAGTAGGGCAGGGAGGGGGTCTGGCCATTGCAGCTTCAGCAGCGGGGGTTTGCTGCGGGAGGCATGGCAATAAAGAGCCTTTTCCCAGGGCTGTCTCACATTTCTTCTGTTATTTATATGATCGTAACGCCCAGAAACCCGAATTGAGAGTGGAGATAAATGGTGCTGGCAGGTATCCACAGCTTTGTGAGGGAAGAATTGTGTTAACTGGATCAAAATAAAGAGCATGGCCCCTCGAAGAAGTGCAACAGTATATGCAAATAAATCTGCATAGCCTCTGTCTTCTTGGCTCGGTCCTCACAATTATAACAGCATTAAGCATTTACAATAACTCTGAAACATGCTGTTAGCCAGCTCTCCTTTTTTCCTCTCCCTTTTCTGCTCCTTGAAGAAAGCTCTTCCCTGGGGAAATCCTCATTGTATTGTGGAAATGGGGAAATTCTCTCTGGGTGGTGTTGGCTCTGCTAATACTGGGTCAGCAGCAGCGCAGAGTCCGGGGAGTTGGTTAACTTCGTCTGTCAGTAAAAAGTCCCCCTGAAATTCCCAGTTCATTGCTTACAGCCAAGAATATAAGAACAAAGGTAATCTTCAGGGCTTTCAAGGGACCAGGGTTTTGAAGGCTTGATTGTAATTAGCATAATTAGTGTGGAATTTTATTTTTGCATGGGTAGAACTGAAAGGGGGGAAAAAAGAGGGGGGGGGGGGGGGGGAACCGACGCAATAATCCACTGATTTTTAAATATAAAATAAACACTGGTAAGAAAGGTCCCCTTTTCCAGTCTGGAATAGGCTGAAAAGCAAACATTCTTTTTCAGGCTTTGCTGAGAAATCACTTTTTCCATCTAAGGAATTATTTTTTTTAAGTGTTGCATTTCGATTGATTTATTAATGAGCTAAAAGCCCAGGCAGGAGGTGCCCCTTCTCTGTATGGATTGTAAAAATCTGCCACTCAGCTTTTGGAATATTTTTCCTTCCTTCAAATGAAGGCAACATTTGCATCATTGAGCAGCATAGGCTCGGCTCTAAATGATTTGTTGTGTTTGGCTTCTTGGGAGCTATGTGTATTTTATTCATAAGCATCAAACTGCTAATTCTGCTCCTGCTACCTCACTGCAACAAGAAGTCACAGAGAGAAACCTTGCTTGGGTTTTACCAAAGGAGCCTACACCTGCCCGAAAGCCTCAGCCATGAAAAAACAGCTTGCTTGTCTTTCAACCAAAGGTCTGTGTGTATCATGTTCCAGACTTTGGGTGCAAGAGATTACAACAGACATTAATTCATTACAAACATCTGATTATTCTTTCCCCCTTCACATTTACAGTCAAAATAATTAACTCAAGAATTCCAGGTTCGTTTTGTTTTTCCTCCTGGATTAATTCACAACAGTTAGGGGGAAAACCCTTTGGAGGTGAGCAGGGTTTGTTTTCTAATGCTCCCTCTAAAAATCTCATGGCTTCCCTTCAACCCATGAGGACTCGGAGGAATAAGGAGGAGCAACAAAGCTCCCAGTGTAGCAAGGCTTCTCAGCTGCCACCCTCCTCAGCAAGCCCTGCAGGTGGGCAGCACCCAGCACCAGCAGAAGTAGTTCATGACCATGGGTCATCCCAAGGTGCAGGCACCCAGCACCATGGCAGAGGTACTTCATCAAAGCAGGCTGGCTCTTGGCTGCCAAATTTGGGTTGCTGAGCTGGTGGCAGAAGCAAGTGAATCAGTGGCAGAGGTGATGAACCAGCGGCAGAGGTGGGCTCTCTGTGTCCTACCTGCCCTGGGTGGAATTGTGTGCCCTGGGAAGGCAGGCAGGGTGCGGTAGAAGTGGATTGCAGAAGCCCCATAAAGCACAACAAATTGTTTTGATCTTTATTTCTCAAGGACAAACCAATTATGCCTATCAGAAGGCAAAGCTGCATAATGGGGTTTCCCTGAGTCCCTCCTTTCCTTGTGTGAAAATGTTTTATTTGTCAGACTGATGCTCCCAGAGTTGATGTTAATCCAGAGCCCCATGCCTGATCATGAACTTGCTGTTACAGTCCAAGGTCAGAGGGGTGGATGTAGAAGTTGCTGCCCTCCTGCAGCCCATGCTGGTGGGGTGTAGATGGCTGGGAACCACCAACCACCTTCTGCTCTTCTACTGCAGGGGGTGGGGGAGGGAGGGACGCCGACTCTTTGAAGATGTAAACAGCTCGTTCTTTGGATATTGTTAATACCATTAACAATATGGGGAGTGACTAACAATGCCAGGCTGACTTTTAGAAGCTCTGTTGAATCTGCTTCCCGGTGCTGGGCGTGAAAGGATACAATTATTTTTTATAACCTTTTATTTTCCCTTTACGGCAAGCTAAGCAAAGCAAGTTTGTCAGAGGCAGAGTGCTCCTAATTTGGTCTCCAGTGACCTCTGCAGCCGTGATTGGCAGTCCAGTGTCGGGAAGGAACTTGTGCCTGTGAGATAGAAATGAGCAGAACAAATGCCGTAGGACAGCTTGGGTTCCCTGGAGGACTCAGGCTAAAAAAGGTGAAAGAAGTGCAATTACAGGAGGTTTTCAGCACAGAAAGTTAATTAGCTACTAAATAGCATTTAGTGCAGTTCAACGTGAGGAAATTTATGTTTTGAAAGCAAACAGATCAATGGCAAGCCGGTGGAACAAGCTTTTGGAAAGTCCATGCTGGCATTCCTGTACTTTGCACTGTAATGTCCTGGGCAGTTTTTCCCAGCAACCAGGAGGAATTATTGGGTTTGTTTCCACACGTTTGCAGATGCATAGATACACTTCCAGGCGAGGGTGTTGGGGCATTTCATTTCAGAAATCCTGCTTAGGTTTCCCTCCAAGCCGCCTGACACCTTTGTCCCCACTCACCAAGGTCACTGTCAGTCGTTTCCGCTTGGGCTCTCTTGAGGCAGAGGAACGTCAAGGTTCCAAATACTTTCAGCCAAAGGGTGAATTTAACACAATTCTTAACCTAGTTACTCCTCTGCGTTGATCAGGTGTGAGGAGCCGGTGCCACTGCAACATTTCACCATCAGCGTCTGGCTCTGCATGGCCTTGCTCCTCTGCAGGGGTCCTGCCGCTCCTGCCCTGCCACATGACACAGAACCAGCAGAAATATTTTAACAAGTCTCTTTTATATTTTTTTTTTTCCACCCCAAACTGCCAATCTGTTTTCTTTTGCACATCTTCTACAGGCTGCTGAAGTCAGCACAGTCCACAACTCGTTATGTATGTAGAGTGGCAAGGACATCTCTTTTAATCAGAACAATAGATTTGGGTTCCAGCTGCCTGGTATTACCTCACTTTGTGCAGTCACTAAATTTTTAGGTGTTTCAGGATAGCTTTGAACTGTTATTGATGGGTTGTTTGTTTGAAGCTGTCTTAGACATTTTAGGCAGTTGATGCTGCCCTGAGCTGTTTCACCTTGCTGGAAAGAAGAGGAACCTAAAAGGTCAATGCCTGTGGGGAATAATGGAGAAAGAGAGAAATGCTAACCCCTGGGGAGGAAAAGGGGCATGTAATTCCCATTACATGGATGCTCATACATTATGATGATACTTATTGTCTATAAATGATGTTTCAGCAGCCAGCCTGCAGGAATAGCTCTCAAGCTGTAGGGAGAGCTGTCATTAGCCAAGGAGTGATTCAGTGCAGTGGTGATGGAGAGCCAACCAAGGAGGGTTTGGCTCCAGCAAGAGGCTCTCTGGGAACCGGGTGGTGCATGCTGACAGCTCAGTGAACTGCCACACCATGGCTGTAATCTTCAGCCCCTTTCCCTCTTATAATTACATTTGTCACATCATGTTGTAAAATGAGTTATTAGATCTTCACTGCTGAAAGAGGCTTCCCATGTGATTGGTGCAGGTCTCTGCCCTGGTTCCGTAACAGAAATAATCCTTGGGTTGATCTCTCTTTATGCTGTAGGTGTGTACCAACAGTAGGTTATGTTCCATGGCTACATCACTGCACGTCCAAGGTCTTGTTTGCAGGGTATCTGTCCCTGTGTGAGAGAGTTCCCATGTGGAGGGAGGAGGATGTGGCTGCCTTATGCAGTCCCTTGCTTTCTTAGGGGCTGCAAAAACTCCAGGAATGCAGATATGGTCGATTGCTGGAGTTGATTGTTGAGTGGAGAACATCTATCACTCCTGTTCCTGCTCACCAGCAGGAATGAGATGTATTTTGAGACAAAGGAGTAAGGGGACTTCAGTAAGGGGGAAAGGCTTAAGTGGAACCATGAATATGTCCATGGATTTCCTACCTCAGGTTTTGCTAATCCTCCTTATTTCCCGCCCCCCTGTCCCTTTTATTCCCGTGGACCATTGCACTTGTTCTCTTGTTTTGCTGAGCAGTGCTGTGTACTAGCTGGCTCTCTGTTTTTCCTGGATCTCACAACCCAAAGTCTCTCTGGAATGTTCCTCCAGCTATTTGCCTTGCAGGGCTTCAGCTCTCTGTTTTCGTAGGGCGCTCTGGTATAAATTCCTCATCTAACAGATAGAAGAGTCTGACAAGTAATAAATTCTTCCCTTGCATCTTGTGCATCTCATGGCCCCCAAATCCACAAAATCAGCACTGACCACACTGCTGCTCATTATTTATGTGGAGAATGGTCTCAGTATTAAAATTATTTTTTAAAACAGTCCAACAGATTAGAATCTTTTCAATAGTTGTTGGTTTTTTTTCTTTCAATCACTGTGTACAGGAAAAAGTAATTTTAAACACAGAGAGCTGGGTTGTTTTTTTCTTGAATTCCACAGTGACTAAGTATGCCCCAATGTACAAGGTGGGACTCCCTCTGCATCTGCACTGTAGATGAATGTAAGTGTTCACAGCCCTCTCTGAAGGGCTTGAGGTGCACAGATGTCTCTTTCAGATTTCATCTTCCACATCAATGAAATCATTGGAATTTCCCTGGCTGCACACTCTGAGGCACTGTGCTTGCACTCAGTGGCTTTTTTGCTGTGCAGGAAGGGTCAATCCAATTCCACATGTTGCATCAGATTGCGTCCTCCTGTGTTGGATGTGTGCGCAGGCTTGCGACTAAGGGCTAAAAGAGAGCTGTAAACATTTCTCTTGAAGAAGTGTTTCCAGAAAGTATAACATTGCCAGCACCTTTGTGACTGAGCTCTCCAGACTCTGAGTTTTCAGGTAGCTTCTGCTGTATCTGGCGCAGATTTTGGTTATGGAGCAGAAGGAGCTGCAGCTGGCACTTGGTGCTGAGGAGCTACACGATTCCCAGGATGGCTGTGAGCTCACCTGACTCTACTGGAAACTGTCCTTGCAGTTGTCTGTCTGCCACTGGTCATTTGAGATGATATTCTTGAGGAATGGACACACTGGCCTGTGACAAGCTAACTGCAGGCCAGTGATCCTCTCAGCCAGCCCATCTTCCAGCCCTTTGTCATACTGACCAGTTCCTCTTTGCAAGAGTTTTAGAAAGTTGGTTGCCTCTGCTTAGTCTTTGAGCTGGTTTGAGTCATCTCTTCCAGGAAAATCCTGTGCAACCAGCTGTGGCTGTTATGAAGTGTTGCTCCACAAATACCAGCTGCTTACAGCAAGCAGTCCAGCACAAGTGTCTCCTACCAGGACTCCTCATACTTTTGCATTAATATGAATCACAGAATATCCTTGGTTGGAAGAGACCTTCAAGATCATCTAGCCCAACCTTTGATCCAGATACTGAATGTTTTAGAAGCTGTTATATTTTGCAGCTGTATCAGAAAGTAAGGCTTCATATCCACATGGAAAAATTCCCAAGGTGCAGATAATGGTGTAGATGATCATAGAATCATAGAATGGTCTGGGTTGGAAGGGACCTCTGAAGGTCATCCAGTTCAACTCCTTCTGCAGTCAGCAGGGACATCCTCAACTAGATCAGGTTGCCAGGGGCCCTGTCAAGCATCACCTTGAATATATCCAGGGATGGGGTCCCAACCACCTCCCTGGGCAGCCTGTTCCAGTGCTCCACCACCACCATAGTAAAGAATCTCTTCCTAACATCCAATCTAAATCTGCTCTTCTCTAGTTTGAAGCCATTGCTCACTGCAGGCCTTTGTAAAGTCTCTCTCTGTCCTTCTTGCAGGCCCCCTTCAGGTACTGGAAGGCTGCTATTAGGTCTCCCTGGAGCCTATTCTTCTCCAGGCTGAACAGCCCCAGCTCCCTCAGCCTGTTCTCATAGCAGAGGTGCTCCAACCCCCTCATCATTTTTGTGGCCCTCCTCTGGACCTGCTCCCTCATGTCCATGTCCTTTCTATGTTGAGGGCTCCAGACCTCGACATAGGGCTCCAGACCTGGACATGGCACTCCAGGTGAGGCCTCACCAACAGTGCTTGGGACTGGAAGTATTCCTGGCTACTGGAATTATCCCAGTAGACTGGATGCTTAACCTAGAAAAACTGCTGTCATTCCTCTTTGAGTGGGTTTGGGTATGCTGAGTGATCCCTGCTCCCATGGTGACACTGCCATTCCGCTTTTAAGACCTCAACCTCCAAAGGGCTTGAATGGAAGTTTTGCTTTGATGCTTTCTCTCTGGAAAACAGAGCAGCAGAACTTCACGAGCAGGGGAGTGAGGCCACTCTTGGCTGCAAGTAAACCAGGCTTGGTCTCATCTACATAATGCTGCAGAAGTAGAGAAGGGGACTCAGGGATTTATTCCCCATGCGTGTGGGCGCGGAGGTTTTGGGTCGCACCTCTGAACTGGGCAGCTCACAGGGGACTCGCATCAACATTTCACCCACAACTAACTGGGATGTCCGGAGACCTGTCCATTGGAATGCAATGACCTGAACCATGGGTTAGATGCTGCAAATAAGGCTCTTCCCCATGGAAGAGGCACTGTAGGCAGGCTTGGAAAGCATACTGATGTGGTGTGCTGCAGATGCATGCTGAGTGTGTGATTTTCAGCGTTCAGTGCCTACATTGTTAGATAAGCGGATTAGAAAACATTGCATAAAGTGGCATTGCAGGGGGCTGGCTTTATACCTGCTACTGCCCTTGTTCTGCAAACCCTGATTTCACAGCAGAACCCATTCAGAGCTTGTGCTGAGATTGTTCACATCTATTGGCCTTTTTAAGAATCAAGGGGTCACAGTTGCAGATTCACTTCACTCTCAAAGCAGTGATATTTTTCTTCTGGGCTCAGGGCTGGTGGTGGGCATCTGGGGACTTTCAGCTTGAAGTTTGCTCTTAGAGATAAATATCTGGGGCATGGCAAGCTCCTTGCATATTGGAAGTTGGTTGGGTTCACTCTCTGCTTTAGGTGGGTATAGAGAGCTCATGTGTGATTTCCTGCTCCTTAACTCACCAAAATCTCAAGCTTACGAATGGAAACCATTTGGTTGAAGTTCATACACATGAATCCAGGTCCACTTGCAAAGGCTCAGTGAGAAACTCGAGTTCAGGGGAAATATCTGTGGATGTTATTGGTCACTAAAGGAATTTGTCAGATGAGATCCTTGGTCAGTGATGCTGCCAAAATGTGCTCACTCCTCCTGTCCCTCGCTGGGGATGGAGCAGCTGCATGAGGAGGTCACTTGAGCTGTGGAACAAGTCTCTTCCCTGGGAAGTTATTCCCTGAGTGCTGCTGAAGCAGGCTGTGGAGCACTGGTAGTTCTGCAATCATGGTTTTTCAGTGGCCTGAGGTTTACCATCCAAAGGGTTCATCAGTCCCAAGGCATAATGGTTTGAAGGGCTCTGTGCTGTGGGCTGGAGAGCCAGCAAGTGCCTGCTGTACTGCTGGGATCCCCAAACCGGTCCTTGTGCTGCACCAAAGGATCTGGGGACATTCTGGCCTGTTCCCTTACTGGGCTTCTGAATTTTGTCTTGTCAAAAGTCAGTGTTCTGAGGAACAGTTTTAGCTCTCCCCAGTCCTGTGTGGAATTCAGGAACAGACCAACACCAGGATCATTTGGGGGGATTAAATAAAAATTAGGGAATTAAATTAAGATTATTTAATCTCTTATGTGGGCTGTCAGCTATTGACTCCTCAGCCCTGCAGGGAATTCCAGTTTTAGAGCTCTGACAAAAGGTTTTAGTGTGGAGTGTCTGTGTAGTGCCTGCAACTGCAGCCTTTGGCTAATGTCCTGGGGGGGACTTTCTTCCTCTTGTCTACAGGGACACCTGTGACAATCGCATGAACTGCTCCACCAGCTCTGCCTCCAGCCTTGACACCAGTGCCCAGTTCCAGGAGAATAATGGGCAAACACAGGGCACCAGATGGGATGAGCAGCAGAAGGTCTTTGCCCTGGAGCAGGTCTGTGGTGTCTTCAGAGTGGACCTGGGACAAATGCGATCCCTTCGCCTCTTCTTCAGGTAAGGTCTTACTGTGTGTGCTAGGAGTGTGTGTTCTGGATCAGTGCACACTGGGCTCTGGAGACAGATGGCTTCTACAGTCCCCCTTGGAATTCTTTCCCTAATGGTTGTCTCCAGGAAAGCAAGTGTCAGCCTCCCCCCGAAGAGCCTAGGATTTTCTTGCCTAGAAAAGTAAAGGCTGCTCTTAGCTTTCTTACCAAGAATGTCTCAAATAACCTGGAAGTGTGGAAGACATCTCTTCATCTATGGAATCACAGAATCATTAAGGATGGAAAAGACCTTTAAAAACATTGAGTCCAACCATAACCCAACTACCACTATACTATATCCTGAAGTGCCACATCTACTTTTTCCTATTTTTATCTGTTATTCTTTCTACAGCTTCTTAACACCTCTGTGGTACCTTCTCCCTTCCCTGCTCCTCATCTGATCTTTCCACTTCCTACTCAACCCTTCTTTGTCTTGATGGTTGTGCCATTGTTTTGTCCCACAGTGATGAGGCATGTACCTGTGGCCAGCTGGTTGTTGCAAGCAGAGAGAGCCAGTACAAGATCTTCCATTTTCACCATGGTGGCCTGGATAAACTGTCTGAGGTGTTTCAGCAGTGGAAGTACTGTACGGAGACCCATCTCAAGGACCAGGTACCTGAGCAAGGTTCATGGGCAGAGAGGGTTTTCCCAGTAGATATTTCATATGTAGGTTTTTAGCCAGGGGAGTGTGATGGAGAAATGAATCATAGAATTATAGAATCACAGAATCATAGAAAGGTCTGGGTCAGAAGGGACCTCCAGAGGTCATCTAGTCCAAACCCCCTGCTGTAAGCAGGGGCATCCTCAACAAGATCAGGTTACCCTGAGCCCTGCTGAGCCTAACCTTGAATATCTCCAGGGACTGGGCATCAGCCACCCATCCCAGTGCTCCACCGCCCTCATGGTAAAGAAGCTCTGAGCTCATGTCACCAAGTCAGGCAGGAAGCTACGACGTGTTTGCCGTTGTTTAGGATGCAAGTCAGCCCTGAGGTCTCACTTGTACTTGCTTATCCCCATCCATTCCCGGTCTGCCCGTGGACTGTGGGGGAAGGTAATCCAGCAGAGTTGCTCAGGTGGCTGTTCTGTTAGCCCTGACAGGTCAGCAATGTGCTTCAGGCGTGGAAGGTGGCTGGGAAGTCTGCAGTGGTAGGTCTGAAATTCTGTCAGAGCCTTTCATCCATTTTGTGAAGCGCAGCACACCGCTCCGGAAAATGTTTTGACAAGGCACCGTGCCATATTTTGTTCAATCTACATACAAATGTGATAAGAGCTCTTTAATTATCTGTTTAAGATACTGTATGTGCTTATTAGAAACAGTGATTTTTAAATTTCCATCCTTCCCACAGAGCCCCCTGCTGCTTTTCTTATTATGGTCGCCTGGGCTCACTTTTTGCATTGAACAACCTTTGATTTTTAAATTAAATGTCAGCTGCAGTCTTGCACTGGGATCAGGAGTGCCCTTAGAGAGCCTGGCAGTGCACTTCCCCTCTTGCCTAACAGCAATCCCTTTGTATATGGCCAATCATATGTAATTTATTGCAGGCATTCCTGGCAGGGCGAAGTTTTGCTGTAAGCAGCATTAATTCAGTTTCAGGTCAGGGATAAGATTGGGGGAGGAATGGAAACGATTATTTATTTATTTGTTCGTTCATTCATTCATTCCAAGGTGAATCTGTTTGGTGGCACTCAAGATTTTTAATTATTCTTACCACTTCTGCTGTGGCAATGGTCGGGATTTGGGGGCGGGGGGAGGGTGGGAAACTCCAACCCTCCCCAAGTGCAACAACCTCAGTTCTTAGTCCTACATCAACCAGGCAAAAAAAAAGGTTTTCCTGCTCTGAAAAGCAGAGAGTTTCTGCTGCTGTCCCTGGCTCCTGCCTCCAGATCTTGGGTTTGTTTCCCCTGGTTCAGCAGCTGACTGATGAGAGGATGTGTATGCAGTTCTCCATCCGCCGCCCCAAGCTGCCCTCCTCAGAAACCCACCCCGAGGAGAACACCTACAAGCGTCTTGATGTGTCTGCCTGGCTCCATCACCTGAACGAGTCTGGACAGGTGGAAGAGGAGTACAAGCTGCAGAAGGTGAGAGGAGAGCTACTGATGTGGGTTTGATCCTTTCTCTCCTGCTGCAAAGTGTGAGTGCCCTGGTGGAAGCTGCGAGAGTTTGCTTTCCTGCTCGGGGCAAGAAGTGGGCTTCTGAATGTAGAAAGATGGACATAGCTTGGCTGGAGGTCTTGCTGGGGCTGCAGATGAGCCTAGTAGAGCATCTCCCCGACCCCGGAGCACAAGCTGTCCAGCTTCTGCTGCCAGCTGGAGTTAGTAAACCCAAGTGCCCGCTGCTCGACGTGTTCACAGAACGCGGTGTGAACAAATCAAAGAGAGAAAAACTGAGATTACTGCCTGGAAACGCGCAGGGGAGCACTGGGTCCAGGTCCTGAGAGAGAAGTTTGCAGTGAAACGCGGTGTCTCCAGGCCTGAGGATTAAGCCGTGACATGAGAACGACACGTTAATCATAGAGCCTCTCCAGGGGGGGTTATTGACATTGAAATGAGCCCGATTTGTGTCTCGTCTGGGAATAGAAGGCCAGCACTTTCCCTCTAAACATGTGCAAATTGCAGGAGCTTGAATCAAGGCGTCACTTGTCAGCAAGGAACTGCAAAGCCACCGGAGCACAGTAGCGGGCAAGTTTCTTGTTGGTGTTTTGGGGAACGTTCAAACTGTACCAGTCATAACTTTTGCTCCTTCTTCCAGGCCATTTTCTTTGGTGGGATTGATGTTTCCATCCGTGGGGAGGTGTGGCCCTTCTTGCTGCACTACTACAGCTATGAGTCCACCTCGGAAGAGAGAGAGGCACTGAGACTGCAGAAGAGGAAGGAATACTTCGAGATCCAGGAGAAAAGGTAAGGGACCAGCTTCATCCTCCCCTCCTCATCTCTCCTCATGCCTGACGTCACAGCAATACTGATGGTGATACATGGATACATGAAGTCTCTGCATCTTTTGCTGCAGGAGAAACCAATAGGAGTAGAGAAATGAGAGGGATGGTGAAGGAGGGATGGTGAAGGCAGAGCAGAGCCCCTGAGGGTCTGGAGATAGTAGCTTGTGCTCTTCACACAGGCTCATCAGTACCACATAGGGAAGCATATCTCACACAGCATGCTTGGTTTAGGACACTGGAGGTGAAAATGGGATCTTCTATTTCTTTATCAAGATATCTGGGTGTAAAAATAGGGAAAAAGAAGGGGTATCTAATTCAGGGAAGTTACTACTGCAAGAACTGCATGTTGTAAACTAATTGTGGGTGCATTCCAGCTGGAGAGGGACAGTATTGTTATCATTAATGAGGAGAAAATTGTAACAGAGAGGTGAGTTGTGGTGTGCCAGCCTCAAGGAGCAGTGGAGAGCAGAGTCCAACTGCTTCTAGAGCGGATTTTATCACAGACAACACATCATGTCCTCACATTTATAACCTGGGAGGCTCCTTCTAGTAATCCATGTGAACAGAAAATCTGCTGCTCTGGACACACCTGCTTGTCTGTTTTCCAGGTGATGACAAAACTCCACACAGGAGTAGTTTTTTTTTTTTTCCTCTGCTAACAAAAGCTGAAACAAGGCTTTTTGTTCCTTGTGGCAATCATCTCCCCCTCTTGGCAACACACTCCTCTTGCTGCTCAATCTGCAGGCTCTCAATGACTCCAGAGGAGCAGAAGGATTTCTGGCGTAAGGTGCAGTTCACGGTGGATAAAGACGTGGTGAGGACCGACCGCAGCAACCAGTTCTTCCGAGGGGAGGGCAACCCAAACGTGGAAACCATGAGGTGAAGGCTCTGATCTCAGTGTCCCAAACAACATGGTTCTGTAGAGAAATGTATAGAAAACTGAGTAAGCCCCCATGGGCCAGGCTGCTGGCTCACTGCCTTGAGAATGCTGAAGATGACCATGTGTATGGTGGCCAGTACCAAGTGATGCCAAAACAAGAACTTCTCCCCCAGTGCTTTCATTGCTTCTTTAGCCCTTGGCTTCTGGATATGACAACCCTGCTGCCATCCCCTGTCTTCCCTGCACATGGGCATGTGAAAGCTGGCTGTGGCTGTGGGAGGGTCGTGGGTGCTGCAGCAGAGTCGTGGGCAGTTCCTTGGTCTGTGATTCTCCTGGTGGACTTGAGGACGAGCACACCAGAGTCTGCTTCATGGCTGTGTGACTTACGGGGGTGTGATTATAGAGCAGTTGGATTTCATCTAACCATACAGCCTGGAGCCCCATGGATGTGTAAGCATCACCTTTCCCCTTCCTTTCTTGCCTCTTAAATATTTTTAAATTCTAACTGCTTGTTTGTTTCTGTTTTGGTCTCTGTGTATTGAAAACCTTCTCCTGGTGTTTATTTCACTGGGCTGATGTTTGCAGCAGGGTTTCTCTGTAGGTGTTAAAGCTCCTCACAATGGGCTCCTGTGTCTTTGTATCTGAGATGAACGGTGCTGCTTGTTCCCAGTGCACTGCTCCCAATGGGCTGTACTGTGGCTGGAGAACTGGAGCTGGAGAAGTTCTCTTCAAATCCATTGTCTTAGGCTGCCATGTGCTACTCAGAGTTCTTGTTCCCCATCCAGGAGCCTCTCTGGACAAATGCAAAATGGTTTGAATCCTGAATGGATTGGTGCAAAATATTGTAATCCTAAAAAGCATAAGGAAAATTCCAGCTAGGTGTAGTGTTAGTGAGTCTTTGTTGTGCTTCTAGATGTGGTTCTTCCAGGGAGAGCAATTCTGTGGGATGCAACATGCTTCACAGGTGCTCAGAAGTTCACAAACCTCTGGGTGCAATTGCAAGTTGATCTTTCAGATGGCAGGAGTGATCTGTTGCTCTTCTGCCCCTTTGGCTGACTCGGCCTGTGTGGTGGAAGTTTGGGTAGGAATCAAGAGGTGCTGGTCTCAGCTGTGACCTTCCCTTTCCTGTGTCTCACCTCTCCTTTTGCATCTCTTCTCCAGGAGGATCTTGCTGAACTATGCAGTATTTAACCCAACAATTGGATACTCCCAGGGGATGTCTGATCTGGTTGCTCCACTCCTGGCAGAGATCCTAGATGAGTCGGATACCTTCTGGTGCTTTGTAGGACTGATGCAGAACACAATCTTCATCAGCTCACCCCGGGATGAGGATATGGAGAAGCAGCTGGTGAGGATGAATGTTGAGCTCCCTTTAGCCCTGTCTTTAGCTTCTTCTCCTCAGTCAAATGAGAAGAATCCCATACATCAGTGACCTGGGCTGTTGGATTCCAACACACCAAATGACTCTCCAAAGCCACAAAAGGGATAAAATTGATCCTGAGTGACTGGGACACTCAGAGGCAGTTCTAGGCAATAAATTGTCCAAGTAAAGTTACCTAGCCTATGCTAAAGGGTGCTGACTCAAGGAACCTTTGATGATCAGATGAATTTAGCATGCTGCTTACTTTATCTTTGCACTTCTCTCAGGCAGTAAAGACTCATGGTTGGTTTTTGTCCTGATTCTGGAGTATGAATGAGGCAGAGTTGTTGACTGAACTGCAGCTCTTTTTGTGATGGTTTGGTTTGGGGTTTTTTTAAGGCCTTAACATTGTTAATAGATTTTTAAAATTATCTCCAAATTAAAAGCTTTCTGTGTCTGACAGAGTTTCTTAAAGTAAGGTGATCTTATTTAGAAATGGAAGCCATTTAGGTTTTAACAAAAGTGACAGTTATTTTCTGACCAAGATCCTGAAAAATCCATTCTAAACCTGAATAATCCTGGCCAGGGTCGTGATGGCACCAATTTAAACTTGTGGTGCAACCCCCATGGGAGGCTGCTGGTGAGGTACAGTCAGTTAATGCACAGATTTAGGCCCTGTGATGTGCCTCTATAGTTAGGCTTTCTAAGATCACCACCGTATTGATCATTTCTACTGCAGTGAAACACTGCCAGGGAGAGCTCTGTGCTTTCTTTCCTGTGGTTTTTAAGGCCCTAGCTGCTTTCCTCAGCCTGAATCTCTCCTCTCCTCTCCTCTCCTCTCCTCTCCTCTCCTCTCCTCTCCTCTCCTCTCCTCTCCTTTCTTTTCACAATGTAGCTGTCAGGGGATTTTCTTTTCACTCTCCATCCTTCCTTGTGAAATAGCTGCCATGGCCTGTGAGCTCTGGCCTGCAACGACAGACCCAAGCGTGCTGCTGGCTGTGCTGTAATAAACAGGCCGTAAAGCTGGAGGGTTTTGAGAGAGGAGAGAACTGTGGGCAGCTCTGCAGGAGCCCAGGCCTGGCACAAGGGGTGGGGGCTCCTGGGGACGGTGGGTGAGAGGGGCAGCAGGGGCAGGAGGCAGCAGCTCAGCTCAATGTCTTTGCAGCTGTACCTGCGGGAGCTGCTGCGGCTCATGCACCCACGCTTCCACCAGCACCTCTGTGCTCTGGGAGAGGATGGTCTGCAGATGCTCTTCTGCCACCGCTGGATCCTCCTCTGCTTCAAAAGGGAATTTCCAGAGGCTGAGGCTCTGCGCATGTGGGAAGCCTGCTGGGCACACTACCAGGTCAGAGCGCTGGCGATGGGCATGCAGGCACCGGGCAGCAGCGTGGCCTGTGCTGAGTCCTCACCATCTCAGCAAGCACTGCAGCATTTCCATAAAGGCTCTTCGTAGCAAAGCTTCCAAAGCAAGAGGTGTATACAGAGGGCCTGTTCCTCTCGGAGAGGTTTGTCTGGGCAGCAGAGGGAGGGAGGTTTGCTTCTCCTCCTCAAGGATGTCCAGGCTTCAAAAGGAGATTTTCCAGGAAGTGCTGAGCATCCACTTCTGAAGTTCAGCCTTCCCTCACAGAGCTGCAGAATGTCTTCTCCAAAACCACTAGTCTGCTTTGAAAGCTCTGGTGTAAACCTTGCTACTGCACTGTGGAGGGAAGAGTGCAGAATTCACCAATGAATCACAATCTGCATCACCAGGCAGAACGAGAAGGAGCACAAAATCTCACTAAGGATGTGCTCGTGGTGGGGGAGGAGGTGAAGTGAGACCTCTGCCTCCACCTGCTCTACTCCAGTCCCTGTTTTCTCATTGCAGACTGATTATTTCCACCTCTTCATCTGTGTGGCCATCGTGGTGATTTATGGGGATGATGTCATTGAACAACAGCTGGCCACTGACCAGATGCTGCTGCATTTTGGCAACCTGGCCATGCACATGAACGGAGAACTTGTGCTCAGGAAGGTAAATGCCCAGGTGCTGGTGTGGGCTGAGTCTTAAGCCCAAGAGATGAGATGAGTGTCGAGAAAATCAGGGACTGACGTTTCACCTTCCACATCTCCTGTATCCCCCTGCTTGTCTGGAGCCTGGGAGGGGAGGAGGATGCTGTCTGCCTGGAAACAAGTTTTACAGAAATCAGAGGTAGCTGTAGAGTGCTGAGGAGGTGGTGAGGGCTGGGATACGCCTTGCACATACCCAGGGACATGACAGACAGAGCTGTTCATGCCATGGTTCCAGATCCATCTGTGGCTGGGAGTGACTGCAAGCAGTGGGTTGTACTGCAGCCACCTTTACCCTTTGCTGGAGCTTTGGCTCTGCTGAGGTAGCCGAGCAGGACAGTTGGACGGAGGCCCTGGGCTAGCCCAGCTCTCCTGTCCCCTGGTGAGGAGTGCCTGACTTTTCTCTCTCTTCCCTCTAGGCGAGGAGCCTGCTCTATCAATTCCACCTCTTACCTCGCATCCCCTGCAGCCTGCACGACCTGTGCAAGCTGTGTGGGACAGGAATGTGGGACAGTGGCTTCATCCCTGCTGTGGAGTGTTCTGGCCATCACCCCGAGTCCGAGAGCTGCCCGTACGGGGGACTGGCGGAAGTGTCTTCTCCTAAGGCAGGAAGTGAAGGCAGGAGAGGCCTGAAAACAAGAGACGTCTTCACCTTCCGAAAATAGCTGCAGAGGAACAGGGTGTGACAGGCAGGAAGGATGTGCATAGGAAAAAGTGGAGGGATAGCTGGGCAAGACTCCTGACAAGAGTGGAGAATGGACAAGGAACGAACGCACTCAACAGGGAAAGCAAACTCCAGTGCTCTGGTGGTGGAGCTGGAACAAAACCACCGAACCAGGAACAGTGTTGGCGTGTGCTCGGGTTTGGGTTTGCTAGGAACATGCTTTTTTCTAGGTCTTAACAAGGACTTTTTAATTCTGCCTCTGGGACTGGACTGATTAGCAACCAGAACTTTGTTACTTGATGATGAGAAATGAGAACACTAAAGAGAGCTGAGTTCAACCAGCGGCATCTGGGGGTCAGGTGGACGGAGCAGAGCTGTGCCAAGAGCTCTGTCTGTGTCATTCCTCCATCCAGAGCATACCACATGCACGCACTCTCTGCTTCAACCAAAACCTGCACCTGAGTGGCTTCTCTCTAGAGCCATAAAAGACCATTTTAGTTATAATCTGCCAAAAAAATAACCCTGCAGACTGTTGGGATTGCAGGGAAGGTGTCTGCTTTGTTGGAGAGGAGGAACTGGTCTGTCTCTTGCCTTGTTTCCCACAGTACTGTCTGGCATGTTGGGTTTTTTCCCTACTGTACAAAGCATGTCCAGCCACAGGTCTTAATGCACCACTTCAGGGTCAGGATGTTTGACAAAGGTGACTTCTTCATGCCCTTACAGCAAAGCTGTGTCTTTATGCTGACAACTACAGGCTTTAGGCTTTATGGAAGTCTGTTGTTTCCAATGTATTTCCCATGGTGTTTCCTTTGACTCTTCTCAGCTACCTGACTATTTACTGTCCTGCCCTGTCTTTCTGTGGCCCATGCTCCAAGTGGGCTTCAGAATCTTCAGCTGGTGCCAGTAGTGCACCCTCTTCCCCAAAGTGAAAATGAAACTCAGCTTGTTGCAGTCATTTCTGCTGAGCTCTGTCTCTGCTAAAGGTTTCACTTGAAGTATTTTTGAAAGGACAACACAACTCTCCTCTTGTCTGCTACAGAATTTGCCAGCTGGAAGTGGAGCTGGGCCCTTGAGTACAGCTATGTTGCCAAATGTCCCTTACCAAACTGAGTAGCATCCAAAGGTGTGTCCTGAGCCAGTGTTTGTGCCAAACAGAGCCAGGGAAATAGTTGCCTTGTATGGATGAAAAAGGAGATGAGGTGAGAGTGGGCTGGGCCGTGTTGCTGCATCCCTCTGCACAGCCTATCAGGTCCGGCAGCCTCTCCTGGTTGTCTTTCTCCCTCTGACTTCAATCATTCTGCTCCTCCTGTACAACCATGTCATGCTCTGGCAGCAGGGGAAAGTCCACACTGGCTTTTCAGCAGTGTCTGCCAGGTTTCTCTGTCCTGTCAGCAGCACATGAGGGAACACCCCACACCCTCCTGCAAAGTGCTGCAGAAGGCTCCTGCAGCTGACAAGCAGATTTCCCTAAAAGTCTTTCTGCAAGGCCTTGGCCGTGGCCTGATCTGGATCCCACGTGCCCCAAACCTGCTGGGAAGCAAGGCTGGCACCTGGCCTGCTTTGTGTGAAACCAACATGAACCAAGTGCACCTGTGTAAGGGGAAGGAGACTTGACCCTGTGCAGACACCATGCCAAAGGCTGGCTGGTGGGGGACAGAAGGACAGTTTGGCTCTTGATTTGTGTGCCTTTAATTCAGAGGATGAAAACCTTCTCCTTGGTAAGAGCAAAGGTGAAACCTCCTGCAGTATTGCACACCTCCAAACTAGCCCAGCTTTGAGGGGAACCATGGCTGCAGGTGCCTGCTGGGGTGGCAGGAGGTGACACCTTGTGTAAGGGCTGGTGGTAGCTCTGCTGGGAAGCAGAGAGTTCTGCAGGATTGGTGATGTGTCAGTGAATAATAAAAGTTTGTGTGAGGCATTTGTGTGGTATGTTGCTGTCCAGGCTGGGTGTCATACCTTGTAGTCTTAGAGTCATAGACTGATTTGGGTGGGAAGGGACCTTTAAAGGTCATCCAGTCCAACCCTTCTGCAGTGAGCAGAGACATCTTCAACTGGTGCAGGTTGCTCAGAGCCCCAGACAATATAACCTAGAATGGTTCCAGGGATGGGACATCTCCCACCTCTCTGGGCAACCTGTTCCAGTGTCAGAAACAGCACTTGGCCAGACACCATCCCCACACCTCAAGCGGCTCCTTATGCAGCAGTACAGAGGTGTGGTGGGTGCTGGGTCTGTGGTGGGTGCTGGGTCTGCATTGCTCTCCCCAGGCTCCACTGATGTCAGCCTGGGGACACTCAGCAATGTCCAGCTAGATGCAAGCTCCAAGTGGTGGTGGCTGAATTAGGGTCAGAAAAACCAAGTGTCAGAAAATGCCAGGAGCACCTTGCTGCAGAATGGCTTGGAGATAGGCAAGCAGGTGCCAGCTCCCCACGGGGACAACAGGAGCCAGGTACCACCCACCTGCCCCCTTGCCTGGGATGGGCATTGCCATGAAGCCTTTATCCCACCACAGGAACACTGTCAGGGAGTGGCCAGTGTGTGGGCAGCTCTGCCAGGCTCTGTACCAGGTACAGGGTGGGCAGAGCCCACCTGGGCCCAGCAGCTGCTGGCAGTGGGCTGGGAGGCATCAGCAAACACCACCCAGAATCACAGGATGTTAGGGGTTGGAAGGGACCTCCAAAGATCATTGAGTCCAACCCCCACTGCCAGAGCAGGATGATAGAACCTAACACAGGTCACACAGGACCACATCCAGAAGGGTCTTGAAAGTCTCCAGAGAAAGAGACTCCACACCCTCCCAGGGCAGCATGTTCCAGCACTCTGTGACTCTCACAGAGCTGGTTTTGCTGCAGCAGTCATTCCCAGCCACTAAAAGACAACAGGAAGAGATGAAGCAGATCATTTTGAGCATCATTTTTTCCACTATGCAAATGTCATTCAGCAGTGTGGGCATCACTCAGGATTTGCTCAGCTGAAGACTCTGTGCTGCAGTTTTCCAGCACGGGGAAATAAGTTTTTCCCTGTGCCACAGCGCTCAGCTGCGTGGCAGCGGCTCTCACAGTGACCAGCTCTGCTGTGCCTGGTGTCCCCTGCAGGTCCCACTGCCAGCAGGAGATGTCAGGTGTCCTGCTGCTGCAGTGGCTCTTGTGCTCAGTGTGGGGAGCTCCCCAAGCTCCAGTCAGATACTTCAACAGAGGCGATAACCCCACAGCTCCCTGCCCACCAGCAGCGGTCACATCCCAGGTGAACTTAATTTATCATGCCATTATTAATTTCATACTGGACATCCCCACACTGCTGAGCTTGTTTTGGGTGGGAAACCAGAAGGGTGCTTGGAGCCAATCTGGAGCCCTCCAGCAGCACCTGGGGATTCAGGAGCAACCTGGGAATTCTGCAGTGGAAGACAGGCAACAAGTCAAGTCTCAGCCAGGGAGCAGGTTTCTGAGGTCCTTCTGACCTGTCCCCGAGATGCCTTTGACCCTTGTGACACTCTTTGCCATCTGAAAAGACAAAAAAAAACAAACCACCAAAGCACACCCAAGGAACAACAAAAAAAGAAGCCCCTGCAAAGGAGTAATGTAGAGCCTAGAAACAATGACCCTCATGTGGCTTCTCCTGAATCGCTGCCCTGTTCATTGAATTAGCTGCAGCCGAGCAGCCAAAAATAGACCCTTGCAAAGGTAAATAGTCAGCATAAGCCTCTTTAGACTCAGCCTGGAGCTGACACATCCTTCTGCCTCCTGCTGCCGGGGGGAAGGGGAGCAGGAAAGAAAGAAAACCGAGTCCTGGCTCCTGGCGGTGGTAACACTATGCTCCCTGATCCCGGAGGGGAGCCTGATCGCCTGCATCTGGAAAGCTGAGGAGCACAGTGTGCACCACAGCCCCACACCTCCTGCAATGCCTGGGCTGCTGGTGGGCATGGGGAGCAAGGGCAGCTCCTTCTGCACCATCCCGGGCCTGGAGAAGGCAGCCAGCCACCCCCCACCCGGCTGCACAGTGGGATGGATGAAATGGGTTTGTTTTGCCCCTGGCATTAAAGGAGCAACCCCGAGGGCAGCTGAGGCTACTGCCGTGGTGGCAGGCACGGAGCAGAGGTGCTCAGCCAAGCTGCTTCTGGAGCCTTCTGCACTGAGGGAATTTTGCCTTTGTAAAGTGGAGCAGAGGCAGCGATGCTGGCTTGGCCTCACTGTCCAGGTACAAGGTGTGCTTGGAGGTGGCCATTTGTCTGCTCTGTTCAAGGGATGCTGTCTGTCAAATGACAAATTACAGCTCACAGGAACAAAGAGACTCACCTGAGTTATTACAGGCACCAAAGAATTTAAAACCCAACTTAGCTTGTTCCCCTGGGCTGGCTGATTCTCTTTGCTTACATCATAAAAATAGACCAGTCTGGCCAGCTGTAGCTCATGGTCACCTCCTGCTCCAGAGTGCTGGCCCAGCCCTGCCCTGCCTTTGCTGAGTGCTGTGGGGAATGCTCCACACACCACTGATTTCTCTCATTCAGATGTTTAGAAGACAGCAGATGATGAGGAGTGGATTTCCTCCACCACCTGGGCAGAAAAGCTGAAGCCAGTGGGAGCCATGCTGGTGGCACCAGCTTGGAATTGCCACAAGCCTGCTGATGACTCTGTGGTGAGGAGCATCCTCGTGAGCAGCTGGTGCTGGCCATCCCAGGGCCACCAGAGCACTGGTGGAGAAAGCCCTCCTCCAGCATCACCTGGCTCAGCCCCATGCCCAGCCCTTTCCCAACCTGAATCACATCCCAAAAGCTGCTGTGTGCTCCCAGAGTCACCAAATCATAAAATGGCCCCACTTGGAAGAGACCTTCAAGGTCATCTAATCCAACCTTCAGCCCAGCACTGCAAGTCCACCACTGAACCACGTCCCTCTGCACCACACCTTTTCAACACCTCCAGGGATGGCAGCTCCACCACTGCCCTGGGCAGCCTGTTCCAATGTTTGATGATGACCCTTGCAGTGAAGGAATATTTCCCCCTCTCCCCACAGGCTGCTCCAGAACCAGGTTGCTCTAACTTTGAAGCTGGAAATTTAGAGGAAGCTCCTTAAATATTTTTTGTGGCCAATTTTATTGCAGGCTGTGCTTCAGCCAAGAGCTTCAACATTTTCCAAGTACCCAAAAGTCGCTGCTCTTTGAATGGAGCTCATTTCTCCTTCTAGTATGAAAGGCAACTCTCTCTCTTAGTTCCAGCTTGAAAAGGGCTTTGAAAAATAATTCTGCTGTGAAGGTCCAGGCTCCCCTGCTTCAAAACCTCTCCAGGTCACGGAGCTGAGCTCTGGCCTCTGGCCTCCCTTCGGGTCATGCCTGCTGCTGTGCTGAGCTTTTTACCATGTCCTGTGTCCCTCGCAGCAGGGGCATGAGATCCTGCTTCACTTTCTTCCTCTGCAGACTACTTTCCCAAGAAAAAAAGCAGGATCATTTCAGAGCTTGTCTTCAGCCTCTGACTGGCAGCTGCTGGCCATCGCCACTGCTCCCAGTTGCTGTGCCCCACCATGGCGTTGCCCATGGCTCAACTAACTTGGAGCAGAAGGAAGCTGAGCAGAGTGCAAGGGTGGTCCTCAGAGGTGCTCAAGCAGGCAATGGACTCTTCATCACATTCCATGGACTTTCTGCCTTCAGATCACAAATTTTAGGCCATTTTGATGCCGTAGTCTGGAAACTGCAGTGGTAAAGTCATTATGTGTGGTACCTTACCTCTTGAAATCTGATGTCCAGAGCTCCAGGAGTGCTCACATCTGTGGGGCCAGCCTCAAGTGGGTTAAAAAAGAAAGGACAACATCTAAAACATTTCAGCTTAAAATTTATCAGCTTTAAAAATTTCATTTTAAACATTTTCTGTTTACAAATTTTCAGTTTAAACATTTTCAGTTTAAAACCCTGCCTCAGCCATTCGGCCTTGCTGTGCCCACAGGACTCCTTTCTGGCAGCCCAAGGTCCACAGCTGGCCACACCAGTTTGTCATGGGGCTGAGTGTGGGGCTGCAGTGGGGACTGGGGCAGAGCTCTGGGCTCCTCCACCACCCCCCAATGAGCTGGAGGCCAACTTCTATTTCAAGCTCAATCTGAAGAGCATTGGGTTTAGAGGCTTCTTCAGCCTGGTTTTGTTAAGACCTCACCCACCTGCCAGGCCAGAGCAGGGAGTGTTCAGATGCTGCTGGTTTTAATAAGAAAATATTTGGGTAATGTTGTCATGAAGCAAGTCTGGGTAATGAACCCAACAGGCTGGTTTGGGTTTGGGTGAGATGCTTGAAAGCACCGAGCTATTGCCTGGGTTGTTTGCTAAAGGTGATCCGCAGCACTTTCTGTGCTGGGGCTGGGGCAGCACCTGTGCACCTTGCTTCTCTGTAACATGTGGGGCAGGGGGGGGAATGCCACCCCTGTGCTTCAAGTAAATATTGTGTTTGAAACTGATGAAGAAAATGCAACTGATGATAGAAACTGTCAGTGCTGGACATTCTCCAGAGAGTGGATTTTGGCCATGCAAACCTTTGAGCCCTCCAGGAGCCAGCCAGGCATAGGCAGCAGGGCTGGGAGAGGTGTGCTGAGGCTGCACAGGGCTCTCAGCAGCTGTGCCCAGGGCTGTGGCTCTCCCTAGCCCCTTCTCCCTCTCTTGGAAAGCTCGGATCATCCTCCAGCCTCCTGGAAGCGAGGGGATCCCAGCTCAGCCTCCTGCCTTTGGTTGGTTGTTTCCAAACCCATCCTTGTCTGCAAGCTGCTGTCATTTCAACTGATGTTCTGCAGCTCACCTTTAAAACAAAGCCCCAGCTGGTCTCAGGGGAAGGGAATATCAAAGGGGGGTTGGGTTTGTTCCTCTGTTTCCCCTTGCAGGCTGCTCTGTTCTGGTTGGCATCGCTGCAAAACCGGAGCCACGTCACAGTGCAGTGGCACAAACAGCAGAAAAACAAAGCAAAATCAAAATGCATCCTCCTGTTAAAGCCCCTGGGGCCATCCCACGTGAGCATCAACACCCAGGTTAGGATTTGCTTTCACACAGGGACCTGCTCCACCTCCTTGTTGCTCTGGCTGCACCGTGAAACGTCCTCCCGGGTTTTGCTGGACTGAGGGTGGGAGGTGCACCCCAGGCAGGTAACAGCAGCTCTGCTACAGGTGCTTTTTTAATTATTTTTTTTCTAAGCAGGATTAACCAAGTGACTGTCCTTGGGCAAGGTCTTCTCAACAAAGGAAAATTGCCTTGAAGGGATTCGAGCCTTGTCTGCAGCCTGGCTGGACACACGGAGCTGTCCATGTCTCCTGAGGTCCGTGACTGACCCAGCAGTGCCAGGCGTGCTCCAAAAACATCACAGTGAGCACGGTGACAGCTCAGGCAATCCACAGAAAGGGACCTGGTGTCAGCTGGCACTTTTTAATGGTGCTTTTTGCCAGCTGGAAGAGATTCTTTAGCCACCCCCCACCCCTCCACCATGCACAGCCACACCACAGAATCATAGAAACATAGAACGGTAGGGACTGGAAGGGACCTCCTGAGATCATCAAATCTAACCCCCTCCCCCCACCAGCTCCCTCCGAATTCAGCTCCAAGTTCAGTCCCTGCCAAAGCTTTATGTGGGAAAGCAGCAGCAGAGACCTGGGGAAGGAGCTGCTTAAAGACTTTTCCTGGGATTTTTTACTTCATTTGGCTTGGGTTTGTCTTCAAGGAACCACAAACAAGTTAAGCTGCTTCTGTCTGCAGCTGGTGCTTGACTAACCTTGGCGGTGTCAGAGGCAGCCAGGGAGGTGGCATCCACCCAAGTCCTCATCACTCCAGAGGTTTCTCAGGTGCTTTCACATGTTGGAGAGTTCAATGTCCTGCAGAGGACTTTTCTGTGTCCTGCCTGTGCTGAGCCAGGATAGCATCTTGCCTTCCACAGGCTTCTACAGCACAGAAAATGGTCTAAAAATCCAAACCAGTCATCCCACTGGGAAGAGCCTCTCTGAGCCTCACTGCTGTGAGGGTCCTAGTGCTCATGGGGGGGTTCTGCCAGAGTCCAGGCATTGTGGAGACATGGAAAACACCCTGGGTCCCCAGCACTGGGCAGAGCTCTTGCTGTAGGTGAAGGCAGAGAGGTTTTTGGTGCCAGGGAGCAAGGGAACCTGCCAGGAGGGCTGCCCAGCCCAAATCAACTCTGGCACCTGGATCCCAGTTCCAGAAACCAAATTCCCCCATATTGCATGGGAGGGTGGGCACTGAAAAACTTCCAGTGGTGACAGGAAGCCCTGGAAACAGCCCAAACACCAGCTGGGCTTTAGGCCCTCTGCCAAGGTGATAAATCTGCCTCAACCTTGGCGCTGCAGCAGCCAGCGCTGGGAAGGCACTTGGTGAGCAGCAGCAGCCCCTCTGCTGCAGGATCTCCCCAGGGGTCAGCATTAGTGGGGAGAGCATGCCCCAGCCCCCAGAGCAGCCCTCAGTGCAGCCTCCAGCCCTGGCTTGGAATGGCAACACCACCAGCTGCTTGTAGAGGGTGGCATAGCCAGGACCAGGCTGGAAAAGGATAATACAAGGTTGCAGTGGAGCTGGGTGCACCAAGCAGCATGCAGAGCAGCTTCCCAAGCTGAAAATGCTTCATCCCCTCTTGAAGCCAAGAAGGAACAGGGTCAGGCCTGGCTACTGAAGCCAGAGGGGTCACAGCTACCATTAGAAAAGCTCCAAGGAGCCCATGTGCTCAGCTGTACCAGGATGAAAGGGTTAAGGAGCTGCCAGAGCAGGGAGTGAGACCAGGGAATTCAGCTGCTGACGCAGGTAGTAGGAGATCTGCAGTCAAAGCATCGCTGTGCAGACACAGCAGCGTCACTGTCACCCCTCCCCTGTGCTGCGTGGGAGCTCCCCCCGAGCAGGAGCAGCACGTGGGGAATGGGCAAGCAGCTAAGTTCCACACCAGAGGCACTCCCCAGACAGCACTGCCCAGCTCACCCAAGAGCAGCCCAGGGTGCCCACTCCTCTCCTTGGTGCCACAAGCATGGCCTGATCCAGCTCTTCTGCAAATTGCTGCTGGAAGGATGTCCATGGGCACTTGGGTGTGGGGCAGAGGAGAGATTGATGTCACAAGAAGAAAAGACCACCCAAGACCTGCTGCATTGGGGGCTGTTGCCCGGGATGGGATGGGATGGGATGGGACAGGGAGCCCCATGGGACACCACCATCGGGCTTCTTCTGGGCTTCAAAAGCAACACATATGAGAGGAAGAGAATGGCAGTGTTCCTGTCATGGCCAGAGGGAAGGAACGAGGGGAGGAGGGCTGCCTGGGAGGGGACACAGCCCTCCTGCCCCACAGAAAGTGGGGGTCAGAGAGAACACATCCCCCAAGACTGTGCAAACAGCTGAAGCAAGCCCCAGGCTTGTCACAGCTGGGATGGTTACCGAGAGCTCTCTGAGGATGAGGAGGGTCCTGTGGAACGGGAGCTGTTTCTCTTGCACGTGGGCTGTGCCACACTGTCCCTGCTGGAGGCAGCAGCAGAGTGGCTGAGCTGGGGCCGTGGCCCTGGTTTTAGCAGGGTGCCTGGTCTGGCCCATGGGGCTCAGGGCTTCACAGAGCAGAACCAAGCAAGGCGATGTGTGTGCTGAGCCCCTGCCAGGGCTGCCTGTGCTGCCCCTCCAGCAGCCAGCTTTGAAGTGAGCCCCGATGGAAGCAGAATGGGATAATCGATGGCCCATTGTTGCCGGGCTTAATTTAGCTGTTCGAGCAGGCAACGACCAGCCTGAATGTACGTAAGCAGAAGCCAAGGCAAGAGATGAATCAGCCTCATGTCCTCTGTAGCTCAGGGAGTGAGCAGGCACAGCCAGCCAGTGTCTCCTGCACCAGCCAGCGCCAGGGCTCTAGCCCCCAACCCCCAGGTGGGGGTGCAAGCAGGTGCCACTGATGGGAACTGACTTTGCTTTGTCCAAGGCCAGGTTAAAATGCCTGCAGCTGGGTTGAGCATCACCTGCCTGCATTGCCTGAAGCCCCTTGTGAGCTGAAGCAAGAGCAAGGAAGCTGCTGGCTGTGCTGAGGCAGTGCCTGAGATTAATTCTGGGGGAGGGCATGGCTTGGGAAGGACACAGCTGCAGCCACAGCCGTTCTTGGGCACCACCCAGGAGCACCAGCAGCACTCCTGCACCGGCTCCCCTGTCCCAGGAGAGCCTTCCAACCTTTGTCCAACCTGCCTTGAAAGGCCCAAAATAAATGGGATTTTGGGGAGAGTCATCACACTCTCATAGAGTGGCTTGAGTTGGAAGGGACCTGAAAGATCATCTAGTTCCAACCTCCCTGCCATGGGCAGGGATCTGGGATGTATACAGACCCGATGCAGCCTGGTCTAAAACACTTCCAGGGAAGAGGCATCCACAGCTTCTCTGGGCAGCCTGTTGCAGTGTCTCACCACCCTGTCCACCTCACCAGCTGGAAGCACATCCCAGTGCAGGGCCCCAGCCTTGAGCCTTCACACTTTGCCCTGCTGCTCGGCAGTGCCCACCCCGATACCTGGGGCATCGCCCTTCCTCCTCGCTGTTTATCTTCCCCACATTCCTGTGGGCTGGCTCACACCCCGCCCTGGCCACAGCTCCACAGCACATGTGGGCTTTCCTCAGAAATTAGTCACTCTCCTGTGGTGGGTCTGTTATCTGCCCATCTCTGCTGTTCTTCTCTGGGCTTTGGTCAGTATTTCAAGCCCTGCCAGTTAAGGGCATCCCTGGGGTGAGCCAGAGCAAGCAACACCTCCGAGCTCTGGTCACTCCTTGTGTGGAGTTCATCACCACCATATTTGCCACCCTGATGTGTAATGAGCTCTGGAGCTTGCTGCTCCTTCTCCCCTTCCTCAGCTCCTGTCCTTTTATCTCCCCTTGAGATGCCTCCAAACTCAAGCATCCTCTGGGATGGGTTAGCAGTGTGGCTTCAGCTGGGATTTAATTCCTGTGCTTCAGTCCATGCCAGTCTCTCCTGGTCCCTCTGACTCTCATGTCTTGGCATCTGCAACACCTCCTGAGCTACTCTCAGCTGCAGACGTTATCCCTGTGCCATGGACTGGCACCGCCATTCTGCAAAGGACAAGTTAGATAGGAGCAGGCCTGAGAAGGTCACTTGAGACTCAGCCAGCAAGTCCCTTCTCAGGGCTGCATGACCAGCTGAGACACAGCTGCAGCTTTGGCTGTGCCCATGCAGGACCCACCAGAAGCACTCCTCAGCACCCTGGGCACCTATGGGTGTTGGGGTGGGGACCTTCCTGCCAGGACAGGAGCTGTCTGGCCCTTTCCTGGAACCAGCAGGACACAGGCTGTTCTGCAGAACAGCAACAGGCTGGGGGTGCCCAGAACATCCCCTCTGCAGGGCAGCCCCACAGCCCTGGGAGCAGCCCTAGCCCACAGCCCCAATTCCCAAAGCAGCTCCCCTGGACATGAAGTGCCCCGATGCAGTGGGCCCAGTGCCAGCACCCTCCCCACGTTGCCTTTTATGGGTCTGCTGCAGCTGAGGTCCAAACAAGGGAATGGTGGAGCTGGGAGCCTCCCTGGGGCTGGCCCCGACAGCACCCAGGGCTGTCCTGAATGCCCACCCTCCCCCAGCCTGGGTGAACATGCTGGGGGAGCTGGGGCTGAGCAGCCAAGTGCCCTGTTTTGGCAGCAGTCCCCTGAGCTGTGGGGTCCCCAAGCATCCTGCAGCTCTGCATCCGTGACCCTCTGCCCCAGGCAGCTCTACCCCTGCCCCATACGTCCCCCATCCCTGTCCTGCTCATCCCTCCAACCCTGCCTCGTGCTCCACCCTGTGCCACTCTGCCAGTGTGCACAGTGTCACTTCACACCTCCCTGGCCCCCTAAACCACACAGTCCCTTGCACCCAGCCAGGGCAGAGCCACAGCCCCAGTTTTGCTCACAGTGCTGCAGACAAATGAGCTGCAAACAGACAGAGGGACAAGAGACTAACCAACACACCCAGCCCTGGGAGCCCTCCTCCTGACCAGTACCCAGGCAGGGCTTGCGGGGAGCCTGCGGCCGGGCGAGTCGAGCTCCCCTCCAGAGGAAAGGGTGTGCCCTGCCGGCAGGCACGGGGTGTGTCAGAGACCAAATGACTTGGCTGTCCCCACGGTGTCACCCCTGACAGGAGACTCCTGCCTGTTGACTTGCTGCCTTTCACCCCAGGGGACAGAGCCACCTCCACTTCAGGGCCAGTCAGCCTTCAGGCAAGCCTGAACTCCACCACAGGTCACCACAAGCTGGGACATGTGAGATCTCACCACAGTGGTCAAGGCTGGCCAGGAAGCCATGAGGTGCCATGGGGATGGACACCTGAGGTGCACATCCCCACCTCACACATGAGGCTGTCCTCATGTTCCGGTCACCACAGGACACTGTCCTGCACCCCTAAGCTGCAGGCAGCCCAACATGGGGGACAAACTGCTCTCAGGGTAGCCAGGTGGGGGTTGGTCTCTTCTCCCAGGCATCCAGCAACAGAACAGTCTCAAGCTGTGTAGGGGGAAGTTTAGGCTTGAGATTAGAAAGTAGTTCTTCACAGAAAGAGAGATTGTCCATTGGAATGGACTGCCCAGGGAGGTGGTGGGGTCGGTGTCCCTGGAGGGGTTTAACAAGAAACTTGGATGAGGCACTTAGTGGCGTGGCCTAGTTGATTAGTTAGGGTTGGGTGATCAGTTGGACGTTGGACTTAGAATCATAGAATCAATACGGTTGGAAGAGACCTCAGAGACCATCAAGTCCAACCTATCACCCAACGCCTCATGACTAACTAAACCATGGCTCTAAGTGCCACATCCAATCCCTTTTTGAACACCTCCAGGGATGGTGACTCCACCACCTCCCTGGGCAGCACATTCCAATGGCCAATTACTCTTTCTGTGAAGAACTTTCTCCTCACCTCCAGCCTAAATGTCCCCCGGTGCAGCGTGAGACTGTGTCCTCTTGTTCTGGTGCTGGTTGCCTGGGAGAAGAGACCAACCTCCACCTGGCTACAACCTCCCTTCAGGTAGTTGTAGATGTAGACTTGATCTTGGAAGTCTCTTCCAACCTGGTTGATTCTGTGATTCTGTGACAGAAAAGGGAGGCAGAAGAGGGAGCAGGGGTGAGAGCTGCTGGGATGGATCCTGAACAAGGCTGTGCAAGGGGGATTGCTGCTGGTCTGGGCTGCCCCTGTGTGTGGCCTGCCCTCAGAGGGCACTGAGGATGTAGAGTGAGTGCACACATGGCAATGGGAGCTGTTCCAAATGGCATCCCAGGTGTCCCCATCCCAGCGTCATCCCAACCTCCTCCCAACCCAGGGTGCCAATGTGGGTGACAGACCTCCAGGTGCACCCCAGAAATCGAAGCAACCACAAAGTGCAAAACTCAGAAGACCTCTGGAGAGGGTGAAGTTCAACCCTGGATGAGGCCATTCTGCCCATCCCAGGAGAGCTGGCACTGCTGGCCTTGGTATGTGAGGGGGCTTCCATGCCAGGGCAGCTGCAGGAGGGCAGCAGAGCTGGTGCACATGCTGAGGAGTGAAGGAGTGAGCTCAAGCAGCAAAGCATCTCTCATGCTGCCCAAACAGCAGCTGGAGTTCCCAGAACCTGCTCAGCATCCCCGGGGGAAACCAGACAGTGAACAGCAGCCTAAAAATAGCTGTCCAGGGCACACACTTGCCTGAGAGAAGGGGAAGTGAAAAGGAAGATGGTCTGCAGCTTTCCAAGGAACAGACCCCAGCCCAGCCACGGCCCTGCGCAGCCTCGCACAAGGAGAGACCTTATCCATCCTTCTGAGGGACAGCATCTCTGTGCCTTTGCCTGCTAACTGCTCTCCTGGGACATGCCAAGGCCTCCCCTTGCCACAGCCAAATCACTTGAAGCCATTTTTCCATGGATGATTCCCAGCACTGCAGGGTAGCTGATGCTGAGCCCTTTGCCCAGCACTGCTGCTGCCACCTGAACACTGCTGCCTAACCCCTGCCAGCCGTGCTGGGCTCCTCTCCTCCAGCCTAGTGCAATTTTTGCTCAGGGGAAAACATTCATACAGCTTGTGACACTCTGTGGCATCCTGGCAGCTCAGCCTGGAGACATGGTGCCTGGAGGGACTAAATTTCCCCATGGAGATGCCATCTCTCTGATGAGAGGTCACTGTTCTCTTTGAGGCACTCCAGTGAATGACAAGCAAGAGGAGTGGACTCGGTAGAGAGGTTTCCCCTGCCCAGAGAGGCCCTTGTGTTTCTCAGGCTACAGGACTCAGAATGGGAGCACCCTGCTCTCACCATGCTGCTTTGCCACTGTCCCATGTGTGAATTGCAAAGTCTTTCCCACAACACCTTCACCTGATCACTCAGCATGATAAAACATCTGAGTGTCGGACACCAGCACCTGCAGAGCCCAGGACAATGTCACTGTGGGCCAGGACTGGCCAGGCAGGAGCAGAGCACAATCCTAAGAGTCCAGTTTGAGTCCTTTAGCAAGCACTCAGCTTTATGTAACCAAATATAGGTAGTCCATGAAGAGGCAGAGGTTGGAGAAGCCAGTTTAACCAGTCAGTGACCAGTCTGTCTCCCCAGTAGTGCTCACCCAGCTCCTGTATGGCCATTTCCAGTTGCCTACACCTGGCATGAGCTGGTGCACTCATGGCCAGCTGGGAGCCCAGTGCCTGCTGTGCCCTGTTTAATGCACATGCAGAGGACTCGCAGATAGAATCATCAGATTGTTTTGGTTGGAAAAGGCCTTTAAGATCATCAAGTCCAGCCATCAGTCTAATACCACCGTGACCTTTAAACCACGTACCAAAATGCCATGTCCACGTTTCTTGAACGTGCTGGGCAGCCTGCTCCAAGGCCTGACCACTCCTTCAGTAAAGAATTTTTTTCCTGACCTCCAACACAAACCTCCCCTGGCACAACTACAGGCTGTTTCCTCTTGGTCTATCATCTGACTCTAGGGAGAAGAGACCTACCCCCCACCTCACTCCAACCTCCTTTCAAGTCATTGTAGAGAGATCAGCTTTTGGCTTGAGGGAATTTGCACACCATGCAAACCGCATCCAGGTGCAGGGCTGAGTGACCCACGCTGAGTGTGGGAGCAGAATTTCACCTAAGTCCCACAGGCTGGCAGGAGTGGGGACACAGAGCAGACACCCACCCTCTGTGATGCACATCCAGCGGCTGCCTTGGATTAAGTCCCACAACCCTCCATGTTTCTGCCCCACTGGGCTCTCACCCCCAGGCAAAGGCAGATGCTTCCTAATGGATTTAATGCAGCTCGGCTGGGGTTGGCCTAAGCAGCTTTATAGCAGGGAGCACTCTGGTGACAGCGTAATGCACAGCCAGCAGCCAGCATGGCCAGCAAACCTTTCCAGACCCTTTGGAAACATAAACACTTGGTGTAATCCTCTGAGAGGATTTAAAATGCCAGGGCAGTGGTTGGGGTGGAGAAATCATCTTGCAATGAGCCACAGGCTCCGGCTGGACCTGCTGAGGGGATGCTGAGGTGATGCCGGCTGAGTGCTGTGGGCGGAAGGAAGCCGGAGGGAAGGGCTGCTGGGGAGCTGTGTGCTGCCTCGACTCAGGTGCAGGGAGGATGGAAACTGCCTGACCACAGAGCCCTGCACGCTTCCTCCCTCCGCCTGCACTCAGCAGCACTCAGCAGCACTCAGCATGCAGGAGAGGCTCCCCAACCCAGCTGCTTGGGTGTGAGCTGGCAGCACCCTTGCAAAATCAAGACCCTGCTGCCAAAGGCTGCATCCTGTGGCCACCAGCCCCTTGCTCCAGTGCAGCAGCACATGGCTGAGTCGTGGCTGCAACTCCTCATCCATGGCACGGCTGCCAGATCCATCCCAGCAAGTCCCAACTCACTCCTGAAGGAATCACATGCCTGGAGCAAGGATCTTGTAGCTATTTGAGTAAGGAGAGGCCCAAGAGTAAACCCCCAGCCCACCTGCTGCATGGCCACAACACCACATTCTGGCTGCTCATTGCAGCTGCAGCTCTTGGTGCCACCGGCCAGGACCCTCACAGCCCTGGAGACACCAAAGGACCCCAAGTGATTTGTAGCCCCCAAGAGCTGCAGAGCCTGAAGGTCCCCATCACCGGTGGTTCAGTGGCCATCACCACCTCCACAATCCTCACAGCAGCCCAGGGCTCAGCTCTGCCACACTCAAGAAGGGCAGGGCAGATTGCTACGACCACCAGCACTGTGCCCCCATGCCAGCCTTTGCCGTGTGCCATTTCCGTACCATGAGGCAGGACGTGTGCTGACAAGGCCCTTGCCTGCTCCTCTTCCTGCAACTCCCTGAGCTGTCCCAGCCCAAACCAGTAATTACCACTGCTGTCTGTGGGCAATTACAGATCTCATCGCTGCGCTGCCCGGGGAGGGGAGGCCGGGGTGGCAGTTTGGATGAGTGCCAGCCTAACCACTCTGCCACAGCAACTGGTCCCAGCAGCGGATGGAAGCTGGAGCTGCGGCTCAGCGGTGCCAGGTGCTGCACAAACATAACTGAGATACCAAAGGAGCAGAGACCCTGCATGGAGCAGAGCACAGGATCCCACACAGAACCAATCACACAGGTCCCAGCATGGGCTGCAGGTTTCCTCTCTTCCTGTTCTCTCCCTCCCTGTGCCTCATGAGTAGCTCTCCACGGCCCTGCCCTTCCCAGGCAGCTCATAGCAGGACCTGGATGCAGGCACACTCACCTGTAATCTTAGCAAATCAATTAGTCAATCAATCAACCGATCAATCTCTATGCTTAAATAGCTTGGTATGATCAGCTCAGCTGCCTCTGCAGCCAGGGGAGGTCTTAAGGATGCTTGCTGCTCTCAGGGGTTGTTGCCCATGTGGGTGGGAGCTAGGCTGCAGTTCTGGGTGCTATGGGCTGAGGCTCTTTCTCCTGGGGCTTAGCCCAGCTCCTGCCTGAGATGGAGAAGTGCCTGGGTGCTCTGTGGAGAGGAATAGGCCTGAGGCCATCCTTGACCTAAGGAATGAACATGTGGGTCAGAAGAGCAGCCTGGTGTGGGATGAACAGACCAAGCATCCCTGTGGGTGTGGGCAGACCAAGCTGGCTCTACAGCCACGGGAGGTGGAGGAATCAGGTTTTGCTGCACATGGCAGTTTTAGCAGCATGCATTATTGCTGAGGTTCAGGAGGTGGTTTGTCTCCTGAGGATGTTTTTCAGACTGGTTTTCCCTGTGTTTAATGTTCTCTAGAAGATGATGATGCTTTTAAAAGAAACTGCAGGTAGAGCTGCTCCAATCTTCTCTGAGTTTGATGACTGAAATGTCAAGATAATGCTTTTATGGTTCCAAAGCATGGCCCTTCCAGTGAAGCGCTCTCTCTGGCTGTCCATGCAGATCTGGACTGACATGAGAAGCTCTGGCTGAAGCACTTCCCTGGCAGCTCCAGCTAACTGTCCAGCAGCTGCATCATCTGCTCTTATCCTGCCATCAGACCACGTGGGGCAAACCACTGTGGCCAGTGACTCCTCTGCATGGTCAAGACTTTGTAGTAGGTGCACATCTTAGATTGCCTTCCTACAAAGGGATAAGGACCCCTCTGCAGGTGTGTGCTTTGACTCTCTTAGGAATAGCTTGGTGGTTTTGCCCATTAAAGAGCATGATCAGAGGCCAGGCTTGCATTTGTTGTGATGGTAGAAGTATCTGCCTGGAGGCTTTGGTGTGAATTGAGCTGCAGCTTCTCAACCTGACCTCTAAGAAAAAGGGAATTTCTTGCTATGCTCTCAAACGTATTGGAGAATAACAAAGGGGAAGCCCTGAGAAGCCACAGAGGATAATTTCTTCCTTGTGCCTCTGTTGATGGCATTTCCAAACCACCACCCTAATCTCCACCCCAACCTGCTCTCCTCAGCAAGATGTCCTGGAGCCTCCAACTTTCTCACACTCTGCAGCGGGTGCAGGGCAGGCAGCAGCATAGCTCTGTCTACCTGGAGAATGGAGAGGGGAGAGGACAGGAAATTCCAGAGCCACCTTCAGACTACTATACCTGGGCCAGAGCCATCCCAGCTCTATGTGCAGGATTCCAGTGTTCCCCATGTGGCTTTTGTTGCAGAGGAACCTTTGTTCCACATGTTTTACTTGGGGGTTCTATATACAAAATGATACTGACCCCAACAGCTTCTTGTTTGATTTTTGTGGAGGGGCTTGAAAGTTGAGCTGTCCAAAACCTGCAGTGTGCTGGCACTGTTTATTTTTTGATGGAATTTTTTTGTGATTCCAGTGGATGGAGTAGGTTGGAAAAGCTTGCACAAAACATCTCAATCATTTCACAACTCACTGAGCAGCTCCTCGCCGCTGCCACCAGCGGATTTTGGCCTCGCCAAGAGACGCATGCGCAGACCTGCTCCTGCTGGAGGAAATCTCATAATTCCACTCGGCTCCCAAGGAACAGCATCAGCTTAAGTGATAAGAGGAGGAAGAGAGCTCCAAGTACAGCCTTATCCAGGGCTGCTCTGAAGAGCCAAAGTGGGACAGCAGAGAAGGTGCAGGGCAGAACAAGATAGATGATGTGCACTGGGCTCCCTGCAGATTCCCAGCTCCTGTCCATACCCACAGCCTCCCTGCTCCCTTGCAGGTGGGAATGTTTCCCAGGTGGGAACACTTCCCAGTGCTTGCTGCCCGGTGTTAGAGGAACCTGCACTGGTCTATGGGGACCTGCTCCCCCCTGGTAGGTGCTGAGCCCTCTGCCACGGAAGGAGGGTCATGTCCGGGGACAGAGGGACTTCGGTGCCTCTTTCCTCAGAATTTTTCCTGACTTGCCTGACTCTAAGAAGATTAAAGACAGATGGTCTCTGAGGCTCTCTCACTGGCACCCATGCTTGAGGCTGGGGATGAAGGAACAGCAGAAAGGGCCCTGGGAAAGGGGAGTTATTCCCAAGGGACAGAATCTCCTGGGAACTTGCTACTTTTTCTGACTGCAGCTCTGCAGAGCAGTGCTGTCACCTCCTTCCTCACAGTGGGGGTTCCAAGGGTAAGGGGAGCCCAGGCATGCCCCCAGCACAGCTGCTCTGGGTAATGGTGCCACGTGTACTCTGCCTTGGCCCCTCCATCAGCCACATGAAAGCAAGCTCTGCCGCGCTCTGTTAAACCGCCACAGAAGTGCACGGTGTGCTCCTGACAAGTGCCTCCTCTGTGGGAATTTTGTGAGCAGCTTCTCCTGGTGTGTGCTGGAAGCAGTGCCAGAAGGAGAAAAAAACAAAAGACTTTGTCTAGCATGGCCCCGTGCACAGCAGCAGCAACTGCAGCAGGGCATTTGTGAAGCCATTTAAATTTCCACGTGATGACCCAGTTCAGAGTGCTTTTCCCTCTGAATTTTCCCACTGCTGCTGCTGCCTCTGGCTGGGGGGTGGCAGCTCCAGACTTGGCTGCTGTACTTGGTGCTGAGGCCACTACGCTTGCTCCACACTGACAGTGCTTCGAGTGCTTGCTCTTGGTGGTGCTTTCCTGAGTGTTACAGAATGCTGGGTACTCCCTGTGCTGGTTTTCTTCCTGAAGCTGTACCTGAAAACACTCATGGCTGCTCCGTGGTCCTGTGTGTTTCACTGGAAGCTTTGGGGACTGAACATTGCGAAGGGTTTTTTTGCAGCTTTGGAGAGCATCTGATGCTGGGGGCAGGGCACATGTCACTTCAGCTGCTGGAGTGAAGGTGGTGGGGACGCTCCAGGGGTTTTCAGTGCCTGTGCTGGAGTAAATTCCAGCCCAGCTTCCAGCAGAGTTGACTCTTCCCTCACCATTTTCAAACAGCCCCAGCCAGCAATCACTGAGCTGCTCAGCACCAGCATTGGGTTTGAACTCTGAGGCAAAGGGGCAGCTTGTATTTAGAAGGAGACAATAATTGCAAGTCAGATTTGCTTGTTCAATACTCTATTGACAGATTTGCCTTGGCAACCTGGAGCAGGGTTTCATTGTTCACATCTTACCTCATGGCATCCTATTGATTGGGTGGGTGGGTTTGGGGCTTTTTTGTGGGTTTGTGTGTTGTGTTTTGTTTGTTGGGGTTTTTTGTTTGTTTTTTTTTCCCAAGCCTTACCTACTCATCCTTCTCTTGTTTTCCTCTGGCATGGTATTGACCTCAGCAAGGGCTATGTTAGAATCCAATTTTCAGACTGGCCACAACTTCAAATGCAAGCCAGAGCTGACAAAGGCAGAAGGGCAAATCCACAAGCCCAGCTGGCCAAGGCTAAGGGTGGACAGGTAGGAATGAATAGGGTCAGAGCCCTCCCCCTCCCTCCAAGGACACCAACAGGCAAGAGAGTCACAAAGTCCCTGTGAGAGTGGCCTTGAAAGAAAAGCTCTAACTATTCATGTTTTAACTTTCTGTTGTTATCTGGTGCTAAGCCTGGATGTGTTCCTAGCCTTTGTGGACACCAGGAGGAAACACTGGCCTTGCCAGGGCAGAGGGGAGGAAAAGCTGAGCACCCAAACTGCAGCCTGGGAATCATCTTGGTGAAATTGGAGGATTACAGCTGGGAAAAGGGGGGGAAAAAAAAAAGGCTTTCTGGTTTGAATTGCTAATAATGATACAGACTAATGAGCAACATCAGAAATGATGACATGTGTAATCAGTGCTGCTTGACAGCAAACATACAGTGGATCTCTAGGAGCTACTGTAGTAAGAGGCAAGGTGAAGTGGAACATCTTGTGTTTTGGAGAGGCAGAACCCAACCCAAGCAAGACACTGTCACAGAGCTGGCTCTATCTCCAGAGTAAGAACTTTATAAATAATGATGAAAAGAATGAACCTAGACAGACATCAGCCCTGGGTGGTAGGAGGGAACATGGCCAGCAAGTGTTTGAGGGGAAATTGCTTTGGTATGCTTCCTAGCACCTGCAGGAAGCCCATCTGTCTCTGGCTGTTAGAGGTTTTGTCTTACAGCTGCACCCCAGCAGCTTCTGCTCAGGATCAGGCCCTCCCCTGCTGCACAGGTACACGGTGGGTAGCTGGAGTACCCCATGCTCGGTCTGCCTGTCCAACCGCTCCTCACACCTCTGCCTGGGACAGTCTTCCAGTTACAAGGAGCCATGTTCCTACTGACCATACCTTGCAGATAAAGAGGAACCTGAATCATTGCACAGATGTGTGGTGGGAGGAAGGCTATCCACACAACATGCACCTGCACATTGTTCCTGCCTTATGAAGAGGCAAATCACAAACAAAACTCTTGGTACTAAACCACTGTTCTCTTGGCTTTAAAAGGCAGCAGTTGGCTCCTGCTTCTCTTGGGCAGAAACCCTTTTTCTTTCCTCATGCTTGTGACGTGCCCCAACCAGTGGGGAAGAGGTAGCAGTTGGAATGGTTTCCTGCTTTCCTTCTTGAGGACATTTTTATGTGGTTCAAATAAGGTGTCCTCTTTTGAATTGACAAAGAGAAAGATGTATCAGTTCATGAACTGCTGCTATCTGAGCAAGGTAAGAGACAGAAAATCACCACCATTACAACCATTACTGTGAATCATGTGCAATCAGCCCAGTAACAGAAAGCAGATGAACATTGTGCAGAAAACTACAGGACCCACACTGGTGCTGAGCTACCAGAGCCAACCAGGCAATGACTGAAATGCTTCTAATACAGGTTTTCAGTGTTGCTGTCCCTTTTTTATATGTATTACATTTCTTAAATGGTCTCTCCTATTCCTCTTAAGGTGGGTCCTTCAGAGAAGACATTCTATGGTTCTATATCCTTGGTGTGAGTTGGAAGGGACCTCAAAGATCATCTAGTTCCAACCAGTGTCACACAATTGTTCACACATTGTAAAACATACATGTTCCATGTGTGTATCTCCAGCCTGCCAGCTCATGCACTCCTCGTTGCCTCTTCCTGGCCATGTCCCGGGAAAAGCTGAGCCTTCCTGGCCAGGCTGGGCCTGAAGCTGTTCCGCGGGGGCTTCCTTCACCAGGCAGCTTATCCAGATCCAGGGGAATTGCACCAAATCCTCCTCGTCCCTGGGCATTTAGTTTTATTGCAAGCATTAGTGGTTTGTGCTCAGCTTGTCTCCTCTGGCAACAGGAGAAGCTCAAAATGTCAAAGGGGAGGGTTAACAAACTCCACTGGCATAAATTTCAACGAATGTTTCTTAGGAAAACTGCTAAGTTTAAAGAAAAGAGGAGGGAAAAAAAAAAGGAAAAAAAAAAAGGGAATTAAAAAAAAAATTTAAATCTTCCTGCCCGTGCTGGCTTTCGGCTGCTGTTCACAATGGATAATAATTCTTACATTAAGCCCCTTTGGCCCTCCAGGGAAATCAAAATTGTAATATCAGTTTGCTTTTTATTGGCTCGGCTCTGCGATCACGGCGGCTGCGTCTTTGTTATGGTCTCTGGTGCGGTGACATTCAGAAGTGTCGTCGCGTCCCCCCCCACCCCACCCCCGGTACCACCCCGATGTCCCCGCACCTCCGGATCCGGGAGCTGCTCCCCTAAGGCGCGGGGCTGCTGACGGCCGGGGCTGTGCGGCTTGAGGGGAACGGCGACCGGGTGCACCCGTGGGGATAACGCGGGAACGGCCCCTGCGGGGCCCGGGAGCATCCTCAAGGAACCGGACGCTGCTGCACGACCCCCGGCAGAAGAGCGGCTCCAGGTCCCGATGCCGCTCGGGCTCAGCTCCGCCTCTCCCGCACCCTGGTGAAAGTTGCCCGGAGCCCGCGGGGCGCGGACGCCATGGCCCGGCAAAGCGCGGACGCGAACTGTGGTGCTGGGACTCCGCCACGGGAGCGGCCGCGCTGCGTCCTGGTGGCTCCGGTCCTGTCCCGGCCGGGGCCTCCATCCGCGGCTCAGGGCCACAGCCTGGTACATGCCAGGACAGAGGATGGCTAGCCCCAGGAACCGAGAACTCCACAAGGGTCTGGGGGCAGGGCTGCGTCCCTATTGTCCTGCCCCACGGGGGCCAGGGTCGCAGCTCCCGCAGCAGCAGGGAAAGCTTGGAGCAGCTCGATCCCCACGAAAGGAGGCTGCGGGGAACCACCGGGTCCTGGCACCGGGAGGGTGCCCTGCTCGCAGCGGCCGCGGGCACGGCCGGCCCCGCTCCACCTGCCCGGAGTGGGGAAGGTCCCCCTCTGTTCCAGCACCGCCACATTTCCCGGAGCAGAGCAGGGAACGGCGGGTGGTTCCCGGCGGATCCCCGGCAATCGGAGGATCGGCGCGGGCACGCGTGGGCCTCAGCCTCCTCCTCCCCTTAATCCGTTCAAACGAGAAGCGAGTTCGGGGAACCGCCCGCCCCGAGCTCCTCGCACGCTGCCGCCGCCGTTTTCGGCTTCCGGCACCGGGAAAGGGAAACTCGCCCCTGGCACCTGCCCCGGGCCCGTTGCCCCCGGTGTGCTCCGGCCATCTTGCACTGGGGGATCTCCGCCGTTAGCTGCCCCCGGGCCGGGCTTCTCACGGCAGCAGCACCAGGCCCGGGAACGGGGCGAAGGCTTCTGAGGGCCAGGCCCGGGGCTGCTCCCTGGCACCCGCCTCCACCGGGAGCCAAGGGATGAGCGGAGGGCCCGGGCAGTGCAGAGGGTGGGCACAGCAGCCCTCTTCGGCCCCGCCGCAGTTCACGGCGTGGACTTCTGCGAGGGCTTGCCCCCGACCCAGCCGCGCATCCTCCCCAGGACCCCCCCCGCCTGACAACCCCCCCCTCCACACCGGTGCGGGGTGGATCGCGCACCTGCCCCACGGGCTCTGCCGCCCCCCGCCGGTCGCTGGGCCCGTGGGGGGCTGTGCTGAGTCACGCGTGGGGCGGGAGCCGGGCTGCCCGCGTCTCCCCCCTACACCCACACACACACCCCCGCCGCTGCTGCCCGGCCCCCGCCCGCCCCCTCCCCGCCTTGCTCCCCAGCAGGTCTGCGCCAATCCCCCGGCCCCGCCGTTGACGGGCAGCCGGGCCCGGGAGGCACCGCCTCCCTGACGTTTCGCTCCGGGATTTGCACGGGTTGCGGTGCCGCGGCGGCCGGGGCTCAGTGTCTGTCGGGTCGGCGGCGGGAGCTGCCGAAGCCGGAGCCCAGCTCGGCTGCAGCGGCGGCCGCCGCGGACGCCCGGCCCGGCCCCTCCCGGCTGCAGCATGGAGCTGCCGGCGGTGGGGGAGCACGTCTTCGCGGTGGAGAGCATCGAGAAGAAGCGGATCCGAAAGGTGAGGAGATGGGGGGGGGCGCGGGGGTGTGGGGGTGGGAGGCGGCCGAGCCGGCGGTGGGTCCAGCTGACGCCGTGCCTTTGCCTCCCGTGCTCCGCAGGGCAGAGTCGAGTACCTGGTGAAATGGAGGGGATGGTCGCCCAAGTGAGTACCGAGCGGGCATGGGGCATGGGGCACGGGGATGGGGATGGGGGTAGGGGCGGCCCGTCCCGACGGCGGGAGCTTCGCTGCTCTCGGTGCCCCGGGAAGGGCCCCGGTGCAGGCGACGAGAAGCGGCCGCGGAGCCCGGTGGTGGCGGTGGGAGCAGAGCGAGGCGGGCAGGCGGCGGCTGATGTGCACCAGAAAATGGCTCCTTCCCCCTTTCCCTCCTCGGGAGCCGGGCTCCATATTGCAGAACCGAGCGGGGAGAGGTGGAGGGGGGGCGAGGGGGGGGGCGTGGGGAGCAGGGTGGGGGAGGGAAGAGGGGGAATAACCGCAAAAATAACCCGCGCCGCCCCGCAGCCCCCGAGAGCCGCCCGCCGAGGCGGAGGCACCGGCCGCGAAGCTGCGGAGTCTTTGGGGTTCGCATGACAGTGTCGTGGGGGGGTGGCGTGGAGTGGTGGAAGGGGGAGTCCACGCCGCTACTCCGGACCCGGCGGCAGGGTCTGCCCTCCGCGCCGCGGCCGCTTTCCTGGGTCCGGGAAAGGGGATTTGGAAAATTTCATCATGACATGCCTAGAATTCCTCCGGAATAATAACTGCGCTAAATAAACAGTTCCGTCCCTGTGTCTCCCCCTTTCCCTCCCTGCGCCCATCCCCCTCCCCCGGGACCCCAGCCCCCGGACACCCGCTCCCAGCCGGGTCCATTGCTTTGAGTCGCGATGACAGGGTGCCCCTGCCTGGGACCCCGGTTCCCTCCCGGCGGGGCCCCGCCGCTGACGGCCGCTCTCCTTCTCTCCAAGGTATAACACGTGGGAGCCGGAGGAGAACATCCTGGACCCCCGGCTGCTCATCGCCTTCCAGAACAGGTGAGCAATAGCAAGGGTGGTGGGGGGGGACACACGACACAGCGGGAGGGGCGCGGGCTCCCGCTTCGGCAATTGCAGATGCGTCACGGAGCCGGGGGCCGCGGCGGGGGCGGGCACGGCACGGGACGGGACGGGGCCGGGGCTCCTCGGGGGTGCGGCCGCGGTGGGGCGGGCGGTGCCAGCGGGTCAAGGTCCCCCCACGCCGCGCTCCCCCCTCCAAGCTGCGCTCTGCTCCGCTCCCCCCCACGCCGCGCCTTGCGCTCCTGCCTGCCCGGGGATTCGATGCCTGCGAGGGGAGGAGGAGGCGGCGCTGCTGCTGCTGCGCTTGGCCGGGCTTTGGCTGCCTTTTGCTTTTTTTTTTTTGGCCTTTTTTTTTTTTTTTTTTGGCCTTTTTTTTTTTCTTTCTTTCTTTTTCAGCTTTTTTTTTTCCCTCTCTCGTCTTTCCGTGCATTTATTTCCTGTAGTATTTTGGCACAAACTAAACTTCTACCCCTCGCTTCAGCGAAAGGAGGGGGGAGCAGGGAAGTTGCCTTGCGTGCTGCCTACCTCAGCAGCTTGGCTGTGCCCCTGTTTCACCACCTTCTCCTACAGCACCCCCAGACATGTGGCTTCCCACCTTTGGGACCCCCAAGCATGTGGCTTTGCACCTGAAAGACCCCCAGTGTGCAGCTTCATGTCTGCAGGGTCCCAGCTCCCCTACCACCATCCCCTTGCTGCACTCCTGCAGGGTCACTGGCACCACAGGAGCTATCATGCTATAGAGTGTGGGGATGAGTGTACCCTGGGGGTCCCTATGCCAGGCCTCACTGTAACTCTGTGTTCCCACAGGGAGCGGCAGGAGCAGCTGATGGGATATCGCAAACGGGGGCCCAAACCCAAGCCTCTGGTTGTGCAGGTAAATGCATTGTGGAACCCACAGTCTGTTTGCAGCGTGGTCCTGTCCCCAGGGAGCCCCTTTCAGCCAGTTTCATCATGCTGCGGAGCCGTATGCACAGCCCGGGTGCTTCCCAATGTCCCAGGGAGCCAGCACTGAGCTCATCGGGCAGTCCCAGCCCCCCTTTCCCTGCGGGCTGCAGGGCAGATCCACTGCACCCGTGGCCGGGTGGCATTAGCAGGCTGCTCGCAAGCTCGGCAGCGGCAGTCCCGCTTGGCCCCCGTTACAGACAGCTGATTGAAGGGTGCTTTTCTTCTTTTCATTGCTTCATTAATCCGGAGCAATGCACAGCCTGTAAGTTGGAGTGGGCTGGGGCCGCCTGCTCGAGGCCACGGCGCCCTGCGATGCAGCGTCCGGTAACGAGAGCTGCTGGAGGGGCGGGGGTTTCACTGGAGCCTTTGGCACCTGACGGGGCGCTGGCTCAGTGTGGCTCCTGGGTTTGTGTTGCAGCTTCCCTCCTTCGCCCGCCGCTCGAACATCCTCACCGGGCTGCAGGACCCAGCTGTGGACAACAGGCCCAAGCTGGATCTTGGCTCCTCCGGCAAGAGCCAGCAGCACCAGTATGAACTGAACAGCAAGAAGCACCACCAGTACCAGCCCAATGGCAAGGAAAGCAGCATGAAGCACCAGTCCCATAGTAAAGGGAAGTATTACTACCAGCTGAACAGCAAGAAGCACCACCACTACCAGCCAGACCCCAAGATGTACGAGCCCCATTACCAGCCCAGCAGCAAGGAGACACAGAGCCAGGCCTGCTTGGACAGTAATAAGAGCTCTCTGGTCACCCACCCAGACAAGTGGGCTCATGGCCCAGCCAAAAACCTGCTGGGCCCAGTTAAGAACCTCACTGCAGAGAGCAAGAATGGGGCTGAGAAGAACCTGTCCAGTGGTACTGGGCCTCCTCCCAGGGACAGAGTCACCAGTAATGGCCTTGGAGGCAAGATGAAGATTGTCAAGAACAAAAACAAGAACGGGCGTATCGTGATCGTCATGAGCAAGTACATGGAGAATGGGATGCAGGCAGTGAAGATCAAGTCTGGGGAGCCTCCCCGGAAGCGGGCTACAGAGGAGAGGACTCCTAAGAAGGGTGGGGAGGAGAAGTTGGAGTCTTGGAGGAAGCCAGGAGAGGAGAGGGTGGTGGTCAGCAACACCCTGAGCAAAGTGGAGGGTGAGGGCCAACAGCCTGATGCAGAGCTTGAGGAAAGTCCCAGAAAGACTCCCCTGGCCAAGGAGCTGCCCCTTCCTCCGACGGAGCAGCCCCTGCAGCTCACCACCAAGCCAGACCTTGTGCCCTGGTCTCTGAGTCCCATCTGCGAGCACAGCCCTTCTTCCATGGGACTGAACCTCTCCAGCCCCGGATCACGGAAGCGCTGCTTGTCAGAGCCGCATGTGGAGCGGGAGCCAGGCAAGAAGCGCCTGACCTCCCGCAGCATCAGTGCCCCCACCTGCCTCAGCCCCCCAGCCCCGGAGCGGCCAGAGCCGCCCACGCCCACCCAGCCGGAGGTCATCCTGCTGGATTCGGACCTGGATGAGCCGATAGACTTGCGCTGTGTGAAACCACGGGAGGAGAGCGAGCTGGCCCTGGCACAGGTGAAGCCAGAGGTGCCACCGGCACCGGCTGAGAAACCGGCCACGGAGCAGCCTCTGCAGCCCCAGGAGGTTGTGGAGGAGGAGGAGGAGGCCGAGTCCCTGCAGGAATTCAAACCCTTCTTTGGGAATATAATTATCACAGATGTGACCGCAAACTGCCTGACCGTGACCTTCAAGGAGTACGTGACAGTGTGAGATGGGACTGCGGCTGCTCCCCATGGGAGCTGCCTGCCTGTCCCGGGGCCACCAGCCCCGCAGCCTCCCTCTAAGGTACCGGTGCCCCTACCCTGGCACCTGTGTGTCCTCTGCTCACACCGTGGTGGCCAAGCCTGCCCTCTCCACCAAGGGGACACGGGGACAGGGCTGGGCACTATGGTCACCCCTGCCACGCGGGGTGTCCTCGCCACTGCTCCTGCCCCGCAGCCAGGGGCTGCCCTGGGACCTGCAGGTGCCAGGACACACGAGGAGGGGGCCCGCCAGTTACTCAGAGTTATAGTATTATATTTTAACAGTGCTAACTTGTCGAGTGATTCTTGCTCCCGTTTGTACGTGGTGTTCTTGAAATGTATTGTTTGAGCTGAAAGCTGGTCGCTCTCCGGCCACGCTAATATATTTATTTGTAGGTATTTATATAATGAAATATAAAAGCCTAGATTTATGGAGTCCCCTAGATCACCTTATAAACTATATCAAACGACTATTTTCTGTTCTCCTTTTTAACCATTCAGCATTTGTTAGTCTCGTCCCTTTGCCCTCCTCCCAACCTGCAGGACCATCCCTGGTATATATTTTTTGATACTGTACACGTGGTTGTTTCTATGTGCAAAACAAAAGCAAAAGAGGAGGGGGTGGGGAGGCGGGGGGAAAGGTTATCTAAAGCGAAACAAGCTATTATAGAAACTGCTGCTATTAGAAAATGTCTAAACTATAAGCTTCCAATTATTAATTGCTTGAATGTAAATATTAAATGGAGATGTTGAAAGTGCATTTGATGTTCTGCAGCTAGCGTAGATCGGATTGCAAAGCCCAGCTGCTGGGAGGTGGAGCACAAGCTGCCAGCAGCGCTTCCTGGTCCGAGGGCTGTGTCACGGAGGGGAGGCGGGGGGGGTGGGGGGGGAAAGGGGGGGAGAAGAAATGTATCATGCAATCAGTGCAAAGGACTATAAACCTTTACAAAAACTGCCAGGATTTGGAGTGCGTTTGTTAACTGCATCGGGATGGCACTGACCCCGCTCCTATGTGGGCAGGCAGCGGCTGGGGTGCCCCGGCGCAGGTACCTGCAGGTTAAAATTGGCTCCGAAGTGCAGCATGTGGAATGTAATTGTGGCTTTTCTCCAAGAGCATGGACGAGAGCATGCTACCCTCAGAGTGTGAGGGCACCCTGGTTCCTCCCGGTGCTGCCCGTGGCATGTGAGGGCACTCCAGTTCCTCCTGGTGCTGCCTGGGCAGGCGGCAGGGTCGCAGGAGCCAAGGGTTTGGTGTCTCCCTGCAGTGCTGAGGCAGGGCTGGGCTTTTCCCAAGAAAAACAAGCTGTGCATGGTCTGCAATGGGAAACTGGAGGGCTGCTGGGCACACAGGCCAGCGAGGTGGCTGCAGTGGATGGGTGAGTGCAAGTTCTCCCAGTATTGTCCCCCCCAGTGGCATCATTGCCAGTGTTAGGGAGGATCAGGATTAGGTGAGGAGGTCCAAATTCCATTAAAAAGCCTGCAGATGTCTCTGAACTAGATTAATAATTACTGGAGTCTACTGAAAATACCATGCAGGGCTAATGCTTTACAAAATGTCTCACATGAAGGTGGCAACCTAGCAGTGTGCCCGTGGAGCCTATTTGCATGTGGCTGAGACATAGTGCTCAGTCCCCCCTCCCCCAGGGTCCCCAACAACATCCCCAAGCAGAGGTGAGCACTCATACAGTAACTGTCCTCTGAATCTGTGCTTGTCAGACTGGTTCAGTGACCTGCTGTCCTTGTCTTAAGCTTCTCCTTGGAGCTGATTCCTCTTCCCGAGATCTTAGTTGAAATGTTGTCAGTGATGGCATATTAATGTATATGGACAAGAGCCTGGAGCTTGTGAGAAGCAGAATTAATTGGTTTGGGTAAGGTGGACCCTGTGGTTATACAGAGCTACTTAAAGACATGGGTGAGTTGCCCCCAGCTATGCATGAGAGCCCAAGAGGTGGGCAGGACCCTTCAGGCTCAGCCCCTGGGTCCTGCTGTGGAACAACTTGTACCTGCCCAGGCATGTGGCAGTGCTGTACCCAAAGCAAAATGCAACCCCTGCATCTCCTGTTGCCCATCTTTGGGCAATCTAGGCTTTCTAGGCTTCATTTTATTGAAATAAATTCAAATGTCAGCTTGGCAACTGTCCCTTTGTAAATCCTGAGGGCTGTGTGGTATCTGCAGAAAGATGAGACAGCATCCAGCCAGGTGTCATCTGCTGGGACTTGTTCACAGTGGGAACCTCTGTGTGAGCTGTGTCAGACCGAGTCTTGCTTACAGATGTTCTCGTGCCAGAGGCAGAGTGCTTTTCCAAGGCAGCTTGGGTTACACTGGAGAAAAGGCAAGCACTGAGTGTGTGGATGCCATTTTCTCAGCCATGTATCCAAGTGGGACAACCTTAACTGTGGACACTGTTGTGGGCAGACATTGGTTTTGGTCTGGTGCACCTCAGGTCTGCTGCTCATGTAGTGGTGGAAATGGCTCCTGGGAGCTTACACCAGAAAGCTGGCTCCATCCCAGCTATTTGGTTAGACTTGTTTGTGTGGGCAAGGTCAGCACTGACAGCTTGGTTCATCTCTTGTTTCAGCTGGTACTCTAAAGCCAACAGAAACTTGGGCAATGTGTTTAGTGCCTGTGATTTTTCACCTACCTGCAAGGAGACTCCAAAATCCAGTTGTGTGGGCACAGAGAGCAAGTGGGGAAAGGTGAACTCTGATTAAAATTGACATTTTGCCTGTTAGCTGTTCTGAACCTTAAAAGGGTTTCAATCAACCTTGCATGTCACTGGGGCTGTGTGTGACAGGCAGAGGCAGTGGTGGCCAAAGGTGCTGGGTTCAGGGGCAGAAACCTGCAGACTGGGCAGGTGGAGCCCACTCCACGCCAAGGGAATGCCCAGGAATGTTTTGGGGGAGACGTTTCTCTGCCATCCCAGGCTTAGCTGGCAGAGCAGGCAATCAGAAATGATGCATTTCCCTTGATTAATTAAGCTAATGGTTATCTGAAAACAAAAATGGCATGGAAGAGGAGACGCATGCTCAGAATGCAAAATGTGATTTATGAAAGGAGAAGTGCAGCTCGACAGACAGCAGCAGGAGCCAGTCCAGGGGTGGGCTGGGCGGGTGGGCTCGAGGGGGGGGCAGAGGGTCTGCAAAGGGAGAATTTGTTCTTTAGCTGGACAAAGGCAGAGGAAACCAAAAGGTTTTCTCACCAACAGGCTGTGTCTTTGAAACGAGGGTTCATTCACAGGCTGCTGGCTAAAGCATGAGCATCACTGCTGCTTGTCATGAGCTAGGTCTCCAGCTTCCTTCTCTGGTCTGTAGGTGTGTGAGGCTCCTGACATTCAGTAACTGTTCGCAGGTTTACAGTCGGTTCAGCTCATTAATATCTCAAAACATGGACTGCATTGTGTTGCCTGTTTTAAGGAAGCTGTTCCTCCAAGTATGTGCTTTCCAAGCTTCCTTTTCCCTATGCCCACCACTGCTCCATCAAGCAGGAGAAGCACCTGGAATACTGTCTCTGCTGGCAGTAGCTGTGGTTGGTTTGAGGCACCATTGCCTGGAAACCACAGTGCCAGGTATTTCTTAGTTTAATAGTTTACTTGTGTTTATCACAACTCCAGCACCTTGCTGGATGCTGAAAGGTGTGATAAGTAGTTCCTGGTTTAAAAGACACCCCCTTCCCTTGGGTTGTGCCTGTTGGCTGGGAAAGATTAAGCATTTCGGGTGTGAATTACTTATTCATGCCTCTCTCTTTCCATATTAAGTGCATCAAAACCTAAATGCCTGTTACTGAGCAAATTAATGTGAAGTCCACTATGATTTCCAATGGTTATCAAAGTGGTCCAGGATGAGATGGAGTGTCACCACGCTCCATTAGGGAGGCTGGTGAGCACACCAGCTACATTTAATGTATTTCCCAGGAATGCGTTAACCCCTGCTTGGCTTGGATTTATTCCAGACAAACATTTGCTGATTTAAGAGGAGAATTTGTGTTCATATTTTAGCTCTTCTGAAAGGGTCTGATGCATCCACCTATCCACAGCCATCCCAAGAGGAGGGGCTGCAAATCTGTGTGGTAAAACTGCTTTCAGGTTCTCCCCACCCCAGCCATGGTGGCACCAGTGTCTGCACCAGCACCGGGCTGAAATCCAGCTGCCATCCCTCCCTTGCTGAACTCTATTACCAGCAATTGCTGTGGCCCAGTGCAGTTTCAGCAGGCATTGGTGTGGTCCCTGTTCCATGGGAGGTGACAGAAACACTGCACCCACAGGGCATGTCCTGAGGCTTGGTAGAAAAGGTGACACCTCTGGGGTGAGGATGCTGTTAAGGGGAAGGATGTTAAATAAACACACACAACACACAGATGACATCTTTTAATAAGAACAAGAAACAGCCTCGTGGGAACTGGGAGACTTAGAGGTCCAGACTGGGAATGGGAAAGGAGCTACTCTATGGAGTAGGGCAGAAGGTGTATGTGACCATATGCAGCGGGAAGCAGAGAGTTTCCCAGACAGACAGGGCACTCAGTGCTTTTGCTGATACGTGGGTGTGGGCAGCTCCTCCAGGCAGTCACTGAATGAGTTTTTGGCGGGGGGGGGGGGGGAAGGAGGGGGAAGGAATTCCTTTATTTTTCTTATTTAGTATTTTGCCATAGGATGTTGAGAGCCAACTGCTTGACTTTACTGAATGCAGTGGCCTCAGCATCTCTTTCCCCGCTGGAGAAGCCAGCAACAAGGTAAACATTCATAGTTACATGGTTGCGGGGGGGAGAGGGAAAAAACAGCCGCTGTGGAGGCTGTATTTTTCCAGGCCCATCCCCTTGAGCACGGCAGGGGCTGCACAGCTCGGCCGCACACGTGCTGGCTGCTATAAACCATTTCAACTAAAACTGCACCCAGTGGGACTGGTCCAGCAGCAGAGGCCTGCCACCAAGGTTTGTTGATGGATTTTTGGTCGGGCTGGTGTCCCTCTGCCTGGGAGAGCAACGTCAGGAGGGCAAGGCTGCGATGCAGCCCCTGCCACCGAAATTGGGATAGCTGGGAGAGGGGGACACAAGCAGTTTCCCCCAGTCCTGCCCTGGCCTGCTCGCCTCCCCCATCCCATGGTTTGAGCAGCTGAAAATGCCTGGCGGTAGGAAATCCTCTGTCTCCTCCACAGATAAGATCATTTGGATTCAGCCCAGATTCATGCGAGATCTGTGTCGGGAGGAGATGACCGCAAGGACACTGCTCTGTTTATGTTTGCACCACAGGAGGAAAAAGGCTGCACAGTGCTGGGCACAGCCCAAAACAGCTCCAAAGCACTCCCAGAGCCTCTGCGAGTAGCTCTGGAGGATCCCCTGTGTGTGGGAAAGCTCCTGCCAGCACCCTCAGCTGGGGAGACTCCCATTAAAGGAAAAATTAAGCAACTCAAAGCATTCATGAGGCAGCTGCCACCAGCAATATCTGATCTAAACACAACTCTGCAACACAGCACGGTCTTGAACAGCATTGATGCGGCAAAGAAGGATGGTTGCACGAGTGAGATGTTGGATGGTCCTCCAGAGGATGGACCCCCTGAGTGCTGCTGGGAGTGACAAGAGGATGACACGACTGGAAGAAGTGGGAAAGAGAGCTGTAGTGGTTTCATATGGGTACTGTGTAGCCAGTTGGGGCAGGATTGGAAGAAACCAGGGTCCTGATGGTGTAGCTGCTTACAGGAGCCCACCCTGGATCTATGCTGGTGTGTGAGGTCTCACAGGCAATGACAATGGTGGACCTTTGGGTGCAAAATAGGAGAGAAACAAGTCTCTAAAAATGAAAATTCGAGCCAGGGTGTGAGGGTGGCTGAGATCTCTTGGGACCTGCCAGTGTCTTCTGTCACAGGGTGAGATCCCAGGCTCACCCAGGAGCAATTTGCGAGCACCTACTGAAGTCATTTCTCAGCAGGAGCCGTCAGTTCTGCTGACACCTTGATGTAGTTTAAAGTGAACTGCAAACATGAAGATTTATTTTTATCGGACGAGCAGGCATATAAAACATGATGTGCAGCGCAGCACAGTCTGGTAGGAAGCACTCTGGATCTCAGCAGTTGTGGCTTCAACATTCTGGGCCATGCGCTGTCCCTGGCTGACCCTCCTGATGGCAGGTCCCTGGGGTTTAAGGGTGGGGAGAGAGGGAAACTCAATCACCAACTGCCAAACCCTCTAGAATCCCTATTAAACAGCAGGACCCTTATGGAAGGGGCATCACTGGCACCAGTGGGGTTGAGGTAGAGCCCTGACAGTGTTATAGGCTCTGTCCCTGGGAAGGGGGTATGGCCACGCCTCCATTTTCCAGGGGGTTTGTTCACTGCTTGAGTGGATACAGTGTCTGTGATACAAATGTGCTTCAGTCGGAAGTGCTTAGCTGGAGGTGAAAAAGAGGAAAAACCAAAACCTTAAGCAGGTGTTGCTGTTGTGCTGCAGCAGCCAGGGCAGGGAAGTCCTACAGACAGAGAAAATAAATTAAACAGACTTAAACAGTATTATAAAATACATTAACAGGCAGCCTGCACAGAGGGACTGAGCTGATGGAAGCTTTAACAAACGTGTTTGGTGTTGGATATAAAGATTGTGCCGAGCAAAAAAAAAAGTGCCAATGTAAAGCCACATCTCCTGGGTCACTGGACATCCCATCTTCATCTGCAGCAGGGATAAACCTGGGATGTATGACACAAGGAACAATGAGGTTTGGTAATGGGCATGAAATGAGCTGCAGCCCAGATCTTCCAGAGGGAGCAACCTGCTCCATAGAATCACAGAATTAATAATGTTGGAAAAGACCTCAAAGATCATCAAGTCCAACCTGTCACCCAAGACCTCATGAGTACTAAACCATGGTGCCAAGTGCCATGTCCAATCCCCTCTTGAACACCTCCAGGGATGGTGACTCCACCACCTCCCTGGGCAGCACATTCCCATGCCTAAAAACTCTCTCTGTGAAGAACTTTCTCCTCACCTTGAGCCTAAACCTCCCCTGATGCAATTTGAGAGATGGGAGTTTGCCTGGAGAAGGGCCTTGGATCACTCAGCTTTGCTTCTTTCCCCTCTCACATGGGGACTATGTTACTTTCATTGACAAAGCTCAGGAAGAGGGGATGATCTCCAGGGGTCTCTTCCCATCCTTGCCATTCTGTGAAAACCAGAAGGACTCAGACTTCAGAAGCTGCCTCTCAAAAGATGGAGAATTTTAGCCCATAAGCTGCTCTGAGAGCTTGTGATCAGAGAGGTAGAAATTTGGACTCAACACCCTGATCTAGTTGAAGACATCCCTGCTCATTGTGGGGACGGACTAGATGACCTTTAAAGGTTCCTTCCTACCCCAAACATTTGATGATTCAATGATTTCTCTCCTGCCCGGTGCCAGTGGTGGCTTGATGAGCACAGAGTTGGGGAGGGGGGATGCCAGTCTGGTGCGGGCAGCAGGGAGTGGGCAGGTCCAACCCTGCCCGGGGTGATACTCCGCGGTGCCATGTCACCTTTGCAGAGGCAGAATCTGCCCCCAGCCGCTTTAGGGAGTAAGAAACTAGCCCTGAAGCTGGGAGGCGAGCAGGGTGAGGTAGTGGTGAGTCTGCAGGCTGCAAGCGTGGGCTCTACTCTGTGGCAAGGGTAACCCCTCTCCCCAAAAAAATGTACTGGGCAAAGGGACAGCAGAATGGCACCAGGAGAGCTTGGACAGTGGGGTGGCAGCAGCAGACAGCTGGGGGAGAGCAGTGAGGAAACCTTGAAAATGCTCCTCGTGTGTGCCCGGACATGTTGGCTTCAGCAGGTAGGGAGCTGGGGTTGTTTTATCCCTTTCTCTTGCCACCGGATTCCGGGGTGTATCTCCGGTATCTCCCCATCTCCCGTTCCCCAAGGCGGGGGGACACGCCCCCTTCCCCCGGTGATACCGCGGAGGTGAATGTGCTCCACAAGTCACTGTCTGTGGAACTTCTCAGGGCTGACAGTTACAGCGACATGAGACAAGAAATAATTTATGTTTTGGCTAGAGGGAAGGGGGGGGGGGAAGGAAAAGGCGGGGGAGGGGGCTAAAGTGAAGGCGTCATGTTGTTTTAAATACCAGTGCTAAGCTTTGGAGAGGGAAGATTTAATCTGCATCAGGGAGCCACCGAAGCATCTCAAAGCACCAAATAAACAGTAATTTTCACATCTATTGGTAAATGTTAATTTTCACATATGTTAGTAATTCCACATGCCTTGGAAAAAGTAGGACAAGAGCTGTCCTTGGCTGTTCCCCTCCATTTGCCAGGCTGTCATTTCAACCCCAGGGATGTATTTTAGAGCCACTGCCCTCTGCCTGCGCTGGGTCCAGCCGTGACATTATCCTGTGTCCTGGCACACGAAGTCACCAGCAACAGATAATCCAGGGAGATTCATTGTGAGTTGTGCAGAGAAGACGGTGTGACGGTCTGACACCAGAAGTGCCTTGACTTTCCCGGCTGCGGGTGGAATGATATCTTATCTTGAGTTTAAGGGTTCAACCTGACCCTGAGCCATTTTTAACCCGAGGTGGGAAGAGCCCTCCCTGGGTGTCCCTCTCCGCTTTGAAAAAATCCTTCCCTCACTCCGCGGTATCCTCTTCCCTGATGTTTTTCATTTCTCTACCTCTGACACTTTAAGCAGACCCACTTTCCCAGTGTTTGATGCTCTGCTTCTTGAAGATGCTTTAACTCAGGACTCAGAAATAACTCCTAGCAAACACCGTGCAGAGAGAGCCGACAAGAAGACATCTAATCTAACGTATCCTATTTCCATAGCTTGTGCTGCAAGCAGCAATTTGTGGTTCAGCAGCAACGGCTGAGCAGAGACGAGCATTATCGCAGAAATTCCTTCCATCTCCCGCCTGAGCGTGTGACAAATAAGTGCTGGCCGTGGCATTGTCTTTGGTGGATTCGGACTAACAGCTTTTTTTTTGTTGTTGTTGTTCCCCCCCCCCCCCCCTTTTTTTTTTTCCTCCAATTTTTTAACCTTGCACAGGCAATTTTAGCTTCTCCCCATTCATGCTTCCCCTCCCCGTCACTGAGAATTCGCTGCATCGTGCAACGTCCCTGTGCTTAGAGAGTACAGCGCCAGGGTTGGGGGGTGGCCCAGGGGGGCCGTGAATTCTAGCACCCAGCCGAGGTGGTCAGCAGGGCTCGGTGCCAGCTGGCTTCCCAAGGGACGGGGAATGTGTTCGGGAGGGGCTGGGGCTGAGTCCTACGGGATGCTGTAACCAAAGGAGCTGCGGTAACCGGAGGGGTGACGGAGAGGACCCGCCCGACAGTCTTTCGATGCAGAATCGCGGGACTCAGCCGTCATTGGGGGGGGCGCACAGGACGTTCCCCCGTCGGTGAGGCGGGAGGGGGTGGGTATTCCACTGTGCTCTCCCTGTGCCCTCCCCGTGAGAGGGACCACACTCAGAAGGAGCCACTCGTGTGCCAGGAGGTCCCGGCCGCAAGCAAGAGTTTGCGGTCGGGGATTGCTCCGTACCCGCACCCGTCCCTCCCCGGGGAGCTGTCTGGAGGAGTTCAAACACCAGCCTCCGGGACAGGAGCCAGCTCTTACGGCCGCTTTCTCTGCCCCGTAGTGACACCGGGCACCGGGACCGGCCCGGAAATATGACCCACGCTGTGGGAGGGTGGGGTGGGGTGTCGAGGAGAGGGACAGGGATAGGTACAGCTCCGCCGCCAAGGAGGATCCCTGGTTTTGCAGGGGAAATTCAGGGCAGAGCGGGCTGGCGGTACTGCCTCGGTGTGTGGCACTGGTGAGCCCGTGTAACAGCTCAAAAGAGATACTGAAATATCGGCGAGGAGCGGGAGAGGCGGCAGAGGGATGCCATGAGGGTGTGGGGAGCCGGAGAGCCCGTGGGGGCGGTGGAGGGGCGGCTGAACATCTCGAAGGGAAGGTGAGGGACATTTTGATCAGCCCCTAAACCACTACGGAGGGAAGAAATTCAGGGTCTCAGCTGGGCTTTCTTTCATCTAGTAAATGAAGACACACCAGGATCCAGCGGCTCAAGTCCGCGCCAGCAGTAGCTGGAGCTGGAATGCGGTGCCATTTTCACCGCGTCAGAGAAAAAATCCAGGTGGGAGGGTAAAAATCGGGGCCGCTTGGCACCGCGCTGAGCTTCGCTGCCCTTCACTCCAAAATTCAGAATTGCAGGGGGTGTAATCCTCAGTCCGTGACACATGCACGGGCAGTGGGTCCTTCTATTGCTCACCCCTACTCCAGTTTTAAAACGCCACACCCACCCCCTGCACCTCGCTATTCTATGTGATCCATCTTCGCCTGCTGCGTTTGTGTCTCTATCCGCTGTGAATTTTACAAAAATAATTCCTTCTCTCCAGGCCACTCGAGTGTTTCACTGTCAGCCGTGCCCACACCCTGATGCACCTCGACACCTCGGACAGCCCGAGGGGAGCGGGATGCGGGGTAGGCAGCTGCGGCGTAGGGATTCATCCCCCACTTTCTGGGGTCTCCCTCCCTTTCTGGGTGCTTCCTGTTCCCGTGGTGTGTATCCAAATGTCTGATGGCAGCAACGGGGAAGGGGAGGTGGAACCTCTACCCCCAGGCTGCGGTCCCGCGTGGGACCACTGATTGCAGAGGGACCACGGGGAGCGCAGGGGGAGAACGGGGCGAAGCTGTGTCTCAGACGACAGCGCGGGTGGGGGGCTTTGAGGGGTGGACTCGGAAGGTAATATGAGGAAGGGAGATCTTCCCCCAGGGGAAGCTGGATGGAGCGGAGCAGGGCAGAGAAGAGCGATCCGCCCCAGTGCAGGACTGGGGGACTCAGCGTCCCGGGATCGGGGGGAGCCGTAAAGAGAAGCCGGGGAGGGCCACAGTCATTGCTGCGGTGGCCTGCAGGCGTCCAGTGTCGAGGGCAGGATGAGGCCCCGCCTCGGCAAACACAGGGCGAGCGAGAGACCCGCAGACCCCGTGAGGGAGGAAACATCCCGTGGTCCCGGCAAGAACGAGAGGAAAACGAAACAAAGGCAAGAAAACGGAGGAGAACCGAAGGCCGGGGCGGTTCGAACAGAGGGCGGCCTGGTTCGGCCTGGGATGCCTGGCCTGGTTCGGCCCGGTTGAGCCCGGTGCTCACACCTGCATTGCAGCAGTGGCGGGGCGGCGAGTGCTGCCGGGCCGGCGAGCTCGGCTCTCGACACGGCTCTGCATTGCAGTACTGCAGGAGCCCCCTCCTTCCCCTCTCCCTTCTCCCTCCGTCGCTGCTGATGCCCGACCCCGGGGCGAGGACCGGACCCGCTTCCACTCTCACGGGGTGCATCTGCCTCCCCCACACTTGCGTCTTCTACATCGTGCCACAGTTGAGCCCCCCCGTCCCGGCCCAGGGTCTAGCCGTGGGGCGAGAGGTATTCACCCACCCGCTATGTCCCCTGGTTGGTATCCGTCAGCAGTGTTAATCAACCCCTAGCCCGCCCCATCGGGGCATCCGCCGTCCTCCCTGCCCGTCCCCGAGCCACCGGCAGCTTCTCCCGGCAGCCTTCCTCCCCTTTCCCGCAGCCCACCCCGCCGGGCTGTCCGTGTTGTCCGCCCCGTCAGTCTGCTTGGCCACGCGTGGGCCACGAACTGCCTGGCGCGGTCTCTACAGGCTTGCCGCGACGGCCTTTGGGCTGGTCCCACGGGGAGCCGGGACCACCACCGGCACTGGACAGGGCAGATGTACTTGGCAACCTTCGCACCGGAACGGATCCTCAGCAACGGGACGGTTCCTGTGGCCGTCGGGGCATCTACACTGCCCGTGGGAGAAGCGAAGGGAGTCTACTAGCCCATCGTCACAGGCCCATCAGGAAGGGAGGCTGGAGACCGCGCTCCGGGGTCCCTTGCCGGGGGGGAGCAGCCCCGAGACTGGTGCCAGCACTGCGTGACTGCATCCTACGTGGACCCTGCCAGCCCCGGCTCGCTGCTGCTGAGCGCGGGGCGTGAAGGGGAGCGGGGTGATCTCGGTGGGAAGGAGCCGGCTGCAGCTGGGCATCCGGGGACCGGCCCTGCTGCCAGGTGCGGCGCCGAGAGGGCAGAGGGGAGCGGGACCCCGGGCCGGCTGGGTGCTGCCCGCCCCGGCACAACGGGGGCCCGTTCCCAAGGCTCTCGTTCTGTCTCTGCTTTGGGAAAACGCCAGCACGGTAACAAAATGGCGGGGAAAGGGTGGGATTGTCACGGTGAGCCCTGCAGTGAAGCTCGGTTAGCTCTCGGCAGCGTCCTGCCGGACTCAGGGCGTCCATGCCGGCGGCTGGCAGAGGGGCGGGAGGCCCCCCCGGGCTGTGCCACCGCTCGGCCCCACCGCCCGGCAGAGCTCCGGTGGAGACGCAGCTGCAGAAAATGGCTGCTCGGCGGAGCCCGCTGAATCCTGCCATGGGCGGCGGGGGGACACGGCAAAGAAGAGGCACAGCCCTCTCCGCCAGCCGCGGCACCCCCTAGGGAGTCCCGGGCCAGGCGACACGGGGGACGGCCGGACTCTCACAGGGACGGCAGCACCTGAGCGGAGTCCGCATCACGGTGACCGACGCGGAGTCTCCCCGGTGGGGCCTCACCTGCGGCCCGGCGAGGGGGTGTGCGGGGCTCCCCGCCCTGATCGTACTCATATCCCCTGCGGTGCCGGGACTGCACGTGCTGAAAGCCCCCGCCCGGTGCCCCGCGAGGCAGAGGGCAGGGGCGGCTCCGTGACCGGGGGCGGAGGGACGGGACGGTGCATCCCCCCAGAGCCGTCCTCGCCAGAGGTGCCCCCTGTCCCGCAGCCGCTCCCGCAGTGCCCGGTTTGAAATAAAAGAGAATGAGAATGAAAATAAAATAAATAAAACAGGGGCGGGAGCGCGAGCGGGAGCCACGCCACCGGCTCCGCGGCGAAGCCGCAACGAAAACTCGACCCGGCAGAGCCGGGATGAGCCGTTGTCCCGCGGCGGCGGCGGCGGCGGCTCCCTGTGCCTGCCCCCGGTGCTTAGGCGGGCACGCGTGGGTGCACGGCCGGCGCTGGTTTTCGTGCTCCCCGCCGGTTCGCTTCTCGCTTGTGTTCACGAGGTGAGGGGACGCCCTCAAAACGTGGGAGCCCGGATAGGGTGATCTTCCCCGCCATGGGAGATCGGCCGCGGGTAAACCCTCACTGTGGCGGCTGGGGATGGGAAGACACTTTGCCACGCAGGGGTGTGGGTAGCAAGCGTGGTCTGAGCGGAAACCACCGTCCCCGCCGCGCACGGTACGAAGGACACCGGTGCCTCTCGTCAAGGTCCTGCCCGATCTGCTTCCGCCGACCTCCGCGGCAGGAGGAGGTGGCCTGGCACCACCGGGATGCGGCAACGCACTGCGGAGCCCCCTCGGTCTGTGTGCCTCGTATCGAGGTCACCCGTGTCCATGCATCGCTGCGGCTCCCCCTATCCCCTCTCCACGCATGTTTCTATGTCAGCACAGCGGAGCGGGGAGGGGGATCATGCCGTTTCTGCAGTCCCGATTGCACACGTCCGCCCTTTCCCTGCCGCGGGTGGGACGGACCCTCTCTTCTGCCTCGTGGCCCACATTGCAGGACAGGGCAAGAACCGGCGATCCCGCCTTGTTTTGGGAGCTCCGTAAGCTCCCGCGGTGCCGTCGGTGCCCACAGAAAACACCGCTACGTCCCCTCCTCCCCGCTGTATGCAAGGAGGCGGCCCCCCCGAAAACCCTGTGCTGCGGGAAAGGCCACGGGGAGGACTGACAGGGCGGGGGGAGGGAGGGCCCTGGTGTTGGGGGATCCACCTTCTGTGTGTGTAAGTCCCTTCGGGTGTCACCCGTGAGGATGGCCGTGGGGTGCCAGTCCCGAGGGGGGGGTCGGAGGGAGGGCGGGGCCGTTCCGCTGGTGAGAGCCGGTTGCCGAGATACCGAGGGGCCAATCAGCGTTCACCAGCTCACCCCCGGCTCCGGCGCCGCTTCCTTATATGGTGAGCGCCGTCTGCGCGGTGCCGCGCGCATCGCCATATACGGGCATGAACCTAAATACAGCGGTTACCGTGCGCGGGCGGGGCCCACGCCGGGGCGGGGCCGGGCGGGGCGGGAGGGGAACGGGGACTGGACCCGGGGAGATGGGGGGGGGTGGGGAAAAGCGGGGAGGATCCCGCAGATATTGCCCCCTTCCTGCCCGGGGGAATCCGCCGCCGGTCATGAGATGGAATGTCAACGGACAGCGCTTCATATCTAATTGCTTTTGTTAAAAGCGGAGTCGCGGGGCCCTGCGACGGTGGGTGGGGCCGGGTGGGGTTGGGCAGGGCCGGTAGCAGGGTAAGGCTGGATGGCTCCAAGTGCACCCAATGTCATCTGTCACATAACAGATGACATCACCCCCACCCTACACCAGACCGGATATCATGGTCCATTCATCGCCGGCGGGGCAGTCGGGTGGTCTCTGCCCACTCGTGACGCTTCCGTGGACGTTGAAGCGAGGGATCAGATTCGTCCTTCTGCCGTCCTTGCGGGCCTAGCAGCGTGGCACCGGTTGGGCAGCAGCAAGGGCCGGTTAGACGCGAGGCGTGGGGAGAGGAATACCCCGGAATTTTCAGGTTTCCTTGTCCGACGCAAGGTTCGGGTTGGTTACTCCTTCTCCCCCCTCTGCAAACAACTCGTATTTATGTTCCTACAAATAATCAGCAAATTCAGAAAGCCCGGAAACAAAAGGTCTTTTGTGCAGAGTGCTCACAGCCTGGAGCGGGGCGATAAAGCGGTTACCCCCCACACACACCCCTCCTCCCCCGCCTCGCCCCAGGGAGCGGCACTTTTCTCGCGCGGGGGTTTCGGTGCGACCCGCGGAGCTGCGCGGCTGCTGGAAGTCGGCCCCGGGGGTAGAAGCTATGAGCGGTTCTTTGTGCATATTGGCAAAACTGGAAACGAGAGTGGGGGACTTCGGGCTCCCCATGGGCTCTTCCCAGGGTGGAGATTCCACCGCTCAGCCTCGCTGGAGGCTGGAGGGCGGGTGCTCGGGTCACGCCACCCCCATTCGGGGCCTTGATGGGGCAGGTGCACTAGTGGCTGCGGGGACACCCGTGGGGCGGCTCTCACGTGCAAAGCCGACGCAGGAGACTCTCCGACGGTTCGCGAGTATATGATCTAGGAGAGGAGCGTGGGAACTGCATACAGTCCCGCATTACTCCGAGGACTCCTAAGGGATGCTGAAGTCTGGGGTGTTGAGTGGACTCCCCGGGGCTGGGGGCGACGGCGCCCCCCGGGGGTGGCTGGAGCCCCGCTGGCTCTGTGGCGGCAGCTGCCGCCATTTCCAGTAGGACGGTGCCACCTATGGAAAGCACCTGGAATTCATCGGGCAGCGGGGCCGCGCCAGGCAGCGGTCGCCTTTCCATGCGGCACCCTGGGGACGAACCCAGGCAGTGGCCGCCGCTGCTCTCACTGCTCCCCACGGCCGCCCCCGGGGCCCGGGCCGGGCCGGGATGGAGTGACAGATAGGGCTCGGCCGCTGTGGTCAGCAGGGCAGCTGCTGTCCTTCAGCACCGCCGCCCCGGGCCCAGGCTGCCCTGGGGAGGATGCTCGGCTCGGTCCCGGGGCTGCATCCCGCTGGGGCGGATCCCTTGCCATCTGGGCCAGAGCTTCAGTAACTAAGGAATAAGGACCAAGGGGTCAGGAGAGAAGAGGTTCTGCCCATGACCCGCTTCCCTGGCCCTAGCCGGGTCTGGTCAGCGCAGCCCGGAACGGGGATCCCCCCTCTGCGGAGGCCCTGCGGAGCGTGTCCTGGAGGGGACAGAGCATTGCCGTGGAGTCTCCATCCCGAGGCCCGGAAGAGTGAAAGCAGCGTCGGGCGGACGCGGGGATCTCGGCCGGAGGAAGACGAAGGGAAGGCTCCGGTACAGGCGGAGGGTCCACACTGCTGCCAGGGGGAAGCGCGGATCGCCCCGCACCAGCGCAGAGGTGTGTGCAGCGGCGGTCCCGAGGGGATCTGCCTGCCCCACGGAAGCCTTCCCGGTCCTGCCTGTCCCAGCTGCCAGCCCGGCACACCCTGACCGCACCTTTCCCGCACTGTCCTCGTCCGTCTGCTCTCTCCCCGCTCATCCGGGATCTGGCCGCCGGGGAAGCCCTGCTCAGGGCTGAATTCTGTCAAACACGTTGACATGAAGAAGTCCTCACACGGGAATTCCTGGGAGTGGGAAGAAGCAGCCCTGGTGTGACGCCATTTCTCGGGCAACCCCGAGATCTCCCGTCCCCGGACCGGCCACCCTCGCGTCCCGGACAGCTGCCCCCCACGGCGGCAGTGGGAAATGTCGGGGGTCGGAGCCAAAGGCGCCGTGGTGCCCCAAGGGGAAGAAATAGGGACAGAAGGCGCGCCGGTCTCAGTGGTAACAAGTCCACGTGTGACTGCAGATCTGGGTATGGCCCCGTGTCTGGGACTGCCCTTGATTCCGGGGGCTCCGGTCCTCCCCGTCCCGCGTGGGGTGCAGATGCTTCAGTCCTAGACCAGTCGTTGCCTCCTCACTTCGCCCCCAGGTGCTCGAAAACGAAAAGGCAGAGTTGCCGGTGTGGGGGCTGCTCCCCGCCCTAGGCAGGGCAAGGGGTCGGGGGGCCGAAGGGTCCTCGAATCCATACCCGCCCCACGGGTACGGCCCGGCACCGGTGCGGGGTGCCGTGAATTTGCCCCGAGGCTCATACCTGCTTCGTTCAGCCACGGGTGGAGGGAATCGTTTTTTACCTCAGCTCGTGAATCGGAGTGGGCCAGAGGAAGCCGGGAGCCGAACCAGGTGGGGGGAATAATCGGCAATCCGGAGACAGTCACGAAGGTGCGGGGTGTGCGTCCACGCACGCAGGGAGATCGTGTGGAATGGGACTGCAGGTTATGCTCTGCCCTGCCCAGAGATAGCCACGGCCACCCGGGCTGCGGGATGCCACTCCCGGGACACGAGGTCCGGCCCGGCCGTCGGATCAGTTCGGGGACCAACAGGCTCTGAGATTCTGCGGAGGTGGCGACTCGCTCTGCCCACACTTGCCTCCGTGGTCGCAGCGTTGGGGCCACTGTCACGTCTCCCAGGAGAAGGGGACACGTGGGAACTCGACTGTGGTGTAACTGGGTCTCCCACCGACACCGGCATCCTCAACGGCCCGGGGTACCGGACAGGACCAAGAGCTGGACCAGATCCTAATGGTCTCGGATGCTGGTGTCCGTGGGGCAGAGCAGCTTCTGAAACACGGTCAGTGGAGCGTACGGGAAAATCCGGGGAGGAGCCCGGCCGCGGCACTGGGATCAATCGTGGCGGCGGTTGGGTTGCAGCCAGCTACCCCCTCGTCCCGCCGCCGTCCCCGGCTCAACTGCGCTGGGACACGCGTGCTCGCCCCACAGCCCCCACGCGCGGCCCCGGGAGGGGCAGTAGGCCTCCGGTTTCGTTGAAAAGCTCGCAGCCGTGGAAACGCCCCGCACCGAGAGAAACGAGGAGGGAGGCGGGCAGTCTGCCCCACAGGGGCCAGCTGAGCCCCGACAAGCTCATCGCACGAGTGCGGACCCGGGGAGCGGAGATCCGGCGGCTGAGGTAGAGGATTCGGTGTCGAATGGAGTGGAAACGGGGTTTGCCATGGCGTCACATGCCCTCGCCGGGCCGGAACCGTCCCCAAGTACTTGCCGAGTCCCGGGACCCCCGGGGCAGGGCTGGGCACGGACGGGGCCGGCGGAGGCGGAGGGCGCGCGGGGGCGAGCGGCACCCCCCCCAGCTGAGTGTCCGTGGGGAGCCCCAGCAGTTTCTGCCGTTGACCTCAGAACCGTGGAGGGCAGTCTGTGCTCGGGGTCCGCTCCTCCTCCCTGTAGCCCGGGCGGTCGAGTGGGACCTCCCCGCAGCGTCCTTAGCCCCCGGCCCGGTGGTCCCCGGTCCCCCGCCGGCAGCGGGAGGAACTGCCCTGGGAGAGCAGGAGCCGGTCCCGCCCGCCGCTGCCTCGTCCCGCGGCGCCTGGTCGGCTCTGTCCTTTTTCTCCTTCCGGGCCAAGCCCCCCGCGAGTGGCCGTAGCCCCGGTTCTGGTTAGCTCACGGCCCGGGAAATCCGTCTGGATCCCCACGCAGCGGCGGTCGCTTCCCGCTGCTTTCCCCACGCCGTTCTCGTTTACGTTTCGCTTTCTCCTTGCCCGCCCCCTCCCTCCCCCTGCGGACAGACCGGCACTGCGCGGGTCCCGCGTAGGTCCAGGAGGCGGATGCGGCGCGGTGATACCCGCGCAGGAGCCAATAAAGCCGGGGTCTCTCTCCTTTCCTTCCCCACGCGCGGCCGTGGGGTTCCACGGAGCTCCGCGCAGGCGACAAGGTAGAGGCGGCTGCTCAGCCGGGACCTCCGCGGTCTTTCAGGGCTCCCCGGTGTGGGGAGGTTCGGCTCCGGAGGGCACATCCCACATGCACCGGGATACCGACAGCGAAGGCGTAGGGCAAACGCCCGTTACTGCGGGCTGCAACGGCCCCATGGCCACGGACGTGGGGCTCACTTGGGAGTCCCAAACAGAGGACGAGGCGGCGGTTCCGGTATCAACGGGCCCGGCAGGACGATCTGCACCCCCGAATCCCCATTCCTCGACCACCTTCGGGATAGGATTTTCACCCGATGCCCCCGGGTCTGCTATAAGGCATTTTCCTGGGAGCGGGATTCACGGCAATTCACGATCTGTGCCCGCGAGCCGCTTTAATTAACAATGATTAATTCGTTATTAACGAAAATCTCCCCAGGACGCCCCTGGCCGGGGACCGGGAGGGATCGAGGGATGCGTTCCCTCCGCCGGCCCCTCCGCACCTGCCCTGTGCCATGCAAAACCCGTGGAGTGCAGAGTTGTAGTCATGAGGCTGAGAGCCCACGGGAGTCGCGACGTGGAAATGTACCATCTCCTCCCATGAGTTCAGTTTCACCCCGATCAGAGGCGGCGGGAGGAGGGCTTTGTCCACGGAGACCTGACCCACGGGGGGCCAGGACCTCCACCCGTGTCCCCAACCCACTGCAGGACAATTGGTGATTTGGTGACAGCCACTGGAAGAGGGCTTCGTGGAGGCAGGCAGGAGCCCACGGGAGAAAACGATCCCCAGGACGGGGACAATGCTGGTGCCATCTGGTTCCCGCTCCAGGTCCCGGGGTCCGTGGCTCGTCCCAGGCAGCATCCCAGGCTGGGAGGAAGGAAAGAACCTCCACGGAGGAGATAGTCTTGCAGCTGTCCCAGTCTCGGGTGACCCAGCACCCCTATGTCAGCAAACCGGAGCCAGACCGGAGTTCCGGGGTACAGCAGTTACAGTTTCATTTAATGAAGAGAAGCCACATACACATCTTCGGTATTAGATCTACCGTGGGCTCTCCCACGAGTGATCGCGACGGCGACCGGGGTCCTGAGCCCCGAGTCAAAGCAGCCACACGATGTCCTTTACCGGAGAGCAGCCACAGTTATATCTTCGAGGTTAGACCCACCGTGGGCTCTCCCACGGGTGATCACGATGGTCATCGAGACACGCTCCACCGTAGCAGCGGAGCGAGTAGGGGGACTCGAGGCAGAACCTGAGGAAGGACCCCCACTGCCGCCATCGCCTTTCTCAGACCTGGGGACGGGGCAAAGGGTGATGCCTCCTAGGAGCTTCTTTGTGTTCCCCCCAAATTGGTACCCCTGGGAAAGGAGGTGTGTGGCTTGGAGGGGCGTGTCTGGGCGTGTCTAAGGGGCGTGTGTCCCCCTCCCACCGTGTCCCGCCCCGTCGCTCATTGAGGACGCGACGCACGTCGGGGCTGGGCGGGCCGGTGGCGTGAGCCAATGCGGCTCGGGCGGAATATTCCAACAACGGGGGGGGGGGTGTGTTTAAAAAAAAAAAAAAAAAAGGCGGAGGAACGGCGAGGGGGGGTGCCGCGGCGCTGACGTCAGCGGGCGGAGTATTATGGTCTGGGCTGCGCTGGCGGCTGCCTCTGTGCTGCGTAAACATGGAGCTCTCGGCCGTCGGGGAGCGAGTCTTCGCGGCCGAGGCCCTGCTGAAGCGCCGCATCCGCAAAGTAAGTGCCCCCTCCACCCTTATCACCATCTCCACGAAGCTCCATCGCCCCCCCACTACCGCGACTCTTCCTCCCCCCACAACCCTTTACACCGGGCCCTGCCGCCGCCAGCCCCGGCCCGGTTGCGGCTGGGCGGCTCTTTCTCCCCGCCGCATGCCCGGGCGCTCGGGCGTGCTCTGCTGCTGCCCGCTCACCCTTCTGCACCCCGGTCTCTTTAATTTATTTTTTTTGCGATCGTTATTACAGTATTTTTCATGCATCCCCCTCTCCTCGCGTGTTTGCACCCCCTGTGTTTTCTTGCACGCGTGGAATTGCGGGTCATACCTTTTGTTGCGGGCGTTTATCGCGGTTTTTTCTCCATGCATATTTATATTTTATTTCTTCTCCCCCTCCCACCTCTTTGCATCTGCAGGGGCGGATGGAATATCTGGTCAAATGGAAGGGCTGGTCTCAGAAGTAAGTGGGCCTTTGGGCCATAGTCTGCTGGGGGAAACTGGAGGGGAGCTGGGGCGAGCTGGCTGTCTGCAAACCTGTACTCCCATTGTAGCAGAAAGGAAACATGGGGCCCTTCCTTTATGCCCCGTGTTTTTAATTTTTATTTAATATTTTCCCACTCTGGCTTCTCACACTCTTCCCCCTCTCTGTGCCTCCCCCGCTTCAGGTACAGCACTTGGGAACCCGAGGAGAACATCCTAGATGCCCGGCTGCTTGCAGCCTTTGAGGAGAGGTACAAGGCCTTTGCTAGCTCTAGCTTTTGTGCTTGTAAATATGTGGCTGTCTTGTAGCTATGCTGAATTGAAGCTTTGGTTCTTTTAACACCTCTAGGGAGCGAGAAATGGAGCTATATGGGCCCAAAAAGCGAGGTCCCAAGCCCAAAACCTTCCTGCTAAAGGTAAGGTGGCTGGAGCCCTGCATGTGCCAGTACCATAGTAAGGATTGGGGGTCCCTCCCCATCCTGCAAGGGTGCTTCTTGAAACTCACGAGACTCCCTTGTCTTGTGACTTGTAATTACGCAGCTGGATGGCAGGATAATAAAGTCACTGAGTGATTTATCTTCTTTGCAGGCCCAGGCAAAAGCAAAAGCCAAAACCTATGAATTCCGCAGTGACTCTTCCCGGGGGATCCGGGTGCCGTATCCTGGCAGGTCCCCCCAGGAACTGGGCTCCACGTCCAGGGCTAGGGAAGGACTGAGAAACATAGCCCTGCCCCCCCAGAGCAGCTCCAGCACCAGCACCCCCAAAGCAGATGGCATCCGGGACCGGGTGATTCGTGTGGAGGAGAAACCTGGGGAGACCCCCAAAAAGAGAGGCCCGAAGCCCAGGAAGGAGCTTTACAAGGACCTGGCGGAGACTCTGGATGCCTCCAAGAGGAAACTGGGGGACCCAGGGGACAAGATGGGAGACTACCTGAAGGCCAGGAAGATGGAGGAGGCAGCAGCAGGGGCGGCCAAGTTTGGTTCAGGACACAGTGTCATCCAGCTGGCCCGGCGACAGGACCCTGACCTCCCCAGCACCCTGCCTGGCCCCAACCGAGCTGAGGTGGGCGCCAAACTGGGAGCTGCCGAGACCTACCCTCCGCGGCTGGCCAAGCACCGGGCAGACTTTCTGGACCCCAAGGGGCAGGGGGGGCTAGACCCTGGCGGGCCCAAGCTGCTGCACAGCACAGTGAACCCAGGCAGTGTGGGCAGCCTGTACCGTGATGGTGTGGGGGGCCAGGCGGGACGACCCTCCCTCATTGCCAGGATCCCCGTCTCTAGGATCCTGGGGGACCCCGAGGAGGAATCCTGGAGCCCCTCTCTCAACAACCTGGAGAAGGTGGTGGTAACTGACGTGACCTCTAACTTTTTGACCGTCACCATCAAGGAGAGCAGCACGGACCAAGGATTCTTTAAAGAGAAGCGATGAGTTTGTTGGAGATGGTGCTGGGGTTTTCTTCACTCAGATCCAGACAAAAGCTTGGTTAGAGCTTGGTGGGCCTTTTTTTTTTCTCTTTCCCCTTTATTTTTGTTTCTTTTTTTTCTGTTTTATATATTTTATTTTATTTTTTTTGGTCCTGGAGAGGATTTAGAAACTGTCCTAAATTCATTAATTCATTCATTTGAATTTGGTTTTGGGTTGGTTTTTTTTTGTTGTTGTTGTTGGTTGGTTTTGTTTTGTTTTTTCCATGTCTTACATTTTGTTGGAAAGATTATCTCTAGAGTTATATTTTCTATTAGATGTAAATATGTTATTTAAGAAAAAAAAAAAAAGCTTATATATATATATATATATTTCAACTCTGAGTTGTTTTATTTAAATGGAGACAACAGTGACTGCTCAGTTGCTCTTAGAAAGGACAATAAAACTGAGAACTAACAGAGTTCATGCATCTCTTGCAGGAGCCGGTGTACATAACGATGTTCATAGCTAATTACCTTCTGGGTTTGTTTTGTTTTGTTTTGTTTGTTTGTTTTAACTGTTATTTTTCATATGATGCTATGGATGGTGGAGGGGGAAAGTGTTACACCACCCCCCCCTCTCCTCCTCCCTGTCCTCAGAGGGCGAAGCGCCCTGATTTCTTGATTGTGATTATGAGGTGTTGCTTGTACAATCAAGTGTGCTGTATCCAGAACTGTTGCCCTTGACAGCTGAACTAAGCACTTGAATTTACAGTGTTGTTGGGGAGGGGGCCGTTTCCAGTCTTCACAGGAAAAAAGGAATAAAAACAATGTTGCTACAAGAGTTGAGGGGGGAGGGGGGGGAAGCAGAAATCCCATCAAAAGGCTCGAAGTGTTCTAGGGGAGTATTAACTTGAATTAACCTTTTCTTGCGAAGGAAGAGGAGGTTTGTGTGTGTAAGGTTCCTGAAGAGGGGTGATACTGAAATGCACTTTAATAGAGTTGTCGTAGCAGTTGTGGGAGATGGGACTGAGCTGAGAATCTGTTTTCATTTTGTCTGGTAGCTTGATTCTGTTCCCCCACCCACTAGGAAAAAAAAAATCATCATCTTAACACCCCCCCCCCCCCCTCTGTTTACATTCCTGAAATGCCAGAGAGGTTTGGGAGGGTAGCATGTCACTGCCCATATTTAGATGCTTTATATTGCTATAGAAAATGGATTATTATTATTTTAATCCCACCCCCCTCCCCTCCCCCCCAAAATACATTTTGTTTCATGCTGTTGGAAGACTCCAGATAAAATGTTTTGTGATATATACATCTCTGACAAATCCCAGAGCCATCTTTATGCATTCAGGGACAATAAATATTTCCCTTTTCTGAGGCTAGTTAAACAATAGCCAAAAGGCGAAATACTCCTGTGTGCAGCAGCCTTGCTGACTCGGGTGGCTTTTTCTGGTTGATCTCGTGGTGTTCTTTCTCCTGGCTCTGGAGGTCCCTCATGGTTTCCTCCCTGGGCTTGGGCAGGGCATGGTTGTGGGGTTTTGTGGCTCTGGACAAAGTGCAGCAGGAGTGAGCTGTGGGGTGAACATGGTGGTTTGCAGCCTCCTGCTCTGGTCACTCCTTCTCTCCTAGTTTGATTGAAGCCTGAGCTGCGTAGGGAGCAGGACCTTCCCCTATGTTGTGATTTTTGGTTGAGGTGGAGTAGGTGTCCCTGTCCTGATGTGTTGGGCTGAGCATCTCTCTGAGTTGGAAAGCACAAATCTGGCTAGGGCTGGGCCAGGTCATCCTCATCTTTCTGAGCTGAGCTCCCAATGGCTCCTGGTTTTGGAGGGTGGGGGGATTATAGTGGGTGACAGCACTGGGGGCTTGCTGGGCTGGAAAATGAGATGGGGCAAAAGAGCAGCCCTCCACTGTTGGGCCTATCTGCAGCCCCACTTTGCTTGGTCCCACGCCCCATGCTTGTTTTGGGACCTTTGTCAGATGGCCTGTCAGGATGGTGCTCTGTTGACTGTACAAAGGGAGCCATGTCAGTGAGGTCTGTTGTTACTTTTGTTGGTTTTCTTTTCTTTCCTTTTTTTTTAAAGGCATATTTTGTAAAATTGAGATTTTTAACTTGGTTTGTACAAAGAACCAATGTGCTGGTTTCAGTGCTGGTGCCAGGGGCAGCCAACAAGGTACATGTCTGTTGTCAGAGGAATGGTGGTGATGGGATGGAGTTTCCCAATCTTCCTGAGGCTGGTGGACACCTCCCTTTTGCAGAAGACTCCCTTTGGAGTCGTGCTCCTGCCAGGACACAGTTGGGATTTGGTGTGCTCTTCTCTGGCCCTGTGTATCTGTGTGTCCTGCCACACACTTATATGGAGCAAGACATACATGTGGGTGTATATGTGTGTATGTATATAGCAACGTATATACTGAGTGTGTATGTGTGGAGGGTGTGTGTGTGTGTGTGTGAATTATTTAAATCTAAGACTTGTACAAAACCAAGATTTGGCTAAAACTCAGTCTCAGAAGTGAAGCTTAACTACGTGTCTTCTGCCAGCCGTGAATGTCCATGAGACCTGCTTTTTATGTGAGTTTAAATATATACTTTGTAAATAGAAACGTCTCTGTCTTCCCTTTGTGACCTTGGGGGAAGGGGGAGCTGGAGCATCGTAGGGTGAGCAGTGGGGCCCCAAAAGGGTGGGCGGCATCGCATCCCTCCCTTCACATTCACATCGCCTCCAGGAGCCGCGGCTGTGCCGGGACCAACACCTGACGGGGCGGGAGGAGTCTGGGCTGCCCACGGGGAGAGTTGGGACCGTACCTTCTGGGGGTCCTGCTGCGCCCATACTAGGCGACGGGTGCAGTTCTGCTCCCGTAGCAGGCCCGGGGCTGACGCTTTGCGGTCCGAACATGGGTCTCGGCCCTGGGGCTGCCGTTCCATGTTTCCGACGGGGCGGGCAGCGCGGCGGGGGTGCGGGCCGGGGCGCGGCGGCTTTTGGATTCAAATCTCCCCCCGGGGCGTGCAGGCGGAGGACAGCGGGGGTTGGGAGGTGGTGGTTGTGGCGCTGGTTTTGGTGTCTTTTTTTTTTTTTTAAGCCATGTCCTCATTAACCTCCTTTTTCTGCTCGGCCGGGTGAAAGGCGCGGACCCCGCATTATGGGAGCTGTCAGCGCCTGGGCGCGGAAAATGAGTGTCAAGGAGGAGCGGGAGAAAGGGCCGCACAATGGCGGCTTTCACCCCTGGCTCCGCGGGGAGGGGGGAACCTTTCACACGGGCCACGGCGGGGCCCCGCCGGGACGGGTGGGATGGAGGGGGGTGGAGGGACAGAGGGACTCAGGAGGGCGAACGGCTGGCAGATACACACACATCACCCCCCCACTCCCCCGCCAACTCCACTCCAAGTGCCGGGGCGGGGAGCTCAGCTACTTCCCGACGGCGAAGCCCCGCGCACGGCGGCCGGGCGGGCTTTTGGGCTGAGAACGTTTGAACCCCTCTCCCGCCGCGGAGCCCGACTGTATTCCGGTACGTGCCGGGGCCCAGAGTGGGCTGCATTTTGCCTGCATCCTCGCGGGGAGGGGGATTCCCCTCAGCCTTCTCCGTCCATCGGGGGGGGTCCTGCTGTACCCCCAGGGTAGGGACAGAACATCCTCTCGGGGTGCGGTGGTTGGGGACGTGATTCACAAGAGAGCGGCAGCCCCGGGGAGTGGGGGAACTAGGCAGGAGCCCGGAGGGTTTGGATGGGAGGAGGGGTCGCTCCTACAGCAGTGACCACACCGGGCTGAAAAGTTTAAAAAAATATTTATTGATATGCTAAAAAGGAGCAGTGGAAAAGTTATACCAAAAAAAACCCCCAAACCCACCCGAGGTGACAGTCTCCTACTGTTTTCCTGCAAATAAATTAAAAGCAGCCCGAAGGCGGTTGGTCCACACTAGAACCCACCGCACAAAATGTGAGTGAGGTGCCTGAAGGGTGGCTAGGGCCCCGCGGGGGTGGGGAGTGTGGGCCCCCAGCCCCATTGCTTAGCAGGCTGGCTGCCCATCCAGCTCCACAAAGCCCTTAACGCTTTCCCAGGGTAATAACATCTCCCAACTTTTGTTCTCTGAAAATAAAAGCAAACAAACAGCTGTAGTTTAAAGCAATTATAAGTGTCATACAGGAACGATTTGGCTCTCTCTTTAATTAAAACATACAAATCAGACCAGTGACTGGCACAAGTTACAATGAACAATTGGTTGTTTTCACCCACCTCAAGAACACAAAACCTTCGTACCGGCTCTGAAGCCCTTCACATCCAGCTTGGAAACTCAACCCAAACCAAGCCCCCCTAAACTATCCCCATCCCTTCAGGAATTCCAGTTGGTGGTTTGCCTTTTTTGTTTGTTTGTTTCTTTCCCTTTCTTTTTTTCTTCTTCTTCTTCTTTTTTGGTACAAAATATATATATAAAAATAGACTAAGTTTCTAGAGAAGATGGCTGAATGGGCCACCTCTTCCAGTCCAATGGAAAACAACAAGTATGCTTAACCAGATTATGCCTGGAGAAAATATCCATTCAATATACAAATACTGCAGGACTTTCCACATCGGAAACCCCTTAGAAAATGACAAGTGACAAACCTTTAATTGGCTGTTGGGCACATGGCTGAACACTCCAACCTATAGCAGCAAACTCAAAAAAAACCCCCAAACAAATCAACAACAACAAAAATCAAACATCCAACAGCAACAAAAACCAGCCCCTCCCTACCCCCCCCAAAAAAAAGAAAAGAAAAAGCTAGACCTTGAATGCTAATGGTTGTGACTGGTAAACGGTGTCTGCACTGGCTTTCAACCCCTGTCCACAAAAGATTACAGTAAATCACTCACATAATGTGTCTTTGAGAGGCAAACTCCAACAGGAACCGCTCACAGACACCTTAGTGCTGCTGGGAGAGCCCAGATCCTGAACCACGAGGTCAGGAAGGGGCTGGGGCAGGATGCAAGGAGGAGGCAGAGGTCAAAAAAAAATTCTAGATGATCATTTTCACCATCCTTAGACCTTTGGAATTGAACCAGCTGGTGAGCAAAAGGCACAATAGCAAGTGGTGACAGCAGAGTCCTGCTGCTAGCATGAGGGGATATGTTTGAGAAGAGTGGGTGATGCAGGAGAGTGCTCACCATCGAGTTCTCCTGGGTACAAGCCCAGGTCAGGAGGCAGAAGCAAGCTCCTGCCTGGAGAAACAAGTGTGAGATTTGACAGGGGCTCTGGAAAGAGCAGCTGTCTTGGAGCTGGCGTGCAGCCAGCACAGCACCCATTGACACAACTAGTCTCCTGCACCCTCTGTGGACACTTGGTGCCCAGCCCCTTCTTGGAGCATCCTCAGATGCTTTTTTCCCCTCTTAGAGACATGTCCAATTGAGGTAAGAGCATCTCTGCCTGGTTGGCATCCCCTCTGTGGACATCCCTCACCTGCAGCAGGGTTCTGCATGACAGCTGAGTGTCCCTCTGGGGACCAGGGCACCTCACCCCATCAGCATGACAGCTGTCCTCAGGACCCTGTGACCATCCTGCTTTGCATAGGCACAAACCTGTGGTGGGACCGGTGTCACAGACGAGGCTGAGATAAGGACGGTCCGAAAGGCACATTGTCTTTCAGTTTGGATTTGTAAAGGCCAAGTAGCAAACATTTGGTGTGTGTGTGTGTGTGAGGAAGAACATTACCCTGGTGCTCCCAAATTCCTTGATTCTCCACCGAAAACGCTTGCATCCCCAGCACAAAAGCACATCCAGCAGAGACCATGCCTGGAGCATCTGTTTCTGCTAACATAGGCCAATGTTTCCTTGGACTGTTCAAAGCAACAGTAGCTCATTTGGCAAAGTTAAAAACTAGAAGGTAAACAGCACAGACCATGACATTTTGGCATCATGGAGCTTAACAGAAACTCCATCCTTGGGAACCTCCTCCATGGGTATTCCCTCCTCCCCTCTCAGCTGTTTGCCTGGCAGAACAATGCACAGTGTGTTGCTGGGAATGGTGACCAGCAGTAGATCGGGGCTGCCCCAGCCCTCTGCCAAGCCTCTGCCCCAGGCCACCTGATACCATGACAAGGTGACATTCAAGGCTGTCTAGCCACACTGGGGCAGAACTGGAGCTGGCTGAGAAGCCTGCACAGGTCCTGCTGCAAGGCAAGCTATACATCTTCACCTGCCCCAGCTCACTGGCACATTGTTGGCCCATGCAGGATGCCAGACTCAGCTCTGCAACACAACAAAGTCATGGCTGGGCATTAAATACAAAGATAAGTGAGAGCATCCCTGGAGCACATGAACCTGCTGCAGCTGAAGCTCAGGGAGTGACCATACATCCTTTGAATAACCAGGAACACGTGCAGCCATTATGGACTTTTCCTCCTCCCCGAGAAGTTTCCCAGCCAGCAACAGCAAACATGACTGCAGTAGGCTGATAACTGGAGGGGGCAGAAGTACCTGCATGCCCATTTTGGTCCATTTGCCTCCACACCCCCGTGTGATGACACTATGAGTGCCCCTGCCTGTGGCAGTGAGATGCTTCTCTAGGTGCCAGGTCTGTCACCTGGCAGGGAGCCACCCCAGAAGTGAAGTCTGTTCACACACACACTGAGCAGCCACGCTGATGGGACAGCCCAAACCACACACTGAGGCTGGGCAGACTGCAGGCTTCATAGCTCCCCCGAGGAGTTCAGCATTAACAGACTTAGAATGACCTCAAATGCTACTAAACTCTGCCTGAACTACTGCTGCTAATTTTGGCTTGTAAGAGAGTTCTACAGCAGGGAAAGAGATCTCCATGAAAAAGCCATTATGGGTTGCAATTACAAGCCAAAGTGAACCCCCTGGTGAAGGGCACAGGCTGGCAGGTTAAAGGCAAAGGGGCTCCCCCAGGCCCTCCAGCTCCTCCCAAGGTACTGTTGCCACTGTCTAGCTGTGTCCCATCTCCCTCTCCTCTCCCGCCCCTTCCCACTGCTCCAGACCACCCATACAGGCGTTCTCAAGCAGCTTCAGAGCCCTTTGACTGGAGAGAAACATGGATGGTCAGTGGGAGTCAAACCCAGTGAGCATCCAGGGATGGCTCTAGCTGGGTTCCCAGCACAGAGGGCTTGATCCACCCTGTCTCTGCCTGGGTACTCTGCTGTAGCTGAACAGAGCAGTGACCCTGCAGACGCCAGGCAGCCCAAGGACCAACCTACCTGCTGCTGGAAGGGTTCATGTGCTCTGCAAGACTCAAAACAATATTGCTCAGCTCGGTCCCTGCAAGTGCCTGGAAACTGCTGAGCAGGGTGGGGGGATGCTGGTGATGCCGGGACAAGGCAGAGGAGCAGTGCTGGGGCTCCTGGGCTTGCACAGCAGTTTGGGCTTTACTTTCCTCTCATAGTCATCTCTTCTACAAAGAAGCCAGTGACTCCCAGGGCAGGACCTTCCCAGGGCAACAAGGAGGTACCCATTGCCAGCAGCCCCTGGCTCTTAAAGAGGCACCTTTGATGGCCATCTCATCAGTGGCATCCAGGATTGAGTCTTCCCTAGACTGGGTTTATTCCCCTCCCTTTAAAAAAAAATAAAAAGAAGGATTTTCCTTAATAAAAAATGTAAACAACATTTCCCTATCAGCTGGAAAGCACAACAGAAACGTGGGCTTCACCATCATTGGAAGTGACCTTGCCCAGGGGGGTGGCTGGGCTGAACATACCCTGAAAAACCCCCAATCAGCAACCATTCCCCAACAGCCCCTCAAGGGCTGGGAGCAGTGGCTGCCTCATTTGGATTGACTTGCAACTCCCCACACCTTACAAACAGATTCTGGGGACCCCAAGGAAGGGATCGACTTCTCCTCTCCCAAATAGGAGCTTGGCCCACGGCGGCTCCACACCCTCTGCCTGCTGCCAGAGGGTCACAGAACTTGTCACCTGCTGTTTCAAGCTGTAAAGCAAAGAAACCTGCATACAGTGAAGCCTGGCTCAAAACTTGCCAGCCTATCACGCCCAGCAGCACTAGTGCCCCTGCCTCTGGAGAATGGCACCAGTTTGGGGCACTGGCTCTGGAGAGGACAGGTAGAAGCTGGGGGGGATCCATTGACCCGCTGGCAGTTCTGAGCAGGTTTCACCGTGTCTTTCCCAAGCTGCTCTGGACACGAGTCCCAGCAGGTCTCATGCATTCACTTGAAGAAAGAAAACCCTGGTGGAAGAGCTGGGCAAAGCTGAGGGTGAGGCTGAAGGACCCTCTCTCCCTCCCCTTGTGCTCCTGGGCTCAGTATTGCCGTAGGTTGAAAAACCCAACGCTGGTGGGAGACTCCTTGACTGTGACTGTGATCAGGTTGGCGGTGACATCGGTGACAAAGACGTGCTCGATCAGGCTGCGGGTGGGTTTCCAGTCCTGGCTGGTCTGGATAGAGACAGACATGTTCTGACCCACGCCTGGGAACGACGCCGAATCCCGGTCCGAATCGGAGCTGGTCTCGTCCCCTGTGCTCACTTCGGAGAGGGCAGCTGGCTTGCGGTTCTCGGTGGCTGTGTGCCCCTCCTGTGTGCTGGCTGTGCCACTTTTGGCCAAGTCCCTGTCACCTGCTCGGTGTGCCTGCTTCTCGTTCTTGCCACCGTCCCCCCCTGAGCGCGCACTGGCGCTGGCAGCATTCAACCCGGCAGCCGCTGTGCCACTGCCCTTTGTGCCCCCAGCCCCTGTGCTTGCTGCTGTGCCACCGCCAGAGCCTTTGGACAGGGCACTGCAATGGTGCCGAGGAAGGTTGTTCCCACTGGCTGTGCTCACACCGTTTTTGACACTCTGCAAGTTTAGAGCTTGGAGGTTCAGCTCCTGGCTGGAGGCCTGCTGGTTGCCAGCCCCAGATGAGCTTGCTGGTGTCTTGTTGCCATTGTGCAGCATTTGGCCACCTGCAGCAAACCCTGATTTTTGCTCCCCTCCAGCACCACTGTTAGGAGCCTTCGTGGTCTTGGGTCCCTGTGTGCTCAGCCCAAGCTCCCCAGATCCTTTCTGGTTCCTCATTTTTAAGTCCAGGCCTAAGCCGCTCTTGCTGGATGCCTGCGACTTCAGTGCCAGCCTGCCCAGGGGAGAGGTCTCTGCCGAATTCTGGCTTTGGGACATCCTGTTCATGTAGTGCACAATGGAGCTCTGCCAACTGATCTGGGCCCGGTTTGGGCTCGTGGAGCCACTCTTCATCATGTTGGACAGGTTTTCTGCAGATGAACCCCCTGAGCTGAGCCCAGACAAGGTGCCTGGCGAGTCCTTCAGCATGGCCATGCCTGAGCCCTGTGAGCTGTGCTGGGGCTGCAGCTTCCCCATCAGCTTGGTGCTGCCACCCACCTCCTTCCGGGATGTTTTCAGCACCTTTGTCAGGTTCACCGTCCTTCGAGCTGCTTTCTGTTCTGGGGGAAGAGGTTTCCTCCCACGCTTCTTCCTGGAAGTGTCTTTCATGTCAGGCTTTGCCACCAGGATCTGAGCTTTCTTCTGTGGTACTGGGTGAGTCTCTCTGCTGCGGGGACCTCTCTTTGCTTCCAGGTCACTTTCATCCTCTTCATCTGAGGAGGAGGAAGAGGAGGATGTGGAGGAAGAGGAGCTACTTGACTTAGCTGTTTTGGTAGGCATCTCTGGTTCCTGGGAAGCAATGGAGAGGAACAGTGAAAAGAATTAATACAAATTACCAAAGAACCACCGTGGGCATTGCAAATCCTGCAGCATTGCCTGGCCAGGTGCCTCAGACATGGGCTCCTTCTCCACATTATCTGATCTGCTCATCCTTTGTCATGAAATGAATTAGGGAGTGTGCAGCACAAAACTGAGCAGGCTTCAATATCCAGTAGGGCCCTTGTGCAATGTAACTGTTTCCTATGCTGTTGCCACAGCAGCAATGAAGAAGTGTCCTCCTCACAAGCATCCTCATCCACCCATCCATCACTGCAATCTTCAAAGCCCCTGACACTGGGTCAGCAGACATTGTTGTGTCCTCACCACCCTCCCGAGGTCAAGTGTTCACCACACCCTGCACCGTGGACAGACATGCTGGTGCCTTCCAAGGCCACAATCCCTCCAGTGCCATTGTAACCTTGGAGTTCCACCACCACTTGGGACTCACCACATGTTTCCTGGGCCTGCCCCTGGGCCTCTTGCCCCTCTTCCGATTCTGTACTTCTTTTTCGTGCTCCCTGAAAAAGCAACGATTAAAGACACTGTTTGCAGGGAAGAAAAAACATCCAGAATTACTCTGATTCTCCCTTTCTTCTGTCATTAAAACCCCTCTTGCTTGGGATGCTGAAGGCTCAGCTCATCTGAGCAGTGGCTGGGAGATGTCCTCAACCCTTACCAATGTGTGAACTTAACAGACTCCAAGCACATCACTTGAACCCACACTGCTATGGGTACATCACACTCCAGGGCAATTAAAAAGCCCCAAGAACTGTATGGAAATCTGGGATCTGTAGAGTACAACCTCCCCCATGTGGCATCTGGACCATTTACCCTATGAGATGAGCACAGGTCACTGGAACACTCGGGTTGTAAATGTGATGCAATGCAAGAAAAAGAACTCCAAAGTGGGGAAACAGTGATAAAAAATGTGGTTGCAGATCAAGGACAGGTATCTGGACATCAGGGTGCCCAGGTGGCTCAGCAGCAGGTACCTGCCCTCATTTACTGAAGGAGAGGTGAAAGAGAAACTCTCTTGCACACAGCATGGGATTGACCTGCATGCATGGTTGAAACGTATTTACCAGACTGCTCACAGAACTAAAATCCTCTGCCATGCAGGACCTTCCCAGTCCCTTTGCCCCACTGGTGCCTGTCACAAGCCTTTCAGACAGGCACTCAGTTTGGTAATGTGTCCCCTGAGAGTGACTCCTTGCTTGTCTTGCACTGAGTAAACTGAGGCTGGGCTCCCAACCCTGCTCTGCTATCTTTGCCAGCACCACTGCTTGCTACAACAGCATCCCCACCACAAGAAGCTTCCAGCAGTTGGAACCGTGTGGTGTTACCCATTCTGGACCAGTAACTCTTACCATTCATGGCAAGATTTGCAGTTTTTCTGGTACAACAGCAAGCAGAAGCATCCACCCCAACTCTGCCCTTGCTTAAGACACTCACAGAGCTGAGCTTCCCTTCCACTCACAGTGCCAAACAGCCGTGTGGGGCAAACCCCAACACATTCCCTGGAAACTCCACAGGTTTCCCCTTTGCTGGATTTGTTTCTCTTCTGCTGAACTGCTTGGTCTGGACATGGTGGCACAGGCTGACAGCCATGCATAGCCCAAGGTGGAGATACTGGAAATATTTCAGGTAACAAGACTATTTTGCAGCTGATTGGAAAGGACAGTGTTGAGCTGTGGTACATAGGGTGGATTAAATGCCGTGCTGCTGTCTGCACTGAGAACAAGGCTTCATTGAGAAAATGGATCCAGAAGCAAGTTATAATTAAATCCTATCATAAACTTGAATGATTTGTGTTAATATGGAAACAAAACATTTGGCAGTGCTGTGCTTACTGTAGCCAGCTGGCTACTGTTTTTAACCTCCATAGAATCACAGAATAATTAGGGTTGGAAAAGATCTTTAAGATCATCAAGCCCAAGTGTCAACCCAACACCATTGCTGCCTATTAAGCCATGGCCTGAAGAGCCACATCTATGTGTTTTTTTTGACACCTCCAGGGCAGTCTGTTCCATGTGTGGTTCCTGGTGTGCAATACCTGCACTAGCCCTGCCCCTGACCAAGGACACCATTTTCTCCCACCCATTACTTCCTCACTCTCTTATAGCTAGGCTATCCAGAAACACATTTTGGTGCCCTCCAAGCTCACTGTTTCCGCAGTACCCAGGTGCCATCTGCCTTCCCAGGGCCTGCAGTCGCCCCACAAGTACAGCAAGGCTGTGACTGGGGAGCCTCAGCTCTTTGCTGGTCCCATTGTACAACCGGCACAAAACCAGATTGTGAGCGGGGCCATAAATTCTTTGTGTTTCCCCAGCCCAGGAGAGCCGTCCGAGGTGGACCTGAACGGCGATTCCAGGAGGTGAACAAAAGGGCTGTGCCACAAAAGGCACCGCGAGCTTCAGCCTGTTGTTGCCACAACTCCCACCGCACGCGCAGCCAATTAGAACTTAATTGACTTTATCGTTTGCTTAGAAATATTTATCGTTTGCTCACTTCTTTTGGAAAGCCAGGAGGAGTCTCGGATCAAGGATGTTCTCCTCGGGCTCCCAGCTGTTGTGCCTGCAACAGAAGATACGGGCTGAGCGAGAGTGGGGGGCTGGTGCTCCCCACCACTCCCCTTAACAGCCGAGCACCGGGGGGAGTTCATCCGAGGACAAATGGGCCCTTCGCGCTGCCCGGGACCGAGTCCAGCGGGCACCGGGGCATCCCTGCAACGGGGAAACGGGGACATCCCTGCAGTGGGGAACTTGGGGCAGCTGCGCAACAGGGATCGGTGGACGCCGGTCCCCGCAGGGTGGCCAGGAAAGGAGCCCGGGGAAGCAGATCGGGGAGGGAGCGACCACGCCGCCGCGGGGCGAACCGATCCGAGCGCCGCGCATCCCGGGAGAGCTCCGGTTTCAACGGGCAGTCGCGCAGGAGGCCGGTGCCTGGGCGCCTGGTAGGGGGTGTTCGAGGGGCTCCAGAGTGGGGTTACCCGGCCCGGTGGCGGGAGGGGACAAGGGGGTGGCGGTGGGGGGGGAACGAAGCCCCACGCGGTGGCGGTGAAGGGCCGGGCCGCGGCCGCGCTTATTTGTAAACAAAAGGAGCAGCGCGACCCGAACAAAAGGGGCTGGCCGGGCGGCACCCCCACACCGTGCACCCCCGCACCGCTCCGCTCCGCACCGCGCAGCTCCACTCACTTGGAGGACCAGCCTCGCCACTTGACCAGGTACTCCAGCTTGCCCTACAGAGAGAGACGGAGAGAGGCGGGTTAACGGTGGCCGGGGAGTTGCCGGAGGGTGTGTGGGGGCTGCCGGGGAAAAGGGGGTGTGTGGGGTCCCACCTTGCGCAGCCGCTTGCTGAGGATGCACTCTGCGGCGAAGACCTGCTCTCCCACGCTGCTCAGCTCCTCCATGGCCCCGGCCCCGCGCACACGCACACACAAGCGGAGCCCCCCGGGCGCGCTCCCGATGCCGGCCGCGCACTCGCGGGCCCCCCCCCTTCTCCCCCCCCATCCTCCGCGCGCGTCCCCCTCCTCCCCGGCACAATACAGCGTGCGCGCTCCCGGTGGGGAGGGGGGTGGGTGAGGGTGGAGGGGGTGTGGGGAGGGCTCCCCAAATTCCCCGCTGGCCAATGGGGAGCGGAGGGCGGGGAGTGGGGGGAGGCATTGTCTGCGCACGACCCCTCCTCTTCCTGCCCGCGGGAGGGGGGAGTGGCCGCTGCCCGGCCGGAGCGGGGACAATGGGGACGGGCCCGGCCCGGGGCTTTGTCCCCCTGTCTGTGTGTGTGTGAGCTCGGAGGAGGAGGTGTGGGTAGTGCGGGAGGGTTTCGGTGGGGAAGGGGGAGCTCGGTGGCGTGGGAAGGGGCTCCATAGCTCGAGGAGGGTGTTATTGGGCAGTGATGCTAGGTACTGTGGGGAGGGATGCTGGGCAGCGCGGAGGTGCGGGGAGAGCGGGAAGCGGAGGGGGTCGACAGCACCGGGGTTTGGGGTTGGGGGGTGGAGTGGGCTTGGCGGCATAGGGAAGGGTCCCCTGCTTGGTCCTGCGTGCAACGACCTGGGCCTCGTGCCTGGACAGCCCAAGGTCTCCCCTGGGGACAAAGCATGGGATGGGAGTGGGGAGGTCGCCTATGCACCCCTGCCAGCCCTTACTGGGCTGGGAGCAGATGCTGGCGGCACGTTATTTTTGCTTGAGATAGTTGGCTGTAATGGAATAAATTGGAAAATGTCCTCAAGAGGGTGGCGGTTGCGTCAATAACCACCTCGCTGTCACAGTCAGGTATGGCCTGGCCCAGAATCCTCTCCCGGCTCTAATGAACGTGTGCGGGGCTAAGGGGCCACACCGCGGCACCGCACGCCAGCAGGGCGTGCAAGGCGGCGTGCGGAGCTGCTGCACGGCGCGGTGGGCGTGGAGCACTGAAATATGGTGCTCTACAGGCATGGAAGAAGATGAGTCAGCACCTCAGGGAGTTCACAACCGCCGGCCCGCAGCCTGCGATTAACCGTGCAGGAGCCAGCGGGGAATGAATTTCGGTAGCCCCGGCACTCGGGTGTCTGCAACGTGCAGGGGCTGAGTGGGACCTGGACGGGCAATGGGGTGTCCTGGGCATTGGGGCCTTACGCAGACCCCCGGCAGTGCCATCTCCGGTAAGCGATACTGGGTTTAGAAAAAAGCCTTTTTTGGTTTTTTTTTTTTAGCTGCAGGCTGGTGCGTTGGGCTGGCCCTGCTGCGGGGAATAATGGTGCTGCTGGGGAGACCCGGCATGATGAAGGGAGAAAATAGTGGCTTCATTAACGGAGCGGGGCTGGCTCGGGGGCTGTAGGACGGTGGATGTGCCTGGGGTGCTGGGTCAATACCGAGTAATTGTCCTGGGTCGAGCGCTGTCACGTTTTATTGTTTCCTTTTTACAATCGCTGTGATTGTTCGTTGAGCAGAACTGCTGGAAGCATTTTCTAACTGAAGGTGACACAGAAACGCAGCCCAGCGTGGCACTTCTGCTTTCTTTCAGAGTTCATTTACCTTTCCTCAGCTCTGCCCTTTGTGTGCAGCACGTCTTAAATTTTTTTGGGGGGGGGGGGGGGGTGGAAGCAGCAGCAAATGTGTGTGACTCTCTGTCCCGCTGCGCATGAGCTGCGTGTGCGCGCAGTCGGCATCCCCGGCCCGAGTGACCAGCGTGCTGGGGCGAAGCAGCCTGTGGGTCTCACCCAGCCACCAGGATCTGCAAGGCATCAACCAACCCCACTGGGAAATGGGTCCTGAGTCAGGTGATGCTGGGTGAGCTCGAGAGGTGAACCTTGCTGGGAAAAGGGCCCCGAGTCAGGTGTACCAGGTGGGCTCTTCTCCCCAGCTGCCCTTTGGTGCTGGTGTCTGGAGCTCCCTGTGAGGTCACAGGGATGGAAAGAGCTGCTCTGGTGCTTCTTGGTGTGGAGAAGAGGAGGCTGGTGGTGTGGAGATGCTCTGCTTGCTGAGCCTGAGGGAAGGTGGGGGTCAGACATGGGAGCAGCCCTTGGTGTTGGGCTCTCTTTGGGGACTGTGGGCAGTATTTAGAAGGCTGGTGCCTGGTGTGGGGCTGTGCCAGCAGCATTGTCCCCAGTCCTCCGTGGTCAGTCTCAACCAGTTAATTTCCAGCTGTGCAACCACAGCACTGTCTGTGTCCCTGCTCACACCTCCATGTCAATGGGGAGCCAAATCCCTTCATCTCTCATGGGGAGAAGGGCTGCATGGCTCTGCAGACTGGAAATCTCCTTTATATCCCTGGAGGTTTGCTGGGAACTAGTCCTGATCAGCACCTGGACTGCAGTGGGCTTTGTGCTTTCTGCCAGTTCTCCCCAGCTTGCAGCTGCAGGTTAGTTTGGGTAGTTTAGAAGCTGTGTGCAATGGTGGGGGCAGAGCACGTGTCTCTTTGGAGCACAAAGCACACCGAGCCCTGGCTGTCATCTGGTTCCAGGGTGGCACCTTCCTTGGGCTGGTCCCAGTTTTCACATTCAATGTCTTTAATGGAGCTGTGTGGTTAAATGAAAAATACCACTTTTTCTCAGTAAAGAAAAAGGAAGAGAACAAATCACTCTAAGCCTTAAAAAAAGCCTGAACTTGTGGCTTTGAAGATTTGCAAAAACAGGAAGTGAATTTAAAAACCCTGCATCTGTTTGTATGTTAAACGCTTGTGAGCTTTTATGTTGCAGTACTTGGGCTTGGCAATAGCAAAATGATCTTGCTGAAATTGTAGCTACCTGCCCCTTCCTAGTGCCAGGGGTGCCAGCCCAGCATTGCCCAGCTTTCTCTTTGGCATTTTGGGATGTTTTAGCGATAAAAAAAATGAAATAATTGTCTGTGAGAGCCTTGCTCCACTGACCTCCTGCCTTCTGCTGCTGACTCCAGCTCCCCTGGACCAGCAGCTGCATAGCAGGACTAAGGGCAAGGAGGGCTGGGGCTGCAAGGGGAAACATGGTGTGGGGGGGTTATAGATCCTGGGATGTCCCCTTTCTGCTGAGTTGGCCAGATGGGCACTTCCCTGAGCTTGGCTGGCTGGAGGGGCTGCAGAGGCTGCTGGCTGGGTCAGAGCTCCCCAGGAGGTGCAGGAGGAGATACCAGCCCACTGCTGCCGAAATTGCATCTCCCTCTGCGAATGCCTTTAGGCTGAATTCAGTGTTCTTAGTCTCTGACAGAGACTTCACCTTGCCAGAGAAACTTGGGAACAGGCAGCAAATAGCTTGGCTGCCACATTCCCCAGCTCCAGCTGAGCCAAATGACAGTGGAGCCAATAAACTCAGCAGTTGCTGAGAAAACCTTTGGCATCTTAAAAACGAGACTCAGAGTCCTGAACTAATCTGGTGGAACATAATTTCATAGCTCTTCCCAAGTATGCCAGACATCCCAGGAATGCGGTGTATCCCTAGTTATATCAGTTGGGGCTGTCATGATGGGGTGGAGGTTTGCTGTCAGAAGGTGTTCACTGAAAGATCAGACTTTCCTGATGAAATCCATGGTGCTTCTGGTGGGTTAGAGGGCTTAGAGCAGGCACATGGGCAGGGCTGCAGGAACAAGTGTGGTAAGTCTAGGCATCACCAGGAGCAACAGCCTGTTGGGTCAAGCTTTGTCCCAGCAGTGAGGGACATGACCACTCCCTGGGGGCTGACAGAGAAAAGACCCCTGGCTGAGGAGCAGGACCATGCCTATTCCCACAGGATGTTTGGTTCCCATCTTCATGCCCGGATCCACCAGATGAAGGAGTGTTGTCAGGGATGCCCCCTCCATGCTTCCCTCCTTGGGCTTTTCTGGATCAGAGTTAATAGTGAGAAGGTTTTCTGGGGGGGGTGTGTGCCAAGTGTAGTAACATTAAAAGAATGAAGCTGTGGAAAGCCCAGGAAGCAGCTGGGCCAAGGTAGCCATGTTTGTTGTGGGCAAATGGTGATTGTTTTCCCAAGGTATCAGCCAATTGAAGCACAGAGATCTGCATATCATTTGTGCAGCTGGGTGTGGAACTCTGCAGCTTGCAGGGTGGGGTCACCAGAGCAGGATGGGGCGACCGCAGAGAATGTTGTATCTGGATGCCATGGCCATGTGCAGGAGCTGTAGAGACACGTGCCACCCCTGGACTGGTTTTCAAGAAGCAGCAATTTTCCTGCAAGCTGTGTGTCTGCCATAAATAAATAGGTGTGTGTGGAGATGTTTGTTGTTATGTTACCATCTCGGAGCAGTTGGGACCCCTGGGCAGCAAGCGTCTTTCTAGGGCAGGAAAAAGAAAGGGAAGCAAATGGTGTGGAAATGCATAGCAAATTGGGATGCAATACAGAGCGGGGCTCTCCCTGCTGTGTGACCCCCAGCCCCGCGGAGGGGGGTGGTGGGGAATGAATTACTCGGGGACAGGAGGGTGAGTGGAGGGAGGTGCAGTGCTTGGTGGAGCCCAGCGGCTGTGTCCACCAGCACAAACTGGTGCTGGATTTGCCAGCAAGGCCAGAGAGGGCTTTAGGCTGTCGCAGTTCTGCATGCCTGTGGCGTTAAACCTCCTCACAGCCATAACCTGGGACTGGGAAGCACTCTGCATTCCGGGGCTGTGCTGTCCAAGGGGAGGAAAGGACTGGAAAACTGAAGTGTGTGATGTGAATCACCAGGGCATCACTTGGGGAAACCTGCATGTTCATAGAATCATAGAGTAGAACCATGGACTAGTTTGGGTTGGAAGGAACCTTTACTTGGAATGTTTCCGGGGATGGGGCATCTCTCACTTCTCTGGGCAAGCTGGGCCAGTGTCTCACCACCCTCAGTGTGAAAAATTTCCTCCGTGTATCCACCCTGGTGTAGCTAGAGCTGCAATGGGTGCTGCGTGTGAGGGTGCACCCCGGGCTCAGCTGCTGCCACAGGAAGGTCCCGATGGAGCTTCAACTTTGCGCTGTTACGGGGCAGCACCGAGAAGCGAATTCTCCGTGGGAGACTCCGAGACCTTTCACACCGGGAGCGGGCAGCAGTTCATTGCGCCGGGCGAGCGGCCACTAACTGCGGGCAGCGAGATTCACCCGGAGGGGGTTTTATCATCAGCGGTGCCCCCCACCTCCGCCGGTAACGATCTCTCCCGGTGGTGCACCGGGCAGTGAGTGCGGCTCGGGAGCCACCGCCCGCCAGCTGCCGGTACTGCACCGGGGCACCGGACCACCCGGCCGGACCACCCGCCGGTACTGCTGCGGGACCGGCGGGGCGGAGCCAGACGACGAAAGCTGCAGCATGAGCCTGGGCCAGTCCCAGCAGATTTTCATAGAATCCTCGAATGGTTTGGGTTGGGAGAGACCTTAAAGATCACCTAGTTCCAGCCCCTGCCATGGGCAGGGACACCTCCCTCCCACTAGACCAGGTTGCTCAAGGACCCATCCAGCCTGAGTTTGAATACTTCCAAGCCTAGAGCCTCCACAGCTTCTCTGGGCAACCTGTTCCAGGGCCTCGACATTCTGGTGGTGGTGAAGAATTTCTTCCTAATGTCTAATCTAAATCGAGCTTCTTCCAGTTTCAAGGCTGTATCCCACAATCCTGTCAGTACCTGCCTTTGTGAAAAGCCCCTCTCCTGTAGCCCTCCTCAGATCCTGGAGGTGGATGAACACCCAGGGGAGCAGCAGCTGGGCTGAGGAGAGGGCAGGGGAGAGGGGTCTCAGGGAGAGGTTCTGTGGGGAGGATGGAGAGGCAGGGCTGAGTCTCTGGCCACGAAGGGGGATCCTCCTCTTCTCAGAGGCACCAAATTCAGAGGATGCTCTGTGTTTTGGATACAGTTGCACTAAAAAAGTTGCTTTTCAATATTTTTTTCCCTTTGCCCTGCTCCAAGTGAAAGCAGCTGCTGCAGGGTACAGAGAAAAGCAAACTGCAGTTTCAAGGGGCTAGAAATCTTCCTTGCAGGGATGTGGCAGAGCTCACTCTCCAGCCAGAGCAGTACCTACCTCATAGGAGAGTTTTCTGACAGGGATTTGTCTCGCTGAAATGCTGCCTTATGAATCAGGAGCTGAGGCAAAGAACCACTGCTGGGTGAGGATTCCCATCAGGAGGTTGGTCACCATAAACTCCATGATGCCTCTGGGAGTTGCAAACTAGATCAGGACCAGCCCTGCCATTATCCTGCTTTGCTCCAGCTGCAGCCAACTGCTGGGCACCCCGAGGGCCCTGGCATAGCTGTGCAGGTCCTGGCACTGTTGGGCGATGAGCTCTGCAGGCCTTGGCTGCTGGGATCTCTGCGGCACTACCTTCGCAGCCCAGCGGGCTGCTGCTGTCTACAAACACGGGCAGGGTTGTGCTGACCTGTGCAGAAAGTCCCAAGGTCGCCAACGGGATCTCTGGGAAAGTTCCTGTGCACTCTTACTGTGATTATTATTTTAAAGCCTGTTTGTGTGTGGCTCCCCTTTCGGAGCCTCCCTGTTGCTCACTGTGTGCTGCCGGCCTGACCCCCACCCCTCAGCACGGTCTCCAGCCAAACATTTTCTTCCTGTTTTCCCGGGCGGAGCGTGCGTCTCCTGTTTCATCTCGTTGGGTGAAGCCGACGCTGGGAAGGCAGTGAGTGAGTCTCTATGGCAACAGATGTTTATCGAGCCCCTGAGAGGAGGCACAGGGTTGGGGAGAGACACTTCAGCATCTAGGATGGGGTCTGGGGCGGCTGCCATGCTAATACCACGCTGGGAGGACTGGGAGCAAGGGTGTGGGATACTGAGGGATGTCCTGCTCCCCATCCTTGTGCAGTAGCCTGGCTGAGGGGTCCTGAACTGCTTTCTGCAGAGAGAAGTTTGGCTTCATATGAGGCCCTTTGCACTCAGGGTGCATCAGCTCCACTGCAGAGGGGGGCAGCAGATGGATGACACAAGTTGGTACAGGCTGTGCATGGCCCTGGGGTTGGGGACTGTGGGGCTGGGGGGTTTTCTTTGAGCTGAGGATCCTGGTTGTGCTGCTGCCACATCCTCTGTCTCAAAAAATACATCCTGGGTGATTACCCTCTCCCAGAGCTCCCAGGAGCTGAATCAGGGCTGCAGATGTGTTGAGGCTCATGAGTAGTGCAGCCAGGGCCAGTCCTCTTTGCAGGTTTTGAGCTCAGGGGGTGTAGTGCAATTTCCCATTTTTGTCTGCAGCCACAAGGGACAGAAAGGCCAGCAGAGTGGTGCTGAGGACACCCAGGGAAGTGGCTGGAAGCACTGTCTTTGGGATCAGTCCTGGACTCCAACCAGGATTCTAGGCTAGGTGGTCAGAATAGAGCTGGTTGTCCCAATGCTGTTGGTAGAACCAGTCTGGTCTTGAGACCAACAGAATCAAGCTGGGCCTCAGCATCTGTCTCAGTGTGTCAGGGCTGTCCACTTGGTCCCAGAGTCCAACACTGTTCACTGGAGGCTCTTGGTGTACTCAGAGCAAATACTTTTATTTGCTTTAGATCCTCAACTTGCATTAACTGTCCCTAAGTTGCTCTGCCTTGAGCAGATGGGGAAGTTGGGGTAATGTAGACATAGGGTGACCTTGTCAAGGTCAGACTGGACATCAGTGCCAGCTTCCACAGTGGTGCATCCTGGAGCTTGGGAGAAGCATCTCCCCACTGGGACTCAGGATTGTGGATCAGAGTTTTGACAACTCTGCACAGTTCTCTGAAACAGGGACTGGTTTTCTTTGAGCTATGTCCTTCCTCATCTCACCACACATTTCTGCTAGAGCTGCCTGGAACTCCAAGGCTGCCCAGCCAGGAAAGCACAACACTGCTGTTACTTCTTGTGTGTGGAGCCTATGGGCTCAGGGTGTGCTGTATTGGCAGTGCCAGGAAACTCCACTGAAAATGACTTTCCCTGATGACTCTCCAGGCACTTACACCTGGTGAAGGCAAGTGGCAGCCTCACATCTTTATTTCTCTTGCAGCTACATGCAGAGCCACAAGAAATGAAGCATTCACCTCTCCTTCATGATGCTCACACAGCTTCTCTCCTGCCTTGCCCAGGCTGTACACAGGGCTGGTGAGCAGAGAGGTGGTTAGGAAGGGCAGGAGGCAGGCTGGAGGGATGGCCAGCCCTTCCTTCTAGCCCAGCATGTACCCTGCCTGGATGGTGGCAGCACTGACCCAGGCAGTACAAGTCCAGAGTCCCTCTGCTCAAAGTGCAAAAGGTCTGCTGTGTCCTGTGGAGAGCATGGAGAGAACCCATAGAGACTAAAATGAGCTCAGGAACTTAGAAGAGTCCAAGAATGTGGGACATGTGCTTGCCTGGAGAAGAGCATTTTCAGTTTTGTTGAGGTATTGGAATGTGTCTAGAGAAGGGCAATGAAGCTGCTGAAGGGTCTAGAGCACAAGTCTTGTGAGGAGCAGCTGAGGGAACTGGGGTTGTTCAGCCTAGAGAAAAGGAAGCTCAGGGGAGACCTCATTCTCTACAACTCCCTGAACGGAGGGTATGGTGAGGTGGGGGTCAGGCTTTTCCCCCAGGGAACAACCAATAGGATGAGAGGTTTAGGTGTCAGGAGAGGTTTAGGTTGGACAGTAAGAGCAATTTCTTCCCCAAAAGTGTTGTCAAGCCTTGGATCAGGCTGCCGAGGGCAATGGAAGAGTCCCCATCCTTGGACTCAAAGCCATGTGGATGTGGTGCTGAGGGACATGGTTTAGTGGTGGCCTGGCAGTGCTGGGTTAATGGACCTGATGATCTTAAAGGTCTTTTTCAACCAAAATGACTCCATGATTCTTGACTTCCAGTGGTTTTTCTGGATATCCTTAGAGCAGTTACCTCTGATAGGGGGAATTTAATAAATTCCCCCCCAGTGTCCTAGAACGAGAGCAAGTGCCAGCATCACCGACAGCTTCGTGGCAGCAGGGTCAGGAGCAGCAGAATCTCCAGGGCCAGGAGCAGTGGTACCTGGAATGCCAGGATCACTGGTACCTGGAATGCCAGGATCACCGGTACCTGGAATGCCGAGAGCAGGAATTCAGTGTCTGCTCAGTGCCTGTCCTTATCCCCTCGAGCAGCCACACTATGGATTCTCATCTAGGGGCTTTGTCACCCTCAGACACTCCCTCTGCCTTGCCCGGGCTGGCACATCGTCACCCTGAGCACCTCCTGCTGCCCACCTGGGGGCGTCAGGCGCCGGGCTTTTGTGCCAGGGACATTTCTGATGCCTTTAAGGTTACCGGAACCCGGAGCGGGACTGGGGATGCTGTGTGCTGCAGGGCGGGCGGCACAGCAGCTTCGATGTGGCGACGGGGCCGCGGACGACGCCCGCCGGTGCCCCCGAAGCCACCAGGAGGTGGCATGAGCGGGAGGAGAGGCGCGTGGCGACCGCCAGGTGTCGCTGTTCCCGCGGGAATCCCATGCCCGTGACCGGTGCGGCGGAGCATGACCGGAGCCCGGTGCCGGTACCCGGTGTGACAGAGCACCGCCAGTGCCCGGTGGCGGTACCCGGTGGGAGAGAGCATCGCCCACTGTGGCAGAGCACGGCCACTACCTGGTGGGGCGGAGCGTGGCCGGTGCCTGATGTTGGTGCCCAGTGCGGCAGAGCATGGCCGGTGCCAGATGCCCACAGACAGTGCCTGGTGCTGTTGCCCGGTGCCCATGGCCAGTGCTCAGTGACAGGTGCTGGTGCCCGGTGCTAGTGCTCGGTATAGTGGACCATGCCCAGCTCCCACAGACTCACTCAGCATGGGCTCCATGATCGCCAGGGAGCCGTTGTGGGGCTCAGGGGTGATGCCCAGCAGATGGCAGAGGAGGGGGTAGACATTGACGCTTTCAAAGGGCTCAACCACCAGCCCCTGCTTGAAGGCCGGCCCCACAGCACGGAAGATGGTTTTCATGTTCATGGCCTCGTTGTCAAAGCCGTGTTCACCTTTGTTGAACTGGACTTTGATTCTCTGAAAGGGAGAGAGGGAGAAGATGTGGGTGCCCAAACCCTCCAGCCCCAGCCCTTAGCAGCAACACCAGTGCCTCCAGCTCTCCTGCATGTGGCTCTTGTGCTGTGCTCTGCAGCCCTGCATTCTGTTTAATTTCTCTGAGTTTTTTGAGGTTGATCTAGTAATGGTAAACTTTGCAGAAGCTGGAAGGCGCTGCCTAAACACAGCTCTCAAGCGATGACACCTTGTAAGTTTCCTTCCTAAATGTCAGCAGGTCTGAATTCTGTTGTACTGAGGAGCTTTGTAGTGGGAAGCTGCCTGTTGGCCTTGACTTTGGGTCTTCGCCTAATGCCAGGCCAGGAGATGATCCTGCAGCTAATACTCTGTGTTTATGTAAGCCCTGCACCAAAACTTTTGGAGCCTATTTTTTTTTTTTTATCTGAACAGCAGAGAATATCTTTCCCCAAAGAGCTGGAATTTCCATCTGTTTGTAGGGAGAGCAACCAACATGAAGGCATAAAGCCAGGTAGGTACTGGGACGCCAGAAGGACAGGAGGAGAGAGGCAGATATGCCTGTGCACACATCTTACCCCATGGATCACGTATCCTGGATCGCCGTACAGCACCAGTGGGGCTATCCGGGGGTGGTTGGCGTAGTGGAATCTCTCTGGGAAGTCTTCTTTCTTGTACACATGTAAGTTTGGGTGAGCATTCTTCAGGACTGAATACACATGCTCTAGTTTTCCTTCCTTTGGCAGCAGCAGCCCATTCGGTCCATAATCTAAGAGTTCAAACTGGATGTCTTTGAATGAGAAGTTTGCTACTTTCCTGATATGAATCTCATTGGTCTTTATGACGGTCTCCATGCCGTGGTCAGATGTGATGATGAGGTTGAGTTTTGATTCCAGGCCGCTTTCCCTGATACGCTGTCTCAAGAAACCAATGGTTCTGTCCACCTTCTCGATCACTGTTTTCCTCTGGGTGGACTCGGGGCCAAACTTGTGCCCTGTTGAGTCCGGCTCACCGAAGTAGAGGGCGATGAAGTCGAGGTCGTGCTCTGTGAACCACTTCATGGTGATGTTAATGTTCTCTTGCCAGTTGGTTTCATTGTTGTAGTTGAAGATGATGGGCTCCACCAGCCTCATGTTCACTTGTTCCCCTTGATATTTTGCCTTTCCTCCAGGGAAATAGATTGAGCCTGTCTTTAAACCCTGTTAGTGGAGACATTGCATAAACTCACCTGAACTTGCTCTGCAGCATCTCTCCATCTGTCAATGCAGCCACCTACTAATGTGGTTAGTTCATTCAGTCCCCTAATGTCTACCTCTGCCTCTAATGAGGTTTTTCTTGCTCATTGCCAATTAAAAGTGATTAATTGAAATCACTGCCCTTCCCAGAACTCCTGCATGCTGGCTTTCTCACTGTGTTACTAACACTAGTTAGAACTTTGTGAACAATGACTCATTTGTACCTTGCATGGGCTCTCCAGCTTTTGACCATCAAGACATTGAGGTGTGTTTGACTCCAAACATAGAAACCCTCAGGCTGAAGTCAATGAGGCCAACCTGGCAGGTTAAAGACAGGCAAAGATATTCATCTTGGGCCAGGTCCTGGGTCTTGGCTCGAAGTCAAATTCAAACTTGCTGCCTGCTGGGATCTAGGAATGCCTTGCTGCAGTCCCTAGTGTAGAGGGGACCAGCCTCTGCTTCTGCCACCCAAAAGGTCCTGGATGAGGGTTGTGCCTTGGAGTGTTCAAAACCCCCAAGCTCACTATGCTCCCGAAGGAACCAGCTGAAGTTTCTTTAAACAGGAAAAGGATAGCCTGTTTTATTAATGTCTTAATAAAGCTGAAATGCATCTCTCTCTTTTTTTTTTCCCCTTCCCTCCCTATTTTTAATAGAATGATCATAATTATTCCTGCCAGTGTCTGGGGATTTCATTTTTTTTCCTGCTGGTCTAATTAGCCTGTCGTTTGCAGCGAGGATGTTAGCTCATGGCCACTAGAGATCGTGGCTTGCCTGTAACTTTTCCTACATTGCAGGCAGGATCCATCTGAGCAGGGTATGCACAGGGTCTTTGCATGTGAAGAGGTGCCACTTGCCTGTCTCTGGGCAGTGATCCAGATGGGCAGGCTCCCGTTGTCCCACCAGCTGTCCACGCCTTGTGTGCTGTAGTAGGGCAGCTTCTGTCCTGTGCTGGTGTTGAACCACATGTTGTGAATCACCCCGTGGCTCTCCAGGTATCTGCCTGTCAGGAAAGATGCAGGAAGTAGGAGTGAGCCAGGCTGTGGATGAAGTGCGGTGGGCCTTGCCCCTGCAGTGGGCAGTGGGCCAGCTTTGGGTCAGCAGAGAGCTTCTGTCTGCTGCCCCCTTCTTGTGTCCCATCCCAGCCCTTTTCACAGAATTGCCTAGATTGGAAAAGACCTTAAAGAACATTGAGTCCAATCATAAGCTCAGCACTGAAAAGTCCTTGGCTAAACCATATCCCTAAGCACTGCATCTATGGACCTCTAGGGTTGGGGACTACACCACCTCCGTGGGCAGCCTGTTCCAATGCCTGATAACCCTTTCAGTGAAGACATTCTTCCTAATATCCAACCTAATCTTCCTTTGGCACAACTTGAGGCCATTTCCTCTCGTTCTATCACTTGTTACTTTGTTGAAAGGATTGACCCCCACCCCTCTACAACCTCCTTTCAGGGAGTTACAGAGAGCAATAAGGTGTCCCCTGACTCTTCATGTCTTCAGGCTAAACAACCCCAGCTCTCTCAGCCACTCTTCACAAGACCTGTGCTCCAGACCCTTCACCGGCTTCACTGCTATTCTCTGGACATGCTCCAATGCCCTTCATGGGGTGAGGGGCTCAAAACTGAACCCAGGTTTTGTGATGCAGCCTCACCAGTGCTTATACTTTGACTCCTTCTCCCCTTACCTTGCACAAAGTGGGGCATCCCAGGTCTAGGGATGCTGGGGGACATACATGCTCTTCTCAAGGGATGGTTGATGTCTCAGCCAGACCTGAAGCAGAGGCACCCTCATGCCAGTGCTGGTGCTGCCTGGGGCTGCTCCTGCCTTGCTCAACACACACAGGGTTCTCTGTTAGCCTGCAGTTATCTAATTGCTTTGGTGTTTCACTTTCCCTGTTTCTCACACCCTGTGAGGTGAGTGTGCAGCAGAAGTTCCTCTTGGAAATGAAAGGCTTGCACCTTGCACTGTTACCTCTCATGCTATTTTGATTATTCTGGTCCTGAAGAAGGCTCAGTTACTCCTGTGCAATATCCCCATTATCCCTCTATTGACGATGCCTCCCTGCCTTTTCCCATCAGCAGATTTCATTAGCATGTTCCACTCTTTTATGCCAAGGTTATTAATTAAAATCTTAAATAAGATTGGCTCCAAAATCGATTCTTCAGGAATTCCCTTGTTCCCTTCCCTCCAGCCTGACAATATCCTCTCACATCACCTGCTGTCCTCTTCCCCACGTCAGAGGTTTGGTACTAATCTTCATCTTCTCCATCTTAACTAATGATTTCCCGTGTGGCACTGTATCAAATACATTACTGAGGTCCAGAAAGATTAAATTTAGTGCATCTCCCTTGTCTAAAAAAAAATAAGAATCATTTATCTTATCAAAGGAGCCCATTGAGTTGGTTTGGTGCTAGTTACCTTTGATAAACACAGCTTCAGTTCTGTCCCTTTCTGCAGCTCTTGCCTGATCTCTGGTTTACTGGGGAATCTGGATTAGGAGAATATTGTGTGGAATCATGTATTGGGTTTGTGCCTTTGTAGGTAGATTTGTGTGGTGCTGTAGCAAGCACTGCAATACAGACACACATTAGAGGCTATTGATGTTTGGCACCTATGTAACATAAATAGTGCAGATTTGCTGATAAAAACGAAGGGAGGACATCACAGGGAGAGACTAATTTGTGCCAGAGATTAGCATGAGTGACTAAAGTAAATGAAGCCTTAGGCTGCATGAACTGTGCTTTAATATTTGTTTTGTGACTCCAGTAGATAGGGAAGTGTAAGTGAACTTGAACTGCAGGCTGTCCTGTAACAATAGAGAAGGAAATGCCTCAAGACACAGCCATAAAGGGTGCCTGGGCACTGTGAGAGTGAACCAGAAGAGAAGGCTCCAGGCTCCCAAACAGGACAGGGCTGAGCAGAATTGCCATTGGGAAATCAGGTGACCTACAGACACTGTACATCCAGGAACAATGGACAGGCCCCCAGCTGGAGCTGCAGCCCACCTGCAGTAGGAATAACTGTACATAAAAGAGATCATCTGGTCTACATTAAAGTGGAATTTAGGGATGGACCCTGTCAGGGTGGCCTCCACATAATTCCCACCATAGTCTAGGTGGTGGCTGTGTAACTCCTGTGACATCTGGTGCTGTTTACCTTTCATAACCAGGGGGTCAGTTCTGTCTCTTTCAGCAGCTATTACCTTCTCTCTAGCCTAGAGTGGCCAAGGCTGGATGGCAGCTTGACTAAGAGTCCTTCCCTGATCGTAGTAGTTTTAGGCTGTGCCTAGAAAAATTTCCACAGATCTTGAACAGAAAGTAGTAGAATGTAAATGAATTACTGTTGGATGTGAAAAGGAAAACAATGATAAGTTCTAAATAATCCCAGTGGACAGATACCTAACATAAAAGTTAGTTTTGTACACTACCTCTCTCTAACTCCTTCATAGCTCTGTCTTCTGCTGGCTTTGCTGACCTTGGCTGCATTGCTTTGTTGTGGCTAAGTATTAACAAACAGCTCTCTCTCTGCTTTTCTCCTTTCTTCTGTCATCCCATGTACAGGGGAAGGGAAGGGAGCAGGGAGGGGGAAGCTGTTGGTAGCCCCCTGCTTTATCCAGGGGGTGGTTCTTGTGTTGCTTATAAATGCGTGCATATTTTGAGACATACTCATTGCATTTCCTATTTAGATTGGAGTTTTGCTTGTAAATACAGCTTCCATTTGCTTTCTACCTGAGCTAGTCTGGCAATTTGATGGTTGGGAGGAGGAATTTTCAACCCACCACACCGATGCAGAAGGCTCAAACCCACCCGGCCCTGAGCCGCCCCTCCGTCTGGCTTGGGGCTGGCGGGGACTCACCGGTCAGCAGCGTGAAGTGGCATGGGCTGGTGATGGTGATGAAGGCAGGAGTCATGTACTTTGCCTTCACCCCCTCTGCTGCCATAGCATCCAGGTTGGGGGTGTCCACATCCTGGTCGTAGTTCCACCGAAAGCCATCAAAGGAGACCAGGAGGACTTTGCTGCGGCTGGGCGTCTGCTGCAGGGGGACACAGCTTGCTAAAGAGAGGGCAGCCAAGAGGAGCCCCAGCAAAGTGAACATCTTCATGCCCTTGAAGGGGAACAGCCCAGTCACCCAGAGAGCTCACATTAATAGATGTGGGATGGGACTAAGTTCAGTTCTTATCTAATCAGGCAGTTGCTGATCAGGTGCATGGCTTCAGCCAGCACTCTGTATCAGAATGAGCTCTTCTATTTTCTTGCCTAGCTGAAGTAGATTATCTGAGATTTCCTTCGGGGTGAAAACACCAAATCTGCCTGCTAGATCAGTGGCAGCAGGTGTTATTTCAGCACTCAGGAATGGGAGGAATTGTTCACAAGGCAGGAGACTTCTCTAGGGAATCTGTATGAAACCAGCCTCCCCAGCAGCTGGCATAACCCACCCTGGGCTGGCTCCCTGCACCCGTGGCTGTGTGTCCTTCCCATACCCCTGGCTTATGGTGCCTGCAGTTCAGCTTCAAAAGACAACTTGCCCTGCTTCCAGAACCACTCATCTACCTCCAGAGAGGTGCTCAGAGGCTCAGGAGGGAGCTTGGGTTTACCCGAGGTCCTTGAGTGTGACTTTGTGGAGCTAACTTGCTTGGGAAACAGACTCTTTGCTGGATCCAGTCTGTGCCAGCAACCCCCAGAGCTGTTCCAGGGGGTGAGCCTAACTCTGAAGCTTCCATGTCCCATCAGCACAGCTTCCACTGCTTGGTCTCTGCTGCTCACTGCGGGTGACCCTCACCCGCTAGTGCACTGCTGAGCTTCGCCATCTCAGCATCCCTTTTTATCAATATCTGCAGGTTTTTATGACTTCTCTGAGGTTTAATCATTGCTGATGACTCATTTCTCAGCAAAACTGAGTTTAAGGTTTTTGTAGACTTATGTAACAGAGGTTGACTTGCTTCCCCAGGGTCTGAACTCTCAACCTTTGTGTCTTTCCCTTTCTCCCTCTGCTCAGGTTCCAGATTTATTCCTCCGTGCTTTGCTTCCTAAATGCTCAGCCAGCCCCTCCTTTGCTGAGCAGAACCTTCTCCACCGGTTTCCCTGTCCCTGCCTGGGGCTATTTCTTGGTATTTCTCCCCCAGGGCTGAGCTGGGCAGATGAGTCTCATGCACATGCCAGGTTTCATCCTTCCTGGCCTGTGACAGTCTCTTTGTAGACCTGAGCATCCGTAAGTACTCCTGTCTGAGTCAAGTCCTCAGGGTGCATCAACATCTCAATTGCCTCTTGTCCTGTGCTTGTGTTTCCCAGGTTGGAAATGGGATAATTGTGCAAGGACACTATGAGAGGTTGGAATGATCTCACCAGAGAACTCATGGCTGACACAAGCCAGGAGAGTGGCTTTGAGCACTTTGCAAACAGAGTAAAGGAGGCCAGGTCGTGGTGGGACCAAGCCTGCTCTGAGCCCTACTCTGGCTAATGGAGGGTCTGACAGCAGCTCAGGGGGAAACCTTTCACTTTGACTTGGAGCTGCTGGGCTGTGCAGTTTGGTGTGCTGGGCTCTGCAGGGCTGTGCTGGGTGCTGGGCTGCTCTGGGCTCTGTGAGGCTGTGCTGGGCTCTGCTGGAGGCTGCTGATGTGCCTGTGCACTCTGGGTTTGGCCAGGCTGGAGCAGAGTGGTCACAATGCTGGGGTCATGTCTGCCCATTCCAGTCACTGCCATGGATCTGGAGAGCCCCAGGAGAGGAGCTGCTGGCTGGGAACCCTCTCTGCCAGCTGCAGCACTGCACTTCACTCAAGGAACTATTTTGTTATCAGCATTTGTTGCCCTGGGTATGTTACTGTCCTTTCAGCAAGGACAGAGGCTTTTTCCAGATACTGAGAGTTTAAAGTGCTTGTATGATAAAGATGTTATTGATTACCAAGCTCCTGGAAAATCCTAAATGTTCAGCAAGTTGTGAGGTGTGTCAGTGAGTCCCTGGCCGTGGCTAACAGTGCAGGGAAAGGTCCTGATAAGTTATTGTGTTCATCAACTCTGCTGGGAGTGAAGAGGCTGGAGGCATTGCTCCCATCTCAGGGGAGTATTTTATGGCAGGAGTGTCTTCTCTTGATATTTGGTGTCTGAGGTGCAGGAGGCACAGGTAAAGAACATCACCTTTGGCCACCCTGCCTGGGGCCACTGGCCCTCTCCCCATAAAAAGGCTGATGCAATTGATGTTGCACTAACAGCACCCAAGGCACCTTTCCTGCCAGCAGATGTGCCTGAGGGGCCAGGGCTGCTCCGGGGCCACTGTGTCCCTGCTCAGCACCCTCCAGATCACAGGCCTCTTGCTGACAGCACTTATCCTGCATCCTTGGAAGCAATCATGTGCAATGAGCTACACCCTGAGGGCACACATAGTCAGCCCAGCACCTAATTGGAGAAGATGGTGCCTGCAAAGGCATGTTGGGGCTGAGGCTGTCCTCATGCTTGTGTACCAAAGACAGAGGAAGGGGCTAGAAAATCGAAATCCTGAGCACAGAGATGTCATCTGCCACTGGAACAGCCCTGTCTGAAGTGTGCTGTGCAGGGACACAGCCTGTTTCCAGCCTTTGGAAGAAGGGAGGTGCCACCATCCCTTGGGCAGAGCTGCAGCTTCCCTGCACAGGGAATGTCTGTGGGTAGCTGCCAAGGTCTGTGCTGGGGGAAACAGTTTGGTCAGGCAGGTAGGGGCCAGGTGGGTTTCTCTGTTTTATTGCTTATTTTTAAAGGGAAAAATAAAAATCTCACATTTCTGAGGGGTGCCACACATTTCAGTCAGGGCTGGCACACTTTGTCACATGTGTCCACATGGATTGGTTATTGATGTGGTCTCTTGGGGGGTGGGAGGGTGGCTGCACCTCCAAGAGTAGGGCTGAGCTACAGAAGGCTGCCCAGGGAGAGACCCCTCCCAGGTTTTGGAGGGTGGGATTGATGCAGGCTGGGATGGTGCACTTGAACCTAACAGAGAGGATGAGTTGATAGAAAGCAGGTAGATGGTTTTCTTCTGCTCACCCTGCTGGCCTGTCTGGAGCAGCTCTGCTCTGTAGATCAGTTGCATTGTCCCGGTGGTTAAGATGTTGTATGTGCAGCCTGTTGGAAAGAGGGTGAAGGAGGAAAAAAGGGGAGAGAGGAAGTGGGCAGAAGAGGGAGCAGAGCATTGAATAGAGCAGCTGGAGATGTCCTGGTTTGCTCTTTACACTAAGCATCAGCTTGGTGCAGCTCAGACACAGGGTAAATGTCTGCAGGGCTCCTCTTGGCTCCCAGCACATGATTGCCCAGGACTCAGATAAGCTTCTTATCAGCAGTGAAGGATCTAGTGCCAAGACCTTGTGGTTGAAGATGTGATTCTGCTCTGGTGAGCAGAACCAGGAGGAGCTCTGCAGCTGAGGGTTCCTGGAGTGACTACCAGGAAAACCATGGGGAGCTAGGGAGTGTTGAACCGAGCTGTGGAGTCTGTGGGGGCTGATGGAGTCTGGGTGCACCTGGGGCAGTCTGTGGGGGCTGATGGAGTCTGGGTGCACCTGGGACAGTCTGTGGGGGCTGATGGAGATTGGGTGCACCTGGGACAGTCTGTGGGGGCTGATGGAGATTGGGTGCACCTGGGACAGTCTGTGGGGGGCTGATGGAGATTGGGTGCACCCAGGACAGTCTGTGGGGGGCTGATGGAGATTGGGTGCACCTGGGACAGTCTGTGAGGGCTGATGGAGATTGGGTGCACCTAGGACAGTCTGTGAGGGCTGATGGAGATTGGGTGCACCTGGGACAGTGAGGTGGGGTTGATGGGTGGAGCAGACTCTGTTCTACTCCCTGCAGAGTGTAGCTGAGGGCAGCTCTTGGAGAGGAGGTTGTTCCAAGGCAGAGCACACATCTGACTGCTCACACTCACTGCCATCCAGGGTGAGTTGATGCCCTCCATGGGTGTTCAAGCTGTTTTATGCCAGGCATGGCCAAGGAACTGGAATGCAGGTGGAGAAAGTACTGATAATGGCTTCAAAACCAGGAGAAGAGCAGGAGTGACAGTGTGCTGCAGGAGCAACCCTGGACTTGGCCTTAGCCCTGAGGCAGATGGAGGGAGGAAGGTGCTCCAGCCAAGCAGCTCATAAAGCCTGGAAAAGAGGTGAGGAGGCTGGAAAATAGGCTTTGGTTGCTGCTGGGGAGATCCTGGGCCTGGCTGCCTATACTGGGAGGCAGGAGTTTGGGTCCTACCTCTGTTCCTGAGAGTCCCAGAGCTGTGGGAAGCTGATGGGACTCCTGTGCTCCCTGCCTGCCACTGACACTGCTGCTGGGGGCATGTGGGGGGCACAAGGGTCCCTCAGTTGGGCTGTCTGTGAAGGGCAGGTGGTGGGGGAGAAGGTGGGGTCCCTCTTGATAATGTTGTTGTGGTCCCTCCCGGGTGTTTGTCTGGCTTTCTGTAAGCAGCTGGGATGGACAGTGTGCTGTCTGCTCCCTTCTAGGAGATGGTGCACCCATGGTGGGTCCAGAGGAATATGTGTGTGTGTGTGGGGGGGGGCAGATGTGAGGAGGGGGCTGAGCTGGTCAGATCTACCCATGGTCAGTATGGAGTCTGAGAAGAAAGCAGGTGACACAACACTGGGAACACCCCAGCCTGTGTCTGGATCACAGGGCAGCTGTTGCTGTTGGGCTGCAGGATCTGGGAATGGGGACAGTAACGTGAGTGTGTGTTGTACAGCCCATGGTGACAGAATCTGGTGATGGCTAGGGATGGAGCACGAGTCCTGTGCTCCATGAGAAGCCTTGGGGGATCAGGGCTATGTTTTCATCCCCAGTGGTAGAACAGAGTGACCTCAGGGGAGAACTGCTTTGCTCCACAGGCACACTCAGAAACTCTGCCTTGAGCACAACCCCAGGCTGTGATGCTCTTGAGAAGTCACTAGCCATGTGCTTGGTCCCCAGAGACTCCCTGCATGGAGATCAATGCTGCTTCCCTCCCCTGGCTTAGGTCAGATCAGGCTCTGGCCATCAAGTTCCAGCAAGGGTGGGAAGGGGAGTAGCAGGGGTCAGCACTGAGGGGGACTGCGTCAGAATATGAAGGGAGCGTGGAGCTGGGGTCAGGCTGGCTCAAGGACCCAGGAGTTTGATGAAGTCTGGGGGACAGGGGCATGGCAGGATCTCGGTGCCAGGGCTGAGTCAGCCTGGAGGTTGTGCCCACTCACTCTCTGGGGCTGTCTGCCTTCCCAAGTGCTGAATGTGCTCCTGGGTTGAAAACCAAGACTCTCCTGATGGAGCCCCTTGTGCAGTGACTCAGCCAAGTGCCGGCACCACCCGGACGGGCTCCAGGAGTACTGGGTCAGGGGAGGGGGGGACTGGGGCATCTCTCAAGGTTGGGGCCTGTGCAAGCCCTGACTCAGCAGCAGCTCTGTTTACCTGGTCTGGTGCAACACCTTCTGGGGAGAGTGACTTCCTCGCTGTCTGGTTTGTGCTCTGTGTCCTGACCCTTGGGGAGTGACCCAGCCCAGCGCTCAAGGAGAGCTTTGTATACTGAGTGTGGTATTGTGTGGTCTGCAATAACCCTTTGGTCAGTTGGGATCAGCTGTCCCACCTGTGTCCTCTGCAAACTTCTTGTGCATGCCCAGACTATTCACTGGTGGGGTGGTGCTGGGCTCTGTCAGCCCAGCAGCATGGGTGGGAGTAAGGCTTTGCGTGGCTCTTCTGCTCCAGCTGATGTCCCCACAATGCCCATAGTCCCCTGCACCCTCCTGGGTTGAGTCCCACAGCAAGGACCAGCATGTGGAGCTCACAACAGCCTTTGGTCCGCAAGAAAAATGGCCTATGGCTATATCTTGGCTCTTGATCCTTGAGTGGGGCCCCTGGGTGATGACAAGGGACTCAAGCTCCTTCTCTGGCAGCAGCTCTCCCATTCCCTCTCACATTGTTGCTGTATTTGATCCAGGGTGCTCCTCAGGGTTCATCACAAGGCTTTTCATCAGGCCATGACCTGGGCTTCTCTTCCTGCTCCCCAGTGGGGGTCTGTGCCCTGAGGATTGGGGTCAGCCCTGTCTCACGGCTCAGCCTGGCTCTGCTCTCCACCTGAGACCCTGCTTGGTTAAACCCAGCATCGACCACTCCATCAAAACGTGGGGCTCTTTCTCAGCTTTCTCAGCTAATGGCTGTGTCTGCCTCCCATTGATCCCCAGCTGCAGAGCTCATTGATTAACTACATTTCTTACTACACTTAATGGTATTTTACTTCTTTCTGTGCTTACCTTGTGCCAGATGCTCACCCTGTGCTTCTGGCTGCCAGGAGGAGAATTCCTCTGCTCAGAGAAAAATCCCTCCTCTGTGTTGGCTCTGCTCTCCTCCCCTCAGCCACCACCTCAGCCTCCCTGGCCTTCCTCCTGCTTTCCCTGCCCTCCTCTTCCTCACAGGCCAGGGAAATCCCTCTGCCTTCCAGCTCTTTGCTTCTTGGTCCCAGCTCCCATGCCCTCCTTGCAGGGCTGATTCTCTCCCAAACAAAGCCACAAGGCAGCCACATTTTTCAATGCTTCCGGAGGGCTGTTACAGCCCCCTGGGACAACCTATCCTGTACCCTGCCTTTGCAAGGCTCCTGCTGCATCTTAGAAACACCTCCCTGAGCTGCCAAAGACCTCACACCAAACTCCTTTCCAGTCTTCTTGTGTCTCCTTCCCTCCTGCTCACTGCAGCATTGCTCCAGCATGCCAGAGCCCACCACAGTCAGGGCTGCCTTGCCTTGCTGGAGCATCTTGGTGGTCTAGGAGTGTTCTGGATGTGCCTCACTGACTGCACAGAGCCTCTTGAGAACAAGAGTTCTGGCGCAGACTTGGTCAGAGGGATGCAGGTTCCTCTTGTGACTTGCTCCCTGGGGCTGGTCCAAGGCAATGGTCAGCATGTTGGCTGGTACCACCTACCTAGGGCAGAGCCAGCTCCCTTTGAGGTTCATTGTGACTTTTCTGCAGCGAAACAGTGTAGTCAATCCAGCAGCTGGGTTGTCCCTACCCACAGCCAGCCTGGCAGCATGAGAGGCTCTGGCCAGAGCACTCTGTTCTGCTTTGCCTCCCTTCGCAAACACCTTCACACTCTGCACGCACTGTGTGCTACTCCGCGCTGTGCCTCACCTCCTTTCAACTCTCCTGCATGCATCATTCAAAAGCCATAACATTATTGGGCATAAAATATTTACTTAACTGAGCTTTTTGCAAATATTCCCCTCCATTATTTTTCCTCCTTTTGGGAGCAGACACTGCTTCTCCTGTGCTCTCAAATGGCTTCTCTTAAATAATACAACAAGAACATATGAACACCCAGTAGCCTTTTTCTTTCTCTTTTGAAATGCTCATAAATATAATGGTGTCACCTGTTCATTATAGTTACACCTGACCCGTGGCTTGGGAACACCCAGTAGCACCAGCCAAGTCACCTTGCTGCTGGAGAAGGAACAGCTGGGGAAGTTGCTTCAAGAGGGAGCAGAAACATGAGGAGATCTGACATGGTGCAGAATATTAAGAAATGTTCCTCCCAGAAGGGACATCTGAAGCTCAGCAGAGAGAGCGCAGGGCTGAGCAGTCCTAGTCTGGTCCCAGCTAGGATGCTGGGACAACTGCTCGCAACCAGATTGCCTACAGCAGGTGAATGGCAGGTCCCAGGAGACCAGCCAGAGGCATAGGCATGTGAGGGATGATCCCACTGCAGGCAGCTGGGCAGGGCCTCAACAGCTCCAAAAGAGCAGGATAAAAAATTTAGGAGCTTGAGAATGCCAGAAAGGATGGATGCTTTTCAGAAGCAGATCTGTTGGATGGTGAGCACATTCTCCTCGTGTGTGAAGGCATCTGGCTGCACAGCTACAGTTTTCTTTACAGGGATTGGTGCTTGGCTCCTGGGGGCTCTCCCATCAGAGGGTGCCAGTGGGGGGCCTGGCTGTGGACCGTGCTGTGTCCTGTTTGGGGTCCAACTCCTAGAAGTGGAATGTGTCATGCCCAGTGTGGGGCTTCTCGGGCACAGAGTGCACTGTGCCTGGTCATGGGGGACTCTGGCTCCCGGCTGTGGTGGTGCTGTGCCCAGACGGGGGGGGTTGGGTGCCGGCTGTGGGGTGGGCGCCGTGGACGCTGTCCGCGGTGCTGACAGCAGCGGGGCCGTTGCCGTGGAGCGCTCCTGCCGTTATTGTCTGTGGGTTTGTCCGGAGACAATAGGAGGTGGCAGGGGACAGTCTGAGTGGGCTCCCCGGCCATCACAGCCAGTAAAGCTTGACAGATCCCAACAGCTCTGGCCAAGGGTTCATGGAATTCCTGGGATTTAACGTCTCTCTATTGAGATGTGAAGTCATCTTGTGGGAAGGAAAAACCGGAAATGGCAGGAAAAAGCCACAGAGAGAACTCCACAGCAGTAAGAAAAAAATATCAAAGAACCCTGTTTCTTTATTGGTGTGACATTGCTGTCCTTGTGTAAGCTAAGCCTCCAGGAGCACAGAATGGTTTAGGTTGGAAGGGACCTTAAAGATTATCTAAGTTCCAACCCCCTGCCATGGGCAGGGACAGATTCCATTAGACCAGGTTGCTCAAGGCCCCCTCTGACTTGGCCTTCAACATTTGTAGGGAGGGGGCATCCACAGCTTCCCCAGGCAGCTGTTGCAGTATCTCCCCACCCTCACTGTAAAGAATTTCTTCCTAACACTCGGTCTAAATCTCTACACTCATCCAGCCTCATGCCATTCCCCCATATCCTATCTCTACAAGCCCTTGTAAAAAGGAAGAGGATCTCACTGCCCTGTGGAAAGACAAGCAGCTAAATCAAATGCATTGAGAGGAGGACATAGGTATGTACCTGGAGTTGTCTCCTACCCAAGAGAGCTGGGCCAGGGAGCTGTGAATTTAACACCCTCCCTGCTTGCACCCATCTCATCTGCTGGCCCTTATCAGTCAGTGGTTGGGACAGGTCTGTGGAAAAGGCCAACAGTGTGAGTGTCTAGGTGGAAAAACGGCAGATGAATGTTGCTGAGTCCAAGTAATAGAGATGAGAAGAGATCCTTAACTCCAAACTCACAAAGCTGGCCTTTAATTTAATATTTCCTACTCAAGAAAGGAGCCCTCGCAGTCACTGAGGGTAGTGCTATGAAAATGTGACCTCAGAGCCCAGTGTCAGTCAAATAAGGCAAATTGCTTGTTAGTAGTTATCAGGGAAGGGACTGCAAACAAAGCAGGCAGCAGCATCACACCCAGGTCGCAGTGACAGTGCTGGGTGTGGGCTGGGTTGCCCAATCACTACAAAGGAGGCAGGTGAACTAGAAAAGGTAAAGGAAAGGATGACAAGGCTGATCAAAGTCACTGTGTGAGAAGAGACTAATAATTTGGGACTCTCTTGGTTAGAGGGGAGGCAATGGAAGCAACGCAGGATGGAGTTCTATGGATTCAGGAGTGGTGCAGGGGTGAGCGAGAGGCAAAGGACAGTCCCTGTTTCTCACAAATGGGTGGTGTCAAATGAAACAATTGGGCAACAGGTTTAAAACATAAATGAAGGAAAGGATTTTTTTTTTTCCCATGCAGTGCTTAATTATGCTGTGGAACTTGGCTCTGCAGGGTGGCTGAGGGACCTGCAGCCCCGGGTGCAGAAAGCAATTAGAGAAGTGCAGGGAAGATGGATGCATTAGGAGTGATTAAGTGTGGTGATGCAGAAGCAAAGCCCAGCACTAGGGGTGGTGAAAGGAGGCTGCTGTCAGGGGCTGAGCTTGGGGTGTGAAGGAGCCTATGGGCAGGTCCTGTGAGCCTGGGGGTGAGCTCTGTTCTGCTCTCCACCCACCTGGGAGCCCCATCAGTGCAGCAAGCCTGGTCTTCCTTTCCTTGCCTGGCTTGGAGATGTGCAGTGGGAAGGTGCTGGGAGCAGAGATGGAGCCTGAAGCAGCTCCAACCTGCAGTGTGAGGCTAGGGCCAGGCTGTGGACAGCTCAGCACATGATGCCATTGCTGTTCTGTCACTCGGAGTCACAGGATGAAAGAGACCTCATCTGGTCCACCTTTTCTAGGTAATAGTCTAGTTGAAACAAGCTGGCCCAGCACCCTGTCAAGCTGAGTCTTAAAACTGTCCAATGCAGGGGAATACACAGTTTCTCTTTTGGAGATGATTCCAATCTCTAACTGTTCTCATGGTGAAAAGGTTTCTTCTGGATTCCAATCAGAATCTCCCCAGCAGTAACTTGTACCCACCACCCCTTGTCTTTTCAGTGTGACTCCTTGTGAAGAGGGAGTCTCCATCACCCTGGAAGCCACCCTTTATGTACTGGTATGTGGCAATAAGGTCTCCCCTAAGCCTTCTCCTGTCAAGGCTGAACAAACCCAGTTCTCTCAGCCTTTCCTCATATGGCAGGGCTTCCAGCCATAGAATCATAGAATCAACCAGGCTGGAAAAGACCTCAGAGATCATCAAGTCCAACCTATTACCTAACACCTCATGACAACTAAACCATGGCTCCAAGTGCCACATCCAATCCTTTTTTGAACACTCCAGGGATGGTGACTCCACCACCTTCCTGGGCAGCACATCCCAATGGCCAATTACTCTTTCTGTGAAGAACTTTCTCTTCCCCTCGAGCCTAAACTTCCCCTGGTGCAGTATGAGACCGTGTCCTCTTGTTCTGCCACTGGCTGCCTGGGAGAAGAGACCAACCCCCCACCTGTCTACAACGTCCTTTCAGGAAGCTGTAGAGAGCAATAAGGTCTCCCCTGAGCCTCCTCTTCTCCACTTCTCTGATCATTCTCATGGCCCTTCTCTGGATGCTTTCCAGGGTGCTTCATCCTCACTAGTGTCTGTTGATGGAGCTCCTGTGACAGTCCCTGGCCCTGCCTGGTGCTCAGCTGGCCATGGCATCAGCAAGCCCTGACTTGGGCCGTGCCTTTGCACCACTGAGGGCTGCTTCAGTGTTCCCGTCACAGCCGAGCGAGCAGCCCTTTCCCCGTTAATGCCGGCAAATCCCTGCTCCTGACGAGCTGTTAATTGATTTCCCTTTCCATCGGCCCCTGCCCCCAGCCGGGCTGACACCCTCCTGCCCACCCTCTCCTGCCTGCACTCCCAGCCAGAGCCTGCCACAGCCAGATCCTGAAATTATTGATAAACACTCATTGGGGCTGGAGCCTGGGAAATTGCCAGCAACCCCAGCGGATTTCTCTCTTGCCAGCATCATTTTTCTTGCTGACAGCATGTTCCAAAGTTTGTCAGGGAGGGGACAGGGCCTCCTGGTAACTTTTTTTTTTTTGTTGGTTTGTTTTTACGCTTCAGTTGGTTTAAAAGATCCCTGCAGAAAGGGGGAGGCTTGGGAGCTGGTGCCTGCAGTTATCTCTGCCCTCCAGCCTGTCCCCAAAGAGTGCTGGGCTGGATTCTGCTTTGAGCTGTGCCCAGGCCTGTGTTCCCCCTCATCCTGCTTTGCTGTCCCTCTTGGTGTTGTTCCAGGGTTTCTCAATCCTGATGTGCTGGATCACTGTTCCTTCATACAGCCATAGAATCGGTTTGGTTGGAAGAGACCTTTAAGGTCATCAAATCCAATCTTCAACCTTAGACCACTATGGCCATGAAACTATGTCCACACACTTCTTGAATACCTCTGGGTATGGTGACTCCACCACCTTCCATGGCAGCCTGTTCCAGTGCCTGACCACTAAAGAAATCTTTCCTAATATCCAAATTAAACCTGCCTTGGCACAACTGCAGGCTGTTTCCTCTCATTCTGTCACCTGATACTAGGGAGAATAGACCAACCCCTATCCCTCTACAACATTCTTTTAGGTAGGTCTGCTCCTGGAGGCTGTCACCCTACATCATGGCATGCTGGCAGTCAGGGATGCTGAGCCATGGTCTGAGCAGGGAGAGAAACCATCATGGGCACTGCAGCTGGAGCAGGGCAATCCCTTTTCCAGGACAGGACAGTTCTGATCCTTGAGGAGCTGGACTGTCATAAGGGCTTCTCTGGCTTCCTACAGCTGGTCTGTCAGACCAGTTTAATCTGGGCTGTGCAGTGCCCTGTGCCCAGCTTATGAACATGTGTGCTATGGCTCTGACTGTTGCTCCTTCTGGAGCTTGGAGCATTTTTCTCTCTGCTAGGTCTGCTAATTAGTGGGAGGTTGTGGATCAGGAACAGAGGGAAATGTCCTTCTGTGGTTCTGGCACTAGAGATAATTGAGCCATTTTTCACCTATGGCCAATCTAATTCTGTCCACATCTTGATTTTTCTCTTAATAGCTTGGGGATGCTCTTGGCAGCCATGAGATTCACAGCCATGGCCAAAGCTTTGCAGTAATCACTGGAATTTTGTGCTCTCTTTCTAACTGGTTGCTGCTAGTTTCTTAGTTTTTGATTAAGCTTCTCCAGGGATGGAGAAGGAGCTCATTTTGGCCACTCTGCCCTCACCTTTGAACCAGTGTTCTCCAGACCCTCTTCTGGGGCAGTGCCTGTGCAGCCATATATCCCCAGAGTTGTTGCTCAGGTCCATTTCCCATCCTAACCATAGGCAGTGTTCCTGCCCCCAGGCTTCCCTGGGCACACAGGACATGTCCTGAGGAGCAGCAGCTCCTCAGGCTACCACAGTGAGGGCAGCAGGCTTGATTTGCACTCCCTGGGATTGGTCCCACTGTGCCACCCTGTCTGGGCAGCCCCACCCTGGGCTGTGTGGGCAGCAGGGCTCCTGCCTGCTGGCTCAGTGTGAGTGGGCAGAGATCTGGGCATGAGGCATCACCACCTTCTCAGGGCAGCTTCACAGCGGTGGCTGATCCTGCTCCATGCCTGCTGAGTGCGTTCTTGCACACCCCAGTGATCCCAAAAGAGCAAACACCCCATTACAGTTGTCATGGAAATTAGGAAGTGTCTGCCTGAGTTTCCTCGGCACAGGGCTCTGTTCCCAGCGGTTCATACATCAGAGAGCTCTGTGCTGATGCAGGAGCAGCTCTCATGAGGTGGCCAAGCTCCGTGGGCAGCCCCTGCTTCTCCCACCACACCGGTACTGGGGCTGGGATTTGATGTGGCAGGGAGGTGTGGATGTTCATGATGCCATTTATCAGTGCTGGCCCCCAGAGGCTTGGGGCATGTCAGGCACCACAGAATCCCATGCATTATGGTGGGGGGGTGGGTGTTGCTGCTGCCTCTTTTTGTTATTTAGTATTATTACTTTAGGTTTTGGTTATTTGGGGTTTTTATGAGTGATGGAATGCAATGGTGGGACAGGAAAAGAGCAGCAGCATAAGAACTGGCTCTGGGCATGGGGGAAGGAGTAGGGCTTGGGCTCCTAAGCTGCAGGGGTAGATGGATGCAACTCACCTTTCCATGCACTACAGGAATCTCTCCTCTCCCACCTGCAGATGTGGAGGAGGGGCAGCTGCAGCAGGAGTCTTCAGACAGATGTCAGTCAGACATCTTCCTCAGCTTCACCCTGTCCTCTACATTTGTGCCTCTGCCTATGCTCACGTGCATGCATCTGTGTGCAGATTTGATTGTTTTCTTCTTTATAACATTTTCTTTTTCCAATGTTTATGGGCCATGGGATTGGAAGTGAAGCATCTACTTAATTGCTGTCAGGCAAGGAAACGGGTTATAAAGTTGCCAAGGGAAAAAAATAGATCACTCGGGGTAAATGCAGGGGAGCAGTGCTGCTGGAAAGAGGAGGGAGGAAAGGAATGAAAGCAACGGGCAGGCAGTGAAGGGAGCTGGCTCAGGAAGGGAGGTGGGGACTTTCCTGCCCTCTGAGCCAAAATGTCACCTTCTGTGCTGGGCACCTTTCCTGGCATCGAGGGCTGAAATGCTTCCCAGAAGGGAAGGGTCTGTGCTGGAACAGCCTGGGGTTGGTGCAGCTTCCCCCCATTGGTTCTCTTCTGCCTTAAACACCACAATTCTACTACTGTAGTGTGTCCAGACATGTCCTGACCCTGCTGATTGTGCAAGTGAGGTGGCAGGAGTGAGGCCATGCAGGGAAATGAGCGGTGCCAGGACGTGGGTTGATCCACCCACCTTCCCTTGAGGGCTTTGTCCACAGCCCTCACAATGGTGATGTTCACTCTCCTGGTGCCATGAGTAGGGCTGCAGGAGCCCTTTGCAGAGGGAAAACTGGGCCAAGGAAGCCCTTCCTGTCCATGCTTCCCCATCCATCCTTTCCTGTCTATCTTCCCCGTCCACCCTCCCCATCAGTGGAGCCTCATGGCTGCCACCGCTCCACTTCCAAGCTGTTAGCTCACAACTCTCTTCATCTGCATCGCTTTCTTGTTTCCATCATTATCTCCCCTGGTCTAACCCTGCACCATGTCATCTTCATTGCACGGCTCCTCCCTCTCCCCGTTCACCACATTACTGCAGCAAGGACTTCACTTTCCCATCTTTTAGTCTCAGTGCCATACATAAAAGCGCTCTGATGGCCATGGCGTGATAGCAAAGACAGAACTTAATTTCACAGCATTTTCATATAATACTCCATAAAACTGAACAAATTTGCTGGAGTCCAAATCCATCTCATTATGCAGAGTCATTGAAAGGGAGGCTTTTACATTCTGGGACTCAGTACTCGACTAGAGGATGGTACAGAAGAAGAGGGAAAAATAATTAATTAGGTGCTGCTCTGGATCTTTGATCCTGCATCGCGAGGCACATTAAATAAAACGCCTGGCTCACGAATAAACGCTGCTCCAAGCTCTGGTTTTCTGACCCCACTCAGGAAATTTTCAGTGAGGCTGAGGTGGTGTGTGAGAAGATTCCTGGCCTGAGTCTGTGCCCCAGGAGCAGGGCAGAGAGGAGGGGATGGGGCAGGACAAGAGGTATTCCCAGAGCAGGAGCATTAGGCTGCAGCGATGACCCCACTGGCATGGTTACAAAAAGCCAAGTGTGGCTGCAGTGCCCTGGCAGGGTGATGGTGATGAGGATGGGATGAAAGCGTACCCCATTGCTCCCAGAGACCCTGCCTGGCAAATCCAAGGTCTTTCCCTGGTGTGAGGAACTGTGCCTGCAGCTGTCTTGAGATAGTGCAATATGTCAGGGTTCCTACATTGCTCCACATCTTCCTTCTCCTGTATTGCACATTTAGGCTCTTCTGTGTCCACTGCTGCAGTCCATCTGTCAGTGAGCTTGAGGCTCATGTGAGTTTGTATATGTGCACTTTGTAAGGACTGAGGACTTCTGGATCCTCATGGATTTGGAGTGCACCAAGCAAAGGGGCGTCAGGGTGCAGGCTGTGCTCCAAGCCTTTGGCTGAGTTGTCATCAAGCCCTTCATGTGCTCATTGTGCTTTGCCTGGCACCTCTCTTTGCCCTGCTTAGCTCTTGGGCAGAACAGATCATCAGACCTGGCAACAGGAAGATCCAAGGAAGGCTTAAAGTTTAGCTTTATTTGCATCCCTTGATGGCTTGGTGTGGGAATGAGTCCTGGCATCCTGATCAACAGGCAGCACTGCTGCCCCGTAGTAGGGTGGTACAGTGCCCTTGAAGGCAGTCACAGTGCTGGGCAGTGGATTAAAATCACACCAGAAAAGCAAACCTGCAGAGGAGAGAGCTCACTTCACCTCATGCTGGTAATTAATCTCCAAGCCAATGAGGATGCTCTCATCTGGTCTTTACTTAATCCATAACCCAGAAATCCTCAAATTATGTCATTTGTTCAATACAGATGAAATTAATTACTCTGGGAAATAGGCAACAAGTTGCATTTCTGATGTCCCTTATCGTATAATCAAATCTACAAAGTGCTTTCCGTGCAGCCGCAGTGGCAGTGCGGGGATTGCCTGCAGCAGGCATGAAATACTGAGCAGCCTCCACTATAAATCTGCCTCCGTGCTGGCTCTTCCAGGAAGCCCATGGCTGGGGACTCTCTGTGGGAGTGCTGGTGGTGAAGCAGCCTGGGCAGGGTTGGCTGCTGCAAGCCCCTCTGCTCATTCCACCAAACACAGCCACCAAGCAGCCTCCACTGGAGGTTTCACCACCCTCCTGTGCCTGCCACCAGCCTCCCTCTTATTTGTTGGCTGTTACTGGGGTCAGAGGTACACCTTTCAGGGCTTCCTGGGCATCCAGGGGGACAGATCTCTCCCACAGTCCCCTCAGAGCCCGCTGCCTTTTCTCAGGGCTCTGCAGGATGCGTTCCTCTGCCTGGTGACTTTGAGGAGGCGAAGGGAAGGTCCTCATCAGGATGGATCAGAAGAGCTGGGTACAGAATAATAGCGATTTACTCGTTATTGGAGTTACTGCGGGGAGGGAGAGCTGGGACGTGAGAGCCAAAGGCTACGGCAGCGGCTGCGGCAGCGCCGCGGGAGCGCGGCACGGGGGCGAGTGTGGTGCAGTTGCACCACCTAGGGGGCTCTGCTCTGCCTGGGGCGGGGGCTGTGGAGGCATGGTTCGGGAGGTGGGCAGGCGAGGCATTGCCTATCTGCCAGGAGAGCGGATGTTACTGCACGGCGAAGTGCTGGCTGCGTCCCCATGCCTAGTATGGTGCCGCTGTCCCCAGTGGGGCGTGGGGCTTGCATGGTGTCTTCCTTGCTGGTTCCCCCTGTCTGCTGCTGCTGCTCCTGCCCTTCTCTCTGGGCTCAGATGACGCTTTTTAAATCACCTACTTGACAACCATGAAGTGCTCTGGTGAGCCACAGTCTTTTTTGCCCATTGTGAGCTGCCCACCTGTGTTCCCACTGTGGCACTGGCAGAGAAACCTCCCAATGCTGTGAATGCCCTGATGAGAAGCAGCCCTGGCATGGCAGGAACCTGCACTGGTGCCAGTTGTCACCTCCATATTCTGCTCCTGAGAGTGGGCTGCAGCCTGGAAAATGAGCCACCCCTTTCCTGTTTGTCCTGAATGTTTCTCTCCCTGGGAAAACATTTTTTTCCCCTAGGTTTTCCCCTCGGGAAAACCCTCAGAGGATTTTACTGGAGCTTGTTGTGGGGGAGCCCTGTGTGCTCCAGCACAGCTAGAGATCTTGTAGAGAGCACTAAAGACGATTCCCAAAGGCACACACGAGCAATCTTTGCAGCCCAAGCTTGCTCCCTCCTCCCACCGCTCAGCTGCCTCGGCCGGCGGGCTCAGAGCAGAGCTCGGCCCCAGCAATGCTGTAATTGGAGCCTCCGGTCAGGATCGAGCTCCTGAGGCACGACGAGCCCCAGGCTGGGCTGCCCACACCAAGAGACGCCTCAGCCCCTTTTCCTGGCCAGCTGTGGGTCTGTGGGAAGTGGGCTGGGGACCCCCAAACTCCTTTCTGGTGGGCCAGATTGCTGGAGGGAAAGCTTTACTGTAAGTGGTTAGGGCAGGTAGCAACTAACATGTTAAGAGCTGTTGTAACAAAAATCTATACTAGTTGTTTGCTCAAATGGCAGTAATGAATTGAAAAATATTACAAGCTGATCAAGGCAGCTATTCCAAGGCATGTCAGGGCCCTTAGCCCAGCTCTTCAGCTCACCTGGGTCGCCAGACACAGTCAAATCTATTTGGAGAAGATAGAAATGTAATTTCTCTCTGCACTATCAATTTAAATAAATTATCTATTAGATTAGCTGCACTTAAAACAAAACAAGAAATCAATCCCACCAGCCCTGCCTGCTATTAAACTGTGTTTTGCACCACTAAACCTAGAATTACCTAAGGTCCCCTTTAAAAGGAGAGCTGGCAGGTGCTGTGGGTGGGCTCGGGCACTGCTCCCCAGAAAATAAGGCACAAGGGGTAGTGGCTGGCAGGGATGGCACTGCTCACCTGCCTGCCCTGAGCTTTCTGCCCCTGCCACAGCAGCAGAGCCTGAGATAATTCAGGGCAAGCTTCCTTGAGTGCCAGGGCTGTTGTGGGCAGCCTGATCTCGGCCTGGGAGAGGTGCCAAGGTCAGGGCCAACTGCTGGGACCTCACCTGTGTGTCCCTGGGGATTGCATCTTGGAAGCACCCAAAGTCTGGAGGCAGGTGGTCAGTTTAGAATCATAGAATTATTTAGGTTGGAAAAGATCTTCAAGATCATTGAGTCCAACCATTAACCCTACTCTGCCAAGTCCACTACCAAGTCATATTCCCAAGCACCACATCTATATTATTTTTAAACACATCTGAGGGTGTGTGTGTGTGTGATTAACCACCTCCCCTGGCAGCCTGTTCCAAGGCCTGACAACCGTTTCAGTGAAACAAATAATTCCTAATGTCCATCTTAAACCTCCCCTGGTGTAGCCTGATCTATGATTCCACTGCATCCTCCACCCCCAGCTTGCTTCTCTGAGTGGGTGAGCAGAGCCAGACCCCCTCCTGTAGAGTGTGAACAAGGGGATAGGAAGCTCATGGGACAGGGCAGGATGGAGTCAGGCATCCCTGCAGGGAGCTGGGGAGGTTGGGAATCCCGGGGTGGAGGGGGCAGGAAGGTTTCTGAAGCAGAATTTCAGACATGGCTGTTCCCTTTTTTTGGTTTTGTTTTCCTGCTGAAACTGCTGCCTTGTGCAAACCTGCTCGAGCTCCTCACATAAATTAGCATCTAGGGGATTTTTTTTTTCCCCTCTACATTTTGTGCAGTTGCATAAGAGGAAAGAACAGAGGAGCCCAAGTGGCAGATTGCTTTGTAGAGCAGCATGAAACAGCCGCAGACAGAGCTGCTGTCTCCCTGCTGCTAACAGATCTCACACGTTCAGCTGGATGAAGCTCAGCCCTGTGATCTGGGCGTACTGGGGATAGTCTGGGAGAGCGTGGGCAGGAGGGGGAGACCAGGGGAGCTTTTCCCAGTACAGCTGGTGTGTCCAGGTGTCCCTGTTTTCAGGCTGGGCAGTCCCAGCAAAAGCAGTCCCTGCAGAAACTGTCCCCACAGGCAGCCCAGCCCTGTCTTCCTCCAGGAGAAGGCAGCTGCCAGGCCCCTGCCTGCTGCTGCTGGTCTCTGCCTCTTCACCTCTTGCAGGCAGTGGAGAAGCCCTTTTGCAGAGAGACTGAAGGAGGCTCAGGACATGTGTGTGCAAGAGCTGGGGAAGCTGTGGGGGCTTCCCAGCGGGTGTCACTCCTGGTGAGAGGAGGAGGAGGGTATCGGTATCCACTTGGCTGCCTCTCTCCCTGACCTAACCCCATTGATTTGTACCGATCCCAGCCTGATGAGATGCGTGAAGCGATCGATGTACCTGCAGCTCTGCCAGTGGATGAAGGGAAGCAGGGGATGAGGGTATGGTGTTTAACCCCTCCTATTCCCTGCTGCAGGTCCCCCTGTATCCCTTGGGGCTCAGGGGCCCTGCTCACGTCCTGCTGGCCAGCCTGGGCTGTGTGCCCCAAAGTCAGACGGGTAGCTCCTGGATCACACTTCTTCCTCCAACTACATATCCCAGGATGTCCCTGCTGAGTCTGTCTCATATCCCTACACCACCAACCTCTGCCTCAGAGGTACTTTTCTCAGGGATTTCATCGTGCTCAGGCAACAGGACCTATGTTATCAGGTTGTTCAGGCAGCACCACAGTGTGGTGGCCTCCCCACCCCTCTCCAGCCTTTTCTGAGATGAAACTGGTCCAGCACAGGCTCTGCTCTGCCTCTTGTGCCACTCTCAACCTCCCCACTCACACCTGCATTGGTGTTTCACCTCCCTGTGAAATTCCAGAGAGTAGGGTAGGAAGAGGCAGGGAGGGGAAAGAAAGATCCAAAAAGGCTCAAACTTGCAGAAGGGTGGAAGAGCTTAGGGCAGGTGAAGGGAGAGGAAAGGGCTGCAGAGCACACCTGGGAATGCTTGGCCAAATGATCCAGGAGGGGCTGAGTTGGGGCAAGAGCTTGGGAGTGGCTGCGCCCGGGGATGCTCAGCTCTAACTGCTTTCATAAGCCTCAGAAGTGATTTTCCTGACTCATAAGCACTGGAGGTAAATAGGATTATCTCATAAAAGAGAATGGCAAAATAATCAACATGTTTGTAACAGCAACGCCCTGGCGAATGAGAGGGACTGAGGCGGGGCCGGGGCCGGCAGCCGTCCCTGTAGCCGGCACCGCGTCCGTGCGGGAAGGCACCCGGGAAGCTGCTTCTCAGGACCCGGTCCAACTCCACAGCTCCTTGTAAGTGCAAACCCATGGCCGTGCAGGGCTGGGTATCGTGGGTCTGTTCTTGCTGTGATGTGAAACTGATGTCCTGCCTGCAGTGCTTGGTGGTGTGGGTGCTCAGAAGGCTTGAAGGCACAGCTGACTGGTGCAAAGGTACTGGGGCTGCTGGGGAGGTAATGAGTTCAGGTATTAAAGTCCTGGAACTTGGCCATAAAGCAGTGCATGTCCAGACCTGCAAGGGTCTTGCACCAAGATGTTATCCTGTGCAGGTGGAAGGAGCAGGTCTCCAAGGCAGATCTCTCAAGAGGAGGTTGGGAGCCATTCTTGGTGTGCCATGCCCTGCCAGCTGTACTGGCCTTTGCCTGTCAGGGTGTTTTCTTCCTGCATTCCAGAGCTTAGGGTCCATCCTGGTCCTCTGTCAGCTGGGTCTGACAGAGCCCTGCACATGGCAGTACTGTTCCAGGCTTGGCTGTGTTGAGAATAGGGAGCGGGCTGATGGGAGACCTCTCCACTGGGCAGGAGATAATGAACTGCATCTCTGGCTGAGGGAAACTGAGAGTGAAGCTGTGCCCAAGAAGGGTGAGGCTATCACAGGCAGGGGAAGCTCTGCCCACATGCTGCCTGTGCTCTGCAGTGTTCTTGTCAGGATACTGCAGGACCAAAGGCACAAAAGTCCCTCCTGACTTCGTTATGGTGACAGAGACCGAGTCTCCTCTAGCAGGGAAAGGTTCTTTAGCTGCATTAACAGGCTGAGATCTGATGGGAAAGATGAAAGAAATTGGTCTCCTCCACATCACTCACCTGAGACTCCATCAGACTTGCTGCAATTAGGAAAATTCACATCGAAGGCTTCATTTGTAAAGAACTGAAATAGGAGAAAGCGTGTGGCCCACAGGGAAGCAGAGAAGGAATTTAAGCTGTTTCTCATCTTTCATCATTTGCCTTCTCCCACTCCTATCTTGGCAGCCCCAGTATTTTGCTTTGTCTCCTTCAGGTGACTAATCATTAGACTAATTAGTTGCTAATCAATGTTTAATTAAAACTTAGCTGTTAATTACTGGAGGTGCTACCCTGGGTTGGATATGAAATGTTATCATCACATTTTTCTTAGGGCAGTTTCTAGGAATTTGGCCTCTGTCCTTTGTCTCTGGTGTGTGCCTTGGTCAGAGCCACCGCTCCTGGGGAGGAGTTGGGATGGAGGCTGCAGGTGTAATGCACCCATATGGCAGTGCCTGCAGTCACCACAGCCTGGGACCAGACCATGGTGTGGATGGCTCAGGAGCATCCCTGACTCTTTCCCATGGAGCAATCAGGGCAGAAAGGTTTTATGCTGAGCATGGTGAGACACTGGCCCAAGTTGCCCAGAGACGTGGTAGAAGCCTCAGCCCTGAAACCATTCCAGGTCAGGTTGTTTGAGGCTCTTAGCAACCTGCTCTACTCGAGGATGTCCCTGTTGACTGCAGGGGAGTTGAACTTAGATGACCTTTAAAGGTCCTTTCCATCTCAAACCGTTCTATGACTCAGGATGCTGACGAGCACCTAAGTGCAGTGGTGTAGCTCCTGTTCCTGTACTTCCCTGCTCAGCCTGTGTTTCCTTCTGCCTCTCTGAAATCTGTGCAAGGCAGCAGGGCCTGGCCTGTCTCCAGGGGCAGGGGCTTCGTTATGCACCTTCCACTGCGTGCAAGAGCCTGGAGGTTTTTCATTCAATCCATTGAAAAGAGTCCATTAAATATTCTATCAGCCAGGGCTATGTAGGTCACCCAGGTGTGCTGCTGCCTCCAGGTACCAACTCATTTCAGCCCTTGGTGGGGAGCCTGAGTCTGCTCATGAATTCTGTGGCTGCTTATCCCTCTCTGTGCCCTTCTGGAATGGGGGCTGATGTGCTCAGCCAGGAATGGGGACTGGCATGCCTGGCCAGCAGCAGGGGCATGGCCCTAGGGCTCTGGGGGCTTTGTGCAGATTTGGAGGGATTGCCAGGGCTGGGGGCACCATGTCTTGTTCAAGGACCCTGAACCCCTTATGGCTCCATAGGGTGAACACCCGAGTGAGGGGGACCAGGGGAGCACCTGAGGCAGGTCAGGGGACCACTGGGACCTCTCCCTTGCCATAGAAGAGCCCTCCCTCCTTGGGGGCTGTGCTGACCTGATGGGGAACAGGAGCTTCGTGAGTGCTGGACATATGCTAATGACACCATTTACATTCTCCTTGCTCTGTACACTCCTTATTCCACTTTACTTGTCATTTTATGGCTCATTTTAATTTCTTGTGAGCAGACCCATAGGATAATAAGGTCTGGTGCTGCAGAGGGTCCCGAGGCAGACACTGCGTCTCCATCCAGACAGCGACGCTGGGAGAGCAGCTAATGTGCCTGTGTCTGGGTCAAGTGGTGGCATGTTCTGTCACCTGGGGATGAGCAGGGGGCTGAGAAGTTGGGTGGCTGGACAGGAGCTGATGTGCTGGCGCCTGCCAGAAGAACCAGCTCTTGGCCTCTGTGCTTGGTGTCTGTGCTCTGAAAACAGGCACCATTCCCAGGGGCTGCTGAACCCTGCTGGATCCCTGGCACCCCAGTGGTGTTTGCTGCAGATGTGGATGCTGTGAGGCAAGGGGTGGCTCCAGAGCTTACCTGACCAAGGCACTGGAGTGTCTCAGCCACTGGTGGATCAATGTCCCCATCCCTAGGCTGTCCTTGGGTAATGCCTGTGTCTCCTCCAGCTGTAAGCCTGGCCTTGTGTCGCTCCTCACTTTGACTCATTCTGCCTGAGCATGGACTGGGTGCTGCAGGACTGGGGAAGGTGAAGCTCTGGGTGTGCTCTTTGTTTGCTCAGTTCCACTGGATATGGAATTTTAGGCTGGGGGGGGAAGTATGTTTTCCCCCTGATACTTAGAGAAAGATGCTGACAATGGACCCAGGTATTGGTGGTTTTGATGGTGTCAATGTGAGGCAGCTATGTTTAGAAATAATTGCTTTGTCTTTTGCAGAGGTATTAGTGCTTCCATGCTGGCAGTTACAGGAATTAGCTGACATAAATTCAGAAGCAAAATTATTGCTACTTATAATCACTTTTGTGTGTGAGAAAGAGATGTTATCAGGGCAGAGAGACGAGAAGGGAACTGGGAATCAGAGGGGCAGGAACTCTGGGATCTCCAGGACAAAGCTGACACATCCTTGGGCTTTGCTCTAGAGGCCACAAAGCCTGTGGCTATGGGGCTAGGGATCTGGTGGTCCACTGCTGTTGTTTTAAAGATGCCAGCTCTTCTGAGGGTCTGGGCCTGCCTCTGGGAAAGAGTGAAGAGGACCCATGGCACCAGGGCTGCTGGATGGTAATTCATCTAGAGCTGCTTTTGGCTCCAAGGGAAGGTGAATTAGGGGCAGCAGGTTGGCTGTACAGAAGCTGGGGCAGATAGGGTCCCTCACTCCAAAGTGAGATGTGGTGGTGGGGTGGGGGTGGAAGGCTTCTCCCCACTGATGGCTGTGGGGGAGGTGAAATGGGCTATACCCATCCCAGCAGAGACCTGGCTGAGGGGACAGGTAGCCATTGGTGGGGGAGCTGGCCAGGCAGTGAACAAGGGATTTGTTCTGAACAGCAGCAAGTGGAGTCTGACAATTTGCTTCTAGAAAATCATTAACCAGCTGAGGAAGGAGCTGGGCTGTGGGGACAGGAACAGAGTGGGTCTGGGCAAGCAGCTGTGGGCAGTGTGGCTGAAGTGTGGCAGAAAAACTTACTGTGCTGAGGGCATTGCTCTGTGGTGTTCCGGCTACCACCCTGCACGGGTGGGATGGCATCCTTCATCTCAGCATTCCACATCCTGCATCCTGGCTGGCACTCTGCTGCTGTAAGGACATGGCCCAGAGAGGCTGTGGAGGTGGCTGCCAGCCCTTGGGACTAGGAGAGTCTCTGCAACCAGGAGAAGCTGAAGAGCTGCAAGCATTGAGTGTGTGAAAGGGAAACAGTGGGATCCTCCTGCCATATGGAAGGGACTCGTTTTGGGGAGGCTGACTCAGAGGGATGTGCAGCCGAGGTGAAGGTTCCCTGTAGCAAAATCCTCCCTTCCCTGGCTCCTGGTGTGCCCAGCACAGATTCCTCCTTGGATGGAAGAGGAAACTCGGGATCAAAGTAGCAGCAACATTTTGGTTGTTAAAATGGGAGTAGATGACGGTATGTAAGGTCAGGAGCTGAACACCCCACGTGAATGGGTGCTCACCAGAGGAGTGGCAGCGGCTGTGAATGGAAGGATCCTCCCATAGCAGAGCCCCTTGGGAAGCTGCTCCACTTCGGATTGCGGAGCTGCTGCTCCATCGGGAGCACCCGGGGATGCGGCCGCGGCTCCAGCAGTGCTCTGCTCTCCTGCTGTTTGTTTCTCCCCGGCTCCGGCATTGCCGTTCCTCGCAGGCGGCTTCCTCCCCCGTCCCTGCCCGTCCCTCGGTGGCAGGGCTGGCTGCGAAAAGTAAACTCAGATGTTAGGCAGGAACAGATCTCTGATGAAACAAGGCCATTCATGCTTTCAGATATTAAATTCCATGCAGAATATTAAATAATTTCCTCTTCAATGATCCCAGTAAATTTAATTAGCTCTTGTTCCCCCAATAGAGTTGTCTCTGCAATCCTGAAGTGCTGTGTGTGGAGCAAACAGGAGCTCAGCTCCTTGGCCAAGCACCCCCAAGGACAGCAGTCCTGGGTCACTGCTGTATCTGGGGCTGGGATCTTGCTCTAGAGGAGCCCCAGCATGGAGAGGTACAGGTGCTCCTAACTCTGTGGTCTAGTTCCTGGTGCTTTGGCTCTGGAGTGCTGTTTGAGGCAGGTTTTGGAGGTAGTTTTGCTCTGAAGGTGGTGTGAGCTGCTCTGCCTGGAGGGTGAAGGTCTGGGGAAGTGGAGGAACCTGCTGGAGAAAATCCACAGGGTTCAGGTGACTTATCCAGGGCTCTTTTCTGGCCACTCAAGAGACTAGTTCCAAAGGGGAAGGGATGGAAATCACACATGTGCTTGACTTTCATAGAATCATTAAAGTTGGAAAAGACCTCTAAGATCATGAAGTCCAGCCTTCTACCCAACACCTCCATGACTCACCACTTGTGGTAGCAGTGTTTGCTGAGGGGGATTTTGGGGTGGTTTGGGGCTTTTTTTTGGGTGCTTGATTTAAAAAAAACACAACAACTTTTAGACCTTCAAAGTAAAGAGGGGAGGGGAAGAAAAAAACCAACCCAACCAATTTCTTTCTGATGGAAGCAGCTAATAGTGGGTTATAAATGTGTCCCTGGCATGGTTCATTAGCTGCTGTGACATATTGAGAGCTACGAGCGGTATGATACCAGCAAATCAATCCAGAATTTAATCTGAAGAAGAATGTGGGGAGGTCAGATCTGTGCAACATGTTACCAAACACCACTCCTCAGCTTGAGGCAGAGCAGCTCTGCTCTCCCAGCGTTCCCAGGTTGCTGTGTGGAAGGCAAAATAAATAAATAAACAAGGACCTGATCTACCGATGATTAATTTGCATAATTAGTGCTGTGTCAAATCACTTCACTGAGGTGCAAGGCACACTTCTGAGTAGATGTTTGCATGGACAGCTTTCCAGGGTTACTTGAGCTCACGTTCTTTCATGTTTAACAGTCTTGTAAGGTCCTATCTTCAGTGGGGATGGGATTTCATGGAGTTGAAAGGGGAAGGAAGAACCCAGGAGGCTGCAGAGTGAAACCCCTGCTGCTCTGCTCTGCCCTGCCCTGTTGTGCTAGAAAAAGTGCCCTGTCCTGAAAGCATGTGGCAGGGGCTGGCTGAGGTGGTGGAACCAGGAATGAGCTCAGACCCAGCTCTGCTGCTGACCTGCAAATTCTGGCCAATGGTGACTGCTTGGAGAGGGGCAGTGACATGATGTCCAGATCCTGGCCGTTCTGTACCCACTTGCTGCTCCCCATGACTCTGCTGCAGGGATGCTATGGAAAGGTGCTCAGGATGGGCGGTGGGGATTAGAGTTGGGGGCAGAGGCAGTGATGGGGCTTGACACTTGATGTCCAAGAGTGGGGAAGTGAGCATGCAAGTGGTTTAGCAGCACCTGCTGTGGTGTGTCCCTTGATGTACGAAACTTGCCTTCTTTGAGCGGTGTTCTCTGGCACTGAGCACTGCTAATGCTGCAGAGCTGATGCCTTGCTTGGGGGAAATCCCAGCAGTGATGCTGATGGCAATTCCCTCTTCAGCCTCCTGCTTCCGGGCAGGGACTTGGGGCTGAGAAGAGAGATGGTTTCAGGGTCTTTTCTCTCCTTTCCCTGGAACAGGAGAGGTGGCTGCAAAACATCCCAGAAATGAAGCGTTACAAAGACATGTAATGCTTTAAAAGAGGCCGGGCTGCAGGCAGCTCTGGTTGCAGCCCCTCTTTCCTTCCCCTCTGTAATGGATATCAGATTGTTCAACTGATCTTGGCATTCTTTTAGTAATTGACTGATGCAATGCAATGTTGGCTGATTTAATAAGTTTGTTAGGATAATAGAGGTTCAGGGGTTTGCTGTTAATGTGCAGTGACAATTACATTTTAGATTTGCTCATTATGTTGCATAACTTGGCTATGAAATCCCTTGTAAATTATATTTTAAAAAGCATTATTCCAGAGCACATTAGCATGGCTCTTCCCTCGCCTCTCACCCGTGCTGGAGAGTGCTTTGCAGGCTGAGTGTGTTCAGGACCAGATGTGCGTTCAGCTCCTCGCCGGGCATTGCGCGTTCCGCTTCGGCTTTTTTGGGTCAAGGCAGCTGACACTTGCCAAAAAATGAGATCTGGGTCCTGCCATGTCATTCCAGCTGAGGGGGCTACAGGTACCTGCTGTTCTGGCAGCTCTCTGGGTAAAGTTCCAGCTGGCACCGTGTTCCTGCTGGGCAGAGGGCTCTGTGGCACCCGCACAGGTAGGACGGGTGCTGGTGGATGGTGGTGAGCTTCCTGGCAGGGCCAGGCATGAGTTGCTGGTGCTGTGTCAGAGCTGAACACCCTGCAAATGTCCCCTTTTCAGGCAGTGTCATGAGGAGGGGCTGGACTTTGTTTGGGCACCTCAGATCTGAGGGTCCCCAGGAGCTTGAGCTGTCCGGGAAGACTTGGAGGACCTGCTGCCTTCTTGTCCCACATCTCTTCCCAATACCAAGCAGCATCTGTGGTCTCCCAGAGGTGATTTCTGCACATTCAGGACTGGCTGCAGGGCACTCTCCTTGCTGAGGCTCCGTGGAGGAACTAATGGGGAAATGATGCTCAGCCCTGGGGCCCAAGGGGATCCCCACGTGCTGGGGTTTTCCTGTACCTTCTGCTTTCCCCCTCAGGAAAAAGTGTGAACAGAGCCCCAAGAGGTCGTGTCAGCTCTTGACCCCAGCCACAGCTATGAAAAGGAAAAACCTCATCATCGTTAAGGATAAAACCCAAAAAGGAGCAGTAATGTAGCAGCTTGCTCTGCCTCCCAGCAAAGGCCTTGAGTGGCAAATAGACTGTGAAATAAGCTAAGGGAGGGGAAAAAAGGGAAGAAAAACAAGTGTTTTTTGCAGATTGGTACTTGTTTGCCCTGGTTCAGGTAACAGGGGAGAGGCAGGGGGGTGCTGACTTCTGCATTTCCTAACTGCTGCTCTTCCTCCCCTGTCACTCTTGCTCACTCCCTGCCATTATCCTTGTCTGCTCCACCTCCTCCACTCCCACAGCCAGCTTTGGATGCTCACCCTCCTGGACACCCAGGGCCAGATTCCCCCAGTGGGTTGTTCTGGTGTTTCCCGGGAGCCCTGGTGCAGATGGAGCCCGGCTGGATGTGCTGCTCTGCTCAGGCCATTTCACACTGGGAAGCGTGGGTTGCCTAGCAATGCCCAGCATCCTCTCCTCCAGCGCCTGCACAGCACCCGGCCTGCATGGCTGCCCCTCCAGAGCGGGTACCAGCCTGCATTTCTAGGAACAGATGTCAACAGGGACCCGGTTCCCAGGCTCAAAATGCAGGGAACGTTTTGCAGAGCAGCGCTCTCCTGCCTTGCTGGTGCCTGGTTCTCCAAATCTGCTGCCTAAAGCATCTTCAGCCCCAATGAACCGTGAGGAAACGGCACAGCAGGGCATAGAAAGGAGCTGTCCTGGCCGGGTGCTGCCTTTGTCTGGCAGGTCGTGAGAACAAGGGCTGCTGCTTGCTGCTGTTGCTGTGCTGGGGTCGCACGGCTCGGCTGCGGGGGCTTACGCATCCCGGAGGGCTAAAAATACTCACATTTGTCATGCAAAATGGATGTTGAGATGGATGAGGTGCATTTGGTGCATTTCACAGTCCTCATTCGCGTTCTGGCTCTGTATAACCCTTGTGATTTTTCTTCAGAGCATTCCTCAAAGCTCTTAGGTGGGAACAAAGCTGTGTTGGGAGGGGAAGAGGGGAGCAGTGCCTGTTTTCAGGGGGTGTGTGGACCCTGCAGGACATTGTTAACGTCTCATGGGTGGACCCTGGGCCAAGTTCATCCGGAGTAAATGAGTAAATGATGGCTTAGACTGCAGGTATTTGGGTAGTCCACAGGAAATGTGATTTCTGGAGGTTCACTACAGATTTAACTGTTTGGAACCACAAGGAGATAATTGGAGCCAGAAAAAGGTGCTAAGCCCCATCCGGTAATGCTGGAAGGTGTGCAAGGACAGTTTGCTGCTGCTGCACCATGGAACATCCCCTGTCTGGGGAGCTTCAGGCTGCCTGGCCATACCTGGTAGCCGGGACCCTCAGTGCCATACTCAGCTGGCTTCCCTGGGGAGGAGGGAAACAGCAGGAGAGGCATTGCAATGATCCATCATGTCATCCCACTGAGGAATCCCACCCAACTCTTGGGCATCCCACCAATCCCTTGAGGCATTTTACTGACTCCTTGAGTGCCCTGCCCAGTGATGGAACCAGTACGGTGCTTGGGTGCAGAGCAGCTCAGGGATGTGCTCCTCACCTGCCTGTGGATCTGCACGGGTCAGTGCTGTGGAACATCTGGAAAATGGAGAGAAGGCTCTTAGAGCAGCTTCTGGCCGCTCCCAGGCAGCACCGAGCACAGCTCAGCTGTAGGCATGCTGGCCGGGCACCGCGGCTGTGCCACGGTTATTTTGGGGAAAAAAATGGAGGAAAAAGCCTTTTTCTGGTTCAGGGGTGGGAGCATGTGCTGAGCGCCTGCCGAGCACAATGCCCGGGGTGGGGCCTTACCGGGACCCCCTTGCTGAGGTGGGACCATGGGGGTGGGAGCGGGTCGTGAGCTCCCGGGGTGCAATCCGGGACTCGACCTTCCAGCCCCCCGCCCCTGCCTCCTAGCTCGGGTATCCCCTCCGACCCCACGGTGATGTCGGGGGGGGTGGGGATGCTGGGCAGGGGGCGGCAGCCGCGGGGCGGGGCGGGGGTGCGGCGGCGGCGGCCGGGGGCGGGAGCGCGCTCGCTCGCTCGCTCGTTCGTTCGCCGGCTCCGGGGGCGGCGGCGGTGGCGCGGGCGCAGCCGCGTGCGAGGCTGCCCGGTGAGGCGAGCCCCAGCCCGGCGAGCCCGGCCCGCTGCCGCCCCGGTCTCCGCTGCTCGGGAGATGCCGTTCGGCGGGTGGGGACCCACGGCTGCCCTTCGCCTCCGCCGCCGCGGCGGGGACTTCTGAGAGCGTGAGTTACCGGCAGGAGGGGGGAGCGGAGGTACCTGCATCAACACCCCCCCTTCCCCCCACGCTCCCTTTCCCCCTCCAGTCTGCCCTACGGCACCGGGGAGGGGAGCAGTGCGGGGAGGCTGCGGGCGGGGCAGCTCACCCCGATCGTGGAACGGCAAGACGGCGGCTAGGGCGGCCCTGGGGTGGGGGTGGGTTCCACCAGGAACCACACCGGGAGCCTGGAAGCGCATCCCAGGGGAAGGGTCAGTGCTCCAGGTGAGGTGGAGCGGGGTGCGGGCAGGGGGCTTTGGTGGCACAGTAGTTGCCCCGGTGCGCTCCGGGACGAAGTTTGGCTGCGGCGGGCGGTGCCGGCTCCGGACACCGAGCTGGGTCCGGTAACCGAAGCTGCCTGCTCCTAGCGGCTTTGACAGCGTTTGGTTTGTCTGTGCGAGAATGTGGGGCCAACTTCTCATTAAGTTTGCATTATAGGTGCTTAGCGGATGTCTTAATTAGGTGCTGTTGTTAACAGGAATATTGTGCTAATTAAAAGCGCAGCCTCCAGGTGAAGGGGAATTGTAAGGAAAAGTTGGATGAGGTGGAGTCTGGGTTAATGAGATGGAGGAGAAGAGGGTCCCATTCGGGCTGGGGAAGCAGGTGAAGTTGTGGGGCAGAGCTTGGACCTACTGCGAATGGACAGAGAACGGCAAGCGAGCAGCTTTCCCTGGGGTTTGCCTCTCCTGAATTCCAGTCTGTCTCCTGGAATTTCATTGCATGCTGTGCTGGTGCGTTGAGGGCTTGCAGTGTGGGGAGGGAGGAATGGAGAAGGCCCTTTCAAGTCCCCTGGTTTGTTGATGGTGCATGTGGAAGTGCCCATGCTGTTCTCTAGCTGCCTGTTTGCCACCGGTGCCCCGGCCGTGTGCATGCCAGGAGCCTGCACCGTGCCCAGCATCGCACCCAAAGGCAGATGATGTCTGAAGTAAACAAACGTGGTGCAGGGGTCCGGGAGCAGCCGTGCTGCCCAGGCTCTGCCCAGGAGCGAGGGCAAGGACCCATCCCTCTGGCTGGAACAGCTTGGGGAGCACTGGTGAGGCTTCGTTATCTCCTGTGTGTGTGCAGGCGGAGGGGTGGTGGTGGAGAACAGGGATTTCTCGGCTTCTCACTCCAGTAAGCATGACATTAACAACAGTGACTATTTTTGGCTGCCTTTCGTGAAGGTTTGGAACTCGCTGTCTGCCTCCGCAGAAGCCTCCTCAGGCAGGGTGGCTCCTGCCACCTGGTTTCTGTCCCTGGGGGGGACAGCCTGGGCTGGCTGCAGGTTGCTATGTGAGGCTGTGAGGTCAGAGAATACCTTGTTCTTTTTTCCCCTGCTAATTCTGCCCAGCGTTTTCTGGGATGTCTCAGGCTCATGGTTGATCTCAGGCTCATGGTTGATCTCAGGCTCATGGTTGATCTCAGGCTCATGGTTGATCTCAGGCTCATGGTTGATCTCAGGCTCATGGTTCATCTGGCAGCACTTCCAGCGTGTATTCCTCTGCCTCGGGGTTACTTGCCTTCCAATGGTGCCCAGCAGCTATGGCCAGGCTGGAGGCCTTGCTGGGTTCTCTGCAAACATGGATGAAGGCACTCTCCTCCCCAAAGAGCTTCCTGCTTTCAGGCTGAAATGGTTGAGGCGTGATAAAGCCTCACAAAGCAAGAAATTAAGGCTATTTTTTCTGGATAATAGATGGAGAAAGAGCCCAGAGTTGATAATTCTTGTAGAGGGATGATTGCAGCGGGTGGGGGCTGGCAGGGCTGCCCAGATCTGGCCAGTCGTTGGGAACTTGTTCTTGGCTCTGGGGAGCTGTGGTGAGGCTCTGCTTGTTGTTTCACAGAAAATCCAGGAGGGTTTTTTTTTCACCCCCTTTTCCTTTGAAGTGAGCTGTGGGATTGTTCAGCATCACAGAAAGCTTTGGCACAAGGGCACAGAAATGATTTGCTGCAGCGTTAGGTAAACCTTTTCCAGAGTTAAGGCAGTTGGTTTTGGGGCATGGCTGTGGGATCCTCTCACAGGGACATAAACGTCCTACAGTGAATGGAGGGGGTGGCTTTGGAGCACTGGAGATGAGAAGTCTGGAGCCCATAGGCCTGCTGACTGGTGGCTGTGAGCCCAGCCTCAGATACCTGAAGGGGCACATCGGGTACTGGGATGGGATTGGGAAACCCTCCAGCCCCACGGTGACAGTTCTTGCTCCTTCCTTCAGTTTAGGAACTGCATGGGGACAGATGTTGCAGAACTGGAAGCACTGGAAGAGCCATCAATAACAGACTTCTCCAGGAGCCTGCTTGGTACCACGCTGGGGTCCTCCATGGGTACCTTGCACTTGGCTGCAGGGCTGCTGTAGTGCTAGTCCCTTCCCTTCCTGCTGCTCTCCAAAGAGTGGGGCCTGGGCAGGTTGGGAGGTTTTAGGATGCTGACCCTTGCTCCATGTGATGCTGCCTCTGGAAAACTGGCTCTTCCAGCTTTACTTTTCCAGACCTGGCCAGCCATGCAAATTCCATGTGTTTCCCACTTACATGGTCCTTGCATGACAGGGGTTAGGATTTTTCTCTCCTTCCTTTACAAAATGAAGGTTCTCTGTCCCAGTTGCACTTACTGTTCCACCTCCTATCACTAGAACATGTTGTTAATTCCCACGTTCAGGTCCTGGGTGGTGGCATGGCTGGACAGTCTGCACATTGTGTTTGCTGCTGCTAGAGCCCATTGCTCTGGGCTGCTATGGCTTCTGTTTGCCTCCCCATCCTGTGCAGAAGGTTTCTTCTTTCCCACCCTGGGTGGGATGGTTTAGTTCATTATGCTGGCTGAGAGGGACCCTGTGCTTCCCTGGCCAGGGAGGAGTGCAGGAGGGGGGCTGGAACATGTGGCTGCTGGGGTTGGGTGCTTGGGGAAGGGGATGACTGTGTCCCCCCATCAGTCTGATGGCTCGAGCAGCATGCCCGGCACAGACCGTATTTGCTCGTTCGATGTAGAAATAAAGGGTTTCAAGTAAGTGCATTTACTAAATTAGTTTGTTGTCACCATTTTTCAGATGGATCAGCTGACAATAGATAAATGCCTCTGAAGGTTACTGAGATAACAAAAGGCATGAGGGAAGTTCCTTAATTTATTTGTGTTCCCTTTTAATTTATGGTCTTATGGGGGGGAGGGGAGAGCATGCTGAATAATGACTGACTTACTCTTTTCAGACAACCATGGAGGGGGAAGTGAAGCTGGTGAAGAGGTTTGAGGCTGAGCTTAGTGGAGCAGGTTTGAACTGGAGGTGGTGCAGCTGTGGACCTGCACAGCTAACGTTGCGTGGTGCTGGTATCCTGGAGCTCCTTGAGCATCACCTCAGAGCAGGCTTTGGAGGTGCTGGGGGAGGTTTGGATGGCAACATCTCTGTTTTTTACACATCTGGAATGAGGAGGCTCAGGAGGCTGAGGTGCCTTTCTTGAGGGTGTGGAGTGAGTCAGTGTCTCAGCTGGCTTTGAAAGGTGACCTGCAGAGCAGCTGGCTTTCAAATGGGTCTGAACGCCTTTTGCTTGTCGTGATGAATACAATGAAGTGGAAAGGAGACATTTTCAAGCCTGTGAGCTGACAGGCCTCCCACATATTGGCTCAGAGCCCGTGGTGACCCTCCTCTGCCCTCCCCAACCCCAGCTGTTGCTGGCAGTCAGCTCTAGCCACCCTGAGGGGGCTTCGGTGCCCCCCAAGCCCTCAGGGGACCCTTTCTCTGCCAGTGAGCCAGCCGGGAAGCTGAGCCCAGAGCCCTGGTGTCTTCTCCCACTGGGATGGTCCTTCTGTTGCTGGGCTGCTCTGCTGGGGGGCTGCTGGCAGCAGCTGCTTTCTTCCTCCCCAACCCCTGGCAGTGCAGGCAGGGGCTGTTCCAGGGCTTTCTGTGGGAATTGTTTGAGGTATTTTGGGATGTGCCTTCTTGCAAATTAATTGACAGGCTGAGATGCTCAACCAGGAGGCAAAATTTTCTTCTCTGGAATTTCATCAGTTACTGAGATTAAGGGGTTTTTTGGTTTTGTGTTTTTTTTTTTTTTAAAACCCTTTATTTTTAATAAACCAATCTAAAGCTAGCTCCTTCTTTTGCTCAGCTCGATCTCAGATGCTCCAGGCATCATTGTGTCTTCCAGACAAGACAAGATTGAATTTCTGATGGGTAGAAATAAGCGTACAAGTGTGGGATCCTTTTTCATCTTTCCTTATCCAGTGTGTGCATGTCCCCCTGCCCTCCTTGCCCATCACTGCCTGCTGTGGGTTGTCCTGCCAGCAGCTCATGCCCATCCTAGGCTTTGCTGAGCAGCCTTGATCCCATTCCCTTGTTGGCATCTCCAGACCTCCCATCTTGGACCCAGACTGTGGGCATGCCTTGGCAACAGAGTGGGATCTGTGCAGTCATAAACCAAGTTGCTGTATCCCAGTTCGACTGGCCAGAGCTCCCTTTTGGGCTGTGTTTTCCCTCCATGGCTCTTGCCATGTTCCTCTGGTCATTGTGGCAGGAGAGTTGGTATTTTATTCCAGCTATGGCACATGGCTGTGCAGCGTGATAGCTGGTACCGTGGGACCCTGGCACAGGGAGGAACAGCCAGGCCTGCAGCCCCATTGAGCGGTTGTTCATGTTCCCCCCCTCCCCCCCTTAGTAATTTTTTGGCTTTACTACTCAGAAATTGAAACTGTTTCTGTGAGTTTCCAAGGCAGAGAGCAGCTCTGCTGCTCAGTCCCTCATTGCTTGTGGCAGGCAGAGGGCTGCAAGCATGGATCCCACAGCAGCAGGGAGAAGATCCACAGGGTTTTGTTGCTGGCAAAAGTGGTTTCTCCTTGTATTTTGCTGTTATTTTTTCCCCCAAGTAGCACAGGAACCATGTACTTGTGTGGGCCCTGCCTGGCTGCCTGTGTCCCTGCTGTGGGGATGCTTCTACCTGGGAAAATAAAAATAGAGCTAAGCGGGGATGATGGCTACTGAACCCCAGCTGGTTTCTTCCTCTCCTGGCTGTGCTGCAGTGCCTGGCATGCATATGCCCAAAATGCCCTCCCAGCTGCATGGCTCTGCCCAGGCAGGAGGTGGGTGAAAATAGGGTTTAAATATCTAAGAGGCTCTGGGCTCACTGGGATGTGAGTAGGATCATTGATGCTCCCTTTGGGCAATCTGAATTTCTTGAAACTGGGAACTGGGCGACGGCCTGAGTTCTGTAATGGGCTAAAACCATCTTGAGGGATGAGGGAGCAGAGCCAGTGCTTGGAGAAAAAGGAGAAGTCATTGCAACTGGAATTTATGGAAGTGATAAAACAACTTTTGACAACAGGCTCACCTCCTCCACAGCTGGGAGGGGAATATCTTCCTCTTGTCGGATCGATAAACAATTAATTCTAAAGCAGGGAGCCAGAGAAAGAGGGAGAGTTTTCCAGATTCCTAAACTCTTAATCAAGCTCTGGGTAAAACACAGATGTGAGAATCTGAGACCTGCTGATAAAAATCTTGACCTTGATAACTGGTTGCTCAGTTCCTGGACCGCAGATGATACTTCCTTCGCTGAATAAATCCACTTTTAAACATTGAACTTATTCCTAGATATTTATGCCTCCAACATATTTAGTGTAGCTTTACTTAATAATCTGCTTCCAAATGCTGATTTTCTTTCCCCCCTCACATTTTAATTGGATACTAATTTCCATTCAGAATCAGCTTAAATTAAATGACTTTTAAAATGCAGTAAATAACACATACAGTTCACTTAGTCTTAACAACAGCTGTGAAAATAAGGAATCCAAAGAACTCTTTAAGCTTTCACGTGGTGCATCCTTCTTGTTAGGACCTGGCATTCTGTTTTGCTCCCTGTGACATCTTTGTGGATTGGCCAGTAAGAAAGAAAAGATTAATTTTAAGGCAGAAGGAAATGCAATACTCTGTGGTGATTTGACTGGAGGCTGTCCTCATCCTGACAGCACTGGTTGGGTTTGGCCCTTGTGTGAAGGTGCAACTGGGTGCTGTCTGTTTGTGGGGCAGGAGGTGGGGTGGGCAGTGGCACTGTGTTTGTGTTTGGGTGCCCGGTTGGGCTTGGACAGTTTTCCATGTCATTTTCTTTGGGGCTCAAAATGTGCAGTGGGCAGGTGATGATGGCACTAGTGTCCCACGTCTATGGGTTTAGGAGGTCACTGGGAGCAGTGACAGACCTCTGGTCCCTGGTAGGTCCTCTATCACCTGCCTTGGCTGCTGCTGTGACTGATGGAAACTGTGGGCTTCAATTAAACTTCCCTGAACGGCATTCAGGATTTTGATGCCTGATGAGAACAGCGCTGCCAGGCCATGGGTACAATGGAGTGTTGCCTGTTTGCAGGCTGGGAAGTTCTGCTTGCTCCCCAGGAGTTACTGGGGTTGTCTGAGAGCCTGTTTCATGGGAAAAAGGGATTAGGGCTCTGACACAACTTATGGGCTTGGTTTCTGAGCAGTGAAGGAATTTCTGCTGTAACACTGCAGCAGGCATTGGGCTGGTGTGAGCTGCTGGCTGAACTGGGGACCAACCCTGCTTTTGGCTGCTTGCTGGGCCCTGGCAAGGGGTGTCACGGACCTGGTAACTGGTGAGTGTGGGAGAGGGGCTGGGGTGCTGCCTGTGCTGGGCTCTGCCTGTGGCTGAGGCTGTTGAGCACGTAGAAATGGTGGCTGCTGCTGGAGAGCATCGCTCTGCGCCGAGGGGCTCTGCAGGCAGCCCAGGTAATCTGCAGGGCACCGCAGCGCTGCTGCAGCTGCCCAGAGCTGCCTTATGTGGGATGCTCCTGCTGCGCCTGGGGGGCTCTGGCAGCACCAGGACACGCCAGCAGCATCCCAGCCGCACCCCGGCAGCACCAGTGGGGCTCTCTCTTTGCTCGGAGCGTAGCCACAAAACCCCTCAGAGCCGCGAGCAAACCGGGGTTGCACGGAAGGTTCTTGCAGGCAGATCCAGGCGGGAAGGTGCTTCATGGGATATGCAAATCCCAGTATGAAGAGAGGCCTAAATAATTATCCCTTTAGCTGGATTCTTTTTTTTTTTTTTTTAAATAAAGCTATCTACAGTATATTGGAGAAGTAATTAGGAATCCTGAGCTGGCTGTATCTCGATCTTTATAGCAACATAGCTGATAAAGCATGATTCAGGGACCTCGTTATCTTTTTTTAAAGAAGTTTTTATTTAACTTCCGTGAAGTTGCCATGGTTACTCCTGTGCATGGCTTCCCTGCCTCTCTTGCCTTAAGTGCAGCTGCTAGCGTTGAGAATTAAAACATCTACATTTGGAGCAGCCCCGGCCTCCCCCCCCCCCCCCTCCCCCCCCGCTGCAATCGCGGCTGTGCTTCCGCGGCAGGAGAGGCTGCGGCTCAGGAGTGTCGTCCCTGCCGACCCTGGCAAAGGCATTTTCAGCTCCTGTGTGAGAGCTGCTTGGCTTGGTAAAGCCCTGCCCTTCCCCAGCTAAATAAACAACCCAGCAGGAAGGATTTGGAGGGTGGCTTCGGTCCCCCTCAGCACGGTGAAGAGGCATTTGTGCTTCCATCGCCTCTGCAGTGATGCACCTTGGGTGGCTGTTGCTCTGTGTACGCTGCTGCTAAACGGTGTTGATGGCCTCATCCACATCTCCAACCTCCAGAACCAAGGCTGGGGCTCTGGTTCCTTGTCTAGGACAGAGGAAACCTTGCTGCTGGTGGAGTTGGTTCCACCTGCCACAGTGCCTCTGTGGGGCTGGGGCTGCCCAGGGGTGAGAAGATCTCTTTTTATCTTAGTGAAGAAGTTGACTGGTGGAATGGTCTGTATCTGGACCAGTGGAGGAATGTGGATGGTCCTGGAGTCTGCTGCGCAGAGCTCTGGACCACTGCCCTCATACAAGTACTAGAAGCCTGGGTTTAGAGTTTCCTCCTGTGGTGGAATCAGTTGCTGGCTTTTCAGATATGGTGTGGAGAACACTGGTGGGTTTGTGCAGGTGTGGCTGTGAGCACCCCAGATCAGAGCTGCTGGGGTGGCCCAGAGCAGTTGTGCCAAGGTGGCTTCGCAGGTGCAGGTAGCCTCTGGCTTCTTTGCTTCCTCCATGTCCTTCATGGTCCTGGCAGCCTCAAGAGCAGGTACTGAGGAATGCTGCAGCAGCTATCATGTGCAAGAGTAGCTTTGCAGCCATACCCCGAAGCTGACTGGGGACAAGAGACATGCTGGTCGGGCATTTCTCTTGCAGGGGGTGTGCCACCATGGGTTTCCCCGCATTACTGCACAGCCCCTAACATCCTGGGCAGTTTTCCTCCAGTGCAGGCAGGGGAAGAGGGCTGCTCCACCAGCACGCTGTCAGTGACAGAGATTAAGTGGCTCGTCAGTGCGTGGGATTCCGGTGATGTGCCAGGATGTGCACCGCTGGGCATTGGCACAGCCTGGGATGCTCTCTGCTGCAGCACATGAGGCTGCCACGGGGTGGTGGTGGGGCTCTGGGGCTCAAAGCTGGATGGAGAGAGTGGTGGTGGGCACTGGGAGCAGGGACCAGCACCCCAGAGTCCCGATTTCCTCTGCGTTTTGGCTAACAGGGCCTCGTTGTGTGGGAACAGACGGCGGCGGGGGGTTTTGTGAGCCCAAACGAGCCCTCTCTGGATCCTGCGCCGGGAGGCTGCCGGTGCAGGCGTGAGGAGCCAAAGTGGGGTATGAGATCAGCCCATTTCCATGGCAACGGCCATGACATAAGACACCGACAGGAGATGTTTAGTGATAACACGTCTTGAGCTAGGCAAACCCAAGAAGTTGGGGAGCTGAAGAGACCCAGGAGCCAGCCTCGACCGGCCCGGGAGCTGGGCACAGGGAGCGATGCTAGAGCTGGGGGAGCCTCCAGAAAGGAAAATCAATATTCGAGCAGTTGTTTGATGAGGAGGAGGCGCCTTCTCCTGCCAGTGAAGGGCTTTCATTTCTGCTGGCAGGGGCATTTGGGTCTCGCGGGTGCTTGGCGCTGCCGCTCCGATCCGCTTCCTGACCCCGCGGCGCCGGCCAGGTAATGAGGAGCCCTGTGCAGGGCCGGCGATACCGGCCATCTGTCCAGGGCCGCGCTGAACTCTGTCCTCATTATGTCTGTCAAAGTTTTGTCAAGCTTCCCCTCCTGCTCCTCTCGGCGTTTTTAAGCAGCGGAGGGTGGGAGGGTGCGTGGGAGGTGAAGCCGCACCAGAAATAATCCTGCGCGTTCGGGGGTGCGAGCGGCGCTGCGGGAAGCCACCTCTCCCCGGCAGCCCCGCTGCTGCCCGCCGGCTGTTTGCCTGCTTCACAAAGTCCCCCGGATGAAGTGAGCAGCTTTTATTTGTTTGTCTCCCCTTTCTTCCTCCTCCCTCCCTCCCTGTCTTTATTTCTCTTTTTCCTTCTCCGTTTTCCTTCCTGATGAAAGATTTTCTTGCAGTGTCAAGGCAATGTGACCTGGTTCCGTAATAAAGAGGAGGCTTATTAGAATTAAAGCCCAACAGTGTTAAAAAAGCAATCTTTGCAAGATTGAGGCCATGAGGGAATTGTAAATTCTCAGCAAAGACCTCATTTAAAGACCAGGATGAAAACACATGCGCACGCACTGAAGCCTGGCACCGTGAGGGGATGGCTGGTTAGGAGGAGAATTTGGGGGGGACGAGGGAGTGGAGAAGCACTCAGGTCCTCTTTGAATTGCCTGAGGTCCTTCTGTTGGGCAGATGTGTTTGTAGCTGCGCTCGCTCCTTGACTGGGGTGGCTCCATGAACATCCCCTGGGTTTGGGTTTGTTTTCCTTGCTCCTCTGGGGACATTCCCCACCCCCCTCTCTGTTCCTGTGCATCCCCTCCCGGCGTGGCCGCCCACCTATCATGGCGGTGGGAGCGATGGCAGCCAGTGCTGAGCATGCAGCCGGTGAGTCAGGCTGCTCTGGCTCTGTGTGAGCTCCTTGGGGCGTGGGGCTCCTGCAGCTGCTACCCACAGAAGTTCCCTTGGGATGTGATGGTGCTGGGTTGATGCTAGAGCCAATGGGGAGATCTGAGCTGAGATGTCCCTCCTGAGGGTGAGATGTGCCACTTCTGCAGACCCTCTGCCCTGGTGCTGGGTGCTCCTCACACATGCGAGCTGGACTTGCAATGGGTCATGGTGCTCTGCAAGGCATGGTGTGGCTGTGTCCTCATCCTTCCTGGAATGTGCTTCCCTCCCACCTGCTTCTTTGGGAGTCTAGATGGGACAAGGGCAGCTTTTTGTCCATGACCAGGGAGCTAGTGAGCACATTGTGGTGCATGAGCAGCAGATGAAGTGACCCCACTGCCCTCCAGCAGCTCCCCTTTCTCCTTCCTCCTGGACTTTTTCCTTGGCTGCACCTTGAAATCTGTATTCAGTTTTGAGCCTCGCTATAAGAAAGACATTGAGGTGCTGGAGTATGTCCAAAGGAGAGCAGCGAAGCTGGTTATGGGTCTAGAGCACAAGTCCTAATGATGAGTGACTAAAGGAACTGGGGTTGTTCATCCTGGAGAAAAAGGAGGCTCAGGGGAGACCTTCTTACTCTCTACAGCTCCCTCAAAGGAGGTTATGGTGAGGTAGGGGTCAGTCTCTTCTCCCAAAGAATAAGCAATAGGATGAGAGGAAACAACCTCAAGTTGTGCCAGGAGAGGTTTAGGTTGGACATGAGGAACAGTTCCTTCTCCAAAAGGGTTGCCAAGGCCTGGAAGAGGCTGTCCAGCGCAGTGGTGGAGTCCTCATCCCTGGAGGGACTGAAGAGCTGTGTAGATGTGGTGCTGAGGGGCATGGTTTAGTGGTGATTTGGCAGTGTTGGGTTAATGGTTAGACTCGACGATTTAAAAATTCTTTTCCAACCATGATTCTATGATTCCTGCACTTTGGGTTTTTTTTCTCCTCTTCCTGCTGTTTTTATCTCCGGAGCTGCTGCTCTGTTCCCAGTGCCGGCTGTGGGGAGTGAGTGTGGAACAAGCGGAGGAGCTGTCAGAGTGGCCCCAGAGCTCCTGCTGTCCGCAGAGCAGCAGTCCCTGCCATTCCCCTCGGTGGTCTGTTGTCATGATTTGCTGTTATCTGTCTAATTAGGAGTCAGCTCTCCTGGCAGGAGCGCGGCGGCTGCTCCGGCTCTGAGTGCCGGGCACACCTGTGGTGCAGCAGAAATGAGGATGTCTTAAGCAGCAAAAGGGAGGGCTGATGTGTTCATCAGCTCTCCTGCCTGAGGTCAGGGCTGCGGGAGCCTGTGCTGCCCACTGCCGGCTGGCCGAGGGGAAGGGGCTGCTGGCAGCCGGGGGACATCAGGGCTCCTGTTCAGCCATGCCTCAGGTCAGCAAGGGACTCTCGGGTGCTCTGATCTGGTGAATTCTGGTGCCCTGAGCCTGATGTTGCAGGGAAGAAGACACCATCTCCTGTAGCTTTGTGTCCTGATGCCTGTGACCAAGGCCGACCCTCTACCTCTCCTGCCAGGTGAGACCTGCTGCTCCAGTAGCCAGAGGGACTGACACACCTGTGCCAGCAGATGCTGCCAAGGGATTGCGTGTCAGGGAGCATTTTCTTCCAGGTCTCACTCAAGTGCAGGGGGAAACACAGGGCAGTTGAGTTCAGGGCTGTGCTGTGTTCCTGTGACACATGGTGCACAGTTCAGCTGTAGCCTCTGCTGTCCCTTCTGCTCCTGGATATTTATAGCCAGGCAGAGCTGTGCCCAGCCCTGCAGTGCTGCTCTGGCTGAGTGTCGGAGCTCCACATTGGCTGGGGGAGCAGAGGGGCTCCAGGTTCCTGCTTGGGGTGTTTGGCACTGGGGAGATGTTCTTGGTCAGGGTGGGAGCTGGGTGCCCATGGAGCTGGGCTGTATCGGTGCCATGTGGAGGGGTGGGGGGCAGGTGCTGTGGCTCTGCTGCCACCTGAGAAGACAAACAGGGTTTGGAGTCCATGGTGTGCATGGACACAGTGGTTCTGCTCTCCAGAACCACACTGGTCATCTCCTGCTGTGTGGCTGGTGCCACTGGCTGGTTTATGCTGCTCCAGAAGTAGCAAGGTGGCTGGGCACTGAGTTCTGAGGTCTCTTGCAGGGCTGTTTGAAAGGAAAGCTCCTTGTGGACACTGCTCAGCTGGGTGCCTAGGTGCACAGTTGTGGCCATAATTGGGATGTCTGCAGAATTGGGATGTCTGCAGACCTGTGTGCAAGGGCTTTGCTCTTCTCTGCAGCTATCCCTCTGACAGTGGTTAGTGAGGAAACTCTTGCTGCAGCCTTTGAAGCCTGTAGATGCTCTTTTGCCCCTGAGCTTGCTCCATGCTGGGGGAGCTGCAGGATTCAGGGATGCTTCAGACCATGACCCAGGTCAGAACTTGCAGACTGCTGTCTCCTTTTTCTGTAGCACTTAGCAAAGTGGTGATGATCTCATGTGTGACTGGAGTTGGATTTATCCTGAGATGTGACTTTGAATATGGGGTGAATGGTGGGATTTGGCCAGATGGGCTTTGGGGGCACCTTGGTTACCTCCTGTCCTCTGAATCTGCTGCAAAGACTCTGAGGGGCATCTCAGGAGGTGCAGAAGGGTTCTTTCCCAAAGGGCTTTGAGCAGACCACTACCCCATTGCCAGGGTCCTGTTAGGAAGGCAAGGCTGCCACCTCTCCCTAACATACCCTGAACTGAACATCTCCTCTAGGAACCTCTCACTCCAGGATAAATGGCCTTTCTGTCCTGAGCCTGTGTGAGTTACTCTGATGTTTTGCTGGTGAGTAGACACGAGTAGGGGAGTCAGGTGTTGGATTGGGTGATAGGCAAGAGAAACAATCTCTGGGAGGCCATCAATTTGGATTAAGCTTTGTGAACTGGGATGTAGGGTAATCACCATCCTTCATTTCAGAGAGGTAAGAAACAAGTCAGCTTCTTTATGGATCATTATAGCTGCAGCTGGAATTGCTTCCACCCCAGCCATGGGCAAGCATCCCCGCTGGCTGGAGGGGATGCAGGAGGGCATAAAGCTGAAGGAGTAAGCTGCCTGGGGCAGAGCACACAGGGCCAGATACGGTTCTGGAGCTGTGAACTTGATTCTGACCTCACTGCCTTCCTTGCTGGTGGAGATGACCCTGCCTGAGGGCTGGCTCCTTCCCTCAGGGTGCTGGAGCTGGGTGAGGTGAGTGGTAGGAGTTGTTGTGGAAACAAACTCCCCAATTCCTCTGAGCTGTCCAGAGGTGGGATCCCATCTGGTCCTCCTGCTAGTGCCTTTTGGCCTTGACTGGACTTCCTCCAGCTGTGTCCATCATGCCAGACTCCCAGAGGGGTGTTGGAGGTGCTCTTTGACCAGAGCTCAGTACCCATCCCTCAGCACAGCATCACAGCAGGTGCTGTGGTCAGGGATGGGGACCAACCACTGCCTCGATCTGTTTGTGCAACATCTCCCAGCTCCAAGCCCTGCGATGGCTGGCAGGAGCTGCGGAGCCTCTCCCCGGGCCCGCTGACAACAGCGCTCTCCAGGCACCCTCCTCCTCCTCCCGCCTGTGCTCGCCCACGCGCAGGCAGCGATAAAAGGCTCAGCCCCGTAAACAAGGGGGGAGAGGAGGAGTGATGAAATGGAAATGGGGCAGCGGTCTGAGGCGGGGGAGCGTGGCTGTAAATCCCGAACCAGCCAAGCAGAGCTGGTGGGGCTGGTGCAGCTGGAGCGCTGCCTCTGGCCGCGCTGGGGAGATGCTCGCGGGCCGGCGGCGAGAAGAGATCTGTTTTGGGGCTCGCCGAGCAGAAGGCGTTCTCTTCCCTCTTCTTCCCTTTTTGTTTGTACTTTTATATATATATATATATATATATATATATATATCTGCGTGCTTCATTTTCCTGAAGCTGTCATTTTACATAAACCTCTCAGCGAGGTACATCCATTCCCACTGCCAAAATCTCCATATCAAACACTTGTAACACGCCGCCGAACTGACAGCCCTGACTCTCGGCGCTCCGTGGCGTTACAAAGGGGATGCTGCGTCGGTGAAGGATATAAATACATGCATTGAAATGACACACAGCAAGCTCGCTCTCCAGCCTGCTCTCTCTCCCCTGCTTGTTTGCTGCCCAGTTTAAAATTTAGCTGCAACTTCAGAGCCGGTGCCCACGGCCCTCCCGGCAGCACCCCGCTGGGGTGGGCAGAGGGGCTGCAGGGTGTGTGGCACGGCGTGGTTGCTGTGGGTGCAGGGCTGGGGTGTCGCATGTGCTGTGGGGGGTAGGTGCAGGCAGGTCCTGGGGTTGCAGAGGGAGAAGGATTAGGGGGTGCTGGTCATAGAATTGTTAGGGTTGGAAGGGACTTCAATGATCATTTAGTTCCAACCCCACTGCCATGGGCATGGACACCTCACACTAGATCGTGTTGCTCAGAGATACATCTATCCTGGCCTTAAAAACCTCCAGGGATGGGGCTTATACCACCTCCCTGGGCAACCTGTTCCAATGCCTTTAAGGTCCTTTCGAACCCCAATCAGTCTATTCTGTGACTTCCAAGCAGTGATGCTTGCTGAACTGGGAAGGGCTTCTCCATCCTAGCAAAGCACTCAAACTTGTCATGCCACAGTCTGGGTTTAAGAATATGGTTTCTCTGGGATGTAGTTCATTCCCCACCTCCACCATGGCTGCTGCTTGCTTCTCCCTGAGCCCCCTTTGCTCAGCAAACAGTGGCACCTCTGTGGCTAGGGTCCTCATGATGATGGGGCCAGCAATCCCAGAATGGTGCAGCCCCAAGGTACCTCACAGCCCTGGTGATTCTCTTTGGCTTGAAACTCTCTTTTCCTCAAATTCCTTCTTAATGGGAATGTGGGGACGGAGGGAGTGAAGATATCTGCCTGCTTTCTTTTCAAAGAGAATTATTTTCTTCTGGATGAAATTCAAATGCAAGCCCAAATCTTTCTTCCTTTGCAATGGAGAAGGAAGGAAATGCAAAACACACTCTCCACCCCGCAAGTCTAGCAGGCTTGCAGCTGATGGGCAGAACCATTCTTGCTTGTCCTGGGATTCCCTCATTCCTTTTCAGGAAGAAGTTGTTGTCATTGCTGATGGTGTTGTCACTGTGAGCTGCCAGGCTGGCCGTGAGCACCACTCTGCTCTTCCCCAGGATGAGATGTGGTCACCTAGGGAGGCAATGAGATGCTGGAGCAGGTCACAGGGGGATGGGCTCTGCTGATGTGCCCAGAGCTCCTGTGGTTCCTTTCTTCTTTCCCTGGGGCCACCTCGTTCCTTTGGCACTGACAGATGCCACAGGGGGCTTGTCACTGGTTTGGACTTGGGGCCATGGGGCAGCACCAGCCTGAGCCAGGGAAGGGCAGCAGCAGTAATCCCAGTTTAGGCACGAGAGCACTGGGAGAATGGGACTGTGTGGTTAGGGAAGCAGTGACTGAAATTGCAGGAGTGGCAGCAGCAGTCAGGTTCTCTTGGTTCTCTCCTTCTGTTCCCCAGAGCTCTCCACAAGCAGCCTAAAATAGACAGAAACTGGCTGTGCCTGCAGCGGGGGACGTGCTGCTGCGAGGATTGGTGTGCAAGGCAGGATCAGTGCTGGATCCATCCCTCCTCATGTGACCTGTTGGGGCACCCCATGATGGGTTGATGCTGCTGCTCCTGGGGCACCCTTTGCACGCCTTCCCCCCACCCCTTTTCCTTACCACGTCAATGTGCTTTGCTTTGTCAGGGTGAGCTCCCTCATGCTGTTGGTGGCTTGGTCCTTCTTCCAGCCTTGCTGGGGGAGCAAACTGGGAGCAGAACTTAGAGGGACGTGGGGCTCACTGGGGTCTGTGGGCTCTGCTTCCTGCATTATGTGGCTCCGTTGCTCCATCAGTTGTTCCCTTACCAGCGTGTGCTGGCCAGTGCTGTGAGCTCTGACTGGCATAGTGGGTACCTCATCACTTGCTTGGTGGCTTCTGCTGTGCTTGCAGACAGGAACTTTGACGTGGGAAAAATATGAGAGTTATTTTTTTAATGTAGTGCCCTTAAAATGGTTTTTAATTGAGTTCATTTCTGCAAGTTCGATGATAAATTTTTAAGCACCTCGACGTGGGGAGAGACAGGTCTGAGCTCAGCTCTTCTGCTTCTCCTGTGAGACAAGCTCCAGGACTTGAAATGTTTCTGAATTGTTGCTGTGTCCATCCTCTCAGCTTGCTGCCCTCCAGCTAAGGGGAAGATTGGCACATGCATGGAGGATATGTCCACCCCCAAACTCCTGTCCTCCCAGCTCTGCTACCCAGGATGGTGATGCTGGGCAACGTGGATGTGCTCTGAGTCAGGTATCTGGAGATCCAGCTTGGTCAAGGTGGCCCTCAGAGGGTTTGCACTGGCTCCTGCTCAGGGCACAAGGTTCATGGGGGTAGATGCAGAGTGCATGACTGTGACTGCATTGCCCTATCTGGATGGGGAAGGTGTCTGGGCACAGCAGTAGGTGAGCAGCTTCTGCTCTGTGTCTGTGCCTCCTTCCAGCCAGGATGAATCAGCCTTTCTCAAGGACCTGTGAGCAATCTGCCACCACTGTGGCCTCGAGTCCTTGGGGAGAAGCAGCCCTCCCTGGGCTGAGGAGCCATGGAGGGTGAGGGCAGCAGCAGTGCAAGCTGCGATGCCATCTGCTGCCCTCGCTGCTAGATAGGCACAGACCTCATGTCCCCAAATGGCTCTTTTTAGAGGAGAGAAGTGCACCTGCCTGGCAGCACTGCTGGGGGCCTAGGCAGTGCCAATGTGCTTGGGCTGCCAGCTGTTGGGGGTTGTACTGTGCCTGTGGGGCTCTTGTGGCCACCGGGTGCCCACTGTGGGCTCAGGGCAGTCCCCATGGCTGAGGACTGGGATTTCCTTTTCCCACCCAGGCCTGGCCCATGGCTCCAGTGTGTACCTTGGCCTGGAGCCCCATGTTTGCCCTGCAGGAGAGGTGGCCATCCGTCCTGGCACTGGGAGCCATCCTGGAGCTGGGATAGGTGTGTGCCTGAGCTCTCTCCAGGCCCGCGTACTGATGTGTGTGATGGGTGCAGCTGTAAAACCAGAGATGGGGCTGCTGCTGGTAGGAACAGGAGCAAATGGAACACAAACCACTGCACAGAATGAGATGGCACCCTTTGGTCCATGGCTATGCTGTGGAGCAGGCTCCCTTTGGCCATCAGAGCCCCAGGAGTGCTCTGAAGCTAGCGGGGCTTGGCTGAGAGATGAACACCTAGCCCCAGCTCTGGACCATTGTGCTTCCAAATCCCATCCCCTCTCCTTGCTGAATGCTGTGGTGGGTGGCTGGGCATGCTGGGTTTGCCCATCTGCTGCTGGTGGGGAGGTGGGAGCGTGGTGTGCTTTGGCTCAACTGGAGCATCACCTTTGGCTTGGCCACTTCACAGGACCTGTCAGGGGCAGGCAGTGCCTCTCTGGCATTGCCAGTACCTGCCCTTGGTTCTCTACTCCCTTGCCCACTGGCAGTGGCAGCTGCTGCCTCTGAGCCTGGCTGGGTGCAGCCCCTGGTGCCAGCTGCCTCCAGGCTACCTTCCCTCTTCCCCACTTTGTCCAGAGGCTCTTCCCTGCCTGCCTCGCTGTTCCTGCAAGAGTGCTGGTGTTGGAGAGCAGGAGTGTGCAGGTGTGGGGAGGGGGCAGCTTGAGCTGAGCAGAGGGGTTGGGTGGGCCATGGGCTGCTGCTGTGAGCGATGGGGGGGAAGATGGTCTCTGCAGGCAAAGTTCATGAACGTTCATCACTGGTGATGGGAAGTTTTTGTAGGTGCTGATTAACTGCCTCCCTCTGATGTGACATGGCAAGATAAAATATGAGCGACTGCATTCTTTGACTTAAAACTTAATTAAAACTATATATCAAAACTGTAAGACCCTAGGCTTAATAAAACCTGATAAAATTATACTAATACACTTCAATTTCAATCCAAGGCTCCCTGATGGAAGAGCGTGAGAGGCTGAACCCATAACTAGATTAGAAACACCTCCTATGCAATATTTATGGTGCTGTCCTGCTTGAGATGCATGGCCTCCGAGGAAGACTCTGGCACTGTGATGAAGAGCTGTTGTCAGCCCAGCTTACATGTAAATAGGAGAGAGGGCAAAACCACACATGTGTGGTCCTGGCAGGGAAGAGCGATTTTGGGGCTGCACTAGCCCCAGAAAGTGAGCTTGTGGAGGGTTAGGTGCTGCTTACACCCCAAGCTGCTCTGCTGTGGGGATGCCCATGATCCCAGCCCTGCCTGCTGCCATCCCTTGTCTGCAGTGCTGGTGGCCCAGCAGCCGTTTGTCTGGGGGAAGGGAGAGGTGGGGAGCTCCAGTGGGTGGGCTCTGCCCACAGGCTCCTGCCAGCTGCTCATAGCTATTGGCCACTTTGCCTTCAGGGCTGATTTATTGAGTGAGATGCTGCAGGTTGGATCAGAGGCTTAGAGCCAGAGCCATGCAATTAGGAGTGGAGTGGAGAAAATGAGCCAGTTAGTTTGGTGTGCTGGAATGTGGCCATCCTGGTGGGGAAGGTGGCAGTCAAGCTGCTGGTGGGGGGTGGGTGGGTTCATTTTGTGGTGGAGGTGCCCCTGTACTCCCCCTGCTCCAGGCAGAAATCAGCAGGAGCACGCAGGTTCCCAGACCATCCCCACTACTGGAAGTGCTCTCTCAGCCTTTCCCAACTGGTTTCATCTCTCCAAAATTTCACTTTTGGGCGGAAATGCCCCAAGTTTGTATCTGCAGAGGGGCTTGTGCCCAGGGCAGGCATCACTCCATGCTGTGCAGTGAGGTTTGGGGTTACTGGCAGGCTCAGTGCGGCTCAGCTGGCTGCAGTGCCATGGGAAGCAGCTCTGGCAGACTGCTAATGTGGAGCATAAATCGTGGTGGAGACAGGGGAGGTCAGAGGAGGGAGGCAGGACCAGTAAAGCATCACGGTCAATGAGACTCTGTCCTAGAAGAAGCCAGGGTCTCATTTCAGAGTGAAGGGAAAACACAAAGCGATGCTCTACAAGGATGGGTGGCTGTGGGGGCACTGCCCTGCACAGCCAAGCTGCTGCTGGAGCCACGCTGGCCATGCCCCTCTGCCCACTGGGACATGAGGTCCAGCCTCCTTGCCTGCCACACTGGCCACATCTGTACTCCTCTACCTGCCACAGTGGATTTGGGGGGCCGAGACCGCTTTTTGGTGTGTTTGCACACAACCTGGAGGGATCTGCAGCGATGACAGCCAACAGAGCAGGATGTTTCTGCTGCCTTCTCTTCCTTGGGTTGCCCCCAAACCCACTGGAACAACCCAGCTGTGTCTTGGCTGAGTTGGTGTGCCTGGATGGGACACGGAACACAGAGCAGGCTTTAGGTGTACAGGAGGAATCAGAGCCATCTGTCAGGGCTGGGGGTGCAGCCATGGGTTGGGGGTGCTGCTGGGACCTGATGCTGTTGGAGGACTCTGTGCCTATCTCCCATGCCTGAGGGCGGTGGCCCCATCTGCCCCTGCCGTTCCCTTGTCTCCTGTCCCTTCCAGGTGACCAGGCACATGTCTCCAAGGAACACTGATGTGTGTTGGTGTTTCTCCAAGGCAGTGACAGCCTGTGTTCCTCTAGCAGCGAGCGACCTGACTTGACCCCCGGTGCTGGAGAGGGGGGTGAGGTGGGTGCTGGGCTGGCGGGGAGCATCTTCCCAGGCAGGAGGGGACCTGGTGGGCAGCATCAGCCCTATCCTCTTGCCACCTCCACAGATTCCCAGGGAAGTGGAAGCAAAGGCAGAGCAAATGGAGAAGAGATGGCTGTCCGTGAGCCAGTGCCCATCTCTGGCCACCCTGCGTTGTCCTTTCTCCCCCAGTTTGCCCCCTCCTGCCATCCCTCTCCCCAGCCTGGCGCGGGGATGGCTGTGCCCAGTGCTCCATGGAGCTGTATTTTCAGAGACTGCGGGGGATGTCGTGTGTGTAAAATTAGCACTGCCTTGTTAGTCCTTTTCAGGCTAATTCGGAGTGAAATGCTTTAGCAGCGGTGGGCTGATTCTATCAGGAGAACAAGAACTAATTAAATTCACTCTGACCATCAAGCAGTAAATTATTTATACCCAGACAGATGCAATCTAATCTGTAGCATCCAGCCCCACCGAACTTGCATCCCCCTTGGTTTGGGGGTGAGAAGCAGATGAAGTGTGCAGGAAGGCAAAGGTGGGCAGGGGAGAAGCAGGGGGGCTCGGGGGCAGAGCAAGGGCAGCCAGGGGAAGCAAATTTGTTTGCTTCCTGGTGCCAGTGCTGTGACAGGGCCTCTTTGTTGGCACTGTGACCCCTGGCTCTGCCTGGGGAACTCCAGGTTGTGTGGGGCTGCGGAGGTGACACCAGGGAGGAACAACTGGAAGAAGGGACAGAATGTCCCCCAGAGCTTCTTGTATTCCTCCATCTCAGAGAGCAGGCACCAGACCTGCACTGCGGGGCAGGAAGGTGGCAGGGCTGGCACTGCCCTTGGCCAGCATCAGCAGTGAAGTGCATCTTTCTCCTCCTCCTCCTGGGGCGGAAGGCTGAACACTGTGCAGAGGTGAGGGCAGGTTTCTAGCTGCCATGTCTCTGTCCCTGTGCTGCCTGCAATCTCCATCACCCTCCTCCCTGCATCTCCCCCAGGCCCAGTGGCAGCAGGCAGGGCAGGCAGCTCAGCTCAGGGCAGAGAGGAACTGTTATCATCTCCTCAAGGATTTCTCTTTTTTTTTTGGTTATCTGATGCTGGTGTCTGATTAGATCGTTCTTGCACCTCAGTAGTAACATGAGCTTCCACTGTGTAAAAGCTGCAGTTCACTCTAATTGCTATTGAGCCAAATCCTTCTTCTTCTCTCCAGTCAAATGGAAAGAGTGAAAAAATCATTGTCTGATCCTTCAGGGGATTGTAAAGGATTCCAGCAAGCTGGAAAACTGTGCTGGTTGGTGCTGTGTAAAATAGTGTGTTCAAAATGATCCTGCCATTATTTATGTTAGCGGGACACCAGGGACTAATGCAGAGCAGCCACAGCAGTGCCTTGTGAGGACAGTCCCTGAAGCTGTGGGGAAGGGGATCTCCATCCTGCCTTGGGCAGGCTGGTTTAGCTGGTGAGAGCTCTGACAGGAACCACTGGGGCACCTGAGTGGATGGGCAGGGTTAACAGGGCTGGGTTTCCGTGGGTTTTGGCCAGGAGAGCAGCCAACTGAGCCCCCAGAGCAGCGTCTCCCCAGGAGCTGCCCCACTGCTTCTGCAACCAAGAGGGTGGCAGAGGGACAGCTCCTCTGGAGGTGATTTTTGGGCTCTCTCTGAATTTATGAAGGTGTTTAAATATATTTGTCCATAATACTCGAGGTAAAGATGCAGATAAAAGACTCCAGGGTCACATGTTGCAAAGCCCATCAGCAGGCAGCCCCTCTTCCCCCCTCTTCCCCCCTCTTCCCCCCTCTTCCCCCCTCTTCCCCCCTCTTCCCCCCTCTTCCCCCCTCTTCCCCCCTCTTCCCCCCTCTTCCCCCCTCTTCCCCCCTCTTCCCCCCTCTTCCCCCCTCTTCCCCCCTCTTCCCCCCTCTTCCCCCCTCTTCCCCCCTCTTCCCCCCTCTTCCCCCCTCTTCCCCCCTCTTCCCCCCTCTTCCCCCGTTTTGGGACGGTTGAGCCCAAACGGTGTTTGCATTTGCACCAGCGATTAATCTCTGTAGCAGGGGAGGGAACTCCTGTTATGAATCAGGCTCATAACTCTCTGCACACATATTTCCAAAGCCCTGTTGAACTATTAATCCTCCTGGCTCCCTGGGGTAGGGAGGATGGAGGGGGAAATGTCACCTTGTGGCAGGAGAGCTGTGATCGGCAGCCAAGGCAGGCAGCTCTGTCTTGGAGATGGCTCCTGGTCTCCAGATCACTCTGATGGACCATGTGGCCTCACAATTGATTTAAAAAGGGGAAGGGAAAAAAAAAAAAAAAAGGAAAAAAAAAAAAGAAAAGGAAAAAAAAAAAAGAAGAAAAAAAAGAGGAGGCAACTGCTTAGCTCTGGTTTTGCTGCTGCTGAGAGGACAGATTTGCCTGCTGGCAGCTCTCTGCCATTAAATGGATGAGCTATTCAAGTGTGGGTTATGGATTTAGGATCAGCCTGACTGTGCTGGAGAAGACACACGATGCTGAGCCCAGATGGATGTGTGGTCCAAGATGGGGGCCTGGGGGGAGCTGACACACTCTTTTCAATAGCAGCAGAAGGTGGGATGGATGGAGGAACCTTCACCAGGAGCAGATAACCTTGCAAAGGGAGAGAAGCTCCTCCAGACTCCTCCTTCGGCACACAAAGCGACTTGGCCAGGTCCTTTCTGAGGAGGTGCATAGGGAGGGACACACACATGCTGCAACCTCCACGAGTGGAGAGGCTGAAAGATGAGCAGGAAAAGCAAGTCCAGGTTTCAGCTCATGGACAAATTGGATAAGAGGAGATTGGTCAAACTGGCACCACTGGCAGGAAGGGATTGGGAGTTTCCTTCTGGGTTTGGTGAAATGGGCTGGAAGTGATCACAGGGTATGTGCTCAGCAGTGCTGGAGGGGAGAAACTTGGATGCAAGTGAGGCTGGGGCTGCTTCATCCCCAACTGTGCCATGGTGCCGTGGCTGTGCAGCATCTCCTACAAACCCACTGAGCAGGCAAGGTCCTGGTGAGCTCTTGGAGAGCTCCTGGTGAGCTCCCAGCTTCCTCAGTGCCTTTTCTCCATGATGAATGTATTGCACACTTTCTGCCCATACTGGTTGCCAGGTGCAGGAGCAGCTTGTCAGGGTGGCCAGCCAGTGCCTCCATGGTCCTCTTGCATTGGGCAGAAATGGGAGAGGAGCCTTGCTTGGCTTGAAGAGTCTGGGAGCAACTTTCAGGATGCAAATTTCCCTTTCCAGCCCTAAAGCTGCCGTGAACATCCTCGCAGCTCCTGCTGGCAGCCAGCACACATGGCCCTGGCATCTGTGGAGATGGTAGGGAGCAAGCTGGAGCTGGACCTGCTCCTGCTCTGCCAAGAGCCAGCAAGGAGAGGGACCTGATTTTTTGTTTTTGGCTTCTGAGGATTGCTTTCACACTGAGCAACCAGAAGCTGAAGCAGCAGGAAGGCATCTCCCCAGGGCTGCTCTGGACGCCGTGCGCTCTACACCTGGGGAATGCGCCCGCGGTCGCAGTGCCGCCGTCTCCCTTCTCCAAGCCCGTGGAGCGCTCCCGGCGCTGCCAGGCGCAGGCAGCAGGTGGAGTCCATCGCGGCAGCGCTGGCGCAGCTCAGGAAACACGAGCATTTCGATATTTTATGTATTTTGTCTTTTTTTTTTTTTTAAATTTTATTTTTGTTTTCCCTTTTTGACATTGTTCCTCAGCCCCTTCTCTGGCACTCCTCGCTAAGCTGTTAAATCACTCCATTTATTTAGCACGAGCATTGCTGAGAGCTCATTTTTATCTCGGTGAAAACCAGACTTGCTCATGGGCACATAATGAAATTGTATAAATATACCCTTAGCTGGGAATCTAATTTATTTTTCCTGTTCATTATGGGGTAGAAGGCCATTATGAGATGTAGAACTTTTTTTTTTTTCCCCTTTTTTTTTTCCCCTCTCTCTCTCTTTTTTTTTTTTTCTCCCCCAGTGCTGGAATTGAAAGGCTGGTGCAGGCTCTTTTTATACTGATGATTTCGTCCTGATTCAATTTAAAGCTGGTTAGAGCTCAAATACTGTAGCATAATTGACAAAGATTGGTGTGGGTTGTAATGCTAATGTCTTGTCTGCGGCTCCGGCAGCAGCGCCGGGGCCAAGGCAGGTCGGAAATGGGGTCCAGGGGTGAGTGGTCAGGATGGGCACGAGGAGGGTGGCACAGCACCACATCCATTAGCATCCTTGGTGAGCTGTGGGAGCTCAGAGCCCGACTCATCTCGTGCCACAGGGAGCAGCAGGTTGGAAATGGTGTCCAGGGCTGAGTGGTCAGGATGGACATCAGGAACATGGCACAGCACCACATCCATCAGCATCCCTGGTGAGATGTGGGAGCTCAGAGCCCGACTCATCTCGTGCCACAGGGAGCAGCAGGTTGGAAATGGTGTCCAGGGCTGAGTGGTCAGGATGGACATCAGGAACATGGCACAGCACCACATCCATCAGCATCCCTGGTGAGCTGTGGGAGCACAGAGCCTGACTCACCTCACAGAATCACAGAATCAACCAGCTTGGAAAAGACCTCAGAGATCATCAAGTCCAACCTATTACTTAATGCCTAACACCTCATGACAACAAAACCATGGTTCCAAGTGCCACATCCAATCCTTTGCCAAACACCTCCAGTGACAGTGACTCCACCACTTCCCTGGGCAGCACATTCCACTCACCAATTACTCTTGCTGTGAAGAACTTTCTCCTCACCTCATGCCACAGGGAGCAGCAGGTTGGAAATGGTGTCCAGTGGTGAGTAGTCAGGATGGGCATGAGGAGCGTGGCACAGCAGCATGTCCACCAAACTCCCTGGTGAGATGTGGGAGCACAGAGCCTGACTCACCTCATACCACAGGGAGCAGCAGGTTGGAAATGGTGTCCAGTGGTGAGTGGTCAGGATGGGCCTCAGGAGGGTGGCACAGCACCACATCCATCAGCATGCCTGGTGAGATGTGGGGGCACAGAGCCCGACTCATCTCATGCCACAGGGAGCAGCAGGTTGGAAATGGCGTCCAGTGGTGAGTAGTCAGGATGGGCATGAGGAGCGTGGCACAGCAGCATGTCCACCAAACTCCCTGGTGAGATGTGGGAGCACAGAGCCTGACTCACCTCGTGCCACAGGGAGCAGCAGGTTGGAAATGGTGTCCAGTGGTGAGTGGTCAGGGTGGGCATGAGGAGCGTGGCACAGCACCACATCCCCCAGCATCCCTGGTGAGCTGTGGGAGCGCAGAGCCTGACTCGCCTCATGCCACAGGGAGCAGGGGTGGCCTGGCCCCGGGGTCAGCAGGCCGTATGTCTGTCCATTTGTCCGTCAGCAGGATTGATTTTTTTTGGTGACTGTATTGCTATTGCTATAAAGCTGTGTTTATAGAGCTATAATTAAGCGGGGCCATTTAGCAGGCAGTGTTAAGTGCTGAGCAGATTTATGGCAGGGTTCAGCCTTCTGCAGTGTTATATTTCACCATGAAGTACAGCAGGTTTCTGCGCGTTGTGCGATTGTGTTCGTTTGACAGTGATTAGTCTAATGGGGGTGTTCCGGGGTCGTGTTGCCAAGCTAAGGAAACAGCAATTACAGTCCTGCTGCAGTATCAACTTAATTGCAGCCATTTGTGAGCGACACGAGCCCGGGTGTGGGAGAGCAGCTGGTGGGTGAACCCCAGCTCCTCTGCCCCTCCCCCTCCCCCCCCCCCCAACTCCCTGTACCCACTGACCCCCATCCTGTTCCCTGACCAGGGATGGTGCCGGCTGCCTGCTGCTCTGTAGAGTCACAGAGTTGCCTAGGTTGGGAAAGAGTCCAATCATTAGCCCACCACTGACAAGTCCTTGGCTAAAAAATATTCCTAAGCACTACATTTATGCACCTCTTAAATACCTCTGGGGATGGGAGCTCTACCACCTCCCTGGACAGCTTCTTCCAATGCCTGATAACCCTTTCAGTGAAGACATTCTTCCTAATATCAAACCTAATCTTCCCTTGGTGCAACTTGAGGCCATTTCCTCTTGTTCCATCACTTGTTACTTGGCTGAACAGACTGACCCCCACCCCTCTACAACCTCCTTTCAGGTATTTGTAGAAAGTGATAAAGTCTTTCCTGAGCCTTCTTTTCTTCAGGCTGAGCAACCCCAGGTCTCTCAGCTGCTCCTCGTAACGCTTGTTCTCTAGACCTCTCACCAGCTTTTCTGCCCATCCTGGAGCAGAACCAAGGGCATCTCCCATGCAGACCAGTGGTGTTGCTGTCTACTGCTGGGCAGCCACAGTGGGCTCTTGTCCATGCTCAGCTGGAGTGAAACCACTGCTACCAGAGTGCTGGTGGGCTTGGGGTTCCTGGTGCTGTAGGGATGGTGTGGGATATCCTGCAGGAATGGGATTCTCCTTGGAGACAGAGCCGGTGGTGCTCTTCTGGCATCAGTGGAGGCTGGATGATCTCACTGCTGCATTTCAGCCTTGCTTGCTTCTAGCGTGTGACCAGAGTTTGCCACTGTTGAGCAGCAGTGGGGCCATAAAGCTGGATGGTCACAGGTCTTTAACCCTGCTGTGCTCAGGAGCTGCATGGCCAGGGAACAGGCAAGTGGAACATCGCAGGCAGGGCGGGAGAGGGGAGCAAGCAGATCAGAGGGCGAAAGTGCCACCGGTGAATTTGCAGCAGTGCAATTAGAGCTAACCTTGGCGTGCACTTGTCAGCCTTTCCTTTGAACTCTCTTCCCCAACGGCTTTCCTAAGATCTGGAGATTTACTGGCTCAGCCCTTCGCTGTCCTCATAAGTTGCAGTCAGGTTTTGCAGAGCAGTTAATGGGAACCCAGCGAAGGCTGTGAAAGAGCCTTTCCTGAGCACCAGGAATTGCCAAGCCCTTCCAAGGGGCAGGCCCCATCCTTTAGCAGGGTGTGGGTAGAGCCCAGGGATGCCAGGAGGTGTGAGGGGCAGGAGCCCTGGCCGTCTCTTGCCATGGGTGCTGAGCACCCTGCCTGCCCAGAGTTGGGCAGGGTGGGGATGCAGATCCTCCTGGGGGTCCTGTTTGCAGGACACCTGTCCCTTGCCTGCTGATCTAGAAGCAATGGAGCATCGCTTGAGGTGCATGGATGACCTGCCATGAGCACAGTGATCCCATCTCTCTTTACAAGTGGAGGTGGGGTTGGGAAAGGGCAATCTTGCTTTTGCCCTTGCTATGTGCACTTTCCCAACTCGCTGCAGGAATCAGATGGGCTTTTGCCGACTAAGAGGTGTTAAACAGCTCTAAATACTCTTCACGCTGCAATATCTCCACCACAGCGTTTAATTGAGTGCCACAGAAATGCCTATAAATAAATGTAATATGCCTGTGCCAGTACCCTCCTACAGCATCTTGGAGCTTGCAAGAAAGTCGACAAGTGGCTTGTGCTCAGGCTGCAGCTTCTGCCCTCACCTCCCTGCTCCTGCCCTTTTCGTTTTGCCCTTTTCTGACTTTTTTTTCCCCCCAAGAGCAAGTGGGTCCAGCCCTGCATTGGTGTTTCCCTGTCTCTTCCCTGACTGCCCCCCAGGGAGTGTTAAGCCCCCTCTGCAGTGATGCCATCCCACTTTGATGGAGCCCCATGGGAGTGGGGATGGGGGGCAGGTCTGGAGCATCAGCTCAGTCTTTGTTGCAGGGCCTGTTGGGACTGGGAAGTCCTTGCAGGCATCCTCACTGCTCCCCTTGTATCCTGATGCCTCATTCTCTGGTGCTGGGCACCTGGGCTGGGTGCTGCACCCATCTGTACCACAGAGTCAGCCAGCAAGAGAAAAGAGCGAATGCAAGGGTAGAAGATCAGAGAGTAGAGGGAAAGAGCAAGGAGCAAATGCAAGGGTAGAAGATCAGAGACTAGAGGAAAAGAGCAAGGAGCAAATGCAAGGGTAGAAGATCAGAGAGTAGAGGGAAGGGTACGGAACATTCCATCTCTGTTTATGCTGTTCCTGCATCTGTATTTGTGTCCAGATTCCTTTGTGACTAGGGATTGGGATACACCAAAATAGCTGGATTTCCCACCAGACTGCCTTAAATCTCTGGCAGATCAACCTGAGCCCGAGCAGACAGAATGTGTGTGCTCTGCTGTGTCTGTTGCAAAGGTACTTTTTCGGTTGCTGGTGTGCGGAGCGGCCTCCTGAGAAGCACTGCTGAATTCCTGCCACGTTCCCTTCCCAGAGCCTTTATTAGAGAGAATAAACAACAAGCTTAAGGAGAGAGAGAGGAGTGGGCAGCGGGTGCTCCTCGGTGTGCGGCGCAGCCTGGCACAGCCACTGTCGGAAGCGCTGGGTGCTGGGGGTGCTGGTGCAGCAGGATGCCCCAGCTGCAGTCCCCTTCCTGGCTGAGGTCACAGGGCAGGGTGCAGAGCCCTGCATGCACAGGGCTGTCTGCATTGGCACCCTGGAGGGGCGCTGGGGATGCTTTGAGGGGTCTGTGGGGTCCCTGGGAACCCCCTTTGCCAGGCAGCTGGCTGGACCCCTCTCACTGCAAGGGAGCCTTGAGGCCTCGTTTAGGATCCTCAGCCAACTGAGATCCCTAAATAGGCTCCTCAGACTCGTCAGTTGACTGCCTCTCCAGTGCTGATGAGCCACTCTGCTGTTACTATTTAAAATCCTAATTGCTTTAATCAGCTCGCCTTTAGCCGCAGCTCAGCCCGCCGAGGCCAGGGGCTGAGAGCTCTCCTGCTCCCCTTCCGCCCACAGCCCCCGCGCCCTGCAGTGCAGCTGCAGCCTGGGCACAGCCTGGGCACCCAGCACCCTGTGGCTCTGTGCCAGCGTGTGTCAGCAGCAGGGCTTGGCCATGGGGGCGATGGGGTGGCTGCTGGGATGGCTGTGATGTGGCTGATGGATGGCAGGGGGAAGGCTGTGGGGTGGCTGGTGGATGGCAGGGGGAAGGCTGTGGGATAGCAGTGGGATGGCTGGTGGATGGCAGGGGGAAGGCTGTGGGATAGCAGTGGGATGGCTGTGGGGTGGCTGGTGGATGGCAGTGTGATGGTTTTGGGAGGGCTAGTGGGATGGTGGTGGGAAGGCTGTGGAATGGCTTTGGGAGGGCTAGTGGGATGGCTTCAGGAGGGCTGTGGGATGATGGCACAGCTGAGTGTGGGTCTCCTGAGGAGGAGGAGGAGGACAAGGACTTTAACAGATGAGGAGAAAAGGAGATGCTGTTACCAGGGGTTGAAAGATGTCAACTCTAATGAGCTGGGAATCCCTTGTGTCCTCTCCCACAGCTCCCTGTGCTCACCTTTATCACCATTAATTCCCTTCCACAGTCAGAATCACTTCTTCTGTCCAGTGAGACCAAGGACATCCCCTGTTCCTGCTCCCCATTCCCTTGCAGCATGCAGCCAGCCCCTAGGAAAAGGGGGACACATCCCAGCCCCTGGTTGCAGCTCTGAACTTGCCACTTCTCCTGTGGTGGGGATGTGAGGTCTGAGGTGGCAGTGGATGGGCTGCAGCAGGCCCTGTCCTGGGATTTGGTGGCCTCCAGCTCTGTCCTACAACTGGTTTGGCTCCTCAGGGCATTCCTCTGTCCCAGCCAGCTGCGGGGTTGAGTGGCCCAGGGACAGATCTGTCCCAGGGCTATGCTGACAGCCAGGCTCACCAGGATGGGTGGGAGTTTGGATTAAAATAGCACAACACTTCCCCAGCTAAGGGAGCCTTGTGGCAGGAGCCTGTGGTGGGAAGACACCCACATGGCTCTGCCGAGGAGGAGGCGGATGCTGTGGGCTGATCAGCGCCTGACACTGGCGGGGCTGGGGTGGGATGGGCTGGGGTGGAGGGGCAGGAGATGGAAAAAAAAACAAATCTGTGGGCACACTGCCACTGCTGAGGGAACCCTCCCAGCCTTTGTTGCCCTGTGCTGATTGTCCATGGAGGTGTGCAGGTGTGGGTTGATGCCCAGGGCAGCTCCCTTCCTTGGGCTAGGGCTGTGTAGCTTCTAAAAGCTGGGCTGGGCAGCAGGGATATGTTCCTTGCTTGTATTAGAAACAGCATGGCCAGAGGGATGGGGCTAGTGATTGCCCCCTCTAGTTGGCACCTTGAGTACTGGGTTCAGTTTTGGGCCCCTCATTCCAAGAAGGACATTGAGGTGCTGGAATGTGTCCAGAGAAGGACAATGAAGCTGGTGAAGGGTCTGGAGAACAGGTCTGGTGAGGAGCAACTGAGAGAACTGGGGTTGCTCAGCCTGGAGAAAAGGAGGCTCAGGGGAGACCTTCTGGCTCTTTACAGCTCCCTGAAAGGAGGTTGGAGCCAGATGGGGGTTTGCCTTCTCCCAAGTAACAAGCAATAGGACAAGAGTAAATGGCCTCAAGTCATGTCAGGGGAGGTTTAGGTTGAACAGGAGGAACAATTTCTTCCCCAAAAGGGTTGTCAAGCCCTGGAACAGGCTGCCCAGGGCAGGAGTGAAATCCCTGTCTCTGGGCATGGTTTAGTGGTGACCTGGCAGTGCTGCCTTAATGGTTGGACTTGATGATCTTAAAGGTCTCTTCCAACCAAAATGATTCATTATTCTGTGATTTGTTCCCTTCTGAGAGGTCCCTGGCAGAACAGGGATGGGGAGACCAGGGTGCTCAGCACTGGCAGAGGCAGGCTGGAGGAAATGAGCAGGGAAGTGCCTGCTGTGGCTGGTATGCTGGCATCCCCACTGGGGCTCTCTGCTGCAGCCTCTCCTCTCTTGCCAAGCCTGGCAGCGTGGAAGACATTTGCCAGGGGCTGGTGCCGGCACCCCAGGCATGAGCATCAGCTCTCAGGGACAGGCTGCCCCTCGCCTTCTGTCATCCTGTATCTTGGCTTCTCTGGGGCGCTGCATCCCACCTGCAGCCCCTCTGCCAGTGCCAATCATCCCATCCCTGGTCCTCATCCCTGGAGCACGGCTTCTCCAGCCTCCATACTGGTGTCTGTGGGGAGTTGGTGCTCCGATTCCTACTCATTCTGGGCTTGAGGGCAGAGTGACTTCCCCTGGCCCTTCGTGCCACCCTCTCCTGGTGCCATGGCACAGCAGCCTGCTCACTGCTGGCATGCCCAGTGACGAGCAGTGCAGGGGCTGGACGGGTGATGTGCAGCAGCAGCCCTGGGGCTGTGCTGTCCCAGAATATCCCTGGATGAGCACAAACCCTCATACAGTGGATTGCACAACTCGCAGCAGACTTCCCAGGGAGCGAGGACATCTCTGCATTTATTCAAGGACATCCCTTCTCAATTAAATCCCGGCATGGGCTAAACAAATGGGCTGCTGAGATCAAAGGGAGGTTTTTTTCCCCACTCCTTTTTCTTTCCTTCTTTCTTTCTTTTTTTTTCCCCCCCATCCTTCCTTTCTTTTTCTTTTTTCTTTTTTTCCCTTTTGGTGCAAATCATTGAAAAGATGCATTGGAGGCAGAGTGGTGTTCTTGGCTTCTACTCGCCTGGTGGGGAGGAGAAACTTCCATTGCATTCACATAAAGGTGTTTGGCTGAATTAATGTAGAACTGGTGGGGAGTGTTTGTGCTGGGGTGATGGCCCTGGGTGGCCTCAGTGGCTGTGGGATTGCCTGTTGGTGTGGGATTGCCTGTTGGTGTGGGATTGCCTGTTGGTGTGGGATTGCCTGTTGGTGTGGGATTGCCCGTTGTGCCCCCAGAAATGAAGCTGCATGTTTTGCCACAGCCTTAACCCTCAGATGTGGCACCTGCTGGCACTGTGCTGGGGCCTCTTAGAGTGATGCCCCATCTCGTCCTCATTGGACCCCAGGATGGTTCCCTCTGTGGCACAGAGCCAGCCCTGGACTCCCTCACCATGAGGTCCAGGAGGTTCAGGCCCTGCCTGGCTGCATGCCAGCCTGGAGCCTATGCGTCCCCCTGCTCCACCTTGGGCTCCTTGGGGATTGATGGTGTCATTAAAGCTTCAGGCTGGCCTGGGGCTGGGATTTATGTTGGAATCTGCCTTGGTGAAGGTTTTATTGCAGCTGTTAAGCAGCTGAGCGTGTGCTGGGGTTGGCAGTGCTGGGGGCAGCCGGGCAGGGTCTGGGTTGTTTACTGCCAGTGCAGTTAGGAGCTGCTCCTGCAATCATCTTTAGTGATGGGGGCCACTCGCCTGGGGACCCTCGGGATGAGGTGCAGTGGCAGGATGCTCCCAAGCTAGGAGGAGATGCAATGGGATGCTGCAGCTGTGCATGCACAGGCAGGAGGGGCCAAAACGATGCTGGACTGGGCAGTGAAACCTGGGGCTGTGTCAGCAGAGGAGCAACTGGAGCTGGCTGAATGGCTCCAGCTGTGCCAATGCTGCCTTGGCTGGAACCCCCTAGCTGGGATAGGCACTGGGTCTGTGCTGGGCAGGCTGGTAATTTACTGCTGGTGCTGGTGCTCCTGGCACTTCACTCTCCTCAGCATCTTCTGCTGGTGACCATTCTTGGCTGGTTCCATGTTGATTCCTGCCATGGACATCCTTGCACCCCAGAGCTAGCTCCCTGATGCTGCTCTGGCCATCACCTGGGCTCTGTGCTCTCCCCCACAGTCTCCAGTAAGCACTGGAGAGGAGAGAATTTGCTGGGGTGAAGAGCTTGTGCAGGACCTGCAAATACAGGAAACCTTGGAGGTGTATGCTGCTATGGTGTGCCCATGCTGGCAACAGGCACCACAGCACTGTGCTTAGCGGGAACCCCGAGCTCTGACCAGCCCTTCCTGCAGTGGCAGCCGCAGCCCCAGCTCTGCTTGGGGGTGTTCAGCTGCATTTTTGGTGTGTGAAGCCTGCTGCAGTGCTTGGGTCCAGCTGTGTGCCCTGAAGCTGGCCTGAATGCAGGGGCTGGCCATAGTTGGCCCAGCTGCTCCTGGAGTCTGTGGTGGCATGGGCCTGACCTCCTCCTTCCCGCTCCCTCTGCCACAGATCCATCTGTTAAGGAATTGATCCCTTTGCCACCAACTCTGTCTCCTTTCCTCCCCCCCACCCTTTAAAATGGTGTCACTCTTCTATTTCCTGGCCTCTCTAATAGATTTTTATATAATCACTACAGTGCACTTTTAAAGAGCTATAGATCACGTTCATTGCTTTTCCCCGTGATTAATTTCCCATAATAGTCCTCTGTAACACCAAGGCAAAGAGAGGAGAGAGCAGAAAACCCCCACATTATCCACTTTGTGCTCAGAGTATAAATGAATTAGATTTAATTTTTGTTTAATTGTTTCCATAGCTCAGCCTCTGCTAACTTTGCAGGATAATTTATTTTGCAGTCTTGGGGAAAAGAAGGGAAGAAAGTCTCTGCAGCCAAGTGGTCTGCCTGTGGATAGTGCTTAATTACAGCTGATAGCCTTATCTGCTTGTAATTAATGGAGTCGTGTCGGGCACACTCCTGCTGCTGGCTCCCTTTTGTGCACCCCGGGTTGGTCGGGGGTGAGCAGCACAGGGTCCGAGGCTGTGGGAGAGATGGGAAGAGGTGAGCAGGGGATGTGGCATCTCAGGAGTTTTCACATCCCAAAAGTGTGGATTCCTGGCCAAGGAGCTTCTTGGCTTGGGATTGGGGGTCAGCAGCAGGTCCTGCAGGGGAAGGGTGCATGTTCCTGGTGCTGGCCAGGCTCTGCCTGGCCATGGAGGTGGCTGGGGCAGACCTAGGGCAGGATTTGGTTGTAACCAGCATGGTCAGAGCTGGAGGAGGAACCAGAAGGGAGGTGAGGAGTTGTACTGTGCAGTGCAGAGCTGCTGTGGGGCAGGGCTGGGCTCCCTTCCCACTGCCTCAGGCTGAGAGGGGATGGGATGGGATGGGATGGGATGGGATGGGATGGGATGGGATGGGATGGGATGGGATGGGATGGGATGGGAGAAGTATGCTCCCAAGGGACACTCTGGCCTCATGTCTCTGCAGACTCCTGGGTGGCAGCAGGCTGGCAACTTGCATTCTGGGCTGACAGGTAGCAAGCCCCATGTTTTCAGACAAAACATCTTTGCCAGTTCATCCCTAATTTGGGGACAATTTTACTTCCTTAAAGCTGCATTCTTTTTTTCAGTACATGCCTTATGTAACAGAGGTTGGGCAGAAATGGTGAGGAGAATTTATTCTGGCTGCTTAATTTTGTAGAGTAGCTTGGTAAGGGGAGCGTTTTGTGGGGAAGGTGTAAGCTGCCTGCACCAAGGGCTCTCCTGGCATGGCTGAGCCTCGGGCATCCTGCCTTGGCCAGATTAGAGCCAGATCCCTGAGGAATGACCCCGTGACCACTGCATATGAGAGCAGGCAGGATCTGGCAGCATCGTGGCCTGCCCATGTGCTGCTGCCTTTTGTGCTGGGGAGCTGCTCTCCAGGGGTCTCCTCTCTGCTCTGGTCTGAGCTGGTGCTCTCCTCCCTGTGTGCAGGGTCCTTGGCTTCCTGGGAAATATGTCCTACTTCCCCTGCCCAGTGCTGGTGCCTGGGCAGGGGCTGTGCTGGCAGCAGGGAGGGGAAGCTCTGGGAACCACAGCCCAGCATCTAGCATCCTCCCCTCCAACAGCCACTGGCTGCTGGACCGTGGTGAGACAGTTGGGCTACTGGGATCTCCCAGTGGGAGTGTGAGAAGAGCAACGGGGACAGAGCCACCGCATGTCCTCCTTACCCAGCTTGCCATTAATCACTGACTGTGGGGGCATTGGGCCCCTGCTTAAAATGCACTGACAGTGCCGAGGTGAGAGCAGGAGCTCGAGAGAGCCTCTGTTAATCTGCTCCCTCCGAGACAGGCTACCTTCGGCCTGTTAATCAGTTGCAGTAATTACAATCCCAACTTTACATGTGGAATGTTAATTAAAGGACGGGACGCAGGGACCTGCAGCCTGGCAGCAAGTGATGTGCCTGGCAGCGAGGGGTCAGGCTGGGCCGGGAGCTATTGGGGGTAACCTCTGTACCCTGCCTCATCTGCTTTTCTTCTCTGCAGCCAAGGCAGGCATCAGGCTGTGGTGGTGCCATTCATGGGGCCAGCTGCCTGCACTGGCTAGCAGTTCTGTGTGACTGTGGCTGCTGGGACTGCTGCTTGCCTCTGCAACCTCTTTGCTGGTGTGTATGGCAAGATTTGGGGAGGAAATAAGATATAGCAAATAGAGATCCACTGTCCTCTCTGCTGCTGCCCTGGCTCTGGCCTTCCTGTAATGTCCTGCAGTGTCCCTGACCCTCCCTTTCCCCAGGCTGAGCACTCCATGTGTCTCTGCATCTGTCCTGTGCTCCATACTCTGACCATCTCCATGGCCTGCTGCTAGGCTTGCTTCAGGACATCAGTTCCCCTGCACTGGAGAATCCAAAGCTGGACAGCAGTGTTTTTCTGCCTGGCTGGCCACCGGCAGCTCTGGGACAGAGTCTGGCATTTTGCTTCCTGAGATCCTCCTGAGTGATACCCAGACTTGCTGTTGGAGAGGAGATCTGAGATCCTTGCTTTCCATCCCACACTACAGCCTTGTGCTGCACTTGCTGGTAGCCCTAACCTTCAGCAGGGTGCTCACACCTGTGCTGAGAGCTGACAGATGCCAGCATGCAGGCAGCCACAGGCCAGGGTGCTGCCCATCCCCTGGGCAGGCAGAGCCCTGCTCCCCTCACATCCCTCTGCAGAGCCCTGTGCTGTGATGCCTTGAGAAGTGTCCTTCTGACTGACGCTGAGCCGCAGTTGTCCCTTCCCTATCCCTGAGGGATGTGTGGTGTGTTGTCAGCCAGTGGCCCTCTGGCTCTGCTGCATTTTTGCCCTTGGCTGTGCTACTTGCCCTGAGTAGCCAGTGATGCCAGGGCTTTGGAGAGGATGACGTAGGTCCTGGGGCAGCCAGGAGCCTGGGTGTGAGGTGAGAGCAGATCCTCGACGGAGGATCTGCAGGATGCTCCTTGCTCATCCCTGCAGCATGCCAAGGCCTTGTTAGGTGCAAGGGTTCTGCAGAGGAAGGATGCTGGGGAGAGCCTTGCTGGCAGCAGTGGAGGTGGGGCTCAGCCTCTGCTGCAGCCAGGGGAGTCATTAAAACCCCGGTCAGCAGCAGCCGGGGAGCAGCACCGAGCAATCTGCCGGGGCGGCAGTGCCCTGGATTATTGCTGCGAGCAGCTGAAGGAGAGCAGAGAAGAGGCGTGAGCTGAGAGGAATGACAAAGAGGGGAAGGAGAGGAAGAAGCCCTGGAGGAGGAGGAGGAGGAGGAGGAGGCAGAGGGGAGAAGGCTGGATCAGTGCTGCAGGCAGTGTGGGGTGCTCCAGCAGTGATGCTTTGCTGTCCCAGCATTTGCTTGGTCTCCACTCCCTGAATAGGCTGCCATGTTCTGGTGTGTGTCCTGGTGCCCTTGGGTGCCCAGTCCCATTGCAACCCCCTCCTCCTGGTCCCTGGGGCTGTTAAGCTCCTTTTTTTTGGCATAGTTTTTATTTTCCTCATGGAGAGGTGAAGTTGCAGATCACTCAGATCTTGCACTGTTTCTTTTCCATTGGGTCTTAACCAGGTTCACTAAAGCTCTTCTGTCTCTTCATCCATGCTGCTCATAAATCAGGGGCTTGTCTTGCCGGGCTCTGGGCTATTGCCAGTCTTCAGATGATCCAGCTCCTCGAATGAGGAATGCTTCTCCTGGCATTTCTAACTCCCTCCCATTGCTGGCGGCGTTGGAAAGGGCAGCAGGGAGGGCTGGTGTGCTGCAGCAGCTGGCTCCAAAGGAGCTCTGGGAGCTGCACACCCACGTGGTGGCTGGGAGGGCTGGTGAGCTGTGAAGTTCTGCAAGACACTGCTGCTTGGGAGGGTGCTGGGGGATGCTGAGCTGAGGAGCTCTGCATGGCACTGGCACTTAGGTGGATAGTAGGGGATACTGGGACACCCCCAGTCCTGGATGCTTTGCCACCATGGAGCCTTGGCAGCATGAACACCATGCCAAGGTAAGGAAAAGGGGATGGTGCTTCCAGAGCAGAGCAAAGCCCTGTGCCAGGCAGGCCAACCTTCCAGTGCTATGGCAGAGGTGGGCACTGGGGCCAGGGGCACTTTAACATTTCACTGGTGCAGCTGATCAGTGCTGCTTTGGGGTCATAGCTGGCAGGTGAACCTGGGAAGCTGCTGTAGCTCTTGGAGCAGCACTGCTGGTGTTCATCATTGCTCCAGTAGGACTTGCACTGTGTGTTTGTTCTCCAGGTTCAGGATCGGGGATGATCCCTCAGGATCTTTCTGTCTTGGAGCAGCCGGACTGCAGCCCTGTCCTGGGCCACCGCAGGCCTGGGATGGAGCACAAGCATGGCTGGAGCAGCCAGCAATGCCAGGGCTGAGTGGGGTGACCATCCTGTGGGCCAGGAGATAACCTTGAGCTAGAATGAGGGATTTCCCAATTCTCTGACACCTTTCCTCGTGGATTTTCCAGAAGCCGATCATGGGGCAGGTTCTTTAAAATAGGGCAATGGCAAGGGAGGAGGGTTAAGATCCAGGGATGACAGGAGCAGTGGGACAGATCTGATGAGCACACCCTTGGGTAGCTGAGCGTCACCCTGCGAGTCCGAAGCGTATGTGCAGGGAGGGCCGGGATGTAGGCACAGCTCTGTGGATGGACAGGCTGCTGGAACTGGGAATGGTCCCAGCCCTTGGCTCCATCTCACTGCTCTCTGTTCTCAGCAGAAGATCCCATGTGCAGTTTGGAGCTGCAGACCTTACAAGGGCAGGAGCGCCAGAGCTGTCTTTCCGGTTTAGTCCAACTTTGGCTTCTAGTAGCTGCTCCAATGAGCTGCATATTGGGAAGAACTCCTTACCACAGCTGTGCTCTTATGCTGTGGAAATACGCTCATCCCTCTCTGATTGACCCCTGCCAGCCTCATAGCACAGCTCTTTTCCTCCCTTCTTGGAGCTCCTTGGATCTGCTCCATGGTCTGTTCTCCACCTTGCTCCTCAGGTACCATTTCACAGCCATTTTTCAGTCACAGGAGAGGTGGCTGCGGGGTTGTAGTGTTGGTTATAGAGCTTCTGTTGACGAGGATCCCACTTCAGGGTACCTCTATCCTTCTGTGCTAGAAAGCGCTGGCACTTCTCCATGCAGCTACTTCCTCCTGGCACAGCACCAGCTGGATCACCGGGAGAGACACACCGAGGCTTTCTCCCCGCTTCCCCTGCCTGCTTCCTGGCTGGGGACTGGGGTCTCTCTTGTGGGTGATGGACCCCTCCTGCCACCTTCCTTGGTCTCCCATCCTCTGATGGGGCAGGTCATCTCCAGAAGTCTTGAGGACATGCCCCCTCAGTGCCCCAAAAACCCTCCCTGTGCTGGGAATGGAGCCAAGCAGCCGTGGGCAGGTCATGAAGGATGTGGCTCCCACAGCCTAGGAGAGCCTGAGCTCTGCTAAGCACCTTGTGCAAACTCCTCAGAATTGCACTGGGCAGTCACCATGGGGCCATGGGCTGTGAGTACCCTGCTCCAGGGGAGCTGGGGATGAACAGGAGAATGAGACATTGTCCTGTCAGCTTTCCACTGGAGCAGAGCTGAGCCAGAGAGCTGGTGGCTGGGCAGGCAGGACTGTGATGGCCCAGACCGAGGTTTTGGGACTGGCACTACCGCAGTCTTCCTTCCCTTGGTGGCATGGATGTGGCACAGCTGGTGCTGTGAGTTGTCCAGGGTGGGATCTGGTGGCACCAGCAATGTTACATTACAGAGTGTGCCCCTGTGCCCTGGGCAGTCCCTTTATGCAGCAGCACCAGATGCTTTCTGTGCAGTTTGAGTTTTTCCATCTCATTTGTTTTAAGGATTAATTAAAGTGTTTCCCTCTCTCCTCCCTCCCTCCTTTTCCTCTGTTGCATACAGCTGCACATGGGTTTTAGGGTCGTGCTTGTTTACATCAGTTGTATTTACATTAATGGGTGTTTGTTTTAGGAAAAACAGCAGAAGTCCCACAAAAACAAACGTTCTTTGTGTCCCACAACAGCTACCACTGCCCCATTAGGGTGGAGGCTATGAAGTGGGTTTCCTGGCCAGTCCCTGCCTGGCTGCCCCTTATCCCCTTATATCCCTTAGACCACAGTGGCTATGGAGAACTCTGGCCTGGGCACAGGCAGCTTCCAGCATCCATCAGGTACCATCCATGAGGTGCCCTCTGACATATGTGAGGAGCAGCACCCTGAGGTGGGTGGACAGATGGCTTGTGTGGATTTTTGACCCCCCCCCCCAGTCCCACACCCCAGCAGCAGCAGGAGTGGCCACTGAGCAGGATAAGCCCCGTCCTGGAATGGGGCTTCTGCCGGGGCAGCCAGCAGGGTCATGCTCCTTCATCAGGAGGTTGGATGAGGGAGAGCATTGAAGAAAGAGAAAGGGGAGGGAGGAAGTATAATTATTTTTCCAAATGTCTCTGCGCTGCTGGATGCCTTTAAAGTTCCTTTTGTGTTCCCAGAGGTCAAGCTGGGCAGAGCCTGGCCCGGAGCAGCGCGGTGCTGGCCGCCTTTGTTGGTGTGCCTGCGGTCTTGGTTATTAACCAGGATACGGAGACCCAGAACCTCAGATCTTCTGTGCAGCTGGTGGGAGAAATAAGCAGAGCTGCCTTATCACGCTCATTTAACTGGTTAATACATCTTCAGAGCAAATAATGCAGTCTGTGGGTGAATTGCTTAACCAACCTCATTACTATTGTGCATTTAGCAGCTTGGAGGAAGATAATACCTTTCAGGTTTGACCCAATTTTAGTTTTTGTTGTCATAACCATGGAAAATCGACCTTCAGAGACCCTCAGCAGTGAGCCTGAATAGGAAGTGATTTACAGCAAAAGTGCTGTGCAGAATGCTTAATGCACTTGTGCAGAAAAACAGGCTGCAGCCACCGTCCTGGCATCCCCGGCCCCCGCAGCACCTCGTCCTGGCATCCCCGGCCCCCGCAGCACCTCGTCCTGGCATCCCCAGCCCCCGCAGCACCTCATTCTGGCATCCCCAGCCCACACAGCACCTCAGCCTGGCATTTCTGTTCCTTGTAGCACCTCGTCCTGGCATTCCTACCCCCCACAGCACCTCGTCCTGGCATCCCTGTCCCCCTCAGCACCTCATCCTGGCAACCCTGTCCCCCGCATCAACTCATCCTGGCATTCCCGTCCCTCACAGCACCTCATCCTGGCATCCCCATTCCCTGCTGCACCCTGTCCTGGCATCCCTGTCCCCCACACAGTGCTGCCTGTGCTGGCGTTGCCCTCACTCACAGGCATGTGATGCCCAAGCATGGTCATGTAGAACAGGATCCACAGTGGCTTGGCTCTACCAGTGTTTTGCCTCACCTGCCCAGTGCTGTGTTCCCTCTTCATGGTGCCAGGATGCTACCTGGGTGAACTGGAGCAGGGCTGGCATGGGCACCCACTTCTCTTGGTGTGGGCGAGCTGCTGGTCATCACTATCAGTGCTGGGGCCACTTGCTGTGGTGATCTGGGACCCTTGACTCTGGGGACTGTCATCACTTGCCCATGCCAGAGTGGCAGAATGCATCTGCAGAGCAGGTCTTGGGCTTGATGGGTGCCATGCCCCAGCCTCCAGACTTGCCAGGGCCACCACAGTGGAGCCAGCACCCACAGCCCTGCCTCAACTCTGGATGCTCATAGCCACTGTGCTGCCTTAGAACAACAGGGGACAAGTAAAAAGGTAAAGGATGAAGTCCTCAACTATAAAACATAAAACTTTAAAATAGCAGGAGGACTGTGGGGCTGTGAAGCCTGGGGAGGTCATGCCCTACAGGCTGGCAAGGAGGGGGCCAGGGGTGGCTGATGGATCCTTTCTGTCCCCTCCTGTGGCACTTTCCGGGAATGTTCTCTTGTCCTTTTGTTCCAGATGGTTTCTCCTTCCATTCATTGCCTGCCTTTCCCTTCTTCCCTGGCTCTTTTATCTAGCAGCAATGCACCTTTGGCACGGTGAGGCTGTCCAACAAGGCTGCAATAACTCCCTGTTCTCTGGAGCTGGGCAAGGAAAATGCAAATACTTTGAGCAGGGACATGTCCTGCTCTCGAGTTGCCTCCTCACTTTGCTCCTAATGAGAGTTTTCCTTCTGGCTCGCTCAGTCCATGCCCTCTCTCAGCCTGGTTAGAGCTGCTTGAGTGCCATGGTGCACCCCGTGGTGAGGGTGCACTGCACAAGCAGGACAGACCCCATCAGTGGATGGACTCCAGTGGAGCTGGCTGGAGCCCAGCTGTGGTGCACTGCCTGATGGCCTGGTCTTGGCTGGACTTTCCTCTCCCTGCCATTGCCTGGGAGTTCTCAGCCTAGTGCTTTTCTGCAGGTACCCGTTGTCTGTCCACTCTGTGCCGTGGGCGGTGGTGACAGCCCCGGCGCCGCGCCGGCAGCGTTCCCACAGGGGAGATGTCACCCGCGCCGGGTGGAGGTGGTTCCCATCCCTTTGGTTCTGTCTGTGGCAGGCAGAGACTTTCCCAGCTCCAGCAGTGGGGGTGTGTGGGACCTTCCTCTCACTCAGACGAGGAGGAGGGTAGCAGGGAGGTGACAAACCTTCCTCCCCTTTCCCTGAGGCAGCTGTGAGCACAGCTCTGCCACCCAAGCCTGGCTCCGTGCTGCTGCTGCTGTGGTGTGTGGGTGGTCCCTGTGGCTTGGGATGCAGCTGACAGTGGGAATGCTAGGAGCTGGTGATGCCCGCGGGGTGCTGGGTCCCCCCACCCCCAGCACCTCCCTGGAGGGCTCTGTCTGCTCCTATGAGGTTTGCAATCAGGATCCTGTGGTGGGGTTTGGTGCTAAGGGGATGCTGCAGCAGGAATGTGTTCTCCTCCCACCTCTCTCTGTGCTGGAGCAGGGGCATGGAGCAGGCAGCTAATATTAGATTGCTTAAATTCTGCTGTTTTGCAGCTAAAGAAGAAGCTGCTCCCTCAGTGCAAGAGTTGAAACTCTTTAGCCTTCCTCTGTGTCACCTCTATGGCCATGGATACCTCCAGGTGTGACGTAAGTGAGACCCGGGGAAAAAACATCTTCTGTTCAGCATCAAAATCCTATTACCCAGCGCCGTGTTCTGCTGCACAGATATCAGGCTCGGCACTGATAAGTGGGAAATAGCTCCTGATCCGGGCTGCAGCTGGAGCTGTATCTCAGGCTGCACAGGCTCCCAGTGCTGCTTCACTGCGTTTTCTGCTGGAAGAGACCCCACTTCCCACCACCTCTGTAGCCAAGGGACAAGTAGCTTCGGACATTCACCTTCCTTCCTCCCATCCCGGGCTGTCCCCTTCAGCACTGCTCCATTGAGGGGCATCTCTCCACCACCCTATTGCCACCACACACCCAACAGCCAAGCATCCACCAGGGAGCATCCCCAGCGTGGGGTAGCGGCTGGGACTCAGCCTAAAATGAGCAGGAACAGCCCCGATGCTGCTCACCTCCAGCAGCCGCAGCCACTGGCTCTGGGATTGCAGATGCTGCGGGCAGCTGCCCTTCTTTTTCTGTCTCCTCCCTGGGGTGCTGCTGGCTTTGATAAAACCTCTCAGCCTTCCCAGGGCTGGCTTGTAGATCTAATCGCTGTGTTTTATTGTGTAGTAAAAGCCCGCTGGCTCCTGGGGAGATGCCCCGTGGGGATGGCAATCTGTTTCCACACCCCTCCTGGGGCTGCACTGCTTTCCTTGGGGGGGACGTGCCAGGAGTAGGGATGCTGCCAGACCCCTCTCTGCCCCACACTGCTGGTGGGGAACGTGCCAGCCCTGTCCCCCTGCACGTGGGTTTGCTCTTGCAAATAGAAGATGCTGAAAAAAAATAAATGCCTGTGTTCAGCTTGGTTTAGGGCTGCTGTTGAGTCTTCCCTGTGTCTATCGTGTCCTTCACTCGCTGTATCTGCATGGGGATGGTTTGGTCTAGGGTAAACCCCACAGAGCTGGAGCTAAATGAATTTGTGTTAGAAATAATGTGGCAGGGAGGAAACCCAGGACTGCTGCCACCAGGGCTGCCCAGTGCCAGGCTGAACTTAGGTAAGAGGGCTCTTTGTTGCTGAAACCTGGGGGAAGTGACCTGGGAGCAAAGCTGGGCTGCCACCTTAGGGATTGTGGGAGGAAGTTTTGCCTGGTGTGGTGCAGGAACTCGGAGGGCATGATCCTTCTTTTCTTTCTTTTAGGCTTAAAACAAACTTGTGCCTCAAAGATCTGCTTTGGCCCAGGTTGTCAAGAGAAACCAGGCACTCCAGCTGCCTATCCCAGGGGATACAGGGTGCCCATACTAGCTGCCCCTTCTCTTCTGGGGAGTTTCTTTCTGTCTGCTCCAAAGCTGGTGAAGGGTCTAGAGCACAAGTCTTCTAATAAGTGGCTGAGGGAACTGGGGTTTAAACTGGAGAGCAGGAGGCTGAGGGGAGACGTTCTTGCTTTCTACAACTGCCTGAAAGGAGGTTGTAGCAATGTGTGGGTCTTGCTCTTCTTGCAAGCAGAGAGCAAAAGGACAAGAAAAAATGGCCTCAAATTGTGCCAGAAGAGGTTTAGATTGGACAGGAGGATCAATTCCTTCCCCAAAAGGGTTGTCAAAGATTGAAACGGGCTGCCCAGGACAGTGGTGGAGTCCCCATCCCAGGAAGGATTGAAAAGTCATATAGGTGTGGTGATGAGGGACATGGTTTAGTGGTGGCCCGGTAGTGTTGCTTTAATGGTTGGCCATTTTTCCAAGCAAAATGATTCCATGATTCTATGATTTTCTGGCTGCTTGGCAGAGCATGTCAGGAGCAGGAGGTGAGCAGGGGTGGGGCTGTGTCAGCAGTGAGTAGAGGGGAGATGTGTGCGTGACTAAAATCCCCTCAGGAACTGGGACAGCTGAATCGTCTCTGAACTCCCAACTCAGGTATGGTTCCTACTAACACCAAATAACTTGACTCTTTTCTCACCTCCTCCTCCTAACCTTCTTTCCCACCTCCAAGGCAGAGGGAGGCAGGGCTGTGATGATGTGATCAGAGAGGAGAGCAAAGGTGGGGTAAGGGGACCCAGCTGTGACAGACTGGGGCTGGGGAGCATGAAGATGTGCTGAGCTCTGCTCAAGCTCTGTGTGCTCATCAGGAGAAGAGCTTGATGAGCTGGACTAATGAAGCAGAAGGGGAATTCCAAGAAGTTTGGGGAGGCTAGGGAGTTCCTGTGCCATTCACCATTTCTATGGTGGTTTTCTGTGGTCTCTTCTCAAAAGCAGTGATGGGTTCCCATCACAGACATGGTACCTACTCCTAGCAGCATGCTTGGTGTGCCTGGGTTTCACAGCATAGTCCAAAATCTGCACCCCACAGCTGAATGACTGCAGGTGTCTCATGGAGAAGGGCACTGGAGCATGCTCACCTGGCAGCCTGGGCTGTCTCCAGCCCCAGGAGGATGGGGAGCAGCAGAGTGCCCTGCTTGGGATTCTTCTGTTCATCTTCCTCCACATCTTTCCCTGGTCAGCATCTGATAGCTAACGTGGGTTGCTGTTTGGCTTCTTGCTGGCTCTCCTGCACCTTCCCCAGGGCTTCCATGCTGGCACACTGCTGGGAGGTGGCATACTGGTCTGGACACTGTGATGCTTGCTTTATGAGGCTGCTGTGTTTAAGGGATGCTGGTGGCTTCACACAGCCCTGGCCATCAGCCTCCCCTGTTGCAGAACCAGCCTAGGGGCTCCCAGTTCCCTTTCCACTTCTTTCTTGGGTTTGGCTGATTTGAAGGCAGGAGAGTGGTTTGTGAGCCACACCACTGCGGGCATTTCCTAGCCCCCGCCCCCCTTTCCTCTTCTCCTTGCTTTTTAATGAGCCAACCTTGGAGGACCTTGAGAGACGCTCCTGCAGCTTTGCTGTGACTTATCTCCCGGCCTCTGCCCCCTATTCTGCCGAGGGGATAAATCTCGGCTCCCAGCGCGGAGCCGGCGCGCTGAGCCCGTCCCGCCGCACGGTGCAGGAGTCGTAACTCACGGCGGGCGGGGGGGGGGAGGCTGCCGGGCCGAGGTCGCAGGGTGGACGTCACCGCTCGGTGCCGTGATGGATGGGCTGCCCTGAACAGGAGCAGGGAAAAAAGTCCCATTACAATGGGGTACAAGCTGTTAAATTATCTCCTGTTCAACCTGGGTCTGGGAAAACGAAACCAGATCGCTGAGAGTGACATGGGACTGCGGGCTGCCTCTGAGGAGCTTTTGAGGAGGAATGGGTCAGGGGGGATTGTTTTCTTCTAGGAAGCTTTTGCCTGTCCTTGTCTCCCTCCTCTGTTCTTAGCTGAGGCCAGGGCTTGTGCTGGGGAGGCAGGACCAGCCTCAGCATCCCGTGTCACTGCAGAGACTGGGGTGTGTTCTTGCTGGGGACCTGCTCTGCACCCTTTGCAGCCAAGCCCCATTCCCCAGACCTGCGCACACTTCCCCTTCCCTCGGGGCTTTGCTGGTGGGCAGGGTCCTGCCTGCTGGACTGCCTGTGTGTTGGGCAGCCAGGCCACCCTCCAGAGCTTCTCCCCAGCCGTGAGATTTCCGTGCTGTTAAAAGAGCAGGACATCGCTGTGCGAGCCCCTGGAAGTCGTGGTATTCAGAGCCACTGAGCTCTGCGCTGTCCTCCTCCGTTATTAGCAGCGGTGCCTACACAGGGACGGGACTGGAGCCTCTCCCTTTCTCTTTCAGGCTGAGACGCTGCGGCTGCGAGACCCTGACGGCTCTTCCCGACGGCTCTGAGGGGCCAACGCGAGTGTGAGCTCCTGCCTACCACTGCAGCACTAGGTTCCTGCTTGTGGACTCCAGGTACGTGGCCCCCACCAAGCAGCACAAGACAGGGGAAGCATGGAGTTTTTTGGTTGAGGGTGAAGCAGCTGCTTCCCCCAGGCCATGCCTGAGTCAGGAGTGTGAAGTTCAGCTCATCAGGTGCTTGGCACCAATGCTGGGTACAGACCCCATGCCCACCCACAGTAGCAGAAATATCCCAAGGTCCAGACTCTTATGAGATGACCTGGCAAAGGGAAGCACTGTGGGGAGACACCACAGCTGCTTCAGTCCTTGTGGGATTCTGCCCCACTGCTCCGTGGGGCTCAGAACTGGCCGGCACCCCCACTGCCTGCTGCAGGAGCACGAAGGTCCCCGAGTGCAAGGTGGTCCCCTGCACAGGCGGTGAGAGGAGGAGCGTGAAGCACACACAGCCTTGCACAGCCTCTGCCAGGACCCCGCTCTTGGCACAGGCTGTGCTGCACAGCCCCGGAGCCGCTCCCTTTCGGCCTGCTGTGAACCTGTCTCTGTCGGTTACACAGACTAAAACCTGGCCTGCACTGGGAGCTTGCACCAGCTTAAAGAGTGGTTAAAATTTAAACCTGGCAAAGGCAGCCTGACTTTATCCTCCCAACAAGCCATTGTCCCAGTTTCTTCTCAGCATCAGCAAGACCTGAGGGTGCAGCCTGCTCTCAGAGGGCCTGTGGTGGTATTGGCACAGCTTTGTTTTTCCTTGCCATGGCTGGGGACCGGGCATGGCTTTGGGACAGACCACATGGCACTGTTCCCCTATGTCCTGCCAGCTGTGGCTCCTGGATGTGGGGACCTGAGAACCTGGACTGCTCTTCTCCCTGCTGATGTGAGCAGAGGAGAACACCTAGGCAGGAGTGGGTGCATCATCAGCTGGCTTAGCCCGCACAGAGGTTCCAGCACTGGGGAACTCTTAAGTCCCTGCTGCTGGTCAGCTCCTCGGCTCTGCCCCGGTCCCAAGTGCGTGCTGGGAAATGATCAAAGAGGGAGCGAGGTCTTGAGCACCCTCGTCCCTGGGCTGGGGCAGAGGTCATCCCGAGTGGGAGATTAGCAAAGCCTCTCCTCTGTGAAGAGGCTCTGCAGATGGATTTCCCCAGCGGCATTCATCAGCCTGAAGGCAGCAAAGGCAGCTGAGCTCTGTGTATCACCTTGAAGCTTTTTTTTTTTCCTTCTCTCTCTCCTTTTTTTTTTTTTTTTTTGGTCTTTTAGAAAACTTTGGGTGGATGTTATTGCTCATGAAAGCAAGGGGCTGATCATGCTGGGAAGGAGCAGGCGTAGTGTGGGCTGGCACTATTATGCAAGCTTCCCACATGCCGCTCTGCCAGTGCACTCCGTTCCAGAACAACAGCACGCGCCCGCATGCCAGCCCCGAGCCCACCCCCAGGTCTGCCAGAGCACCGTGGTCCGGCACTACCCACATTGCCCACACCACAAACCCAGCCTGCGCTGCCCGCGCCGCACTCCCGCCCCTCCCGTAACCCACTTCCATCACCAGACATGAGCCCAGCGGGTGGGCAGGGATGGCTGGGCAAAGGGAGATGTGTGGGGCTGTGCCCTGAGCTGATGGTGGGGAGAGGAGTTGTGCAGGGCTGCCCCACAACACTGTGGGGTGCTGGAGCCAGCCTGTTACGAGCAGCCTGTCCGACACAGGAGCGCTGGGAGTGTCTCCTGGGACATGTATGAGTTTTGGGGCCAGAGCTGTTTCCCTTCATGAGGGTTTGAAGTCGGGTTGTCATCCCAGAGGTGACTCAGTGAAGTGTCTGTTTTTGGGGAAATGTGCTTGGTCTGGCCAGGCCAGTACAGTCATTGCTGCCAGGACCTGCTCTGGGCACTTGGGCAGGGGGTGGGTTCCTTTGTGATGATGTCACCAAGGTTCATCCCCAGCCAGATTATCTCCCTGCTGCTTTCTCCTCTACCTTTAAACCTTCCTCCCTGAGAGGCGTCTCCCTCACTGGGGCCTTACATGAAGACTGCTGGCCATGAACTGCCAACACAGGTTCTGGTGGCGCACATGAGACTCACTGGGACTCACTGGGAGCAGCCTTGAGCATGGAGAAATGCACTGATGTGGAGCCCCTGCAATGGCTGTCCCCATCATCCCCAAACCTGCCAGACCCCCACCCCTGGGAAGAGAGCACTTGGTAAAGGAAAGCTTGAAGATGAGCAATGGAGAAACATCTGACAGGGGAGCCCTCGAGGCGCTTTTGTTCCAGCGAGTGGGAGTGTGAGATCCGCTCAGACATGAAAGGCTGTGTGGCTCTGTCCCCAAAGTCACGGTGAGGAGGAGGAGGAGGAGGACAGGGGGTGTGCAGCTGCATGGGGAGGTCATCCCGGGAACGACTGGCACCGGGATCCCCTCTCCCTCCCTCCCCTCTGAGCAAGTAAATTAGGTCACACTTGAAAGTCAGTTTCTTGGCTGTGGATTTAATTTAGCTTTTCCAGGCTAGTTATCATATAATAAATTCCAGGAGATTTATAGAAAACATGCCCAGGGAGGCTTAGCCAGTGTGTAACAAGATTTGTGCCTATTTCCCGCTGTCGAGCAGCTCCAGCGAGTGCGGTGCTGCTGGCAGGCACATGCAGGGCTGGCAACCAGCACCGGGCAGCCCTGGCAGTGGAAAGCTGTCACCCCACACCTCTCTGGGGTGCAGGAGCATCCTGAACACTGCCGTCCTCTACACCAGCTCCCTGGCAGCAGCTGCTGCTGTAAGTGACTAAGAAGTGGGTGCCTGCCCCGTGGCCTTTCATCACTTGTCTTCTCACATCAGCTCAACCTGAGCAGTATCAAGTGGGAGCCCATCCCAGAGGCATCCAGTGGTGAGCTGGCAGTGCTGGTGGCAGTGTGAGAGCTGGGCACCTGTGGAATTGGTGCTGGAGAGGAGTGATGAAGGGTTTGGGAGGCCACTGGGTGCCTTTCTACTTGAAAGGGAAAAGCGTGCAGGGACGTCCCTACTGGGGAGAACCTTGTATCCTCCCTGCCCTCTTCCCAGGGTGCAGCTGGCCATGAGACAGAGCTGGAACCTGCAGCTCTTTGCTCTGCCTGCTGCTGGAGGTGGATTTCCCACTAGTCTGGGAAAGGCCAAGAAGGGAAAAGCGCTTGGGTCTGGAGTGATTTGTGAGACTTGAAGCACACCAACAGCTGAGCTCCAGCTCAGCACAGAGGGCACTGCCAGCCGTGCTCCCCGCTCCGTCTCTCGCTGCTAACGCCGCCCAATTAGTGTCTTATTAGTCACTCCGCATGTTAAAGCATTAAGAACAATTAAGGGTGAGAAGAGTTTCCAGATGTAGCAGCAAGTACTGGAGCTGGGAACTGGCAGCTCTGTTGGCTGTTCCCATATGGAAAGGATCTTGCACATGGCAGGGCTCACTGTGGGACGGTAGGGGCCAGCCTGCAGATGCTGGGGCCCACATAAGGTCCCCAGGGCCACCCAGGTGTGGACAGATGCTGGGTGATCTTGCTGTGGGGCAGCCCTGGGGGCAATGCCCACTTGTGCCGTTGGTGCCAAGGCCAGGGGCCTTGCTGAGGTGGAGTAGAGCCATGGGGATTCACCCATGGGGGTGAATGTGAGAAATAGCCACTGGAATGTGGGAAATAGCTGCTGGGATGTGTGAAATAACCGCTAGCATATGGGAAATAGCTGCTGGGAAATAGCTGCTGAGATGCAGGAAGTAGCCACTGGGATATAGGAAATAGTTGCTGGGATGGGGGAAATAGCCACTGGGATGCTCACTGCTGGGGGGTACAGCCTGGTACGCCTCTGAGTGCCACTTGAGCACCTTGGCCATAGTCCATCCTTACTGAGTTTGCAAATGAGCTCCAATCAAATATTTATTTATTGGCTGGGCTGGGTGTGAGTCAGAGTCCCTCTGCTCGGCACCCAGCCGTGGCTGGCAGCCCCGCGCCGCGTGGCGCCTTTCCTGGCGAGAGAATGGGGCTGGGGAAGTGCCTGGCTGCGAGCAGCTCCCAAAGTGCATCTGGGACACAGCATGTGGGGGACAACCGCCTCGATAAAGATAGCACCCGTGCTGTGACACTGTGAAGTGCAGGAGAAGCAGCACAAGCACAGACGAATGTGATTTCAGAGCACCAAGTGAATTCAGCTTCCCATAAATAGCCCCTGGATGGCGCTGGAGGGAGGGGGGTCTGGAGCAGGTAGTTCCTAGGGGCTTGTCATGGTGCTCCTGCGGCTGGTTGCCCCGGGTGAGGTAGATCACACTCTTGCCACTGCCGCGTGTCATTGTATCCCATCCCGTTGCATTGTGGAGGGGCACCAGCAGAGGTCTGAGGAGGCAGCAGCGGCCTCTGCCTGGCACAGTTGATGGGACATGTGGTTGAGCAGGGCTGGCTGGGCACCGTGCCCATGCTGCTTGCTGGGCACAGTCGTCTTCATTTGCCCGCTGCCCGGGCAGCCACCCACAGCCAGCTCTTTGGCTTGGGTGTGTTTTATCTTGGCAGTGCTGGCACGTTTGCCTGCCCAGGATGGGTGTATTTATAGCTGTGGCCTCCCCATGCTCCTCAGCACCAAATCCCTTGCCCTACAGCCAGGTACCTTGGGACGTTTTTCCTATCTGCTCCTGGAAGTTTTGGGTCCCCTTGTGATGTGGAAGGGCCTTGCTCCAGCCCCAGCTGGGTGCTGTTTGGCCGGGGGTGCTCTGCTGGTGCAAGGGGTCTCCCTGGGCAGGGATGTTGCAGTCTCTCCATCGCCACAGCTGAGGCCAAGTAGGCACTGCGGGATGCTGATGGGAAAGACAGTGGCCTTGGGTGTGTTGGAATAATTTCTCTCCTGCTCTCTCCAGGGCAAGGAGAGGTTCTTGGACAGATGGTGTTTTTGAGTGACCTTGTAGCTCTGAGCGATTCCCTTGGATGCTGAGTAATGGTGGGAGCTGCGGGAAGCAAGCAGCGGTGCTGCAACCTGCTTGCACCGGTGGGAGTTTGTCAGGGATCCAGGGCTGGGGAGGGATGTGGGGTGATCCAGGGGGATGGAGCCAAAGCCTGGCAACCATGACGCCAATGGCTGCAAGGAAATTAAATGTGCACCACGATCCCCCGCTCCCCTCGGCCGTGGGAAGAGCACAACATTTCTGGTGGAGGTTCTTCTGACACCCTCTGACAGCTCCTCCATCCAGTGCCCCTCTCTCCTTCACCTAGGCAACGAGATTGCTCCTCCTTGCTCCTCTTGCTTGTCATTGAGAGGAGCTGAGCTTTCTCCAAGAGCCAAGGCAGCGTGGCTGGGCCAGGCGTGGTGGGGAAGCCCCTGTGGTGGGTGCTGTGGGAAGGTGCTGCTGCCTGTGTTGAGCCTCCTGGGAACAGGATGTGTGGTGGCACAGGGAGAGGGAGGTTGGGGTCATGCCTACAAGGGCTGAGCTACTTAGTAAGTGTTGCTTGGGTGCTGAGACCAAAGGACAGGGATGCACAGTGCTGTGCACCCCCAGCACTGAGGAAGGTCTGCAGCAGCAAGGTGAGCCCCCCACTCTGTTCTGCTCTGCTCCATTCTTCTCTGTCTTGGCCTCAAGCCAGCAGACCAGGGTGGAGCATGAGGTGGGATGTCCCCCTGTGAGAAATGGAGCTTTCGGTCCCCCAGGAGCACACTGCAGGGTTCACTGTCCTCCTGTCTCCAGTGTGATGAGCAGCTGATTGGATGCAAGACACAGTAGTGGGCTCAACTCACCTGCCCCCATTGCTGGGGATATTCATTTGCTCATCCTGGTCCCTCTTGCTGGAAGTCAGGCTCCAACCTGACCCCCAAAGCTGGCAGGAACAATGTCCAAAGGACCCTGTGTCCTGCATGGGATGAGGGTGCAGCAGGCAGAAAAGCTTTTACTATAGGCATTTTGTCTCACATCTATGATCTGGGACCTCAGTCCTGAGGGAAAAGTCCTAAGTGTGGGTAAAACAGCACGTGAAGGGTTGACTTGCCATGAAAGCCAACAGCACCCTGGCTTGCATCAGAAATAGTGTGGGCAAAAGGAAAAGGGAAGGGATCATCTCTTTGTACTGGCCACAAGAGTGGCCATCCCCCCCAGTACTGGGTTCAGTTTTGGGCCACTCACTACAGGGACATTGAGGTGCTGGTGTCCAAAGAAGGGCAATGAAGCACAAGTCTTGTGAGGAGTAAGTGAGGGAACTGTGATTGTTTATCCTGGAGAAAGGGAGCTCAGGGGAGGCCTTTTCACTCTCTACAGCTTCTTGAAAGGAGGTTAGAGACAGGTGGGGGTTGGTTTCTTCTCCCAAGTAGCAAGCAGTAAGACAAGAGAAAATGGCCTCAGGTTGTGCCGTGGGAGGTTTTGGGTGGACAGTAGGAACAAAATCTCCCCCCAAAGGGTTTTCAAGGCCTGGAAGAGACTGCCCAGAGCAGAGGTAAAGTTCCCATCTCTGGAGGGAATGACAAGCTCTGTAGATGTGCTGAGGAGCATGGTGAGCTGGCAGTGCTGGGTTAAGAGCTGGACTTGATGATCTTAAAGGCCTCTCCCAGTCCAAAAGATGCTGATTCTGAGAGCTGCTCCTGGGTGTGCCTCAGCATACTCCTTCAACACTCTTGCAGCTACCTACATGAAGTTTGCATCACTAAGAAGTGTCCTAAATTGAGGAAGGAACAAGGAGATCTTGGCACCAGCCCGGAGCATCATTTGCATCCAGGCACAGCTCTGTGCTGTGAGGGAGGTGGGGTGGGGGCCCCAGCAGTGCTGCAGGGTGAGGACTGGGGCTACATCCTGCTGTCAGAGCATCTCTGGGACCACTGTGGAGGGAGCTCTTGTGTCTGAGGCTGCCATCCCAGATTTGTGCCTCTGCTTTTTCAGAACCATTTCCCGATGGTGCCTGGTGCCCCCTTGCCTCCCAGGGATGATGCTCCAAGTGCTGTCCCATCTTGGTCACTTTCACAGAGCCTGGAGGCTGCCAGGGCTTTGGGCAAGGGCCCTGGGCTGAGGTCCCTTGGGGTGGACATAAGCCATCAAAAGGAGGCTGGCTGTGGTGATACTGGTGTGGGCTTCTAGACCTTTCCCTGGAGCATAATCTGATAAACCATGCTGGGACTGTTTCTACTTTTGTGCTCTCTGGGGATGGAGAATGTCTCATGTTCTACTAGAACTGGATCACAAGGACCATCCAGGGCTGAGCAATTCCCAGTTGGACTCAAGTGGTCTGCTCTGGTGTCCTGTAGAGTGAAACACTGCTGTGCTCTGGCCAGGGGCTGTGTGGGAGTAGGCAGCTCCTACCAGGCAGCTTCTCTGAGCTGGGATATGGACATACTGTGGAGCAGTGGATGTGCAAGGGTCTCACAGCTTGGGGTGTGGGGCCCAAAGCTGCTCTGGAGTCACCAGAGGGAGCACTTTTCTGGGGGAAAAGTATTCCTGCTGTAGGTCTGATGTGCCTGGGTAGGGTGGGAGCATCATGCAGAGGAGTGCCCATACCCTGCAGCGTCTGCAGAAGGGATTGGTGCTGTCCTTCCAGGATGCCCTGTGTGGGTGACAGTGGTGGTGGATGCTGTCAGAGGACTCTTAGACTGGATACCAGGAAGAAATTCTTAACAGTGAGGGTGGTGAGACAGTGGAACAGGCTGCCCAGGGAAGCTGTGGATGTGCCCTCCACAGGGCATTCGCAAAGGCAGGCTGGTTGGGGCCTCAAGCAACCTGGTCTAGGGGGAGATGCCCCTGCCCCTGGCAGGGGGTTTGGAACTCGATGATCTTCAAGGTCCCTTTCAACCCAAACCATTCTGCGATTCTATGACTCAGCCTGGCGCTGGGGTAGGGTGGGAGGAAGGGACAGGTCGAGGGTGCTGCCAGGGAAGGCCTGGGCAGTGCTGGTGCTCTGCTGTGGTACATCGCCCGCAGCCGCCAGTGCCAGGCTTCCTTGCAGCATCTGAGCAGCTCTGGTTACTTAACATGCAGCAAGTGTTGCGCTCGGAGAAATTTAGACGTAATTTTTTTTGTGTGTGTGTGCTTGCATGTAAATGTGGGTAGGTGCTGTCCTGATTGATGGCAATTAGCATTTTCTAACGGTAACAGATGTTCAGATTGCCAGGAGGCTGGTACCTAACGCCCACGCTGCCATCTGTTCCACTGGGCACTGCCTGGGGAAGCGGTACCAGCGCCGCAGACCTGTGAGTCCTTGTGGGGTGTATTTAATGGTATTGTGCAAGGGGCTGGGCTTGAGGAGGGGGGGGCAGTTGTTGGTGGTGGTTTGGGTGGTTTTTTTTTCTTTTTGTTTCATTGGCTTGTTTTTCTGGGGCAAAATAATAACAATAAAGATGTTTTCAGGTTTATAAATAGTGCTCTCTCTTTATTATGGGATGGAGACTTTTCCATCTGATCAGCAGCCGCGGTGCGAGGGAAGCGATCTGGAGAGCGCATGGAGCTGGGGATGCCTGGCCCGTGGTTTGTCATGGCTGTGGTGGGAAGGGGTAATGGCACTGATGTCAGGGGAGTGGCTGTGGGTGAGCCCACCGCCCTCCACCTGCTCCCCACAGCAAGCAGTCACCACTCTGCAGGGGAAAGGGCTGCTCAGCTGTGGCCATTGCTTGGCAGCTCTGCAAATGGAAATGGTGAAACATCCCAGTTTAAAGGCGTGGTTTAGGAGAAGGCCCAGTCCCCACTCTCCAGGCAGTCCCAGGTACAGCCCCTTCCCTCACCTGATCAAGCATCCAGATGCTGCCTGTCCCTCCCTGTGCACAGAAACCTCCCAGTTTCCTTCCCACCTGCCTTTATTTGCAGCCCTTTTACACCCATTTATTCTTGTGCCAACACTGTCCTTGTACTCAAGCAGCAAATTTCCTTCCCCAGTGCCTACTCCTGCTTATTTATAGAGAAGAAGCCTTGGCTGGGCTTGGATGAGCTCCTCCATCCTGCTGTCTTTCTGTCTGCTCCCTGGAGTAGCTCTCCATCCTCTTTTCGCTGCCCCTCCATCCCAGCTCCTCTCACGCAGGGTCATCCAGCAGCACGGATCCAGCCCTGGCAGAGCCTTGTGTGGCGGCGTGGCTGCTGCTGGCTTTCTCCTGGAAATCTCTTTGCCAGGCAGCCTAGAAACACACTTGCTTTTTTTCACAGATGCTGGAGCTGGTGACTCATAGTCAGCTTGTAACTGAGTAATATACCTAGATGTTTCTGTGTGTGTTTCTCCAGGTTAGAGCAGAGGTTCTCGTGCAGTCCCTATCCTCAGCAGTTTGAACTTTGTGCTGTGCAGTCGCTCTGGTCTCAAGGTCTGCCAGCCCCTCCCTGGGCTGAACCTTCACCTCCTGCCCAGCACATGCCTCCCCTGGCCCCTGCCAGCCTGTCTTGCCAGGGTGCTGCTGGCCCACCCACTCCTGGTCCTCTTGTCTGAAGGACAATACCAACCTGTTCTGGCGTAGCTGCCTTTGGTAAGGCAATGTTCCATCTTACCTGTCTGTGATGTATTTCCACATTGTTTTTCATTTGGCTTCTGTTCTGCATGTCAGAGAAGTTTGGGGGGGGGTCTGAGGGGTCTCTCTCTGCCCTAGATCTGTGCTGTGGCCCATTGCAACTTGACATGTCTGTGGCTGGGTTCTGGGTTGGGCCAGTTCTGGTGGGTTTCTGGGATGGATATTGCCTCCTTCCTCTCATTTGAACTCGTCGGACGTTGAACTCATTTGACTGTTGGACTTGATGATCTTCGAGGTCTTTTCCAACCTTAATGATTCTATTCTATGTTTTGGGATTTGCTCCTCTGTTCCCCTGCTCTGCTAAGGCAGCCTGCAGATGAGAGTGTGTTCATCACACTCCTCCTGAAAGCCAAAGCTAATTGCTCAAGCAGTTTTCAGGCAACACCTAGGTTAGTTTTATCTCTGCTCATCCATGCTGTGTAGCAGCCTTGCCTTTTTCCTGTATTATCGTTTTATTTACATAACTAATGAACCTTTCACTGCTATGCCACAGCTTCTCATTCAGCCCCTGGCAGTCCCAGCTCTGCCCCGTGCTGCTGCTGCCTCCCCCCAGCTGCTCGCAGGCTGCCTTTGCTCTCTGCTCAGGTCCTGCTGGCTGTGTTATTTATCTGCTCAGTTCTGGGTCGGCTCTCTCAGAGCTTCCTTCCTCTTGCAGGGGACTTTATTTACTCCTCCTGCATTAAATAAAGCTCTGCTGGCCTTACAGCTGAAGGCTGTGGCCTCTGAGCTCTTCTTGTCTGTACTCTTGGAGCCAGCCCTAGCACTGAGATATATTTTTGTTTGCTGTTGTGTTCTTCAGACTGACTCAACATGTGGCCACCTGAGCCGAGGTTGTTTTCTGCTGACATTGCTCCTGATCCATGGCTGTGCCAGGCCCTTTGCACGGCAGGAGGGTTTGTGAATGCCTCACACCTTGCCTGGGGCTGCCCGAGTGGTGCTGACACTGCTCTTTATTGTGAGCCACAAACTGCCACAAAGGCATGAAAAGATTCCTGCTGCAAGTTGTGCACCCTTCAGGGGAGAAGCTAAAAGACAAATGGGTGAAGAATGCTGAGAGACTCTGAGATGGGATTTGCAAAATCTGAGCTTTTTTTCCTTGGATTGTGCCCAATGACCATGTCATCCCCAGGGGATCTGACAGGCAGGTGCTCTGCTGTCTGGGTGTGCCAGGGCAGCGTGGGGGCATCCAGAAGGTGATGCTGGGCTCTGGGGAGCTGGCAAGGCTCGGGTGCTGGATGCCATAGCCAGGCAGAGGTGCTGGTCACTGGTGCATGTGGGGCACAGCATCACCCCACCCTGGCTCTTATTCCTTCCCTGCTCACCAGCACGTGACCTTCCCCACCCGTTCCTTTGGGATTTGTCTTTCCAGGGAGAGCTCCTCTGTCTGTAGCATGTCCCAGCAGTTCCTGTGCCCCTGGCCACCATCCTGCTCCCCTGCTCTGGCTGTTTGCTGTGATGCTGTAATTTGGACAATATTCCCTGGGAGAGGAGCTAGCTGCTGCCTGCCCCTGGCTGCAGGAGGGAGCTGGGGAGCCCTTGAGAGTCCTCACTTGTGTCCCTGACCATGCTGGGCTGGACTGGCTGCTCCATTCCCTGACACCCATCAGGTCACAGACTGGTGGGGACTGGAAGGGACCATCTAGTCCAACTCCCCTGCTAGAGCAGGCTGCCCAGGATCACATCCAGGCAAGTTTGGAATCTCTCCAGAGAAGACTCTGCAATGTCCCAGCAGCCAAGGCAGACCAGTGGTGGGTGATGCTTTCACCTTGGTCTAGTGGGGCCAGAAGGGATCTGCCACTGTAACCAAAGGAGCTGTGAGCGCTAAACTTGTGCACAGGACATCGAGAGAAGTTCTCCTCCCTCTCTACTCTGCCCTGGTGAGCCCACATCTGGAATATTGTGTCCAGTTCTGGGGCCCTCAGTTCAGGAAGGACAGGGAACTGCTTGAGAGAGTCCAGTGCAGAGCCACAAAAATGATGAAGGGAGTGGAACATCTTCCTTACCAAGAGAGCCTGAGGGAGCTGAGGGCTCTTCAGCTTGGAGAAGAGGAGACTAAGGGGTGCCCTCATTCATGTTTATAAATATGTAAAGGGTGAGTGCCAAGAGGATGGAGCCAGGCTCTGCTCAGTGATGCCCAAGGGCACTGGGTGGAAGATGAGGCATAGGAAGTTCCACAGAAACAGGAGGAAGAATTATTTCACTGTGAGGGTGACACAACACTGGAACAGGCTGCCCAGGGGCGTTGTGGAGTCCCCCTCTCTGGAGATATTCGAGACCTGCCTGGATGAGTTCCTGTGTGACCTGGTACAGGTGATCCTGCTCTGGCAGGGAGGTTGGACTGGATGATCTCTCGAGGTCCCTTCCAGCCCCTAACATTCTGTGATTCTGTGACCACACCTGGACACCAGCAGCTGACCCACAGCGTCCCCATGGTGCCACCACGGAGAGGAGCCCCAATCCCGCCCTCACCTGCGTCCCCTGGCTGCCCCACGCAGGGCTGGGGCCGTGTAGCACTGTGACTGGCACAAAGTTGTTTCCATGACACATGATTAGCTCTTCCCTGGGCATCATTAACATTTCTCTAAAAAGAGCTTGGCGTTCTGCCAGCTGCTTTGTAAGCTGTTCGGAGGAGAGGAAATCAGCTCTGTCTCCTTGGCAAACTGGGCCAGGGGATGGAAGTTTTCCGACACAGCTTGGCATCCAGGGCAGGAACCTGCTCAGCAGCAGGAGCCAGCGTTCCCCAGGCCCTGCCCTGGGTTTCCCATCACCCGGCTGTGCCGCTCGGCCGCCAGCAGCAAGAGGGGTGGTGATTAAATGACAAAAGGTGAATTATATAGAGAGTGTTTTCCTCCTCTCTGGAGAGCTCCCACGCTTTCTCTGAGGTTTGATTCTGAGGCATTTCTGGATTTTTTTTTCCCCTTTTCTTTTTTTTCCCCCTTTCTTTCCCTCCTCCCCTTCCCAATTTTCCTTTTAAAAACATGAGTCAGTTGTAGTGTGCAGCAAGGGGAATACTGGGAGCTGGGGCTGGCTGCTGTGGAGCCCTGCTGGAGTAAATCCCATTCTTGGTACTCAGCTGCTCCAGCTCAGGGAGGCTTTGCTGGGACTGCAGGCAAACCAGCTTCTCCAGTTCATGTCTGGAGTTTCTGACTGCTGTGCCCAGCTGGGAAGAGCCTCTGCAGCACAAATGGAATCCCTCAGCCCTGCTGAGCCCCAGCACCCCCCTCCTGGGCACTCCCCCCTGGCAGACACAAGTCTTGTTAGTCTGCATGCTCCCCTAGCCATACAGCTGATGATTGGCACACTCTCTTTGTGGCTTTTTTCCCACACCTATCCCCAATGCTCATGGCAGCAGGAGCAAAGTGAGCTGCACCCAGGGAAAGGTGACCCCCAGTACTGATTACTTTTTAAACTTTGCCAGAGCTGGACCCTGGCCCAGCTGTTTCCCCCTCAGAGCAGAACTGTTGGCAGGGAAGGAGAGGCTGAAAGCAGTCAAATAATTTATCAGGTGATGGATTGACTCAGGGCCAGGCTGGAGAAGGTTTATCAGCTGCCATCTCCAGGAGCTTCTCTGGCTGCAGCAGCCTGGCAAGGGGCTGGGACTGGTGAGGGCTGCTCCAGCACACCCCTGGGAGTGGGGCTGCACCCTAGGACCCTGTGGTTCCTGTGGTTGCACCTGGCAGCTTGACAAAATTTGGAGCTCTGGTGCAAGTCCAGAGCTGTGGGGTTTGACTTGCTTTCTTTTCCTCTGTTATCATTAGGTCTGGGACCTGGCATCATCCCTGAGCTGCCATGTGGCACTGCCAGGGTTTGGGATCAGCCGGTGAAAGGCTCTAGGGCAGCTGGACCAGGCAGGGTGAGGCTCATCTGCTGCTCTGGTGCAGCACTGGGAAATCTGCAGGCACTTCTCTTCCCTTTGAATGAGATGTTGGCTCTGGCCAGAGACAGGCATGGTGTGTGGAAGACTGCGGGGCACATGAGCCACTGCTTTGGGCAGAGGAGCTGGCAGGCAGCAGGCAGCTTTAGGACAAGCTAAAGCCTCACCCTGGCATGAGCAAGCTCAGCCCTCACTGCAGAGCTGGTCCCAGGGCACCCGGTGCTGCACAGGGAACGTGGTCTGGGATTGGGGCAAGGAGCTCTGAGTGCGGGCAGGCTGCTCCCCTGCTGCCTTTTTTTATTATTGTTATTATTTTTAATTGGAAAACAAGTTGGCTTCGCTGTCTGCCATTCCCCCTTCACTTGTTTCCCAGATTCACCTGGGAGAACTTCCCCGGGTGTTCACATCGGTGTCACCAGCCCGACAGCTTGCGCTGCTCTAATAAAATGGCTTCGTAGCAGAGGGTTTGATCTATTTTTAAAGCGAGCTCAGCGCTCTCTCCTCCCGCCCTCCCCCCAGCAGGCTCAGCTCAGCCCCAAGGCTCTTGGGAGCGCGGCAGGGGCGTGGGGCAGCTCGGAAGCCCCAAGCCTTTCGTTCCCTGCGCTGCGCCGCTGGCCGTGCCCGCGGCCGGGGGCTGGCCGTGCCTGACCCAAGCTCTCTGCGGCCTGGAGCTGGTCTGGCGTGACAGCAGCAGGGAGCAGGAGAGGGCTCCCTTTGCTGCTTTCTCAGAGAGAGGAGCTTTCCGCCTGCTTTTCATCCCTCGGAGCGGTGGATGTGCTGTAGAAATTAACATATGGAAACTTAGCTCCGCTTGGAAGTTTGGTATTTTCTCCCCGTTTGATGCCCTGTTATTAAAACTCAATTTTCTACGAATAATGTCCTTTAAATAGAATTCGTCTTCCAGCGATGACTCATATCAAAGCAGCAGCTCCTCGCAGGAGAAGGCAGGCACCAGGGCAGGTCTGGCACTCGCAAGCCTCGGGAATCCCCAGATTAGCTCCCGGTGCTTTGCCGTGCTCGGGGGAAGCTGCCCTTGTTGCCTCTCCTGCCCGTCCCACTTCCTCTGCCTGTGCCAGCTGTCAGTGATGCCCAGAGGCTTGGTTCAGGGATTGGAGTCTCCAGCACGGTCCCTGCAGGCCTCCCAGTCCCTGCTTGTGTGATGTGCTCCTGGAGTGGGATGTTGGAGTGAAGCTGGAGTGAAGCGAGGAAGCGATGGATCACCAGGCTGGCTATGTCCAGCCTCAAGTGGTGGCTGGGGAGATGTGGCAGCAGGACATGGGGCAGGCTAAAATTTGGCTTTTTCCCTTGCACCAGCTCTGTGTCAGTTCTGCTGGTGCTGGCTCTTTCCTGTGTGGATCTGCATGGCTGTGTTGTCTGTGTGGATGTTTTGTGGGCTGATGTGGCTCCTGTCTGTCCAGGAGGTGTGGGAATGGGCTGCTGAACTGCACTGAAAGGGACAGTAGTTGCTGAGCCAACATGTGCCTATCTGCAGCTTGCAAGTGCTGTGGGAAGCTTCTGGTCAGCTGCCTGGGCAGGCAGGGTCTTGGGCCAGGCTCTTCTGCATGAGACAGGGACATGGTTTGCATGTTGCTGCAGTTTGTCATTGAGTGCCAAACATTTGGCTGGGGAAAGGATCTTTGCCCTCTTGGTTAGGCTGATGAAGCTTCATTTCCCAAAGGGAAGGAACAGCACTGGGCTGCTGCCTGGCTGGAGTAGGCAGGAGATGGCAGGCTGGTGCTGCAGTTAACTGGGAAGGTTGTGGGTGGAAGGAGTAGGTGGCAAGGTGCTCGAGGGCACAACTCAGCCCCTGGGCAGAGTGTGGGCAAGGGGAGCAGGAGGTCAGGCACTCTGCCAGCTGGCACCGAGCCATATGGCAGTGCTTAGGACTGGGGCAGCAGGTGGAGTGGCTGGGCAAGAGGTGTCAGGGACAAAAACAGGTATGGGAATTGTGTCAGGGAGGCATTTTTTAGATGCTTGCTGGAGTAGAGAAGTGGTATTCCAGCAGGCAGGGAGGCAGGATGAATGGGGCTGGGGTTGAAGGGCTCCTGTCCAAAGCTGGCTTTCACCCATACTACAGCAAAACTGCATGAGATAATTTCCCCCTGGGGAGGAAGAGGAGGGCACAATTGAATCTTCCAACACTGGCAGTGTCAGGCTGGGGCAGCTCCAAGTGGTCCTTAACTCCTGCAGGAATGAGTTTTCTCCCACCTCCTGCCCCCCTCCCTGGGAAGCTGCTTGCTCCAGTTCAAAGTTACCTGCCAGGATTATTATTCTTTCTGGTCTGGCATCTGTTAAGGTGACAGCAGCCAGGGAAAGGAAAGGTATTGGAACAAATTTCTCATAAAAAGTAGCTAAGTTGATGAAACCATTACGGTGCCTGCATGCTGCACTCAATCATGGTGACGTGCCAGGGAAGAGGTGCACGGCGCTGCCACACGCCGGAGCTTTCCTGCAGCAGAGTGGGGCCAGCCCAGCCTTCCCATGGCTTCTGTCCCTGCATGGGCACACGTGCCCCTGAACTCTCCCCCCTGCCCATTCTGCAGCCAGGGCTTCTCCACCTCTCCCATTTCTCTTCACTGGCATTTAATGAGGGTCCTGGCAGCAGGTTCAGCTGCCATGGTGTAGCAGGGCACCTATCTCTGGCACAGTGACAGCATGGGGACAACATCTGGCAGCTGACACCGCTGTGGCAGTGCCTGCTCTGGGTCCTGCAGGGTCAGTGTGAATCCCTGGAGCCATCCATCAGAGATGGGCAGAGGAGAACTGGGCAGGCTTGGGCAGTCCTGCGGGAGCAGGGTCTGCGCTGAGTTCTTGCCCCAGGGCTGTGCTGTGGGCTGGAGTGGGCTGGAGCAGAGGCAACCAGGAAGGAGAAAACAGGGCCCAGTGCTGGAATTCCAGAGTGTTACATGCTTTTATTAAAAATCAATGATGCACTTGAGTGCTTCCACTTTGTCTCCCTGACAGCGAGGCCTCTGCATCAGCCGGGACACAGGATCCAGCACCACTCACGGCTCTTGTTATCACCCTCTCCTCTCTGCTGCTCACCTGCCCTGAAAGCCAACCAGCTCATCTCCAGCCCCATCAGCACCAAGATTTACAGCTGGTCTCTGCCTGTTGCTTGTCTCATCCTTCTCTTCTTTTTATTCCCATGATCGATTGTGCCCTGCTCCTGCTGCACAGCCACTGGGACAGCGTCAGCTGACCTCCTGCCCCATTCCCCCCCCGCAGGAGGTGTGCCGTGGTGTTAAAGTACCAGGGCAGGGTCTCGTTCCCCACCCACCCACCAGCCTGAGCCTTCCCCAGCTCCACTGGGGTTTAAGATGGCAGTGACCCACAGAAGTCTGCTGCCCACAGAAGCCCGAGGCTCTCCAAGCCCTCTGCCATCCTTCCTAGCAGCAGTTACTGATGTCATTGGCTTTTTGTATTCTGGGAGGAGCAGGGCTGCTGCATGTGAGCTGTGTGACCTGTGCTGCTGGAATGTGCTACACCCCTCCTCCATAGCCCTCTCTTGGGACCCCTGGAAATAAACCCAGCTTCTGGGGGGATGCAGGGAGGGCTGAAGCTGGCACAGTGAGGCAGGAGAGGCTTTCTACCACCAAGGTCACAGCCAGGACATATCTTCTGTGCACAGTGTTGGTTCTTAGACATGGCATCTGCCACGCAAAATTCGGTGAGAATCAATTTGCTGGCCCTGGCCCAGGTCCCAGTGGTTTGTCTGTGTCCAGCTAGGTCCCCCTGGGGCTTTACATTCTGCAAATGCCTTTTCCTGTAGAGGTGCTGCTCTGGGGACCGTAAAGAGCTGAGAGGGCTCCAGAAATGGCAGCTTATCTGTAGACCAGGTCTCAGAAATGTTTTTAATCCTTTTTCCACCCCCACAGCCTGCTTCATGCTAGGCTTGAAGTGGTCACCCATGTTAGGTGCTCCCTCCTGGTCTGGCTATGGAGCTGGTGGAGGAGGCACCAGGATGTGAAAGGAAAACCCTTTTTCCTGAAGGCGCTGAGCTATTCCTTACTCTGACCTAGATGTCAGTTTAATGCTCCAGCAAGTCCCAAGATTCTCATATGAAGTTGCCCAGGGGAAGATGATATTTCAGGAACACAGAAGCTTCTCAGCAGTGGTAAAGTGCATGAGCTTTCCCTGGCAGGAGCCTTGCAGAGCCTCCGTATGCTAACGACCACCGTGCCAGCCATGGAGCTGTGCCCCCCTCTCCTCAGGGGTGCAGTCACAGTGCCCGGGCACAGGAGTGTCAGCCATGCCCTGGCACACAATGGCAGTGCCAGGCAGAGCCGTGGTGCTCCTGGGACTGGGAGCTGGAACGTGACCATGAGCTGCTCGTGACGCCCTGTGCTCTGCAGCTGCTGTCAGTGCTGCCTGCCTGGTGCTTGCCCATCTTGCTCAGAGCAGCTCCCTCACAGGGATGCAGAGCAGAGGCTGTGAGCAGGCTGTGAAGAGGAATGTGGTGTAAGTGGGGGACAGACATTTAGTGTTCTGGGTAAATCCACATTTGCACACTTGTCCATTGCTGTGGCAGCCAGGTCCCATCTCCTGCATGTGAGCCAGCACTGAAACATGGGGAATGCTGCTCACCTCTGCCTCTCTGCTCTCCTCTTCCCATCAAATGTTTAATTGTTTTAATGAAGTGCACTGTGTTCCCCCAGGCACCCCCAGCCTAAGCCTGGCTCACACACGTGCTCTGAAGTATCTTAGCACGTGCCCAAGTACTGAGGAAGTCTGACAGGGTGAGGAGCAGTGGGGAAACACTGGATCTGTCCCCCTGAGTCTTGGTTTGGACCTCTCTGAAGGGCCACAGAGCTGCTCTGTCTTCAGGCACTAGAAGAGCTTGAGCTGGGACATTATGAGGTTTTGAGGTGGGGAGGAGGGGGGTGTTGACCTGGTTCTCTGCAGTCAGATGAGAGGTGTGGAGGTGGCCCTGCTTTCCTCAGCACCCCCATGGTAGGACATACCCTGTCCTTCTGCATGCTGCTCGTGCCAGGTGGAGAGTAACACTGATCCATGTCTTCCTCCCTTCAACTGCCTGATACCACAATCAATCATCACAAATGGCTTATGGCCCCATGCACCACTCTGGTGCTGACTGAAGGGTGCAGCTGAGCTGGGCACACGGGAGGGAGCTGGCAAGAGATGGCTCTGCCTGGTGTTGGAGCCATGGGGCTGCACAAAGCTGGATCACACAGGTTTGCTTTGACAGATCCACTTGAAAAATGTGGCAATTTCATTTTGGTGTTCTTACCTATCTTTATTTGGCTGCAGCAGCTGCAGGTGAGGACAAAGAAGCAGGGACAGAGTCTTATTGGCTGTTGGGATTGTCCTCAACATGCCCCTGCCCTAGGACAGGCTTGCATGCCCTCAGCTCCCCAGGGCATTGCCTGCTGCACTCTGTTCTGCCAGCTTCAGAGGGGCTTGGGACTACAGGCAGCACCAGCTGGCAGGGGAAACCTTCAGCTGCCTGCAGAGGGTTTCTGCAGGAGATTTTCTCCTTCATTGGACACATCTGCAGGTCATTGGAGCAATGAGGGCTGGGGAGCGAGGCTGCTGCCCTATAAAAGCCCCCCAGGGAGGGGCAGCAATGTGGTGGTGTTGGGAGTTCTGTTTTCAGTCTGCAAGTGCAGCAGTGTGGTAAGGAGCTGGAGCTGTTTGGTGTGGTCATGGGGGGAATTTTGTGCTTATTTTAGTCTCTCAGTGGCTTTTTTGATTTTTAATTTTCCTTTCCTGCCTTGTGCCTTGGTTTGCCTGCCTGTTAAACAGAGGTCCAATTTAACATCCTTCTGCAGATTTGCTTTTTTTGTGTCCTGGCAAATCAGGAGCCTGTCCCCTGCTTCCCCTGTGCCCCAGGCCTCCTCCAGCAGCCCCCGGTGCTAGTTTGGCACCAGATGTTCCTTGCTGCTCTTGTCTAAGTGGCTGTGCCCCCTTCCTTCCTTGTTCTCCAGTACCTGCTCTGTCCCTGCTAGGCTTGGGCACTTCCCTGGGGTGCTGTGGGGGCTTGTCCTGCCAGCTTCCCCCCCAGCTCCTTTATTGCTATTGGACCGTTTGTGGCAAGTGCCACTCGGCACAACTGACATCACCAAAAGTTGATGCTCTTGTCTTCCATTCCCCACACCTGCAAGTTGAGAGCTGAAAGGCTGTGCTCTGGCACTGGGAGAGGGCTCCCGAGATGAAATGCTCTCTGCCAGCAGCTGAAGTGACAGAAGCCCCATTAACAGTAGCATATGCCTGAAAACACACACGTACTGTGAGGGAGGAAGATGTGGGGTAGGGGGAGTGTGGAGCAGCAGCCCACAGGAAGGGGCGGGGTGGGGGGATGCAGGAGCTGGTAATTACTCTGCTGCCACTGGGATGCTCCTCGCTAATTTACAGCGTTAGTGGAATCGGGGATGTGATTCTTCCTCCTGAGCCCGGGCAGGGCTGTCCCCTGGTGCAGGCAGCCATAATTATCCACATTTAACTGAGGGCTTGTAAAATCTATTTGTCTAGCAGAATGTGAGTATAATTGCTGTGAGTTAAATAAGGATGCAGTTGTGGCTGGAGCAGGACCTTGCCTGATGGGGAGCACAGAAAGTTCTGTCTCCCTGGGCTCCTCCCTAGCACCCTGTGCTGATAGGGAGGGAGGCTGTTGGGGAGCATTTGGGGGTGTTCTGTGTATTGCTGCAACCTCAGCACAGACCTTTCCCCCACTCTTGCTGCTGGTCTGACTTCAGTGGATGTGCTGACGGCAGCCAGGCAACCTGTGAGTGTTCCCTGTGATCTGCTACTTTTTATCTTCTCTCAGCTTTGGCCCTGGGGCCGCTCTGGGTTTGTTTTACTCAGTGAATGTGCTTGCGAAGCTGGTCCCCCTGGTTTGCTGGACTCTTCCACAGGGGTATGTCAGTGTGCTGGGGGTTTTTCCCCTCAGTAGCCTGCCTTTCCCTCAGCCCAGACTGCTCCTGCCCTCCCTGCAGCCTCATGGTGTGGGGTATATCCTGGTTGGCCTGGAGTTTGAGTGCTGTGGGACTCTCCAGAAAGATGGGGAGCAGAGGCTAAGTGGTGCTTAGTGGTCTTTCAGGTGGGCACCACCAAGGGTGGGAAACCTGCCCTGGAACTCCCAGGTTCTGGTTGCTGAGTCCTTCCAAGACCGGTTTCCCAAGGTGTTTTTAAGACACTTGCATCTTTGCTCCTGACAGGCTGTTTCCTCTGCCTGGAGTGACAGTAACAAACCTGTGACTTGGACCTGCTGAGCCTGGAGGAAACGGCACTGGGGTGGCAATGGCTTCATCTGTCCCCTTGGCCTGGGCACAGGTCGCAGGCTGGGCAAAGGGCCTTGGGGACTGTCCTGCTCGGAAACCAAGCTGGCAGGAGGGGAGTAGTGGTAGGCAGTCATTCTCTATGGCCGTCTTCCAACTACCCCCCCTAGAACCAGGGCAGGATACAGAATGTCCCTTCCCTTCATTAGGGTGTTTGTGGATGCAATCTTACTAACAGCTCAGTTGAAAGGCTTCTTGTAGCCACACAGTCAGCTCCTGGGTGGGGATGGGTGGGAGTGCTGGCAGCATCCTCAGGATGCTGGGACCACTCTTGGTGCTGGAAAAACACTGGTGACATGGTAAATGTGCAGAGAAGAGCTACAGAAATGGCTCACAGGCTGGCAGATCTGCTCTGCTGTGGGAAATGCAGCCTAAGTAGGTTGAACTCTTCATCCAAGGGAAGTTTAAGAGGGTGGCTTTGCAACGTAGGTCGTTTTAGGCTGTGATCAAGAGATTTCTGCAGGTACAGAGTGCTCTAATTTAGCAGGGCAAAGACATAACAAGATCCAGGCACTGAAAGCTCCAGCTAGACAATTTTTTTTTTTACTAGAAAAGAAGTTCATATTTTTATCAGGGAAGGTAATTAACCACTGGAACAGCTTAAGCCTGTGGGGGATTCTCCATTGCTTGACATCTCTGGATCAAACCCGCATATCTGTCTGGCAAGGATGTGGTAGCGTGAATGAACATGGGATTAGAGCTTGGCTGTCTTCAGCTCCTCTTCTTGGGCACTGTACTCCATGGGTCTAATGGCCCTTGTAGCCTCAGGCTGTAATAAGCCACAACATTCAGTGTTGATACTTGGGGGTAGGTTAAAATGTAGGTTATGGCAAAAGAGATGGAGCACTAAGGCACTTGGAAATTGGAATTGAGAGTGTGTCTGGCTGTAAAGAAGGAATCTTGTTTTCTCTGGGGATTTCTTGGAGGTGGCAATGTGCTGAAGTTACCCTCAAAGCTGGGTAAGAAGAAAGCAAATGATGATATGGGCTAGGGGCATGCATGAGGGCTTTGTACACTGGGAGTCTCTGCTGGGAAGAAGCCCTAGCAGAGGATGGTTTTAGTGGGGGATTTAGGGCTTGGGCACCTCTAGCTGCCTGCTCACAATCTGGGTATGCCTTCAAATACCCTCAGGAGGTAGTGGGGACTTGCCAGCCCTGTCCCTTTTATCTGAGTTGGTCTCTGTTGTTTCTGAAACCTCCATGTGGTGTGTGACTGTGGGTCAGTGCTGCTGCAGAGGGCACAGAGCTGCAGCTGGGCTCTGTTCTGCATCAGTGTGCAACTGGTAATGGGCAGAGTTGCTCTGTGTATCTTGCAGGTGATTCTCTATGCACCCCAGCACATTATTGGTTGGTTGGTTTGTTTTTTCATGTAGTGCATCAGGGCTTGCTCATTTTTGTCTTGAGGTCCACAATAAATCCTTCTCCTCTGGGGCCACTTACGTATGTGCCCATCCTCAGCATGTGCCAGTTGCAGCTCCTTCATCCTGCAAGGCAGCCTCTGCCCTCTCCCTTCCAGCCCCTAGTCTAGTTCTGGCACTGTCCCTGTCTGGTATCTATCTGCAGGAAAGTGAAGAACACTTTTTTTTTGTCCTTAATTATGAAAATCAGACACTCCAAAGCCAGGCCTGTTTGTGGTTTTCTAGCCCATTTTTGGTAGTGTTTCTGGGTAGACTGTGCTGCTTTGCTTTATTTGCAAGATCTGTGTAATGGGATATTGGAAACTCTCCTGAAGTCACAGAATTCCAGGCTTGTGGGGGTTGGAAGGGACCTCTGAAGATCATCTTGTCCAGCTCTCTTGCTAAAGTAGGGTCACTCAGAGTAAATCACACAGGAAGGAATCCAGGTGGGTTTTGAAAGCCTTCAGAGATGGAGACTCCCTAACCTTTCTGGGCAGCCTGTTCCAGTGCTTTGTTGCCCTCAAAGTGAATCATTTTTTCCCCCTTATGTTTATGTGGAACCTCCTGAGTTGCAGTTTGTGTCCACTGTGCCTTGTCCTGTCACTGGACACACTGTGAAGAGTCTGGCTCTATCCTTCTGCCACTCACCCATCAGGTGTTTAAATATTTATAAGTCCAAGTCAGTTGTGTTCCCTTCTGTACTGATGGACCCAGCTACTTGCTGGGGGAATGAAATCAGATTGGGGTTGTCCTTAACACATCACTATTGGCTGTTGCTTGTGCAGCTCCATCTCCTGAGGTGGGTCACCATGGACAAATGGACAGCTGTCTGTCCAGCAGCGCTGTGTGCCTTGTGCTCAGCAGCGTCGCTGGGGCGGGCACGGGGGCCTGACCTCTGCCGTGCTCCCGTGTGGAGCTGGGCAGCACATTGTCAGAGCAGGCAGGACGTTGGCTCAGCATGTGCTGGGAAGGTTCCCAGGGCCATCCATCTGCTCCTCCATGGCAGTGTGGAATTTGTGCAGAGCCAGCGAACCGATGGCCGCGGGTCGGGGCCAGCCTGCTCGGGAACCTTCTGCCCAGCCCCAGCGTGCTGGGGGATGGAGGCCTCCGCTTGCTGGCAGGCCTGGGCAGGAGCTTGCCTGTGGTGTGGTGCTGCCAGGGACCCAGCGTGGCACTGGTGGCTGACCGTGTTCCCGATGGAGGAGCATCCTCTCCTGCCGACTGGGGCCACAAATAGCAACTGAGTCACTCTGGGATGGGACCAGCTTCCCAGGCACCATGTTTTTCCAAACAGTGTTGAGTCTTTCCTATGCTCAGAGACTGAACCCTGTACCTAGAGAGGGTTGTGCCACAGGACAGTGGTGGCTAGAGGAATTTCTGTCGCTTCTCAGTGAGACAGGGGCTTGTTGTGCACCATTCTTGTGGGGCACTTTCCCTGCTTGTGATGCTTGCAGGTTGCTCTGTACCAGGGACTGAGGCAGGAGGAGTAGTTGTGCTGATCTTTAAATTCCTAAGCATCAGGGACTGCTCCTGGTCCCTGCCACATGAGCATTTCTATCACATGATGCCCAAGGGCTGTGGGCAGGTGAGCAGGGCAGTGCCAGTCCACCCTCAGCACAGCAGAGCTGGCAGGGGAGCACCACACAGACTTATTGCAGCTCTTGTTGAGGACAAGGCGTCTTCACCCCACGCATCTGCTGCTCTTTGCCTTCATCCTGGGGCCATCCCTGAAGCACTGAGGGCACTCCAGCCCTCCTGGCTGAAGGGGAGAAAATAGGGGATGTGGCATGGGGAGGGTTAACATAAAAAGGTTTTTACCCTGTGGCGTAAACACCACCGAATGCATGTTTGCCTTCATTTGCATATTGAAACATATCCTAAAGGCCCCTCGTTTGGAAAGTTCTGGGTTTTTACTCCATCTTCCTATAGAGGGGAGGAAATTATTCATAATTAAAAAGTAATAATAATGTGGAATGAAGGAACCCAGCTGTATCATACCCAGCACAAAAGGGGGAGCGTGGGGAATCTATTTTTAATGGTTTCCACAGCAACAGAGGTTTTGTTTACAGTGATTTTCCTCCTGTGCTGTGAGGCTGTTCCCAATTTACATTTGTAAGAAGGCCTTGCACAGGGGGTCTGTCACTGGAGGGTGCTCTGGGCACTCAGGGAGGATGCTGAGACTAAGGTACAGTTGTGGAGAGGCTGGTGTTTGTGTGATGGGGTGTGATGAGCAAGGCGGCTGCTTGGGCATTGTGCCCTGACCTGTGGCATCCCTGCTATCCCCAGGCTGGGCTGTGAGTGGCACTGGAGGCCGTGTGGCACAGATAAATGTCTGCTAAAGGCCAGGCTGAGACTTTCAGATTTACAGTTGCCTCCAGGAGCTGAATGGTGACCTCGCCAGCTGGTGCACAGACCCACTGGCATGGAGACCCTGCCTGTGTCCACAGGGCATGAGCTGCAGCATGGTTCCCTTGGGAAGGCTGTGGCCATGCCAGAACTGGAGGAGCTGGGTGCTGTGGCAAGGGGCAAGCTCAGGCTGTGCATGGGGGACTGTGTCCTGCCATTCTGCTGGCCTGGGCCAGGGGATCTTGTATCTCTTTAGCCCATCTGTTCACTCTAAGTGACCCTTGGAGTGGTGGTTTCCCTCCTGTATAGGAATCTAGGTTCTGTTCCCATAGCTGGAAGAGGAAGATGTTGCTTGCTGCCCTGCCTATCTGGCTTGGCTGCAGCTTGCCCTGGGTGCAGCTGCTGGGCTCAGCTGGGGTCTGCAGTGGGTGCATCGAGGGCCACAGGCTCTGGAGAGGACCTGTGTACCCCTGCTGCAGTGTCAATAACGGAGCAGAGGAGCTGCTGATTATTAGAGAGCTCTTTCATCTGGCAGGCACAGGCACAACAAGATCCAGTAGCTGGAAATTGAAGCTCTCCTGATAGGTACAGGTTTTTAACGAGGGCTAATAGAGCAATGGAGCAATTTGCTGGGAGCTCATTGCATTCCTTGGCACTGGGTCTCTCCCTCTGTGGCTCCTGAGAGCAGATATGAAGTAGTTTAGCTGTGAGCGTTTTGATTGCCAGAGGGATTGTGCAGCTCCCTGGGCAGAAAGCAAGGGGAGGGTGAAAGGGGTTAGTCTGTGGTCCCTCCTGAAGTCTGCCAAGGATGCTGTTCTCTAGGAAGATGAGAAGGTGGATAAGGGCTCTCCTGCTTTTTCAGGTTTTCTTCCTTTGGGAGTGGATGGTGAACAGCTCTCTCCCTCTCTTCTGGGTGCTTTAGTCATTTCTCCCTAGGGATGGTACCTCAGCTCTGCTTCAGGGTAGTGACAAATGTGCCAGCCCTGAGGACCCAGGACTGCCTTTGGTTCCGCTCTCATCCTGTGCAACCAAGTACATGAGGATGTCCCTCAGGAGCAGAGCTCTGCTCCCACACCTAGGGTACCTCCAGCATCTGGTACTTTAATTACAGACTGATTTCCACCAGTAGAGTGCAAGGCTGACTCTTAGTGCTGTGGTCTGAAGCTGTGAGTCTGGACTTAACCACTCAAGGGAAATAGAAGCTTGAAGCTGGAGTAAATGGTGCTTGAGGGCTCTTTGGGACTATGGCTGATCCCAGCTGGGGGCTGCCTGGGGAAAGGGTGTTGGCCCCTTCCAGCTGCATGATGGGGAGCTTCTGCCTGGAGATCAGCTCCTTTTATGAACCAATAAAAGAAGGTTTTTATCACCTGTTCAAGCTAATTTTCTGTGGTTTGTAATGGCTTTGGGAAGCAGGTAATTGCAGCGATCGCATTACATGTGTAGGCATTAAAGGGAATTGAGGGGACTGTGTGTTAATTAGCTGTACTTGTGTGGAACCTGAAACATATTAACCTTCATATAATCCCAAACTATTAGGGATGAAGAAGGGATTTAATGATGGGAGAAGCAGAAAAACAAAAAGCAATTAAGGCTCCTTTTTCCCCAGCATTGCTGGTGTGTTGAGTGCTGGGGAGGGGGGCCGGGATGGGACTGGCACAGCAGCCCAGCAGGCAGGATCAGGAGTCTGGGGGAGGAGGTGGGAGGGCCCCACCGGGGTTGTGGGGTGGGATGAATAGGGCTGAGAGCTACAGGCAGGTGCAAATTCCTCCAGCAGCAGCATCCCCAGGTGGGAGGATAAGGAGGCAGACCAGGACATGCATTCAACCTCCTGATGCCCTGATCTTCCCCATCTTTTCATCTTCGCATCACTGGGCTGGGACACGGATGCTGCAGAGGCAGGTGTGTGTGCTGGGGAGCAGTGATCTCTGCTGGGGGATTGCCTGGCTCTTCTTGAGCAGCTCTGTAAACGCTGAACTTTGAGTGCTCTCCTGGCTGCAGGTCTGCTGGGCACAAGGTAGCCTGATGGCCAGTGGTGAGTGGCCTTAGGCTGCAGCGTGAATGTGGGACAGGACAGGTACTGCTTATCTTTAAAATCCCTGGAGATGCTGTGTGATGCTGCTGGGGAACAGCTCTATGGTGCAGCTGCTGGCTGAGCATCCTGAGGCTGTGGGTATCCTGATGGGAATTGCAGAGGAGCTTAAGCCCTGAGGGGGTGATGGAGACCCTGGTCTCTGTGAGGACCAGGGCAGCAGGGCCAAACAGAGCTGGGATGAGAGAGATGGAATCTGGAGCTGCAGGAAAGTATAAATAGTGTCTCCATGGCAACTGTTCAACATAAACTCTTTCCTCCCTGATTATGGAATTAATGATATTCTGATCAGTCCTGGGCTGCTCCCCCCCGTGGCAAAACCCTTCAGGTGTTTGTTATTTTTCATGCTCCTTCACAAGAATGGGCAGTTGGTACCTTATGCTGCTGGTGGCCCTGGCTCCCCCACATTTTGGAGAAGGAAGAGCCCTGTCAGCTCCTTTCTTGCTTCTCAAAGCCTGGGCTAGAGGTTTGGAGGCAGGAACAGGCTCCTCTAAAGGTGTTTAACCTGCTCCTGCTCTGGTTGCATGGAAATGGGGCAAACTTCTTGCTTCCCGCTCAGGTGGGTGCTGGTGGCTCAGGAACTGTGTGCTGAGCCCCGTCACCTTCCAGGGCTGTGAGGCCTGGAGGGACTGGGGCATCCCTGGTGCCGCGCATCTGGCTGCTAACCATCCTCCTCCATTGCACATGTGCAGAGCGGCAGCCTCCTCTCCCCAGGGATTTGCCTGTTCTTCCCTGTCTGTGCACAGCAGTGGCACGTGCTGTGACTAACATGACACCTCCTGCCCAAAACTGTCACTGCCCAGCCGGGCACATGAAGCCGTTGAGACAGCTCCACTTTCCCTGCTGGGAGCTCTGGTGCCTTCCCCAGCAATCGTTAATATCCATCAGCACCATGCAAACAAACTCCCCGCTCCATTTATTCCACCCGGCTCCCGATTTAATTAGGTTTTCCAGTTTTCTGCTTGTCCTGGGCCGATCACTCCTTAAAACAGTGGAGAATTAATTTGCACCTGCTGTCAGAAAGTGTCTCTCCCCAGTTAGAAAAATAATTAAGCCATCATCACACATCAGGGGTAATGAATCACCGCGCTCCATTCCCTTCACAGGTCGTTTGTTTCCTTCCACACTGGCAAAGAAGGTGCAAACTAAATGTGAGCAGCTGCCAAGTTATCCCCATTCCTGCTCTGCCCAATTTCATTCAAACTCCATGGATTTTCCAGCTGAGCTGGACCATGGCCTTTTGGAAAGGTTCTAAGCAGGTGGGTGTGTGAAGTTTCCCAGCAGTCCCAGGGATGAGAACCTGGATTTTTGCTCCTCCTCAGTGACCTATGGGTTTCTCTACCAGAAAGTTTGACTCCTGTCTGCTCATACCACCTCCCACCTGTGGCAGCATCTTGTTGGGCAGGGGAGCTCAGCCCAAGCTTGAGACTGGCACTGGGCAGACCAGCAATCTTGTGGTGCCAGCCTGTAGGCTGGTAAGGGACAAGGAGCATGCAGTGGCACACTGTGGGAGAACAGTGGAGCTACCTGCAGTAGCTGAAGTATGCCTTACACCAGATCAGGCAGAAAATGCTGTTTGTGTCCTCTGTCAATAGGAACATAGTGCTTGGAGTGGCTGTGGAGGTTGGTAGAAAGGAAGGAGGGTGATGTAGTAGGACCTGGTACCTGTGGGGGGTTAGCTGTGTGTAACCCACAGCATGACAGGGGCACAGGCACTCCCAGCCTGCAGGTCTGTGTGGTGGCTCTGTGTGTGATAAAATGTGGTTTAGTTTTCGAGTCTGGACACAGTACAATGCTGGGGAGGAAGTGCTCCCACTGATGGAGAATTTTATTTGCATAATATGACAGTTACTGACTTGGGTCAGGAAGAATTTTGGGTCAGGTAGGGGGTTGGTGGAGACTTTGTCCTGTGCAGGTGGATTCTGCTGATGGTGGTCAAACGAGGACTTTAATGAACCATTTCCATGACCTCTGTCCCCATCTCTCTTCTTGTGCCATGTTGCATTTGGGACTTCTAACCTTTTACTCCACAGGAGAAGATCATCCCATGCTTGTGGAGTGGCAGCTGTGGTGGGATGCTCCTGTACATCCTCTGTGGCCTGTAGTGGAGGCAGTGAGGAGACTCCACGTGCTCGGAGAGATCCCAGCTCTCTGTGCAGGTGCCCTGAGCAAAGGCTGTGCTGCATTATTCTCCCTTACAGGGGTGTTTTTATCTCTTTGTGAGGGTAACTGTGTTCACCAGGAGTGTCTGAACTGAGAGCTGCTAGGCTCAGGGAAGATGCTTCATGTTTAAGTAAGGTAGAGATTTTGGAGGATGCAGCACAGACAGCACCTCTCCTCCTGTCCCCTTTCCCAAGTGCCAGGCTGGCGCTTCCTCCTCTTTGCAGTAAATTGCTCTGTCACTCTGCATATGGGAAGCATGTGGGGGAGTGAGCTTGCATCCAGGATAAGAAGGGGCTGGGAAGGTGGATGAGCTCCACGCAGCACCCCCAGCCAGTCTGAACAAAGCTGCTGGGTCCCTGGGGAGGACCGATCCCTGCGAGCAGCTTGGGCTTGGGTTTGCAGCATTTGGGGTCTGCAGGGACGTGCTGGTGGGGGTGAAAGTGCCTGTGAGCGAGGCCAGCAGACTCCTTCCACTTGTAACTGGTGCCCCATCTGGTCTTGTCATCTGCAATGAATCTTCCCAGGGTGCTGGGGTTACTTGAGGAGCCTTCCAAAGGGAAACGCTTCGTGGCAGCAGAGTGCCCGAGGCATGGTGTGAGTTGTGCCTTTATGCTGGTGGCCACGCTGGCCACACAGTGCCATCAACTCCTGCTCTGTGGGCACAGTGAGTGCAGATGAAATGCTTGCCTTTGCCTGCACTGATTTGTGCTCACACCTGCTCACATGAAAGCCCAGTGCCCACTTCAGTGCCAGCTGATTAAATTAAAGTCCTAGTGAGTTTGAATAATTTTCCCTGTGAAATGTGGCAGATGGCCTCCATTAGGCGTCTGCTCCCAGCATCTGCCAGGATGTGATCAACCCCTCTTTGGAAAATGCACAAAAGGGAGTGGAAGTGGAGAGACCTGGGAATGGGAACCTATCCCTTCCATCCATGCTCTCTTTGGAAGCAACTGATGTTCTGCAGGAGCAGCATCCACGTGTCCTTCCAGCCACTCTGTGCACACACTGCTGTGCCCAGCAGTGGCAGGAAGAGGGATGGGGCTGCTGCACCTGGCCCACCAGTCCAGGTCACCCCAAGGGTAAGCAGATTCCTGAAAATGAGGTGTGTAGTCCCATCCAAAGCTGTGCTGTGCCCTGGTGCCACCAGGCTGACACTGCAGAACTGGATGCTCATCCTGGACAGCCGGAGCAGCTCTCCGATGCTGGGACAGCTGGGGATTGCTGCCGGTGTTGGCTGGGCTTGGAGGTCCTGCAGGTGTTTGTACTGAACCACTCCAGCCCCAGGGCATGCACACAGCCTGCTGTGAGTCCTGCCAGCCCTCCTGTCCTCTTGCTGTAGTCTGTGCTGCAGAAGGTGTCTGGCACAAGCAGTTGAGGGAGCTGTTGTTGTTCAGCCTGGAAAAAATGAGGCTCAGGGGAGACCTTCTCACTCTCTACAACTCCCTGAAAGGAGGCTGGAGCAAGGCAGGGATCAGTGCCTTTCCCCAGGTCACAAGTGATAGGATAGGAGGAAATGGCCTCAAGTTGTGCCAGGGGAGATTTTGGTTGGACATCAGGAACAATTTCTTCCCCAAAAGGTTTATCAAGGCCTGGAACAGGTTGCCCAGGGAAGTGGTGGAGTCCTCACCCCTAGAGGTATTTAAGAGGTGTGTAGGTGTGGTGATGAGGGACATGGTTTATGGCTGACTTAGCAGTGTTGGGTTAATGCTTCGACTCGATCTTAAAGGCCTCTTCTAACCAAAACCATTCTATGATTGCCTGACATGCAGCTGTGTGCATGTCCCTCCATGCTACAAAGGGCCCAAGGCATGGAGCGCTGCAGGTGTATGGGGGTGTCCCATCTCCAAATGCTGCACTCAAGGGGCTGCTGGCACAGCAGAAAGTGCTGTCACAGGCTGCCGTGCTGGGATCTGCTGCTGATAGGCAGCGTGTGGCGCCGGGACCAGCGGAGCGTCCGCTGTGTGTGACAGAAGGGGGCAGGTTGCGACACGTCCCCCGTGTAGGTGTTAGCGGCAGCCGCTCGTGCTCCAGCCTGGAGGGGGGGGATGGAAGGAGCCGGGGGATGGAAGGAGCCGGGGGCAGGCGGCCGTGACGGTCGCGGTCGCTCCCGCCGGCGGGGCCGGGCTGCCGGCAGGTGGCAGCGGCTGCCTGCGACGGGCCGGGGCCGCTGCGGGGAGAAGGCGGGAGGGCGGCCCCGGGCTGGGCTCGGCCGGCGGAAAGCGAGCGGGAGGTGCTGGGCCGGGCTCGGCCCGCAGAGGTGCAGAGCCGTCGGCGCATCTGTCAGGAGCCACCGGGGAGCTCTTCGCTGCCCGGTGTTGGCTTCCTCTCGGCCCGGGGCATTTGGTTCCTGCTGCCGCTTGAACGTGCTGCGGACCGGCCTGTCCTCCGCGGGAAACCCACGTGTGGGTGAGCCCCGTCGTGGGCTGGAGCTGTCCCCGCAGCCCCGTGGGCAGAGCCGTCCCCGCTATGGAGTCTGGAAGGGCGGAGGGGGATGCGCTGGGGCGGCTGCCAGCGCGCAGGCAGGGGCACTGCTCAAGCGGAGATCGATACAAATTAAGATGGTTTCCCTTGAAAACAGCTTAATAAAGCGAAAAAGGCGATAAAGCTGCGCTCAAAGCCTCTGCAAGCGCTGCAGGATGGAGCTGGCTCTGGGCAGCTGCCAGGGAAGCTCGCTGGGGACCGGCGGCAGGAGGTGCCGTAGGGGCTGCCGCTGTCCCCCCGCTCGCAGCAGCGCTCCCCCGGCACTGCAGGGAGAAGGCAGAGCTCTGCTCAGCTGCTGTTTGAGCGCGGGGGAAGGTACCAATAAAACTCCCTTCCCTGCCCCAGAGACCTTGCAGCAGGATTGGATGCTGTAGCCTGTGTTTGAGAGCAGAAACCGTGCTAGGGAGGAGGAGGAACTGCTGGAGGCTACCCAGCATGCCTGCGGTGGCGGGGAGAAGGCTGCAAGTTGGAGGATAATCCGGGAGAAGAGTGTTGTGCGCTTGCCTGCATGCGCTGAGCATCTGCAGCGGGACGGGGAGGTGAGAGGGTCCTCCGAGCCCCAGGCAGTGCGGAAACTCAGCCTCTGCCATGGGCCTTGCTGCATCCCTCTGCTCTTGTATTTTGCCCTCATCACAGATAGGTGTTCTCCTTCAGTTGCTAATTTAGCCATTGTTGTGTTCTTTTAATTAAATTAGCATCTTTTAATACACTTTTGTCCTGCCATCACAGCTTAATGTCTCTTCAGCTGCAGGGAGCCCAGAGCTCCTTCCAGGCCTGTGGTGTGCATGAGAATGCTCAGGTGGACTGGCACCAGCCAGGGTGCAAAGTGGAGTGGTGGGTCCTATCTGTTATATCCTGCAGGTCCCTGGAGGGAGACCACAGAGAGCTCCATCCTCACCAGGTGATGTCCTTGGTGGGAAGGGGAAGGGAATGCAGCCGTCCTTGAGGCACCAGGGCCACACATTCCAAGGCTGGTCAGCTTAGAGCAGCCTGAGTGCTTGGCTATTGCCTGCAAATTGTCAGGAACTGTCCTTCTGCCAGGCATGCTGCTACTGCTGTGGTTGGAGAGGCTAGCACATCTGCCTCCTCCTTGACCCCCTCTTCCTGTCTGCTCACCTTAGAGGTGGGGTCCAGGCACCTTCTTGCTGCCAGCCCCAGTGGTCCGCACTGCGGTCGCTGGTGCCTCCTCTGCCAGGGTCAGGCAGGTGCTCTGCACGCTGTAATGGATGCACCAGCCTGTCTATTAACATTTTCACACAAGTCAGTTCTCTTCCTTAAGTGACCTTTAAGTGTGATGCCTGAGTGATAATTGGCCAGCAGTGAATTCAAGGCGCTGGCAGGATGAGTCTCTATCCTGCTGGGCTCCTCTTGGGTTGACTCCATCCCTGGCATGCTTTGGCAGACTGAGGAGCCCACGGGTGCAGCAGGTCTGGGTGCCCTGAGGAGGTGAGCAGTGATGGGTGCTAGTGTCTGCATGGTTTTATCCCAAGAAGGGTGCTGCAGTTGCCCCCAGCTCTTGCTCTTGAGTGGTTATGCTTGCAGTCCCCTCTCCCTGCCATGGGCAGAGCACAGTGTGGCCTTGCTGCTGACTGTCCCCTTGGTTTGGGTGACAGTGAGGGTGTTACAAGCTGTCAGCCTTATCAGCTTCTGTCAGGGTGCTTCAGCAGTGCTGGTGTGGGTGCTGTGGGTAGCATGGTCCCAGTGCAGCCCTTCAGCTGGGCCTGCTGTGGCATCATCCTGGCATGGTTTGTGCCTAGCCGTGGAGACAGAGGTCCAGCCGTGCCGCAGTGAGAGGCTGCTGGTGTTACTTAATCCTGTGCCTTTGCTCTGCTTGTTTCCTGGCTCACTGAGGAGGGGCAGGCCGAGAGAGGCTCCTGTGGTTGCCCTGTCTTGCGGAAGTGCAGCAAAACACCTCAATTGTTAGTCGGGGCTTGTCAGCTCTATCACAGGAGCGCTGGATAAAGTGTTCCAGTGAAGAAGATAATTGAAAATCAAAAAAGACTTTGTTAATTTGATTAGGCAGAGCCGTAGTTGAATTGTTCTTCATCAAAAGAGATTTAATTTTGACATGCAATTAAATCCTTCTGCTGTGCTGGTGCCCTGTGTGTTCCCAGCAATAGGGCAGCCTGAGGGGGTGGTTTACAGGACAGCAGAGATGAAATGTGCTGGCTGGGGGGCAGAAGGGAGGAAGAGTAAGGGGAGTGCAATGTGTGACAGGTATGATGGGAGTGCAGAGGTGAGGAGAGTCCGTTGTGGCAAACATTACTGATTTAATGCAGACTTTGAGTTGTGCATGCAGGAGGCAGCTCTGATCCCCTTGCTCTGTGGCTGTACCCTCTTCTCATCTGCCCAGATCTGAAAGTAAAGCCCCAACCTGCAGGGCTGTGGTTGTGTCTTTGCTGTCAGCTGGCTTCTGCACAGCAGCTGGAGCAGGTTTGCCGCAGGATCAGCACCCTCTGGCTGGGCAGGAGCTGCATCCTGCTGCTGGGAGCTGGGGTGGGCAGCACTGGCATGGGGGTCTCCAGCCATCCTCCTCACTGGCTGCTCCCCACACAGATAAGGCAGAGAATTATCACTGCTGCTGAGCTGAGGTGCCATAATCCTTCCCCACTGTGCTGGTGGGGGCGATGGCTGAGTGGAAATCCCACAGTCAGGGTTGTGGATTTGGAGCTGCTGGCGAGAGAAGGAGCTCAGTGGGATGTGACAGAGCTTTAAAATGTGCAAAAAAAGAAAAGTCTTCTCGAAGGGAGCAGAGAAAAGCCCTCTTGGTGAGGAAGAGCTTTAGGGAGACTGGTGGGAGGTCTGCGTACTGCAGCCACAGCATGTCGTTTAGCCCTGGCATCAGGAGCCCTGTCGAGGTGTGGTGTGGGTGGGGAGTGTGGAACTCGGTCAGTGCTGCAGCTCACTGGGGGCTGGACTCTGGCTGGGCTCTTTGTGGTGCTGCCAACCTGGCTGGGGCCTGGCTCAGCTTGGAGCCTGAGGCCAGTTCAATGTAAAGCACCTTCTGAGCTGAGCCCCGTCCTTCCCTGGGTTCACCTCCGTGGGGGCACACCAGGTGCTTCATGCTACTCTTGGCAGAGGGAGAGCTTTAGGTCTTGGTGTTGGCAAAGCCTGCAGTGCCATGAGCTGTCCATGGTATTGTGCCCTGCCCATACCTCTGCCTGGGCTCAACACCAGCAGTGAGGCTGGGAACTCTTGGCACTGAGGGATTTCAGCTGCTCTGATCTAATTCTTCTTAGACTGGATGGAGCCACAGTGAGATTTTCTATTACAGCCTCACTCTTCCACTTGCCAGCCCAGAGGAGCACAGCTCTGAGAGGTGATGGACTTGGCCATGCAGGAGGCTTTTTAATTCCTGTGCTGATGGGCCATTCGTGGCGCCTGGCACGAGCTCTGAGCTGGTGCCCTGGGATGGCAGGGTGGCAGCAGGCTCATTGCTGAGCAGACTGGCAGCCTTTGCAGTCCTTGCCTTTCCCTTGTGGAGGTGAGGTGGGGAAGTGAGCAACAGCTGATGTAAATCCAGATTTCCTGATCCAGAGTGCAAGGTGGCCAGCTTTGCCCATGGTCTTGTTTCCCTTTGCCCTTTGGTGTTCCTTTTTTTGGTCTCTGTTCCCCTTCCTGCATTGCCATCTGCTTGGCTCCCTTCAGACCCGCTACACATACACATACTTCCTGCTGGTTTCCATGTTGACCAGCTTGACTCCATCCAGTTAACTGTGCCCTGAGCTCTCCTGCCTCATGCCTGCCCAGTTCTCCTGGCTTTCCTGCTCACCCTTCTTGGCAGAGGGAGTTCTCCTTTGGGTGCCTCTGTCCTGTGCTCCAAATGGCAGCATTCAGTGCCAGCGCAGATGGCAGCGTTCAGATGGGGACCAGCTGAGGGATGCTTGGTGTAGGCTGTGGGAGGTGGCAGCGCTGAGTCCTGCTCTAGCAGCTCCAGTGTGTACTAGGTAGTGCAGGAGACAGGTGGGTCACATAGGGCCCCTCAGTGCCTTCCCAGTGGGGCCAGGTACTTGGCCAGCTTGTGTTGCTGCAGCCTGGGCATCTTCAGCTGCTCGTGATGCTGCAGGACACATTTCCACATGTGAAACGGGTGCCCTGCTCATGTGAATTGGGCATGGACCTGCCTCTTCCTGGGGCTCTCCTCTAGCTCTTGCACTGAGGTGGGTGATTGAGCAGCAGCAGAGGTGTGAGAATGTGATCCTCCTGCCTCCACAGCTGACAAGTCTTGTGGTTTGGACTGTTCTAATTGCCTCTAAAATGCCAGCTGAGAGCCAGAGGCAGCTTGTGAGGGCAAGAAAACAGGGCTGCCTGAAGCAGCCAGGAGCTTCTGCCTGCTGGAGATGTTGAGAAGGATCAGAGTGATCCTTGACAGCCCCGAGGAGACCCAGAGTGTGCTGCTGTGTGGGGTGCTGGGGATGCCAGTGGGGCTCCAGTGGCACAGAGGAGCTGGGTGCTGGGCACACCACACATAAAAGCAGAGCTGGCACCCTGTGCACAAACAGGAGTTGGGTGTTCCTGCAAGGCTGGGAGGGACAGCAGTGCAGAGCTGTGCTGTGTTTGAGTGGGTGTTGGTCCCTGTCCCGAGGAGCTGTCCTGATCCTGAGACAACTGCTATGAAGACCCTCCCATGGCATCATCTTTGCCCTGTGCTCTGGGGTCCCACAGCAGGTGCTGTGTCTGCTTGGTTGGGCGCTCAGCTCCAGCAGCACTGGGGCAGGAGGATCAGGGGGAGAGGTGCCAGATGTTCCTCATCCCAGCCCCGGGGCAGCAGCGTGCGGGCAGAGCGGGTTCAAAGCGGGCACCTCCAGCTGCCCACAGTGTGGGTGCAGCAGCCCCTGTGAGCTCGGTGCAGTGTTTACCGCTTCCATCTTGGCTCCTTGCCTTATTTGTTCTCCTCTAATTGAGCAAATGCGCTGTAGGCAGTGAAGCTAGGCCAGCATTGACTTTATTAGGGGAGAGCATCAATACAGCGCTGCGTGTTAGGAGGCTTAGTCTAACGCTGTCAGACTACTGGAGTTTTAAAGTTGCACTTTATTCATGATGTTTTGATTTCTCTTGCTCTGGGGACTCTGACTTTGATAGATTGTGATGCGGTACCAGAACAATATGATACACAAGAGCAGCTTGCTTCCAAAAGGGGCATTTGCCACCAGAGCCCAATGTTTTCTTGCCTTTTTTATTTATTATTTTTTTTAACAGGGGGGAAAAGTGATGGCATAAAGAAATCTTAAGCTTTGCACAGTTCAATCGTTCAGAATTAGCAACCAGAAAGTTGATTTTACTGCTGACTGGTAGGCTGTTAGAGAGGTAGTTACGCCAAGCTAATTCCTGGGTTCATTTTGCTGCTGCAGCAGCAGTGCTGGCAAGAGCTGTTTTCACTCCAGAAGTTTGAGTGTCTGGCTGCCAGTTTACCAAATTCTTCTTTTGCAAGCAAGCCCTCTCTCCACTGCCACACTGCTGCTCTGTTCCAGCCTGTGGGCTCTCGGTGCCTTCTGCGTTCCTGCTCCCCCTCACACTTGTGAATTGTGCAGGCAGGAGAGAGGGTACGAACTGCAGGTGTGGACCCTCTGCTAATCCCTCTTCTTGGGGCTCCAAAGAGCACTCTGTCCCTCTGGATCTGGTTCTGGAGGCTGTTATCTGATCTGCCAGTGCTCCACGTCACAGGAGGTATTTTCTGTTAACACATTTCTCATGTGAGCCCTTGCTGGAGCTGTCGGGTGCTCGTTGTCTGAGCACTAAGTACAACCCATTTATCTGCTCTTGGTGTGGATGCCATAGGGGCTTCTGTTGGAGCTCCCCTGGAAATTAAGTATGAATTAAATGTACCATTAAAATAAAGTGTTATCACACTCATTAAATGAGTAGAGACTCTAACAGCTTCATTTTCCCGTGCTTGATGGCAATGCCCTTCTTATTCTAATTCTCATAGGTTCCTATTGACAGGCACTTGTGTTACTTGAGCACAAGCAGCATGTTCCCAGTGCCAGGCTCTGCCACCTTGGATCAGGTGTAAATGACTTCCAAGAGTCAGGCAATTGGGCATCTACCCTGCTGGAGAGCTGATCTGGGGAGCTGATTTGGGGGTTGGATTGGATGACCTTTGGAGATCCCTTCCAACCCAGACCATTCTATGATCTCTGCTCCCTAGGGATGGCCCAGCTTGGGCTCTGCCACCCCTGTGGCAGGTCTGTCTCAGGGCAAGATGGCCATGTACCATGCAGCCTAGTTGTTGGTAAAAGTGATGGGGGATGTGCTGCATGCTTTAGATATACTGCAAGGGGTAGGATGGACAATGGGTTGCTGTGCTGCAGGGTGAGCTCCTCTTGTGCAGAGGGGCTGGGGGGAGCACAGGGACTGTGCTGTGCCTCATCCCAGGGCTCTCATACTTTTTTCTTGTCTTTTTCCCTGACTCTGAGGAGGGGGAGAAGTGCAAGAGAAGTGATGGCTGCTGTGTGCAGGTGGCTGGAGAACCTTAGAGCTTCAGCTTGGGTAGGGGAGAGTGGGGAGCAGGGCCTCCTACCTCCCTCTGGGCTGCTCACTGGACTGCAGGAAGGTGTGGAGATTTTTGAGCATATATAAGCTGGAGAACACTGGGTTCTGGTCTGGGTTTGTGGTTTTTTTTTTGTTTTGATGTGTCAAAACAGCATTTTCCTGCAGCCTTGTTCTCGGAAATGTTTGAACCGTTCTCGCTAAAACTTCCCTCAAAATTTCAGCCCGAGGCAGACGCTCGATCTGGGAAACATCAGAGCGAAATGACTTGCGTTGCACAAAGACACAGGCAAGTGATAATAAGGTCCTTTAAAGCGTTGGGGAACTGCTGAGCGGTGGCACTGCAATCTATAAAGCCTCGTAGCAACCCGGAGCTGAGCAGGCTGCCCGCATCCCTGGCACCTTCCCAGGCTTTGGCAGAGTCTCCGAGGGTGGAAGCACAGCACCGACCTCCCGGGTCACATGCACGCAGGATGGAAACCTTCCTTGCCCCTGGCTGGGTGACCCTGTTTGCAGCACAGTGTTTGCAGCCTCAGCAGAGCTTGTCCTGGCCTATTGTGGTGCCCTGATGCCTGCCAGCAGTGCTTTCCTTGCTCTCCTGGCTGAGGCTGGGGATCCTGCGGGGCTGGCTAGGGATGCTGTGGGCTCAAGGGGTGTCTCCAGATGCTGCTGTGCTGCTTGAGGTCCCCCACAGGGGCTATGTGGTGAGGGTGGTGATGCTCCTGGTGAACATGGCAGCAGGAGCTCTTTACAGAATCATAGAGTTGTTGGAAGAGACCTTTAAGATCATCAGATCTAACCATTAACTCAGCACTGCCAAGTCACCACTAAACTATGTCCTTTAGCACCACCTCTACAAGTCTTTTACACCCCTCTAGGGATGGGGACTCCACCACTGCCCTGGGCAGCCTGTTACAGACCTTGACAACCATTTTGGGGGAGAAACTCTTCTTAATGTCCAACCTAAACCTGCTCTGATGCAACTTGAGGCCGTTTTCTCCTGTCCTACTACTTGGTCCTTGGCAGAAGAGACTGACCTCTACCTCATTCCAACTTCCTTTCAGGGAGTTATAGAGGGCAAGGTCGCCCCTCAGCCTCCTTTTCTCCAGGCTGAACAATTCCACTTCCCTCAGCTTCTCCTCAAAGGACTTGTGCTCTAGCCCTGTACTGGGAATGGTGGAAGAGAAGCTGTTCTGGATGAGGTGTCACTGCTGTGGCCCTGGCTGGGCTTTGGTGGCTGTGCCAGCAGGCAGTGTGTGTTGTGCTGGGATGGCTGTATTATTTACAGAGAGGCTTGGGGAGTCTCTGAGGAGAACCAGCACAACTTGCATATTGAAACAGAAACTGCAATTAACAAAAAGGGGCATTTTTATAACACTTTTATTGAAGTCTTAATGAACAAATAAAGAAGCAGAGCAATCTGCATATGCATTTGTGGGATATAAAACTGACTGAATCAAGATGAAGCAGCAAGAAGCTTTGGCTACTCTTGTTTTCTGCTAGATAAGTAAAAAGAGCAAAGAAGGGAGAGGAGAGGGGAAAGAGAACTCAAGTGCAGGAGCTGGGAGGCCCCAGTCTGTGGTTCCTGTGAACCCAGTGAGATGCAGGAGGCTGGATCAGCAGAGCTGTCTGGCACCCTCCCCTCTGAGCTCTGCCGAGGGGATTTGGAGGAATTTCTGAAAGCATATTGGAAGCTGAAAGAAAATAGAAAAGCATGGATTTGGCCCCAGACTGTCTGGGTGCTGCCTTGCTGCAGGGCTGGGAGCTGAGTCTGCTCAGGGGCAAGGAGCAGGGTGCCCCAGCAGAGGCTATGGGTGAGCTGGGGCAGCTGGTTAGAAGACAGCAGGCAGCTTGGCTGTGGGTGAGGAGGCTGTTGGACCCCCCTCAGTAATGCAGGTTGTGAGGGCCCCATCTGAGGAGCCAGTGGTTGGGGATGGTGAGAGTGGAGGGGGCCAGTGGGCTGGTGCCACACCAGGGCATGGATATGAGTTGTGGTGGGGTCAGGGCTGGGCCTGATATTGCTGAGGAGAGGTAAGGGAGGGCTTTGTTTAGAGTAAGAGCAAGAGGTTTAGCACCCAAGGTCTGCATTTGGACACCTAATGCTGGCTTTGGCTTTCTGTCACAATGAGTCCTGGGATCCCACACGTGGGGTCTGGGACTGCTGAGCAGGGAGGCAGAAGAGGGCAGGGGGGATCTGGAAGGCCAGCAAGGTGTCTCCAAATATTACAGGCTACAGAAATGCCTGTGTTAAGAGGAGCTTCTCTGGTCCCGAGGGCGATGAGGCACATCAATCAGTGCCAGAGAGATGTATTGACAAAGCAGTCAGCATACAGAGCAGGCAGGGCCACGGCGGGCACCGGGCTGCCAGGGGGAAGAGTGGTGGTGCTGGAGACCAGCTGGGAGGTCAGAGCTGTAGCCACCTCCTGTGACAAGTGGGACTTGCTGCACTAATTCCTGTGCCCACTCCCTGTCTCTCTGGGTAGCAGAGATCCGTGGGGCTCTGGCAAATTCTCCACAGCCTTTCTGTGTGTGGGGGCATTGTGCACAGCCACTGGTTCCCTCTCCTCCCTTCCAAGTCTCCAGGGCACAGCAGACCCTCTCATTCTAAGCAGCTCCAGTGGGACTCCTGCAAAAAAATACTCCCCAGAATGATTTATGATACTCCTTCAGCTAATTTTTAACTCTGATGGCTTCTCCTTCTCTTCAGTAGAATTTAACTAGTTTGCCTGGGATATTAATAATTAAACATCAAGGAATTATGTCCCAAGCAGTCTTTTCAGATGAACAGTTGTGATTGTTTTAAAGCTGGCAGTGCTGGGTTTTAGTGGCTCTTTGATAGAATTTTGCTTCTTTTAAACTGCTGACACCAGTAACCCTATAAATTAGCAGATGATGGAGGGAAATCTCCTGGCTGCTTCTGTTGGTTTTTATAGTTTGATTTGTTAATAGGAGTTTTGGGTTGCAGCCAGGAATTCCTTAACCAGCAAAAGGGAAGGGCTTGCCCCATGGTGCAGCAGTGACTACCTGGCTGTGCTGTGTGGGGCTGTGTGTAAGCACAGGTTGGCACTGGGCTGGAGATGATGCATGTCAGTGCTGGCAGCATGCAGCCCCACCAGCACGTCCCTGAGAGGGGTCTGTGGTTGTGGGGTATGTAGGAGCACATAGGAGGGTTTAGAGACATCTTGGCTTCAAGGGTGCACTGGTGATCACTTCTCTGCAGCAAGACAGTCTCAGTGGGAAGCTTGGAATGCACTTTTCCTGATGGGAGTGAATGGGCAGAGGAACAGTACAGGGCTCAGCTGTATCATAAGAAGGAGATCCTGCCACAACAGGGATGCTCAGCAGGTCACAGAGGCTGCAGCCTGTTGCTGGTGTTTGTGATGATCTCTGCTGCAAAGGAGGATTCTGCCTCCTGTTGCTTAACGCTGCAGAGCTACCTGCAGCAGCCCGTGCTGCTGGTGTGAGGTGATGGCTTCTTGGGCATGATTTGTCTCATCATCTGCAGCACAGGTATAAAGTGCTGCTGGCACGGAGTGTGTGTGGTGGCATTCACCATTCCCTGGCGTGTGGCAGTGGAAGGACCAAACCCTGGTGCCTACCTGCCAGTAAACAGGGGCGGTTGTGAACCAGAGGCATTGCCCAAGCAGGAGGAAATTGCAACAGCCAGCTGGGATAGGTTTAATTGCTCCGTTCATGAGTGTGTGCCCATCATCCCTGCCTGCAGCTAGGAGCAGGCAGGGCAGCTGCCATCCAGGAAATAAATCATCTTTCCTAGCGCCAAACACGTGTTTCCGAGAACATGGCCGAGGCGATGTGCTGCTTAGCTCCAGGGCAGAGACGTTGTTACAGGAAAGTTGCTCCTTGTACCCTTTGTAGTTTGTTTTGAGCTTGTGGAGCACCCTGTGCTGAATGCAGAGCTTCCAAGGAAGAGGGCTCCCAAACAAGGGATGCTTTGCATGTGGAGGTGCCGTGGGGAAGGTCTGGGAAGCAGCCCAGCATAGTCAGGAGTCTGAGCAAAAGCTTTTTCCAGCGCTGTCCACCCTCTCCTGCATCACTTCCACCTGTGGGACATCTGCTGGGAGGGGGGTCCCAGAGGGGCTGTGTGCCCTGGGGTCCCGCTCCCACACTGTCCTTCAGGGCCAAGAGCCCATTCCCACCCCTTGCCCTGGAGCTGAAGCTTCATTTATTCTGAAGGGAAAAGAATTCACATCTCCCCGACCAACGCGAACCCAAATACAAATAAATTTCTCTCAAAGTGCAGTCAGTGGAGAAAACTAAAGGCCGTTAGTCAGGCTGACATCAGAGGAGCTGCATTCGCTCTGACAAGCAGCAAAGGCTTATGTTTTATTCACCAGGCCTGAAAAATACCTTCCCAAAGAGGGGGCCCATAAATAAACCAGTGTGATGAATATTACACAGGATAAAAACTGATAAAGCAAGGGCCCTAAACAGGGGATGCACGCTGAGGTTAGAAAAGCACATGGGTTTCGTTACACCTCATCCTGTGTGATGAGCAGGGGGGGTGAGGGGGAGGGGTGGGAAGGGGAAGCCACCTCTGGGGATGCTTCTGGTCCCCCTGGAAGAAAGGAGAAGAGGCATGGGCTGAGCTGTCCCTACTCCTGGCCACAGAGCCATGAGGAGAGGCAGCCTTGGTCTGGGGCAGAGGAAGGGCTTGAGAGGCTGCAGCAATGCTGCCAGCCCTACCTGGGACATCTTTGAAGCAGGATCCTGATCACCATGGTCTTTACCTGGAGCCTGTCTCCTGGCTGTGAACTATCTGTGGGTTTGGGGGATCGCTTCTGTAAAGTTTCCAAGAGTCTCTGTCCTTAAAAGCTCTGTATCTGCAGATCCCACAGAGCTGTGGCAGGATGCTGAGGTTCAGGGCTGAGCTAGGTGTGGCTGCGGGCAAGTCCCTCTTGTGCAAGTGCCTCTTATGCTCTGTTTCCTCACTGTCATTTCTCTAGCTATGAGTTTGCCAAGGTTTCACTGCCAGTGGCAGGGTTGCCAGACTGTCCCTATGGCACTGACCTGCCCAGGGTCTGGACAGCAGAGGTGGGCTCAGCCCCATAGCTCTGGCCTTGCAGAAGGCAGGGTGCAGGGGTGAAGAAGGGACCTTGGGGTGCCACTGGAGGGCTGTCCCCTGCTATTGCATTTCTCAGCCCAAACGCTTGTCAAATGTATTGGGTTTGAGAACAAGCAGAGGATTATGAAGCCTCTGATTGGAGTGTCTTTAAAGATGAAATGTCCATGTTTGGGCATGGTATTTAAGGGTGTCTTCCACCAGATCAGGAAGGGGTGTACTACCCAGCCTCTGCGAGGAGCTGGTGGGGAAAGATAGTGTTCCACTGGGGAAAATCGTGCTTCCACTTGGGGGTGCAAGGCCAAGAGGAAGAGAGCTCTGGGTAAAGCAGCAGTGGTGGCAATGGTCCTTGGAGCAGTGAGCACTTCAGGTGTGTTCTTCTGCTTGGCCTCCTGCTACCTCATAGTGAAGGACAGCACTGGGCCCTTCCATGTCAGTGGCCAGTTGGAGCTGGGGGCAGCTGGGGCTGCTGGTTGCTCTGGATACTTAGCTGTAGGGTGTGTGGTGGTGGTGAGGCTCGGGCAGAGCTTGCTGTGCACTGCCAGGCTCCCACTGGCTTCACCTGCCTGTAACTTTTGTGAATGTTTGCCTTCCCTTCTCTCCAGCCAGTTTGAGCAACACAAAAGCCAGGCTCTGAGGAAGTGGCTGCAGGGCTGCAGCTCTGCAGAGGTCCCTCTGTGTCTCTGAACAGCAGGCCACAGACAGCACCAGAGGTGGCTGGTTCAAAAGCTGCACGTTCAAAGGCTGCAGAAGGAAGTTTGCCCAGATTTATGCACCGTGATCCCATGGTTGGCAGATTCTGTGTAAACTGTGTGTAAACCTCCTTTGAAAAGTTCCTCCTCGGAAACCCCAGGCTGGACCCCTTGGGGAGAGGGAGCAGCCCCCTGCCCAGCACCTCCCCGCAGAGCGGGAGGCAGGAACCTTGAAATACGAGCACTTAGCTTTTTATTACACCATTTAGTTGCTGCCTGACAGTGTAATCCACCATTAAAAACATCAAAGCTCAGGGGAATTCACCATTGTTATTCAACGTGTGTCTCTCTCTTCCTCGACTCGCTGCTCAGAGATCCCATCTGCTCCCTCCTTTCACCCTGCTCGCTCCGGGACGGTGAGATGGCTGGTGCTGGCTGCGTGCTTGCTCTGGCTGGTGGAGACCTTGCTGGAAGCAATGGGTGCCAGTAAGGAGAACTGGAAGGGGCTACAGTGCCGTGCTCTGCTCGTAGTGCACCCCTGGGCAGAGAGAGTGGGCTGGGGCTGTCAAAGAAGCTGTGAAGGTGGCAGGGGACCATGTAGGTCCCAGCTGGATCTGGCTGTGGAGAGCAAGAGGCTTTCCCCTGTCGAGTCAGGACCCATCTGTGGCTCTGGGGACAGCTGCACAAACATGAGCTGCTGTCCTGCCTGCAGGCAGAGTGTGCCTGCCTCCCCCTACCATGGGCACCCCCTGCAACCAGATCTTGGTTTTCTGCCAAGTGAGGCTGTGGGCAGCTCTCCTTGGGGGTCACAGGGATGGCTGTGACTTGGTGCTCACCAGTTCCTCCAGGATGAGAAGCTTGGCCTTTCTCACTGGGTCACAGAACAGGAGCTGAAAGCAGCCCCAACAGGGGTGAGCCACCCCCCTGCCCCATCCTTAGCTGCCCACAGCTCCTGGTGGGAAGCTGCTGTGCAGATGCAAACCCCAGTTTGGGGAATTGCTTTCACGTTGGGTGCAGATTCTGCAAAGCTTCCCCCCCACACTTCCTGAGCTGCAGCTCTGTGTGCTGGGCGCCGTGCCCAGGTGGGCACCGGGGTGTGGAGGAGGCACGTGCTAGTGTGCTCACCAATCCAGCCTGCATCCTCCTGGCTGGAGCTGCATCCTCGGAAAGGATGCAGGGCCTGACCACGCTGGTCACTGGGAGAAGAGGAGCCTCCTTCCCTCTGTAGAGACTCCACTGCCTTCCCAGCTGCTCCCCACCAGTGGTGTGGGGGCTGGTTGGGAGCAATGGGCTCTGCTGCCTCTCTGAGTGGTTCCTGCTCGTGCTCTCCTCGGTAATGATTTGTCTTCTCTTTATTTCTGCTGTGTAAAAAATAATGGTGCTGCCTGCCGCGGCTGGAGGCATTGATCGGGGAGCTCTTGGCTGCCAAGGGGATGTGGGGGAAGCACAGCTCCTGTGCCCCCAGCCATGACAGGAGTCCCCCAGCAGACCCATCGTGGAGTCAAGCAGGCTTGTGAGGATCAGCTGCAAGGCCTCAGCAGGCTGTGTGGCAGCGGTTATCCAAAAGTAGTTTGTTTCTCTTCATTACAGGCCAGGGGCTGGTTCCCCAGCCTCTTTCCTTGTGCCGTTCCCAGTTAAAACAGGAGGTGATGATGGACACCGATGGGTGGGGACTGGTGCCTCCAGGCCCTCTGTAAGTCACTACCAAGACTCCTCGAGATCTGGGGATGTCACATTGTACCCACGTCTCCGCTCAGCTCATGAAGCCTGGTCCTGGTCACGCTCCTTGTGCCAATCCCAGCTTTGGTGGGCTAACGCTCTGCGGGACCAGGAGGTGGGAATTGCCACCCTGCCCCGCTGCGGAGATCGGAACGCTGTGCCAGCTGGGCTCACGGCAGAGGGGAGCTGCAGCGGTTTGTTGGCGGAGCCCAGCGCCGCACAGGGGTCCCAGGACTGCCCTCCCCCTGCCCGCGGTCAGCACTGTATTAAAAAAACATAATTGATTTTCCTTCCTGCCAGCGCTTAACCTGGACTTCCCCGCTGCGGCGGCAGAGGGCCTGATTCCAATCTCTCTGAAGAGGTCGGTGAGTTATAGTAATGGACACTCTCCGAGCTGTCTGTGCCGCTCGTAAATCTATCCCCTCCTGAAAGTGCAGATGGTCCATAATCGTCCATCATCCCCAGCCCAGCGCCGGGCAGCGCCAGGGGTGGGTTTCTCCTCTGAGGCTGCCTTTTTCTGCAAGCTCAACGGAACTGCGGCACGGCACGGCCTCTCTCCGTAATGGAACGCGAGCGGCCCCACCGCCAGCCCTCATTTAGGGGACAAGGAGCAATAAATATCGCCCAGGTGGTGGCTGCCAGCGCGAGGGGAAGGCAGCAGGGCCAGGGAGGGTGTTTGTGCGCAGCCTTGTTTGTTCTGGGGTCTGGCAAACGTGGCCTGACCCCAGTGGAGTGGGGGAGGTCAGGGGAACCTTTCCAAAGGCTGCTGCCCTGCTCTGCTCTCTGCATCCTGCATGTGTGGAGCAGGAGTATCAGGAGCAATCCCAGCTGCGTGGTGCCTGTGGCCCTGGGTGCTTTGTGACACCAGTTCCTGTGTGCCAGCAGTGGTCTTCTCTTCTCCAGGCTAAACAGCCGCACAGCCCTCTGGATGTAGCTTCACTAGGGCAGAGCACATAGGGCAGGAGAACCTCCCTTGACCTGTTGGCTGCACTCTTCTTGCTGTGCCCCAGGAGACCTTTGGCCTTCTTAGCCACAAGAACGCATTGCTGGTTCATAGGCAACCTGTCAACCAGCACTCCCAGGTCCTCTGTGGAGCTGCTTTCCTCTGTTACCCTACCCTTGCCCTTATTGAACTTCATGAGGTTCCTGCTATTGCACTGCACTGCATCTCGCAGCAGCAGCAGCACCAGCTGTGGGGTGCTGGTATTCCCTCCCTGCCTGGGACTGAGCAAAGAGCTGCTGCTGCTTCCAAACAGACAGCTGAGAGGCTGGGCATTGGCCACGCAGGGTGGGCAGAGCCCTCTGTCCTCTATGTGTGACAGGGTCTGTGGCATGTTACAGGTATCTCTGGTGATAGCCTTTGGTCTGTTGATGCTGCCTTGTCTGAGCCCTCCCCCACACTGTGCTGGTGAGCACTGGTGTGCTGGTGCTGAGCAGCACATGGCTGCAGCTCCTGCCCAGCCAGTCTCCGCCCTGTGACCATGGGGGTGCAAGAGTCAGCCCCTCCTGAGCTGTGGGCTGACAGAACCCTGTTAGCTTACACTTACAAAACTCCTTCTGGTGATGCTGTGCTTGAGGCTTGGCCCAATCCCACCCTGGTGCCACTGCCTTTGCTGCTGGGTGTTTGCTGCCTGTGCCGCTTAGACAAGGGTGCCACCCAGGCAGGATCCTAGTGGGATTTTGTTGCTTTGGCAGCCCTGGCAGGTGCCCACTGTACTGGTGGGATCCTCAGTGTCTCTTGGAGGCTTGCTTGCACTGGCCACATTGAATCATGTACTCAGGGAGGCGCTGAGGATATTTGTCCTCCCTTCACCATGTTGTTGCCTAGAAGCGTGGGCTGGTCTCCAAGCTCTCTGTCACTAGATTCTGGGGGTCCTTGCTGGCCCCAGCCCCCTGCCCATCGATGTTGTTGCCATCCCCTCTGGCCACTCAGGCTCTGCCCTCTCCCGTTGGGAGACCTGCATCAATGTATTGATGCTGAGGGCCACAGCACTGGGAGCCGGCGGCACCCAGCCATGGTGCTAAATGTCTGTATCGACCCTCCCACCAGAGTAGATTCCAGCTTGGTTACAGCAGTTTTATTTGGTACTTAACATCTGAAACGTGGCTGTCTGCTGTGGGCAGCAGGTGGGTTGTGGTGTGCTGGCATGGAGCCGGGTTGGGATTCCCAGTGCTAAGGACCTTGCCCTTTGTGTGGTGACAGTCACCAAGCCCTCTCTTATGGGGAGATCTGGCCTCACACCATGGGTCCCAGAGGGGACAGAGGACTAAAGACCCCAGCAGTATAGCTTCTTGCTCTCCTCTTCCTACACCTTGGCAGGGTTGCTCACCAAGGATTTTAGGAGGCAACACTTGAGCTTTTCTCCCAGAAGCTTGTCCGAGAGTGATTCAGAGCTGCCTTTTATCGGTGCTGCCTTGTAGCCGAGACAGAGGAGCTGCCCCTGCCTCGCCAAGTGCCCTTATTTACAAGAATCCCCTTGGCATGGCCTTTAAGCGCTTCCATTAACATTTTTGCATCTCGCTTATTGCAAGCTGGGGCCCGCCGAGACCCGCGCGTGGCAGGCGGCAGGCAGCAGCACCAGGCTGAGCACCAGGCTCGCTTTAATTGGTTTGAAGCTCTTGCTGCTGGCTGTGGAGGGGTCTCTTTCCTTGAGTAATGACCTGGAATTTGATCACGAGGCTTTTATAAGATTGTGAGACTGGCAGTGGAACTGTACAGGATCAAAGCAAAGCAGGCACCGTTGTGAGCTGGGAACCACAGGGCTGAGGGAGAGGAGCCCCTCGCTGCCAACCACCCTGGCAGGTTAGAACAACCCAGCAGCCTGCTAACTGCTTCCAGCTCCTAGTGACAGAGCTGCTCTCGTGCTTCAGCGGGGCACGTGCAGCTTCTGTGGCTGCTGGAGGACAACATGGTCCTCTGCTGAGCTGCCACCAAACCCCCAGGCCATCCTGCCCTGTACCACCAGCTGGTACCTCTCTGTCTGGAGTCAGACCCCCTAGAGATTGGTCAGCTGAGGAGGAAAGGTCACATCATGTCCCAGAGACTGGGGGACCCTGGCAGTGCTGGTGCTGTCAGCAGCATTGGGTACCACCACAGCCCTTACACTACCTGGTGTTGGGGCTGCTGAGGGCAGCGCTGGGAGCCAGGCAGGACGAGCAATTGCCGTGGTGATGAATGGCACGCTGGTGGGAGCTGACAGCTCACTGTGCCCGTGGTGCCAATGAGCAGCTGGATCTTCTGCTCTTGACAAGCTGTTCCAAGCCCCCCCCGGGCTGTCGGGGCCGTGCCCCGGTGCCAGCCAGGCCACAGGAGCTGTGCCGACAGCCCGCACCACGGCAGCTCTCCCTGCTCCTGCGGCGAGGAGGGCTCGCGGTCGGTTTGGAGATTCTGGCAGCGTCGTCTGGCTTTATTAAGCTAATAAAACAATGTTAAGTATCCATGCTCTGGAGCCCCCTGAGGTCGTTTTATGTGCAGAGAGGAGCCGGGGGATCCCAGAGCCTCCGCACTGATGATTGCTCTGTCACGCTAATAAATAGAAAGGAGCAGGTAGCACTGCGCCAGGCTGCGGGGCAGCTGCAGCCGGCACAGCAGGACACGCCTTTGCCTCTCCCAATGTGCCCACTGCAGCCAGAGCTTGGGTACCCTGTGAAGCACCTGCTGCCCTTGCTGTCCCCTCTGGGCTTTTGGCAAACGTGAGCAGAGCAATGGAAGCTGCTGGCCCCCCAAGGGATGCTGGTGGCATCTCCATCTGCCTGTCCTCTGGTGCAAGTGGCTGTACAGTGCCAGAGCCCAGCTGGGAGAGTGTTCTCTCGCCCTGCACCAGGTCTCAGAACTATAGATGTGGTACTGAGGGACATGGTTTAGTGGTGACTTGGCAGTGTGAGGTTTTCAGTTGGATTTGATTATTGTGAAGGTCTTCTCAATCTCCGTTTCAGCGATTCCACCTCTGGTTCCAGTGCTGGGATTGAGCTGCCCTGGCAGCACCAAACTGGTGCTTTATAAAACTGGGCAGGGTCTCCCTGGCTGCAAACTGCCCGCAGCTTTCCCCATGCTGCAGTGCATCCGTGTGGGATGGTGGTGGCAGGCACTGGCAGCATGCAAAGCAGGCCGTGTATAATAGATAATAATTAATAGACTGCTCCGGCGGCTAGCTAGGTAAGTAGATAAATAATTTTAATTATCCTTGGGGAGGCTGTAAATTCGCACACAGCCCTTTATTAAACTCTCTGTTTACAACAGTCATTTATATTGTGTGTCATTTTGCATAAAACCCCCTTGGGGCCGAGGAACGCTGCGTAATAAGGGCTCCGTTATTGCCAGTACCTCTGCTCGAGGGCAGGAGCGCTGCGGGCAGGGAGCTGGCGGCTGCGGGACATCAGCACCCTGGCCAAGGGACAGTTCTGGGTCTCCCGGGAGCCTTCGGTGTGCTCCTCCTGAAGGCGAGGAACTGGGTGCTGTGGTACAGCTATATCAGACTTTGCTGCCCAAGGGGATCCCTGAGAGGTCCCCCTGGGCTCCTGCTCCTTCCCAGTGGAGTTGATGTTTTTGTGCGGGTGGCAGGGTGTTTCCCCCCCACCCCGGTTTTTGCGCATGTCTCTCAAAAGAACCATAAATTCCGAGCTGTGAAATCCTGCTGCGTCAGCAGTCTGCAAAATGAATTGATATTAAACGTGACAAAAGTCTCTCTAATTCGCCCTGGCCAGTTTCTTGCTTCCCTTCCTGAAGATGTAATTGAAAAGTGGAAGAATGGAGATTGCCCTCGTCCCTGCCTGGAATAGCACTGAGCCATCTACTACTGGGAGCCTCATTAATTAAGGATTATTTACAAATACCTCTGCTCTCACCGTGCTGCACACCCTGCCCCATCCGCACCTGGGTACTCTCCTCCTTGTCACACAGCTGCTTCCCAAGCCCGTCGGCCCCTGGGCACTCGCATGTTGCTGTGGCTCCCAGGGAGCTCCAGGAGCTGGTGTTGCTGGGGCAGGGGGCGGCAGGAGCTGAGCTGCGCTGCTCCCCGTGGTGCTGCTGTGGTGCTCCCCGTGGCAGCAGAGCGACCTGCTCGCCCGCCGTAGTGACCTCGCTTGCAGAGGACTCTGCTCCCAGGACTAATTTGTTTTCGATGGCAGGTTCTGGCAGAGTCCCTGCCAACATCAGGACAGGAGTCTTTGGGGGTTTAAAATTACTTTTACAGGAACAATGTGTGGCTCTCCATTCCTGGATGCTTCTAAGGGCCATCTTTTTTACTTTTTTTTTTTTTTCTTGTTGCTGGAGCAGGGGCTGGGTGCTGCTGCTCAGGTACCAGAACCAACCAGGCTTGTACCCACTGCCCTTTGTTCACCCAGCCGAGGGGCACGTGTGCCATGGGAGGACCCAGAACCCTGCACATCACACCTGCACACAGCAGGTTTCACGAGAGGGTTTTGCTCTGCTGTGACCCCACCTGGAGTACTGTGTCCAGTTCTGGAACTCCTATTAGAGGAAGGATCTGGACAGGCTGGAGCATTCTGGAGCATGTCCAGAGAAGGGCCACAAGGATGATCAGAGAGCTGGAGCTCCACTCCTGTGAGGACAGACTGAGGGAGCTGGGGATGTTCAGTCTAGGAAAGAGAAGGCTTTGAGGAGACCTTTTTGTGGCCAGTGTCTGAAGGGAGCTACAAGAAAGCTGGGGAGGGATGTTTTAGGGTGTCAGGCAGTGATAGGACTAGGGGAAATGGATCAAAAATAGAAATGGGTAGATTCAGATTGGATGTCAGGAAGAAGTTCTTCCCCATAAGGGTGGTGAGACACTGGAACACGTTGCCCAGGAAGGTGGTGGAAGCCTCATCCCTGGAAGTTTCTAAGGCCAGGCTGGATGTGGCTGTGAGCAACCTGAGCTAGTGTGAGGTGTCCCTGCCCATGGCAGGGGGGTTGGAACTGGATGATCCTTGAGGTCCCTTCCAACCCTAACAATTCTATGATTCATGTTCTCAGCAGCATGCAGCTTCCCTGAGAAGCACCAGCTGGTGATGATGGGTGGCTGGGTGACACTGTGCACCTATGGGTTAGGCAGTTCATGTAGCAGTGTGGTGGGGAGGCTCCTGTCAGGCAAGCAAGCGACTGTGCTGGTGATGCCTTTGGGTAAGGGCAGCGTTTTTTGGAGCTGCCCCAAGACCTGTGCTTGCTCTGCCTCCAGACATGTACAGAGAGGTAACTTTGCAGTCAAAGAACTGTAGAGTTTAATATCCCCACCATCAGGGCTGACATTTATGTCGTTAATTTTAAAACACTTTATTTCTTCTCTATTAAGTTAGACTCATTTCCAACAGGCTAAATAACTCACTCTCCTTAACTGTGGGCTGGTGTTTTATCGTTTCCTTCCCCCTGTGGTTTTTGTTCCCTTTCTGAGAAGCTCATCAAGATGGAAGGAGATGGGAGAATGCTGTGCCCTGTGGTGTTTCCCTCCCTGGAGGTGTTCAAGGTCTTGAGCTACCTGGAAGGTGTCCCTGCCCATGGCAGGGGGATTGGAACTAGATTATCTTCAAGGTCTTTTCCAACCCAAACCATTCTATGAATCTCTGATCCTGGTGTGTCCCAGCAGATGGGCAGCTGTAGCCTCCTTGCTAGAGGAGACGAGAATGTGTCCCTCAGCTTTTTTTCCCTTTTTTTTTGGGGGGGGGCGGGGGGTGGGGGGTAGGGGAATGTGTGATGATGAAAGAGTCAAAGACTGGAGAAATTGGACAGAAGCACTTTACTACTCCCCTTTCATTCCTTTCCAGAGCCTGGAGGGATTGTGTGTTGTGGTGGCTTCCCGGGATTTAAAAGTCCCACGTGATGGTTCCGCATGGGAGACCATCTCTGGCCTGGCAGATCTGTGTGTGCAGAGGGACAATAGTCAGAAATGTGCTGGTTCTCTACTCCCATCGGTTGCCATCTGCAGAGCAACTGCCTATGGCTTCACTGTGGGTAGTCTGGGCAAGGTGGGGTTAACCTGGCAGTGCTGGGACTGGACCAGCCCTAGTGACGCCCAGACCTGATGGCTGCAGATGCAGGAGGGGTTATCTGACTCTGAAAGGGAAGTTTCTGTCTCCCTCCCCATCCATCTGCCTCGGCCCTTTCCCAGAGATGTTTCTTCTGACTTGTCTCCTGGCTTGTCCCTCTTGCCAGTCCTGAAGGGCTTGTGCAGCACGGTCCCCTCTGCTGATCCTGTCCCTCCAGTGGTGCTAGGACCCATCACCCTCCTGCACAGAATGGGCTGTGCCCATCCTCACCCTGCCAGGGCTGCCACCAGCCTGACCTGGGCTCACCATGCAGGGGGCTGGTTTTGGGACCCCGTGTGGGGAGGAGCTGTGCAGGGCCAGGGTCATCCTTTATTTTTAGCAATCGATGTTATTGATGCCGTGCTAGCTGGAGGAAGCCACTGGAGGGCTGTTCTTCCATCTCATTACATTTAGAGCTGAACTATCCCCTTTTTATATAAATCTTGACACATAAAGATAAAATACAGCATTTTCCATAGAGCTGGAGGCTGGAGTCAGGGCTGGCACTGGCTGGGGCCACCCTATGCACACGTGTGCTGGGGAGTCCCTCGCTCTGCTGGAAGGAATAGGCTGGGCTGAGCAGACGAGCCAGAGATGCCAAAAACTGCGCTGGAGGAGCTGTCCCCTCAGGGTCCAGCCTCTGCCGTGTCCCTCCCTGGGGCTGGGATACTCCTGGGGATCTCTCCATGCTTCCTGGCCCTCAACACTCCTCTCCTGACAGCCAGCTGTGTGAGGGTCTGAGCTTCTGATGATAATAGGAGATAGGGCTGGAAAAACTGCTCCGTGCATCAGTCCAACACCTGCCAGCATCCTGTGTCTGACATCCATGGAACTCACAGTCTGTGGGGACCCACTGGAGATGCTGCTAGGGGGTCCTGATGCTTAATGCAGGCTGGAGGGACCTGGGCTTTCATGCACAGCCAGCTGGAATGCTGCACTGAGACACTGTCCCCAGCTCTGTGCCCCCTCCCTGGGCAGGTGGAAACTGCTCAGAGAGGCTGGGCTCTCCCTCACCTCTGCCCTTGGCACTGGTGCCCAGTGCTGTGAGAGTCACGCTGCTGCTGCTGCTTCATTAGTGCTAAGACTTGGCCAAGCTCTTTGATTAATGCACCGACTTGAGCAGCAGAAACTAGTGCAGAGATGAAATGGAAACCCCAGGCTTCCTCCCAGCACAGTCTCTGCCCCAGCCTGCTCCCTCGATAGAAACTCAATCGCAGCTGGAGGGATCGATGCTAACCCTCTCACTGTCCACGCTAGGCCTGCACAGGCATCGCAGTCTGGGGGGATGGGAGGACTACTGCCAGCCTGCCCACCCTGGGGGATTGCCCTACACCATCACCTATGTGGCTGGAGGGCATGAGATGCCCTGTGGGGACAGACCCCTGACCATGGCCCTCCTGACCACAGCAATGGGCAGCCCTGGACAGGTGAGCAGGAGGAGTCTAAGGCATTTAAGGAGCAGGAAAATCTCCAGGTTTCCCGTGGGTCCTTGCTCCTCCCGGGCTGCAGCAGCATGTCCCTCTGGAGTGGGGCGTGCAGAGCTGTTGCCCTGGCTCAGAGGGACATCTCAGCTCAGGCATGGAGCAGAGGGACTCTGGTTTCCAGCGAAACCAGCCCAGCAGTGGTGCTGCGGCTGCCCAGCCACAGCAGAGAGGTCTCTTTCCATTTACTTCTGTAGTTTTTCATTTTGAGATGAAATTAAGCTACAGAGAGAGAAAAAAAATACAAAACAACAAAACACCAAACCTTTTTTTAAAGCAATGCATCAACACATCCCTTGAGGGGAAAACACTCTTACATGGAGGTTTTCCTGCACTTTAGTTGTCCTCTGTGTCTCAGCTCTCCTGCGCTTTCAGAATGCTCGCCCCCGGCCAATTCCTACGCTCTGGGTTTTTGGTGGTTCAGGTTTTTGTTTCTGGGGCTTTTTTTTGTTGTTTGTTTGTTTGTTGTTGTTGGTTGGGTTTTCTTGCTATTGTTTCCAATCAATTTTACACTAGGTTTGTATTTAGGATAAAAGCCTTCCCCATCCTCCACTCGCCCTGCTGTGTTTTGTACCCCTGCGTCTCTGCCAATGCAGCCCAGGAGCAGTGGGGGCCAAGCTGCCCCTTGCCTGCGGGTCACTTACCTCTGCTCTGGGGCCACCTCTGGGTGTCGACAGCTGAGGACATCATGATGTGCACAACTCTTCTTCTGTGCTCTAAGCCTGCTGGCTGGCTGCTCGGTGTTTCCATGGGTGGCTCCAGCAGCTCTGGTCCCAGCCATCCTGCTGGCCGCCGCATCCCTCCCTTGCTCCGCACCAAGCGATCTCGGTGGTGGTCACCCCTGGAGTGGAGCTGTCTCCTTTTGTCACATCCCATCAGGTTCTCACTAAAGAGGTTGAGCCACAAGTTAATTTATGGTGTATGGGGGAGCCGGGGGTGGGAGTAACGTCTGCCCTCTAAATAAGTCATGAAGCAGGATCCCAGCAGCACAATTAGAATCTTCCGTTAATGAGTATTTATGGGGCTGGGAATGCTTATTTAACCTGCCTATATTAAATATTAAACCAAATTATAATATTTATAACTGTATTTACAAGAAAAGGGAGTGGTGTGTTGCTGGGGCTCTGGTGTAGGGGTTTAGTGTGAGGGGTGTGCTAAGGCTGGAGGGACTGTGGGTAGTGTACAGTGGCTTGAGCGGACCAGAAAAAACATCTTGTCTCTGTCCCCCACACCTGTGCCTTGCAGATGGCTTATCCAGAGCATCCTCATGGAGCAAGGGAGCCTGTCCTGCCTCAGCAGGAGGGACAAGGGTTCCTGCTGGCAGCTGGCATGGGGGGATACTGCTGAGCACCACCTCTGCTCATCCCTCCCCCTCTGGGTGCTGTGGAGCCAAGCTGTGCCAGCCATCCCCTACTGGGCTCCCATCTGGTAGAGAGGCACAAGCCAATGGCCTTCTGCTGGGCTTCCCTGTCATCAGCCCTGACATTCAGGCAAAGGCCTCTGTGGAAACACAACCCCATGCATATCCCGTGAGGGAAGAGGGAAAAGCACCACCAAAAGCGCCTGGCAGGACATGACCCAGCAGGGATACAGGTAGGGTGCTGTTAGCAGAGTCCCAGCTGAGGCAAGCACCCAGCTGAACTGGGAATTGCAAAGTCTGTTGGTGAAGCAGCTGATAGTCCTTCTTTTGTAGTTCCCTCACTACAAGAAGGACATTGAGGTGCTGGACCAAATCCAAAGGGTGGCAATGAAGCTGCTGACGGGCCTAGATCACAAATCTTATGGCTGAGGGAAGTCATGTAGCTGAGGTTGTTCAGCCTGGAGTAAAGGAGGCTCAAGGGAGACCTTCCACAACTCCCTGAAAGGAAGGTTGGTCTCTTCTCCCAAGTAACAAGTGATAGGACAAGAGGAAACAGCCTCAAGTGTGCCAGGGGAGGCTTAGGTTGGATGTTAAGAAAAATTTCTTCCCTGAAAGAGTTGTCAAGCCTGGAAGAGGCTGCTCAGGGCACTGGTGGAGTCCCCGTGCCTGAAGGGGTTTTAAAAGCTGCCTAGATGTGGTGCTGGGGGACAAGGTTTAGTGGTGCCTTGGCAGTGTTGGGTTAATGGATACCTTCATGATCTTGAAGGTATTTTCCAGCCAAAACGATTCTGTGATGCTATGATTCTAAGCAAACTGTGTTGTCAGCCCACAACAAGCTAGGCATGCATTCCTCCAAAGAGCTTGCTGGGGGCTTCTTTGCCACAGGGGTCCTGCCCACACTGCCCTGGGGGTCTTTTGTTCTCCAAATCAGAGGGGGAAGGAATCATCTGCTGTGTTTGGAGTTGCAGTGTCCAGCTGACCTGCAGGGATGATGAGCTTTGCCAGCTCCTCGCTTCTTTCTGTCCTATGCTCTGCCATCAAACTACATCAGTAGTCCTGATAGTGGGGGCCTGAGAGCCCTGTAATTCCTCACAGGTCCTTCTCCAGCCCTTGGGCAGGGTCTGGGCAGGACATGATCTGTGGCAGGCAATGTCGAGGCAGCAGGTGCCCCTTGGCTGCAGGTACTGGGGATGTCTGACAACCCACTGTGCCCACTCTGCTGCCCTGAGTGGGTTCTTAGGGTCACCAGGGGTCCCAGCCCTAGATACAGCACTGCTTGCTGGGCCAAGCATCTGTCAGGGACATGGGTCTGTATAAAATCCCCTGCCTCACGGTGAAGGGGACAGAGTCAGGCTGTGACACCCCTGGGCTGTGTTCCACACCGAGAGCAGCAGGTCTGGCAGAGGCAAGAGCAAAGCACTTATAGGAGCAGAGAAGCAGCCCCAGGAGACTCTCAGATGCTGAGGGCAGCTGAGAGGAGACCTGTGGCAGGGTCTCTGCAAAGGTTCAGTGCTGTTGTGACCACTAACAGTATTTTCAGGTATGCAATCTAAGATAATGACAGGGCTAATCAAATCCCCAGCCTAAGCTGTTGGGTTTGGGGTCAGGAGGGAATGTACTGCACCTAGAGCAGCAGTGCTTAATTGCTTTTGTCTGCCTGTGAATTGGAGGAGGCAGCTGGGCTTGGTGGGCCACGGGGTCTCAGCACAGGTCTCGCAGCTGCCTGTGGCTGGGTGGCTGCTGCATGCTGGAATTTTACTCCTTTATGGTAGAGCCAAGGCTCCCATTCTGCTGCCCCCAGCAACTGGAGGAGATAAATGAAAAGTGTCCCCCCCCCACCCCACACTCCCAAAGTCGGTGTGATTGCAGGTTCTGCAGCCCGTGGCAGATAAAATGATGATTAAGGGGTCCTACCCTATAAGCAGACAACCATGTTGACCTTATTTAGGCTCCTAATCAATTTGCCCCCAGTGTGATTAATTGAGATGCTTGCCATTGATTTTCCGTGAGACAGGAGCGGCTGAGGTGGGATTCGCAGGGATGCCTGCGGGGACGTCTCTGACTGTTCGCCGCCGCAGCAGCGAGAGGCTGAGCCGTGCTGAGTCCTCTGCCAGGCTGGGATTATCCCGGCTCTCCTCGGCTGCAGCTCCTGGGGCTGGCTGCTGGAGGCTGCTGTGGGACTGACTCCCTGCCTCTGTCAAAGGGCTGGGCAATTTAGAGCTGGGCACAGAGCTTCAGGTGGGATTAAAGCTTTCCAGGAGCCCTCCTGCACCCCACAAACAGTGCAGCAGACCTGGGACCCTGGGAGGGATGGGGCAGTGTGAGGAAGAGCCAACACAGCCAGCGCCACTGTCAGTCTCTCTGTCCAGTCCTGCATGCACGCTGCCCAGGCTACCTGCCTGCTGTTTGTCTGGACACCAGCCCTCCTGCCCATGGGTGCACAGTTTGGCTCCTCCTTTGCCACCAACTACAGCAGTGCCAGCAAGAGGGTCCCTAGAGCATGGGCTTGGCCTGGGCACACTGCAAGGGGTGGCATGATCCCCTCCCTGCGTGTCCCCACTGGAGATGCCGTGGGATCTCTAAGCGCTGGGGCCCTGTGTGAGCTGCTAGCAGCTGCCAGAGTGGGAAAGGCTCTGCCCAGAGCTGCTTGTTGGGGGTGAAGGACCTCCAGCACGGGTTATTGGAAAGGATTTTCTAGCTAAATTGCTGAGCAGATGGATTTACCCTGGACTGGTCCTTGTGGACTCTGGAACATTTTCTCTTCTGTCACGGTTCCTTTTTATGACCTGCCATTTGCTCCAGCAAGCGAGAAGTGAGCCCTGGGCGTCCAGCTCCTGCTCCGGCTGCCGGTCAGGAACGCGGTGGCGGCGCTGCCGGGAGCCGCCCGCTCCTTTTCAGGAACGGTGCCGAGCCCTGGCAGGGCACCCCTGCCCGCCCCTGTTCCCTGGGCATGCTGTGCTGCTGCCCGCCCGCCCAGGTCTCTGCCCGTGTTGCCTGCCCTGGCTGACAGGTGCTGAAGAGGTGGGAAGGGGCAGCTCCTGCTGAGGCAGGAGGAGCTGGCAGCTGCCGGCTGGCACAGGAGGATGCTGTGCCAGCGATACGGTGCAGTTTATAATGAGCTGTGGATCGTTACAGCGACCACCTGCAGTGTGGGTCCAGCCAGCTTGGGTCCAGCCAGGGGGTCTGCTTCATGGGGAAGAGTGATGCCCATCCCCTTCACTGCCCTGTCTCCTCCACTGCCCCATTGCCCTCTGCATGAGGAGGGCAGCAACAGATCTTGCCTAAGGCAGAGCTGTGAGCCCTGGCACTGCTGGGGCAGGAGCAGTGGCAGCAGGCTGGGGAAGTGCTACCCACCACACCCAGTCAGGGCTCCATGTGTAGTTTCTCTCATGGTCTGGTGGCCCATCAGCTCTGCTAATTACACGCTGGCTGATCACAGCCCTGGGCGGAGCAGCTGCCAGCCACTGGAGCTCACGCTTCCCATGCACTGGGTGTGTTTTCTGCCCCTCCAGCACCTCCCCAGTGCTGGTGACAGCCCTTTGGAAGTGGCAGACCCCTCCATGGTGGCAGCGTGTGCAGAGGGGTCAGCGGTGGCCCCCAGAGGGCAGGCTGGGTGTTTCTCTCACTCTGTAATTAGCACTTCCGTGTGGTGATCAGGCTGGTGGCTTTGGTCCCCACCATCCCTCTTCATGACTGGTATTTCTCTTTCTTAGAAGAAGGCAGAAGGACGACATGCTATCTCCCACCAAGAGCCCTTCCCCTTCCTTCAGCAGCGTTTCTGCCATTTACATTAAAGGCTATAACGGGTTGGAGTAAATGGAGCAGGTTTGCAATTAGTTTTCAAAGTACTTATCTCATTAAAGTAAATGAATTATTGATTTAGTGACACTCATGCTTTTAGTGAGCGGCACAGTGCCATCACCACTCTGTTCCCTGGCTCACAACAGTGGTGGCCAGCCCCTGCACGCCGGCTCCTCGTGTGCACGTGTGTGTGGGAGCAGCAAGTAGCCTCTCTACCTCTTGGCTTCATAGCCAAAGCAGACCCATACTGGACATGAGAATCCCATCATGGTGAGGGCAGGTGTCAGGGAGTAGGGGCCTCTGGGACCTGCCCTGCCAGCCAAGGGATGTACCCAGGATGAGGTCCAGACACTCATCCTGGCACACTCCTGTGGGCACAGCAGCCATGCCGGGACATCTCCTGCCAGCCCATCCATACTGTGCTAAAGGGAGGGAGGCAGGCAGGCCACCAGTGCCATGAGGTGCCTGGCTTACGGCAGCACAGCAGAGGACTGGTGTGAGGCTGCCAGGCAGTGTGAGGAGGCTGGGGCTGGTTCTGTGCACTGCCCATGCTGACTGTGGCTCCTCCAGCCAGTCCAGTGGGCAGGGTGTGTGGGGTGCATGCCAGCACTCGGAGCTGGATGCTGCCCGGCAGAGTGTGGCCACAGGAGGGTGAAGCTCTGAAGTGCTGTGCTGGAGCCAAATGCTTATGGCTGAACCTGCTGCCCCCCAGCCAGCTGCTGATTCAGCTCTTTTGTGCTTCTCTGTACAGAGATTTAATCTCTCCTGTAAGATAAAATACTCCATTAATGGGAACCTGCCTACTCAGAGCCGCCCCTCTTTGAGTTCCAGGCAGGAAGGGCTGTGCTCTTCTACTGCCAACAGCTGAGGCTGCTGCTCTGGGGAGTGTCTTGAGAATGGCCCTGGGTGCCTGGGAGGTGCCCGGCCCTGCACGGCCAGCTCTGCAGCTGGACATACATCCCCTTCCCTCCTGTGCCCCCTGTGCATGTGGGCTGTGGGAGAGATGCCAGCAGGATAAGCTGGGAATGCTGGACTTCTCTGGCAGTGCCTGCTGTGTCAGTGGGTGCCACATGGCTCCACCAATGGGTTTCATGGGTGATGTGTCAGAAGCACTTTGTGCTCCTCAAGAATGTGGTGTGCTGGGAGGGAGGAGATGGCAATGAACACTAGGATATTGGGAAGAATTTCTTCCCCCAAAGGGTTGTCAAACACTGGAACAGGATGCCCAGGAAGTGGTGGAGTCTCCGTCCCTGGAGTGATGTGAAAGATGTGCAGATGTGGTGCTGAGGAGCATGGTTTGGTGATGATTTGGAAGTGTTGGGTTAATGGTTAGATTCAATGATCTTGAAGGTCTTTTCCAACCAAGATGATTCCATGCTTCTGTGATGCTGTAAGTGCTGCAGGAGGAAGTGCCAGGGCATGAGCAAATGTTGAATCAGGAATTTGGGTCGAAAGGTTCACAGCAATGACTGAGGCTGATGTTTCGGTATCTGTAGTCAGGTCTGGCAATACTGGTAGGGGTCATGCTGAGTGAGCATGCTCCCTGGGTCATGTCATCCCCTCCCTGCAGCTTCAGTTGTCCCTTGCCAAAGGAGACAGTTCTCCCTGGGTGAGTGGAAGGTGCAGGTTGCCCAGCATGGCTCATGCCATGCCAGCACTGTGCCAAGGACACTGCCCATCACCAGGAAGGGGTGAGCAGTGTGTGCTGCTCCACCTGCACAGCCCTTCCTGCAGCTGGGTGTGCAGGAGCCAGCTAGCCATGGTGTTTGGAAGGGGGTTACCAAAGGGGCAGCTCCATGTGTTATCACTGTTCCCACAAAGTGACTGCATGTTCTGGACTGGAGCCACTGCTTTGAGGACTGTCCTGAACAGTTACTCAGCCCCAAAGCTGTCCTGGTGATGATTCCTTGCCCAGCCCTGCTGTGAGAGCCAGGGCTCCTCCCAGTGCTGCCCAAGCACCAGAAGATGCCAGCTCTTGGCTGACAGGGTGTGCCAGTCCCAACTCAGCAAACGGCGCTGAAACACATCCCATGAGCTGCACCGTGGGATCCGACCCCACAGCCCTGCCCCATGCCCCGGCCCCTGCCTCCAGGAGCTGCTGGGAAGGAGCAGGGCTTTTCATCTTTCTTAGTTTAAAAAAAAAAAAAAAAAGAAAAAGAAAAAAGAAAAAGGAAAAGAAAAGAAAGAAGAAGAAGGATAAAAAAAATCCTTCTCATTTAATTAAAAGTGTTGACATTGTGCCTGGCCATCCCTCCCGCCAGAGAACGTGGTTATAAATTAAACATTAAACCTTTAATGGCCCATAAAGAAATATTCGCTTGCTGCTTATGTATATAGGGGATATAAATAGAGAGGGCTGCTGGGGGGAGGGGCAGGATAGTATTTTTTTTTTCCTCAGCCAGATAATCTTTGCTAATGAATTTAATTAAAAGCAAAATTAATTCAGGATTTTTTGGTGAAGGGAAGGGGAAGGGGTGTGGCAGGCTGTACTTTGAGAAGCTACGGAGAAGTCTCCCAGCAAAGCGGAGCGGCCGGCCCGGGCCTGCTGCAGGGTTTGAACCAGGGCTGCAAAGTAGGGATGGAGGTCGTTGGGATGCAGCTACCTGTGGGGCTTGTGCAGCTGGTGGGTTGGGTGACACAAGTTGTGCTTCCAGAGGATGCCCTGCAGATGCCCTGCTTTGGATGTGGTGGGGTTTAGCTGGATTTGGTGTCACTTGTGAGCTGGCCTGTGCTGGGCTCACCTGTTCTGGCTGCAGGTCCCTGCAGCGTGGGGCTCTGGGCAGAACCAACCAGCCTGGAGCTTTGCCAAAGAAGCAGGGACAGGGGCCAGATCTCCCCAGTAATGCTGATCCCAGTTGCCCAGAACCCTGAGCTGGTCCTAGCACACCTCCAGTCAATGCTCTGTCAGGATTTTTCCTCTCCTGCTTTGCTGTGTGCACAGGACAGGGAGCAGCTCAGTCATCTGAGCAGCTCAGTCCCTGCAGTGATTGGGACCACCTGAGATTTTTGCCTGGGCTGTTGCCAGGCTCAGCAAGCTCCCCGGGTGAGCACAGCACATCCTGGCTGCTGGGGCCCCAAGGTGCTGTGGGGAGCTGCTCAGAAGGAGCCTTCCTTGGGAAATGTGTTTGGGAAATGAGATTTTAGCCATCGCTGTACCTCCCTGAGGACAGCAAGCATCCTTCAATTATTCATTGCCAAACAGGCTGTCTGGGCTCCCAGCACACCCAAACCCTGTGTAGCACAGGCTGGAGTTCTCCCCTCCTGCTCCACTGTCTCCTGCCTGCCCCAGCCAGGGATCCTGTGAGCACTTCTTGCTGAGGCCGAGGAAGACCTCAGGAGCAAGGCTGGAGGCTGTGCCATCCCCATGTCAGTGCTGGGTGTTACCTTGCTGTTGGAAACTCCAGGGTGTCCAACCAACTTTTTTAGGGCACCTGTGTCCCACAGCTCACTTTGTCCTGGTGCAGGGGGGCCAGGGTGAGGAGACCCCAAGCCGGGAAACACGTCTGGCTGGGTGAGAGCTTTCTGGAGGGTTTTTATCATAAGAGCACTAATGGAAGTCAGCACCAGCCTAATGAGCTGTGCTCCTCCATGAATCTGATTCATTGAGGCAGGAATTACCATAATTGATTATCCTGCTGCGTGGCTGAGAGCTGTGTTTGCTAACAGCAGTGCCTGGGAACCTGCTCCGACCTTCCTGAGCCACCACTGTGTGTGGCTTGGCCACTGGGCCAGCCATGGGCCACCCTCTCACAGGGACCCAGCTTCGAACCACACTCTGGCAGGGATCCAGCCATCGGCCCTGCTCTCACAGGGAGCTGGCGGTGGGTTTGGAGCAGCATCTGCTCACCTGGCCCCAGGCACAGGGTCCCTTCAGCTGTACTTGTGCACTCAGGGCTGCCATGCCTTAAGGTGCTGCCTTCCAGGGCAAGGGATCAGGGGAACATCGCAGCTCCCACAATTAGGAGCAGAGCTGTTGCTGCCTACCTGAGTCTCTGGCACTCGACTCCCCCAGGTCCCCAAAGAAGCAGTTAGCAAACAGCAACAGCCCTCACTCTTTTCAGAATGCTCTCGTGATGTAGAAGTTGCTCTCATTATTTTTGAGGGTCTGACATGATTTATGAACGTTTGTGTTGGCAACATTGAAAAAGCCAATTAGTTGAAGTGCAGCTTTCAAGAAGTTTTCTTTGAAATTTGGTGATGTACTCCAAGAAGTGCCCTGAGCCGGGATGGTGAGCTGCAGGGCGCCCTCCTTGCAGGAGCGTGGGGCAGGGATGGGCACTGCCCAGGGCACAGAAATGCAGGAGTGTCCCTGGGTGTGTGCAGTGAGCTGGGGCAGGCAGAGGGCTTGGTGCTGTGTGTCCAGCACTTTGGTGATGGCTGTGTCTTACCCAACCCCTCTGAGCTGTGGGCTGTGTGGGGCCAGAGCTGCACTTGCAGAGAAGCTGAGGAAGGGACTCATGGTCTGTTTGAGCGGGGTCAGGTTTGGGATGCTCTGGCAGAGATGGAGGTGGAAGTCCTGCTCCTGTTCCCCCCTGCACAGGGAAGGGCAGGTGCTGCTGCTGCTGCTCAGCATTGGGGCTCAGCCACCACCTTTTAACCAGGGTGGGTTTCCCAGATCACATCCACACTGGGATTCAAACGTTTTGCCAGTCAATGAGCAAATGGCATTGACTGTAAGCAGGTTAGTGATGATGAGCATTGATTTTAATTCTTCCTCCTCTTTCTTGTCTTTCCTTAGAGAGCCCAGCACGAGCACCCTAGGAGGAACTGGCCTGAATAAAAGGTATGGAGGCGTTGGGTTCTGATGGGCCAGAGGGGGGAGGGCTGCTCTGGGGCACAGGCAAGCGGCTTCTGGGCCCCACCGGCTGCATGCCCAATCCTGCATGTCCAGGGGCAGGCCGTGGGTGCTGCCTGAGCTGTGCGGGGCTGGGTGGGACAGGGCAGCACCCTCTGCCCACAGCTCCAGGGTCTGGAAGGGCTATGCACTGGGGAGGGTCAAGAGGAAGGCTGCCACTCCTCTGTGCCAGCAGCCCCTGGCACCTGCTGGGCGCTGAGCCCCCACACAGGCGTAGTGTGTGATGTGAGTCCGGATTGAGGAGGGCTGAGGGCCACGGTGTCTGTGAGCTGTCTGTGTGTGCTGGCATTGCTGTCTGTGCTCTGTGTGGCTCCCAAGGACTCCCTGGGGAAGCCTTGAGGGGGGACCCAGCCCATGCCAGGATGGCACTATCCCCAGGTCCTGGTCCTGACCTGGAAGTTGCCCACTGCAGGGTGTGTTTGCCCCCAGGGTCCTGCAGCCTGTGCCATGAGTTGTCACACCAGCTCATGGTGTGCCCTGGGCTGAGACCCAGCTCAAGCAGCCAACGGCTCATGTGTGTGGAAAGAGTGGGCCAGACTGTGTGCCCCCTGCCAGCCCTGTGCTTGTTGGGCAGATGGGATGGCTGCTTCCCATTGTAACCTCGTGTTGCTGGGTGTCATAGCAGTAGACTCTTGTTCCATCACAGCCTGGGGAAACTAAGTCCCCATAAACATCCATCCTGCTGAGTACAGCATGAGCTTGTGCTCCCCCCTTGGTCTAAGCCATTAAAGCAGAAGAGCAAAGATCAGACAAGGGGCTAAGGATGAGGATGCTGATGCATCTGTTCTTCCATGCCCTGGCACTGGTGCAGAGGTGCCCATGCAGCAGTTGGGAACCAGGGGTGGTGGTGGCTGAGGTGGTGGCTCTGAGCACTAGGGAGCTGATACTCCCTGCATTTCAGGGGAGGACTGTTCTCATCTCTGTCATGGGCAGGATAAGGACTAACGTGACCCCCTAAGAGGTGTTCGTGGTCCAAACAGGTCCTGAGATGCCATGAGAAATGTGGAAGAGGCAGCATAAGCCAGGACTAACAGGATGAGTGCAGGGTGCTAGGGCTGCTGTGGCAATAGTGGTTTGCTTCTGTGCAGGACCAAGAGTCTGAGCTTCAGCTGGATCCATGATGGAATGTTTGACAAAACATGGCAGCCCTGGTGCAGTGCTGGCAGGAAATGAGGGATTGCTGGGGCTGGGCACCAGGATGGGTGGACCCAGGGCTCACCCTCACTGCTGGTATTCTTGTCTCAACTGATACCTTTGCAACTTGTTCCCTGTGCTGAAGTGAGAGCTTTGCTCCCTCCTAGTGTCTGACTGCATGTGGGGTGGCACTTGGACCAGTCCCTGGCACTGTGGTGGGTTGCTGGTGCTCAGAGTGTCTCAGGCCATGGCCACATGGTTGTGTCTGCATGGGAGATGTGCCCAACAGCAAAGGGGAAATGACAGCAGGGTCTGAGCCACCCTTGTGCCTGGTTTGCACGGGAGAATTGGGATGGGGCTGTGGGTCACAGGATGCTGTTTTTAAAGGTGCCTTGAGGCAAGAGGCCTGTGTGGATGTGGGGCTGGGGATGATGGAGCTAGAGAAGGTGAAACAGCACTGGGCCAGGGAGCTGGGGTGGGAAGTGCTCTGTCTTTGGGAGGGTGCTGCCCCCTGCCCAGCGACACTTCCCCCCTCCCCCCCCCCCCAGGTTTTGGCTTGCATGGTGATGGAGGGATTTTATTCTGCTGTGTTGGGCCCCTCTGTGCCAGGTCTCCATGCAGCTGGCGTATGCCCAGAGCATGTCCCATGCAGTAATGGGGGATGTCCCACAGTCTGTGAGGCACCAGGCTATGGCTGGGTTTGTGTGTGCAGGGCACAGAGAGAGGAGAGGGGTTTGATCACCAAGACATAAGGGGGAGTGGGAAGCCCCCCACCCCAGCTGCCTGCAGTGGTGGCTCCTTTGGTTTATCACTCTCTTCTGGTGCTGAATTATTGAGAGTGTTGCTTTCTTTTATTGCTGTGCTGGAGGAGAAATGCCTCAGCCTGGCTCTGCTTTGAATATGATTACGGGGCTGGAGATGTCAGAGCCAGCTGGGCCCCAGAGACCGATCTGCCACCCCTCTCGCTCCTGTGCCTTCCCTTATTCTTATTTATTCCCTTGCTTCCGCCTCTGGTTCAGCACACACGGTCCCCTTGCTCTCCTCTGCTGAGCAGTGCCCCAGGAGGGTGGGAGATTTAGTGCCTGACAAGTCACCCTGCTGCCGAGCCTCTGTGCCCGCAGCTTGTGCCAGAGGGGCTGGGAGCTCACTGCCTGGGCAAGGACCACCACACCCCCCATGGACAAGGTCCTTCTCACAGAGTACTGTAGACAGAAGTAGAGCAAGGCTTCTCCCCATGCCCACCCTGCAGCCAGCTCTCCCCCCACCTCCTCTACGGGATCTCAGCTGATCCCATGGCTCTTCCCTGTGGGTGGGGGTCTCCATCCAGCCTCAGTGCCATGGGTCTGCTGCTGTGTGATGCTGGTGCTTGAGTGACAGAGGCTGCCTTGGTGTTGGTGGGGACTTCTGGGTGCCCATCTTGTGCAGATTAAGGTGGCTATGTCCCAGGTGGTAGGGCTGCTGCCGGGACTGTCCCCATCACTCCTGCACCCAGAGACTGGGGGCTGCTGGCTCTGCCCCACCTCGGGCAACAGCTTGGCTCTTACTCACCTTGGGCGACAGCTTAGCCACATCCAGCAAAGCATGTGATGCTGAGCCCGCCAAGACCTGCTGGACCCCATCTGAGCCTACCCACCTGGTGGGAGCAAGGGCAGGGAGCCGGCTGGCACCTCGCAGGTTAACCGCGAGAGCCGCCGATTCCCTTATTGACAGGATAGCTTGAAAAATGCTGAGGCAGGACATCAGCTCCTCCGAGTGTCAGCGCGGGAGCCCAGGCTGCGCCGAGCACACACCCGCTGCCGCTGCCCCCCAACACCCAGCACAGCCTGGCCCTGGCCCCCCACCCAGTCACCCCAGCTGGGGAGCGGGTCTGGATCCCCATCACACGCTCACCCTTCCCTTTGCTCTTAAAGACGCCAGAGAGGATCTCATTCTTATCCCTCCCTCTGTCGTTCTTTTTCCCCTGGGGTGAATAAGCCCCTGCACCGCTGCCCGACCAGGGCTGCCCCCTCGTCAGCCCTCCGCTCCCCGCCCTCACTCCCCCCAGCAGCATGTCAGGCACCGGCAGCCAGCTCTGAAGCGTGCGTTGGCCCGCGGCAAGCGACCACACCACGCCAGGGAGGGAGGCGAGCAGGGCATCTGGCCACGGCCACTCCGGCTCTGGGTGCTGGAGCTGGACAGCAAGTGCCCAAGGGGAGAGAGCCCACCGAGGAGGAGCAGCACCCAGCGCAGCCGGCCTCGGGGAGCAGCTCACCACCCTCCTGTCGTTCCCGCAGAGCTCCTCAGCGCCTCGCTGCCGACATGATGATGTATTTTTGGGTAGGTACCACCAGCAAGGGTGGGCATTTCCCTTCCCTCTCTGCCAGGATTTTGCTCGGGGTTGGGACCATTTCTTGCTGTCGTCGTTTCCCAGCTGAGCTACCACCCCCAGAAAGCTTTTCCTTCTCTACTGAGGAACTCATAGGCAGTGGGCAGGAGACAGGCTGTGTTTCTGGAAGCAGGCCTGGCACTGGGAAGGGATGGGGCAGCTGTGGAGGCAGACAGGGGTCCCTGCTAGCTCAGTGCTGCCTGCAGGCAGCAGCCCCCTCACCTGCCCAGGATGGCTGGAAGCAACCTCCCCACCTCATCCTGTCTTGTCTGTGCCAGGCTGGTGAGTGGTGGGCTCTAGAGCCTGCCCTGGAGGCTGTGCCAGGTAGGGAACTTTGGTGGCACTGGGACACTCAGGTGTGTGGGGGGCAGCAGCCAGCCTCTCTTGCCTGGGGGTCAGTCTGTCCACCATCGGTGCCAACCTAGGATCTGGAGCCACTGACAGAGTGGCCCCCATACTTGTATCTCAAGCTTAAAGTTGGTGTTTGAGACCCCTGGGATCCCCATGGGGACCCCAAGGCCCCTCTGTGGCACTGCAGTTTTCATTCAGGCAGGTTGGAGCCCATGGGGATTGGTGATTCTGGTGAGCTTGGAGCTGGGGGAGCACAGCCAGACTGGGGGGCTCAGGGTCTCCCTGTGCTGGCAGAGCTGTCATCAGGGGAGTAGCTGGTGAGACTGGCTGAAATCTCCCTCAGCCATTGTAAGGGCTTTAAGCAGGGATGGGGAAAAGGGGGATGTGTTGAGGTCTATCCAGGCACTTAGATTGTGCCTAGGATGCTGAGTGTGGGTTCAAGCTCCTCTCCTGGGACAGCAAGTGGAGAGGACACTGATGAGGACCAAGCAACTACACATTCTCCCCAATGGTGCAGGAACTGAGTTTAATGTCAGGCATTGCACCATCCTGGGGAGGACTGCCTGTGGTATCACAGCCCACAAAACGGGACTTAAACTCCTTCCATCCCCTCCTGCCCCAGAGCTGGCTGAGCTGGTGCTGCAGCAGCCTGTGGAGGATTCCATGCTCCAGGAAGCTGCACTCCCTGGGATTTCAGAGCGAGCAGCAGAGTGGGCAGAGCTGGGTGAAGGGGGATGTGGGGAAAGGAGCTTACAGGGGAGAGGAGGAGGATAATGCGAATTCATTGTTTCTCAGGGAAGCAGCTTTCAGGCATAAGGTGCTTTGTCATGAGAGATCTCTGTGCAGCTGCTGATCCCCGCCGGTCAGGAGCCCATCAGAGCTCACAAAGACTTCTCCTGCCAGGGTGTTAATTCTGCCCAGGGTCTTAATGAGTTTGTGAAAGCACAGAAACTGCTCTGGAGTTTCCGCTTGTGGCTGCACAGGCGTCACATGGATTCGTGGAGTTCCAGCTGGGTTCAGGGCGTGGGGCAGCACCGCCAGGATGCCTGTCCCCATGGGAGCCCCAAGCACTGCTCCCTGCAATGCACTTGCTGCCCGGGGTGCTGGATACCCAAAGATCTCTCTGCCACATAGCCAGGAAGCGTGGGACCGCCAGGTCTCGGCACGGCACAAGGCGCAGCAGCACCCCCAGCCCCGCTTGGAGAGAGGCCAGGCGAGGGCTGTGCTGCCGGCAGGGCGGCGTTGTGGGCGTCTCTCCGGCGGGAGCGTGGGAGAAAGCGGAGGGGGTTTGTTTCCATGCGTGGCAGGAGCGTGGCCACGGTTGGGAGCGCTGCGGGGAGAGCCGCAGTGGCAGGCGGCAGCGGGCGGCTCGGTAATCGACACCACAACAGGCGCTGAGATGCCAGAGCAAAACGTCTTCAAATTAGCAGTAATTGCAGGCGAAATAAAGAGCATGTGGGGCGAGGGGAAGGAGGGCTCTATAAATATTATGATTTTTAAAGTTTGCCCTGGAGTCCTGGAGCCTGTTTAAACGCTAATATCCTGTCTGTGCGTTTGAGAAGCCTTATAATGAGGATTGAGTGTCTGCTTCCAGAGCCCCCCTGCCCGGTGTGTCCCCTCTGCCCATGTCACCTGTCTGCTGCTCCCAGTGTGTCCCAGCCCAAACTGCCCTGTGCTGACACTAGCAGTGCCATGCACTCCCCTGCCCTCGTCCCTGCTCAGGGATGTACTGACTCCCTCCAGGCAGCCTCAAGCATCCCATCCTGCCTCGTGCACTGGCACCCTGCGGGCTGCTGCCACAGCCGCTCACTGGTGCCAAAGGCTGGGATGCAGTGTTGCACCAGCTCGAGGGGGACGTTTTCCTGGGGATCTTCACTGAGCAGCAGAGCTGATCCTGGGGAAAGGGGAGCTCTGGAAATGCAGCATGTTGGGTCCCCAGGTCTGCAATTGCTCATTCCTTGCATCAGCCTCCATGATTCCTGCGTCAGACTCCATCCTGCGCTGGGCCCTGCCATGGCTGTGGCGCTGGCCGCACCGGAATGGTGCACCCTGACGAGTGCGGTGTGGTGCTGGCGCAGCCCAGCCAGCCCATGAGCTCAAGGTGCTCAGCAGCATCTGTTCTGCCATGGTTCTGCTGCCTGCATGTTAATTCTCATTAAATCTAGGGAGCCTAATTGGCATTTCATGTAAATATTTTGTCAAGGGAAAGGGCTTTAGGAAGGGCCACGCCGACTGCAGGTGCAAAGCCAGGCTCTCTTGCCGCTGCGGTGAGAAGCTTCTCCTTGTCCTGCCCAACCACAGGTGGAAGCTGCATCCCACTGGGGCTGCCACACGTCCCACAGTGGTCCCAGAGCTCAGATGTGACTGTTGAGAGCTACCTGTGTGCTGTCTGTTCATGGTGGGTGACAGGGGGTTACCGCCTGCCCTGCCTGTGCATCTCAGGACAGCTGCAGCCCAGCCTCTGTTTCATGGTCCCAAGGTGCTTCCCGTGTTGGCTAAAGGGCAGAGGAGGGATGGTTCAAGGGGCAGTGGGATGTGCCCAGGTGCTGGCCCAGCTGCTCTCCTGCTCTGTGTGGTGCTGGTAGCTCTGGCCAGAGTTTGAAGCATCTCCAGGCCCCTGTCCTATCTCCCACCACTGCAGGCAAGGAAATCTACAGTGAAATGATGTTTTTCCCTAGATCCCATTAAACTTTCATGTGCTCCCCTCCTGGATGCCACAGCTGCTGTCTCAGATATTCACAGTGTGGTGGTCACATTCTCCTCCTTACATGGTGAGGTCACCCCTGGGTGCTGAGATCATCACCCCTGCCTGGGATCTGTGACCTCATGGTCACTGTGGCCAGGGACAGAGGCAGAGCAGCAGCAAGGGTGCTGGGAAAGCGCAAAGTGGAGGTTTTCAGTACAAACTCTGACTTTTTTGGAGCGTTAGAGCAGGCAGGGGACCAGGAACCCCCTGAGAGCTTCTGGAGGAGGAAGGAACAGGGGAAGATGAAGTTAACAGAGTGCAGAGGAAGCTCATCCAAGGCAGATGGGTATCCTCCCCAACATCCCACTTGTGTCCCCTAGGGTCCCTGTGACCTGGCAGGGCTGCTCCATATTGACCAAATCGTATTCCAGTGCAGGTAGTTTAAACCACATCTGACTTTTGGAGATGGAGCAAGAAACCAGGAATCTATAGGTGGCTGTGGAGCTATCTCCAGAGATGGGGGAGTGCAAGGGGAATCAGGGCAGCATGTGGCACTGGAATGGTGTGAGCTGAGCCAGATGCGCTGGGAGCTGCACCATGACCAGGGCTGGTGGTCCCGGCAGCAGGAGGAAGCACTCTGTGCTGTTGCTGGCACTGGGTGCTCCAGGATAGGGCTTACAGCTGGGGGACCTCTGCCTGGCACTACTCAGCCTGCACAGGCCACATGGCCCCTTGCTCCTTGGCACCCCTTACTCTCTGGGTGAGGCATCCGCATCCCAGTAAATCCTTATGACGCTCCTGCACAGAATGGCCACAAGAGCCCCGGAGGGAGCTCGGGTAGAGGGAACAGTGACACAGCAATGGTGTGGAGATGGGCAGGGACTTCTGCAGTGGGGCAGAGCCCACTGGCACTTGCTCCCCTCACCTGTCACTACTGTCAGTCCCTTCTTGATGTTCCTGATCTGTGTCCAGTGCTGAGGCACTCCCTGCAGCCGAGCTAGTGTTGGGGGTGGGACCTTCCCTTGGCTTCTCAGCAGCTCAGATCCGACAGTGCCTTTGTCTAATTGCTTTATGTCTATGATTAACTACTAATGAGGTTTTAATTAATGAATACCATGGCTTGGGGGCATTCTGGAGTGGGTAGGAGGAAAGAACTAGATGGGTGCCCCTTTCCCTGGGTGCTGCCAGGCTGCTGGTGCTGCGCTTCTGGGCTGACCCTGTGGAATCTGGGAGCACCTGACCTCCCCAGTCCTCACTGTGGGTACCATGCTTGAGCCTGACCCACATCCTTCCTTGGCAGCTCTCCTTAGCAGCTGTGTGCTGGCTCCTGCACCTACTTTGCTCTTGCAGGAGTGTGCTGGAGGGTGCCTTGGGCATCCTGTTAAACACCAGACACTTGCAGCCACTGGGGCACCTAGCCTACCCATGGCTGTGCACTGTGTCCCCACAGCAGGTCCAGGAGCCACTGTGTTGTCTGTGTCTGCCAGGAGAAGTTGTGGGACGGTGTCGCAGTGAGGGCTGCAGTGCTGCAAACTGCCATTGCATCCGGTGGCAGGGGGGCAGGGCAGGGCTCTGGACATGCCATTGGAGCAGCCCTTGGTGGGCAGCAGGTTTGATGTGTGCTCAAGTCTTGGTGCAATGTGCATGTGCTTGGTGTCCCTTGGCACCTGGGTGCCTGGGATGTGCTTCAGCTGTGCTGCATCACCAGTCTCTACAACACTGCATGCTGAGGCAGGAGTTGAGGCAGAGACCTGGCCAGGGTGCTAAGAGCCCTTGTTTCTGTCAGGTGAAGTTTCCAAATGGCAGAAGGGAGCATGCCTCAAAGTGGAGCTGAGCGCCCAATGGCTCTGGCACCTCCCTGGCAATGGGAGGCGGCAGCAGCACTGCACTGGGGGCACCTCCCAGTGGGTCTCTTCCACCAGACCAGCTTCCCACTACACATAGCTGATAACATCTCATCCTGTGAGAGCAGCCAAAGTGTCACACTTTCCTCAGCACATTCCCTCAGCCTTCAGAGGTATGTGCCCATCAGCCTTCCTAGCACAGGCTCTGCCCTGCAGCTCCGGCGCATTGCTGGTCTTTGGACCAGTGGCCGAGGTCACTCCTGTCCTGGTGCCATGTTGTTCTCCCTCTTCCAGAAAACAAAACCAAGGAGCCCTGAAGGGTTCATTTAAAATAAATAAAAAATGAAAATAGTGCTGATTTGAAGGAAAGCCAGCCCCATCCTGTGCATGGGAGCGCATCGCCAACCCATCCCCGAAGGGCAGAGAGAAAGATGTGCTTAGAACTGCAGCCCTGTGCAACTTCTGCCTTTGATCATATATCTTACATGTGCCCTTTGCTTTCCCTCGTCTGATATTTATTAGGTTTAATTTTACTGGGACACGGCTGTAAGTGAGACAGATGGAACAGGGTCTGTGCGCCTGGTGAACACATCTTAATTAAACAGATAAATAAACTTTCATTCCAGGAGACTTCAGTTTTGGAGGGGTTCCTCTGGGGCTGCAGCTCCATGGGGCTAGGCAGCCCTGGCTGGGGCTCCTCAAGCCTGGGCATCCTGAGGTTGCTCCAACACAGCCCTGGTGCTACTACCAATGCCACCAGCTGGGGGTTGCAGTGTGGTGTTACTGCCCGGGTGGCTGGAAGCAGCAGGGTGAGAGAAATCAGCTGGTGGTGGGACTGGTACAGCCCTGCTGTGCTGGTGTCCTGTGTGGACTTCCTGCTGCTGTGGGGAAGTCTCTGCAGCCAGGCAGATGTTGGTGATGGCTGGGGAGGGAGAGAAGAGACTCAAACACTCCCAGAGCCATACCCATTTTACCCACTGCTGAGTATTTATCCTGGGGAAACACGGCCAGTTCCTGCTGCTACCAGCAGTGCTGAGGGTCTGCACCAGCAGGGCCAGGGATGGGGGATGTGCCCAGCACATCCTTCCTGGCAGAGCTGCCAGCTCGGACCTTCCCGCGACGCGGGCTGCTGGCTAAGGGCAGTGCCAGGACTCATGGCACTGCCGCCAGCCAGGAACACCTTTGAGTCACCCTGCCTGGAGCCAGGCTCTGGCGCGGGGGAGTACAGGCAGATTACCTCATCCTGGAGCTGGCTCCTGCCTCACGTGGTTTGCTTGGTTGGGCACTGCAATCCCAGAGTATCAGGCCATGCCCTTCCCTTGTCACCTCTTCCTGTGAGCAGTTCTGGAGCCAGGGTGGAGGCAGGGCCTTTGGAGGTGCCCATTGCCTTCACCAGGGTGTCCTGTGGCAGGGTGCTGTGCATATGGGTGCCTGATGGGGTCCCTCTACCCACAGGTGCCCAAATGGCAGGACATGTTATCCTCCAGCCCTCGCAAAGTTACTCGTTGTCCTGCCCAGGGTGCTGGAGCATGTAGGGGAGCGCAGCACTGGGGCCACAGGAGTCTCTGTGGGAGGGGAGCCAGGCGTGAGCAGGGAGCGTGGGGTCTGAGCACCAAGCTTTGCCAGCTCGGCTGCCCCATCAGGAGCTGTCATGGTCCCTTGGGAGCTGGAGGATGAGCAGTGTGGTGGGCCATAGAAGCTCATTGCAGCCCACAGTGGCTGGAGGATGCTGTTGCTAGTGGATGCAGCTGCCAAACCCCTTTCAGCGGTGGTGGCAACAAGAAACCCTCCCCTGACATCCCCTCCCCAGCTTGGCACCTTGAGGTCCCTTTGGAGCGTGGTTATTCCGGCAGCAGGATCCCATGGGAAGGCTGGCACCCCCTTGGCCGCAGATGCCACTTCCTCAGGATGGCTTTTCTCAGAACTGGCTGTTTCCACCAGGTTCAAATGCCCGATGGCTCTGGGCCGGCCGTGCCACATGCCGCTGCTGTTGAGTATCTGCAGCAGAAACAGGAACCGCTGTGAGTGTACCAGGACACTGCAGCATGTCGCTATGTCTGGGGATACTGTGGAAAATCCCAGCCTCCAAAGAGGGCTGGTCGTGTGCTGGAGGCTCCGGCAGAGACGGAGCAGCAGCAGCTGCTGGCACAGACCTGCCTTTGTGCATCATATTTGGCCAAGATGGAAACTGAACCGAGCCCAGGTTTCATTTCCCACATACCCAAGCACAATGCCGGACCCGCTGTCTCCTTGCCGCCCATGGCTCTGGAGTTGGGCACAATGCAGCACCGATGGTGCAGGGTGCTGGGCAGGGACCCATGTGCCAGCACTGAGCTCTGTGGCACCAGAGGGTGCTGAGAGTCATGATGGAAAGAGACGTAAGGTGGAAGAAGGAACCTGAACGAGCAGATATGTGTGCCCACACCGGCTATCCCTTGTGGGCACCGGTGCATAGACTATTGCCATGGCAGCTGTGCCAGAGGTGTGCAGTGTTGATCCATCAGGGCTGCTGGTAGCACTGGCAGGCCAGTCCAAAATGCCAAAAATCCTCTTGAGCTTTGCTGAGGGTGGCCCTCTGTCCACCACTGATGGGAGATGCTTGGGGCAGAGTGTCTCCATCACTCCAGGGAGCACGGGAAAGCCAGCACCTATGAGCAGGGACCCTTGGGTGCCAGGCTCCCTTTTGCCAATGGGTGCTGGCAGGCAGGCGGAGAGTTTACAGAGTGCCAGGAGGAGGCCCTGCCTGGGGCTCATGCCTTGGCTCATGGTGGGGCCAAGCGCTGGTGCCTGGATGTGCAGGTGGTGCTGAGGCTGTAGCCACAGCTCTTCTCACAGGGAACGCTGGTGGGCTGCCGGTTGTGGTGCGAGCCCGCGGCGTCGCAGCGTGTGGCAGCCGGGCCCACGCGTGTCATGGGGCTGCAGGTTGAGGAGGTCCGTGCCTCTCCGGGGAGGCGGGGCTGGGTCTGCTGCATGGCTCCCTGCCCAGCTCTGCCTGTCTGCCTGTGTGTCTCCCACCGAGAGCGTGGTGCGTGTGCACGTGTCCAGCTGTGTGTGCGTGGGGAGTCCCGGCGTGGCGGCAGCGGTGGTGGCGAGGCGCTGCCATCGCGGGGGCTGCGCGGCTGCAAGTGCCGGCTGCTGGGCTCGGCTTCCCGGGGCATCCGTGTTGCATCACCAAAACTCCCGGTAAGACCCTTCATCCCTTGGGAGGCAGCGCTGGGAAGGGAGACGGTTCTGCCCGCTCGGGCTCATCCTGCCTTCCTGCTTCTCCCGCGCGGCAGCGTGTGGCCGGGGGCTGCGAGGGGCTGGCCGGGCGGGGGGGAAGCCATCTGCGAGCGGCGGCGGAGGGGTTAAGTGCGGGATCAGCTGTTCTCATGTCATTACGGATTCTCTTCATTTTATACAGAGCTCTGTTTGATGTCTGAATGCACAGGGGACTCCCCCTCCTCCTCCAACTCCCACCCCTTTTATTTCGCTCCCTCGCCCTCTCTCCTTTCCTCCTCCCCTTCCTTTCTCTCTCCCCGCTCCCGCTCTGGCTCACACACACCCTTTGCAGACCGTGCGCTCAGTGCCAGTGTCTAATGGCACCGAAGTGAAGGGGCGAGCGCTGCTCCTGGGGCGCAGCCGGCCTGCCGCAGATGACCCCTCCTAACTAGCGCCGAGGGGTCGGGAGGGACGGCCGAGGAGGGGAGAGCCCGAGGGGCGAGCCGGGAAGACGAGGATAGCGGTGTGCGGAAGAGGACGGACCCGCCAGCAGCTTCAAGGCTACCTGTCGACACATGCTGTGCTCCATGGCTAACTCGGGCTGCCTCCTTGTCTCCAACTCAGGCATGCTTCCTCACTCTCTCCCCTGTCCTCCAGCCTTCCTCTACCTCCAACAGGTAAGTCACCCTCTCCGGGGGATATTTTTTTTTTCGCTTGCCGGTTCGCACGTGTTTCTGGCCGGTTCCCTCCTTGCGGAGGGTCGGAGCTTAACTGCTTCCTCCCTGGCCACGGGGCCTCTCCGGCACCAGCCCCGCGGCACCGGCGAGTTGCGTTGCAGTGGCGGCTCGTGGTCCTTGGCCGCGGTTCCTTTGGGGTTTCTCTGGTTTCTCTGCCTTGGCGGCTGGAGAGTGGCGGAGGCGCGGGCAGTGCGGCAGGCAGAGCCACCGGCAGAGCCGGCGGCGCGGGTCCAGCGCTCTCCGTGCCTCGGTGCTGCTGGCGTTCAGCGCGGGCGAGGGGCGATGGTGAATTCTCGGAGAAAGGAACGAGGCTCCTGCATGGCCTGAGCAGGGGAGAAGGGCTCTTCTGTGGGGAAAAGGGCAGGTGATGAGCTTGTGCATGCACATGCGTGTGCATGTATGCCGTGTGTGCCGTCACGCTGTGGGTGACTGCAGCCAGGCCGTGGGGTCAGATGTTATTGACAGGAAGGTGCTGCAGAGAGACCCAGGGGCAGCATGGGCTCAGGTGAGCCCTGGGACTGATCTGCCCATCGAGAGGGTGCCTGGGCTGTTGGTTTGGTCCTTAAGGTCTGGCCAGAGCATGCTGGCCCTTGGATCCCATGCTGGACCCAGTGCACTGAGTTTCTATGCTCGCTGTCCCAGGGGAAGCACAGCTCAGGAGAGGCAACGTTTTCTTCAAAAGGCTCTTTGCTGCGTCGGAAATCCCATCTCCCAGCCAGGCAAACTGCTCCATTTGTGCTTTCAGGAGTTTAAAAATTCATAGCATCCTCACCACGCTCGGCATGGCCTGCGCGGCTCTCCCGGCAGCTGAGGACAGGCGGCGCGGGTGCAACCTTCCCACCTCGTTGGAGAAGGGCCGTGAAGCATTTTGATCCCTGGGGATGTCTGTAGCCTAGGTCCAAGTAGGCTTGTGGCCAGAGCATGGCTTCACTGGTGGTGGGGACGGCAAGGCCTGGTGTCACTCCAGCCAGCACCAGCACTGGAGATGGGGCTGGCAAAGCTGGTGCTGACACTGGGTATACAAAAGCAGCGGTGGCTGTGGGGTGTGCATGGGGCTGGGGTTCATGCAGGGACTGCTGCAGAGGCCAGCCAAGAGGGTGCATGATTTATTGCACCCTTCTGCAGGCAGAGCCTGGGGAGAGTCAGAGCTGGGCTTTGGTCTCTGTCCCTGCAGCCACTGTTTGGCTGCTCAGGCATGTCTAGTGCTGAGCAGAAACTGCCCCTAAGCCCCCACCCATCCCTGGGGAGGTTTTCTGTCCCTCTGAAGGGAGCGCATGGATGCTTTGAACCAGCAGATAGTGTGGGGCCCAGAGCCTCTGTTGGGAGCAGTGGCAGTGCGGGAGATGCCTTCTCCAATCGGGATCCTCACATTCCCTGGCATCCCCTCATCTCCCGGCATCTCCTTGTCCTCAGCATCCCTCCTCTCCTGGCATGCTGTCATCCCCCAGGGTCCCCTCATTCCCTGTGATCCCTGCATCCCCTGGCCACACGCAGGGGGCTTGGCCATGCCGCTGGCCCTGCAGTGCCCTCCAGCACAGACTGGCTGCACTGCCGGCTGGCTCCTGGGGCTGCAGCTGGAGGCAGCGGAGCTGGCAGCACTGCAGGCAGGCGTGGGCTGCTGCTGGTGCCCAGCTGGGCCATGCACAAGTGGAGTTTGGGATCTCTCAGAAGAAGCAGCAGCTTTTCCCCGATGTGCAGCTCTCTGTGCCCAGCAGCTCTTGGTTCCCCCATCGCCCTGTTTGTTTTAATTTGACCGTCATGTTTAGCATCTCTTCCTCCCCACTCTCCCAGAAGCCTCCTGCTCCTTGGCAGCAGATCTGGGCTCGTGAGCCAGGAAAGAGGGTTTTATTAGGAGATTTGGACTTGGATTTTCACCCAGCTAATGAGCACGATGGAGGCCAAAATCTCTGTCCTCTTCCTGGGGCTTGTCACTTGCTGAGGCACTGCACCCAGCGCATGGGGATGGGATGTTCATGGTGGGTGTCACGATGAGGTGTCATACAGAGGGACATTGCAGGCAGCCATCACGTGGGAAAGGGACACAGAGCATTTGCTGCCACCAGGCTCCTCATACTGCCCAGCTGAGCAATGGGTCTGTCTGGTGCCTGGTGGTTTAGCTCCAAATTCGCTCTGGATTTCATATGCGCACACTGTCAGCATGCCTGTGCTAGAGGAGAGCCCAGGGAGCAGTGCTGCTTCTGCCTGTGGGTACAGGCAGAATGGAATGGGCTGCCCAGGGAGGTGGTGGAGTCACCATCATTGGAACTGTTCAGGAGGAGACTTGATAGGGTGCTTGGTTGCATGGTTTAGTTGATTAGGTGGGTTGGATGATAGGTTGGATGCGATGATCTTGAAGGTCTCTTCCAACCTGGTTTATTCTATTCTATTCTACATGTCCAACATGGAGCTCAACCTGGGCTGTTTGGCTCGACTCACCAGTGCATGGGCAGAGACACCTGAAGGGGATTAACCAGCTTTTTCAAAAGGTTTTATGATGTGGGGGCTTTGAGGGGCTTGGTTTAGACATCCTGGGTTGTAGTTGCCTGTGTGGAGTGTGTGTGTACACAGGGAGGCAGACGGCTCGGCATCAGGCCTGGGGTGGGCAAATACAGATGGATGGTGGCTGTGCTGGGTTGATGTAGGGACTTGTGCTAGCCACCAGCTTCTCCCTTGCTGGGATCCACATTGAGCTGGGATGGCCAGGGGGTCCAGGAGCTGGAAGACTGCAGGGTCTGTGTGCAGTAACTGGCCCTATCCCTTCGGGCACATGCTCTCTCAGCAGGGAAGCTTCTTGGCATTCGCTGCGCTTGTTCCTGAGGAGGCCGTTTGTGTTTTGTAGCTCCCCAGCATTTTCAACACTGCCAGTGTTTGAAGGAATGACCAAGAGATGAAGTTGTCTGCAAAACTTCAGTGCCAGGGACAATCCAGCTGCCAGCGGCTCTGGCAGTGCAGATGGCTCATTGAAGCGGCAGCGGGCACCTTGCAGCTCGCTCAGCTCAACTCCCTTGGTCCCAGCGTGTTGCAGCCATGCCGCATGCAGGAATCCACCCCTAGCCCTGCTGTGTCCCACACCAGAGTGTGTGCCCATGGCCGAGCAGCCCATGCTGTTGGAGCAGGAGGGAACACTACATCCTTCGGTGGGGCGAAAAATTATTAGAGGGTTGGAAACCTGGCTGTGAGGCCAGGCCAAGAGTGTTGGGGCTGTTCAGCTCAGAGAAGAGGAGGCTCCAGGGAGAAGTTATTGTGACCTTTCAGTTCTTAAAGGGGCCAATAAGAAAGATGGCGACAGGCTTTTTAGCAGGGTCTGTTGTGCCAGGACAAGGGATGGTGGTTTGAAACTCGAAGGGAGATCTAGGTTAGACAGAAGGAGGAAATTTCTTACACTGAGAGTGGTGAGACCCTGGCCCCGGCTGGCCAGAGAGGTGGCAGATGCCCTATCCCTGGAATCATTCCAGGTCAGGTTGGACAGGGCTCTTAGCAATCTGCTGTAGTTGATGATGTCCCTTCAGAGGGGTTGGGATAGATGACCTTTAAAGCTCCCTTCCAACTCAAAACATTCAATGATTCTATGACCTGTGCACAGAAGGAAACTTTGATAACTTCATTTCATTACCAGTGGAATCAGTTGCTGCTGAAGTGTCTCCAGTGTAATTATGAATGAGTAGCTAATTGTTCCAGGACAAGGTGTGGTGTTGACCCAGAACGGACCCCAGCTCTGAGGCACAGACCCTAGCACACGTGGTGACGTTTGTGTGGGGCTGAACACAAGTTCAGGTTGATGTACAGGTGACTGAAACCCACTACAGGACTTCTCCCAAGGCCATTCACCAGGGATATCCCCAGTGCCCACACTGCACCACGCTGCCCAGCCTACGGCACAGGAGACTCGGGGAAGCAGCGCCCGGCCTGCTGGGAAACATCCTCTGCAAAGGCTGCTTGGAAAATTCCTTTCCAAAAGGGCTGCTGCCAAGTTTAGCAGATTATATTTTTAGGGAGCAAGTCTATTCTGAGCAATATTGTAGCGTGTTGCAGCAGCGGGTTCCTTTCAAACCTGCTTGCTCGCCATGCTTGCTCATCGCATGGATGCGAGACCCGGCGTGGACCCCGGCACGGACCTGGCAGCTCCTGGCTCCCGCACTGCAGCGGTGAGGACAGGCTTTAAAGCCACCAAAACCCACATATTTTCCTTTCTTTTAATATATTGAAAACACTGACATTAATTTTAGCTTTGCAAAGCTGGTTTTCCCACAATAGCTGTAATTTAGGCCTACACTGCCTGGCGATGCTCTTTTTATAGGTATATTCCTATTTTAGTAATGTAGTGATGGGTGAATGAGTAGATGAAATTAGATTTAGTATCTATCATTTTTAAAGGCTTACAGGCAGGCGGTGGAGGGCTATGGCTTAACAAAGAGAGGCTAATGAGGAGAGCAGGCGCAGGCTGCCCACGCCGCTCCCACTGCCTCTGCCCCTGCCTTCCCCCAGCTCTTGCTCAAGGCCCAGAGTGAAATCAGAAAGTGCATCTGAAACCAGATTTTCCAGCACTGGCCCAAGGCTAGGACTGTTCTGGGGCTGGCAGCTAGGGCTGAGCAGAGTGCTGGGTGTTAGGGCTAAGTTTCACCAGGGATTTGCAGAGTCACGCTGGGGACTTGGCTCCCTGGCTGTTCTCCCCATAGAACGAGTGCTGCCACCAGCTCAGGTCCTGCTGCTGGCCCTGGACAGGACTCTGCATGCTGGGTGCATTGCATCTGTCACCATGGAGGGACTTTGGCTGCAGGGCTGTGCCAGCTCCCATCTGGTGTGGCTCTGTGGGCAGCAGGAGCAATGCTGCCCCATTCCCAGGACTTGCCTTTGTGAAATGATGAGGTTTAGTGGTGGAGTTGGAGCAGCTCCTCCAGAAAGGGCATTGGTGCTTTGGTGCTAATACTGGCAAGCAAGGCACAGCAGACAGGCATGAAGCTGGGAAAAACACTGGCATCAGGGAATGCTGGGGAGGTTGCCTTGGCACAGGAAGGAACTGTACATCTAAGGGAGGATATGAGTCTTCTCAATGATGGCACATCCAGGCTGGGTCAGTGGGGCAAAAGAGGCTCCAAGCCTGGGAAAGCTGTGACTTCAGCATTCTTGTCAGCCCAGCCTCATCCAGCTGGGCAGTGGGGTGGAGGGGTTGGGATTCAGCCTGAGCAGAGCCCAGCAGGTAGCCCAGCAAGAACCTGTGGGTGCAGAGCCTACACTGGGCATATGCTCCCCTGGTTCAGAGCACATACAGGCACCCTGGTGGTTTCAAGGCAGGGTTTCAAGGCAGTTCCTGCACATCCCTGTTTGTGCCAGCACACACAGCATGCTGAGGCTGCTCCCTGCAGCAGCAGCAATTGGCTGCTGAGCCCCATTTTGCCCGTGTGAGTCCCAGTATGAATCCTGTTGTCAGCCCAGCAGTTGACAGAGGCCCCTACAGTCCTCACCATGCCAGGTGGAATGCTACTGCTGTTGAGCAAGGTTGGAACTCCAAGATGCGCACAGGGTTTTGCACCTCTGCTGCCTGCAGGCAAGAGTGGCTGTACTGCAGACAGCCCTCACAGAGCTTTAGCCTGTGCCATCTTCCTTAGCGTTCATCTTTGCAGTGAGGGCCACAGTGACACTGCTGGTACTACACTGGGCTGGCAGTTTGAGGAGCAGCCCCCTCCCACATGAGCTCAATGGGCTGCAGGGCAGGGAGGCACCAGCCTGGCTAGGGAGGGACAAAAGGGTCCCAGTGGGTGACAGAGTTTGTGGTGGCTGCTGCAGGATGGGCATCCCGTGGTGCTGCAGAGGAGCAGGCATGGTTCCCAAATCCCTACAAGCCCTCCTCTCCCCAGCTGCTATCCTCCTGCTGGGTTCTTGCTTTGCCTTCCTGACACCAGTCCAGCCAGCTCCAGCAGTGGGCTGCTCCAGTGCTCCCCAGGGGCAGGGCCCCCTCCCCAGCAGCCTTTGCATCCCAGCTGTGCTGCATGGATCTCACACGTGGGGGTTGCAGAGCATCAGCAGGATCTGTGTTAGCAGCACTGCTGAGATGGGAGCAGTAACCTCTTAACCAGAGTGAGATGAGCACTGGAAGCAGATCCAAGCAGAGGGGGCAGTTTGTGGGGACAGGAGTAATGCTTGGGCAATCCTCAGCTCCATGCTGGTGCTGCCAGGGTTCGGCTGTGTGGGACCAGCCAGTGCTGCTGGAGAAGGCAGAACGCTTGGGGGCCCTGTCAAAGAGCCGTTTGTCCCCCACTCGCCAGGATCTCAGCCATTCCCCCTCCATCACAGAGCCAGAGGGTTGCTGCACCCCAGTCTTAGGAGGGCTTCTGCCAACGTGAAATGGGGGCTGGGGGCTGGACTGCGTCTGCAGAGCCCGCGTGGCCCTGTGCTGGCTGGGTCCGGGTGGCCAGCGCCCGGGCGCGGTGGTTGGTGCATGCCCGCAGAACTGTGCTGGGGCTCGCTGCAGGGCGTAGCAGTGGTGACAGCCTCGCAGCGATCCTGCGGTGGGGAGGACGCGGCAGGTCTGGCTGCTCCCGCTCCCCCTCGCCGGAGCGCCGGGCTCACAACACTTTGTCATGATTTTCCCCTCGTCTCCGAGCAGCGATCCCTCCCGGCTCGCATTACCCGAGTAGAAAATGACACATAAGCTGACATGATTGCGCGGCTCCCAGCGCCCCGCCGCAGCTCCTCACCGGCGGCGCGGAGGAGGCTGGCAGGGCTGGTGCCACACTGCCTGGACCCTGCTCCTCACCCTGGGCACCCCTCTGCCGTCATGTCCCACTCCAGCCGAACTGCAACGGAGCCAGGGAGAGGAGGGGACTGGAGGTGCCGAGGCAGCACGTCGATGAAACAGTATCAGTGTTGTGTCCCGTACTGCCCTGGTTGCTTGTCTCCCTCTGTGCCCAACACCGTGCCAGGGACCATGCTACAGCCCCACAGCCTCCTGCGGCTCTCTGCAGGCTTGGAGACCCCCAGCAGTGCCTGGCCACCCTGCTCTCCGGTGGCTCCATTCAGTGGCTTTGAAGCTCGCATAAGACGGGTGTTTACCTGCAGATCTCTGTGCTGCTGCCCAGGGTGGCCTGGGACATGGCTGGGGAAGTGCTGCACTGGTGGTGCCAGAGCTTGAGTCTTGGGGTCCGTGCTGGCTGCTTTCCTGCTCCTGCTGCCAAGCAAGACACGGGGGTACAGGGTGTGCAGCCAGCTCGGCCACCAGCAGCTGGGCCAGTTGGGGTGTTTGGGCAAGAGCTGCTCAGGATGGGAAGCAGGGGAAGGACAACAAAGGTTCTGCTCCAGTACTGGAGTCAGAAAGTCTGAGGTGATCTCTGGCTCCATGAGGGGATCCCCCAGGGTAGCAGCAGCAGGGCTCAGAGGAGCCCTGGCACTAGCTGCAGAGGGGAGCAGTCTCCAGCCTGGGGAGGATCCCCCATTCCTCCACCTTGCCTGCACCCACCGAGCATCTCCCCACATGGTGCCGGCCACAGCCTTCAAACAGCTCTTGTATAAATTCAAAAATGGGGAGAGCAGAGCAAGAGCAGGCGACAGTGGCAGCTTATTTGTGATCTGCATTGTGTGGGGAGCTCTTAATTAGAGCTAATTAGACTAATTAACTTGCAAATGAGAAACTCGTCTTTTTCTCTTTTTCTTTCACAAGAAAAAAAAAAAAAAAGACGAACAACAAGATAAATATTGAGGCTAATTACTTTGTACCTGCTGCAGAGCTCTTTCCCCCCTCCCCCCCACCCAGCGTGCCTGGCTGATGCGGTGTGCTATGGTGTGCCAGGCCTATCCACATCCTGGTGTCCTTGCAGTGACTGTCCTTACTCAGGGCTGGCCCCACCATAGGGCACAGCTGCTGATGTCTTAGCATTTCCTAGTGATGGAGAAGGGACCACTCACCATCCTCTATGCACCCTTGTGTCCTGGTGCCAGTCAAAGACGTCCAGGAACTGACAGGACCAGTGGCAGGATTTGGCAGCCAGCACTGGGCCTTAGTCACCAAGTCCTGGCGATGGTCAGTGCCACAGAGGGCATGGCACCAGCGTCATCCTGCCCAACACCCTGCCCAGCAAACTCATCCCACCTTAGAACCGAAGTGTGAGGGTCTCCTCCATGGCACCAGCATCATCCTGCCCAACACCCTGCCCAGCAAACTCATCCCACCTTAGAACCGAAGTGTGAGGGTCCCCTCCAAGGCACCACATGGTCCCGGCTGTTTTCCAGCTCTTCCCTTGTGGCATCTCTGGTTTCCCCTTCACTCTGCCACCACAACACCCTGGGGGCTTTGTTAGCACAACTCAGTTCAAATGTCTGATTAGTCTTTAGGAGATCGAGGGGTCAATTTTCCACAGCTCCTTCCTCTCCATTTAACTAATTTAACTGCGCGATTGTTACAAATTTCATTTTATTATAGCCCTGCTTCTCAGTCCAATTGAATTACCAAAATCTCATTTTCTCAGAAGTGCTGAATATGTAATTAGAGGGAAAAATTATGCTCCTGACTGCCTATGAGAGAGGGCTGTGTGAGGGAGCCTGTCCGGGCACACAGGCGAGCTGGCGGTTCTCCAGGTGCCCTGCGCTGGTCAGGGTGAGGCTGCGCATGAGTGAGTGCCACGTGTGGCAGTGCCACAGGCCCCCCAGTGCAGTAACAGTGTGACAGGGATGGGAGCCATGAGTGGGCTCCTGCATGCAAAGGACTTTGCAGGAGTGGGGCCAGCGTCCAGCCAGTGCTGACTGAGCTCCTTAGGGACCTCCAAGCTGCGGGATGGTGGCTGGAGCTGTTGCGGTTCTCCTGGTGGCACGGGATGCTGATGGTTGTGGCCATTCATCCTGCTGCTTGTCGTGTCTTTAGGTGTCTGAATTCAGCTGGGCTGGACTCTGGTGTCAGTAGATTAGGAAGTACTCTGGATGATGGGGAACCAATAGGAGGATTGCTGGTCCTGGGCAGGAGCAATGTCTTGGTAGGAGGCAGGAGCAGCCAGGGAAGCAGGTGCAGCATTGTGCCTGAGCTTGTTTTGCCAAACCCAGGGCAGGGCTAGGAGCTGTTAGCCCCAACAGCTCTGCTTTTGGGCACTCAAAATGGGCCAGGCACCCTGGCCTCTGCAATCCTCCCCACACCCACAGTGGGACACTCTCAAGGGCCTGGGAGGGCCCATTGCCCTTTGGGCATGTTCTTCCACCAGGGAAGATGCCTTCTTCTCTCCAGGCCCTACCTATGTCTGCCTGGGCTGTGGCGGCCACTCTTGTGTTCTGGAACACCTTTGGGTGTCTTGACCCCTCCAGAGCTCCTTTCTCCCTATTCCTTTGGGCGCAGTGGAGACCAAGCACCCTACAATTTCTCTCCAGATACCCCAGCTGCTGCCAGTGACGGGGACAGCAACTGCCCCCACAACAGCTGGCAGCAGCAGATGGGACAGACTCTAGTGTGGCTTGGTCACTGTGGTGCAGAGCTGTGCAGTGCCCGGGCACTGGTATCCAATGCTCTGGTGTGCAGGATTCAGGAGCAGGTAGCTCAGGCAGCTGCTGCTGAGGGCTTAGGTCCTCTCCAGCCCATCCCTGGACTCTGTAGGCAAACTTCTGCTTTACATGTTTGCATGTCCCATACCCTTTGGTGGCCACTGGGGACCGAGTGTCTGGGAGTCCCGGCCAGCGCTGCATACACCAGGTCTGTGCTGATGTGCCGTTAAGAAGAGCTAAGCCAAGGGGTCAGCCTGGCTGCTGCCCTCCAGCAGCATCTGCTGGGAGCTGCTGTGGGTGAGCCCCGGTGATGCCAGGCTCTGCTCGGGAGGGAGGAGAGTGCTGTGTGTCCCTGGAGCTGCAGTTCTGCTGCCTGCTGCAGGCCTGATCCTGGTACATCTCTGGTGGTGCTATAGAGGAGTTCGTGCCCAGCGCAGCGGCACAGGTACCTGTGAGGCTGGGAGATATCAGCCACACACATGCAGGGGGTGGCCAGGAGCACCCCCCCAAGCACCCCCGCCTCGCCTCGGTTACACAACATTATCATTTCATAATACCCTGAAATATACATGAAGTTGGCTGAATGCAGATGAAATTGCACCATTTACTTCATGAATATTTCATGCAGCCTCAGCTCCGAAGTTTCCGGCTAGCAAAGCCAAGAGCCAGGTCTGGACCCTGCTCCCCTCTGACCTGCAGAGGTGGTGGCAGAGATGCAGGGCAGGGCTGTGCCTGACTCCTGGGCTGGCATCTCATCCCCCATCCTGCTGGGTATTGCACAGCTGCTGCATCCTTCCTCTCTGGATTTCTCTGGGCAGTGGGGAAACAGAGTCTGGCCCTGGTTTTGCCCTGGCCACTGTCATGCCCTGGCAGCCTCAGGCAGCTGGGCTCTGGCAGCTGGGCCAGGATCTGGCCACACTTCCCTGTGGCAGCAAGGGGTAGTTCTCTTCTTGCAAGGGTCTCACAGAGGTGGTGAGGCAGTGGGTGGCAGCCCAGAAAAATGGTCTTTTTCCCATGCCAGCAGGCTGCCCTGCCTTTCCCCCTCCCCCCCCTTCCTCCACCTCCTCTCACCCCTCAGGTCCTGCCTGTTTTCCCAGTCCTGCTGCTCTTGCAGAGCTTCCCACCCGAGCATCCCTAGCAGATGCCATTAGTGGGCTCTTCCCCGCTCTCTGCCTCCCTGTTAATGAAGATATTAAACACAGAGGCTGCTACCTCCGGCCTCCGCAGCTCCTCACCTCCTTTTGCAGCTCCTTCCCCGGGGGTCATTCTGTGGTTGTCATCCCCCCCCAGCTCTCCATGGGGCCATGATGATCCTGTTGTGGGGAAGAGAAGAGAAGCCACCTGCCATCATCCTCCCTGGGCTTGTCTCTCCTGGGGTCAGGGATGTCCCCATGGTGAGCATCCCAAGCCTGCTGCCCTTCTGCAGCCTGGGGCTCTGTGGCTGGTGCCTGCTCAGGGCTGGGCACGCTGCTTTGTATGGATGGCGCCGCATTTTGGGTAATGAAATATTCACAGGTCAGTGATTCCTTGAGAAATGACGGGGATCAGTCAATTCCTTTTCAGGGAGTAATTTTCTTCCCCTTCACGGCCTCTGTTTCATGTTGACAGTCATTAGCATGAGCGAGCGGCTGGATCGAAGCAGGGACGTTGTGGCTGTCACACAGATGAGCTGCATTGGGCATGGCCACAGGGCTGCGTGGCCCCTGGGAGCCTGGGGGGCACGTGGGGCCGTGTGAGAGCCCTGAGGCCTCTGGTAGGGCATCTGCTGAGGCCAGTGCTGCCACCTGGCACAGCAGAGCACTGCTGCACCACCCTGCTTTGATCAGTGGGCATGAGGGCAGACACTCCCATCAGCTTCCCTGTGGGCTCCCCATCAGTCCCCAGCATCAGGTCATGCTGGTGGGCATGGTGGGTCCTGCTGCAGCAGTGCACTGCAGACCTGTCACAGTAGTGAGCAACTGCCCTTGGCACAGATGGGTTTGGGTGCCCAGCGGAGCTGCTCAACGCCCTCCTCCGTGTCCAGTCCTGACCTCAGGCTGTCTAGCAAGCAGGAGTCAGCCTGGGTCAGAGTAAGGCACTTGCTGCCTGCACTGCCTGCAGGCTGCACTGCCCACTGAGGCTTTGCGGTTTGGAGAAACATCTCGGTGGCCTCCTTCAATGCTGTGGTAGAGTTGGGACCCTAGGCCCTCACTGCACTCCTCAGTGGGTGACTGGTTCACAGTGGAAGAAGTGAGACAGCCACAGCCATGGGAGACCGGAGCTAGATCTGCCTGCAGATCCCTGCTGTCTTTGGTTCCTAGGCACCCATGGCTGCAAGTTCCTCAGTGTATTCTGCTCTTGGGGATCTCTTCTCACTGGCAGTGGGGAGGTGCATGTGGATGGCACTGTGCCCCTTCCCAAGCTGCTCCAGGGCTCAACATGCTGGCTTCTAGCCAGGCTGCATATGTGTGTTAGTGCTGGCCTGAGCACAGCACACAGGAAGAGGACATCCACAGGCAGAGCTAGCTGAGTTGGGGGTGTCCCCAACTGAAGAAAATGAGGCTCGGGGAAGACCTCCTCACTCTGTACAACTACCTGAAAGGAGGTTGTAGTGAAGTGGGTGTTGGTCTCTTCTTTCAAGATACAAACAATGGGACAAGAGGAATTGGCCTCAAGTTGTGCCAGTGGAGGTTTAGGTTGGACATTAGGAAATATTTCTTCTTGCAAAGCCCCAAAACAGGATGCCCACGGGAGTGGTAGAGTCACCATTCCTGGAGGGATTGAAAAGCCATGTAGATTTGGAGCTGAGGGATGTGGTTTTATGGGGACCTGGTAGTGCTGGTTGAACTTGGTGATCTGAAAGATCTTCAAACTAAACCATTCTATGAGCCTATGAGATTAGATGAGACAGCCAGGCTGAGGTGGTGGATGGAGGAGGCTCTGGGCATGTTTGTAGTGGCCACGGGTGAGGGGCTGCTCCCCAGGATAGGCTACTGCATGGTTGGAACTCATGGCCACATGTGCAAACCAAGGCTCTAGCTGAGCATGTCATGGCTCCCTGGCTGAACGGGCCTTGCAGGGACACCATGGGGCGTTCACACTGCCCATCCACAGCTGGAGGCAGGTGGTAGCAGGTGACAGTTGTTCAGAAGCAGCCTTTGCACCGTGCTGGCTGGCTGCCCGTTATGGGCGAGGTGCGGCGACATCATCGCTGGGGCCAGCGGTGCCTGTGGTTAGCGCAGGCGCTCTGAGCTCAGCTGGGTGCTCCGACCGACCACGTCCTCTGCGCTCAGGGGGACTCCTGGTGGGTTGGTGCCTTAAAAAACAGGAGCAAATGTTAAAAATGGCGTCGTCAGCCCCGAGCTGACAGGCACAATCACCAAAGTGCGGTGTCGGCAGGAACCGGCCCCACGCGCTAAATGACTTGAAAGGAAATGGCCTGGATTGTGCTGAGGAGGCAGAGTGTGGTGGGGAGAAAGCAAGTGGAGCAAACAAAAAAAAACCCCTTCATTAATTAAAGAAACTCGTTAATGAGGGACATTTAATCAGCAAAAGATGGTATCTACTCCCGCCTGCTGCGGCAGCTACTGCTGCACTGGGCTGGTGATGTGAGGTTGTGCCGTGGGCCGGGCAGGGGACTTCAGGGTCCTGTCAGCTCGGCCCTCTGGGGCTGAGCTTAGGGTGCAGCGTCTTACATCTGGCTGGATGAAGCCACTCTCAGGGGGCTTCCTTGCCGCTGGGGGTGCCAGGTTCCGAGGCTTGTTGGCGTGGTGCTGTGCCAAGGAGGCCAGCAGCAGTGGGATGCCCACCAGCACACAGGATGCAGCAGCATCTGCTGTGCTTCCTGGAGCTGCTTCCCCTCTTGGTGGTGAAGGCCTCAGCTCCCCAGCCCAGTCCTTTTGCTGCCATCCCTGGGGCCATGGTGTTTTGTCACAGGGTTGTGCCACATCCCTGCTGACATCCTGTTCAGGCAGATGTGCAGCACAGGTGGTGGGGTGCTGCTTTTGTCCCTCATGCTGTGTTAGATACCATTGGCTTTGCTCTGCACTCAGGCTCGTGTACCGCACTCATCTGCTATCAGAGTTTCTTTCAATGTAAATGCAGAAAGCTGCCCCATAGACTGCCATATGGGGGCATCCCCAACGCCCCTGGGGCTTATGTACAATGCAGGAGCACAGGACCCCTCTCAGAGCCCCCTGGCCTTGCATCTGTGAGCTCCCTGCAGGCTGGACACCCTGAGCTGGGAGCATACAGGTGCAGGTTGGTGCCATCTGGCTGCCTCCTCTAGGGTACAGAGGTGGGTCCCTAGGACTTCCCAGGCACTGGCACAGGGAAAGACCCAAGGAAAGACCTACTCAAGGTGCAGGCTTAAGAGCTGCCATGGGTCCAGGACCCCACTAACCCTCCTGGGTGAAGCAGAGGGTCCCATCACTGCCCAGGGTGCCCAGCTGCGTGGCAGGCAGCCTGGAGCAGCTGGTGAGGGAGGATGCAGGGAGCACTGTTTCACCGTGACATCAACAGGCATCACACAACCAAACCTGCCGCCATCCCCCTCTCCACAGGGTTCCTGCTCCCAGCAGACCCCCACCACCCAGCTGAGTGGCCCTGTCCCACCCAGAGATGGATGGCCAGCACTTGCAGGAGGTGCTGGGAGCTGTCGATCAGCAGCCCCAGCGATGGCGAGTGGCAAAATGGGGGAACCTAATGGTCCCTGAATGAAATAATGCCTGGGCTGACAAGCACTGCGACAGCCCTAATTAATAACAGATATGGACCTGGCTGTCGGGATGGGCTGGCAAGGAGCCAGTAGGTCCTAAAGCCTGTGCAGGTGGGGACAGTGCCTGCCCCAGCACCTATCTGCCCGCTGGTTTTTCCTGTGTGGGCAGCAATGTCCTTCCTTGCTGTGGAGGCTGATCCTGGCTGCGGTGATAGCAAGGACAAGTGTCCAGTGTGGAGCATGTGGGAATGCTGCAGGCTGCTCCTGCTGCTGGCTTCTGCATGCAGGCCAGGAGGGTTGGGCACTGGGCATCAGAGATGCAGGCAGGGAGGGTCAGGATGTGAGCACCAGGAATGCAGAGAGGATTGGGCACTGAGAGCATGACCTATGTGATTTAGCTCCTGCCCTCTCCCCGTCACAGGCTCTGGGACCAGGGTGAGTGCGGGAATGGAACCCCTCCGGTCTGTGAAGTAGGGTTTGGCCCAGCTGCCCAGCTCAGGGGCTGCCCCAGGGATGGGGCTCCGCCGTCCTGCAGCACCGGCAGCCCTGGCAGGTGCATCTGGCTGGCGCGTCCCCGAGCAGCTGAGTCAGCAGGCGGAGGCGCTGGCGAGGCTGCCGATGACTTGCAGATCTGAAGCAGGATTTCTCACGCTGGGCTTGCATGTGGTCCCCACCGTGCCCCTGGCGCTGGCTCTGCTGCCTCCCTCGCAGGCCCGATGGTTCTGGCAGCGTGGTCCCCACCACCACCCCGTGGCTGCACCCTGCTGTCCCTCTGAACTGTAAATCGGCCGCACACACAATTAAGGAGCTTGTCTCCAGGGGCTGAGCCTCATGGGCAAGAGGCAGCTGCTGCAGGCTGTAAAGCATCTGAGGGGCTGCCAGTGCTGCCCCACGCGCTGGCTCAGGCACTCATTGCCAGCGGGGGCTGCTGCTGTGTGCCACAGTGGGCATCTGTGTGCAGCAGAGAGTGGGCACACGCCTGTGCCAGGTGGAAGAGCCCAGGGTGCACGCAGGAGGATGGAGGGTGGGTGTGCAAGAGAGGCACAGGCTGGCAGCCCCATGTTCCTGCAGCCCCACAGTGCCCCCCAGCCGCATGCCACCCCTGTGGCAGGCAGTGGGCAGCCCTTAGCCCTGTGGCATGGGTGTAGCTCACCCCATTTGACCAGGGCGGCCAGGCTGGCTGCGTTAGAGCAAAGGGCCTAATCAAATATTTAGCAGTTAATTGATCTCTGATGTTTGCCAAGGGGCCATCGATATCTCTTGCTGGCTGTCCCTCCCTACCCTGCTCCCCTTCACTGCCACCACTGTCTCTGGGACATGGGTTTGCTGCCAGCAGGCACCGATGCTCTGCAGCCCCTCCCAGAGCAATGTTGCTGGTCTGGCTTTACTTTGCCCCACTTTGGGCTCCAATCTGAGGGCTACCCTGGTTTCCTTACCTGAGGAGAGGGCAATGTGCAACTCTGATAGTAAGGGGAGTCTCCATCCTGCTGCCCAATCTCCAGTGCACTGGGCAGCCAGGGTCCAGGATGAGGGCTTGGATGCAGGTGCTGTGGCCTGAGAGCTGCCGCAGCACAGAGACAGCCCAGAGTTTGGGGGCAGTGACACACCAAAGGCTGGGACACGGTGAGGGTGGGGGCCCTGGGGCTGGCTGTGAGGACCAGGAACCTTCCCTGGGTCGGGTCACAGCCTAGCACCCCAAGGACATTCGTGGGTAAGGGGGATGGTGCCACTGTCTCGGCAGGGTAACCAGGACGCTACGGCTCCGCCGGACGCGATGGCTCAGCCCTACCCCCCGGCCCAGTACCCCCCGCCCCCCCAGAACGGGATCCCCGCAGAGTACGCACCGCCACACCCACACCCCACGCAGGACTACTCGGGGCAAAGCACAGTACCAGAGCACGCCATGACCCTCTACACACCAGCACAGAGCCACGCCGAGCAGCCGGGCACCGACGCCAGCACACAGTCCATAGCAGGGACACAGACGGTACCAGTAAGGAAGTGAGCTCTGGGGGGGATGTTGGCGTCCGAGGGCAGTGCTGGAGCTGCCAGGACGGTACCAGGGCAGCAGCGCTTGCCTGGACACTGCCCCTTGGGGTGTCAGACTGGGTACCCCCTCCGCAGGCCCCCCCCCCCCCCCCCTTGTAGCCCCCACCCCTCGTTCATTTCTAATCACTTGTAATCTACCTGCTTGGCTGCCTTCCCACCAGATAGCTTCAATTACGGGCTTGTAATGCAGCGCTGGGAAAACGCTGAGCCCAGCACTTCCCAGCCAGGCTGCAGCAGCCCCACGTGCGAGGTCTGCCACCCCCCACCCTGAGCACACCTGTGTGCCAGGTCGTGGCCCACGGGCACCGTGCCACTGGGCTGGCAGGAGGGATAGAGGCTAGTGCGAGGCCATGAGATGCTGGCTGGCTCTCTGCAATGGGTCACGCCCTGCCCTCTCCTAGGCCTCCCCCTCCATGAGGTGTGCTCTTTGTGCCCCCACAATTCTCAACCCCTCCAGTCCCTGGCACTACTGATGGGGTGAGTGATGCCCTGATCCTGCTGTGTGCGCTGGCTGAGGCAGGGAGGTGCATCCAGGGCTGGTGGCTGTGTGGTCCCCAACTCCCCACAGGCAGTCATCCCCTCCAGCATCCCTTCAACTCACAGGGCTTTTGGGATACCCATGGGGTGCTGCCTGGAGCTTGGGGACTGTAGAGTCCAGGATGTCCTTGGGGGTGGGCAGGGCCAAGCACAGGGGAGGAGGATAGTCCCCATGCCTTGACCCTTTGTGGGGGACACAGGGCTGGCAAGACAGGGGCCTGATGGCCAGTGGTGCTTCCCACAGCAGACAGACGAGGCGGCACAGACAGACAGCCAGCAGCTACACTCCTCAGACAACACAGACAAGCAGCAGCCCAAGAGGTTACATGTCTCCAACATCCCCTTCCGATTCCGGGACCCCGACCTGCGGCAAATGTTTGGGGTGAGTCTGGCCCCATCTGACCACCACCATCCTCTGCTCTGCACTTGAGTGCTACCCCTGTGGCACTGCACAGCACTGTCCCATGCTCAGTGCCCATTCTGACTAGCCCATGGTGTGGCCAGGCATCTCCATGCTGCTGCTGGCCAGAAGCAATGGTTTGCAGGATTTATGCCCTGGTTAATAGCCAGGCTGTCAGACCAAGGCTGGGAGTGATAGAGAGTCCTTGTTCTCATACCCCTTGTCCTCTCCACAGCACTTACTAGGATTCAAAGCAGTGCAGGCTAATGAGATTTTGGGTGATACTCCTCAAGTCTTCAAGACACAGGAGGGATGAGGCCTCTCCCCAGCATGGCACTGAGGGTCCCCTGGTCTACCCTCCAAGGCAGCCCCTTGCCCATCCCAGACACAGATCCCTGTGCCAGCAGCCCTGGCTGTGTGCTATGGGCACTCACCTTCTGCTCTCTCTGCTTGCAGCAATTCGGGAAGATCCTGGATGTGGAGATCATTTTCAACGAGCGGGGCTCCAAGGTGGGTGCTACCTGTGACCCGCGTGGTACAGTGAGCCCTGGAGAGGGGGCCAAGCAGAGCTTCAGTATCCAACAGCTCCTCTGCTCACTTTCCCCTCTTCTGCCCCACGGGACCAAGGCATGGGGGGAGTCCATCTGGAACAGCCCCATCCCACTGCCCTGCACCAGTTTGGGGAGGCCATGCAGGGTCCCTGCACCCCAAACACTGGAGCAGGGGGCAGGCTTACTCTGCCCACTCTGCACAGGCAGCTTGTGTCCCTTTGTGTGTGGATGTCTCTGTTGTATCTTCCCTGCTTTCTGTGCCCTTTCCCAGACTCTTCTCCCAGCTCATGGGCGATGCTGGGGCCTCAGCCAGGGCCCCCAGACCCAGCGGGGGCCCCAGCCTGGCCTCTCCATCTCTGCACTGCGGCAACCTCATCTCCTGCGCCAGCTCTCCTGATTCACCCCCTCTCTCTCTCTGTCCCCGCACCCTCTCTCTGTCTCTCTCTGTCTCTTTCTTTCTCCTTTTCTCCTCTGCTCACAGGGTTTTGGGTTTGTAACTTTTGAAACTAGCACAGATGCCGACCGGGCACGGGAGAAGCTGAATGGCACCATCGTAGAGGGCCGGAAGATTGAGGTGCTCAGATAAGTGTGCTAGTGCCATGCTGCGTGTGCGTGCGTGCCCTCCACCCTGCCCGGGGACCCTCCCCTGACAGGGGCTGCAGGCAGGGCTGAGCTGAGCTGCCCAGGAGCTGTGAGCTCTTTGGAGCAGCCCCAGGTCCAGCCCCAGTCCCGCGTGCCCCAGGGGAGGCTGCCCGGCGTGTGCATGCATCCGTGAGCGTGGCACAGGAGCATGTGTGCCCGCTGCCGGGAAGGTCACCGCTTGGCACAGGGAGCATCCGGCTCAAATCAGCCTCCTGTGTGCAGGGAGAGCTGGGCACCGGCTCGGGCTCTGTCTGCATTTTGCCAGTTACAGGGGGGGTTCTGGCAGGCCCCCACTGCCTGCAGCCCCTGTGCCCAAGCTCTGCAGCGAGGAGAGAGGCTTGCTGCTCCCCATGCTGTCCCCATCTCCTTTGTGCCCAAGAGGGAAGGATACCACGCAAGGCTCCCATGCCCGCTGTGCAGGCAGCTGCTGTGCTGCCCAGCCCACAAGGCTTTTATTGCCTCAAGCCAGGCAGAGGGATCAGGTTCTGCCCATTTGTTGGCAGCACCTTGCTGATTGCTGGCAGGTGGTGGGAAGGAGGGAAGCACGTGGCTGAGGGAGCAGGACACAAAGGTCCCCAGCCTGCTGAGTGCAGGGAAGGGCAGCCTGGTAGGGCACAGTGATGCCCCATGGACAGGCACTGCCTGTCAAAAGAACACAGTCTGACACAGCTGGGCAGGAGCTTGTGGGCACTTGCAGTAGACCCAAGCTCTTGCTGCAAGAGTGTCCTTCCTGCAAGCTGGATCAGGCATGGGGTGGGGATGAGAGGCCTGCTGCAGCAGGACATCAGAGATCAATCTGAGCATGGCACCACAGTGGTCAGGGCATCAGCCACCAGCCTGAGCAATGCTTGTCACTGGGGCTAGGAAGCATGGGCTGGTGGGGGTACAGGCAGGATGGCATCACAGTGGGGCAGCTGTGGGCAGAGACTCATCCCACATCTCCCCACCCATCTAGCATCCCTTGCTCCAGCATCTGAAGCAGCAGTGACACATGCCAAGTACAGCCAAGCAGCCCTTGGCTGCAGCCTCACCAGCTCTGCTGCCTGCAGACACTGAGCTCCTGTGCCCTCTATTCACAGGTGAACAATGCCACAGCCCGGGTCATGACGAACAAGAAGGCTGCCAACCCCTACACCAATGGTAAGGGCCAGCACAAGAGCCAGAGCTGCAGTGGGCAGGGGCATCGCTGGGCAGACTCACTGCAGCTGAGCTTCTGCAGCCAATGCCCTCCACACCCTTGGGCAGATGGGAGAGCAGCCACTCCCTGCCCAATGTGGGGTTGGAAGCCCCCCAGGCACCTCACACCCTGCAGCTTCTCAGGCTCATCCAGGGGGTGTGGGGAGTGCCATGGAGAGAGTGCCCCCAGCCTAACCTACTCTACCTGCCCACAGGCTGGAAGCTGAACCCAGTGGTGGGAGCAGTCTACGGCCCCGAGTTCTACGCAGGTATTGTTGGGTCAGGGCAGATCCATGCCATGTCTGACCCTGCCACCGCTCTGAGCAGCAAGCCTCCCCCAGCCCCTTTCCCCATCCTGCACCCCTGCCTGCACAACCCCCCCGACCCAATCCCCATGCCCCAGCATCCCCCAGTGTCCCCAAAGCCCAAAGGACAGAGGCAGGCTCAGACACGAGGTGCCCCACAGTGGCTGTGGGGGTCCAAGCCACATCCCAACATTTGTCCCCTCTCCTGCAGTAACGGGGTTCCCCTACCCTGCCACGGGGACAGCTGTGGCCTACCGAGGGGCACACTTACGGGGCCGAGGCCGTGCCGTCTACAACACCTTCCGGGCTGCACCGCCGCCGCCACCCATCCCCACCTACGGCGCGTGAGTACCGGGGCTGCGGGGGGGCGCTGCCTGCCTTGGCGCAGGGGGCCCTCGGCCACTGTGTTGCTTCAACGCTGCTGCCATTAGCATTGGCGCTGCCAGGATTTTGTGCTTCAGGAATGGGCCCTAGCTCCTCCAGCACTTGCCTGGCCTTGGGCTTTGTTAGTCCCCCCCAGGCTGCTGCCCCATAGGGTGATCAGCAGCCCCCTGCATCTCAGAGCATGAGCTGTACCTCCAGCTGTGCCAGCTGTTTTAATAGCAAAGCATTCCTGGCACTCGTGGCCACTCCAGTGCCAGCACAGCCATTGGAATCTGTGGCCACTTAACTGCTTCTAGTAGTGATTATTCCCTGGACTCTTCTATAACTGTGGCACCTCTTGCCCTTGCCCTCTGCCTGTCGCCATGTCCCTGCCCTCCCTGCCAGGAGGGGACATGCCCCCAGGTTGCCAGAATAGACACTCCTCGCCCTTTGGCTGCACTGCTGGAAGCAGCTCCCCCAGTTTGCTGGCCTCACCCCAATGCTTCTCAGTTGGTGGCGCAGCCGGGCTCTGATGCCTCCACCTCGTTTGCAGGGTCGTCTACCAGGACGGGTTCTACGGAGCTGAGATCTACGTAAGTGCTGCTGTGTCCAGGTCTAGCACACACCAGGGAGCCTGTGCCAGGCTGGGGGGCAAGCAGTGCTTGGTGGCTCCCCGTTGGGCTATGCATCTGGCAGCTGTTTCTCCTGGGGAAGGCAGCTGGAGCCCAGGCCAAGCATGGACGGGACTTAGCAGGGTGGCACTGCACAGGGTCCTGTAGGTCCTGTACCTTCAGCCAGGCTCAGCACCATGTGGCACAGGGTCCTGTACTCTCAGCCAGGCCCAGGATCATGCAGGATTCACAGCCTGGGCGAGTGCCAGTGCTCTGCCTTCCACCAGCATTTAACCTCCATGTTGGAGAAACCCTGGGCAATATTTCAGGCAGGCGGCTGAAGGATTTATCTAACGTGACACCTCATTAAAGTGATCAGGGAGGTGACATTCTCTCCTCTGGAAATTTAATTTTTTAAGGTTAATGTTTGCAAAAGCCTCTGGGGAATGGTAATGAGGCTGGTGTGTGCCTGCCAGCACAGGCGCTGCCTCCTGGCAGGGTCCCACTGCTGCTCCAAAGCACTGCACTGGCCAGGGGGTGCTCCTTGAGCCTCCTCAGCAGGTGCTGCCCCTCACCCTGACAGAGTCTTTCTCCACTGCAGGGGGGTTATGCTGCATACAGATACGCCCAGCCTGCAGCAGCAGCGGCAGCGTACAGTGACAGGTAAGCAACCCCTGCACCATGGGCATCGCTTTGGCAGGGCAGAGCCCCATTTCACCACCTGCATTGCCCAGTCCAGCACACCCCAGCTTTTGTGCCCCACAAGGGGAGGATGGAGCTGGGCACAGTGAGGATGTCCTTCAAAGTGGAGCCCTTGGGCTTGTTCTGAAAAGGACTGATGGGGAAAAGTGGAAAGGACCTGTGGGTCCCAGACACCGTGGAAGGAAGCCGTGGCCAGGCAGGGGAGCTGCTGAGGGAAGAGGGGACCCTGACCCCAGTCACTAACACCCAGTACTGTGCTTGCTCCTAGCTACGGCAGAGTGTATGCAGCAGCAGACCCCTACCACCACACCATCGGCCCCGCCGCCACGTACAGCATCGGCACCATGGTAAGAGCAGCCCCCAGGGCCTTTCTTTGCTTCACAGCGCGAGCAGCCGCCAGCCTGGGGAGGGGGCCCAGCCCAGCATCCCGGGGAGCCTGCAGGGTACAGGGGCAGGCAAGGTCCTGTGGGAGGGGGAGCTGAGAGCTGGTGGTAGTGGTGTGTCTGCAGGCAGGCAAAAGAGGAAGATCCCCGCCCCTGTGTCTCCAACCCATGTGCCCTGTTATGTGCCCTGGCTAATGGCAGCATGCAACATTCCTGACCATGTACACCACTTTATTGGTAGCCCCCATGCCCAGGGCCCTATCCAGGGACTGGGACCCCCTTTCTCATCCCCAGTGCAGTGCCATGTCCCCAGGCCCTGGCGTGCAGCCATGCACAGGGAGCACACACGTGCATGCCAGCACCCACAGCCCGTGCACGTGCCACAGCTCTTAGCTAGCTTCACAACCAGCATCAAAGATGAAAAATTCCACTCATGGGTGGGGTCTCAAAGCCAACCTGTCTTTTTTTCCTTTTTTTAACCCCCCCTACCCCCAGTTGGGGTCAGCACCCCCTTGACACAGCCAGCCCTGGGCATCTGCCACTGTGGAGCTGAGACCCCCTCCATACCATGGGGATGGGCAACGCGGGTGCCAGCCCAATGCAGGAGTTGGGGAGTGGCTATTCCATGATCACCGTGGTGCCCCACTGGGGGCACTGGGGCTCAGGGCACCCTCCAGCTCCATGGCCCCAAGTGCAGCACCTGTGGACATCCTAAAGCCCAGGCAGCACTGGGCACCCTCAGCCCTGCCCACTGTTATGTCCCAAGGAGAGAAGCAATTTGGTGTGATTTCAGATTTAAAAGGAAAAAAGAATTAAACCAAAACCAAAGCCCACAACCTAACCAAAACAAAGGATTAAAAAAAAAAAAAAAGGAAAAAAAAAGGAAAAGAAAAAAAAGGGAAGAACTGGGCTTTGCCTCTCTCTCGAATACTGATTGGCTTTTTTTTCATCTTTGATGTTGCAGGCTAGTCTATACCGAGGAGGGTACAGCCGCTTCACTCCCTACTAGCAAGACAGACCCAGCCCCTCCCACCACTAGCACTGAGCGCTCACTAGCACCAAACCCAGCCAGGCAGACAGAGCCGGGCCCAGGCTTCTGGAGGAACCATGGCCCTGCCTGGGCTGGGCTCCGCTGAGCCCACACCCATAGGGTCACCCCACGCCACTCCAGCCGCCGTTCGCCCATGTCTCCTGCACCATCTGCCTGCCCCCAGTGTCCCTGGGGACTGTGGGGAGCAGGGCCAGCCCTGGGTCCCAACGACACCCCATTCCCACAGTCAAGTTGCAGGGTCCCCGAGCAGCTCCATCCCAGCCTGAGCAGGTGCTGTCCTTCCTGGGAGTGCAGAGGGCAAACCAGGAGGGATTCTCTGTCTGTAGGCATGGAGGGCATGGTGCTGATGGCAGCCTCTCTGGCCCTCCATAGTAGACAGGAACTGATGGGGGCTACTGCAGTCTTTGGGCACAGAACTGGGCTGGGGTGGGACCCCAGGGACATTCCTCCACAGGGACAGACCCCTGGGCAGTAGCACTTCTTAGGGCCGACTATGCTGCTCTGTGGTGTAGTGTGGGACTGGCTGAAGTGTGGGGCACGGCATGGTGCCGGGCTTGAGGGGATGGCCCTGCGGCCAGCAGCTCAGCTGGGCTGCCCCACATACTGCTACAGCGAAAGACCTGCCTCTCTGTTTCTGTTGTAGTGAAACCACGGCTGTTTTCCTTCTGGGACCAGGAAGGGCAAAAAAACTCCACACAGACACACACACACAAAAATAAAAAATAAAAAAAAAATTAAAGCAATTTAAAGCAAAGCAAGAAAAACCCCAAACCAAACAACAAAAAAAGAGGAAAAAAAAGGGAAAAAAAAGCAAAGAGGTAACAGCCAAGTGAGAGTCCCATAACACCGTCCACACACACACCGAGCGAGCGAGTCCCGGAGGAGAGCCGCAGCGAGCACGGAACCGGCCGGACGCGCCAGAGGGGCCCCTCTCCACCCCGGCCCCCCAGCCCCTGGCAGGGAGGGAGAGCCGGCACATGGCGAGCGCAGGGCGTCCAGAGGGGCCCCCACCCAGGTGCAGGGCCTGGGCACCACGTCTTCCTTTCAGCCCCGGCGCGGCGGCAGCACTGGGGGTGCCGGCGGAGCGCCGCAGCACGTCACCCCTGCCCTGGCTCTGGGGACTGGGCACCAGGTTGGGAACCCGGCTCCGTGTTTCCCTTCCTGAGCGCCGGTGCTCGCAGGTCCATCAGGGTGTCAAGCGTGCGAGGCCTCGGCTCCCGCATGGAGCTGGGGTGGCAGCGCAGCCACTTTGCTGAGGCGCGGGGCGTTGCAGGGGGATGAGCCTCAGCCTTTTAAAGGGAATTTTTGTTAAGAGGAGCTTGCAACTCGCTTGCCATCCCTTTCCCCTCCCTCCCCTCTGTCCCCTGATGCACCCAGGGCTCACACCCTGCAGGGAGCAGCCCTGACCGATGCCACTCATGGCCCCCTGCACTGAGCTGGGACCAGGATCCTGCTCCCACTCCCACCTGCTCCGTGGCATGGGACATGCTCACAGCCACCTGTCCCTGTCTGAGACAGCAGGACCCTGCCAGCCCTCAGCTCAGGGTCTCAGCCATTGCATAGCCTGCGGGGCCCAGCCCAACCCCCCCCCCCCCCAGGTTGCTCCGCAGCAGCCAGCAGGCCAGGTCCGGTGCCGGTGTCACGAAGCGCGGCAGAGCCCACCCCGGGTTGCAGGCCTGGCATCACGCTCAGCTCCCCACCCCCCCCACCTCCTGCCCCACGTGGCTCTGCCACTCCTCAACCTCACTTTATAGTCTGCAGACGCCCCAATGCTCCAGCGATGAGCTCCCCCTTTTCTATTCCCAGTGTACATAGCCCCGGCCGCCCTGGCCCCGCGCCCCCGCCCTGTACAAAGCTCCTTCCATCGCTGTATTGGCTTCTTCCTTACAGCAGAAACCCCTGCGCCGGCCGCCGGCGCGCAGGCTGGCGCTGGCCCATCCTGTATGCTTCAAAGGTGTGACCATTCTAATAAACAGTATTATTATTATTATTATTATTATTATTATTATTATTATTATTACAAGGATTATTATTATTATTATTGAAATTATTAATAAAGATTTCTTTCTTCAACCAGTGCGACTCAGGATCTGACTGGGGCACAAGTGTGGAGCTGTGGCTAGCTGTCCTGGCACACCTCTGGACAGCAGGGCTACCATCCTGTGCCAGGCAAGCGCGGGGATTGCACCAGGGCCCCCACTCTAGACTTGCCATTGCAAGGAAGCAAGGTGCCAGCCCTCCCCTGGCTGTGCTGAGCCCATCATTTTTCAAACCGTCAGATAATTCATCTCAGAGCAAGTCCCTCACCAGAGGAGCAGCAGCTTAACTGCTGACATATTAATTTTCCTGACCAGGAGCCAGCATTGTTTGTGGGGCTGAGGCCGGCGCTTGGAAGCGGGGGGAGCTGGGGCTGGGCGACCCTGCTGCGCCTCGCGCCTGCCTGCCTCCCTGCCTGCTAATTGCTTGCTCACCAGACTGTGAGAAAATAATTGCTGCTATAAATTTTCTCTCCTTCTCCACAGAAGCTGCCCAGGGGAGAGGCAGTGCGGGTGCAGCCGTTGCCAGCCCACCCTGGGGAGAGGGCATTGAGGGCTGGGTAGTGCTGGGATAGGTTCACAGTGGATGGGCACAGTGACTGCCTGCACCAGGCTGCTCCTCAGCACTGAGAATTGCAGCACACCAGGTGGGTCCCTAGCATGACTGGGTGCAGGGCTTGGGGGTGTCAGGGCAGGTGCCACAGCCTGGGTGTGCTCAGCTGGCAGACAGCAAGAGCTGCAGAAGGTGGGGTGGTCCCTGGGCAGTCCCTCACAGAACCCTGGTCAGCACCCAGCAGGCCAGAGGTGAGAGAAGTGTGGCCCACTGATTTCAGTGTCATGAAATGCAGCCTTCACCTTCTAAGCTCCTTGACCACAGCCCACCCATGAACACAGAGACACAGATGCAAGGCTGCACCATGTTCACCTTTAATCCCTGTCTCAGCTGGTGCCACTGGCTGGCTCGGAGTAGACCAGCACTAGCCGCCCCCAGCGGTGGGGGTCCACAGGCATTTCGTCCCTCAGCACCGGCTCCACCAGCAGCTCTAGCTGGCAGGACTGCCCAGCTGCTGGCCGGGGCACCAGCAGGCCCACGGCACGGTACAGGCAGGCATGGGCCAGCCCCAGCAGCTCTGGCTGTGTCTGGCCCCGGCGGCAGCGAGCACCCTGGCTGAAGACACGGAAGCTGCCAGCCCGGCCGGGAGGGAAAACCCAGCGGAGGGTGAGGCTGAGCGAGAGCTGCCCAGCCTCAGGGCCATCCTGCCACCAGAGCTGTGAGGCCGCCAGGCTCTGCACCTGAGGTGGGGACGCTGCCACGCTGGCTGCATCCAGCACCTGCAGAGGGAACCACAGCACTGTTGGGGCAGGGGCTCGAGGAAGCACCCACCCACAATCCTACCTACCCACCCTCCTGGCACAGCGTGGTGCAGCACTGGGGCAGATGTCTCCCAGCAGGCACTCACCCGAACCTCCCCAAGGAGGCAACTGAACGATGTCTCCTGCGGGCTGGGCTGGTGGCGGGACACGAGCAGGGAGAGGTCTCGCAGGCTGCAGTCCTGCAGGTCCAGCTCATAGCACCTGAGAATGAAGGAGCAGAGCTGATGCAGTGCTGAGGGGCTCTAGAGGGAGGCCATACATGCCCATGGGCACAGGGTGCTGTCAGGGCACTCACCGGCTGGTCCAGCCATTGGAGCCACGGTGGCAGGCAGCAAGCAGCTTGGCAAGGCTGGGTGGCGGTGCCGGGAGGAACCGAGGGTGGTGCCGGCCATTGGGTTCTGCTGGAGGGAGTGGGGTCCAGGGGGTGAGGGGCTGAGTTGGTTCTAAGCCCTGCAGTGAGTGCTTACTGCAGACTGCACACAGTGAGTGCTTACTGCAGACTGCACAGGGAGAGGTAGGGTCCTCACCAGGCAAGGAGGTGATGTTGCCCTCGTGGCAGATACCCGAGTCCCAGGTGGTGATCTCCAGCGACACTGTGAACTCATCAGGGTGTGGCCCCTCTAGCTTGTAGAGCAGGGTCAGGAAGAGCTTGGGGGGTGCTGGCATCTGCAAAGAGAAAAGGCTGATGACCCCAAATCCACCCAGAAAGAGAAAGAGAGAGGAGAGAGAAAGAGAAGATGCATCGGGTTAGGTCTGCTGGGCAGTGCAGGCAGACAGCTGCACAGCTCTGCCCAGGCCATGTGGTCCATGCCAGCACAGCACCAGCCCAGTGCTGAGGGGGTGACAAGAGGGCTTCTCCCCAACTCACCGGACAGCCACTAGCTCCTCGCCAGGGGGAATGGTCCCCTGCACCCTCAGGGAGCTGCCCCCACACCAGGCGTCCTGCAGGCAGCAGCTGGTGCTCAGCCTGCCCTTGCGCTCCGGGTATAGGGGCTGGATCTCTTGAGCGCTTAGGTCATACCAGGGCCCAGCCTCTTCCTCCTGCAGGACACGGGGAGCTGGATCAGACACAGAGCAAAAAGTAGGGACCCCCCTGCCCAGCCCACCACTGCCAGGCTGTAGCAAAGCCATTGCCCTGCACACACCTTCCCATCCAGGAACCTGCTGGTGCCCATGCCCAGGCTGAAGGAAGTGGCAAGGGGCAGTGTGCAGATGCTGTGTGTGGGCAGGTACTCAGACAGCAAGCCCCAGAACCTAGAGGAAAAGGTAAATTTCAGAGCAGAGACTCCTGCTATAGCTGCTGCCCTGGCACAGCCTTGGGCATTGCCTCAGCTGGGGCAGAGTGGGGCCAGACTAGTCCTGGCCAGCAGCCATGGTCTCCCAGCAGCCCTGCTGGCCTGAGGTGTTCCCAGCCCCATCTCCCACCATGGGGCCTGCCCTGCTGAGCCACCCTCACTTGTTCTCATTCTGCAGGAAGTTTTCCTCGCCCAGGTGCTCGTAGACCCAGCCAGGAGCGAAGATGGCTGCAGAGAGGCCATGCTGGCGGATCAGGCGCAGGGACTGCAGAAACAGGAGGTGAGCAGCATGGGCTGGGCCAGGCAGTCATCTTGTCACCCAGCCTGTCCCCACTCCCCCAGGTCCCACTGGCCCCGTGGTAGGGCAGAGCAACACCGTGGGGATGCACAGTGGCATCTCCCTTTCCAGGGACAGCAGCACCAGGATCCCTTAGCTCCCTCTCCATGCATGGCTGGCAACCCAGCAGCTCCAGTTCCCCCCCTCCTCACCACTGCATGCCCTGGTTAGCAGCCCAGGATGGCACAGGCACAGCCATCAGTGGGAGCTCAGATGGCTGCAGTGGAGGGAGGTCCGAGCTTCCACTCTATCCCAGCCCCAGCACACTCACCTTGTCAGTGTCGAAGCCACCACCAATCACCTCCCCACGGGCAAAGACATCGACACCAACATAGACATCAATGTGGCGTGGCCCAGCCAGCTCCCGTGTGCGCTCCAGGTGTGCCTCCTTCCAGTTGTAGTTGGTGAACAGCCCATCACAGGCATCAAAGAACAACCTGGAGACAAGGGTCAGGGTGACAGGACAGCCACTGCAGCTGTACCCACAGACCACCCCACTGAGGGTTGTGCAAGCCATGCCTTCACCACCCCCCAGGGCTGGGCTCATGCCTCCAACCAGGGCCAGTTTTGCCTGGGCAAGATGGTGGGGCAGAGCCTGGCCTCACCTATTCTCCTCGTTCAGCTCATTTTGCCACTTCAGGGTGCCATTTCTCAAGATGCTGTCATACCAGATCACCAGCCCTCCTGGCACAGCACCATGCACCTCTGCCGTCAAGTGCCGCAGGAAGTGGGGCAGGTTCCTCACCGCTGCTGGCTGGCAGGAGAGAGCAGGGATAAATGAGCACAGGACAGGCAGGAGGAAGGCGAGGGCAAAGAGGAGGCAGGGAAGGGCGGCAGGCTCACGCTCAAGGTGTTCTCCAGGTTGATCAGCCAGCCATCAAAGCGGTAGTGCTGGGCGATGCGGGCCAGCTGCTCGCTCACAGCACGGAATGCCTCCTCCCCACCGGCCAGGAATGCCTCACACAGCTTCTCCCCATCCGTCCACTCTGTGATGAATGTTCCTGGGGGGGTGGCAGGAGAAGCCTTGGCCACACATTCTGGCAAACCCACCATGCACCTGGGGCTCCCCCAGGCCTGGTCCTGCAGCCCCCAGCTCTGCAGCTGGCCCTGCCCTCACCCAGAACAGGGACGCCATTCTTGTGTGCCGCATTGGTCCAGCACACAGGGGGGATGGTGACGGTGTGGTGGCTGAAGTAGACAAAGATGTCGATGTACCGCCAGTGGTAGAAGACATAAGGGTTGCGTGTGGCCGAGCCCTGGATGAACCTGCAGTGCCAGAGAGGGAAAAGGGTTGAGCAATGCGGGAAGGACGCCGGCAGACAGCTGTGGGGCTGGGTAGGAACCTGACTCATGCCCCAGGAGCCAGGAAGAGCTGTGGTGCTGAGCCACCTTTGTGGACCCCAGCTGGGGCCTGCCCAAGCAAAGTCACCATGAATAAGACTCCTCCATCTTTGCCTGCCTGCAGCCAGGCTGGCAGGAAATAAATCACACAGAAATAGAAGAGGTTTGGGGGGGTGAGATGTTGAGCCTCACTGCTGCCCAGCACATACCTGTCATCAATGTACCCGCCACGCATGTCATGGCACACCAGAGTTCGGGGTCTCTTGCTGTGGAGAGGGGGCTGGCGCTTTGCCAGTGGCACCATGGAGATGTTGAAGTCATCGTTGCCATCAGGCTTCCAGGCCAGCAGCTCCTCCAGGCCAGACAAGAAGAAACTGACTGGTTCAGTTGTGTTGATGTCAAAATACCTCGCTGGAGCAGGTGGGGAGAGAGGGCATGGGGTCAGCAGGAAGCAATGCTCATGAGTCTTGGCATCAGCACTGGCATCAGCACCTGGCACTAGCATTGGCACCAGGCACCAGCATTGGCACCAGGACGGGTACAGGCACCAGCACCAGCCTCACCTGGCAGGGGCTGCGGCTGGGTGCTGATGGTGTCGTGCAGGATGGTGGTTCCCCGGTGTTCCGCCGCCGGCTGGAAGCTGCCCGGGAAGGGAGTTGAGGGCCAGCACAGGCCCCGGTGCTGCCCGGGCTTTCGCCACCGGGACCGGCCCAGCACCGCGGCCAGCGCCCGCCGAGTCTCGCTGAGCCCCGGCATGGACCCCTATGGTGACCACGCTCTCGGCCCGGCCGGGCTCACTCCACCGCCCACCTCCTCCGCCGCCTCCCGGCCCGCTCCGCCTCCACTTCGGCTTCCTCTGCCGCGGCCCCGGCCCTCTTCCCGCGCCGCCCAGGTCCCTCCTGCGCCGCCGCCATGGCGCTGCCGCCGCTGCCGCTCTCACACTGGCAGCAGCGCGGCAATGGCCCCGGCCTGGCCCCGCTCGCCCGGAGGCGCAGCCCGCGAAGCCCCGCCCGCAGCGGCTCCGGCCCCGGCCCCAGCTCCGGCCGCTGCCGCGCACCGCCCCCAGCGCCCGGCTCGGCCCGCCCCGGCCGCTCTCGGCACCGCCTGGAGCCTTTGTCACCGGATGGGGACTCGTGCCCTGGAGTGGACATGTGCTGGAGTGCAACATGTGTGCTGGGATAGGGCCATGTGTCCCGGGATAGGGACGTGTCTCCCAGGATGGACTGCATGTCCCACGATGAGATCTGTGTCCCAGGATGGGGCTGTGTCTCCCAGGATATAGGCATGTCTCACAGTGGGGACATGCTTCCCAGGATGAGACACATGCCCTGAGATAGTGCCATGTGTTTTAGGACAAACTGCATGTCCTAGGATGGGATCTATGTGCTGGGACAGGGCCATGTGTTCTGGGATGCAGTGTGTGTCTCAGGATTGGACATACATACAGGCTGTGTGTCCTAGGCCAGGGCTGCATGTCCCTGGATGGAATGTGTCCCAGGATGCGATGTGTGTCTCTGAACAGGCCCTGCTGGGCAAACTGGGAGAGAGATGGTCTTCAGGCTGGTGGGCACCCCCCAGCAGGCTGCCCTATACTCATGCCAGCAGAGCCAACTGTGCCTGCCACCCAAGGGGCCAGGTGCTGCCATGGGCTTTGCCACACCATGGGGCTGTGATGGGACACTGGGCCAGCTGTGAGCAGGGAATGCAGGGTCCTTGGGGGCAGCCCCATGGGGACAGCAGTACCAGAGCCATGGAGGCACCACCAGCCCTAGATGGCCTGATCAGCCTCACCTGTCTGCCACCACACCCCACCCGTGGGGCCAGGGCTCTAAGCTCAGCCCTTATCCCTTCCTTCCTTGCTGTGCTGGGGGGATGTTGGTCTCTAGCTGCAGCCCTGCTGCACCCAGCCAGTGACCCACCAGTCCTGACCACTGGCCTCCCAGTCTGACCTCAGACCTAATTCATCACCATGGACTTGCCCAATGATCCAGATCTTCGGTAAACTTGGGCACCACCCCTAGCCTGCGCCACAGGCTGATGGGTCTGTTGCTGCACCTGGTTCTCTGGCCCTAGGGGAGCAGCTGGCCCTTGCAGGGCCTGACTTGAGTATCCTTGGCTCTCCAGGGACATTCTGTCCTTTCCTTCCCACCACCTGCCAGGCAGCACCATGCCAGCCCGTGGCTCTCGGGGAGATGCTGCACTCCAGGAGCAGAAACCTTCCCTGGGCTGCTTGGAGCCTCTATGCACACAGAGCAAGAGGACACACTGAAAGTATGAGAAGGACTCAGAATCATGAAGTGTTTAATGTGGTCACAAGCTGTGCAGAGAGTGGGGTGCTGCCCTGGCCCTGCTCTGCTGTTGCATCTACAAAAATACAAAGGCTGGCCAGCAGATAATCTAATGGAGAGGAAGCAGCTGAGGCCAAAGGTCCTGCACCCAGGGCTGCCAGTGGGAAGCCAGCCCCTCCTCAGCAGCACCAGTGCAGAGAGGAGGCTGCAGTGTGGGGGACCTGTGACAGGGTCTTGCAGATGGGAACTTATGCAACCTGCTCCCCTGTGTCAGCCCAGCGGGTACCCAGCACCATGCTGCAACATCTATGCTGTTAGGACTCAGCCCTGCGGAAGCACAGAAGGGCTCTTAGTGGTTTTATTGCCTTTCCTACTAGATGCTGAGCACCCTCTGCACTTTTCCAGAAGGAGCCTGCGGAGCACACAGCACAGTGCAAGCAAGTCTAGGGAGGAACACAGCTCATGCGTCTGTGCTGCCTCACACCATCAGTCAAACCCATGCTACTGGCTGTGGTGACAGCTCACAGCCAGTGCCTCGAACACCTGGGCCCCAGCAAACTTCTTTCTGAAGCAGGTTCTGGTGGGGATGAGCTCACTGCCCAGCCCAGAGAGGGGCTGCTGCCTGGCTCACAAATGCCACAGAGGCTGGAAATGGCTTCAGCTCCTCCAGGTGCATCTGATCAGCCTTGAGGAGCTGGGGGGCGGGATTCACACATGCACGCAGCTGCTTGGGGTAGCGGCACATCGCAGGGCTAACAGCTCAATGGTAGGTGGCATGTCTGGGGCGAGAAGGCAGCAGGGGCTCCTTGGACACCCATCCCAAGGCCGGAGAAGCAGGGTGGAGCAGCAGGTGCTCAGGGGTCCCCACTGTACTTGATGAGGTGACCGCTGAAGGTGATGTAAGTGTCGTACTCATCGCTGAAGACGGCGTTCTCTCGCTCGCCCTTGTAGAGCCTCACCCAGACCTCGTCCTGCTCCCGCAGCTCCAGCATGACGCTCTGGCTCTGCATGATGCTGCGGTCGCTCACCTGGGCATAGAGGATTACCACCTCCACCCCGTTGTGCATGATGTGCAGGTATGTCTCCTTCTGGTTCCAGGTGTGCACGTTGAGGCTGAAGTAGTAGATGCCAGGGACGTAGCAGTAGAACTTGCCCGTGAACATGTTGAAGTGGTCGTAGAGGTTGACAAACTCCGTGTCAAAGATGAGGGTCTGGTAGTAGTCATTGCTGTGCAGGGGTTTCTTGCGGCCCACCGAGAAGGCAGCGTAGTGGTTCTTACAGCGCTCCCCCGGGGCTCCCACACTGCCCTTCTGCCCCTTAGGCCCTGCATGGCCCCTGCTGCCAGCCATCCCGGTCTTGCCAAACTTGCCCTGCAGGCCTCGCTCACCACGGTCCCCCTTCTCACCTGGGCAAAGCAGGAGGGGCAGTTGTGTCAGAGGTGGATGCCATTTCTAAACCCAGCACCCTGGAAGCCTCTTTGCCTGGGAGAAAGGGATGGAGACAGCAGGGGCCCCACCAGCCTCTGCCCACCTCCCTTCTGCCTGTGCCAGGTGCTGGACAACAGGCACCAGCTCCTCACTCCCAGTTTGTGCAAGGCTGGCACCTCAGAGAGACAGAAGCCCAGCTTTGTGCTGGCCCAGGGGTGATGCTGGCAGAACAGGCAGCCTGATGGTGCCTGGCAGCACAGGGTGACTGGACTGCAGGTGCAGCCACAGGCACTGCCACAGTGCAGGGTGCCACCAGCCCTCACCTTTCAGGATGGTCATGTTGATCTGAGGCACAAGCTGGTACTGGGGGTAGGAGAAGCGCTGGTCGGATGGCTCACAGCAGCGGACGCAGCGGGGCAGTGGGGGCAGCTCCCGGGCACTGCCAGCCTTCTGCTCCCACATGGCCCTGGGGAGGGCAGAAAGCAAAGCGCAACAGGGAGCTACAGGTGGGGGCTGGGGCCCTTTTGCAGTGCCAGGGCTGCCCTGGCCCCCACTGTGATATGCCTTGGCCCCAGGGTCCCCTCACCTGGCAGCATGTTGCTGGGACAGTTCCTCATCAGGGTCCATCTGCAAACGCTGGTCAGGACTAGGACTGCTCTGGCTCCCAGCAGGGGTGGGCAGCAGCAGGCAGTAAAGCAGCACCACACTGAGTGCCCAAGGCCCCTCCATGCTGTGGCAGTGCCCTGTAAGATGACAGGGATAGCTGAGTGGGACAGCAAGACCTGACTGTGCCAGAGGCTGCAGAGATGTCCTGCTGTGCCACCCTGGCTATGCCCTGCACTGTCCACTTGACAGGACCTGGTGAACCAGGCAGCTGCATTTGCAGCCCCAAAACCTGGTCTTAGAGTATCCTTTCCCCAGCAGAACCTGCAGTGCGGGCACATCCATTTCTTGCAGCTGCAGGAACCATCTGGACCTAAATAGGTGCTTTTAGCTGGGCTCTGTGCCTCAGAGATATTCCGGTGAGTGCCTGGGCAGACAGACATTTGGAACGGAACAGGGGCACAGGGCTCACTGACATTCTAGGAACTCCCAGAGCCCTGGTAAGCATGGAAAAGGGAATTACCTGAGGAGCCAAGGTTGGAGCAGAGCAGCAGCCCCTGACTGAGACAATGCACTGCTGCTTCTACTCAGCCTGGCTCCACTTGCCTCCCGTGGATGCCCAAGAGAGACAGCTCAGGGTATCAGCTCCAGATGCCATGAGGAAAATGTTGGGGTATAGCCCTGCCTGTTGTGGGGGACCCCAAACCCACCCAGGGAGGGTGTCTGCATCCCAGACCCAGTGCGTGGAAGGACATCCACAGCACAAGCTGCACAGAACCCATGGAAGGGGCTCCTGCGCCCCAGAACCTGCCAGCCCTTGTTCTGAGGGCTTGCAAGGAGATAAGATGAACTGCTCCAGAGATGTGGATGCAGGCTGGCAGCTGGTTGCCACAGGGAGAAACCTTCCTGGGAGTCCACATCCTGTGTGGGGCCAAAGCTAACATTTGCAGTTGCTGGTGGCACCATGGCCCAGCCCAGGCAGCTCTGCTGCCCTTCCCTGCCTTATCACAGCCTTATCTGCTCAAGGTGTGGGGCTAGGCACGAAGCACTTTGCCCTGTGACCCCAAAGGTACCAAGACAGCCATGGCCAAACATGCCTGCGGCATTGCCCAGCTGCTTAGCATCCCACAGCAGCAGAGTCCAAGGCTGCTCACTAGGCTTCTGTCTCTGTTGGGTGCCTGGCCAAAGGGGCACTGGTGTCCACATTCTGTGGCTGCCAGGCTGTTACCCTTTTCCCCCAAGCACAGGGGCTGGTGGGATCCAGGGCCCAGGCAAACATGCTCTGGCAGTGGGTGCGGAGGGTGTTTGAGGCCAGGGTGGATGCCTGGCTCATGAGTCACCTTCACTGGGGCCAGGAAGGGGCGGAGGGATGGGGAAAGGCTCCAAAGGGCTTTCCTGCTCCCACCCACTGCAAAGGGCCTGTCCCCTCATGCACTCCCCGAGTGGCTCACACTCTGCTATCTCTGCCTGTGTCATGCTGGTGCTGCCAGGTGTAGGGAGGGGCAGGGTGTAGATACTGCATGCAGGCAGCCTGGTGCTGCATCCTCCCTGCCTGAACCCTGGCCTGCCTGGCAGGCAGGGGAGAAGTGAATCCATAGACAGAAGCATGGAGTAGGCCAGTCAGGGTCTTGTGAAGAGAGATCACCTAGGGAAGCCTTGGCCATGCATCTCTTCACCCTGCTTGGCCTGCAGCTGTGCCAGCCACATGCTAGTGAGTATGGCAGCAGCTACTCACTCAGCTTTCGTTCAGCTTTGGTATCATCAAACCAGACATTCCCCTGGGAGCTGCAGCAGGCTCAGCCCTGGGGAAAACTCAGCTTGGCAGGGAACTTCTCCACAGGAAGAAATCCTTCAGCAGGAAATTCCCACCGAGGAAGGCAGCACATTTCCCAAGCTGTTGTAGGGCTGGAAATTAAGGCAAGTGTGCTGTGCATGGGGCACTCACCAGCAGCTTGTTGGGCCCCCAGCATGTGTCTCCCCCAGCACCCTGTGGGCATGTTGAGTGGGAGGTGCCTGGTACGCATGGGCATACACAGTCCTGCTGAGGGGATGTTGTTTTTCCTGTCAGTGTTGGATGTTCTCCAAGAGCAGTTTGGAGATTTAAACTCAGTGGCTGCTAAAGCCTTGATACTGCAAGTCAAAACATCCTGCAATACATTCCAGTAGGTGACAAAGATCAGGATGAAACAAGGGTAAATCCTGGTGAAGGATAAGGGAGCTCAGGGTGGCAGGACCTGTGTACTCACCTTGTCCTCCCCTGCTCAGGGTGGTCAATACAACTACAACCCTTCCTGAGCCAAAGCAGCCAAGGCAAAGGTGCCTCTGGGGTTGTGCTGGTGGGATGGCTGCCTCTCTCTTTTGTTGGAATGGTTCTGAGCCATTTGCACTCCCAGAGCAGTGCAGCTCCAGATGTTAACTGGGTGGGAGCTGCACAAGGCTGCTGTGGTAAAGTGGTCACAGCCCTCCGGCTCCCACAGCACCAAGATGTTGTGCTAGGGACCCCAGCAGCCACCATGTCCCCGGGGAAGTCCAGCTCTGGGTCTCATATGCTCATGGGTCCTGGTATTTTAGGCACACAATTAGGGCAAGGCTGGGAAAGCCACAGTGCAGGGCACCAGGTGTAACCCTCCCCACTGCTGTCCTCTTGCAGCTGTTGTGGGTCTGTCTGTATCCTTGCAGGACTGGCAAACTCAGCTCTGTGGTCCCACCACTCCCCTTGCATGCAGGGCAGGATCCTCACTCGACTGGAGCAAGGACATCTGGTCCCTTTACTGGATATGCCGTGCCCCGGGTAACCGGGTAAGGCAGAGCTGATTCCTGGCCGAGTCCGTCACCGATGCCCCAGTGCCCATTGCCAAATGGCAAACACAAATGGGTACACGACAAGGTGCAGCTTCGGGGTGCTGGTGCCCAGGCCTATAGGATTCCCCCAAACCTGCCCCTCACCTACCTCTGGGGCAGGGCTGCTCCCTCCTGGTGCTGCCGTTCCTTCCCTAGAGCATCCCCCCCGTGCTGTGCAGCCCTACCAGCCCCGGGAGCACGGGGGAGCCTGCCCGCCGTGATCGGCTGCTCCCGCGGCCTCTTCTTCGCCCGGGCGGAAATGCATTCTCGAAAGCGAAGGAGGCAGCGGCGGAGCGGGACGAGGCGCAGCCCTCCCACTGCCAGATGTGAGCCCAGGGGTGCGGGCGGCTGCTGTTAACCATGTGAGCTCCCAGTGCCTGCCAGCACCGGGCCCGTGGCCACGACTGTCGCTGGCTCGAGGTCACAGAACGAGGGCAGCACATGATGAGAGCTTCACCAGAGTCGATGTTGGGGGGCTGGGACTCCAGCAGTTGCAGCCATGCATCAGAGCGAGACCCTGCCCCGGCCTGGGAAAGCTGCCAGCTGTTTCCCCGTTGCAAGGACCCAAAACCTTGCTCAGCCCCAACTAGCAATGACTGGCCACGGGTTTTACGCAGGTGGCTGCTGACCGCCACACCTGCCGGACGTGACCTGTCCCCGCACCCCAAGTGGCGAGGGCACTCGGGGTACGTCCAGGCCAACGCTGGCTGCGGAAACAGGACCCTGCCTCATACTAGGGGAGCCACCGGCCGTTCCCCAGCCTCGGATGTACCGGAGCCTGCGCAGTCCCAACCGGGAACGACCATGGCTGGGCTCCAACCTCCCGTGTGCGCGGAGTTCCCCTCCGATCGGGAGTGGTGGGCTCGGCCCAGCCCGGACGCGGGGCAGGAGGCGGAGTGTGACTGCAGCTCCCAGCAGCCCTCGCGGTGCTGCGGCCGGGCCGGCAGCGGGCGGTGGGGCGCGAAGGCTGCAGGGAGCTGTAGTTCCTGCAGCGGCCGCCGTGGTTTGGCCGCTGCCGGCCGCCGTGGTAGGGCGCGGAGGCCACCGGGAGCTGTAGGCGGCGGCTGCTGCTGCGCTCGGTGGCCGGGGAGGCGGGCAGCTGCGCTCGGGCGGCGCCGCGGTGAGCGGGGACACCGGGGCGGGAGTCACCGGGGCGGCGCGGCGCGGCGCTGGGGCGGAGTCCTGCGGCCTAAGGCCGAGCCGAACCGAGCCGGGTCTGCAGCATGGGGGTCTCCGCCGGCCTAGGGTAGGAGCACTGTGGGCCCCAAGCACCCTGCTCGGGCGGGAGCGTCGGGGGCCCCGAGGCTGTGCCCTGGGGCAGGAGGTCCCGGGGACACGGAGACTCTCTAGGCCCTTTATAGGCCGGGTGGTGCTGCCTTCCCGGCAGCTGGGTCGGGGAAGGGGCTCAGTTGTCCCTAAGGGCACGCCTGGCAGAGCTGCCGGGTCTCTGTATCCATGACCGGGGGTCCCCATGAGCATACCCCGGGGAGCAGGGGATCCCACGTCCATGCCCGGGGGGGCCGTGCTTGAGGCAGGTGGAGCCCCACAGCTGCAGTCGAGGCCGGTGTACTGAGTAGGGTCTCGGCGCCCCTGCCGAGGGTGATGCTCGAGGGCCCTGGCAGGATGGAGGGGTGCTCAGCCCTCCACTGCAGCAGGGTTTCAGAGTGAGCAGCCACCCCTCATGGACTCTCCTGTGCCCTGGCTGTGGCCAGGAGCATGCCGGCCTGCCCGGGGCTAGGCCCCCCATGCTCAATGCAGCCTCTGTTTGCACCTCGGGCTGCTGAAAGGCATATTGAGAGCCCAGTGTCTCAGCTGCCTGCGGGGAGCACGGCCTGTACCCAGAGCCAGGCCCAGGGCCCCACCACAGCCGGCAACAGGCCCTGTGGGGACAACACCGAGGACCCCCCTGCACTGGCTTGGACTGAGGGTCCTTGGCCCGTGCTGCATTGCACCAGGTGAGAGAGGTGCTGCTGGGGCAGCTTCCACTCCCCAGGGGCTGCTTGGACCCTGCACAACCTGGAGTGCCTGCCTGCAGGAGCCCAAGGAGGTGCCACGTCCCTTGTGTGGCACAGACGGAAGTGGTGGGGAGGGGAGGCACTGCCGGTGCCCTGGCCCTGCAGGTGGGCACAGCCCCAAGTAGGCTTAGAGTATCCAGACGAATCCTGCCTGGGAAGATGGTTTGGCTGTGAGCAGGCCTGGCAGGGTTGGGGGGCTGCAATGAGTTTAAGGCTGGGCAGGCTGTCAGTGTTTGTCCCTTGGACCCGGCACTGCGCTTCCTGCTCAGGCGTTGGCATCCTGGTCGGGCGGAGCTGCCACGTATCTGCTGGTGTCCCCGTGGGGCTTGAGAACAAACTCACCAGCAAGGCCAGTTCTCTGTGGGCTGAGGGAACTGGGCCAGGCCAGCTGGCGGCTTCAGAGGCAGCAAAAGTTGTCCTCACCATTGAAGGGGACCCATCTTCCTCCTGGGGCTGTGTGGGGACATCCCAAGGCAGGTCTCTGGCCTCAGCTCCCTGCCTGGGCAGGTAAAGGTGCTGAGCAAGGTTCATTCTGGACTGGGAGTGCAGGGAGGGGTTGAGAAGGGGCTACAGGTGGCTCTAGCAGCAGAGCAGCCCCCATGACATGCTGGTTCTTCCCTGTGCAAGGCGATAGCACCTTCTTCTTCTGCAGGAGAGGGGATGGGACCCCTTGCCTCTCCATTATGACCGTGCCCTGCAGCCCCTGCGTGTAGGGCAACACCAGGCTCTAGCTCTCTGACCTGTTTCCTCCCCTCTTTTCCACCAGGTTCTCCTTGCCTGTAGTCTGATGCCCGTCCCACCCTGCCATGAGTCTATGAGCCCCCTGCGGATCAGTGTGGGTGGTTTGCCTGTGCTTGCGTCCATGACCAAGGGGGCTGACCCCCGCTTCCGACTGCGCTGGAAGGCCATCGTGCTCTCGTCAGCCTTTGTGGGCTTTGTGCTGCTGCTCTTCTGCCTGCACCGCTCCTCTCCTGCCCGGCCCAGCCTGCCCAATCCTCGCCACTGGCAACTCAGCCTGCAGGCAGGGGACCGCTACAATGACACCTACCCATTGTCCCCACCCCAGAGAAACCCCGAGGGCTTGCGCTATCGCATCGGAGTCATCGCGGACCTGGACACGCAGTCCCGCAGCTCCGAGGAGCACACCTGGTTCAGTTACCTGAAGAAGGGCTACCTGGTGCTGTCAGACAGTGGGGACAGCGTGACAGTGGAGTGGGACAAGGAGGAGAGTGTGCTGCAGTCCCACCTGGCTGAGAAGGGCAGGGGCATGGAGCTCTCGGAGCTGGTTGTCTTCAATGGGAAGCTGTATGCAGTGGATGACCGGACAGGAGTGGTCTACCAGATTGAGGGCAACAAGGTGGTGCCATGGGTGATCCTCCCAGATGGGGATGGCACAGTGGGGAAAGGTGAGCTCCTACATCCTTCTCTGCAAGTGCAGAGCAGGAAAGCCTCTGGCTTTCTGTGACTTGCAGGGATGGGATGTGCCTTTTCTGTAACTCTATAACCCCAGCTGAGAAGTGAGCAATTCCTGCTGGGGTCCAGCTGGCCATGTACGGGAGGGCTGATCCCAGCACTGGACAGTCTGGTATGGCATGAAGGGGAGTGGGGACTGGTCTGATGTCCATGTGCTGGGTGAGCACTGGCTTGTGCTGTTCTCTCCACTGCAGGCTTTAAGGCAGAGTGGCTGGCAGTGAAGGACGAGCACCTCTATGTGGGGGGACTGGGCAAGGAGTGGACCACAACGACAGGGGAGGTGGTGAATGAGAATCCTGAGTGGGTGAAGGTCATTGGCTACAAGGGCAATGTGGACCACGAGAACTGGGTAGCCAACTACAATGCGCTGAGGGCTGCAGCAGGGATTCGACCCCCAGGTACTGAGTGAGGCTCCCTCCTGCCACCCTGTGCCCCACACTCACTGCAGGCTCTGCGGCTGAGGTCTCTCTCCCCGTAGGTAGTGGGGCTGGTGTGAGACTTAAAGGCTGCTGTAAGCCATAGACCTCCTGCTGTCCTGGCAAAGAGGCCAGAGCCTGCCCTGGCCACTTTTCTCCTCTGTCTGTGCTATAGACAGCTGGTGGGTGGCTCAGCTGGTGCTGTGCCTGGTAGCCAGGTCCCTGGGCAGAGGAAGACTGTACAGGGTGCCCTTGCCCAGCTCTGGGATTGGGGGGCCTGCTGCACGGGGGCAGTGGGGCAGGAGGAGGAATAAACATTGGCAGCAGTTGCCTGTCTGGGCAGCCTACAACTTCCTCAGCTGTGATGTCTTTTGCAGTGGGTGAGGGTCCCACCCCAGGCTGGCAGGTGCCCCATTTGCCAGGTGCCATCAGCCTCTGCTCCCTGCTGCAGGTTACCTGATCCACGAGTCGGCTTCCTGGAGCGACACGCTGCAGCGCTGGTTCTTCCTGCCGCGCCGTGCCAGCCACCAGCGCTACGACGAGCAGGCGGACGAGCGGCGAGGCACCAACCTGCTGCTCAGCTCCACGCAGGACTTTGGGGACGTGACGGTGGGGCGGGTGGGCGAGGTGGTGCCCACCCACGGCTTCTCCTCCTTCAAGTTCATCCCCAACACGGACGACCAGATCATCGTGGCGCTGAAGTCAGAAGAGGACGGCGGCAGGGTCGCCACCTACATCATGGCCTTCACGCTGGATGGACGCTTCCTGCTGCCCGAGACCAGAATTGGTAGCGTGAAATACGAGGGCATTGAGTTCATTTAACCGAGCGCTGCAGGCGCAGAGGAGGCTGCGGGTGCTGGGCAGGCCCTGCCGGCAGGCTCCCGGCCGGGCACATGCCCCCGGGCTCGGTCAGGGGATGCTGAGCTGCGCTCCCAGCTCTCTAGCCGGCCTTAGCGTCTTCAGTAAAGTGTTGGCCTTGTCATCTTCGAGAATGCCTTGGCTCTGCTGCGGCAGGCGTGGTGCAAGCGTTTCGGCAGTGGCACCTGGTGGCAAGGGACTGCCACCACAGGGTGCTGGAAGCCCCGGGCCAGGAGATGGACGGCAATGTCCCCATGTGCGGCTCCCCAGGCAGGCCTCGTGCTGTAGTCGTCAGTTAATTGTGCTGTAGTCGTTCCTAATTGTGACAGAAACCCTCTGCAGTGAGTCGGTGGCTCTGGGGACATCTAGGCTCTAGGTTTGCAGCTGAGGAGAAGTCTGAGCCCCAACTCTGTTGGTCTGCCTTGTGTCCTTCCATGCCATATTGCTCCCTGGGTGCGGAAGGGTCTCTGGCTGAAGCACTGGGCCCATCCCAGTACCTGGGGAAGCAGGTCAGATCTGGGCTCTGGAGGCGAACCACACTGTCAGCCTGTCCTCAGGCCACCCCTCAGGACAACTTCCAATCTCTATCCGCAGCACCTCACTGGGAATGTACTGGAGACATGGGGCCAAGCATCCCTTGAGGCCAGATCCTGCCCCATTCTCTTGACCCTCTTGAGGTCACATCAGGCTGTCACAGCCAGGGCAGACAAGGGCTGTCTGTTGTAGCTGCAGGGCATTTCATCAGGGTTTTTACCCAGAGGCCACTTTTCCTTCCCTTTTCCTGTAAGCTGAGTGAGGTGGCAGCCAAGGTGACGGGTGGCCCTGGGCATTGCTTTCTGGGGAAAGTCTCACTTGGAAGGGAACTGCGTCAGTGTCCCTCTGCCCCTGTCACCAAGAGGAACAGAGCTGTCCCCACACCAGTGGTAGGGGGCTGAAGGGGCCAACAGCCATGGATGTGTACAGTGTGGACACAGCCCTGCACCTGGCTCTACATGATTCCTAGCCCACACCCCAGACAGGTACCTGGTTTGCTGGCCATGTGTCTTCTCCCACCCTTGGCTGTGCACAGCTGAGGCCCAGGAAGTGCTCCTAGACCCAGGTCTCAGGAGAGCCAGGACCTGGACAGGAGCTGGCAGGTGGCATGGCCATGCCTGCACCAAGGGCTGCTGTGCTCAGCACAAGAGGGAGAGCCAGAAGAACCAGCAGAGGTTCCTGGGGCCAGCAGCAGCTGGGAAGCATTCACAGCAGCCCTGGGCAGGGAGCCCTTTCCAAGCTTGCCAGCAGTGTTGTGAAATCGTGGCGGCAGCCTGTGGCCCCCCAGGAGGAACTTGCACATGTCTCAGGAGCTAGAAGTGCATGGGCATCTGCAGGCCCCTGGGCCTCCTTCCTACCCCAGTAACCACAAGGTCTGCAGCTCCTGGCTTGGCCCACGCTCTCCTGGTTCGGCTGAGCCCCTGCTCCAGTTCACAGGGTAGCACAACAGTCTCCTCCCCTTCAGCACAGTGAGGGGCTGGGGCTGGTGTTTGGCTCTGTAGTGTGTCCCTGGCTTGGCAGGGGAAAGCTGCAGGTGCAGGGCAGCTGGTGGGGAATGAGCTGATTGTGGTTCCAGGATTCTCTGCAACACCCCAGAGCCAGGCTGCAGTCCAGGGACCTCCAGGGATGAGTCCAGTGTGGGGTGAGGTCACCATGGGGGTTGGCCATGCTCAGGGTATGGAAGGAGCCTGTTAATGCAGCTGCTGAGTTGCAGTGGGGTGGGAGGATTCACAGTGCTGGGAGCTGGTAGCACAAGGGCCCAGCCAGGCTGCCCCCTCACCCCCCCATCTCTGTTTACACTGTCCAGCATCCCCTTGAGTTGCGAGAGTAGTGCCTACAGGGCTGGGCACGTGTTTTTGTTTAGCCCAGACAGTGACTCGTGCTGGCTGCAAGTGGCCACACTCATCTCCTCTGCAGGCAGCTCTGCCCCGGGCACTGACCTGTCCCCACTGCTGTGGGCAGAGCTGGCCTTGGTCCCTGCACGTGGCCTCCAGGACCATGCAGCACCCAGCCCAGGGCACCCAGGCTGTGTTCCTAGTCCACACAGGGTGCCAGCTGGCCATGGGCCACATCAGTCACTCTGCCTTCACTTGTGCTTCGCTTGGCACAGCCTCTCCTGGCCTTGCTTGCCCTCCTGGTTTGGGGCTGGCAGCTCCACAGCACCTGTCTTGGCCCCAGGGCTGTCTTGGTGGCTGTCCCTGCTGTGGGGCCTCTTCTTGACCCTGGGCTCAGGCTGACAGGGAGCTCTGCACCCCACTGGGAAGTGGAGCCTCCCATACCATGTCCCCCTGCAGCCCAAGATCACCCCACCGGCTGCCCAGCCTGCCCACACTGGTCCTTTTCATAGCAATCTGACTGGACCCCATCTCACTTCTTGTGCAGGAGAACACTGGGGGCCTGGGAGGCTGCCAGGACCCAGGGCAGCAGTGTGGTGTGGGTAGCAAGACCATCACCCACTGTGCTGTCACAAACAGGACTAGGCTACAGCATCCCTAGACCTGTGGTGCCCTCAGAGCAGCACAAGCACCCAGCAGCAGCCAGAGCCAGCAAGACTCCTGATGAGTGCTCCCAAAGCATCTGCAGAGCCTGTACCCTGTAGGAACCTGGAGCCCCATCCCCAGATTTTATCCAACATCCCAGCATTGATGCAGTCACCTCCCACGGGTTCCCTGCAGGCTCAAGCAGGGATTAGCCAGGGTTTGGCTGCCCACATTTCTGCCATTTCTTCTCATCCAGGAGGCCAAGCAGTTCTTGATGCCTCCCTCAAACGTGAGTAGCCACAGCAGGGCATCTCTCTGGCAGAAGGCTGGATCAGGAGCAGGTTTTGTGGCCACAGTGTTGGCTGTCCCTGCCAATGTGTGCCTGCAGTGCCCAGCTCAGCTGTGCTCAGAAGCTCCGTCCCTGCCCAGAGGCAGAACTGGGCTCCTTGCCTGCTTTGCCATGATGAAGGCACCACTGGAGAGATAGAGTGTGCTCATGCAGCCAGCTGGGCATTGTAGTACTGATGTGGTGAGACTGGCAGCACCCTGACACTCTTTATAACAAGGCCAAGGTGGGATTTTTGGTGATGCACTCCAGGGCTGACAGCCACTGACCAAGGGGAAGAAGCCAAGGGTCTGTGGGCATGTCACAGCGGTGCAGAACTCCCGGGTGAGTGCAGAAGGGATGAGATGAACTGGAGAAGCTGGACAGGGAGGAAATGCCTGGGCACAAACATAATCGCAGCCCTCCCCTCCTCCCGCCCTTCCCTGCTCCCCGTGGCGAGGGCCAGACGCCGGGACTGCGGGCTGGGGCCGAGTCCTGTGCGCGCTCTCGCCACCTTCCCCTGCCCGCTGCTGCCCGGCCCCAGTGGGGAGAAGGGGCGGCAGGACCTGGGATGTCGAGGCCAGCGGACAGTCAGGCTGCGCGGGGCAGGGCCCGGGGCGGGGGCGGCCGGTGCCCGCGGCGGGGGCCGGGCCGGGCCGGGGGAGGCGATCGCGGCGCGGAGCCGCATCCTGCGGAGGGGCGGGAGCAGCCGGGCTGGCCCCGCGCCATGCAGAGGAGGAGCAGCAAATCCCCGGAGCACGTTAAAAAGCGAGGCTGAGCGGCAGCCGGGGAAGGAAGAAAACACCTCCATAGAAGGCAGCGGAGGAACGGCCGCAGCAGCTCGCAGGGGCCGCGGCTGCCGGCCCCAAACTTTCCGCCGGCGGCTCGGCCGCGCCCGGCCGTGGATGCGGCTTTTTGGGCCGGGTCGCTAAAGCTGCAGCCCCCCGCAGCAAGATGCTCGCCGCGCTGCCCAGCCTGCTGGCCTGGCTGGCCGTGCTGCTGCTCGGCAGGGCCCGCCCGGCCGACGCCTGCAGCTGCTCGCCCATCCACCCGCAACAGGCCTTCTGCAACGCGGACGTAGGTGAGCGCCGCCCGCCGCCCTCGCGCTTTGTCCCCGCCGCGGGGCCCCGCAGCCCCGGCAGCAGCCCCGGCCGCAGCCCCGGCCCGGCCCGCGAGAACTTCCCGGCGGGCGAAGGGGCGGAAAGTTGGCGCGGAGCGGGCGGGCTCGACGGGCGGGCAGGGAGCGGGGCAGAGCCCGCCCGGGGCCCCGGCACCTGCCCGCACACCCGTGCGGATGTCCCGGTCGGCCCGGGGGTGTGGCGGCGGGAGTAGATGCGCGGCCGGGCGCGGTCCTTCCGTACGGGGTGTGTCTGTCTCTCCTCGCCGTCTCGGGGCAGAGGAACCCTCGGGGCCGTGCTCAGCATCGCTCCGGCCGATGCTCAGAGCCCACGGGGCCGGGCTGGGCTCCCGCTGCGCGGCCCCGGTGACACGGGTGAGACCGGCCTCTTCCAACTTTGATTAGACCGCGGTGGTACGTGGCAGCGCGGGGAGCTGCCGGCCTTGGGGAGGGCTCAGGGCCCTCTCAACACTGCCGTCTCTCGCACGGTACCGGCCTGAGCACGGAGGCAGCCCCAGTCCCGAAGAGCGGCCGCATCGGGCTCGGTCACCTCCCGTCTGCTCCTTATTTCCAGGCATTTCCTCTCCCCCGTCCCACTTTGTTCGGCTTGGATGCTGCTGAAAGGGAGGGCTTGGCAGAGCCGGGATCTAGATTCCTCTTTCTATGAATAATGCCCTTATTAAATTTTAACATATTAAACAAACAGGCCAGCCCCGGTTCCCGACGCTCCCCTTTCCCGGGGCTGTTCCCAGGCTCAGCTGGAGAGGTAACATTCCCAAACACTTAGGCAGCCCCAACCTCTGGATGGCCCTGCCCTGTGGCTCACTCGTGAGCCAGGCTGCTGCTGCTGGGTTTCCAGACTCCCTTCACCCCTTCCAGACCTTGCTCCCAGTGTTTCTCTGTCGTAAGGCCAACTCCCACCATGTCTGGCTGCTGCTCCATGTGCCCAGCTCTGTCCAGCCTTGCTGCTTGGCACAGCATGCTGCAAATCGTGTTGAGGACAGGGAGGTTCCTAGACAAAATGGAGCACTGAATTTTTGGGGCTGCTGCCTGAGCTGGTGTCACTGGGCTGCAGGATGCCCTGTGCTTGCTCCAGGAGTGGGTCTGTGCTTCCCATCACACTCCTGATGGAATCAGCTTTCCAGACTACTCATGACTCAGTGCCCGTCCTGGGGTGCTGGTTCAGCCATGACTCAGCTGCTGAGTCACCATCTGTCTCGGCATCTCTGGCTGGTTCAGCTGGCCCCTGGGTGGGCGCAGCATGGCTGGGCAGCAGTCTGCAGGTCAGGCTGTCCCACTGCCCTCAGCAGGTGCCTGTCTTGCAGGCACCCAGAGCTCATCCTGCTAAAGCAACCTCCTCCTGGCCTGTGCTGCCCACATTGCTGGCACCTTCTGGCTCCCAGCTCGAGTACCCTGTGCCACTCATCTGAACCAGTCTTGCCTTGTGTGAGCTCAGGTGGAGACTGTGCTGGGCTTGGGGGAGTGAGGTTCACCCCAGATATTGTCCCCAGCCTTCTCTTCCCATGCAACATGGATCCATCTCCTGCAGCACGTGGTCCCTGGCCCTTTTGCTGCTTCTTGTCTTCCCCCAGATACTCTCTAGAGCTGGAAGGCTTCTCAGTGAGCTCCTTGCCACAGGCACGCAGATCCCACAGAGAGCTGGAGGCACAGAGTGCTGCCAGGACCTTCCTCAGCAGCTGCAGATGGAGCAGCTCATGTCCAGACTGGGTCCTTGGTGAGATGTGGTGGTGGCTGATTCCTTGCAGAGCCTGGTGCATCTGGGGCTACTGATAAGCTCTCAGGCTCAGCCCTCAGTAAGGGGGAGCTGGGTGAGTACAGTGCAGGGTCCTGGCCCTGGGACTGAGTTCCCCACTCAATAGCATGAGGAGTGCCTCCCATATCCGTGTCTCCCCACAGCCTCTCTGCCTTTGCTTGTGCCCTTGCAGCCAGCTCTCCCCTGCAGCAGGGACGGAGCAACCAAAGCCCAGGGTTGCATTTCCAGATGGCACAGGGGGAGGTGGATGCGACTCAGCCTTGGATGTGAGGTGCCAGAGGAGCTGGGAGTTGTGTCACTGAAGCCGGTGACTTGGAACAAGTGACTTGGCTGGCCTGTTCTTGTGCTTCCTGGGCAGCAGTCTTCTGCAGGGCCCAAGGGCTCAGGGTTGCCCATCTGCCATTCCTCACTGTCATTGTGCCCAGGCAACAGAGGCTGGCAGCTGCTCTGTGTTGCTCTGCCAGGGTTGCTCTGCTGCCAGGTGGGGCCACGGCCAGGCTGGGGGCTGCAGCAGAAGACCTGGTTTGTGCCTGGTCCCCTCTGGAGCAGTGTGGAGGTGTGGGAGGTGGTGCTTATCTCTTCTAGGCATGGCTGTGAGTTTGGCTTTGAGTGGCAGCACCAGCTCCAGGAAGGGTAAATGGGAGAATGGACAGTGGGGGCTTGGTGTGCCACCTGGGACGGGGAGCAAGTCAGGTGCGTCCCTTGGCAGCATTGTGCCAATCTCAGTTGTCCCAGTGCTTGGTTCCTTGGGATGGGGTGCAGGCAGCATGGAGGCAGGGGAGGGAAAGTAGGGGCTGCTGGCATCTGGCAGGAACTAGTCAGAGGAGATGATTTGGAGAGAGCCCTGCTGAGAGCTGCCAGGGGGAGCACGGCTGCCCAGTGGGCTCTGCCAAGCCCAGGTGGGGCACAGAGCTGCCCGGTGCCTGGTGCCGGCGGTCGGAATCCTTCCCGAGCAGAGGGGCTGTGGGCTGACTGCTGGGGCCGCTGCTGATTGGGCTCCGTGCCGCTCCCGTCAGGCGGCCGGGATGACGCACACGGACACGGCAGCGGGGAACCCGCGCAGGCCGGCAGCCCAGCGGGGTCTGAGTGCCCAGGGGCACCGCTGGGCGGGCCCCCAGAGCGAGGTGAGCCCCGCTCCGCTGTGGGGCCGCTGTGCTCAGCTCTGCATCCCTCCAGCCTCCACATCCCCATACCATGGGGATGGGCATCCAGGCTGGCAGAGCTGGGTGGGCAGTACTGTCACTGGCAGCCATCCCCTTTGCTCAGCCGGCTGCCAGCAGCCCCAGAGAAGAGACCTTTCTGCCCTGGCCACTCAGCCTGGAAGTGCTTCCCGTGGTCTGTGGGCACCAGCACTTCCCAGGCAGCTGCAGGGTGCTGGTGGGGCTGTGCTGTGGTATCTGAGGTGGGATGGTGGAGGAAGGGACAGCGATTTGGCACATCCCTGGCCAGTCCCAGGCTGAGACTCCTTGTGCTGCCCCCCATCCTTGGGGTGCACACAGGCAGGCAGAGTGCATTCCAGCACCTCCCCTGAGCTGGGATGGGCGACTGCAGGATCCACCCTCGCTGCAGCTTCCCTTCTTGGCAGGTCTCACCAGGGCAGTTCACCCCTTCCAATCTCCCTTTTCTCCTTCCCCAGAATTTGGAGCTCCCACATCTCCTGCACGGTCTCACAGCATCTCCTCAGTGGCTGCTCATGGAGGTTCCTGCTGCAATGGCAACTGGAACACCCTGCTCAGCAGGCAGAAACACTGGGTGCTGCCCCTGAACTGGGGCAGCTGCATGGCAGGGCCAGAAAGGAGAGCATCCCACTGGGTGGCAAGCCCAGAGGGATATCACAATGGGTTTATGGCGCTGGGTGACTCTGCCTCCATGTTGGCTCCTGGAGCTGCACCACAGCCCCACTCTGTCCCAGTTGGATGGTCATTGCCCAGCTAGGCAGAGCAGGGCAGGGCCCCAGCGTGGAACCCTTCTTTACAGCACTGCTGCCTGATGTGTTGGGGGGATTGCTCTGCTGCAGGATGCTCTGGGCATCTCCATGTGCTTAGGATGGGAAGTCACCACTTCCTACCAGCTCCTCATGGACCCTCACTCATCTGCAGCTGGAGGGGAGATGTTCCTCTCCCTGCCTACCCTTGTGCTCATTCCTGTATTCCACCATGGGCAGCAAGGAGTGGTGTTTGGAGGCAGCTGGCAGTCATGGTCCATGCCAAGGCAGCTACAGCAAGGTATGGGGCAGGTTACTGGAAATGCTTGGAACTGGTCTCAGCTCTGAGGCCCCCCAAGGCAGCAGGTTTGAGGGGCAGCCCCCTCAGTGGGCAGAGTTTATTGAGCTGCACAGGCCTTGGCTGCCAGTATAGCCCTGCTCATGCAGCAGCTTTGGAGTTACAGGCCAGTGCAGGTGTTTCTCCCAGTGCTGGGGCAGGAAGAAGCCAGCTGGCAGCTTTGGCATGGGGGAGAATTCAACAGCCCAGCTGGGCACCTGGTGCACCAGCCCTAGTGCAGAGGGCAGTGAGGAGACCCACCGCCTCATAGGGCTCTGCTCCAGAGGGATCCAGGGTCCTCACTGTAGGGTAGCCACAGCTTGCAGCCCAGGGGTTGTCACCAGTGGGGCTCCCAGCAGTTGCCCCACAGTGCATCCTCTTGCCATGGGTTGTCTTGCCTGGGGAAGGATCCTTCCCAGCATTGCCCTGATCAGATTTGGTAATCAAGTTCTGTCATCTTGCTGGTGCCATGCACACTGGGAGCTGGGGGAGCTCAGCTCAGCTTCATGGTGTGTCCTGTGGCCGTCCAGGTCAATGGCAGGAGTGGTGGGTGACACAGCCACCCTTGGGCATTGGCATGTGTCAGGGGATCCAACTGCCAGTCTCTGAGTGTGCAAGGTGTTCTTCCATCCCTTGTCCTGCCTCTTCATCCCCGAGGTCTCAGCTGGGCTCCTCTCTGGGGCTCGCCCTCCCCGGGGCTCCGGTTGCTGGCTGGCGTGGAGCAGCTTGGCTGCGCTGCTGGGGTCTTGGCGGGGAAAGCGCAGCGCAGCCGTCCCCTCCACAAAGCCGCACTGTTCAGAACAAATCCGCCTAGAATTGGGCTGCATTTTTGTCAAGTGATTCATCAGCACGTGAATGGAAAAGGCTGGAGCCCACTGAACCAGTAACCATTCCCCCACGCCTGCAGCCACAGGGCTGGAGCTGGCGCATGGCTCTCCAGCCTGGCTGCACCCAAGTTACGCCGAAGCGAAGGGCCTGGCACGTGGGAGGATGCAGCAGCCACTGGGCTGGGCAGCGGTGACCCAGGCATGTTGCTGTCAGAGGAGTGGGCACAGGCACTGGCAGCAGGCAGGGGTCGAGGCTGTTCATGCCAAGCAGAGTCCTCCAGCTTGGGTCAGGGACAGGGGTCTGCACCCAGTGCCCAGTGAGGATGCTGGGAATTCCTACATGGCCGAGATGCTGCCTGTGCTGCCAGTGTGCTGGAGCAGCCTGGCCCAGCTCCAAGGCAGGGTGGCATGGCTTGGAAAGCCCTTGATGCAGCCCTGGTACAGGTGAGCATTGCATCCACATACCCTGCACTGAGTTTGTGTGCATTGACCAGGAGCAGCTGTTTTGGGGAGTCTTTTTCCAGGGCCCTGCTTGTGCTGGTGGCCACCATCTCCTTCCTGGAGTAAACTCAGTTGATACTTCCCAGTTACTCACATGAGGCTGTGCCACTCTGACCTTCAGCTTAAATAGCCCATCTGTGTGCCTGCATGCCCCATGGTATTTATAGAGCATGGTCAGATTCCCTCTCCTTGCTGTGCCAGGCTGGTGTCCCTGTATGTCCCTGGCTGCTCCCACCCCAGCACCTCTTGATGGGTGACTTGAGCTGGATCCCCAGCTTGGCTGGCACTTGTACTCCTGCTGCCCCAGCCAAAGTGCGGCTCTCTGTTCCCTACCCCCACAACATGGCCAAAAAACAAAGGGTTGGCAGAACACTGGGGTGCCCCTGAGGGACAAGGGATGACTACACCCCTAGCAGCAGAGAAAGGAGCCCTGCAAGCTCTTGGCCTGCAGTCAGAACTCCTCCTCAACTGTGAGGGTGCTGAGCAGGAACTGCAGCTTTGGGGCTGCCACTGTGCTGCCAGTGTCCTTAGGGCTGACTGGGAGTTTGCAAGTTGCAGGTCTTGGTGCAGGGACCCAGGCCCTGCACAGCACAGCACCAAACCAGCCATCATGTCCTGAGCTGGTGAGTAAGGGTGAGCTGGCTGCCTGCTGCCTGCCTGCCCCGGGTGCCTGCTGGGTCACTGCCACGTGCCGAACGCTCACATGCCAGTTTGTGTGTCCCTAGGCTGTGCTGGCAGCATGACCACAGGGACCCTCCTACAGCAGAGCTGGCCTCATGTCACTGACCCTGAGCTCCAGGGTGCCACAGCCTCAACATCCCTGGGGCACCTGACCTTGTGCCTTAGCACTGACCATTGGGACCACCCTGGGGCTGTGCAGAGCCCAAAGGGCCTTTGCCTTCAACCAAGCTGCTCAGGGCTGCTGGCTGGAAGCTCACTGCCTCCCCTCACCTGGCCATGTTTTCTCGCTGCCCTAGCCCTCAGCATCCCTGGGTTATATTTGCAGGCAGGAAGGACAGGAGGTGACATTCCACAGCCCCCTGCTCTGAGCAGATGTCGTTCCTGCACCTGCACAGTATCTGAGCTCTGGCAAGGAGTCAGCAGCCAGAGCATCACCCCATGGCAGCTGGGACCCCCTCCATCATGGCATGGGGACCCTGTGCTCCAGCTGTGGGTTACAAAGGCAGCCTGGTCTTGGGACTACTCCACCAGTGTGGAGGTGCAGAGGGGCTGACAGGGGCCTCGTGGGACTGAGGATGCTGGCACAAGCTGCCTGTGCTTGCACTTGGTGGGCAGCACTAGGACCTGTGCTGTCTGTGTGGCAAGTGGACAGGATGGATTCTAGCCACCTCCCTCTGCACCCGAAGGTGACCTCCAAATAGCTCCCTCTGCCCTTTTCTCCTCCAGCCTGGCCAGGCCACACAGGCATTTGGCTGGGACTCTTGCCAGACACTGGATTAATTAGTGACAGTGGGACAAATACTCCAGTGCTCTCAGGATGCTGCTGGCAGGTTTTAGCTGTGCCAGTGCCATCTGGGTGACAGGCACCAGCCTGGACAGGGTCAGCCTGCACCCACAAATCCAGCACTGGCCAAGGGCAGCTGGTCCTGCGTGGCTGGCAGTGGTGGGACCAGGCGATCCTGGGGTGACCTTTCCTTATCCACCACGAGGGTGCTGCTGCAACACTGCTTGTCACCGTGCTGCACGTGGCAGATCCCTGTCCTTTTGGGCACAGCGTGTGACAGCCAGCTCTGCTGGCAGCTGGGTGCCTGTGGGGAGGACAGTGAGGTTCCCTGCGGGCAGCCAGCCCCTGTGAGAGAGCTGAGTGGGACCACCCCACCCCTCTAGCTCCTGAGCACCCCTGGTGATTTACCACTTCTTGTTGCAGTGATCCGAGCAAAAGCTGTCTCTGCGAAAGAGGTGGATTCAGGGAACGACATATACGGGAACCCCATCAAACGAATCCAGTATGAAATCAAGCAGATCAAGGTAATGGGGCACAGCAGGGCAGGAGGCTGGCAGGAATGGGGCAGCCTCCATGCCAGCTGCTCAGTCCTGCTCCTTCTCCCTAGATGTTTAAAGGCCCTGACCAGGACATAGAATTCATCTACACGGCTCCATCCACTGCCGTGTGCGGCCGGCTGCTGGACACCGGCGGGAAGAAGGAGTATCTCATTGCAGGTGGGTGCTGTGAGGGAGGGCTCTTGGCAGGGGATGCTGGCAGTGCTGGCTCTGCTGCCTCACCTGTCTCCCTGCCTGTGATGTGTGCTTGCTCCTCTGTCTGTGTCTTGTGGCAGCCCAGGGCTGTGGCAGGGGCAGCTGGGGACAAGCCTCTGCTCCCTGAGGACAGTGCATGGATGGTGGAGCTGGACTGATCCTCAGGCACCTCAAGTCAATGTCAGGTCCTGGGGCACTGGAGTGGACTCTGAGTGATCTCTCTTCCCTCTTTCCAGGCAAGTCTGAGGGCAATGGGAAGATGCATATCACGCTCTGTGACTTGGTCTCCACCTGGGACTCGCTGAGCCCAACCCAGAAGAAGAGCCTAAATCAGCGGTACCAGATGGGCTGCGAGTGCAAGGTGAGTGGACAGGCTGCCCACGTCAGTGGGGTCTGCAGCTCCAAGGCAGGCATGGGCTCCACAGTGAGATGCTCTTACTTCTCCTTCCAGGCTGATGCTGTGCAGGGTGCACACCATGCAGCCAGGGATGTGGGAAGGGTGTCTGAGCCTGGGACCTGAGGCCAGCTCTGGGACCCATACATAGGGGTTCCATCGCTCCCCTCTCATCCGGGTCACATCCCCACCATATACTGCAGGGAGGGGCAGCCTGGCACCCCCTCACTCCAGAGCTGAAGGGATGGGTGAAGCAGAGCCACGAAGGCAGGAGAAGGCAGCCCTGCTCTGTGCTGCTTCCTCCTGCCCCACTTCCACTGCAGTGTGCCCACCTCGGGGGTGCTCAAGGATGGTCTCTTATGTGCAGATCTCGCGCTGCCTCTCCATCCCCTGCTTCGTCTCCTCCTCGGACGAGTGTCTCTGGACAGACTGGGCGATGGAGAAGAACAACGTGGATGGGCGGCAGGCGAAGCACTATGCCTGCATCAAGAGGAGCGATGGCTCGTGCGCCTGGTACCGTGGCATGGCCCCCCCCAAGCAAGAGTTTCTCGACATCGAGGACCCCTAAGCCAAACGAGCGCATTCCAGTAGCCAGTAGAAAAAAAGACAAAAAAAGAAAAAAAAAGGAAAAAAAAAGAGGAAAAAAAAAAAAAGAAGAAAAAAATAGCCCAAACCTGGGAGATGTTAGACTGGGTCCACGCTGATATCAGTTCCTAGAGACAGCATGAAAATCCGCTCAGCTGTGGCGGGGGGAGGGTCCCCTGGGCTGTGGTGGCTGCCGTGCATGGCAAGCTGTGGCTTTGTGCCAGGGCTGAGCCGGGCGTGGGAAGGTGTGGGAGCTGCAGCCCCTCCCAGCTGCATTCAGCCCTGGCAGCTGTGAAAGAGTAGAACCCTTGGGAGTGGTGGGAGCTGCCCCGTCCACATAGCAGGTCTACCGGTGCCCTCACCATGGGGGACCTACCCCAGCAGTTCTTGCCATGCAGTTCTCCCCACTGCAGTGTCCTTGGGACCCCCTTGTCCCCCCCTCCCCACCCCACTGCCTGTCCCTCCCTTCGGGGGTGCAGGAAGGGTACAATCTCCAGGCAGGGGCTCTAGGGGGCTTTACTATGTGGCAGAGCCTTTGGCCATGTGTGAGGGTCTATGGAACCTTTACAGGGCTGGGCCGCTTCTGCACCTGAAAAGCCAGAAGGGGGTACATTAGCATGCATGCTCCTGGGCACTGCTACCCCTCTTGCCACACACTCCTCTTCCCATGGGGACACAGAGGTGAGTGCAGGGTTCACCACTATTCCCAGCATCATAGTGAGGTCTATTTTAGCTTCACTCTCCTGCGTAGGTGGGGAGCTGCTGCCAGACCTCGCTGCAGCCGTTGCCAATGGACAGGCCCAGATCGACTCCCCCACCCTTGCAGGCGGGCAGCAGGGTTGGGCAGGAAGCTCCCCCTCAGCTGGGCACAGGCACTATGAGCTCTGGCAGTTCAGGCAAAGGATGTTCATCATCGCCTTGTGCAGGTGTTGGACGAGCTGTGCCATGGCCTTTGGCACTGCTGCAGTGTTTTGGCCAGGTGCACTCTCTCCTCTGTGACAGCAGGGACAGAGCCTGGCATCTGGCTGGGCACAGGTGGCAGAACAGCCACAGGAACACTCATTCCCTTCAGTGAACCCTCCACACACCTCAGGCCCCACTTTCTCTGAGCCATTCCCATATCGCAGCAGCACTGGTGCGTGCCATGGAGCTGCCCATCCACGATGCAGGCCCTGGCACACGTGCCCAAGGCCCCCCCTTCCCACAACTTTGGGAGTGTGCCAGGAAATCATCCCCCCACATCCCTGCTCCGGGGGCGTTTTCATGCTGTGTGTTCCTGTAAGGTTTAAGGAGTCCTACTGGACCAGTCTGGGCAATTTCAACATATTAAAGAGAAAAATTCAGAAGAAAGGAGAAAGAAAAAGAAAAAAACAACAACAAAACAAACAACAACAACAAAAAAAAAAGAAAGAAAGAAACCCAACCTCTAATCAATGCCATATACGGCTCCCGTTCGCTTACTGTATGGTTATATCATATGTGCCGTTTGCTCCTGTCTCTGCTGGTAGTCTGTCTCTGAGTTCAATATTGCCACTTGTTTTGCCACCGGCTCTATGTCCCTGTGCTCTAATTTCAGTCTCTCCTTGTCAGGTGCTGGAGTTGCACCGGTTCTGGGCGGGGTGTGGGAGGTTGGGTTTGCACTGGGGGCTCCAGGGCAGGGGAAGAGCAGCAGCAGGGGATGCTTATCCAGTGTGGGTGGTGCTTCCCCGGTTCATAGAATGGCTTGAGGATCTTTAAGGTCCCTTTCAATTCTAGTTCCAACCCCTCTGCCAATGGCAGGGTACTTTCCACTAGACCAGGTTGTTCGAAGTCTTATCCAGCCTGGTCTTCATCACTTTCAGGGATGAGGCATCCACAGCTTCTGTGGGCAATCTGTTCCAGTATCTCACCACCCTCATAGTAAAAGACTTCGTCCTGTTGTCCAGTCTAAATCTACCTGCTCTAGTTTATCAACAGATGCTTATAAACAGTCCCTGTCCATCTTTCCTGTAGTCCCTCTTCAGGTACTGCTCTAAGGTCTCCCTAAAGCTTTCTCCAAGCTGAAACAGACCAAATTCCCTCAATCTGTCCTTCTAGGGGAGGTGCTTTAGCCCTCTGATCATGTTCGTGGCCCTCTCCCAACAGATCCATGTCCTTCCTGTGCTGGGGGCTCCAGAGCTGGACACAGTACTCAAGGCAGGGGTCTCATAAGAGTAAAGTAGAGGGGCAGAATCACCTCCCTTGATCTGCTGGGCACATTTGATGCATCCCAGGACATGGTTTGGGTTTTGGGCTTGTGCTAAGCGCCTCATCAACCAGCATTCCCAAGTCCTTCTCTGCAGGCTGGTTCCTCCCAGACGATCCCCGGTCTCTACCGGTCCCTCCCAATCCACCCTCAGTCCTCACTAGTTCATGCCAGTACCTCTCGTGTTCCCCCACCCCGGTTGCCAGCGCCCTTAGGAGGACAGGAGGGCTCCCCTCTGGCTATTAACTGAGCCCCCAGGGACAGAGGGGAACGTGCACAGCAGCGCCAGAAGGTTGATAGCGGATTATTGCCAACCGCCCCCACGCCTGCTCCGTGTCTAACGGGACAGGGGCACGGACAGGGCCGAGCCGCGGGGCCGCACGCCAGCGCACAGGACACGTCACAGCTCGGGCTTGCCCCGACCCTCCCGCGCAGCCAATCCGCGGGCATGGCTCCGCCCTTGAGGCGCGTAGGGAGCGGGGCGACACCTCGGGGGCGGGGCGGGGCGATGCCCCGCCCCGGAGCCCGGGCCGGAAGCGACTGGTACCGGCGGCGGGCGGCGCCTCTGCACGGCGGTTGCACGTGTGCGCGGCGGCGGAGGAGGCCCGGATGGTGAGTGCGGACGGGATCGGCTAGGCCAGGACATGCCGGACTAGGCTAGGTTAGGCTGGGCCAGGCTGGGCCGGGCCGGGTAGCGCCGTGGGGTTTGCGCTCCTCACCGCTCTCCGCTGCCCTGTCCGCAGGATCGGCTGTGGCGAAGCGCCGGTACCGGGAGAGCCCCACGTGGCAGCGGGCGGGCGGGCTGAGGGAGCGCGGCGGCGCCGTTCAAGGTCGCGGGCAGGAGGGCGCGGTGCATTGTGAGTTGCGGTGCCCGTAACGGTGGCAGGCGGGCGTCCGCTGAGGCCTCTCCGGGGCGCGCGACGGCGGAGCCGGGCCTGCGGCTGGTCTAGGCCCCGGTCTGTTGCCCTGGTAACGCGGCCCCGCGGTAGGCCGGAACGGCGCCCCCACTTAACCGGCCTTTCCCTCCCCGCAGCCGGGGCCGCCGACCGCCGCCATGCCGATCGTAGAGAAGCTGAGGGAGGCGCTGAAGCCGGGCCGGCCGGAGACGGGAGAGGCTGGGGAGCTGGGCCGGTTGCTGGCTGCCTCCGCCAAGAAGGTGCTGCTGCAGAAGATCGAGTTCGAGCCCGCCAGCCACGGCTTCTCCTGTGAGCTCCAACAGCTCCGTGGCAAGTATGTGCTGCTCAACCCCCGGTCCGAGGCTGCCGGCCACCATCGTGTCCCCGTGGAGGAGCCACCTGGTAAGCAGGGTATGCAGCGAGGCAGAGAGGGGCCCGCCCGTGTACCGCACCCCTCGGCTCACCACGTCTCTTCCCATAGGTAGTGACCATGCTGCGAGAGGACGGGGGGATGGGGTCCCTGCTCCCCAGAAGGTGCTTTTCCCCGTGGAGCGTCTCTCAATGAAGTGGGAGCGGATCTACCGGGTCGGTGCTGGCTTGCACAACCTGGGGAACACCTGCTTCCTCAACTCCACGGTGCAGTGCCTCACCTACACACCACCACTTGCCAACTACCTGCTGTCCAAGGAGCACAGCCGCAGCTGTGAGTGAGGAGCCCCAGTTCAGCAAGTAGAAGGGCTGGGGGGACTGTGCTGGTGGGGAAGAGAAGCTCCTGTCTGTCCTGCTCCTGGTGCTGCACTCAGCACCTCTACATAAGGCTCTGGCAAGGGACATGTGGGTGTCAGGATGTACCTCCTCTGCTCCCTCCTGCCCATTTCTCCATCAAGAGGTTGTTCCTGCATCCAGATCACTTTTCCTGGATGTAGCAGTGTTCCTGAGCTCTGCAGCCCTGAATCTGGGGAGGCTTTATTGCTGCTGGGCACAGTCTGGACTAAGATGGGTTCAGCAGGGTCTAGTGGCTGAGCTGAGAGTTCCAGACAGCCCCTGCCTGTGTGGACTACATGAGTGTAAGGTAGGAGGCTGTGCAGTCAGCGAGTGGCTTTGAAAGGGAGTCTGGTGGGCACTTCCCCAATCTAAGACCAAGGGAAGCACTTAAGGCTTTGCTGCCCTTCAGGGCCAGCCCGTGGACTTCTCCAGGGGGTACCTGTGACCTGTTTTCCATCCACATGGATGCTGTCTCCTTTGGGGGCATTGCAGTGACTGTCACAACTGTGGTGGTGTGTGCTGGTCCCTGTATACCTGGGGTGTCCTAGAGCTGTACTGGAGCACAGAGCTTGTAGGTAACACTGAGCATGGCTGAGCTGTGTGGGGCCTGAGCTCTTCTGTCCTCTCTGCTGCCTGCATCTCTCCTTGGTTTGTCCCTGACATACTGTCTTCTGCTGCAGGTCACCATGGAGGCTTTTGCATGATGTGTATTATGCAGAACCACACGATCCAGGCTTTTGCCAACAGCGGAAATGCGATAAAGCCTTTGTCCTTCATCCGAGACCTCAAGAGTAAGGATGGCAGCCCTGCCCTCCAGTAGCCATGCAGGAGAGTGGTGACTAATGCAGAAGCAGAACCTTTGAGATCTGGGCAGGTCTTGGCAGATGGCTTTTGTGAGATGACTCACTGAGCTGTTGGGGTCTGGTGACTTTATGGGCTGCAGCCAACATGAGTCTGATACCTGGTTTGGGTTGAGGGGGGTCAAACTCTGAAGTCCCTGCCCCAAGGGAGAGTAGGGCCTGCATCTGTTGCAGCACGTGCTGGGGCTGAATTCTCCCTCTATTGCAGAGATTGCCCACAACATCCACTTTGGGAGGCAGGAGGATGCTCATGAGTTTCTGCGTTACACCATCGATGCCATGCAGAAGGCCTGCTTGAATGGCTGTACCAGGTGTGTGGAACCTCTGATAACTCATTGCTGTTCTTCTCCACTGTCCCCCACTGGTACCCAGAACAAGGGGACACAGTCTCAAGCTGTGCCAGGGGAGGTTTAGACTCGAGGTGAGGAGAAAGTTCTTCACTGAGTGAGTCGTTCGTCATTGGAATGTGCTGCCCAGGGAGGTGGTGGAGTCGCCGTCCCTGGAGGTGTTCAAGGGGAGATTGGACGTGGCACTTGGTGCCGTGGTCTAGTTGTGAGGTCTGTTGGAACAGGTTGGACTTGATGATCCTTGGGGTCTCTTCCAACCTTAGTTACTGTGATACTGTGATACTGTGTGATACCCTGTGCCCACAGAGCAGGGCTGTGCGGTGAATGTGTCCCCCACAGGTCACACTCAGAGGGTGGTACTGACTCCAGGGGCCTCAAGTGGATGGCCCAGCTCTCATTCCCCTTTTCTGATACAGCTCTGGGCTGTTTTCTGCCTTCTGCCTTCTGATTCCTCTGCCCTAGCATAGTTGTGGTCCTATCCCCAGATCCTGAGGCCGCTCTGGGTTTGGATCCTGTCCCAGCTGCTGAGGAATCCAGGCATGCTTGCTAGCTCAGCGTCGTCTCTGTGGCTAGGCAGCTTTCCTATGGGCTTTCCATCCTGGGAAGTCTGCAGTGTCCAGCTCTGAGCTCTGGCCAGGAGTTTCTGCTCTTTATAGAAGAAAGTGCCCATCAGAGCCTGGTGCACTGGACAGTAAATTGGCAGAGGCTGTGACTTCCCTCTACCCTCGGAGCTCTGCAGCCTGTCCACTGCCCAGAGCACACAGGGGAGCTGTCCAGAGGACGTAGGTGTGTCTCTGGGGGTGGCTGGTGCAGAAGGGAGAGTGTGAGATCCGCTGCTGTCTCTAGGTTGGATCGCCAGACCCAGGCCACAACGCTGGTTCACCAGATCTTTGGAGGTTACCTGCGGTCCCGTGGTGAGTGCCAGCTGCCAGGCCCTGGGCTGCTGTTTCCCTTGCAGAAAAAATCATTTTTGGGAGATGGCTAAGCATTTGTGAATGATCCTGAGCTGCAGTTGGTCAGTTTTATAGTCCCTGTGGATCATGACTCCTGTTATGGGGATGGATAAAGCTGTTGGCCGTGGGTCCTCAGCTCATTACCACCAGCAATGTGTTGCCAGCTATCTACCAGCACTTGCTGTCCCAGCATACAGTGGAACTGCCAACCTTCCTCCTTGCCAGGCTGTGAGTCCTGGTGCTCACACCCCAGAGCCTAAACCCAGAGAGGAGGGGAATATTAGAGCTGCCTGTGTTGTGTTGGGGTGGTGGTTGGTGCAGGTGGTGTGCCAGGGTGTGCTCATTGCTCTTTCCTTTGCAGTGAAGTGCTCAGTGTGCAAGAATGTCTCGGACACCTACGACCCTTACCTGGACCTGGCACTGGAGATTGGGGTACAGCAGCAGGGTCAGGGGTGGGGAGAAGCTCTGCTTTCATGGGGGATGCTCCTCACAACTGCACTCACAGCTTTCTATGCTCCTTCACTGTCCAGTGTTGAGTCATGGTGCAGACAAGAGGGAAGCAGCTGCCACTGTTACACTGCCTTTTCAGAGTGTGAGCCACAGCTCCTCTCTGGTGTTAGGGATACTGCAGCTGTCCCTCGTGGTATGGTAGCCAGTGCCCAGCTGGTGGAGCCCCACAGTACAGTCTGGAGCCCCACAGTACAGTCTGGAGCCCTGTGCTTATGCACTATGTTGCCTCTTGGGGCCAGTGTCTTGGCAGAGAGCTGTGCTATGGCGTGGGCAGGCCTGACTGACCTCTCCTCTGTCCTTGCAGCAAGCTGCAAACATAGTGCGGGCGCTGGAGCTGTTCGTGAGGCCAGACCTGCTGGGTGGGGAGAATGCCTACATGTGTGCCAAGTGAGTTCATGGGGCTGCAGGTGGCAAGGGGCCTGTGGGTGTGCTGGTGGGAAGCAGGTGAAAAGCTTCTCACAATATGGGAGGCATTCTCTACCTGCTCCATGGCTGAACCATGAGACAACAGCCATGGAAGCCTGCAATGAAGCTTGCCACTCTACTCCCTCCTCTCATGAGAAGGACCTGGGCCAGCAGCCCTGGCCGTGAGCAGGTGCCCTGGAGCGCTGCCTGCTGTCAGCAGGGTCATTTCCATGGGGTTTGCCACTCAGCCAGGGCTTGCAACCATCTGGGTGGTGGGACAGCTTGAACAGCTCCAGCTCTTCCTGTGCAGATGCAAGAAGAAAGTGCCAGCCAGTAAACGCTTCACCATCCACCGAGCCTCCAATGTGCTCACGCTCTCGCTGAAGCGCTTTGCTGACTTTGGGAGGCGCAAAATAACAAAGGTGAGTGCTGGGGCCCAGAGCTGGGGCTGCCTCCTGGCCTGAGGCCGTGTGCCCAGAGCTGGGTGGGAGGTGATTGTGTGCCCGGTGTGAGCTCTGCCACAGTCCTGCATCCCGTCCCTAGCTGTGCGGTGGGAGTTGGGCTCATCCTGGCATCTTCCTCACCGTGACCTCTGCTTGGGGATTGCAGGTCCCACTCTTTCAAGAGATGGAACTTACAGGACAGCTGGGCTGGTCTTGCTCTAGCATACAAGTCAGCCTGATCTAGTTGGGGATGTCCCTGCTGACTAGAAGTCAGACTAGATGACCTTTGGAGGACCCTTCCGGCCTGGACCATTCTGTGATTCTATCTATGAAAAGCCTCTGCTGTGCAGGCTCCTGAGACATCCTCTCTCCACAGGACGTGGGGTACCCTGAGTTACTGAATATCCGCCCTTACATGTCTCAGAAGAACGGAGATCCCATCATGTATGGGCTCTATGCGGTGCTGGTGCACTCGGGGTTCAGCTGCCACGCAGGGCACTACTACTGCTACGTGAAGGTGAGCCCAGGGCTCTGTCTTGGCACCCCCTTGGGGCTAGGGGATGGTGGGTCCTCATGGGTCCCTGAAGTGCACAGAAGGGAGGGTGCTGCAGCAGGTGTGCATGGTGCAGAGCACTGGATGGGGAGTACAGGCTGTGCTCTACCATAGGAAGTGTGGAGGCCTGGTCTTGCAGAGTCCCCTTGCCTGCCCTGGGCCTTTGCTAGGTTTTGGGGAGGGCAGCTGTGCTGACAGGTGCTGTTTCTGTTGCACTTGACTCCAGGAGGGTCCTCAGACACAACCCAACCCTTCTCTTCTCCTTCCACAGGCCAGCAATGGGCAGTGGTATCAAATGAATGATGACCTGGTCCGTTCCAGCAACATCAAAGTGGTCCTCAACCAGCAGGCCTATGTGCTATTCTACCTGAGGTGAGAGCACCCTGTGTCTCCCAGGCCCTCTGCCCCCTGCTCTCAGCATCTGGGATAGGGCTGCTAGCACATCCCTGGGTGTGGGAAGGAGCTTGGCCCAAGTAGCCCCAATGCCTTTTTCTGTGTGCTGGCTTGGAGAAGGGTGCAGAGAGGGGCCCAACACCAACCGCTGTTGTGGCTTTTCTGTAGATTGGGAGCATCTCATCTCCTCAGAGCTTCTGTCTCCTCTTTCTTGTGCTCATCTCCAGTGGGACCATTCCAATTGCTCAAACCCTCACAGTAAATGCGTGTCCTCCTCTGCTTTCTCCAGAATCCCCAGCCCCAGGAAGAGCTCGGAAGGGGTCATTGCCAAGGCTGCCTCCAGCCTGCCTGCTCGCACTGTCAGCTTCTCCAATGAGGTCAAGAAAACTGTGACCAATGGGTCTTCACCACTGGTGGACCGGGTGAGTCCTGAAGGCTGCTCTTGGCCAGTGCTCCACTGTTCTGTGAGGACCCATGGGCTGCAGCTTCTCAGGGGAGGATGGTTTGCAGGAGACGCCCTGCTGAGGAAAGGGTTCCTTCATGCATCTGGAGAGGGACAAGGAGGGTGTTACCATTCTGTGTCCTTGACTCCTTGGGTTCTCTCCTTGCTGAAGTTCTCTCTTTCTTCTTGTCTAGAGATCAGACACATTGCCGGGGAAGAAGCTGCCAGGGCCAGAGGAGGTCGGAATCCCTGTGGCCCGTAGCACGTCTGGGACAGGGCTGAAGCTTCTCAATGGAACTGCTCCACCGAAGCTGTCAGCTGGCTCCCTGTCACCCAAAGTGCCCCTCAGAGCCACCTGCACAGCCACAGTGTTGCCTGATGACACAGCCCAGAGACTCAAGAAGTCGTTCTCCTTCCTGCAGCGGCCTCCCACTCCCAGAGCAGCTCAGGGTTTCTGTGACATCAGCAATACAACTGGGGTTAAAGCAGAGCTGCCCCGGCAGAGCTCCTGGGAGAGCAAGCAGTCACCTACCTCATCCAAGCTGCTGCTGAGCAATGGGGAGAACACTGGGATCCTGGAGAGGGACTCCAGCGGCAGCAGCACTGCCAGCCCAGCACACAGTGTCGGGGGGAAGCTGGCCAAAGCCTCCCAAAAGGCCAAGAATGGAACCAGCAGCTTCTGCACCTCTCAGGAAACAGATTGTGGCACAGACCTCCCTACTGGCCCCAGTGACGAGCTGGCTGCCCCCAAAGACTCCAAGCTGGTGAAATTGAAAACCTCCCTGTTGGGCAGCGCTGCTCTGGAGATGAGCAACATCATGTCTCCCCCACCAGCCAAGAGACTGGTGCTCTCTGCCAAAAAGGTGAGTCTGAGCTTCTGCCTGGAGTCTTCAGAAGACACCTTTTTGCCTTCTGAGCTGCGGCTTATACAGTGGGCAAGCACAGAACTAATGCTGGGTTTCTTCCTAAGCCATAGGTGGGTGGGGAGAGCCCTTCGGCTCCAGGGCTGTAGCAGTTGCTCTGCCCTCGCACTGGGTCAGGGTGTGGGGCCAGGCCCCCACTGTTGTTCACATCCCTGAGTGATGCAGGAGAAATGTCTCCTGCCTCCTTGTGCAGGATTGAGGGGTGGCTGTGGCAGTCCCTTCTCTGGCTACCATGTCCCTTGGGGCGAGTGGGAGTGGATGACATCACAGCTGGAAGGCTGTGGAGCTGTCCCTCCCCCGGAGGGCGGTGTGGGAGCAGCCCCCTCTGGGCGCCGCTGTGCAGCCAGGGCTCAGGATGCTGCGCTGGGGTTTCTGTTCTTTAAATTTCCTTCCTTCCTTTTTTCCTTTGTGCCTCTAACTGAAAACACTTCTGATTCTTCTTCTACCACCCCCACTTCCCTCCCCCCGTCTGTATCTGTTCCCCTTCCCTTTCTCTGGGCTCCCCTTTTTATTTTCTCCTCTTGGCTCACGGAAACCTCTTTTCTTTAGACCACCAAGTTTTTATTTATGTCAATAACTGCAGGGCAGCAGCCTGGGGAAGGCGAGCGGAAGTGACCGCCAGGCACAACCTCACCCACAATTTGCTGAGCACACCACCCACCCTGACTCTGCTGCCCAGCCTTTCAGCAGAGCGAGGTAAGCAGTGCCAGCCACTGCCAGGCTCCTGCACAGCGGCAAGGCCTGTAGCAGCCTTGGGATAGTCCACAAGGCAGCCATCTGGCATCTCATCTGGGCATGGCAGCCTGCTCTCCTGTTCTGGGCCGGCAGGGCTTGCTCTGGATCATAGCTGCAGGGCATCTTCCCTGACTGTTGGCACAGAGTGTGAGGAAGTTTTGTAGGCTGTGAGTACATGGTAGTGTTCCTGTGGGATCAGGAAGCACCAGTTTGGTCTAGATCTTGCTCCAGGTCTCCCTTGTAACCTTCACCATCGACATGTGCTGCAGCAACACTCACTCTTTCCTAATCCTCCCTGGGACAGTTTGTGCCCTGCATATGGCTGGCACTGGGCAGGTGCAGGGTCACTGTGTGCCCTTGAAGCTGCTACTCTGGGAGCAGGGTCTGATTCACATTTTGTGGCTGAGATGGTGGCAGTAGGGTGCTGTGCTTGTGCACCTCAGGGTGGGGAGGAACAGAGGGGCTCATGCTCCTGACTTGGATTTCAGATCAAGTCAACTTCTTTTCCTGTCCTTCAGGCTGTCTTCATCTGCTCTCAAACTCCCGAATCCTGAAAAGCCTGCCTTCAGCTGCATCCTCAACCCAACCCTTCAGCTTCCAGCCTCTTCCCTGGCCAATGGTTCCACTGCCCACCCTTCACACCACCTTCCTTCCTGCAGCAGGGAGAAGGGGTCCAGCCACATCACCCCTGGTTCCTCCAAAAAGAAGCGGCGAAAGCAGCAGCATGGAGCAGAGGGCAGCTCTTCTGCTTCACCTGTGAAGGGCAAGGATGAAATCGCTAAACCCCCCAAGAAGAAGAAGAAACTCTCTCAGGAGGGTTCAGTGTCCCTCATGGGGAAGGAGGTGGAAGGCAGGGGTGGCCAGGAGGGGCTGAGCTGTGAGGACATGGATAGCAGGCCTAAGCAGTACGTGTCAGACCCCATGAAGCCCATTTCCCATCTCAAGAAGAAGAAGAAAAAGAGGAGAGTGAAGGAGACAGAAGAGTGCTGCTTTGAGACACTGTCCTCGGGCAGGTGAGGGACTATGGTCATGTGAGAGTCATGTGCACCTCACTTCCCCACATCGGGCTCCCTGGGCTGTGGGCAGGTGCCTCTTGGTTTTCTGTGGGTGGTGTGAGCCTTGCTTGGGAGCCAGCTGACACACTGGGGTGGTGCCACACCTGCCTGAGTGCTGGGCTGTGGATGTCCTATGCCTAACCACCCTGCAGGGAGTTCAAGCTTCCTGCTCTGGTGTGGCTGGAGTGGGCTGACCCTGCTGCCTTTCCCAGCTCTAGGGGAGTTGAGATTGAGCTCTGGAAGACAAAGCAGCGGCCAAGTGTGGAGCCTGGGAGTGGGGAGAGCGAGCACCGCAAGCGGAGGGAAAGCCTTGGCAGTGCAGCCGTGGAGTGCCCGGCTGCCAACGGCACCTGTGCCTCAGACAGCACCCCAGGTATGACCGTGTGCCTGCAGCCTGGCAGGGGAGAGCCAGCCGCTCCTCTGTCCATGCAGCCCCTCAGAGCACTGGTCTGCAGTCCCCGGTGCTTGGTGATTTCCACAACTGTCTGGTGGTGACCTATGTGTTGCTCCTAGAGGGCTGCCCAGTGTACCCTGGCTGTGGTGTGCTCCTCTCCACATTCCTGGGGACAGGCCCCTTGAGGGGTGCAGATTTACCCACAGCTCCTTCCTGCTCAGGACAAGCCCCATGTGCCCAAACACTCTGTACCATCAGGATCTTGTTAGTCCTGGCAGTGTCTCCTGGGACAAGATCCATCTTGGAGATGGAGCAACACAGGAGCTCCCTCCAGCTTGTCCTCACCTGCCTGTTTCCACAGTGGCAGCACACACCTGGGATAGCCAGCACGGAGATGGCCACAGGCACTGGCCAGCTACCCAGAGCCCTGAGCCTTGCCATGGGGCTGGCACAGCACCTGGGAGTGTGGTGGAGGAGCTGCTGAGGAACTCCTTGGACAAGGCTTACGGCAAACAAGGTAACCCCTGTGCACCTGCATGGGCAAACAGCCACACAGCTGCCTCGCTTTGAGCCCTGGATGTGGGCAGACCCCTCCACTCTCACAGGGCCTAAGCACCCCCAGCACCAGTGTGGGCAAGCCAAGGGTCTCTTGGGGGTTCATGGAATAGGGTATTGGAGTGAGGTACTCCAGTGTCTGGCCCACGGTGGGGCTCTGCACAGGTGGGTGTGGCAGAGCACAGTGTGGTGCTCCCTGCTGACTTCACTTTCCCACAGTTCTGACCTGGGAAGGTGAGATCTCAGCTGTCAGCCAGGATGCCATTCAAGATGCAACCTGGGCCCGCAGTGAGACCATCATCGACGAGTGGGACAAGGAGTTTGACAGAGGCAAGGTGAGTGCTGGCCATATCCTGGGCTGGGACAGGGTAGGTGAGAGGAAGCAGAGACCTCTGCATACTGACCTTATTGAGCCTTCCTGCCTCTGCACAGGTAAAGAAGGTGAAACTGAAGCGGGAGCGGAGGAGACATTTCAATCCCTTCCAGCAGTTGCAGAGCAAGCGCAACTTCTGGTCCATGACACATCCTGCCAAGGTGGCTGGCCTGAGCCACCGGCTCTGAGGTGAGTGAGCCTGGAGGGTCAGGGAGTAGAGCAGCTGCCTGGTGGGATTCTAACACTGCTCCTTTCCTCTCAGGTCAAGATCTGCATCCCCAGTCAGCGTCTGGAGCAGTCCCAGGTGAAGGACAGACAGGGGAGCAATGGCTGGGAGATAGTCGTGGACTTTGCCGTGCAGGGGACACCAATCCCATGTCTGTCCAGGACACTTTGCCTTCCTTTCACAGAGATGCTGTCCCTGAGGGCCCTGGGGTCTTGATGGCCTGGGGTTACATTCCTGTGCTCCCCAGCCAACCTGCCTTGTCCAGGCTCCCCTGTACCTCTAGGCTGCAGTAGCCCCTTCTCCCACCCAGCCTCGAGTTTAAGGCTTGGTGGGGGGGACTTCTGGAAAGTGCCTGCAGATCATCCCCTCTACTCTGGGCCTATGTGCCAATCCCTGGCTCCACGTTGGGAGGGGGATACCAGCCCCTGCTGCAGTGCTGGGATCACCAGGGCTGGTGTCCCCTTCTCCTGGGTACAGCTTAGGGATCTCTGTCTCTCGGACCCCACCTGCACCCTGTCCAGCTGCCCTCCCACCCCCACAAACTGCGAGTCGCAGTGACTCCATTGCCCCCCCTCCGGGTAGGGCCCCGCTCCCGCCCGGCCCCGCGCTGGTCGCGGGAGGTGGTGGCGAGTCCCGCAGGGACGGGGCGATGTCGCCGGCACTGCGAGCAATAAACTCGTGGTGCTTGAGATGGCTCGGCGCGTTTCGGCGCGGCCCCGGTCGCGCCAGCGCGGCAGCCGGGACGGCTGGGCACTGTGGGCGGGGCATGCGCGGCGGTGGGCGTGTTCTCGGTGGAGCCCGCCTATCTGCGTCACGTGCCGCCGCCCGTGGCGGCTTCGCTGCCCTCGTCACGCGGGCGGGGCCGGAGCCGCGGCGGGATGATGATGGAGGAGGAGGGCAGCTACGGTCAGTGCGGGGCCGGGAGGGGCCCGGTGGGGATGGTGATGGGTCGGAGGGAGCGTCCGGCTCCCCGGGGTGGGCTTTGAGACTCCTTACCTGGGCCGGGCAGCCGCGGAGTGAAGGTGCCGGGGCGGGTCCCGCACCTCACGGGCACGCTGCCGGCGGGGGCCTGGGCGGGCGCTCCCCGGTTGGGCGGAGGCGGCTCTCCCGGGCGGGCGGGAGTGTTTGAGGTGAGCCGCTCCCAGGGGCAAGACAGGTTGGCGGCTCCGGGGAGGGCTGGGGCTCGGGCTCTGCGGCGGTAGGACCTGCGGCCGCAGGTGACAGAGCGGCGGTGGCTCGGCCGGGCGGGGCCGCGGCCTTGGCGGAGAAGCAGGGTGGAGGAAGCGCCAGGAGGAAGCCGACACCCGGTGCCCAGCGCGGGGAGAGCTGCTGGGGGTCGGTCCCTTCTGCAACCCCCGAGCCTCAGCGCTCCCATTTCACCGGCGGCGCGTCCTCATCCTTCCCGGGGTTCAGCCGCCCTCCACAGTGCCAGTGCTGCCTGCAGTGTCCGTGCTGTGGGGCTCGGGGACCTGCTGCCTGCAGTGTCCGTGCTGTGGGGCTCGGGGACCTGCTGCCTGCAGTGTCCGTGCTGTGGGGCTCGGGGACCTGCTGCCTGCAGTGTCCGTGCTGTGGGGCTCGGGGACCTGCTGCTTGCAGTGTCCGTGCTGTGGGGCTCGGGGACCTGCTGCCTGCAGTGTCCGTGCTGTGGGGCTCGGGGACCTGCTGCCTGCAGTGTCCGTGCTGTGGGGCTCGGGGACCTGCTGCCTGCAGTGTCCGTGCTGTGGGGCTCGGGGACCTGCTGCCTGCAGTGTCCGTGCTGTGGGGCTCGGGGACCTGCTGCCTGCAGTGTCCGTGCTGTGGGGCTCGGGGACCTGCTGCTTGCAGTGTCCGTGCTGTGGGGCTCGGGGACCTGCTGCCTGCAGTGTCCGTGCTGTGGGGCTCGGGGACCTGCTGCCTGCAGTGTCCGTGCTGCCAGACCACAGTCCTGCTACCTGCAATGTCAGTGCTGCGATGCTTTGAGACCTCCTGCCTGCTGTGCTTGTACTCTGGGACCTACTGCCAGACTCAGGGACCTTGGTGTCAATGCTGCTAGGTCCTGGGACCTGCTGCCTTCAGCATCAGTGCTGCAAGACCACAGACCTGCTGCCTGCAGTGTCTATGCTGCCAGGCTCTGGGACCTGCTGCCTACATGCCTTCCCTCCACCACACAATCTTTGTATTTAGCTGATGCCTCTCAGCACTGTCTGAGCTCAGGCTTTGCAGGTCTGCAGAGCAGATTGGTGTTGATGGCAACCACTGGATGTCTCCCAGACTGTTCCTGCTTGAGAATGTCTGCCTGGCACTGGAGCACTTGGTGTGCCCCTAGGGCCTGTTTCCAGGGTGGGCTGAGTGGGGTGAGGTGGCTCATAGACTGCATGTCCTCTCATACATGTGCATATTACTTCCCTGCTTTTTTCCATCCTCCCTGTCTACAGAGCATTCCCTCCCAGTGCCCAGGAGCAGGAACAGGCAGGAAGGTGTTGCCTGTGCCCTGACCCTCTGAGGCAGGTTCCTGTGGGTTGGCAGGTGGGTTTTCCATGAGCAAGGGAGGACTTTGCTAATAAGAAGGCTGGAGTCTGCCTGGATGAGATCTGAAACCAAGGTCCTGATGGAGGAGCTGGTGACTCTTCTTCCCAGGAGCTGAGGTCATCTGGATGCTGCCAGTGCCAGCTGCCAGCAGTGTTGGTTCAGGAGCCGGCTTCCTGCCTGCTGCAGTTGTGCAGTGCTGCTGATCAGCAGGCTGCTGTTCCACCCCAGAAGTGACTGTGCTTGGTGGTGGGGAGTGGACCATGTGAGATAAGGTGCCAGCGCCCAGCCCTGCTGGTGTGTGGCTTGGCAAGGGCGTTGTCAGATGCAGCCCATTAGCAGGAGAGTGCTGCAGGGAGCGATTCTGTGAGCAGCCTCTTGCTGCTTCCCGGAATCGCCTGGAAGTTGTCCCAAGTTGTCTCTTAGCATCAGAAATCACCTGCTTACCACACCACGAGGGCAGGATGCAAGGATGGGTGGCACAGTCACCTCCAAAGCCTGTGTTGTAGGGACTTCACAATCTGCAGCTGCCCTGAAATCCTCAAGCTCTGTTGGTTTTGCAGAGGATGATTTGTGAGGCCTCAGCATGGTGGGAACCCATGCTAGTTCCCAGAGCAATGGGGAAGCTCTGGCTGAGGGGATTGTGCTGACACCAGTGTCTGCCCCATGATCCACAGCCCCTCTCCAGCCCGTCTGCCTCAGCACAGAGCAAATCCTGGGGTGAGCAGCTGGTAGCACAGATGCAGCTCCCCCCCCACTCCTTCCAGGGCTGCACTCCCACCCTTTTCCCAGCATCTCCCCATGGGGATACCAAACCTGTCCCTAGGCCGAGCATGGCAGTGGGCTCTGCACACCTCTGGATGGCAGAGTGGTGGTGGTGCAGAACTGACCCAGCTGTTCTGTCCCTCCATGCTGCAGCACTGGTGAGCAGCCACAGGAGCATGATCCCATCCTGGCACCGTGTCCTGAGCTGTGCCCTGTCTTAGCTCAGGCACAGCCCTGTGGTGAGGGGGATTGGGCAGCGCTGGTAATCCTGCAGCACCCGAGGGATTACTGCTTGCTCTGGCCTGAGGGATTAAGGGATTTCTCTAAGCGGGGTTGATGCAGCCTCTACAAAGCAGCTTGTGCCTGGGGGGCCACACTGTCTAGGACAGGATGACTGGTACCAAGAGGTGGGGTAGGCTCTGTGAGGGGAACCCTTGAAGGAGGGTGAGCTGCCAGGTCCCAGGTTGGGTAGTCTCCAACAGGCTCTGGCCCTTGGTGTGGGCTCAGCTCGTTCAGAGACAGCTCAGGACAGTGGTGTGCATCTCTGCACTGAGAGGACTGGTGCTGGGGGGAACAATGCCAGGGAGCTGCTAGTGATGCACCAGCTGTTTCCCTGGCATGTCACTGAGGCAAGCTAGGGTAAGTGGCTGGGCCCAGTTCAGGGAGCAGCTCTTCTGTAGAGCTCTGGGGCTCACACATTAAAAATACGGGGATAGTGAGGGGATGGCACCGGGTTCAGAGAGCAGACCCAGGGACTGGGGCTCCAGCAGCGCAGCACTGGACAGGGGCAGCTAGCTGGTTCCTTTCCTGAGATGTTCAGAAAGCAATAAGCCACAGTGCTGATAGTTGGCAGTTACACACCAGGAATACAGTGGACTCATGTGTCCCCAAGTGGCTGTTCAGCCTGTCTGTGCAGCAGGTCCATCGCAGCAAGGTCAGGGTCAGACAGTTCTGCTCTGGGCCTGGGGAAGAGGGAGGCTGGTGAGGGAGGCTGCTCCCTAGGGCTCTGCTTTCAGAGCCTAGAGCTGTGGTTAGCAAACCCAATGTGTTTGTAAACACCCACCTTGCCTAGGCAGGGTGTGAAGATCGAGCTGGGCATCCAGGTGCTCAGCATGGGAGATGCTGCCTGGCCCCGCTTCAGGCTGACTGGAGCACCCATGGGTGCCCTTGCCACACAGGGATTTGTCCAGATGCCAGTCCAGGCCTGGAGCAGGCACTTGCCACACAATGTGTCCAGCTCAGGCCCTCTGTGCCCCTGGCTGCTCTCACCTGCCCTTTTGTCTCCTGGTGATGTGTTAACCACCACTTCAGTGCCTAGGAACAGGGAAGTGATGCCAAAACCAGAAAGTCAGTCACCAGGAGGTCAGTCATGTCAGCAGTGAGTGCCTGGCTGCCTTTTTTTCTCTGCCTTTCCTTCCATCTGCAGCCACATAGCTCCAGGGAGTCAGGGTCCCCTCCTGCTCTGCACCCTCCTGCCTGGCTCAGGTTTCTTCTAGTCCAGCATATCCCAGTGCTTGCTGGTGCAGGTGAGGGGAGCTACTAGCTCCTGGCAGCCAAGAGGCAGCAGCCAGGCTGTCTGCAGGACGCTGCCTCCTGCTCCAACAGGCTCTGGGGTTTGTTACTCACAGCCATGCCCTGTGCTTGGCGATCGTCCCTGCTCTGGGGGAGGGAGCTGCTGGTCCGGTTTGGGTTCACCCGGCGCCTGTGGGGCTGGGGAATGCAGGTGCAGCAGGGCTGGAGGGAGGGAGGGCTGTGCTTTCTCCCTGCCTTCATAGCTGGCCCAGAGGTCAGATTCCTGGGGCAGGGCCCCCTCGGTTCTTGTCACAAGATCCCTCTGCACCCCATGACCGCAGCAGATCCAGAGGCACCTCTGTTGCCGCTGGAGCTCAGCTGTCCTTCTGGCATCGCCAGGGGCCTGGCACACGGTACAGCCAGCTTGCCTGTGCACAGCGCAGGCTGGGCCTGTCAGGGCTGTGCCAGGATTGGTGACCAGGCCCTGCACCCCACAAGTGGGGGGCCATGCAGCACCACCCCCCAGCTCCCCATGCCTCACCAGAGCTGCCTTGTTTCTTGGTGCAGTTTCCTTTATGCAGAGCTGGTTGCTATGCGACCGCCAGCTCCTGATGCTTAATGCTCTAATACGGAGGGATAAAACCACTCTAAAAATACCCTGCTGCTGGCCCCCCACGGGGGCAAGGGGCTGCTGGGGGACAGGCAGCCTGGGATGGAGGGTTGGGGGGGGCTGCTGGGGATTTCCCCAGCTCCTTGTCCTCTAAGTGGCTTTGAGCCACCGTCCGGAGCATCTCCAGGAGCGGAGCGTCGGCAGCGAGCAGGCAGTGAGCGGCAGGGATTGGCTGCGGCCGGCGCGTGGGCTCCTGCAGCTGCAACAACCCTGCTGGAGCTGCCTTCCCCGGCTCCAGCCGGAGCGAGGAGTCCTCCAGCTGCCCTGCCTGCACCTTGCCCGCAGGCCCCAGCACCAGGGAGCCTGCTGCTCCGCCACACGGCACCTTGCCAGGCCTCTGCCTGCCCCTTCGGAGCTGGCAGCGTCCTGTGCAGGACCTCAGCAGCATGGGGACAGTCAGCGAGCTCTGTGCCTCCAGTTTCCAGGCCTTCCTCTGCCCTTCGGTGGCTGCCAAGGCAGGTAGGCTTCTTTGTGCCCTCCTCTCTGCTTGCTGCAGGGTCCCTGTCCTCCCGGCAGAAGTGGCAGTGCCCACAGCCCTGGCTCTGTATGGCTCGCGCTGACAGCGGCAGAGAGTCCTCACCATCTTGCTGCCTCTTTCCCCCGCACGCTACTTGGCTTCTGTAAGCACTGAGCCTCAGCAAAACGGCTGGGCACTGGGCTGGCTTGTGTGGCATTGCCCTGCAACTGTGCTGGGTGCCATGCTGGTATGGGGATGCTTGGGAACTGCTGGCAGCAGCCAGGAGGATGCTCACAGCCCTGGTGCGACTCTGACAGATCCTGCCCCAGCCCCTCACCCTCCTGCTCCGCTCTGCCCTGGGCAATGTGTGTCTGTCTGTCATCGCTGCTGCTGTCTGTGGGTTCCTGCCCAAGCATGGGACCAAGGGTGACTGTGCAGTGGGGCACAGGTATGCCAGACCTCCTCTGGCTGGCCCCACTAGCAGCTGATGCCAGGCATCAGCAGACAGTGCTCCTCTTGAGGCCCAGCACAGTGAATGGTGCCAGTGAGGTTTCTGCTGGGCTGCCCTCCTGGCACTTGTACAGGAGTGCATGTGGACACGTCTGAGCTAGTGCCCCTCTGGCTGCACCGTGGGTTGGGGGTCTGGTGTGGGGAGGATGGGAACCTGGAACCCCTAGGGAGCAAGGCAGCAGAAGCTGCAGACGTGGGTTCCGCAATGGGCTCTAGGCATGGGGAGTGGACGTGACAGGCAGGGCTATGCCAAAGCAGGATGTGGACTTTGGCCAGCTCTGGGCATGGGGTCTAGCCACCTGGAGGGTCTTTCCTGGAGTCGACTGTCCCCAGACCCTTCTTCTGACAGGCCTTGGCTGTCAGCAGGGAAGAATGGGGCTGATGCAACCCAGGATGCACACATGTCGCAGTGAAAACAGGATGTGGTGTGCTGAGATAGGTAGGAAGTGTCAGGGGGCCCCACGGCCCCCCCAGCTATGGGTTACAGCTGGCAGCACCCTGAGCTTGTCCCCACAGTCTGCCTAAATCTGTTGCCTTTACTTCTCTGATGCAGCCCAGTGTGGGCTGTGGGAAGCCTGGCTAGTATTGTGGAGCAGCTGTGGCCCCAAGGACCACCATGAGGCTTCTGAAGCCCTTCCTCCCCTTGCTCCATAGCTGGCATTCTGGGTGCTATTTCTCCATCTGTGCTGCCAAGCAGGATTTAGCTGAGTCAAGGCAGCCAAGGCTCACACAGCGTCTCCAGGCAGCTGACAGTGGGATGAGAACGTGGTGGGGCCAGTCATGGCCCTACAGCCTTCAGAGCCTGCTGCACAGTGAGTCCATATGGAGTGGTGGGATCCATACAGGTACTTCAGGGCAAGAGGCCAAGACAATGGAGAGCAATCTCCCACAGGCACCAGCATCATTCCTGACCCTGCTCCTGCTCCCAGCTCTGATCCTGTCTGACTGTGTGAGCTATTGTGAAGTCTGCAGCAGGCACAGCTTTCCTGGTCCTGCCTGGGGAGCTGATCCTGCTTTGTTCTTCACCTGCAATAGGAGGTCTGTCAGAGCTGGAGCTACAGGTCAGGGCCAGAGGTCAGCCAGGGCGTGTGCTCTGGGTCGTGGAGAGGAGGCGATCCCAGCACTTCTGCAGGGAGCTCAAGACAAGCTGGGTCAAGCGTCCTGGTGACCCCTGAGGAATGGAGGGCTGGGAGCCCAACACATCATATACCCCAAGCCCAGGGCTGCGGAGCAGGGCCCTGGCTGCCCTGTTTCTCCACTCCGCCGGGAGCAGAGGAGTTAAGGCGGTGGCGGCCCCGGGCTGGCTGCGGCAGGAACAGGGTGTTGCTGGTGCTGGCTCCCGGCAAGGCCGGGATGACGCCCAGGCAGCCCCGAAGCTCATTGGCCCCACGCAGGCCCTGACTCAGCCCAGGAAGCACCGGGGCAGGCAGGTATCCGCACCTCGGAACAGCAGCGCTTCTCCAGAGCTTCTGGCACAGGCACAGCCCAAGGAGCCGGGGGAGACGGCCTGCCAGGATGGTGCTGAGGGCAGAGGAAAGCGGTGAGCTTGGCCCAGGGATGCAGGGAAGCTGGTGGGCAGCTCTGTGTTTGCCCCAGTCCTGTGCCTCCATCTGTGCCCACTTGTCTCAGGGCGGTAGGGTAGGAAGGAGCACGGGGACTGAGCTGGGTCTCCGAGTGTCAGGAGAGGCTTTGCTTGGGCATGGTGGGAGAGGGGAACGTGCTGCTGCTGTGCCCCTTAGGGATCCTGGGGCCCAGGACAGAGACGAATCCTTCTGGTGCCCTTTGTTGCACTCCTGCTACCCGCCTGCGGGGCCCTGGGGCAGCAGGAGCTGTGGGAGGCCCTGGGCCCCCTGCACTGGGGTATGTGCTGGTGGGGAACAGATGCTGGCACTGGGATGACCTGGTCTCGTGGATCTCTGTGCCCTGATTCCTGTGCTGGGCTGAAGCCAGGGCAGCTTCAGCCCCCTGTTCTCTGCAGCTCTGCTGTGCCCACGGCCAGCCTCTCAGGAGCCGTTTGGCTCAGCAGCGCAGGGTGGGTGCTGAGCAGAACGCTGAGGAAGGGTTAACGCCCTCTTCCTTCCCCAGCAAAGCTGCGTCTGGGGTTTCTCTTCCTCTGGCTGCTGCTGACACGGCTGGGCCGGTGTCACGAGTGCTCAGCCTCTGCGCAGGCAGGGAGGGACCTTCCTGGGCTTTGGTACAGCCCTGCTGTCCCCCTCTGCCCTGCAGCATCTTGCCCCTGGGCCTGTCCAGACCCCTGCTTGCTCCCAGGTCATTAGGGCAGGCTGCCAGGGCTTGCTTGGCTGGCATCAGGGCCTCACTCGGCTGGCACCAGCTCTCCAGGCTTTGGCCAGCTAGCCTTGGGGCAGCAGCCAGCTTGCTTCAGGGCAGGTCCAGCTCTGGCATTGAATTTCCCTCCCCTGCAGCCACAGCTGGGCAGTAGGGTTCTCTTGCACACGTTCCAGCAGAGGGATTTAGAGGGGTTTGTGTCTGACAACAGGCGCAGGGCACAGCTCGGCCCTCCTGCAGCGAGCCTGGGCTTGCTGGGTGCCCTGGGCGCTGGGCAGGAGGGGCTGAGCCCCTGCGGGAGCGGTGCTGGATGGCTGAAAGGCACTGGAGTGTATCGATAAGGCAAGGCCTGCAGTGTTTCGAGTTGAAATTACTTCCAAGCTGGTGCTCTGAGCTGGGCTGTCTGGTTCCTGCTTCCTGGTGTCAGAGACTGAAACATTGGGCAGCGTCTGGAGGGACACGTCTGGAGGGAGGGTGTCGCAAGCTGAGGCTGCCTCCAACCTCGGCAGCAGGGGATTCTTGTGAAGGAGGAAGCTCGTCAGAAAGCCTGAGCAGAGCCTGGGAAGTGCTGAGTCCAGAGATTCTGTTTGTGCGGTCGCCATCACCTCGGGGGTGCGTGTGGCTCCCACGAAGGAGGGGGAGGCTTGGGGAGAGATTATGCAGGGTTGAGGACGGTGCTGGTCTGAAGGTATGTGATGTTTCTGGGCACTGGTACAGGGCAGGTGGCTGTGCTGGGGACGTTCTGGGTGAGTCTGGGCTGGCAGCCGGGGTGGTGGCCTGGAGACCATGGTCGAGGCGGCACACGGGGCTTGGGCAGCATTTAACAGCACCGTCTGGGGAGGGAGGGAAGCAGGGGCCTGTCCCCAGCATGCCAAGCAGCACCAAGCTGATGGGTGCTGCTGCCACCTCCCTTGGGGACAATGCTCTGGAGGAACAGGACATAGGTGTTCTTTCTGGTGACCTTGGTGCAGTGTGCAAGGGAGCTGCTGGAACCCACTGACAGAGAGAGGCACTGTTGGGAGTGTTGCTGAAGGAGCAGGTAACCTTGGGGACAGGAAGGAACAGGAATGGGCTGCCCTGTTACTGCAGAGCAGGAGGTCACGCACTGGGGAGCACCAGGAATGTTCCGGGAGCTGTGGAGCTCAGGAGCAAGCAGGAGCGTGCGGTGACTTGGGGTCTGAGCATCAAGGATGGTGTTGGGGAGGGGGTGCCTGGCTCCCATAGGGTGACAGCAGGGTGGAGATGTCATGGCATGCAGGCAAGGTTTGTCCAGAGGGTGTACTTCTTCCAGGCTTTGGCTTGGAAGGTCAGATCCAGTGTGGAAGGGGTTGCTAGGGCAGCCAGGAGCTGGTTTTCTCTGAGGCTGTCCTGGTGTGACAGAGCAACTCAGGACTCCAGGTCCAAGTGGAGCCTGATGCTGTGGGGCACAACAGAGCAACCCAGACTGAGACAGGCATAGACAGCTGGGGTACAGCAGAGTTAAACAGGCCTTGGTGCCACAGCTAGGGGAGCACTGAACCAGTCCTGGGCTGTGCTAGCCCTCAGTGCCCTCATTGCCCTCACTTCCCAGCTGCCATGGGCTGAATCAGCAGGAGTCAGCAGTGCCCAGCTCCCCCGCTGCACCCTCTGCGCAGCGGGGCGATGCCCAAGCCCTCGCATTCCTGGCATGCCACGGGTGGCACTTGGCTGCTGCATGGGGACGAGGGCACTGCTCACCGTTCCGGCTCCTCCAGGCACCCAGCAGCTCCGTGTCCTAGCTCCTGACGGGCCAGGCTGCCGGCTGGGAGCTGAGGCTGTGCCCAAAGCCTGGCAGGGATAATTGCCACGACCACATGTGCTGACCTGGCTGTGTCTCTGCTCAGTGCCCAGTGACCTGACCCCGGAGGAGTGCCAGGAGCTGGAGAACATCCGCCGCCGCAAGCAGGAGCTGCTGGCTGACATACAGGTGTGATGCTGAGGGCCACCCCCTGGGGCACAATCCCCCTGTCCCAGGCACTCAGGGCTGTCCCCTGGGTGGTGGGGGACTGTCTCTCTGCCCATGTCACCCTGTAGCCCCATCCAGGGTCTCTCACCCTGCTGCTGGGAAAGGGGAGCATGGCCCAGATGATGCAGGAGTAGAGCTGCATCAGCCCTAGCCCAGGCTGTCTATAGTGGCTGTGGGATTGGGGTGCATTGTTCTAGACCGCAGAGCCCAGGCAGGAGCAGACCTGTGGGTTAGGTTTATGCTCCTATGCCCTTTAATTGCCAGCCTCTGGCTCTCTGTGGGACTCTAGTGGAGCTTCTGGAGCTGTGGGAACCAGAGGGTAGGGTGAGCTGAATCCATGATCTGCTGCCCTGCTGTCTGACAGCACTGGACCAGGGAGAGGGTCCCAGCAGGGAACCTGGACCTGGGCTGGCAGCCAGTCCTCTGCAGAGCTCTGGCCTCTGTGCTTGTGCCATTCCCAGTGGCCTGGGGTACCAGCATCTCTGTGCCAGCCCCTCGCTGGCACAGGCAGAGTCTGTGTCTCTGGGCCACTGCCTTGGCAAGCAACTGCGAGGTCAGTGCTCATCTGGGACACTCGTCAGTCATGTCCCCGATTAAGGCAGCAGAGGCTAATCACTGCCATATGCTGAGCATGATCTAAAGGGATTAGGAGGTAATTCTGTTACTCTCTGAATCTCTTCCTTCCTGCATGCTTGGAGCATGGTGATGCTCGGGGGGGATTAGCAGCAGGGTACAGCCAGCCCCTTCTGTGAGTGCCCCTCGAGTTGGTTCAGTCCCTGGCAGTGCTTGGGATGGGAAAGAGGGAAGTGAGGGGAATCACCCGAGGGCTGGCTCCTGCTTCATCCATCCCTAGTCCATAGGAATGCCCTGCCTGCTCTTGGAAGTGGGAGGGAAGGTTAGGGCTGGGGGTCTGGAGGGTTTGGGGGAAGGGGTGGAGGCACCTCCTGTCTCACTGCTCTCTCTTCCCTCAGCGGCTCAAAGATGAGATAGCAGAAGTGACAAATGAGATTGAGAACCTGGGGTCCACGGAGGAGAGGTGAGTGCTCTGCTGGCATGGCTGGGTGCTGGCTCACTCTCACCCTGTGGCAGCCATGGGCACCGAGCAGGGCAGCCCAATCCTGTGGGTGCTGGGGCCAGTGGCTTTCCCAGGCACACTGAATTCCCTGGAGCGGCAGCAGCATCCCAGTCTGAAGTGCTGCTCCAGAGGTCTGTTTTCCCAAGCATCAGTCCCTCTGTCTGGCCACTGCAACTGTCAGACTTTGTTATTCTCAACTGCTGCAGGCAGTGCCAGCCTGGGATTAGAGGGTCCCAGCAGTCGACAGGAGCTGAATCCCAGCATCATTTTCAACTACCCACTGGGGCGTGAAGGCTGTCACCTGAGGCTGGCCCCACAGGGGTCTGGGGGCTACTCTCCCCAAGGCCCTGTTAAACCCATCTTCCTCCAGCCTCCACCCATGTGGAGTTCACCTGCTGGGATGCTGTACCCAGCACAGTGTGGTGATCTTCTGTATAAGGCAGTTGCTCTTTGCTCTGGGACCTGGCAGACTGAGAGCAGTGCCATGCTGCTCTGCCACAAAGCGGGGCAGAGCCATGGAGCAGTGTGCCAGCTTTGCCCTGTACAGGTTTGATGGAGGGGGGCTGGCTCAGGCTGAATTGCTCAGCTCCTGTTCAGTCCAGACCAACCCCTCCCTGCAGTGCCCTGACCAAGGGGGTGGGCAGGAAGCAGCAGGGTCCCTCCTGGGTGCTCAGAGCTACTTTGTGCCTTGCAGGAAAAACATGCAGAGGAACAAGCAGGTGGCCATGGGAAGGAAGAAGTTCAACATGGATCCAAAGAAGGTACAGTGGAGTGGGCTGGGTGGGGAGCAGAGTGTTCATCAGCCTGTCTGGGGCCATGTTGGGCTGTGCCACCTCATGGTCCAAGTGTCTGCTGGGACAGAGCCAGCTCCCAGGGCAGGGGCTGGGGAGGAATTGGACAGGGTGGTGGAGTCAGCAGCAAGCCCCAGAGCAGCACCTCTTGCACCACTCCAGGGCATCCAGTTCCTGATTGAAAACGACCTGCTGAAGAACACGTGTGAGGACATTGCCCAGTTCCTTTACAAGGGAGAGGGCCTCAACAAGACAGCCATCGGTGACTACCTGGGCGAGAGGTACGCTGGCCTGGGGGCGGCCTGGGGCTCCCAACGTGGCCTAGGGTTTCACCACCTGAGAGATGGGACACTGCAGCTCTTGGAGCGTGCAGAGTAGCTGAATGGGGGTATCCAGGGGCTGGGCACCGAGTGCCAGGGCCAGCTTGGAGCTGTTTGATCCATGGCTGGCACTTTGGAGAGGCTGGTATATGCATACCAGCCCAGGTCTCAACCTCTGGGAGTAGCTGCAGGGTCACCCCACAAATGAGCTGAGTCTGGAGTGGGACAGGGAGAGGTGGAGCCATTTGGCAGTCACAGGACTTGCTGATCATGCATCCCTTGTGCTCTGGCTTTGTTCCCACAGAGACGAGTTCAACATTCAAGTCCTGCATGCCTTCGTGGAGCTGCACGAGTTCACCGACCTCAACCTTGTGCAGGCCCTGCGGTGAGCAGATGGGGCCAGGAGCTGAGCTGTGTCTCATCATGGGGGACAGGCAGGGGGCTGGAGCAACGTGAGGGTGCTGGAGGGTGTATGGAGCCCCCAGACCAGCACAAACATCTCACTCTTTGCAGGCAGTTCCTGTGGAGCTTCCGGTTGCCTGGGGAAGCGCAGAAGATCGACCGGATGATGGAGGCCTTCGCCCAGCGGTACTGCCAGTGCAACCCTGGCGTCTTCCAGTCCACAGGTGAGCACCTGCCCCAAGCCCTCTCCCTGACTGTTCTACCTCGCAGCTGACTGTCCCCTCTGCCCCTGCAGACACCTGCTATGTGCTCTCCTTTGCTATCATCATGCTGAACACCAGCCTGCACAACCCCAACGTCAAGGACAAACCCACGGCGGAGCGCTTCATCGCCATGAACCGTGGCATCAACGATGGGGGGGACCTGCCTGAGGAGCTGCTCCGGGTGAGGGACGGGCCGTGGATGGGCTGAGGCTGGGCTGCAGAGCTGGCCCATCACAGGGCTCCTGAGCAGAGCAGAGCTGACACTGTGTATTTTGTACCAGAATCTCTACGAGAGCATCAAGAATGAGCCTTTCAAAATCCCTGAGGACGATGGCAATGACCTCACCCACACCTTCTTCAACCCTGACCGTGAGGGCTGGCTCCTGAAGCTCGGTGAGTGCTGGCAGCTCGGCAGATGTGGCCTGGGAAGGAGCTGGGCCATGGGTGCAATGCCCTTGGGCTGCATGCACCTTGCCAGCTGGCCTGCCTCCCCACAGCCTGGCCCTGTGGAGGGGTGAGAGGCTGGATCTGAGGGCACTGTGGGGAAGTAGATCCAGCAGCCCTCTGTTTTTCCTGGGCTGCTCAGCAGGAGCGAACTCGCAGCAGACAAGGCCCTACGGGGCAGCTGGGTGAGCATCCCGGGGGATTCTGCCTCTAGGCTGGGCAAGCCCTGGAGCGCAGAGCCTGGTACCAGGGTCTGGTGTTGGAGCACAGAGACCACAAGGCCCTTCTCATGACCAAGTCATAGCAGGGTCCTGTCGGAGCAGGCCCCTGGGAGCAAGTGGCGAGCTGCCCCAGGCTGTGTGTGTCCCCCCTCTCCATGCCACAGACCAGTCCCTGCCTCACCTTCCCACAGCATTATCACCTCTGCATCCCAGCTCCACATGCAGGCAGCGTGCATGGCATCCCCGCGGCCCTGCTCCACAGCCCGGCTGGCAAGGCCAGCCTGCTCCACGCCCTGGCTCCTGTGGCTTTTCTTCTTGGCAGCTCAAGGGAACCCTCTGCCTGGGTTAAGCAAGGCCTAGGTGTCAGCAGGAGTGGGGTCTGTTGGGGGCCTTTCCTTGGGGCTCTCACTGGGGACACAGATTCCTGCCCTGTTGCCACCCCCTGAGTATGGGAGAGGAGTCTTATCCCAACACTGTGACCTGATGAGTGCAGAGTCCAGTCCTAGGGCTGAGCATAGACCATCTGCTTTCCAGCTCTGGGCTGGGGGTATCCAGGGAGAGCCCCATAACTAACAGCCTCTCCTGTCCCTCAGCAAGCCCAGTGCCTTGCTGGCGAAGGGCCTTGTGCACAGCAGGTTGGCATCCACCACGGCTGGGGCTGCTAACCACCGAAGGAGGCAGAGAGGCAGCAGAGCAGCCATGGGTTCCGCTTGTGTGGCAGGGAGGGACCCCCTAGAGAGGCCATGGGGCAGGGGAAGCCAGGGTGGGCACCCCTGCAAGTCCAGGAGAGCTGTCCCACAGAGCCACAGCGAGCCAGGGCAGGTTGGCCCCCATGGCAGTGCCACAGGCACGGCCCCCAACGGCTTCCCCGCTGCAGCCCCCTGACCCAGGCGGGGCGAGGGAGGTTCTTTGGGGTTTCCTCTTTTTTTCTTTTTTTTTCCCCCCCTGTTTTGTTCCCCTTTTTTATTTATTTTTTTTTAATTTTCTTTTCTCCCTCATTTGTATGTTTCCATGATTTTGGCTCTTCCTTTCCTTGCCCCCCAACTCCAGGAGGTACGTACCCCCTCTCCCTGCTCTGCTCACTGCCGCTGGGGCTTTGTTTCCTTTTCGTTTTTAATTGCTGGTGATTAGTCTCATCTGCTGCTGCTGCTAACCACCCCCACCGCCTCGGGGACCTCGCCTGCTGAGGGGACAGCCCCACCTCTGCCGCCACCGAGGCAGGGAAGCAGGGCACCTGCCCTGCGATGCCAAACACTCCCCGAGGTCTGCTGGCCCCCTCCGTTGCCGCGGTGCACCCAACAGCCCGGGGACAGATGGGGCTGCAGCCATGGCCACTCCTTGCCCAGTCTGTGCTTTGCTGTGTCTGCAGGCAGCTCGGCCTGGCCACGATGGGTCTCTGCCACTCGTGCCACACGGGATGGGGATGGCTTTGGGGTGTCCTCAGGAAGGGCCCCAGCCCATGCCTGGGGAGACTGGGGGCACAAAGTGTGGAGCTAGAAGTGAGCAGGCAGGAGCCATCTACACTGTACTGTTGCTGTGTGTCATGCTACAGGCTTGCAGCATTTTCCATTCTGAGTGCTGTCACTGCCCTCACTCCAATGCCTGCAGCTGCTGGGTGCCAGGGGTGTTGGTGCTCCCTCCAGGTCGGCACTGGCCCTCAGTCCTGTATGGCTCCACAGGCCCTGCCTGACCCCACAGAACCCTGCAGGCCCAAACCCTGGCTCCTCCCCCTCCCTATGCCACAGGACCCTCCCCTGGCACCTCAGCACATGGCCTCTTCCCATCCACAAGCCCTGGGAGAAGAGGTGGTGCTAGGGAGGTGCAGTGGCTGGAGGGAGTCAAGCCACAAGTTTTAGGTTGGGCTTGGCAGGAGGGAGGCTGAGGGGTGGTTTCTAGGAAGTGCTGGCCCCAGCCTGGCTCTAGTGCATGGGACTGGGGTGGGTGGCCAGCTGGCATGGAGGAGCAGGGGGCATGGAGCCTTCCTGGCAAGCTGAGGGACATGAGCACAGCACCCAGCCCACATGGTCTATGCCAGACTTAGGCAGCATGGCCTGGTGGGTACCTGTCTGGCACTGTTGCATGGCCAGGGCACACTGGCATGGTGAGGGGGTGTCTGGCGCAGGGCTGAGTGTACCCTGAGCCTCGGGAGCAGCATCTCCCTCTCTGGTGACTGTTGTGAAGCTCCTTCTGACCAAACCTCCATGAGCCATGGCCCTAGGCTGGTGTCCTGCTGTGGCCCTGGGCTGTCCTGGCTGGGATGCCTTGGGACCTCCCGAGGGCTGCCTGCCTGCAGCATCTTCTGGCCGTGCTGAGTCAGCATTTTGGGTGTGCCCAGCACCTTCATCACCCTCCACCTCCATCCTCATCCATCTGCTTTCCGCTCCTGCTCGTGCCCTGCCCGGCCTGGTGTGTGCTGCCTGGCTCTGCTTGCGCCCCGGCGCCTGGTGCTTGGCTGTGTGTCTGCCTGGGCTCCAGCTCTGCCCTCGCCGTGTGCCCTGGCCCACACCATGCCAGGGCTGCCCCCAACCCGCCCCTCTCTGCTCTCAGGAGGCAGGGTGAAGACGTGGAAGCGTCGCTGGTTCATCCTGACGGACAACTGCCTTTACTACTTCGAGTACACGACGGTCAGTGGCCTTCGCTCGGGATGTGTTGAGCTGGGCTGGGGAAGGGCACCAGACCCAGCCTCGTGGCACCAGTCAGGCACAGCGTCCCACTGTGGGGCTGCCCCACTGCCTCCTGGGGTGCTGGTGACTGCCAGAGTTCAGAGTGCAGCAGGGTGTTGGGGAGGGAGCACGTTGGCAGCATCCAGCCTTGCCTGGGGCATACAGGTGAGGTTTGGTAGGATCTGGCCTGTGGCTAAAGTCTCTGCTTGGTCCCACCAGGATAAAGAGCCCCGTGGCATCATCCCCCTGGAGAACCTGAGCATCCGTGAGGTGGAGGACTCAAAGAAGCCTGTGAGTGCCATGGCAGGGTCCCCTGGGCCCGGAGGAGCAGCTCTGGTGCTCTGGTTGGGGCAGGGAAACCCAGGAGGTGCTGCAGGCCCCAAAGGATATCCCTTGGAGGACCCTGCTATGGTCACTGCCTCCACCCAGTACAGCAGCTGGGTGCACAGCCAGGCCTGGACACTGCAATGTCCATGGCTGGTGGCAGAACACATCTGGAGCTGTGGGGTGATGGGTCCAGTGTGTCCATCCCTCCCTGCTGCATTGGGGGTGGCTGCGTCAGGGAAGCACCTGCAGACCCAGTGCTCTGCCCCATCCCTCCCAACCCAGGTTCCCCTTTGGGAGTGGGGGCTGCCTCTGAAACATCTTCTCTCTCCCAGAACTGCTTTGAGCTTTACATCCCTGACAACAAGGACCAGGTGATCAAGGCCTGCAAGACGGAGGCAGATGGGCGCGTGGTGGAGGGCAACCACACAGTGTACCGCATCTCCGCCCCCACGCCCGAGGAGAAGGAAGAGTGGATCAAATGCATCAAGTGAGTGCCTGGGGTGGATGGCAAGGTGCTGGGCAGGGGCACAGCAGGGACCTGAGGGGAGTGGGGAGCAGTTCTTCCTGTCGCACCCTTCAAGGATAGAGGGGAAGAGGCTTTCCCAGGGGCACAAAGGGACCTGGCCAATGCTCTGCCAGGCAGGACAAACCCAACCCTGCCAGCAGTTCTCAACATGCTGCGTGGATAACCAGAACCTTGTTCTCCCTGCCAGGGCAGCCATCAGCCGAGACCCTTTCTACGAGATGCTGGCTGCCAGGAAGAAGAAGGTCTCCTCCACCAAGAGACACTAGCAGCCTTTGCTGGCCCTGCAAGGTTGGCATGCCCCTGGCAGCCTGAGCCTCTCTCCTTCCTGGAGTGCTGTGGGGCTGGAGCCACACTGCAGCCAGGGCCCAGGACCCAGCTTCAGCTTCGCAGTTTCTTTACCATGGGCAGAAGGAGCAAGCACAGGTGTCTTGGTGACTCTGGCCCCACCATCGCTGCCTCATCTCCAGGAGAGTCTTCACAGGCTGGAGCTGGGACGTGGACAGCCCATGCACACAGAGCCCCATCCTGCCCCAGGCTCAGCTGCAGGATGTGGAACGCCATGTGTCTGTACCATCCTCCCTCCCACCTCTGCTAGTGGGCACCACAGGCATCCTCCCTGCTTCTGAGCCCCCCCAGCATGCATGTGGCTGCTCATGCTGCTGGATCCTGCCCCCAGCACCCTTGTCCTGAAGCACTTGGAGTGTCCCATCAGGGACATGATGGCTGGTGGTTAGCAGTTGGTGGGTTTGGGCTGCTGAAGGTGCCAGGCTGAAGGTTGGCACCCCGGGGTGACTGAGGGGACCTGCAGAGACATGACTCCTGGCTCTCGTTGTAGCGGGCCTGTGTCTGTCCTGGACTGACCCATGCTGCTGCCTTGGACCCTCCCAGCTGTCCCCTGCACCAGTGCAGGGAGGGCTGAGGGGCAGGGAGTTGTTGCTGTCACAGCATACGGGTGCCACACGGGGCACAAAAATGTCCTTACCTATCTGGGGTGCCAGAGCTCAAATCAGGACCCTGGTGTGGCAGCAGCCGGTGGCATTGCCCCTGCGAGTCCTTGCGGCAGGATCCTTGGATGAGGAGCAGGGTAGGTCTTGCCAGGGTGGCCATTGTCCCCTTGAGCATGAGCCCTTCCTCTGGAGCAGATGGTAGGATGTGCTCGGAGCCTGTGCCAGGGATGGCTGCTTGTGGGGGAGGAAGGGGTCCAGCTGGGCTGGGGGCTGCAGGCCCCCCGCCTCTGCCTTGCAAACACCTGTGTCTTGTCCTGTTCCCTGGCCACCATGCACGGTCTGGAGAGAGGCACCTGGATCAGTATTAGTCTATTTATCAGAGGTGTAAATACTCCTGTATAGTTTTCTCCTTTTAGATTATTTTGTATGTGGGGTTGTTCTGTGCAGAGGCCTCTCTGGAGGGCTGGGGGGGGGGCAGGGCAGGATTTTTTTATTCTAACTTTTTTGGTTTTGTTGTTTTGGGTTTGTTTGGTTTTTTTGCCACAGCCTTGTAAAGTAGAGCTGAGGATCTGCAGCAAATAAAGACTGAACCACGCTCAGCCTCCTGTGCTCTGTGTGCTGCTTGGGACAGGCAGAAGCAGCAGCCCCCAGCCCCGTGCTGCCACCCCCTGCCCTCTGCCCAGGCTTTGTGAACAGGGTCATGTTTCTCACAGCCCCCAAAATTTCAGTGCCCAGTGCCACAGTGTTGCCGTGTTGAAGCTGGCAGTGCTGTGGCCAGCATGGTCCTGTGTTGAGCTTTCATCTGTTCCCATCCAAAGCCTCTCCTATCTTGGTGCCCTTGCCAGCTCCCCTCAACTTGCTCCTGGCCACCAGGAAGTAGCCTTTGGAGCCTTGCTGCAGGATGCAGCATGGTTCCTAATCTTGCATCCTGTGTGCCACCCACCCACTGTGTAGTGGGGCTGGCATGGAACTCAGCTGGGCATAGGGCCACAGGGACCTGAGGGCTGGGCCATGAAGTGAAGCCCCTGACTGCAGAATGGCACACTCTGCAATGGTGCAAGGGGGCTCAAGCAACAGGGGAGGCCCACCTTGGGTACCCCAAGCTCACAGCCCAGCTCTTGTCTGGCAGCTGCCAGCTGCCTGGCCACCGGGGAGGGGAGGGCACCTGTGAGGGGGGCTAGGGGCCATCATACCCGGGTGGTACTAGCTGTAACCGGGAATGGGATCAAAAGTAAAGGCAGGGCCAGGAGCAGGCTGGGAACTGTGGAGCTGGTCTTGGCCATGCCTCAGCCATCAGAGTCGGGGGAGGCTGGCCACTTGCACCTGAGCCATGATGGGGAGCCTGGCAGAACCAGGAGCAACTTCTGCTGCAGGTCTTGCCTGCACTGCACCTTGGCACCATGTGGTAAGTCCAGCCAGGATGGTGATTGTGTGGGCAAACGGCCCTGAACAAGAGATGAGGGGCAAGGATGCCAGGAGGGTGGTGGGATGGGGGCTTGCAGTGCCAGGGCAGTTGGGCAGGTGCCCGTGTCCGTTGGGGCTGGTGCCTGTGTCCGTTGGGGCTGGTGCAGTGTCCGTTGGGGCTGGTGCCTGGGCTGTTGGGGCTGGTGCAGTGTCTGTTGGGGCAGGAGCCAGCCAGGCTGTGGAGGGTGGCTGGAGAATACTGGAGGACTGAGGGGTGCGACAGGGCAGGGGAGCAGTACAGGCAGGCTGGGGGGCAATGGAGCTTGGGATTGTGGGCAGAGGGCAGAGGGCATAGGACCGGGGCGGGGGGATGCAGCTAAGGGTAGGGGGCTGGTCGGGTTAAGGATGGAATAGGCTGGGAGGTGATTGAGCCGATGGAGCCGGGCAAGAATGAGCCCCGCAGCTCCCAGGAGACTGCAGCATGCAGAGGGAAGCTGAGGGCAGTGACTGGGGGGGGCGGGAAGGGGTGGGTGGAGTGGTTGGGGTGCGGGATGTACACAGCCCCTGGCTGAGTGGGGCTTTGTCTGCCTGCCTCCCACTCCCCGTGCCCCAGGTGCTGAGGAGCCGCACCGGAGCCCGGTGCCGGTGCCAGCAGGATGTCATCCGTACCGGAGGAGCTGCTTGGCTTCCTGGAGAGCTTCACCACGCTGCTGCTGCGGGTCCAGCCGGACAAGTGGAACAAGTTTGTGGGCAGTAGCGAGGCTATGACTGCGCTGGACGAGTTCTTCAAGCAGCGGGATGTGCTGGAGCTGGTGCTGGGGCTGAGCCCCTCCGGGCAGCTCCTGCCAGCCATCGGCTTCCCGCCCACCCTCAGGGGCAAAGGCATCTACTTTGTGAAGCAGGAGGAGACCATCACCCTGGCGAACCACCGGAGTGGGCTGCTGGTGGGAGACATCGGCCCCTCGCCCGTGCAGCATCTCAGCACGGTGGTGCAGGAGGTAGGTTGCCCCTGCTGGGCACAAGCTTGGGGCAAGTGGGATGAGCTGAGTTCCCTGTGCAAGTCGCTATCACCAGGACACTCACTGCAGGCTGCTGCAGCCAAAGGCTCAGATGGACTCAAAAAGAAACAATGTTAGTAGAACTGTCCCTGGCGCTGGCCTTGACCTCGTGGTGACTCCCAGCCACCGCTGACTGAACGCCACCAGGACACAGGGCTGGGTGAAGGTCACAAGCTCAGTTTTCTTGTGGGTCTCAGCTGTATCACTTCCTCCCTGGGATTCGAAAAACTCAGCGAAATTCCCCCTTCCCTGTGGCCTGCAGCTGGGAAATGTCTGAGTGGCTTTCTCTCAGATTTCCCCTGAATATTCCCACCCAGAGCACTGCCAGCCCAAAGCACCCCACGGCTGGGTCAGCCCCAGGAGCCCCTGCAAATTCTCCTTAATGCCAGCCGCTTTGGCTCATGCACCAGCCCCTGACCCCACTAGGTGCACTCGCCGTGCCACTGCTAGCACTTCCCAGCCCATGAGATTTGGAAACCCACCACAGGGTGATGGGAATCCTAGCTGATGAGATAAACATCAGGAAAAAAAACCTTAGTGGCTGCTGGAGCTGTGGCTGGGCTGACGCTGTGCTCGGGCAGGCAGTGGGAAGGGCTGACGCTGTGCTCGGGCAGACAGTGGGAAGTGCTGCCCTGTACAATGGGAGAGCCTGGCAGAGTGCCCAGCTGAGTCCTCTCCTGCAGGTCATATACCCCCTGCTCCTGGTCGAGGAGAACGTGAAGGGCTGGCCCAGGGTAGTGGTGGAGGATGTCTTGCAACAAGCTCAGCAGCTGAAGAATGAGATGCTGGTGATGGGTGGAAAGATCCAGGGGAAGCCTCTGCTCCCACTGCCAGAGGATGGCTCCAGCACCATCCAAGACTGGTGGGTGCTGCTGGCACTGCTTGGTGCCAGCAAAGTCTGGCAGGGCCCTAGGGCAGCATCAGTCCCTCTGGGAGGGACAGGAGCTGGCACATGGGCTTGGTCCCTCAGCATCCTGAGGCACACCTTAGCAACAAAATGCCTTCAAGAGAATCACGCTGGGCTGCTGCATTGGCAGAGGTGGCCACAAACAGTCCCACAGGGCCAGCCTGGGGCCAGTCCTAGTGCTGGAGCGTCACTTTGTTGCCTTTCAGGCTGGATGGGCCTGTGGATGCTTCAGTGCTGCGCACCATCGAGACTCTGGTCATTGAGTGGTCCCAGCAGATCAAAGGCATCCTGAGCAAGGACTCGGCACAGCCGCTGCTGGCAGGGCTGCACCCCCTGCCCAAGACTGAGTTTGAGTTCTGGGACACCAGGACAGCTGACCTGCAGTGCATCAATGACCAGGTACCCCCTCACCTGTGGACAACCCATGGTTGTGTCCTCCCTGGTGCTGAGCACCCAGTGCTGAGCCTGCCACCTCTGCCCTGTCAGCTCCTCTCACCCCAAGTGACAGCACTGGCTACCATACTGGAAAGGGCCAACAGCTTCTACTGGCTAGCATTCCAGAGCCTGTTCAGGGATGCTAGTGCTGGTAAGCTTCTGGGTGACACAGAGGGCAGCTGCCTCTCAGGCCAGTCAGGCTTCCCCATTCTGCAATGTGGAATTTCTCCCCTTGCCCAGGTCTGGAGGAAGCCAAAGATATCAACCTCCACCTGCAACCACTTCGAGTCCTGTTGGAAGACATGGAGCAAGCAGATTACTTCCAGGTAAGTTTGTTGGGGTTTTTATTGTGGCAAAATAACCTGGCACCACCTGGCTTCCTTGTCAGGCTGAGCCCAAAGCTGCATGTGGGTATGGAGCTACCTGGGCTCTGCCTGACCCTCATCAGCATGCCACACTAAGGAAGCTCTGCTCCCACAGCTGCAGCCCTATGTGGACAGGGTGCTGTGCACCGTGCGCCTGCTCCGCGCTCACTGCCAGCACTACCGCTCGCCCTCCCATGGCATCGTCATCCTGCAGGAGATCTGCAACCTCCTGGTGGAGATGGTACAGCCCCAGCACCGAGCCAGCACTGCCTCCTCCTGCCACCCTGCTCTGGGACTGTTATGGAGGGGTGGCAGGGAATGGGCACGGGGTGAAATGGAGACACCCCAGCCAAGAGACCAGCAAAGCTGGAGGGGGTTTGGGCCAGGGTGTGGGTTGCAGGAAATCACCAGGCAGCTCTTGGGTCCAAGAGGTGGATGGGGGCAGGAGGGGCCTCTATGCTGACAGCCTCTGCCTGTATCTGGATGTCCTAGACGCGAAACTTCCTGGGCCCTGAGGATGTGATGAAGGGGCTGCAAGGAGAAACTGAGGAGACCTTAGAGGGAATCAAGCTGAGCATTTCCACCATCGAGAACCTCTTCCAGTCCTACAGCACTCTCTGCTGTGACTCAACAGCCACGCTGTTCCCAGTAGGTGCAGGGGATGGTGTGTGTCTACCTGGCCTCTTCCACACCAGCTCTGCTCTCTGACAGCTCCTCTCCACTGCCAGGAGGAGCCCCAGCTCTGGGAGTTCTCCCCTTCCCTCATCTTCAAAAGAACTGAAACCTTCTTGCACAGGCTCAAGACCATTGAGGTGACAGCACTACAGGGCATGGAGCCAGCTGCCCCTGCCCTGGGGATGCTGAGGGTCCCCTGAGGGTGGTACAGGGTATGCTGGGGCTACCAGCACAGGTGAGGAGCAAAGGGGAGGTGGAAGCCCAGCAGTGGTGCATTACTGAGAGCATTGCAGCATTGCCCCTAGCAGGACACCAGTGGCCCCCTAGCCCTTGGATGGAGCTGGGAGGGGCCTCCCCAGGCCAGACCACAAAGTCCCCCCCAGGAAGGAAAGGATGTTCCTTGGGAGTAGTGGACTTGCAGGAACACTGCAGGACCCCTGCATCTCTGTGCTGGTGCTGCAGCTCCTGCACCCACAGTGCTAGGGCTTGGGCAGCCAGGGTTTGCCACTGAGGAGCTGGATGAGATGGTAATTTGTGCTCACCAGGATCTGTACGAGACAGCCATTGAGCTACTGAAGCTGGAGAAGGTAGAACTGGGCGGACTGAGAGGAAACATCCTGGGGACCCAAGTTTTTCAGATCTATGAGGAGGTCTCTGAATTCATCAAGACTTTTGCTGACTGCCAATATGATCCCTTAGATCCTACAGAAGAGGTGAGTGGGTGCTGGTGTGGAAGGGCAAACATTTGCTAGATGAAAAAAGTGTCTGGCCAGAGCGTGCTGGAGGAGCTGTATGGAAAACTGCACCAAGGCAACACGCAGGATTTGGGGCAGGTCACAGGGCACTGGGCTGGGTGGGGTCAGTGAGCTGGGAAGGAAGCACAGAGGCTGTACCTGCTTAAATCATTTTGCTCTCTCTGGCAGCAACTGGACCAAGACTTTGCACTGTTCCAGAAGAAGATCCAGGTCGTGGACAGGCGGCTGGCCACCATCATCCACCAAGGCTTTGAAGACTGCAACTGCCTGGTATCTGCTGTGAAGGTACAGGCTTTCCTCTGGCTCAGCAGGTCCTGTCCTTGGGCACAGGGCAGCCTTGCCTGAGCACTGGAGGCTGGCAGCAGCCACAGTGCACCCACACATGGGAGTGACCAGGGGGTGGCACCAGGCCATCCCAACGATGCTCTGGAGCACAGCAGCCAATGCCTGTTTGTTCTACAGATGGTGCACATGTTTGCCTCCCTCCTGGAGCGACCTCTGATAAAGGCTGAGGTTTCCTCCTGTTACTCAGCCCTGCTGGCGATGTTTGACACTGAGCTGGAGAAGGTGAAGGTGCTTTATGACACCCAAACCACTTCCTCATTGCCAGCCATCAACAAGAACATGCCACTGGTGGCTGGGCAGCTGGAGTGGGCTCTGGAGTTGCAGCAGCGGCTGGAGGGGCTCCACAAGGACTTGTTTGCCATTGACCACCTGTACGTGGGGGTCACCTGCGGGCATGTGGAGCAGGATCTGGCCCAGCCTGGGCCTTCTTCTGTGCCCCACTACAGTAGCTGCTTCTTCACTGTGCCCTTGACAGGGTGACAGCCAGTGCTGAAGCTGAGCTGGTGTCTGAGAAGTATGAAGAAATCATGGGCCTGCTGCAAGAGTACCGCAAGAAGGTCTACGAGGAGTGGGTGCAGGGAGCTGGCCAGAATTGCCACTTCAACCTGGAGCAGCCCCTGATCCTCAGGGACCCCAACTCTTTGCTCCTCAGTGTGAACTTCAGCAAAGAGGTGGGTGCTGGTGTGGGGAGCACCACTGGTCCCTCACCTGCACATAGAGCTCCTCAGAGGCTGTGGTGAGATGTTGTGGGTCCCAGTAAGGATCCTTTCCTCTGGCTTCCTGTCCCACAGCTCATCGCCGTTCTGCGGGAGGTGAAGTACTTGAACTTCCAGCAGCAGAAGGACATCCCAGAGAGTGCTGAGAGCCTCTTTGCTCAAAATGAGACTTTCCAAAAGCTTGTGGACAACCTGAATCTTATTGTTGGCTGGTACAATGAGGTAGGTTGCACAGGGGTGACCACAGAGCAGCATCTCCATGCCCTGGGCGCTGGCCAGGCTGAAGCTGGCTGAGGAACCTCCAGAGAGAGGCTCTTGTGAAACGCGTTCTAAAGCCTGTGGGTGGGGTGTGGGTAGAACAGGCACATCAATGGCACCCTAGGTCCAGCCCATGACTGAGCCAAGCTACTGTTGTCACTGTCTCACTGGCCCCTCCCAAGCTCTGTGTTGGTGGGGGGGATCCCATTTCTCTGTAAAAGCAGTGCTCCAGCAGGTGTGTCTCAGCTGGAGGGGAGTTGGTCGTTCACTGCTGGACACATTGGTTCCCCAGGTGAAGCAGATACTGCTGCCAGTGGAGCTGCCCCTTTTGGCAACGGAGCTGGAGGATGTGGATGGGCAGCTGGCCAGCGCTGAGCAAACCCTGTTTTGGCACCATGAAGGTAGGAACTCACCCATGACCAGAGATCTAATTTGTGCATTTCAGGGTGTCCCCATTCCCCAGCACCATCCCAACCCCTGCCCAGCATCTGCCCTCAGGTGCCTGTGAGGTCCCCCCATGTGCCCCCACCCTCTCTGCCCCAGCTATGCTCACTGCCTTGGAGGTGTCTATGTAACATCTCCAGATGGACATGGGTTTTCCTCTCAGGTGTCATGGAGTACATCCAAATGATGAGAGAGGTCTTGTGTGGCTTGCAGACCAGGGTCCAGAAAGCAAAGTTAAACGTGGAAAGTATCACCCAGCTGATTGAGGTAGCTTTGGTTGGTGTTTTACAGGTGCCTTCCCAGGAAGGCTCCTGCAGGGATTCTCCTTCCCCAGAGCAGCAGACCAGCTCTGTCCTCTTCCTGCAGGAGTGCTCAGCTACTCCCTTGTATGAAAGGAAGGACAACAAGGAGACACTGCTCTTGGACCTGGAAGGAAGAGAAAACACCTTCAACAAGCGCTGTGCTGCCATGAAGGATGCAGGCAGGAAGATCCAGGAGCTGCTGGAGGTGAGATTTGTCCTGGGATGCTTCAGCTGGAGTTGGTTTAAGACAGTATGTCCAGTGCCCACATGCTGCAATGCTCCAAACCTGGTGGTGTCCTCCCTAAAACCTGGGGTGCAATCCTGTGGTCTCTGCTGAGACAATGCTCCAGTGAAAGACCACTGAACACCACTGAACACCACTGAACACCACTGAACACCAAACATGGGCTCCAGAGGCCTGCTACCCTCTTGGCTGCAAGTCTAGGTGTCATACAGCTGGGAGAAAGGGCAGGGTGTGGGATCCGTGTGACAGCTGGACAGGGCAAACCCAGAGGAGGATGAGAGAGGGAGGACTCACTGTGAGGAGCTGATAGGTTTGCTGGGTAGTGTTTGACACATACTGGTGTTTTTTTCCTGCTCACAGGAGAATGCAGGCCTGCTTGTGGCTGACAAGTCATCCCAGATATGGTTGAGCTATGTGGAGTACGTAGATAGGATTGTGCTGGATGGACTCTTTGAATTTGTCCACAAATCCCTGCAGCTGCTGCTCAACAACATGGCCTCTCACGTAGGTCCAGGGTTCCCTGCAGCGTGGTGCCCATGTCTTGCCCATCCTTCTTGCTCACTCACTCTCGGTTTCATCAGGCATTCGTTTAGTGGCCAGATGTGCTGTGCCAGTGCTCCCTGGCACACGTGGGCAGTGAGCACCAAATGTGCTGGTGTCCCCACCTTGTGCTCACTGCGATGGGACCGTGGGGCTGGGGGGAACACCTCAGGGGACGCTGACCTGTTGCAGGTGAATGTGGCTCCGCTGTTCGAGGTGCGCATGGAGCTGACCGATGATGGAGTGCGGTACTGCCCCTCGCTGGAGGGGATGGATGACAACAGTTTCCTGAAGCTGGTGGAGAGCCTGCTCAACGATATCTACACGGCCACAGCATGCATTCCTCGGCTGCTGCAGGGCAAGCTGAGCTACAAGGTTGGTCTCTGGTGGGCTGGATGTGGGCAAAGATGCCCAGTGCCCTCAGCTAGTTCCTGAGAGCTCTGCCTGTCCCTTCAGGTCACCCTGCAGGAGCAGGGAGCTATCAGCAGAATGCATCAGGAGGTGGTGTCACTGGTGGTCCATGCCATGATGGAAGGCGAGGAGTACAGTGCTGGCTTTGAGCAGCAACCCCACCTGTGGCTGGTGGAGCCTGAGGAGTTCCTGCAGCACATTCTCACCTTGGGCAGTGCCCCTGGCCCAGAGGGGCAGAAGCCACAGGAGCCCTCAGCTCATGGGACCCCATCGCTCCAGCTCTTCCAGCAGGAGGTATGGAACCAGTGCTTCAGCAGGTGTGGGGTGCCTGGGACGTACTAGGTGCCCAGGAGAACACCAGGTGGCTGGGGAGGTGCCAGCCACAGGCTGTGACCAGCTCTCCTCCCCAGATTGATGCATGCGAGGAGCTGCGCAAGGAGGTGTCGGGGTTTGCAAACACCAAGGTCTTCGGGGGGTGGCTGCAGAGCGACTGCCGCCCCTTCAAGCAGGCACTGCTGGCTACCATCCAGTGCCGGGCCCTGGCCCTCCGCCAGCACCTCACCAACTACGTCACCACCAGGTAGGGCCTTGGTGAGCCCCGGAGTGAGAATGGAGAGCTCCCAGGGACTGGAGCGCAGCTAGGGATGTGCCAACACGTCCCTGTGTGCCAAGGCAGGGCTGGTCTCTGAGGGATGGAGCCATGGAGGTGCAGGGGAAGGTGCTGGGCACCTCTGTGAGGGCAAGTCCCTCAGGGGCCGTGCCCCACAGAGCCAGCCCCAAGCAAACATGAGGAAGCTGTAGCCCAGGGGTGCCCAGTGAGCCACCACCTTCTTCCCAGTCTCCAGGACCTGGAGAATTTCATCCAGGAAGCAAATACCGGCTTGAATAAACCTCTGGAGGAGGGAGACTATGATGGACTGGTGGAGGTGATGGGGCACCTGATGAGGGTCAAGGAGAGGCAGGTGGTGACTGACCACATGTTTGAGCCCCTGAAGGAGACAATTGCTCTGCTCAGCACTTATGGAGATGAGATGCCAGAGGAGATCCATATGAAGCTCCAAGTGAGATCCTTGTGGTGTGGGGGGCCAGGGACAGGCTCCCTGGAGTCAGGCTGCTGACACTGTGTGGTGTTGGCTGCAGGACCTCCCTGAGCACTGGGACAGCACCAAGAAGCTTTGCCTGTGCGTCAAGCAAAACGTTGCACCCTTGCAAGCCAATGAGGTCAAGAATATCTACAGGAGGTGCCAGCAGTTTGAGGTGCCTGCTCTGGGGCCTGAGGGCAAGAAAGCAGCTTCTTGGGAGCTTTGGGGAGACTCCACTGCTCTCCCTGAATGCCATCTCCTGGCTGCTTACTCTGAGCCCTGTGCTCCCTGAGCAGGTTCGGCAGCACGCCTTCCGCGATCAGTTCCGGCAAAAGGCTCCTTTCTCCTACGCTGACCCAGAGCCCTACAAGTCTTTGAAGAAGGTAAAGAAGGGGAAGGGATCCAGGGCCACTGTTGTCCCTTTGGCACTGCTTGGTTACCCCCAGCCCCATGCACTGGAGGAACTGGGGAGGGGCAGCATCTCCAGCTCTCAGCCAGATGGGGAGGATCTGGCCCTGCAGCAGCGACTTTCCCATCCCCTTGGTGCTGCAGTGGTGACAGAGCCACGGCTGAGGCAGGAGACATGTCCCTGGTGCACGATCTCCAGCTGAGACCTTTTCTTTTCCTCTGACCAGCAACAGAAGGGCATTGCTGCCATGCAGAGCGACATGGCAGAGCTGTCCAAGTCTGCTGGGCTCTTCGAGGTGTCGGTCCCAGAGTACAAGCAGCTCAAAGCATGTGCCAAGGAAGTGTGCTTGCTGAAGGAGCTCTGGGACATGATTGTCCTGGTACGTACCACAGTCCAGCATGACAGGGAGGGAAGGAGGAGGCAGGAGCATGGGAATGTGCTGGGCTGGTCAGGTTTGAGTTCCTGAAACCCAGCATCAACAAACAGTAGCTGCCAGTAGCCATCTGTGGACAAAATCAGTGACTGGGAGCACTGGTTTTCAGTACTGGCCTCTTTGCCCCGGGGTGTGATGCCCAACACTGCTTCCAAGCAAGGACTCAACAGCAGAGAGCTGTTGGCAAGTGTGGGCGCTCGGTGCAGGCACCCTGTGCTATCTGGGCATTGCCAGACATAAGTGCGAAGTTGTATGTCCTCTGAGAGGTGGGATGAAAGGTGGGATAAAACATGGACCAGGTCTGCTGGTGCAGGGGCTGTGCACCCCAGTGTGTGTGCACTAGTGTGCAGGCAATGGGCATGGGGTGTGCACAAGGTGTGCAGGTGCTGGGTATGGCACTCTTCATCCTGGGCCGGAATGCTTCTGCTAAGCACACATCCTGTGAGCACACACTTCCTAACTCAGGTTAACACGAGCATGGAAGACTGGAAGACCACGAGGTGGAAGGAGATCAATGCTGAGCAGATGGATATGGATTGCAAGAAATTTGCTAAAGAAATTCGGAGCTTGGATAAGGAGATGAGAAGCTGGGATGCGTTCACAGGGCTGGAAAGCAGCGTGAAGAACTTGATGACCTCCCTGCACGCCGTCAACGAGCTGCAGAACCCAGCCATCAGGGACCGGCACTGGAGGGAGCTCATGCAGGCAACTCAGGTGCCCCCAGCCCTCCCACCCTGCCCTGACTCAAACCCCTGGCCTAGGAGGCTCCTGAGATTGGCCTCCATCAGGGGGGAAGCGTGCAATCTGTTTGAAAAGCTACAACAGAACAACATATCTGGGGAGGGACTTTTTAGGGTGTCAGGTAATGATCGGACTAGGGGGAATAGAACAAAAGTAGAAATGGGTAGATTCAGATTGGATATTAGGAAGAAATTCTTCAGCATAAGGGTGGTGAGACACTGGAACAGGTTGCCCAGGAAGGTAATAGAAGCCTCATCCCTGGAGGTTTTTAAGGCCAGGCTGGATGTGGCTCTGAGCAACGTGAGCTAGTGTGAGGAGTCCCTGCCCATGATCAGTGGGGTTGGAACTAGATGATCCTTGAGGTCCCTTCCAACCCTGACAATTCTATGATTCTATGTTTGTGCAGGGTGTTAAACATGGGTGTTAAACGTGGGTGCTCAGCTGGGCAATCTGCTGGGCTATCTCTCCATGGAGGGGAGTCCATGCCCTGATGGTGCCAGTTCTGCTCCAGGTGAAATTCACTATGTCCAAGGACACAACCCTTGGGGATCTGCTGCAGTTGAACCTGCACAAGTTTGAGGATGAGGTTCGTGGCATCGTGGACAAAGCCGTGAAAGAGTCAGGGATGGAGAAGGTAAAAAGCACCTGGCTGCTGACCTTGCTTTGCTGAGAGCCCAGCTCTGATGCAGCTCTGTGGCTCTTAGCACTCACGTTCTTGCTCTTGGGGGCTGGAGTCCACCTTCAGCATGCCACCCGTGGAGCTTGCACCTCCAGAGCAGGAATGTCTATTGCTGGTTGCTTTTCCACAGGGTCTGGGACTTGCTTCTGCAGAGTCCAGCTCATTTCTCATGCCTCTGCAGGTGCTGAGTGCCCTGGACACCACCTGGAGCACGATGGAGTTTGAGCACGAGCCGCATGCCAGGACTGGCATCATGCTGCTCAAATCGGATGAAGTCCTCATCGAGACACTGGAGGACAACCAAGTGCAGCTGCAGAACCTGATGACCTCCAAATACTTAGCCTTCTTCCTGCAAGAGGTGTCAAGCTGGCAGCAGAAGCTGTCAACCACTGACTCCGTTATCAGCATCTGGTTTGAGGTGCAGAGGACATGGAATCACCTGGAGAGCATCTTCATTGGCTCCAAGGACATCCGCAAGCAGCTTCCAGAGGACTCCAAGCATTTTGATGCTATTGATGAGGATTTCAGAGTGCGAAGCCTGACCCAGCCCCTGGCCTCTGAGGTCTCTCTGCCACTTTGGGTTGAGCTGAAGCATTTTCCCTCTTGCAGGAGCTAATGGCTGACGCAATGAAAACTCCCAACGTGGTTGAAGCCACAAACAAGCCTGGGCTCTATGACAAGCTGGAAGAGTTGCAGAAGAGGTGAGGTTTGAGTCATTCTGGTGGAGTCATTCATGTGGAGAGACTCCACTAGCTGGTCAAGGGCCAAAGGAAGGGTTTGGTTTCTGCCAAGTGGGTCTGTCTCAGCATGACTAGGACTTAGCAAAGAATAAAGACTAACAGCAGCGGGGTTCAGTGCAGGCTTCTTCCCTGCTCTCTGTCAGATTGGCACGCTGCGAGAAGGCATTGGCTGAGTACCTTGAGACCAAACGACTGGCTTTTCCCAGGTTCTACTTTGTATCTTCAGCAGACCTGCTTGATATTTTATCCAATGGCAATGAGCCAGCTGAGGTAGGGCTTGTGCGTGAGGCATGGAGGCAAGTCCTGTGTCTCCTGCACGCTAAACTGTTGCAGAAGGTTTAAAACATTTTTCATCCTAACAGTCAGGACACCACCACTGGTGCCCCCTTCTCGGGGACTTAGTGCCCTGAGAGCCATGTGGGAGGTAACCCAGGTGGTGATTACATCTGGGTGGGGTCACTGAGCTCTGTGTGCCATTGTTCCCAGGTGTCCCGTCACCTGGCAAAGCTGTTTGACAGCCTGGCTAAGCTGAAGTTCAAGATGCGTCCAGACAAGAAGCCACTGAAGATTGCCTTGGGGATGTTCAGTGGGGAGGAGGAGTACGTCCCTTTCCACAAAGACTGTGACTTGTCTGAACAGGTCAGCTGAGCTCCATGGTGCTGGGCAGGATGGGGACAAGGATGAGCCTCTTGCTTGTTGTGCATTAACAGCCTGGAGCAGTTGTAAAAGGCAATTGTGAAGCCTTTTAGCCAAAAACCACTTCAGAGATGGGATCTGCTTTGTGGGTGTAGAACAGCACAGGGGCACAAGCAGCAGCCTAGAGCACAGTCTGATGGGAATTGGCTGAGGGAACTGGGATTGGCTGAGGGTCCGGAGAAAAGGAGGTTCAAGGAAGACCTTCTCATGCTCTATAACTGCTTGAGAGGAGGTTGGAGCAAGATGGGAGCCTCTCTCTTCTCCTAAGGAACAAACAAACAGGACAAGAGGAAACAGCCTCAGGTTGCAGCAAAGGAGGTTTGGGTTGGACATCAGGAAAAATTCCTCCCTGAAAAGTTTGTGAAGGCCTGGAACAGGCTGCCCAGGGCAATCCCCATCCTTGAAGGGATTTAAAAGACACATAGATGTGGATCTGAGAAACAAGGTTTAGTGTTGGACTTGGCCACGTCAGGGTCATGAAGCCAGACTGGACTGAGCTGGGGACTGCCTGCTCAGAGTGTGCTGGATGTGACCCTCCAGGTGGAGATCTGGCTGAACCGGGTGCTGCGGACAATGCGCTCCACTCTGCGCCACCTGATCCCCGAGGCGCTGCTCACCTACGAGGAGAAGCCACGGGAGCAGTGGGTGTTTGACTACCCAGCACAGGTGGGAGCTGCTGCGTGGGGCTGGGCTGCCTGATGGCTCTGTTAGCTGAGGTCCAAAAGAAAGAGCAAGCTCCCTGTGCAAGCACCTGCCCTGACTTTGGTGCCAAATTTTGCCCTGCAGGTTGCTCTGACATGCACCCAGATCTGGTGGACCACAGAAGTTGACATGGCCTTTTCAAGGCTGGAGGAGGGATATGAGAATGCGATGAAGGAGTACAACAAAAAGCAGGTTGGTCTCCCTAAGCCCTGACCCAGAGTTGCTCCTGCAACCCTGCTATGCTTCGAAGAGCTGAGGTTCAGGGAATGGGCAAATGGTGATGTTTTTCTGTTCATCATTTCTGTCCTTGCACAGATTGCTCAGCTAAATGCACTGATTTCACTGCTCATTGGAAACCTGACTCCTGGAGACAGGATGAAGATCATGACAATCTGTACCATCGATGTCCATGCCAGGGATGTTGTGGCCAAAATGATCCAAGTGAAGGTATTCCTTACAAGAGGATATTTCTGCTGCTTCATGTTTTGGCCATTCTGAGCCCAGATCTCCTGTGGGTTTATTACATTCCAATCTTTTCAAAGTATCCCAAGTGCGTGAGGAAACCACACGTGGGATGACGTTTAGGAGAACACAGCTGGGGTGAAATGAGGCTGGGATTCAAGGAAAGATAGATTCAGGAGCTTGGTGGAGCTGGGAGCCTCTGTGCAGGGCTGTGCAACTTGGTCAGTGGGCACAAGGTTGGCTGGGCCAGGTGAAGGGACAGTTCCCACACAGCCCAGCCTCACACAGGGACCTGTTTCCATGCTCTCCTTATGCATGGAGGTCCTGACACGTCTGTGAGCTCCCTGTGCTGGCGGGTCCAGGATGGGCAGCACCGGTGCCTGCCTGCCCTCTACACCTGGCCGCTCCACAGGTGGAAAATGCGCAGGAGTTCACCTGGCAGTCGCAGCTGCGGCACCGCTGGGACGATGGCAGCAAGCACTGCTACGCCAACATCTGCGACGCGCAGCTCCGCTACTCCTACGAGTACCTGGGCAACACCCCGCGCCTGGTCATCACTCCCCTGACGGATCGGTAGAGGCCCTGCCCCCTGCTCCTCCCCCTGCCCACGCCGACCTCATCGGCTCCGGCACTCTGCTGGCACCGCTCAGCCCTGATGCCGCTGCCCCTTCCACAGGTGCTACATCACCCTGACACAATCTCTCCACCTCTACATGGGGGGAGCCCCTGCTGGCCCCGCAGGCACTGGGAAGACAGAGACCACCAAGGACCTGGGCCGGGCAGTGGGCATAATGGTTTATGTCTTCAACTGCTCCGAGCAGATGGACTACAAGGTAGAGCATGGGAAGTGGGACCGTGGCACCGAGGTGAGAGCCATGGAGTGTCCACTCAGACAAGGTGGGCACCACTGCAGCCTGCAGCTCCCCCAGTTTGGTTGTGGTGTCCATCACCCATACCGTGAAGCTGTTCCTCTCTTCCTGGCATGGCAGTTGGCAAAAAACACATTGGTCCAACAGCAGCCCACGGTGCCATTCTGTGCTCCTCAGCCCGGGGCCAGCTCTTGTCCCTGGAAGCCCAGAGGGCTGCTGGCACTTCCCTAGGGAACAGCACAAGCCACAAAAGCATGAGCAGCTCTCAGCACTCGAGTTTTCATAGCAAATCCCACACTGCAGCCTCTGTGTAAGAGCTCAGGGTCTGAAGCCCACCTCTGCTGCTTTCCCTCCAGTCCTGTGGCAACATCTACAAGGGCCTCGCTCAGACTGGTGCCTGGGGATGTTTTGATGAGTTCAACCGCATCCTGGTGGAGGTTCTGTCCGTGATCGCTGTGCAGGTCTGTGCTCCCCATACAGACTGGTGGCAGCAGAGTGCTGTAGGGGCTGTAAGAGACTTCCCAGTTCTCTTACTGGACATTGTCACAGTTAAAGCTGACTTTGCAAGGGAGGATTTGCTGTTGTTGTTTCCACTGTGTGATGTTCCACCAAGTAACAAGTGAGAAAGCAAGAGGCTTTGAGTTGTCAATGCTGGGCTAATGATTGGACTTGATGATCTTAAAGGTTGTCTCCAATCTGGGCCATTCTGTGAGTCTTTGATATGTTGGAGACTCTATATGTTTGGAGACTGGATGAGGCACTTGGTGCCATGGTTTAGTTGGTAAGATGGTGTTGGGTGATAGGTTGGACTTGATGATCTTGAAGGTCTTTTCCAACCTGTTTAATTCTATTCTATTGGGACACAAATGGAGGGGAAGCAGAGTGGTACAGGGCCTTGGGGCACATTTAAGATCCCACACCCCACCTGTGCCCTATCCTGGTGAGCTGTCACATTCCTGCTGGCTCTGACATCTCTGGGGACAGGGCACCATGGTGCCTAGTGAGACACTGGTGTAAGGTCAGCTCTTCTGCTCTTCAGCCTGGAGATTGCTCTGCTGCCATGGCCTCAGCAAGTTCCTGGTGTCATTGCTGAAGACACAGCTGAATATCCAAGGCTCGCTTTCTGTGGGTGGGTGGTGAGGGCGAACTGGGAGCCACAGAGCTGCCGGCACTGACACTGATGTCCGCTGGCCTGCCAGGTGAAATGTGTCCTCGATGCCATTCGTGCCAAGAAGAAAACGTTTAATTTCCTTGGAGAGACGATCTCTCTGGTCCCATCGGTTGGGCTGTTCATCACCATGAACCCAGGCTACGCAGGAAGGACAGAACTGCCTGAAAACTTAAAAGCTCTGTTCAGGTACCTGCGGGCAGCCGGTCGGTGTGTCACTGGGGTCGTTACAGGTTTCCCTCTGCAGGAACCCACATCTGCTACAGCCTTTGTTAGTGGTGTGTTCTGGTGACCCTAGTGTCAGGGAGACCCTGGCACCCCAGGACAGCCCTACTCAAAGCTCTGAAATGGTCAGAGGCTGGGAGAGCTGGGCAGCTCAGCCAGGGGAAGAGAATGCTCAAGGTGTCTCATTGCCACCTTCAGCTAAACCTCCCATTGAGAACAAGGGAAAAAGTCAGTCAAGCACTGGAATGGGAGGCCCAGGGGTGCTATGTGATCTCTGGTTTTGGAGGAACTCAAACTGTGACTGCAGAAGGCACAGAGTGACCTGATCCAAGATGAGCCCTGCTTGGAGCAGGAGGCTGGAGAAGAGTCCTCCAAAGACCCCAGCTGGTGTAAATTGTTGCCTGGTTCACTGTTGATCAGAGCAGCAGGGAGCGATCCATATTTGAAACCTGGGGGCAGGTTCCTGCTGGCTGTGGAAAGGTGAGGGACATATGGTCACCCCTACACAGCCCTGCTGACCTGCTGCTGCTTTTCTCCAGACCCTGTGCCATGGTGGTCCCCGACTTTGAACTGATCTGTGAAATCATGCTTGTGGCAGAAGGCTTTATTGATGCCAAGCTTCTAGCAAGGAAGTTCATTACTCTGTACACACTCTGCAAGGAGCTCTTGTCTAAACAGGTAACTTAACCCCATCACATGGTTCTTGAAGACGAAACAGTTAATTTGCATTCCAGACCTGATGGACAGTTTAAAATCCCTCAGCTGGCAGTAACACACTGACTTCAGTTCCATGTAGCTCAGCTGGACAAATTCCTCTTTCACGCTGGTGCATCATATGGCATATTTCTGCCTTCTGGAAGAAATCAAGCCATCTAAAAATAGAACAGAATATAGCCAGTGAAGATGAGAGCATCCAGTTATGACTCATCTCAGCAGAAGTGATTTCCAAGGACTCAACCTTGTGGCTGACCAGGGCTGGTCTTATACCTAAGCTCACTCTAAGTCTGCTCTGCTGGACACTGCTGGGCTAACCTGGGAGTGGGGTGATGGATGTAGGTGTTCCTGTGCAGTGTTGTTTAAAGCAGTTCTCTCAACAAAGTGGGGTTGTAACACTTTGCTGCCTGTTGGCAGGACCACTATGACTGGGGGCTGAGGGCTATCAAGTCTGTACTAGTGGTCGCAGGCTCCTTGAAGCGAGGAGACCCTGGCCGCGCCGAGGACCAAGTTCTGATGAGAGCTTTACGAGACTTCAACATCCCCAAGATTGTGACAGATGACTTGCCCATCTTCATGGGGCTAATTGGAGACCTGTTCCCAGCCCTGGACGTCCCCAGGAAGAGAGATCTTGACTTTGAGAAGGTACAAGTTTAGGCACAGCACCAGTGCCAGAGACATCCCAGTGCCAGCAGGGTTCAGAGGCTGAAAGTCCATTCTGGGGGTGGCTGGCTCATCTCTGGGGTCTTACTGAGCCTGTGACAGCCACTGGTGGTCAGTGCCTGCTTTCCTTCCCAGATCATTAAGCAGTCCATTCTGGAGCTGAAGCTGCAGGCAGAGGAGAGTTTTGTGCTGAAGGTAGTACAGCTGGAGGAGCTGCTGCAAGTGAGACACTCAGTCTTTGTTGTTGGCAACGCTGGCTGCGGAAAGTCCCAGGTAACAGCTAAAGCATTCCTGAGGACACAGATCTTCTCCTGCCCTGGCTGAGCAGATTCCATGGTGTCCCCTGTGTATGCAGACACCTGGTTTTATCCAGAACTTTCCCAACATGGGTGTCCAGGCCAGGGTGCTCCACAGTGGGTGGTAGCAAGGCTTTGTGCCCCTGACCATGGGCAAAGGCTGCTGAAGGCTGCAGCTTGGTTGGTTCCCCTCTCCACAGGTGCTGAGGTCACTCAACAAGACATACAAGAACATGAAGAAGAGGCCTGTCACTGTGGACCTTGACCCAAAGGCTGTGACCTGTGATGAGCTGTTTGGGATTATTCATCCATCCACACGAGAGTGGAAGGACGGTGAGACACCAACACTTGTGAGCAGCTGCTTACCCCGGGTGAGAGCTGGCCACAGCTGGTGCCCAGGCTGTGTCTGTGTAGTACTCTGCCATGTGCTGATGGAATGGGGAGACCTTTCCTTGGGGCTTTTTGCTGGAGGGTGAGGGAGAAGGAACGTGTTTCAGGGAAGCAGCCAGTCCCATGTGCCCCACCCAGCAAATATCCCATTCATGTTTGACCAAACTCACATCTCTCTCTGTGGGGCAGGGCTGTTTTCTTCAGCCATGCGTGACCTGGCCAACATTACACACAAGGGGCCCAAGTGGATAATCCTCGACGGGGATATTGACCCCATGTGGATCGAATCTCTGAACACGGTCATGGATGACAATAAGGTTGGTGCCATCACACCCCACGAGTTTCGCTCACTCCTTAGCTCAAGCTGGTCAGCTTGTATTCATGCCTGGGCCCCAAGATCAGGACCTCCCTCCATGTGAGAACCTTCTGCCAGGTTCTCACCTTGGCCAGCAATGAGCGCATCCCCCTGAACCCCACCATGAGGCTCCTCTTCGAGATCAGCCACCTGCGGACGGCCACGCCGGCCACCGTGTCCCGGGCAGGGATCCTCTACATCAACCCTGCAGACCTGGGCTGGAACCCGTGAGCACAGGGAGGGATGGGGTGGGGATCTGGGGCAGGGTGGGGCGGGAAGGGAAGGGATGGGTTTGGGGTAGGGTGGGGCAGAACAGAGTGGGGTGGGGTGGGGGGGGTGTTGGCCCCCTGTGCACTCACCTGCAGCCTCACCCATGCCTCCCACAGCATTGTGACCAGCTGGATAGAGACAAGGACAGTGCAGTCCGAGAGGGCCCATTTAACAGTCCTCTTTGACAAATACCTGCCAGTGTGCCTAGAGAAGCTCAAGTTTGGATTCAAGAAGATCACCCCTGTCCCTGAGGTCACAGTGATACAGATGGTGTTGTACCTGCTGGAGTGCCTCCTGACACCACAGTCCGTCCCAGCAGACTCACCCCGGGAACTCTATGAGCTCTACTTTGTCTTTGCCTGTGCCTGGGCCTTTGGTGGGACCATGTTCCAGGACCAGGTATGGCTGTGGGAGAGGCCTGTCCATCTCCATCCCTTGGCTGCATTCCTTTGGAAAACACTAAAGCAATGGCATTGGCCAGTTCCTGAGTTTTTCTGTTTGGCTCCTCCCAGCTCGTGGATTATCGCCTGGAGTTCAGCAAGTGGTGGGTGGAAGAGTTCAAAACCATCAAGTTTCCTTCTCAGGGGACAATTTTTGACTATTACATTCATCCAGACACAAAGAAACTCATGCCCTGGACTGAAAAAGTGCCAGATTTTGAGCTCGATCCTGAAGTCCCTTTGCAGGTATTTCTGTTTCCACCTTTCATTTGCTCATTAGTCCAGGGTCTTCCCTTGAGCAACCCTGGGCACAACTCCACACCTGAAGTGTGCAGGGATTTGGGCTGGCTCTGCCACTCTGCCATGCAGGCTGCCAGCACCTGGCAGACCCCACAGTGTAACAGGGTTCTGCTTTGTCCCATGGAAAGCCCAGCAAGAGCTGCAGGCTGCAGCTCTTCTCTCGTCATTTCAGATTAACCTCTGGCTCCTCAGAGTCTCCTGAAATAATGACAGCTATGACCTGAATGCAGACCTGCACTTTAACCCTTTATCTGCACATCTTTGGAGATGCTGTGCTGGGGAGGGAGAGGGTGTCAAAGATGTTGGGGAAAGGGAAAGGTGCCACAGCTGAATCTGGCCTCTGCATTGGCTCAGCAAAGTCACTGGGGACAGTTTCAGGTGCTGTGCTGTGCTGTTCTGGTTTCCTAACTAGTTTTTCTGACAGCTCCTATCCTTGGTCAGAAAGTCTTTAGCATAACCAGATGCTTAACACCATTTGCTTTAGAGAGGGACCAGGTTTGTACAGCGCATCTTTCATTAGACCATCTGGCACTGCCAGGAGAACCAGGCATGGCTCCTGGCACACTGCCTGCTGCTCAAGTGGGATATCCCAGCTCTGCCTGCAAGCATCAGCTCCGGCAGCAAGAGCTGAGGTCCAGGGACTGAAGGAGTGATTTCCCCAGGCCTCCGTGGTGCACACAACTGAGACCATTCGCATTCGCTACTTCCTGGACCTGCTGATGGAGAAGCAGAGGCCAGTGATGCTGGTGGGGAACGCGGGGACAGGGAAGTCAGTCCTGATGTGGAACAAGCTGGAAGCACTCAGCACAGATGAGTACCTCGTGCAGTCTGTGCCCTTCAACTTCTACACCACCTCGGCCATGCTGCAAGGTAAGACTGGCTCCAACTGGCAGCTAGACCTGCACTGGCCTCTGCCACACAGCCCTGGGCATTGCTGCACTGCCCACCAACCACTCCTCTTGCTGCAGCTGTCCTTGAGAAGTCCCTGGAGAAGAAGTCAGGGAGGAATTATGGTCCACCTGGCACCAAGAGGCTTATCTACTTCATTGATGACATGAACATGCCAGAGGTGGACAAGTATGGCACTGTGGCACCACACACGCTCATCCGGCAGCACATGGACCATGGGCACTGGTGGGTGACAGCCAGAGGCCCCTATTGTAGGGTTTCAATGACCCTTTGCCCAGCAAACCCATGCTATATTGGCTTCTTTTGCATCACCTTGGAGGCCCCAGCCTTGCTATGCCCATGCTGCCTCCTGTGCCATGCTGCCAGTGGAGCTGAGCCACCCATTCCTCCCCAGCCCACTCATCCCCAGAGCTGTGGGGAAGGCTTTGGCAGAGGAGTAGGAAAGCTCTCTGCTGGTGACTCCAAACCCCATCCAAAGCAAGAAGCCACACTGCCAGTGCCAGCAGGGAAGCCCCAGTGGGAATCCCAGTGCTGGGCAGTGCAGCATGGGGCCCAGGTGGTGGGAAGGGGGAAAAGGTGACAAGGTGCCAGCTGCAATGGAGGTCTGGCCATGGGGTATGGGAAGGGCCCCACACAGCAGTGCCAAGAGTAGTGCCAGGCTTTGGCAAGCACAAGGGAGAGGGGGATCCCTGCTCCTGGGTCCATGGGGCATAACCAGACCAGAGGAATCTACCCCTGTGGAAAGTGTCACAGTGCTGGTTCCTGCACAGGTATGACAGGACCAAACTGACCCTGAAGGACATTCACAACTGTCAGTACGTGGCCTGCATGAACCCAACTGCAGGCTCCTTCACCATCGACTCCAGGCTGCAGGTACACAGGACCCACAGGCACTGTGCCCCAGGCAGTCCAGAGCCTGGAGCTGGTGGGATGGGGCTGGCAGCGTCAGCCCTTGCAGGGCAAAGCTCCAGCTGAATTTTTGTCCCTCACTGCAGCGGCACTTCTGTGTCTTTGCCATGAACTTTCCTGGCCAGGAGGCTCTGCTGGCCATCTATGGCACCATCCTGGCCCAGCACCTGGCCCTGCAGCGGGTGCCACCAGCTGTCCAGAAGCTGCAGCCCCAGCTGGTAGCAGCGGCACTGGGTGAGCCCCTGTCATGCTATAGGGTAGGGAGGGTGGCACATGGCAGTATCAGCCCCTGGGCAAGATGCCCACCCCCACTGGCACCAGGAAATCCAACCTCACCACTAGTCCTCCCCTGGGAGCCCCACACTGCACCTCCACATCATGGCACCATGCAAATGAAACCTCAGCTCCTCCCTTCCTCCTACTCATGCAGCTTGTGTCACTAGAAACTGTCAGACCCAAACCTCAGCCTTGTCCTCCCTTCGGAAGGTCCTGGTGGGGAGAACAAGAGAGCTCAGAGATCCCCCCAGAAGCTGCAGTGGTCTCTGGGGATCTACCCTCCCACTTATCCCTGTTTCCTACCAACAGCTCTCCATCAGAAGGTCACCTCCACCTTCTTGCCAACAGCCATCAAGTTCCATTACATCTTCAACCTCCGGGATCTCTCCAACATATTCCAGGTAGTGGGAGAGCTGTTCCCTCTAAAACATCTTTATTCCTTTCTTTCCTTCATGCACCCCTGCAGTGCAGCTGTACATCTCCACAAAGTACCACAACCTTTTCCCAAATCCAACCTTTCACTTCAGTTCTGAGCAGCTTCAAAAATCCCCCAGGGACTGAGGGATTCTTGTCCTCCTCAGGGTCTGTTGTTCTCCACCCCCGAATGCCTGAAGTCTCCTGTGGACTTGGTACGCCTCTGGCTCCACGAAGCTGAGAGGGTGTATGGGGACAAGCTCGTCAATGAGAGTGACCAGAAAGGTTTTGAGAAGGTTCTGGGGGACACCTGCAAAAAGTCTTTTGCTGTAAGCTCTGATGAAATTTGAGGGAGCCCCTCAGCTTGGTGGGGCTGTGCTGCCAGGCTGAGCTCCCCAGCAGTGGCACAGGCAGCAGTAGCCTCTGGGTGCTCCTCGGCTGAGCCCCATGGCTTCATTGTCTCTCCCAGGAACTCGGTGAAGATCTGATGTTTGCCAAGCCCAACATCTACTTCCACTTCACCCAGGGCATGGGAGAGCCCAAGTACCTGCCAGTGCCCAGCTGGCCAGCTCTGAACAAGCTGCTGGTGGAAGCGTTGGAAAGCTACAACGAGGTGAACGCTGCAATGAGTCTGGTGAGTGCCCTGTGCGGGCAGCTCTGTGCCCGGGCAGCAACTATGCCACAGAGCTGCAGCATCGCTCCTGCTGGGGTTTGTGCATCACAGGGCATTTGCTGCCTTTCCTGCTGTGCATCACAATTGACCCTTCCCCTCCTGTCCCCTCCAGGTGCTCTTTGAGGATGCTCTCTCCCATATTTGCAGAATTAGTCGGATCTTGGAGTCCCCCCGGGGCAACGCGCTGCTGGTGGGGGTAGGGGGCAGCGGGAAGCAGAGCCTGGCACGGCTGGCAGCATACATCAGCAACCTGGAGGTGTTTCAGATTACGCTGAGGAAAGGCTACAGCATCCCAGACCTGAAGGTGACAGCAGCTTTCCCCCCAGCCCAGCACCACCTGCTTACAAGACCAATCCTGTGAACATGGAGCAGTGCCAAGCACTGCAGTGGTTCTGGTGCCTAGGGCAGGAGCACAAGGCTCTGCTCTCCTCTTGTCACTGTGCCTGTGCACCATGACCTGCTCAAAGGTGTTTCTGAACACCTACTCTGAGGGACTGTGGTGTTTCCCCATCAGGGATGGGTAGGAGACGCTTGTGAAGGAAGACACAATTTGTGCAGCCCTGGCAGACAGCCTGGAGACAAACAGCCAGCACCCAGCACTCTCCCAAAGGCACCTTCCCAAAGGCACCTTCCCAAAATCTCCTTCCCAAGGGCTCCTCCCCAAAGACTCCCTTCTGGCTTCCCAGAATGGCCCCTGAGCCCCAGGCTTTACTTTGGGGAACAGCTCAGGGTGTTTGAAGATGGAGGATGATGGTTTCTCTCTCCTGCTGCAGCTGGACCTCGCCTCCCAGTACATCAAGGCAGCTGTGAAGAACATGCCCACAGTATTCCTGATGACAGACTCCCAGGTGGCTGAAGAATCATTCCTGGTCCTAATCAATGACTTCTTGGCATCTGGGGAGGTGCCAGGGCTCTTTCAGGATGATGAGCTGGAAGATATTATGAGTGCCATGAGGCCCCAAGTGAAGATGCTTGAGTTGCAGGATACCAGGGAAAACTGCTGGAAATTATTCATAGAAAAAGTCAGGCGGCAGCTGAAGGTGGGTGCTCACCAGAGGGGAGCTTTGCCTTGCCTAATCCCAACCCCACTTGCAGACAGGCTGCAGGAAACTGTGGGGCTTCATTAAATGGTGGTTGGCCTAAGTGAAGGAGGTTTCTAGAGGCTTCCCAGCCAGTGGTGCACCCCCAGCCCAAAGGATGCAGGTCTTCATCCCCATTTATTTATCTCCCTTGGGGCAGGGGGTGGTGAGCAGCCTCCATGGCCATGAGCTGCCACCAGGCTGTGCCACTGGGATGCTGATGTGGGCACTGTGCTTGGCCACTGGCCACAGCCACCCAAACAGGTCCAGAGGCAGCCCTGACCCTGCTGAGAGGTGCAGAGTTCATAATCAGACCATCTCCCACACACTGGGGAGTTAATGGGTGGTAGACAAAGTCCTGATCCTCAGCAGAATGTGCACAGCAATGTGAAGCCCACAGGGATACTCCTAGGGGCCCATGTGTGAGCTCACCCCCGACAGCAGGGACACTGCTCAGCAGTGATGTTCTGCCCCAGGTCATCCTCTGCTTCTCCCCTGTGGGCTCAACCCTGCGACTGCGGGCGAGGAGGTTCCCTGCTGTGGTGAACTGCACAGCCATCAACTGGTTCCATGAGTGGCCAGAGGATGCACTCGTGTCTGTCAGCAGCAGATTCCTGGAGGAAACAGGAGACATCAAGGTGAGATGGGACCTTGGCTTGCTGCATGCTGTAACTGTGCTCAGCCCTCAGCCTTGGGTGGATGGACCAATGGGGCTGCTTTGGGCCCTGACTTTGCTGCTCTCTTTGTTGAGATGTGCCCAGGGATGGGGTCTGGTATGGCCTGGAGGTGCTGGGACAGTGAACTGGGGATGGGGGCTGGGGTAAGCTCACAGCTGGCTCTAGGGCTGGAGCAGGTGAGGATGAACCCTTCCTCGTTCCCTGTTTGTCCTTAAAACACCACCACAAACAGCAGCCTGGAAACAGCAGCTTCTCCCCAGAGCAGCCCAGGTTAGCCCTGGGGGATTAGCACTAGCAAAAACCAGAGCGGGGCTCCAGAACCAACATCCTTCGTGCCAGGATCCCTATTTAATGCAAAGGGAAGCTTTGCCCCCTGGCCTCTGGGCTGGATGTGGAAGGCTGGGTCTCACCCCATCATTTCACTGCATCTGTGTGGTGCAGCATTTGAAGCTGCTTCTGGTAGAACATCTTCACTCTCTGTGCTCCTGGCGCAGCCTGAGGTCAAGGTCTCCATCAGCCGCTTCATGTCCTACGTCCACGTGAGTGTTAAGGAGATGTCCAACACCTACCTGGCCGTGGAGAGGCGCTATAACTACACCACACCAAAGACCTTCTTGGAGCAGATAAAGCTCTACCAAAACCTGCTGTCGAAGCAGCGCAGTGAGCTCACAGGCAAGATCGAGAGGCTGGAGAAAGGGCTGATGAAGCTGCAGAGCACAACGTCGCAGGTGACTGCCCACAGCACCACATCCTGACACAGGGTGACAGGAGGAGAGGCATCCCCACGGGATGGGCAATGGTGGCTGTGAATCACAGAATCATAGAATTGTTAAGGTTGGAAGGGGACCTCAAGGATCATCCAGTTCCAACCCCCCTGCCATGGGCAAGGACACCTCACACTAGAGCAGGTTGCTCACAGCCACATCCAGCTTGGCCTTAAAAACCTCTGGGGATGAGGCTTCCACCACCTTCTTGGGCAACCTTTGCCAGTGTCTCACCACCCCATGGTGAAGATTTTCTTCCTAACATCCAATCTGAATCTATCCATTTCTATTTTTGTGCCATTCACCTCAGTTCTATCACTCCCTGACATCCTAAAAACTCCCTCCCCAGCTTTCTTGTAGCCCACTTCGGATACTGGATGGCCACAATAAGGTCTCCTTGGAGCTTTCTCTTCTCCAGGCTGAACAACCCCAACTCTCTCAGTCTGTCCTCATAACAGAGCAGCTCCATCCCTCTCATCATCCTTGTGGCCCTTCTCTGGACATGTTCCAGCACCTCCAGGTCCTTTCTGTGATAGGAACTCCAGAAGATAACAAGCTAGGGGCTGTGAAGTCCCCAGGCCACACTGAGGCACCACTGGGAAGGGCTTGGCAGGAGCAATGCTCTGATCTTCTCTGTTTCTCCTCCCATCAAGGTGGATGAACTGAAAGCCAAGCTGGCTGTCCAGGAGGCAGAGCTGAAGCAGAAGAATGAGGATGCAGATAAACTGATCCATGTGGTAGGCATTGAGACAGAGAAGGTCAGCAAGGAGAAAGCCATCGCTGATGAGGAGGAGCTGAAGGTTCAGGCCATTAACAAGGTGAGTGGTACTGAACCGATGCCCACTGCACTAAGGTCCAACACAAGACAGGGCAGCGTGAGCTCTGTTGGCTCTGGGTAACTGCCATTCACCCCGTCCTGTGCCCTCACAGAACGTGGCTGAGAAGCAGCAAGCCTGTGAGACCGACCTGGCAAAAGCAGAGCCAGCACTGGTAGCTGCCCAGGAGGCCCTCAACACACTCAACAAGGTGGGTGATGCCTCGGTGGGAAGAGGGGACCCAAGTGGTGCCAGCACCCCTGTGCCCAGGCGATGCTCAGCTGCCCTGTGGTTCCTTCTCAGAACAACCTGACGGAGCTGAAGTCCTTCGGGACCCCACCGGACGCGGTGGTGAACGTCACAGCAGCTGTGATGATTCTGACAGCCCCAAAGGGCAATATACCAAAGGATAAGAGCTGGAAGGCAGCAAAAGTCATGATGGGAAAAGTAGACACTTTCATTGACAACTTAAAGAAGTTTGACAAGGAGCACATCCCCGAGGCCTGTCTCAAGGCATTTCAGTGAGTCCATGGCCGGTTCCTGCCCCCTTCCTAGCCCCATGCCATCAGCCTGTCCTGGACAGGACATCCCAGAGACCCTCATTCAGTGAGGTTCCACAGGCAGGAAGTGGGATCCAGGTTCCTGCTCTGCTCTCCCACCCTGCCACCCATTGGGAAGAGCCCAGGGAGGAGTGAGATGGGGCCATCAGCAGCCACAGTACAGCATCACGGCACTGTGTGTTCTCCTGTTCCAGGCCCTACAGGTCAGACCCCAGTTTTGATCCAGAGTTCATCATGTCAAAGTCAACAGCTGCTGCAGGTCTGTGCTCCTGGTGCCTAAACATCGTCCGCTTCTACGAGGTGTTCTGTGAGGTGGAGCCCAAGAGGAAGGCTCTGGAGGAGGCCAACGCTGAGCTGGCAGAGGCACAAGAAAAGCTCAGGCGCATCAAGGACAAAATTGCTGTGAGTTATCCCCCACACACACACCCCCCCAGGCTAGGAGCTGTTTGCCTTGGCTGGTACCCATGACCCCACCAGCTATTTGTCTGCCAAACAGGAGCAAGAAAGATTTGTGTCATTTGTATCACCTGGAGCCCAGGTGCTCCAAGAGCTGTGTGGTCACAACAGAGGCTGCTGCAAAGCTCTCCTGGCCTGGCAGCTCCCTGTGACTGTGCTCTGGGCAGGAGGTCACTGTGGATGTGTTGTCTTTTGAAGGACCTGAATGCCAACTTGGCAGCTCTCACTGCAGAATTTGAGAAAGCCACAGCTGAAAAAATCAAATGTCAGCAGGAGGCTGATGCAACCAACAGAGTCATCACACTGGCAAACAGGTACCCTGCAAATGCTGGCTCCAGAGGCACCAGGACTCTACTGCTCCCTGGCACTGCCATCAGAGCCCCCCATGTCCTACCCACATTAAAAAATCCCAAGTATGAATTGGGCCAGAAATTCAGGGGGGAATGCAGCCTTGGAGCCAAGCACAGGGGAGGGCAGCCTACCATTCAGGCAGAGGTGGGTTAATTCCAAGGGCGTTTGGTGATGGCCATCTACTCTGGGGCACCATGGTTAAGTCCCCATCTGCCTCACCCAGCAATGAGAGTGGCAGCACCACAGCAGGCAGCATCCCCTTTGCCTCCCCAGGCTCATCGGGGGCTTGGCATCTGAAAACGTCCGCTGGGCTGAGTCAGTGGAGATGCTCAGGGAGCAGGAGAAGACAGTGTGTGGAGATGTGCTGCTGGTCTCTGCCTTCGTGTCCTACGTTGGCTACTTCACCAAAAAGTACAGGAGTGAGCTGCTGGACAAGTGGTGGATCCCCTTCCTCAGCAGGCTGGAAGTGAGTGGCCACAGGTCCTGTCCCAGGCTGCCTGGGGCTGCTTCCTCCCATACCCACTGCCACCAAGGGGCTGCTGCTCCTTTGTGGCCAGGCCCCCAATGGCCCCTCCCCGGCAGGTGCCCATCCCCATCACCCCAGAGCTGGACCCCCTCAGCCTCCTCACCGACTCTGCTGATGTGGCTGCCTGGAGCAACCAGGGGCTGCCCAGTGACCGAACGTCCATCGAGAATGCCACCATCCTCTGCAACACCCAGAGGTGGCCCCTGGTCGTGGATGCCCAGCTCCAGGGCATCAAGTGGATCAAGAACAAATACGGGGAGGAGCTGCGAGCCATCCGTCTGGGCCAGAAGAAGTGAGTCAGGGGCTGGGGGCTGTCTGCAAACTTGGGCTGGACCACCCCAACCTTCCCCTGCCAGGGCACCCATGTCCCACATCTGACTCAGGGTATCTGAGGGTAGCAGCACTGATGGAGCACCCAACACCTCGATGGGCTCTCCAGGGGCCAGGATGGGTCCTGCTGAGGTGCAGCAGCTGGCAGTGTTTGCCTGAGCTCACCCCAGGCCTCACTTGCCTGCAGCTACCTGGACACCATCGAGCAGGCAGTGTCTGAGGGACAGACGCTGCTGATTGAGGACGTTGGTGAGACAGTGGAGCCGGTGCTGGACCACCTGCTTGGCAGGAACACCATCAAGAAGGGCAGGTCAGCTCACCCTCTGCTCTGGTGCCAAGGAGTTTCACCTACACTGAGAAAACACTGCTGCCCTAAAATGCCAATTTGTGCCCCTTGCATGACAGCTGTGGGGGCTGACCCTGGCCCTGCCCACATCCTGCACTTTGCCCTGCTATTTCCCACGGAGGATATTTGAGGCTGATGTGATGTTTTGGAATCTTCTGGTCTGCAGAGTCCAGTTTGTTTAGTGGTTTAAGAGCATGGCCCCTTGTGTACCTGCAGTAAGGTGTGATCAGCTGGGAGGGTTCTCTTGGCAGACACAGAAGCTGTTCTGTGATGGGGATTTTAGGGGGAATCCCATGCCCCACTTGGTGCTGCCAGCCCTGCTGCAGGCAGTGTTGCCTTCCCCAGACACCACCAACCTCCCCTGCCATGCTGCTGGCTCTGGTGAGGGCTGATTCCCTGGAGCTGCAGGGACAGAGCTCAGGGGCTGCCAGGGAGGGAGCTGCAACACCTGCCTTTGTATCATGGCATGAGCTCAGAAGCTGTGGTGGGGCTGCAGGCAGGGCAGCCACCAGCTCCTTCTGCTCCTCCTGCCTTTGCCCTGCTAGGGCTGTTTTGGATGTTCTGTCCTTGCTATGGACCAGAGAAACACATCTTGAGTGGCTGGGAATAGCATGTGGGTTGAGGGCTTGTGTCTGTGATGAGTTACTGCTGAGTGTGCATACATTTATTAGTTTAATTAACTGAACAGATACATTAAGATAGGAGATAAAGAAGTGGAATATCACCCACACTTCCGCCTCATTCTGCACACCAAATACTCCAACCCTCACTACAAGCCCGAGGTGCAGGCTCAGTGCACCCTGATCAACTTCTTGGTGACCCGGGAGGGGCTGGAGGACCAGCTCCTGGCTGCTGTGGTGGCCAAAGAACGTCCAGACCTGGAGACCCTGAAGGTAAGAACCCTCTGCTGGCGAGGCAGCAGCAGAAAGCAGCCTGGAGAGGCTGTGGTTGCTCTGCTGGGAGGAAGCAGCAGGACGTCACCTCTGCGAGCTTGCTGCTGCTTATTGAGAGCTCAGTGACTGCCAAACAGGGCTTTTATCTGCATGGGCAGCTGCATGTCCACCATTCCCCTGAGGAGCCTGGCACTGCCACGGGCACGCTTGCTGCTTCACCCTGCAGGTGACAGCATATCCCAGGCCGGGCCACCTCCACCCTCCTCTTGCTTTGGCACTTCGGTGACATGATGAAAAACATGGGGACTGATGGCAGTTTCACCTCTTGAGTGATGTCTCTGGGTGCTGGGCTTGTAGGCAAACCTCACAAAGAGCCAGAACGAGTTCAAGATCAGGCTAAAGGAGCTGGAGGACTCTCTGCTTGCCAGACTGTCTGCTGCCACGGGAGGGTTCCTGGAGGACACGGAGCTGGTGGAGAACCTGGAAACAACGAAGCGCACAGCCATTGAAATCGAGGAGAAGGTAAGGGAAGCTGTCCTGGTGCCTGTGCTGCAGTGCCACAGACAGCAGGAGAGCTCTCCTGGGCCACAGTGGGCACTCAGCAGGAGGTTGGATGCCAGGCTGCTGGGTGCATCCATCTTCATGTGCATCCAGGTGAAAGAAGCCAAAGTCACCGAAGAGCAAATCAATGTCGCTAGAGAAAACTACAGACCAGCAGCAGAGCGAGCGTCCCTTCTCTACTTCATCCTGAGTGACCTCAACAAGATCAACCCCATCTACCAGTTCTCTCTTAAGGTAGACCTGGAGCAGGAGGGGAAGGTTGGGGGGTCTCGGAGATGCAGTGTTCTGGTGTTGATGCTGCTAACGAGCACCCAGCCCAGCCACTGAGCTGCCGCTGGGCTCTCCCCCAGGCCTTCAATGTGGTTTTCGAGAAAGCCATTCAGCGCACAGCCCCCAGTGAGGACATCAAGCAGAGGGTCATCAACCTGACAGATGAGATCACCTACTCTGTCTATGTGTACACTGCTCAGGGACTCTTTGAGAGAGACAAACTCATTTTCCTGGCCCAGGTCACCTTCCAGGTAATGTGCACACCTCTGGGGCTTGTGTAACGCCGGATGTGAGTCTATGCTGGTTTAGAGAGGTCTGTCTCTTACATCTGTGCTGCTGGATGCTCAGCAGCTTCTTGCCTGGTGCTCAGCCCCTCACGTTGAGGCTGTGTGTGCCAGGGTGACTATGACTTTGTGCTTTCAACTTGGCAGGTCCTGGCACTCAAGAAAGAACTGATCCCAGTGGAGCTAGACTTCCTTCTGCGCTTCCCTTCCAAGGCTGGCGTCACATCCCCCGTGGACTTCCTGCAGCCTCAGGGCTGGGGTGGCATCAAGGTTGGTTGATAGGGTTGCCCACTGTGCCAAGGTGATGACAACACAGCCCATGGTGTGGTAAGTTCAGGTGCACCTGCAGCACCTGGGAGGGTGCACAAAGCCCTTCATCCTCTGTGGCCAGTGAGACCCATCATGTCCTGGCTCCTGACAGGGACTTTGAGCACAGAGGTCCATGCTCGCTGCTGGGATCAGCTGACCAAGCCTGCTCAACTGCTCCCATTCCTCTGCACATCCTGCTCACCCCAGGGGCTGAGGGGAAGTAGCTGCTCACACTGGTGGGAGGGGGCAGCTGGCAAAATTGTATTCCAGCAGTATTTTTGACTGTCAGCATTCCCTGTGTGCCCAGCTCCTCAGTTCAGGGGTGTCCAAGCTGTGCCACACCAGCCAACACACAGCGTCCCAGATTCACCAGGCATCCTTGGCAACCCAGGGGTGTCTCAGAGGGCAGCTCTGGCAGCCTGCCTGGGCTGGTGGAGCAGAGTTGTGGGACCCCTCAGGGCCCAGCTGCAGCACAGCACACAGCTTTGTGGGGACCTCCCCAAAGACTGGGGGTCCCTGAGGGCAAACAGAGCCCAGAAGTGATTTGATCCTTTGCTGTGGGACCTGAAGGTGCTCTCAGAAATGGAAGAGTTCAGGAACTTGGACAGTGACATCGAGGGCTCAGCAAAGCGATGGAAGAAGTTTGTGGAGTCTGAGGTGCCAGAGAAGGAAGTGTTCCCCAAGGAGTGGAAGAACAAAACAGCCCTGCAAAAGCTGTGCATGCTGCGGTGCATGCGGCCAGACAGGATGACCTACGCCATCAGGTGTGCTGGGCAGCTGGCACCAAGCTCTCCTGGCAGAGCCCTGTGGCCTCACCACACCAGCAACCACAGCTGCTCCCAACTCCCATGATGGTTTTGTTTTCTGCAGGAACTTTGTGGAAGAGAAGATGGGGAGCAAGTATGTGGAAGGAAGGAGTGTTGAGCTCTTCAAGGCGTACAAGGAGAGCAGCCCCTCCACACCCTTGTTCTTCATTCTCTCCCCTGGTGTTGACCCACTGAAAGATGTGGAGGCCCTGGGTGAGCTGCTGCCCGCTCCCTGGCTGGCATCAGCCCACAATGGCTGTGTGTGGCTGCTGGGTGGAGCTGCACACAGCCTCATCTTCATACTGACTCTAACCAAAAAAGCATCTCACACCCTGGTGCTCTCCTCCTCTCTCCAGGCCAAAAGCTGAACTTCACCATTGAGAATGGGAGGATCCACAACGTGTCACTGGGGCAGGGCCAGGAGGTCGTGGCAGAACAGGCACTGGAGGTGGCAGCTGCACAGGGCCACTGGGTCATCCTGCAGGTGAGTGGTGGTCCTGCTGGCCACCAGGCACATTATGAGGCTGCAGCCCTGCTGGCAACCAGACACACCAGGGCTCAGTGACCCCAGGCTCCCCCAGCCTGGGCATCCCCATTGACACTCAGGTGGTTTTTTGAACGGCTGAAGCTCAGTGGGGTGTTTGCAACTGCTCTGCTACCCCATCCCTGTGCACTGGCTGTCACATACAGTCTCTGTGCTCAGCCTACACAGTGGCCAGGTCCAGGCTTGTCCTTGCTGGGGGAAAAGCCAGAGGAAGGGAAGGGACTGAGGGCAGTCCCACCACCCAGCTGTGGGAAGGTGCTGTGCAGGAGCAAAGAGGGTACATGTAGGGCTCAGGGAAAGAGGGGTGGGGGGAAACAGGGGGAGTACAGTGCCCATCACTCCCTGCAGTAACACCAGCAGGTGAGGGCTGAGATATGATAGCTCCTTACCCTCGCTGCACCGTCATGGGCAAGGTGGAAGGCAAGGGGACATCTGGGACAGACAAACCTTTGGTGTGCACCAAACTCCACTGGCTGGCACCAAGGGAACTGGAGAGGGGCCCCAGAGTAGGATACAGGCAATTGAAAGTGGAAGCCAAAAGGGTGGGAGGCCACCCAAAGAGGACAATAGCCCTGCAACAAGGGAACAGGGCACACACACAGAGTGGCAGTGACACTACCTGGGTGAGTTGGGTGTCCTCAGGCTGAGAGCTGCCATGTCATGCTGCACCTGCTCTCTGCAGAGCCACAACAGGAATTTAGGGGGGAGAAGTGATTCCTGAGGTGGTATAGCAGTCCAAAGAGTGCAGGGGGCCTTCTGTTGCAGAACATCCACCTGGTGGCACGGTGGCTGGGGACACTGGAGAAGATAGTGGAGCAGAACAGTCAGGGCAGCCACGACGACTACCGAGTGTTCATGAGCGCAGAGCCAGCCCCCACCCCTGAGAGCCACATCATCCCTCAGGGGCTGCTGGAAGATGCCATCAAAATCACCAACGAGCCCCCCACGGGCATGTATGCCAACCTGCACAAAGCCCTCGACCTCTTCACCCAGGTACCCCCACCCCGCTGCCTGCTCTCCCCTACCACCACCACCCCCCTGTGCACAAGCCAGCTCCTTCCAACCATTTTGAGTCAGTTATCCCTGGGACATCACTCAACCACAGATGATGTGCTAGGAGCCAGCACACCTCCAGCATGTCCTCCTGAGGTGGGGGGGGCAGAGCTCCCCATTTGCCAGGCTGTGATTTGTGGGTGGCCAGAGCTGCCTCAGGGTCCCAAATCCGGGTGTGGGGTTGAGCTACTGGAGCCTTTCCCAAAGCTGAATGCCGAGCTGCTGCAGCTTGATGCCACCAAGAAGCCACCTTGACTGTCTGGGGAGTGTGTGTGGATTCCTGATTTATTTATTTTTGTGAATGGGTGCAAAAATTAACCAATTCACAAATGGTTAGAAGATAATTTTATGCTTTATTTTTTAATAACCTCCAGGTGTCCTTGGCCATCATCTGCTAACTTTCTGCAACAGAAGGAGGGCTGACAGCCACATTTGCTCATTCTCTGGCAAACCCATTCACACATTCCCATTTTAACTCTGCTGCAGGACACATTGGAGATGTGCAGCAAAGAAATGGAGTTCAAATGCATCTTGTTTGCCCTCTGCTACTTCCACGCAGTGGTGGCCGAGCGGCGCAAGTTCGGCGCTCAGGGCTGGAACAAGTCCTACCCCTTCAACAACGGTGACCTGACCATATCCATCAATGTCCTTTACAACTACCTGGAGGCTAACCCCAAGGTGAGGGAATCAGAAAGTGACCAAATCGCTGCACAGGACACACCACAACATCAACTCTTGTTATAAACACTCAGCAGTTTGTTGCACAAATGCCTCCTCTTGAAGGAACAGCACCCTGCTGCTGGCCCTTCTTCAGCTCCTCCCAGGGAGCTCTGGCCTGTGAAGGTGCAGAGTCCTCAGTGTGGCTGAGCTGGGTGCACAGAGGGTGTTCAGCCTGACCTGGCTCCCCCCTCGGTGCTTTGCTGGGTTGGTTGGGTAAATGACTTTCCACTTAAAAAGGCAAAGCCTGTCCCAGTAATGAAAGTGTAGGAGCAGGACTGAGGCCTCACCTTTTGGAGAGTTGTGCTTTTCTCTGGCCTCACAGATGTGATCAGTGTTGATCTGAATAAAGAGGGGATGACAGGGGTTCAGAGCCCATCCTGGGACAAGGTGAAATCTTGGGTAACCACAAGAGACACCTGAGATGAGCTCAATCTGTCACCAAGGATCTGCAGGTCCAGGGTTTGTCACCTTCCTGGACTTACTTGGGAACTGTTGCTCCCTGAACCCCCAGTTCTGTAGTTGTGTGCAGCTTCCCTGGGCTGCAGGGCACTGGTGGGGAGCCATGCAGGAACCTCTCCTTGAGGTGAGCCTTTCCTTGCAGGTGCCATGGGATGACCTCCGGTACCTCTTTGGTGAAATCATGTACGGAGGGCACATCACCGACGACTGGGACCGGCGGCTGTGCAGGACCTACCTGAGCGAATACATCCGCGTGGAGATGCTGGACGGGGAAGTGCCCTTGGCTCCAGGGTTTTTGACCCCTCCCAACTTGGACTACAAGGTAAGAAAGTTCAGTCCAGTTTTGGGGTCCCCAGCTGAAGAGGGACAGAGATCTACTCATGAGAGTCCAACGAAGAGCTACCAGGGTGACTGAGGGACTGGAGCACTGCCCTGTGAGGAGAGGCTGAGAGCCCTGGGACTGTTTCTTCTCAGAGAAGACTGAGAGGGGATTTAGTTAATATTTATAAATATCTGAGGGCTGGGTGTCAGGAGGGAGGGGACAGCCTCTGCTCAGTCTGTGTGGGACAAGGGGTAATGGATACAAACTACAGCACAGGAGGTTCCACCTCAACATGGGGAGGAACTTCTTCACTGTGAGAGTCACAGAGCACTGGAACAGACTGCCCCAGAGAGGCTGTGGAGTCTCCTTCTCTGGAGACTTTCCAGCGCTGTCTGGATGTGTTACTGTGCAACCTGTGCTGGATTCTATGGTCCTGCTGTGACAGCGGGGCTGGACTTGATGATCTCTGGAGGTCCCTTCCAACCCCTAGCATCCTGTGCTCCTGTGAACACTGCAATTTGCTGTAGAAAACCACTGCTGGGTTGAACGCACGCTGGTCAGAGTTTCCTCATGCTAACCAACAGGGAATGTAGGGGGGGGAGGGGGGGAAGGTTTAAATCCCCTGGAAATATGCAGAACGGCTGAGAAAATAATTCCTGTGGCTGGGGTGGTGTGAGGGAAAAACTTAGGTAAGATGTGAGTGAAAAACCATCTTGTATAAGCAGCGTCAGCCAGCTGTGGGGCACCACCAAAAAGCAATGAGGTATTTTCAAGGCTGGCACAGAACTTCTCCTTGGTGTCCAGGGCGAGGAGCAGTAGACATAAACTGGAGCACAGGAGGTTCCACATAAACACAAGGGAAAAAAAATCTTCACTTTGAGGGTGGCAGAGCACTGGGCCAGGCTGCCCAGAGAGGTGGTGGAGCCTCCTTCTCTGGAGGCATTCAAAACCTGCCTGGATGTGTTCCTGGGTGATTTAATGTGGGTGATCCTGCTCTAGCCAAGGACTAGATGATCTCCAGAGGTCCCTTCCAACCTCACCACGCTGGGATCCTGTGAGAACTTGGGCTCCTTTGTACCTATCTGCTAATCTAACAGCAGCACCTGCCCTGCACTTAGGGGTACCATGAGTACATCGATGAGAACCTGCCCCCGGAGAGCCCCTACCTGTACGGCCTTCACCCCAACGCTGAGATCGGCTTCCTGACCGTCACCTCCGACAGGCTCTTCCGGACGGTGCTGGAAATGCAGCCCAAAGAGTCAGATGCTGGAGGAGGCTCAGGTGTCTCCAGAGAGGAACAGGCAAGTGAGGTTTTACACTGAAACACTTCAGAGGCTGGGAGAGGACTAGGTGGTGAGGACAGCTATGGGCCCACACACAAGGGACAGGATGTGACCTGCAATGCTGCCTTTTGTTGGCGCAAGATAATAGAGATGTGACTCTCACCCAGGACCTCATGGCACAGGCTGTCAAGGCTGTGAGCCTGGAGGAGTACCAAGGGAAAGAGAAGGGGTAATGGGTACAAGTTACTGCTGGGGAGGTTCCAATTGCAATCCAGAATAAAATTATCACAGTGGATACTGGAATCATCTCCCAGGGGAAGCAGTGGATTCCCCTACATTGGTCAGCTTTAAGACCAAGTTTCAAGGGTGCTGGGCCAGCTCCTTTCAACTAGACTATTATCTGGCAAGGTTGGCCCAGATGATCCTTGGGGTTCCTTCCAGCCTGGCATACTATTATTCAGCTGCTGATGGCACAGAGCTCATGAGAAATGCTGCAGCCTGTGCTCAGGTCTTTATTTAAGTCTGTTTGCATTGGTTTCTCCATGACCAGATTCTCCTTTCCACTCCAGTAACTGCCAGTCTTTGGCATTGGTGATGTAATTGAACATAAGCAAACACTTCACTCTGCAGCTGCTGAGGCAGCAGCACAGCTGTCACAGCCCCAGGGCAGATGGAGCAGTGGCCACAGCTGCCTACACATCCCTGTGTCCCTCGCAGACCCCTCCCCTCTCCTCCTGCATCACTGCAGCCCCCAGGCAAGCAGACACAAGTCACGCAGGTCACAGCCATGAGCTGCTGTGAGGAAGCCACCGGGTAAGGAGCTGGGGCTGAGGCACTGCCCTGGCAGTCTGTGTGTAGCCTCCATCTGAGCATGTGCTGTTACACAAGTCAGCAGCACTCAGAGAAAGGGGTCAAGATGTGCCAGGGGCACAATGTGGCTCACAGGCTGCGTCCTCAACAGATGGAGCAAGCCCAGCGATTCCCATTCCCCATGGCAGCTACTAAAAATACACATCTAACACAAAAAAATACAGGAAAGTAGCCTTCCTCCTGACTCCCTGGATTTTACCCTTGACTTTCACTGCCTCTGTGGCTTCAGTTCTTACCTTCTTGGCTACAGAAAAAGAGCTGCAGCTTTTTAAGATCCAAGAGCAGCTAATGAAAGAACAGAGCATTGGTAACAGAGGAGGAAACACAGGGAAACAGGAGGCCAGAAAAGGAGATCTCTTACTAGGTCATTAACTGCTAACCCACTGCATTTTCCCTGAGGTAAGAGCAGTTCTGTGGGCTCTTCTTTCCAGGTGAAGTCAGTCCTAGATGAGATTATGGATAAGCTGCCAGAACCATTCAATATGATGGAGATCATGGAGAAAGCAATGGAAAAGACCCCATATGTTGTAGTGGCCTTCCAAGAATGTGAAAGAATGAACATCCTGACCCATGAAATCAGACGCTCCTTGAAAGAGCTGGACTTGGGCCTGAAGGTACAGTCGGGGGGCTGCCTGGAAAGCCTCTGTCCCTACCAAACACCTTCCTGTGATGTGCCAATGGCTGCTGCTCACTGCAGCCCTTGTCCCATACAATACCCAGTGCTGGCTCCAGCCAGGAGGTACCCAGCCTCCTGCTTCCTGAGGAGTTTCCATCAGAATCACTTTGTTCAGATTCCACTGCACAGCTTTCCTCTGTTCTCCAGGGAGAGCTGACCATCACATCAGATATGGAGGAGCTGGCCAATGCCCTCTTCTATGACAGTGTCCCCGAGTCCTGGATGCGCTACGCCTACCCTTCCCTGCTCAGCTTGGGAGCCTGGTATGCAGACCTGCTCCTTCGGATCAGGGTGAGCAGACCTCTGGTGGAAGTTAACACTCAGGGGACCATGGCTACCACACAAGACCAGGAATCACCTCCAGCAGTGCACAGTGGTTAACTGGTTTATTTTTCAATATTAAAGTAAGCAGTTTGAAGTACCTGAAAGGGCTGGTTACTCCCAAGGAGGAGAGCAGATGATTGAGAAGGGTTCACCATTAGAGAATATCACTGGTTCAGAAGAGCATTAGCCACCCCCCACCATAACTTTCCATGTCCCAGAAGGAAAAAAAATACATTTAATAAAATAATCTATTGCAAGTGTGGCTTTGTTATTTCAAAAAATAGCAGCAGTACTTACTGCAATCCAAATTCATGGTTTAAATGTCAGGGCTGCAGTGGAATCTGCTGTTTATTCCTCAGAGATCACCTCCATCCCAGGCTCCCCATCTAGAGGATTACCTGGAGCTCACATCAGTTCTTTGTACCATCAAAGCAATATTCTACTACTTGAAGGCCATGCTTTGCTCTGAAGTACTTTGCCGGTTTTCTTTTCCAGGAACTGGAAGTCTGGACAACAGACTTTTCACTGCCTGCAACAGTGTGGCTGGCAGGGTTCTTCAACCCCCAGTCCTTCCTCACTGCCATCATGCAGTCCATGGCCAGGAAAAACGAGTGGCCACTCGACAAGATGTGTCTCTCGGTGGAAGTGACCAAGAAAACCCACGAAGATGTAAGGGCTCCACCCCGAGAAGGCTCCTATGTGCATGGATTATTCATGGAAGGTAAAAGACTGCATTTTCTATGAGATGTTTCAGACAAGGAGAAGGCCCAGTTCAGCCTTACAAACCCCTGCAAAGAGGGCAGGTGCTGGTACTCGCTGGCTCCTGTGACCCTGAGCAGTGGAGCCGCGGCTCCAGCCAGTGTCAGGGACACGCCAGCCGAGGGCAGCACCCGGCCGTTTTCCAGCAGTTTCACACCCTGGGACCTGGGGTTTGGAAAGTCAGATTGCAGATCCCCAACCTGAGAACTGGGCTGAGGTTCAGGGTTCTAGGGAATAAATGTACTACACTCCTATGTGACGTGCAAGTAAGGCAACCCAGGAAACCCAGAACCTAAAATAGCTGCTGCTAAACAAGGAGGGGGAAGGAGATGGCAGAGCAGCACAGGGTGCACAGACCACACAGGACAGCTTAGCATAGTCCCACCACAGCCAGGTTCTACCTCCAACTCTGCAGCTTCCATGCAAACCCAAGCTGAAGGGATGAGTGGGGACAGTTTATTGAGACATCCCACACACGGTAAGGCAAAAACGCATTCAGGAATCACAGTGAGATGAGAAGATATCAGCCCCATGACCACCAAGCCATAGCCACCCAGTGTTCACGCTCCATCCTGCTACAGCAGCTCCTTCCCACCCATCAGTAGTTGTGAAAACAACCCCTCCAAGAGACAAAGCTGGTAGCTGGTACCCTGACAATCTGCTACCGCCGCAGGTGCACGCTGGGACATCCCCTCCGGAGCGATCGCCGACGCTCAGCTGAAGGAGCTGACGCCCATGATGCCAGTGATCTTCATCAGAGCCATCCCTGCTGACAGGCTGGACACCAAGAACGTCTATGAATGTCCTGTCTACAAGACACGGATGCGAGGGCCCACCTACGTCTGGACCTTCAACCTAAAGACAAAAGAAAAAGCTGCTAAGTGGGTCCTGGCTGGCGTCGCTCTGCTCTTACAGATATAAAACCTTCAGGGCCCGTGAAAAACAGCAAATGCTTTTAACTTGCAAAGGAAAAAACACTCCAAGTTGTGTCACTTAACCCAAGGTTGATTGTCCCAGAATTACTTTAGCAGAAGTATCAATAAAAACAGTGCTGGAACTGCTGTCGTGTGCAGACTGCTCTTAGGCCACATGGCATTTTTCATGATGAATGCTGGTTTCAGTTGGTGGTTTCTGATAAAGTGCTGGTTGGGAGCCAGACCACCAAAGGAAGCCAGACAGAACAACTGCATGCAGCTATCCGGATTCCTTCCCTTCTCACAGCTCTCTCTCTTTCCACACATATTTGTCTGATGGCTCAGAGCTAACTGTGAGCAGAAACTCATCCAGCCATGTGCACAGCATTCCTGAGTGGACGCAGGGATCTGCTCAGACCAGCCAGGAGGAGGAAGGCACACATTTGGCCCAGCTCACCAACACAAAGGAAGTCCAGCTGCAAAGAGATAAACCTCTGAGTATGTTTCTTTCCATTTCTAGGTCACAGAACATCCTCTGCTCTTTTCTTGGATGGGGCCTTGAGGGACCTGACCTAGTGGAAGGTGCCCCTGCCCATGGCAGGGGGGTGGGAAGTCGGTGATCTTGAAGGTTTCTTCCAACCCAAACCATTCCACAATTCTGATTCTTTCCCACCAAACAATTTGCATCAGCAGTTACACCTATTAGGGTGATTAGAACTGCTGTGGCCACCTTGCAGAAATTGATGTCTGTCCCTTTAGCAAGAGTTAATTCTAAAATACAGTTGCATACAACTTCCCTCACAGCTAGTGGTAAAAGAAGGCACGAAGGGAGGCAAGCAGAGCTGCTTCTTCCTTTACAAAGCAGAAGCATTTAGAATAAATTACTATAAAGCTTCACACTTAGGTTTCTGATGCCTGAGAAGGCTGAAACTCTTTTTGTTGGCAATCTGAGAGCAGAACACACTGCATATACTCCACCAGTGACTCTCACAAAGCAGCCCAAACCTGCACTCAACACCTCTTTATCTGGCTTCTCCATCAGCTTCTCTGCAGGACCTGTGTTACAGTTTGAATCTCACACTTTCAGCAGTTAACATCCCCAAATCACCTGAGCACCTAAAGTCCTCTCATGCCCACTCCACAATTCATGGAAGACACTTGTAACACGTCATAGCATGAAGGAGCCAGGTACACAGCCCCAGAGATGGAGGCCATGTTTCTGTAAATAAAACTTAAGTGTGAACACCCAGCATCAAGGGCACACATGTGAGTGCCAACTGCATGGGCTGTGTGCGCAGGAAAAACCTGAGAGAGATTCCATGAAGCTCAGAGGGGCTCCAGTTACTGGGCAGTCAAACTGCAAGGCAAATCCAGGACACTGGAGGAAGCAAAACAGCATAACCAGCTGTCCCTGGTAACCAACATCTACAAGGTTAAAGCAAAGCACTGACCAGGTAAAAAGATTAAAAGCAATTTAAATACTCCAACATTTTCTATCAGCTGGTCATGATAAAAGGAAGCACAGCCCTTCTCCACAAAACCCTGAAAGGGACATTTCCAAAATGGAAGTTTCAGTTCTATTCATGGGAAATACCCTTGTATGTGTCTCCTCTACTGACCTGCCAGAAATCCTAGCAGAGGAAACCAAATACAGACCCTGAGCAAGAATTCCAGTCAGTGTCAAGTACTTCAGAAGGAGAGAGATGCCTGTTTCTGACTCACATCACCCATGTTGCCATCATCCATCTCTTCCACACAACAAAGAACACTCTATTTACTAACTACAGTCAGTGCTAGACAAACCCCCCAGAAGAATGGCAGAAAACTCACCCAAAGCAGCAGCTTTTCTTCTTTCAAAAGAAATTCTTGATCAGAGGCGTTACCAGCTTCACCCACAGCTTCACGTATCGGTTTGGCTGCTCGAATGTTGATGGTGAGACCACACCTGAGCAGAGGTAAAGCTGCTCCTGCTCCTGTGGAGGGAAAGAGACATCACCCCAGTAAATCTCTAAGGGATAAACTCTAAAATAGCCTTTCAGAAATGCAAGCTCCTTGGCCAGCTCATCTGCCAGCTCTCTCAGCACCCTAGGATGGATCCCGTCTGGTCCCATGGACTTGCGGGGATCCAAACGGCTGAAAAGATCTCTAACCGCCTCCTCCTGGAACAGAGGGAAACTATGCTGCTCCCTGGCTCCTTCTCAAGCTGCGCCAGGGGAGGTTTAGGCTGGAGGTTAGGAGGAAGTTCTACACAGAGAGAGCGATTGCCCATTGGAATGGGCTGCCTGAGGAGGTGGTGGGGTCACCATCACTGGAGGTGTTCAGGAGGAGACTGGATAGGGCACTTGGTTGCATGGTTTAGTTGATTGGGTGGTGTTGGATGATAGGTTGGACACGATGATCTTGAAGGTCTCTTCCAACCTGGTTTATTCTATTCTATTCTATAAAATTGGCCATGGACCTGCTAAAACAATGCACCATTTCTGCCACAAGCCCTTGACCTAAGACTTTGATTTCATGCCGTGCAACTCCAGACCAACTATAGCAGCAAGGAGGTGGCACAGGATCTGTCCTTCACACCCACCAGCCACAGCACTCCACCTTTAATGGCTATCAGCATGTTCAGTAACTCAGCCTTGAGAATTAGCAATTTAAACTCTACAAAGAGCAAAGGTTGAAGGTCTTTTGCCTTCTGTGCCCCACAGCTGAGCGAGAGTTAAGCTTCAGTTTCAGAAGAAGCCTCAATTCCTTGCTGTAATTGCCAGAAAAGGAAACCTTACCATAATCTCAAGAGACTGACTGAGGCAGCTCTTTCTAGACACAGCGTTTTCAAATGAATATGCAGTCATGATTTCAACTAAATTACCAGAAACACTTAGGCTTCTCCAGTGAGTGCACACTGCTGCTGGAGGAAATGAACCATCATGATGATAACACACATGATGATAACACATAAAAGCAGCTGTTTGATCAAAGGTAAAAGAGGTTTTTCTTATCAAGGCCAGTCAGGTCTCTAGATTTGCAGGCAAACAAGGAGCAGATCAGCTACTCTGAGTCTGTCCATCATCTTTTTCTCATTAGCTAAGCTATCACAAACAACAGAAAATACTCTGTGCTGTTTACACACAGGGTGGAACACGGGGAAGGAGGAACCAAGCACTGGAAAGTAACACCAAAAAGGTAAACTGACAACAGAAGGGAGACATTTGTGTGCCCAACCAGTCTAATTTTAGAAAGCCCAAATGCTCTAAGAGCTGTAGTCAGCCCAGCTATGAAGATTCTGCACAGTGATCATCTGATACAGAGAGGTCACCTGATTGCTGGAAACAAGACCGGTTCTGTGGAGTTCAGTTCCCTCTGTGGAGCACCCAGAGGTACCCAGAGCACTCACATTTCTTCCCAAATCTCATCACACATTTCTACAATGGCTCTGAATGGTACCTCAGCAAAGTGATTTCATGGCAACGTACCAGTAATGTACTAAACCTGCTAAACAAAGGTCCCAGAACAGTAAACAAACAGCCAATCTCACAATCAGCTTCCAGCAAATGGGGATGGTTTAAAGCCCTTTCAATGTGACCACTGCAGCACTGTGTGAGAAAATTCTTTTGTCATATTTCCATTGATTCTCTCCTTCCATTAGAAACAAGTAGAGGCAAGACATGAATTGAAATATTCAGGCAACTCTTCCAGTAATAGAATTGTTTTTGATTAGATGTACTGTGACTCATCCTGTGGAAGAGCCCTGATGCAACAAGGCAATTCCCATTGATCTTGAAGGCAGCTCTGCCTGCTTATGCCAGGACTCAGCTCAACAGAACATTTTTGAGATCCCCAACAAACTAGCTTGCTTTGTATCGGAGCAGACATCAAAAATTACTTGGGACACTGTGAGTTCCTGCAGCAAGACAGCTGGAGAACCAAACAGGATTCAGAGAAGCAGGAAAAGTGCTGAGCAGTCCAAGCTGCCTAATTTTAAAAAAAGCCCTGAACATTAAACCACTGAAAAATGTTTGTCTCAAGATTATACAATATCATCACAGGATCTTGAATAATAACATGGCATAGAACCTCATGGGCAATCCAACCAGCCCAGGAATCCCCCTCTTGGAGAAGCTCCACTAAGATCCTCTGCAGCCTACGGGAAGCCACCCAGAAGCTGACTGATTGGTGTTTAGATTCCTACAAAGGATTTCCCAAATGCCTGAGAAGCAAAATCCTCCAGAAGTCCAAGGTCAGCAATTCCATAGGCCTGATCTCATTATCCCAGAGCATGGTGTGATCCTGGCCATGCCTAAACGCTGGGGAATAGGGCCAAGGACATGCTGTGTGCTCAGGGAGCAGGGGAGAGCAGCAGAGAGGGAGCAGGGAGCTGTGAGCACTGTCTCTCCACACGCAGCACCTGAGCTCTCCCGACGCTGGAGTTCACTGGGGACAAGTTCCTTCCCGTCACGGCCTGCGCTTCCCAGAACCAGGCGCTTGCAGCAGGCATCTCATCAATAGTCACTTAACTGACAGCTCCCTGAGCCTTCCTGCACTCCAGAAGGTCTTGAATTATTGTAGCTGCAGGTTTTCATTGCAGCTGTGTCCTCAGCATTCCCTGCGTGGCCGGGGCGCACGGCAGCCCTGCTCCCCCCTGCAGTCAGTCACTTACCCGGTGCAGCTCCCGCTGCAGAGCTTGATTTTCAGTCACTATCGCAACCTGGGCCTCCAAGTCCCGATGAACTGATCGATAGCCGAAATTTGGGGAGCCAATGAGGGTGAGGCAGGGAAGGTCACTGCCTGCCAGGTACAGCCAGAGGCCTGCAGGAAAGACAGGAGAGGAGGGATACCATGGAGGCAATGAAATGCCCAACAAAAGGCTTCACTCAGAATGAATCAAATGTGTCAGACTGCAGGGACTACAAAAGATCAGGACACAAAGCAAGCTGCTCACAGATCACAGAATCACGGAGTTGTAGGGGTTGGAAGGGAGCTCTGAAGATCATCAAGTCCAAGCCCCTTGACAGAGCAGGATCACCTGAAGCAGATCACACAGGAATGTGCCTGGGTGGGCCTTCAAAGCTGTTAAGTTAGTGGCTGTTCTGCACCATGGTGTACCTGAGAAACACTGAGGACAGACCAATAGATTTTCAATAAAGGAAAACCTACACCAAGCACCAGAGCAGAGGGCAAACAAGCCAGGCCCAGACAGTCAGCTCCAGAGCTGGAAGCAGCACAGTGCCCAGTGACTAACCCCTTCCTGAGACTACACAAGAGGGTGACATGAAATGACACCTCCCTGCTCTGGCAGGTGAATTCACATGAAACAGACTGGTAAGAGAAGTGCAAGTTGCTACACCCACTCGTCTCCTGGGGAGATACCCCAGGATGAAATGAAGGTTTGCCAGGACACAAGACTCCCAAGTGCACTCCCCACTGCAGTTCACACACAACTTTGCCAGTGCAACAACCAGGGCAAGTGTGACAGAAGCCAGGATACCATCTATTGTCCAGCACACCATCACAGTACAGCAGGAAAGAGCAACTAGAGATGCAGAGGAGAGTCAGGACTGCTGCCAAGGGGAGTCTATCCAGCCATTCTCTGTGTATAAATGGACCCAAGAAGTGTTTCCTCTCCACTTGGCCCATCAGAAGCACTCAGAACAGCCCTGGTAGGTCCCTGAGAGATGAATTATCCCTCCAGCAAGCCACTCAAGACTACAACAAAGAAACCATCACGTAAAAACCACCTAGTCCTTAAAATAGAAGCAGGTTTCCTAACTCAGCCCCAGAGCAGTTCCAAGAACGCCTTGAGTAAGAAGCTGCCGATTCACCGCTGGTTCCTGTAACCTCCTCCCCGCCCCCACATCACACACACTCAGCAGCTTTCCTGCCACTTTCAGTCACCCCCTGGCTCAGGGGGGGCAGTATCCATCCCTCAGTGGCACAACTGGCTGCTCCACAGGCTCAGCCCACCCGCAGCACGGCAGAAGTGCCAACAGAGTGGGCTGTGTGAGCCACAAAAAGCACCCAAGCGGTGCAGAAATTTGGCAAGTTCTGCCACCCAAGAGGATGGCTGCCGGGGCAGGGTGGTGCCGTGGCACAAGGCTCCCAACAGCAGGCCAGAGCTCTGCTTGTCATGTTCCTCACTCTTTCAAAGCAGTCACATGGCAGCCCCAAAGCCTTTAGAGTGTCTCTGGCTTTATGGCCACCTGGCAGGATCTGCTTCAAACAGTGACTCACCTTCCCAGAAAGGGGAAGCGCCATTTCCCAGCCACCATTCAACAGCAGCTTTATCTGGGAGCAAACAGCCACCTGCCTGGCACTGTCACCCTGGCAGAAGAAGGAACCCCAATCCTAAAGGATATACCTGCGTCACTCACAGCATCACAGCCAGAAGGGCAGCAGCAGATAGATGTGCAGGGCTGCAGGTGAAGCCTGCTTCATGGTGTGACACCCAGGAGAGCCTCTCTCTCTGCAAGGACTTGTGAACCCAAGGGCAGTGGTAACCCTGGTGGGAATGCAGCATGGGAAGCTGTGCATGAGGATACAACGTGTTTTAAGTGGAGCTGTAAGAGTTTACAGAATAGCAACCACAGCTTGATCCAACAGGAAACTAAAAGGATGTCCTTTGCCTTAGCCCAAGAAGGAAGCATTAAGGGGCACTATTTGCTGCTAGGGACCTCACGTCCTCTTCCAGGAGCCAGACTCTACAACTGCCCTTCATCTGTCTCCAGGGTTTCCTCCTCTGCCCTGTCCTCTCTTTCATACACTGCATGACTCCTGCAGGAGGAAGCTGATGAATCAAGCTTATGCCAAAGGGCAGAATGTGCCAGAGAAGGGAGCTGAGGCTCATCCTTCCAGCACTCTGAAGAGGAAACGGAAACAAGGCAGCAAACATCTCCAACTGTCCCTCCTGCCAAGCACAGGAGCTGCTGAACAAGACTTGAGTCCTGTATCCCTCTCCAAAAGAAAACATCATACAGCACTTCCAGGAGAAGGCACAGCTGGCCCAGGAAGGGACTGGCTGCCCATGCCTTCCAAGCTCAATCCATGCCAAACCACAAATCCCACTTGGAACCAGCACTGCTTAGCAAGAGGGGGAACCTGCAAACCATGGAACACTTGAGCATGTGCTTCCTGGAAGACAGGCCACACAGGACTTCCCAGCCAGGCAGCACCTCCTCCAGGCTGCCCTGGACTGAGATAAGAGTTTTACTGCTCTGGAGTTACTGGTCTCACTGCAGCAGCAGCACAACACTCAACCGTAGTTTCGACAGAGAGGCAGCCTAGTAACTCTTGTGTTGCTTCTTTCATCAAGAGAACACCTACTCAGCAGCTTTCTCTCCCTGTCACCCCTGACCCTTCTTCTGGCAGCCCAGTGGGAAGCAGGGCTGATAGAGGCACTCCCATAATCATTAACAGCCAGTCTTCTTACAAAAACAACAGGTGAACTCTGGAACAGGAACTGGCCAGAGCCAGGAGGCTGCATCCAGATGAGATATGTGCAGGAAATGCCCCTCAGATGCTGCAGGGCACTGGGGAAACCTGTGTGTTGATTAGTGCCAGATAGGGCACTGTTTCCAGTAACAGAGCTGTCCTGGGGGACCATGAGCCATCATAGGAAGTGACACGCTGCACAGCTCTGCTCCCAGAGGATCAGAGGGACAGAAGATGCTGTGGAACACAGCAAACATGGTACAGCTTGGCCAAAGGCCTGACCATGAGACCAAGTCATTTTGTGAGGGGTTTCACTGGTCACCTCTCCATGTGAGAAGACTGCAAGAACCTCAATAGTGTCACATGCAGTGGATTGCTAAATCAGTTTTAAAATAATAATAACCACCCTCAATTAAGAACAGTTAAGTAGACCTCCACAGCTATTTGCATTACTAGAACCTACTACTGAGCATTCAAATACTTACTCCTGTCTTTGAAGCAAGAGAACATGAGTCAAGGACTGGATTTTCTGGAAGGAAAAATTAGAGACACAACCAGCAACAAGCAGTCAGGGGAAAATTTTCATGCTTTGGTCAAGGTGCCACTGAGCTGTGCAAGCTGCACACAACCTCTCAAGCATGAAAGAATCTGGGGGTCAGCTACAGAAGATCATGGTGGCAGTATTTATTATTTTTGTTTGTTATTAACTGCATTTGTTAAGCAATGCTCATTTCTCAGCAACTTCCCCTCCAGCTGCCTCCAGCTCCCACAAGACACATGAGTGCAGTTATTCACCACCCTGTGCTTTCCTGTATGCCACAAACAGAAGATGGTACAAATTCCTCAAGCCCTACGTCATCCCCAGCAAGACCTGCTGTGTCGCAGACCACTAAGGAGCCACCTCTAGCAAGCTCCCTCCCTGCTGCCACCACAGATCCTGCCCAGACGACCCCAGCACAGCCATGGCTTCTGAAACCGACAGGAGGGATAGGAGAAACTGCATCACAACTGTTGCTGTGATCATAATAAACACACCCAGATGCTTCCTTTTCTTTCACATCACGTTTCACATCAGGGCAGTGCCTTACTGTCACCACAGGGCCAATCCTTGTGTAATCTCTGGGGCTGTATTCAAATCAGAAATCCAGAGGCAAGGCATGACTTTGCGTGGCTGTTCTCTGAGTGATCCAAACCTCAGGGGTTTATGCAAGCAAGATACTGGAACCTTGGATGAGTGTTTTGGAGGCTAAGCCCAGGCTCAGCACCCAGCCAGCTCCTTAGTTGTGCAATCCAAACACGCACAAGTCCTCAGCGCCTTCTGAACAAGCCCTCTTACCTTTGGCATGGAAGGTCCACCCAGCCCTGGAGTACTCCTGCAGCTGGACCCTCTCCTGCTGGTGGAGGTAGCAGACCTCACTGTAAAACTGGCGCTCGATGTAAACGTAGGCAGCAGGGATGGCACCTGCCACCCCTTTGGCACCAAAGAAGCCGTTCACCTCCGGTGAGGCCAGCAGGATGCGATACTCGGCCCTGGTGCCCAGAATGAGGTCCATGTACGCTTGAGTCAGGTTGAAGTAGCCGGTGGTGAGGTATATCCTGGCGTCCCGCTCAGCCTCTGTCAGCAGTGTCTCTGTGACCATCTCATCTATTTGAATCCCAAAAGGTTTCATCTGGATTAAGGGATAGATCCAGGTGTCGGGTTCTGGTTTCAGACCCCCTGATGCTTGAGAGCCTTGTTGGGATATCAAGGAGCTGCCTTGCTGGCTGCTGTGGAAAGTCTTTGCGTGAAGGAGCTCTTGTCGTGTCCTGGCAGAGTTGATCACCTCCATGACCCTTCGATTTGCTATCTCACAGTAAGTCGTCTTGTCTCCTGCAGGAAAGCCACAAGAGATCATGCTTGAGACTTAAAAGGTGCAGAGCTACACATCACCTACTACATAGCAGGAAAAACTACTGCCAGGACACCAGTAAGAAGGGGCTAAGACAAAGACCACACAACTCTCTCCCCTAAGTCTCAAAAATGGATGTTTTAAGGTTAGCAAAGCTCCATTACAGAAGAAAAAAAAGATAAGAAACATAACTAGCAGTAACTTGAAAAATCTGTTGAGGAAGGAAAAGACCATAGCAAAGCTGAACTGGTAACCAAGAATGAACTTGGACACAGAAAATAAATTACTGCCCACACTCTAAGCTCACATCACACAGCAGTGAACAAGGCCAGGACAAAAACTTATGATGCAATCAGCCTGACAGATGCCTCGCTCTGCTCACTTGAATGTTTGTTTTCAGTCTTCCTAATCCAATATTCATTTGGCTTCCAGAACAGACCAGACTACAAATTATTAATTACCAAAAATAGCTCTACATTCATGAAACTTTCAGAATATGTACACACAGTCAGCTAGAGATTAATATCAGAAACAGAAAGAAACTCTCAAGGAATTTAAGCTCTTGTTTAAGGTCATGCACAGCTGTGCCATGAAGCAGCAATGAGACTGTTGCAGAGGAACCTGGAGCCTTTGCACACTCTGCAGATTAGCTGGTGACAGCCACTGTGCAAGGAACACTGACAAACCCAGACTCCAAACTCAAGAAATCCTGATTTTAATAATGGATGGCACAGAAACAAGACACCCCATGGTCTACAGACAATGGTCAGACAATTCACAAATGGATGGAGTTCAAGTCTTCTGGATTGTGTCATCCACCCAGATAACACAGCTCCCTCCTACCTTGGTATGGGTGTTCCATCCCCTCCATCATCTGGACTGTATCATCTCGCTGTAGTTGCAGAGACACATCTCCAATCGCATCCACTAGCTCTGTGAAGAAGTCTGCAATCTCAGGAGAGTCCTGCAGGAGAACATAGCGATCCTGACGATTGGTGAAGTACAAATCACTCAGGTTTGCACTAGGAGAGAAAAAGAAGAGTCGTGTTCCAGAACAGAGTGCAGACGGACGGTCCGGGCCTAGGCTACACCTCTCACTCTGCAGGTAACTGGAATAAAATACAGACTGGCCATTGCCCTTGGAATCTTGAGAAATCTTTTGGTTTATCCTTTTGAGAAAGACTCTCTTTCACATGAGAATCTCACATGGAAAAGCTGTGGTTGCTCTTCCATCTCAGAGGAGCGTCAATACGATCACTACAGAAAGACTAACAAACTTCAGACACCCTGGCAGCAAGCACACCCTAGCTACAGGAACCATGCAAGGACCTGAAGAGGGAGGACTCACCCACTGAGGATGACATTATCATCAAAGAGATAGACCTTGATGTGCTGCAGTCCAATGGTCTCATTAAAACGTTCTGGAATGAGGAGCCTGAGAAGCCCACGCAAGTTTGGAGTGTGGAAGAGGGACACGCGGACTTGCTCGGGAAATCGCTGCAGCAAAGGGATCAGCATCGTTCGAGAATTCTTCCTGCCTGGGAGACAAGCAGGGAGTTCACACACAGGATAAAACACAGCAAGACACCAGGGCTCCCCAGCTAGAGGGTGGTGACAGAGACGGCACCCAGCTCATCTGCAGGCGCTTAACACCTTACCCTCTTCCTTTTCTTTTTCAATCACTTTCATTTGCACTACCTGAGTATTGAAACTGACACCCAGAAGTGTAAGCTGTTACCTGAATGGGTGCTGGGAATAGTCACTGAGCAAGTCTGACTCGACTCAAGCTCCTTAATCATGCCACACCTCACACTGGAGATACAAAAAAAGGCACCAAAAGGTTCCTGATCAAGTGCTGCTACTTCCAACACTGTTTTCCTTTAAAAGGAAAATGCAAGTTGCACAGAGCAGGGTTTGGTCCTTCTTGCTCCTACCACCTCTTTGCAGAAGAAAAAGTATTCAGCCTAAGGATCTGGGAGTAAGTACTGGTATACAAAAGTCCAGTTTTAAAAGGGGTATTGTTTAAGCAAGGAAGTCCAATTGGTCGAGACAAAACCAGTTTACACAGCCTAGCTGTCAAATGAGCCTCAAAAGAAAGCAAGCATTTTAACACCTACCCCGAGATCCCCTGGTGTAGTCAAGGAGAATGGAAACTCTGAGGTTAGAGGATTCTTTGGCTTGCAGGGATTTCTCTAGTGTTTCTTCCAAGCAATCCACCTGCAGAGAGAGATTTCTCTACTCATTACAGAGAGCAAATGAAGCTTGATAAAGGAAAGCGTTCAGCAGCCAGGAGGACGGTGGCTATGAAAGCTTCCACACCCCTCTAAGAGTCGTTCCTACTCACGCAGAATGCTGCTGGTTTAGACTTTGCATCTGTCAGCCCAGCATCCCACTCTGTCAGCTCAAAGTAATACATGAAAGGACTTCAATTTTCCATGCACACCTCCTTCAAGCCTCTGAAGAGCAATTCATTCTAGCAAAGTCCCAACACCATTCCCAAAACACAGATTTGCACTACCAAAGGGAAACCTCAGTAGGAGGCAGTTTTATTCCTTAACTACAAGGCTGTTTGTCACAGGAGAATTCAAATCTTGTGTGCAAGCCCAGACAAAGCCAGGCACAAAACCCTGTGCTGGTCCCTGTACACCTTCACCCCACTGTGGAATTTGCCTTTTAACGTAAGAATCTGGCCACAGTCAGGCTCTGCCCTGAAGGTCTGGGGTAAGGCTTGTGTGTCCAGAGGGAAGAACAGGAGACAGGAAAGACTAACAACATGAAGCAAACATGACCTCTGTCTTAAATGCAGAGAGCTAATACTGCCTCAGCCTACTGTACTTGGAGGACACAACCCAGCACTACCCACGCACAACTTCAACTGTGTTCAAGGAAAACACCAGCAAAATAAAAGTTACTCATGGTCCCACATGATCTTCTGCAAGAACCCTTTGAACATCATGCCAGTAACCTCTAGGAGCCTGACAGAGCCAGGCTCATTATCCCATTAAAAGGTTCAGTATTTCCACAGCTCTGCACCAGGCTTGAAACAGAAACTCCAAGCACCTCCCTTCCAATTTCCTCCCCACCTCACGTGCACGTACACAAATGCAGCCAGGAACCAGGAGAGCGCTCTCAAGGAGAGTGGAAAACACATGTAAAGTGAATCCCTGTATGAAAGGTTTAATGACATTACAAGCTCACAAACTGCACCTCACAGATCCCTCCTGCACTTGCAGGAACAGGAAGCTTAATGCAAAGGCAGGCATTTCCTTTCTGCATTCACTTTCTCCCCTTCCCAAACCTTTTTCACACTCACCAGCTCCTGTTCGAGGAGCCCCGTTCCCAGGTACAGTGAAGCCATCACCACTCGCTGCTTGGCTGTCTTTATCTGCACCTAGGGGTAGCAGAAAATAACTTCAGTGTCACCCTTTGGCCTCTGATCACTTGGGAGGCAAAGATACAGACCGCAGGAGAGCTTGGCTTCCCCTGAGGACAATCACTTTGGCTAAACCATAGCACTGTCAGTGTTGCTCAAGGATGATACACTGTCAGCAAAGATGTAAAACACATCAGCAGCATTGCTGCAGCCAAAAATCAAGGAAGAAACCAATGCTTTCTGGAACACTGAGGAACACATTCCCTGCAGCTAAAGCTATGACATACAAGAGCAGTTCCCACGCAGCAACTGCAGCATGGGGATTGTGTCAGTACTGGCAACCTCAGCTTTAATTCTGCAACTGCTTTAATCTTTTTGTATCCCATCCTGTGAACTAGCTAGAACCTGGAGATCAGAGCTCTGTTCCCTTCCCCTGTGCCCCTCACCAATGCTGCAGGGTGGAGGCTGCTGCCCTGTTCCCCAACAGCTACCATGGTGATCTAAGATCATGTTTCAGAAGTACTGGAACTTGCTTTGAACACACATTGTAGAAGGACTCAAGGACAGAGCCAAACAAAGAAATTCTCACCTCTGCCCCCCTGCTTGCCCAAGAAATGCCATAGGACAGGAGTCACACTGTAAGGGCCTTTGGACTGCAGGAGTTGTGTGTGATTCACGTTGCAAAGAGAGTGGCCAAGAGGGCTGATCTACTGCATCTGCTTCAAGAGCAGTTACAAAGGGGATGGACCCAAACTCTCCTTGATAGTTACAGTTAAGCAGCAGCCAAAAGGCTTTGGAAAGTTCAGGTCTGGCACCAGAAAAAAATGCAAACTACAAAGATGGCACAGCACTGGAACTGTTCACCCAGAGGCAGAACCTCCATCCTCAGCCACTTTCTGAGGCTGATCTGATCTAGTCTTGACGGCAACCCTCCTTCAAGTAGAAGGCTGGACTGGTAACCTGCAGGTGCTCCTTTCTAACAATTTGTCTGTGATTCTCTATAACCACAGCAGCTGCCAGACCCCCAAAACCACTCCCACAAGCTGGAACCCACAACTCACCTTCAAGAGTTCATAGAATTCAGCTGGGCATGAAAGCACCTTGACGTGCGAGCTGGAGATCCCAAACTCTGGCACCAGGTTCCTGATCCACTGGAACCTGTGTGCTCCTTCTGGACAGAGCGAACAAGGTGGGGCTGTGATCACAGGGACAGGAGGTGTGAGCAATGGGGCTAGGAGCAGCCATGATGATCTGTGAAAAGCAAGATGGAGAAATTCCTTATAGTGGAGTCTCTGCTTCCCACAAACAGCTTCCAAGTAGGTAAAGAAAGAGCTGCCACCAGGGCCACCACGTTGCAAGCATCCACAAAGGCAGTAATTCCCTTGTCTTCTGTAATCCAAGAAAAACCACCAAAGCCAAATCTAGAAATAGAAAATCACAGACAAAAGGTAGGAGAACAGACCATCACATCAGCTCCTTCTCCTAGCTGGCTGGGGAGAGGGGAAACTACCCTGTCATCAGAACAGAAGAGGAAACAGGCAGGAAGCTGAAGGAACTGAGAACATGAACCCTCCAAACTCCCCCAGATCAGCTGTCTGGTGGTGCCACTGTGGTACCAGCTATAACTGTAACCAGTCACTTCTGAACTGGCTTTATCACACACACATGAGCTTTGCCACTTTCATGTCCAGCTTAGTTCCCAGCAGGGCTAAAGATCAGCTGTTCCTATTTCAGGTAAAGACCTTTTCCACATCACACTGCTCTAGAAGTTCCCTAACAAAACAGAAAAAAATGGCTCAGGCCCTCAAATGTATCCAAAACAAGGTCTACAACACACATAGTGCCTGAGTGCACATCCCAGACAAAGCAGTGAAGTCACAGCACCACAAAATACAGCAAAGGATCAGGAGTGTTTCAACGGGCAGGAGCCAAGCACCACAGCTGAGAAACATCGAGTGGCCCCCTACAGAGGTGGCACTCACAGTCTGCACAAGTACTTCAAGAAGGTCAGAACTTCTACAAATCTCAAAGAAACAGCAGGGAACTCATTCCTTAAAAAGCCATTTCAGATAAAATTTAATTCCTTCGGGAAGAAATCAACTTACTGCTAACAGTCATGCTTATAGGAGTGGCAAGACACAAATGGATCTTTTCTTCTCTGGATGCTTCATGCAAATTCATCAAGTCATACCAGAACCCCTGGTAGGAGTTTGTCCACATGACAAAACCACATTTCAGCACAATTAGCAGCAGCAACTCCCATGAGATCCAGGAATTGATGAGCAAGGGACTGAACTACACCCCCAAACCTGACAGAAAATGTTCTGGTCTCAAATCCCACTCACAGAAGTCATTTGCTACCAGGGCAGAACCAATGCCTGAAGGAACACCAGATCCCTGGGGCCAGGAGACAACCACTAGCTTGTGACCATCCTGATGCATTTTGCCATCACCACATACCAAGAAAAATCTGATTATGTCCTTTACCAGAATTTGTTACAAGGAACTTGTAGGTTTTACCACAATCCAAAGCCCAAATGACCACAGATTCCAGGAAGATGATTTCACTCCTTTGCTTCATGATAAAACACTGGATCTTCACAAGCTTTCTGAACACCCTTACACAGAAACCACAGTTTGCAGTTGCATTTCCTGGAAAATCCACTAGTTCGTCACAGACTATTCATGGCAACAGAAACCCGAGTCAAACTGTGAAAGAATTCCTAGGATGGTGGATTTAGAATCATAGAATTGTTAGGGTTGGAAGGGACCTGAAGGATCATGAAGTTCCAACCCCCCTGCCATGGGCAGGGACACCTCACACTAGATCAGGCTCAGAGCCATATCCAGCCTGGCCCTAAAAACCTCCAGGGATGAAGCTTCCACCACCCTCCCCGGGCAACCTGTTCCAGTGTCTCGCCACCTTCATGGTGAAGATTTTCTTCCTAACATCCAATCTGAATCTACCCATTTCTCTTTTTGCTCCATTCCCCCTGCAGTCCTATCACTACCTCACACCCTAAAAAGTCCCTCCCCAGCTTTTTTGTAGGCCCACTTAAGATACTGGAAGGCCACAATAAGGTCTCCTCGGAGCCTTCTCTTCTCTAGACTGAATAGCCCAAACTCCCTCAGTCTGTCCTCACAGGAGAGGTGCTCCAACAGATCATGTTGGCCAGGCTCGGAATCAACACCCAGAAGCTGTACCAATGACCAGCACAGACTGCTAAACACAATGGAAACATTCCATAGTATAATATACACACACACACACACACATCAATCAAAGCAGAAAAGAAATACCAGAAATACTGGTTTCCAAGAACATTCTGGTCAGTCTTTGCAGGACCTGTGCTCAACCCATGTCTCAAGCCACAGACCATAAATGGGGAGCAGAGAGTCACTGCCAATTACTGCCAAGGAGGATGGCAAGCAGAACAAGACAGACCAGGCTGCATCAGTTCAAACCAGCATCCAAAAATACTCTTTAAACACCACAAAAGGCACGACTTGCAGAGCAGTAACAAAGCCCAGGGCTACAACCAAGCCCTGCAGATTACAAATGATGTTGTCTGGAATTATTCCCACTGATGCAACAGTGGCAAATTTTACTCATTTTATGATAACAGTTTATCAGTGAGAGGAGATAAATCTTTTCCTGCTTCCTTCATTGGTCAGTCCTGGCCAGTTATACTTCCAGAAGCCACTACATACTTCCAGAAGCAGCTGAGAAACCATCTTCTAGAAATATGATTCCAAGAAGCCATTTTCTGGCAAAGAGCACAAAAACTGCCAGTTAAACTGCATCCTGACTCCATGTGGCCAAATATGTGGTTTATGGACTGACCAGGCTTCTTCAATCAACCCTTTCTCAGCATTTTTGAGGGAGAAAAATCCATCTGTGGCACCAGAACCATTTGCTTTGAACCTCCTTAACTCTGTACATGTATTGACACTCTGGGTTTTTTACTGCCTACACAATTCATAGTACACCTACACTGCTTAATACTTTAATCCCATACTGAAATTTTAGGATTTATTTAGAGAGCTTAAGGTTTTTACAGCGATCCAACAAATCAGTATTTTGCCCTAGCCAACACTAACAATGGCTCAGCAACTGAAGCAGCAACTTCTACCCACAGCTCAAGCAGCTGCCCAAGGACCACAAAACCCTTCCAAGTGTAAGCACCCAACAGTCAGAAACCACACAACGTTATGAAGAAATCATCAAAACTCCATACTTTGACAAATCAGCTTTCAGGGAACCAGAAAACAGGGCTGGGGGGGAGCCCTTCCCATGTACTCTACATCATCAAGTTAATCAGAAAGAGAAAACAGAACTAAAAGAAACCACTTCAAATCTTTTCTGCATTAGAAGTTGACCTTAAATATGAACGAGGGATTTTTGTGTGTGTGTGTGTATGCTCTATTTTTAAAAACTGTGGGTTTGGTACACAAACTCATGGTGGAGCTGAAACAACTCTAATTCACTGTAAAACCTCATCTGCAGAGCCAGAGGTGAAACGAAACTGCAGGATCTGGCGCCGTCCTTTCACCCACGCGTACGTCACCGCATAGGGGATCTACAAGCCAGCTGCCCTTGAATCTGGTTGTCTCTTTCCAGGGCTCAGTCTAGTAATTTATCTGTGCTAAAAAAAAAAAACCCACTGCTGAAACCAAAAGAGAAGTCTGAAAAGAATTTCCTTGGCCTAACCAGAACACAGGGCAGAACAAGGGCTAACACAGGGCTCTGAGACATCAGCAAGAACGACTGCAGCCCATTTGCTGTCCAGGGGAAAGCCGAGCGGAGATGTGTCGTGACATGAGACACACCACCCTTAAAAGCTTGCCTCATACAGAAGATTGTATCAGGCATCACAGTAACCAAACCAGAACAGAATCCTCCCAGGCCTCTCTTACCAAGTACAGTGCAAAGTGGTGCCCAAAAGCTGGAAGATAGGACCTATTTCTAAAGATTCCTTGGAAGCATTTTGTTTGATTGCTTCTGACCCAAGAACATGAGTTCCACAGAAAAACAATCACCTCTGCTTCTTTACTGGTTTGGTTTCAGCAGGAACTGCACTCCAGGTCCCAGAGGCCAAAAAAAGCAACAGCAGCAAAACTAAGGCTGTGGGGCAGTGGCACGGGCAAGAAGAGGAGAAGTTGTTCAGGGGAGCCAAGCTAAAGGACTGACAGGAGGAACCAATCTGCAGCTTCACGTTCCCTTCAGCACAGTACACAGCCAGCCTAGCAGCAAGGGCAGATCTGCCTCCCCACAGCTTCTTCATCCCTGCTGTCTCTGGGGAAGGACAAAGGAAAGGGAGGCTCTGGGCCATTTTCAGACACCAACTCCTAGATCCCGCTCACCACACAGCCAAGACATCAGGACAGGAAGGCTCACTCCTTCCCACAGCAGCCAACTCAGACACATTTAAAATGACAACAAAAACACACTCTGTACAGTTTGATAATTCAATTGCTCCAGCACAATGGAGACAGCAGCTGGGCAGAGCAGCCCTCTTCCCCCCTCACCTCCCCCATATCACATCCAGCCCCAGCACAGACAGGGTTGAGGCCTGTTCTCACATCTTTTCCAGTGGGGAGCAGGGGGATCTCACCTTCCACAACCTCCAGCCCAGGTGGGTTGTGCTGAACACCTGAACTCCAGGCAGGATCAGTCTGGAGGCTGACCAGTACTAATGACGGCTAAGGCAGTCATGGAATGGTTTGGGAGGGACCTTTAAAAGTCACCCCCCTGCAGTCCAACCCCTTCCAGTGAGCAGGGACATCTTCAAGTAGATCAGGTTGCTCAAAGCCCCAGACAACCTGACCCTGAATGCTTCCAGGGTTGGGGAATCTACCACTTCTCTGAGCAACCTGGGCCAGTGTCTCACCACCCTCAGCATAAAGTACTTCTTCCTTGTATCTAGTCTAAATCTCTCTCTTAGTTTCAAATCATCATCTCTTGTTCTGTCCCAACAGACCCCGCTAAAGTCTGTCTCCATCTTCCTTGTAGACCCCTTTAAGTATTGAAAGGCCGCAATGAGTAATTAATTAGTAACATCGTTTAGGGAAAATAAATGAAGGAGGAAAACAAGTGCAGCTCGTCCTAGGGGCAGCAAGCTGAGAGCAGAACTCGTCCCAAGCCTAAACTTAACCCTAATCAGCCCTTCGGTAGTTGATTCACTGTTGAAACATCAGACCCGAGCCGCCCCGCCTGCGGGAGACGGAGTCCGGTACCGGCAGGGCCGTCACTCCCCGCACCTCCGCAGCGTTTTTAAAGGGTCGAGCAGAGCACGCACGGGGCAGAATCCCAGGGCAGCGCCGCGTCCAGAGAGGGGAAGCGACGACCGGGAGTCAGCGCGCTCCCCACCCAGGTAACGCACAGCCCAGCCACAGGAGCGGAGCCGCTCGCCCGCCACACCGGGCGAAGCTCGGGAGGGACCAGGGCCGTCTCGGCGCAGCTCCTTACCTGCGGGCGCGGCGGTCGCGGCCACGGGACAGGCGGTCGGAAAGGCGGCCAAGCAGCGCGGCCAGCCCGAGGCGGCCCCGAGGCAGCCAGGCCGAGAGCCTCCGCCACAGCGCCGTGCCCCCCGCCGCCGCCGCCATCAGCCCGCGCACCTTCCGCTTCCGGCCGCTGCCATGGCGACGCGGCAGGACCGTCCTTCCGCTTCCGGGCCGGCCGGCTGCTCCCGCCGCTCGGTCCCCCGCGTCGTGGCGGTATGGAGAGACCGCTCCCAACGGGAATGGTCCGGAGGAGCTTGGGAAGCGGCTCAGTACGGGCTCGTTGTCCGGCGGCGCCTGCCCGGGGACTTCCCCGCTCCCCCCCTCCCCCCCCGGACGGCTTTACACCCGAGCCCCGGGAACTTGGTCGCCGTCCTGGCTTTCAGCCCTCCCAGGTCTCCCAGAGCCATTGTCCCCCAAAATCCTTCTTGGAGAGCCCGGCCCCGGGGACGCTCCCGCCCGCCGCATGCCGCCTCTACGCCCGCCCTGGCACGTCCCCGGGATGAGCTTAGTGTATGGTCATGGAGGGAACTGCTGGTCCACGCCGTGTCCCCGTAGCTTGCCACACCGGGCAGGGCGAAGCGGAGCCCTGACGGGGCGGTGTGCGGGTGCCTCCGCTGTGCCCGCCAGAGCCACGTTCCGGCCGCCCAGCCTCGGCTGCGGGAAGCCCAGCCCGGCCCGGCCCCCGTTTCGCCACTCCCGCCCCCGGCAGCGCTCCAGAGCTCGTTTGCATTGCAGACCAGCTGGTTCACCGCAGCCTCACTTCCCAGAACTGCTCCTCTGGTGTTTATTCCTGACTGGCAGAGGCAGCGGCGGCCGCGGCAGCTCCTCCAGGGCAAATTAAACTATTTAAAATAAAATCCCTGACAAAGTCTGGCTTGTTTTCCAGGTCGAAACTGACAATGGCCAAACGAAAATGCAGAGAAACGAGGTGGGCAAGGGGGCTCCGGTCCCCCCTGAGCTCTGCTCGCCGCCCACTCTGCTAGGTTGGCCCACATGCTCCCCTCCTGGGGGCTTCCAGACCCGAGTGAGCCAGAGCAAAGGGACGAAGAACCTCTCTCGGGGTAGACTCTGCCGTCCACCCCCGGGAGGACCCAGCCAGGGGACGGGGACCCTCGGCTTCACGGCCTCGCAGCAGCTTCCCCACCGGCCCACAGACGGACATCTCGGCCCCTGCTCTGCCACGCCGAGTGCCAAAGCACCAACTGCACAGGGCAACCCCAGAGCTCCCGGAGCCAGCGCTGGTCCCAGCTACTGACCAGAGGCACCATCGGAGCTACCGGCGCCGCCATTGTCCCTCGTGGGTCACAGCCCCCTTGAAGTGGGTCTGCAGGCGGGGGTAGTTCGGCCACTGTTGATCTCTGGGAGCCCCCCAGGCACAGCCTTGGGAGATGACTCGCCCCTTATTGTCCCGATATGTGGAGGGCGGGGTGGGAGGGAGTTTCATCACCCCAGGTCTCTCGGAAAGCGCATTCGGGGCCAGAGGCAGCCTGGGCACATTGTACTTGAAACAAAAGCTGGCAACGTGGGGCTGCTGGCTCCGCTGCCCCACTGCATGGCGGCACACCCCCCCCCCCACACACACACACACCCTCCGGTGTACCCTGCCAACAAGATCCAAATCCACACTTCTGTTAGGTCGGGGTCCAGATAACCTTCCCAGCAGAGGCGAAGGCACTTCGCAGTGCCCTCCTGGGGCATAAGCATCCCCGGGGCAGGCCGCACCCCTGTCATGCCCACGGGCAAGATTCCCCCTCGACGAGGGTGTCCCGGGGCGGGGGGGTCCCGGGGTTGTCCCCGCGGCCGGGCTCGGGAAGGGAGGAGAAGGCGCGGGGGGAGGCAGAACCCGGGACTCTCTTCTTAGAAGGAAAGATCGTGCCGGGGAGCGAGGGGGATGGGGGGGGGGAGGGCGGCTGCGCTGCCCGGAATGGGCCGGCGGCGGCTGGCGGCACGCCGAGGCGGGCCGGGCCGGGCGGGGCGGCGGGAGGGCGCCGGCAGCGTTACAAGAAGCCGCGCAGTTCCAGGAACCCGAGGGCGGGCTCTGCGCCCGCTATAAGAGGCCTCCCCGGGCGGCCTCGGCAGCTTTGCCGCCGCCCGCTGCCACGCACCGGCTTTCACCGCCACTGCCGAGACCGGCCCCGGCACCCGCGCTCCAGGTACAGTAACTGCCCGCCGTGGGACGGGATCCGGGAGTATGGAGGCGGGGACCGCGGTGTCCCACGGGGACAGATAGCCCCACACCGGGAATGCCGGTGCCCCCGAGGGGGGCGATAGTAGAGAACTGGTAATACCGATGCCCCCCAGGGAGTGAGGTAAACGGGCATCTCCGTGCCCCTGGGCGAGCAGTAACCAAGTACCGGGGGGGTGCTTTGTACCCTGAAGAGGCTGATAGCCGGAGATGCCCGTGCCCCGAGAGGGCAATGGCCGGGGTTCCCAGTGCCTCCCCGAGAAATGAGGTAGCCGGGGTCGGGCGGAGCCGATGCCCCTCGACAAGGGGATGGCTGGGGTCGGGGGATGCCGGCGCCTGGCGGGGGAGGGCGATAGCAGCTGCCGGTGCCCCAGGAGGACATTCGGCGAGGGCTGGGAATTCCGGTGCTCCCGGGAAGTGAGCAGCGAGCGAGGCGCGGGGATGCCGGTGCTAACGGCCATCTCTGCCGCAGGTGATGGTGTAGCAGCGGCTGGTCCCGCAGCAGCACCCCGGGCACGCAAAGCTGGCTCCCTGCGCCATGGTCACCCACAGCAAGTTCCCCGCCACCGGGATGAGCCGCCCCCTCGACACCAGCCTGCGCCTCAAGACGTTCAGCTCCAAGAGCGAGTACCAGCTGGTGGTGAACACCGTGCGCAAGCTGCAGGAGAGTGGGTTCTACTGGAGCACGGTGACTGGCGGTGAGGCCAACCTGCTGCTGAGCACCGAGCCCGCAGGCACCTTCCTCATCAGGGACAGCTCGGACCAGCGGCATTTCTTCACTCTCAGCGTCAAGACAGAGTCAGGCACCAAGAACCTGCGCATCCAGTGCGAGGGTGGCAGCTTCTCCCTGCAGAGCGACCCTCGCAGCAGCCAGCCTGTGCCCCGCTTCGACTGCGTGCTCAAGCTGGTACATCACTACATGCCACCCGCGCCTGTCCCCGAGCAGCCAGGAGGGACCCTGCACCCCAAACGCACCTACTACATCTACTCGGGCGGTGAGAAGATCCCCTTGGTGCTGAGCCGCCCGCTCTCCTCCAGCGTCTCCACCCTGCAGCACCTCTGCCGCAAGACTGTCAATGGGCACCTGGACTCCTATGAGAAGATGACTCAGCTGCCAGCTCCCATCAAGGAGTTCCTGGACCAGTATGATGCCCCTCTCTAAGGGGCCAGTGGAGCAAAGTTACACGCTACAAGCACAAGAGCAGGGGACAGGCACAATACCTCACCAGTGTGGGGACTCGCAGGGCATGCCAAGCCTCTCCCTCCAGGACGGAAAGGAGAGGGACTGGGGTGAGCCACTGTGGACCCAGTGCTGTGGCGAGCACAGCCTGGTGCCTTTGGTGCTGGGGGGCAACCCCGAGGAAGTGCGACAGCCTCTCTCCACTGGGAAGGAGGAGGCTGCTCCGGTTGGACTGTGGATGTTACAGTGTGCCCAGTGCAAAGGCCTCCCCATCACAACCAGGGAGATGCTGTTGACAAAGCATCCGTGAGCTCAGGCAGACAGGATGGCACCCACAGCACAGGGGAACATGCACCCTGGCAGCCACATCCCGACTGCTGTGGTGAGATCATACCTGGGGTGTCTTGGCAAGAGCCCTCTCCTGCCACCCAAGCACGGAAAGCACTGGAGCCCAGTGAGTGCCTGATCACTTTTCCTCCGTTTTAAGGGGAAAGTGTTTTTTGCCCATACTGTATGTTACCTCTTGCTGCCTCCCTGTGGGTGGAAGCTCCTTTCACACCAGGCCCCAGACTTGGAGGTTGCTGCCTTTTTCCCCTAGCTGCCATTTTCCAGGGGACTAAGCCTTAATCTTATCCCTGCCCCATGGTTTGGGTTGCTGCACATCATTTGGTGACGCTGCACCGATAACAGTCCCGGTGACGTGCCATGAAGCTGGAGGGGAAAGAACGTGTCCTGACACCACTGAGAATCCTGCACGACCTCATCTGCAAGGAGCACTCCAGGACTTGCTGCTGCCACCAGACCGTTACTCCCGAGCGTCACAGCCCACATCTGCCCAGCTGCTCCCTGCAGACCCTGCTCTGTGGGGACACCAATTTCCCCCAGGAGCGTGGCAGGAGGATTCTTTGGAGCGTGTCGTCTCACAAGTGCTTTTCTGCGTGTGCCCAGAGAAGCAGTTGGGGTTTTTCTGGCTTTTTTTTCTTTTACTTCATTTTTTTTTAACCAAAGGGATGTTTACAGGCCAACGTGAATCACTGTCTTTTATAAAGATTCCATCTTCACCTCCAGCCTTGAGGGCTGAGCAAAAACCATGCTTGAAAATTCAACCAAACCAAAACTCAAGATGAAACTTTGCACATATTTATATTTATATTCAGAAAAGGAAATGTTTCCATAATTTATAATAAAGAGCACTATTTTTTAATGAAAAAAAAAAAAAATCTGGTTTGTTTTTCTCCCTTGCATCTCTGAGGCTGCTTGGGCCGAACCCCCACCCCACCCCCCCAGCCCCGGCATGACGCATGTCCCTCTGCAGCCGCTGCCCTCACTATGAAGTTGGGATAGTGTTTACACCACGTAAGCGCCTGTTTCCTGGAGCCTGCTCTCCCTGCCGGGGTGATCCCTCCGGGGTGACTCACAGCCCGGCATGCGTAAGCGCTGCTCCAGCGCTCAGGTACATCCGAGCCCTGCGACCTCCCTCCACTGGCCGAGCCACAAACCGCTGTGGGGACGGGACCTGCTTCTGGCACGTGCTGCAGCCACAGATGTCCCTGGACTGCAGCACATGGCTCATTGCCCTGGGCACAGAGGAGGGGAGTTGCTGGCCAAGGCTGGCCTGTGGCACGGCACCAAATGCAGCCCTGCCTCTGCAATACTCCTGCCCCCTAGGTCAGTTTTGGGAGGGGAATGCAGAGGAACCGGGCATCAAGGGATGCAGGGTTAGAAAAAGGTTTGTGGTGCTTTTGTTGCGAGTGCAGGGATTGAGGGTTAAGCAGGGAGGCTGAGGTCCTGCTCACTGCACAGCACAGAGGTAGAAGTTCTTATCCTGAACCATGAGGACTGTCCTGTGCAGACCCTCATGCCAGACCCACCCTGGCACAGAGCAGATGTCAGAGGAAGAGGAGGAGGAGGGAGAGGGTTTCCACCTGGGGCATCCTCGCCCCTGGCTGGCAGCACCTGGCCCCCTACTCTTGCCTTCTATGGAGGCACCATCCATGAGAACCAGGCATGGGAATAAACCTACAGCTCCAGCTAGCTGGAGGGAAACTCTGTCTGGGGGGGTGTGGGGGAAACTCCTGTGAGTTCCAGCCCCTTGCAACATCCCCAGAGTCCCAGGCAGCAAGAAGGAAGCCCAGGCACCCTGTGCTTCACAGCCACTGCAGCACTTCCAGTCCTGTGCTATGGGCACCACTCTGGGCATCCTGCACCATACTCCCTCCTGGGGAAGCCCATCCATTGGGAAAAGGCTTCCCTTAGGAATCACCCCAGAGCAGAGGGATGGCAAATGTGCCCTCTCAGGCTGCAGGCACGGTATGGTCCCAGTGACTATTTTGGTGCTGCTCTCTGGGGCTGTGGCTCGCAGGCTGCCAGGAAGCACTGTGCAGCCTGCCCGGGCACTCGCCGGAGCTATGTGAGGAATGTCCATGTGCACGGGTGGCTGCCCGCCAGGCCCTGCCGAGGCACATCCCCGACGTCAGGGTTCCCAGCAGCACCAGTGACTCCCAGCCCCACTCCAGGGAGCAGGGTGGGAGCAGCACCATGAGGATGAGCAGCCCCTGCCAGCAGGAGCACCTGGGGAGGGACCGACAGCATCACAGCACTTAGGCAGAGCAAGGCACAGCAGGGGATGTGAAACTGGGAATCTGGGAGACCTGAACACCTTCCGCACTGCCCTGGCAGAGTGAAGGGGGTCACAGCACCCCACCATAGGGCAGAACCAGGAAGCTGCCTGAACCAGCCCTGACCAACAGCCCCAGCTGGACCCTAACCCCCTTGTCCCTGTGGGAACAGCCCTGGCTTCACTGCTTCCCAGAAGAGCCCTGTGGGCCATTCAGGGGTCTCTTCCCTCCCTCTCAGGCCACTGCGCTGTTGTATCCCGCTGCTAAGTCAAGAGTCTGGGGAGCTCCACCAACCCCATGGCTTTCTTGGAATGAAGCCAAGCTCACGGCAGCACTGACGCAGCGGCCAGCGGGTAAATCCCTGCCGAAGGTTTCACAAACCTCTTGCCTTCAGAGAAGCTGAGTGGACTTGGCCCCGTGTTTCGTAAGGAGCCAACCAAGTGTGTCACTGGCAGCCAGTTCCCCTCTGTCCCGTGGCTGACTGAGCTCATCCTCACAGAGGCTTCCTGGATGGGGAAGGTGTTCGTGGTGGTGATTAGAGGCTGTCTCTGCATGGCAGTGCCGGGAGCTGGATAGGGCATGAGTACAGGAGGCCAGAAGCAGGGCTAGGACACCATGGTCCTGCAGCTGCCTCCACTCCTTGTTTCCCAGGGCTGGGCACAAGGCAGGTGTGGTGAGGCTGCCTTCTGAGCCAGGGATGAGCTGGGGATGCTGCAGTCTCATTCACCCTGAGGTCCTGGTTCCCATCTTCCTGGCCAGGAGCACTTGGGTGATTTGTTGGCATCCCCAGAGAGGGACTCTGGGCAGCCTGAGGACTGACCAACAGCAAGCACAGAGGCAGCCACAGCAAGCTAAACCAGGCAGCCCTGCAGCTGAGTAGGGCTCCTAGTCTCCTTGCTGTGCTGCACCAGCCCCTGAATCCCCCAGCCCTGCCCCAGCCCATCCTCTCCAGAAGGGTGCAGGACAGCCACCACCACTTCCCACCACGCTACCAGCTTGTTACTGGCATGAGAACAAAGTGTCTGCTGGGATGGTGAAGCCAACCCCTGCGGGGTCAGAGGGTGCAAGAAACCTACTCTGGTTCATGCCAGCATCTGCAGACCCCAAAACAGGAAACAACTGCAGTCTGTGATTGCTGCAGCTCCCAGCCACACAGTCAGCACAGCATCTGGGGAGCACTCAGCTGGGCACCAGGGCTCCACTGTGGGTACCCCAGATGCATGGCAAAGCCCAGCTGGGCACAGTCAGAGGTCATCCCTGGGAAGTAGAACAAACCCATGAGGGTCAGCCCCACGCCAGGACCATTAGCCTGGTCCCAGCTGCCAGTGTACGGAGAAAAGCCCCTCATGATGGGAAGGGACCTTCCTGCTTGGAGCATTCTTGTCCCATCTGGGCAACACCAACGGCACACACAGGCAGAGCAGGCTGCAATGCAGGCACCAACTCCAGAGCACTCACAGGACAGGCCAGCTGTGGGGCTGGGATCCACAGCCTGCAGTGGGAGGGAGGTGGCACTGCATGGGGCACCGTAGGGGTGTCCTCCTGGGCTGGGACTTGAAGACCTCTGTTGTAGTATAGGTGTTTGGTGTTCAATCACCTCAAACACAGCTTCCAGGCTAAGATGTAAGAAGGCAAAGACATTTATTACGTTATACAGCAAAGTTATATCCTCTATCAGAAGGCACGTGTCACACCTGAATTGGTTATTTTCTACTGGCATGTGTGTAATTAAGGCATACAATAGGTTAAAATAACAAAACAATATTTCAACACATCCAACCAAATTCTGCCAAATCTTTCTCCTCAGTTACAAGATGTTTACATTCTTTTCTAAGTCAGACACTAAACATAGCCTTCTCCTACAGACCTCCCTGAGGAAGGTGGCAGTGAGTGGCAGCAGGCAGGGAGCTGGTTGTGAACACCCCGACCTTGCAGCACACTCCCCGTGCACTTCCCCTGCCTCTGCTCCACAGCGCCAGGACATTCCCACATCCACCCACTGCGTTTCCCAGTAGGATGCAGGAAAGGGCTGTGCAGCAGCCGGGGACTTACTGTAAATGGCACCACCTGCTCCTTACATGGCGATTCCTCTGTGGGCCATGGCTACAGGGACAGTTGGGAGCAGGCACTGAGACATCTGCTCTCCAGCCTGCTGCTGGGAAGCATAGCTCAGGCTCTGCCGCACAGCCTGCGGCTGGCACTGCCTACTGCAGCTGCACGTTCAGGATGGGCAGTGACTCCCTGTGCTGGACGCTGGAGGAGGAGTGGGACTGTGCAGCCCTGAAGCTTAATGTCCCTGAAGCCTGTGGCAGACCCTTGGTCTCATGGCATCCCCTCATCTTGCACCTCTACCCCAGGCAGGTTCTCAAAGCATTGCCCTGCTGTATGGCATGAGGGCACTGGCCCCAGGAGGGGCTTAGCCAGTGGTAATGGCCAGTGATGACCCAACCAAACACTGGTGTGAAGGAGACAGAGCCTTGGCAGATGACAGAGCCACAGGGACTGCCCCAAGCCTCTTCGTTCCATGCCTGACTTGGCCCTCGATGACATGACCAGGGCCATGAGCAGGAAGGGAGTGCAGAGCAGCAGCAAGCCCCCCATGCCCAGGTCAGGATGTATTTCAGGATGAGCCCAGAGGCCTGTGTACATCCCCATGGAAACCCCTCTCTGTTGATGCCTCTCCAGCCAGATCCGCAGCCAGCTCAGAGGACGCCAGCAGCTGTGGATTCCTCACTTGTTCCATCAGCAGCTTCACAGGGCTCACTCCATCCAGTAGCCACATCCACCAGTTCACTGGGAGCAGAGGCCCTGTTACCCTACCGGCACCACACAAGATTTGGGAGATACAGCTCTTTTACCTGCCCCACAGACCCCTGCGAGGGAGCAGAGTCTCCCTACTGCCCATTGCCCCTGCCTACTCCTGCCTACTCCAGCACCCACTCATGGCTTGGTCCTGCACCCCACAACCACCAGCCACGGCACAGGACAGAACTCTGCTGCCCAGGCAAAGGTTCAGGGTGGAAAACTCCCCCCAGCACGTTTCCACAGCTCAGGAGGAAGTTTTCATCCTGGCAGCAGCAGCTGGAGCCCAAAGAAAGTCTTGACATTTCAGAGGAAGGATTCAAACAAAGCCACGTTGCTGTGGCAATGGCAGCCACAGCCGCCTCCCCCCTCCCCCCCTCCCCCCCCCCCCCGCCCTATCCTGTGGCTGGGGACACAGCCAAGGCAGAGGGAGTAGCAGCCTGGGGCTGGTGGTGCTGGAGCTGCTGGAGGATGGACAGTGGTAGGCTGTGCCCTGCAGCTCCAGCCCTGCCCCTGTACCAAAGCTGGAGGGTCCTGCTGCCAAATGTCACCTGCAAGGTCTCTGTGATGACCATGCCCAGCGTGGTCAGAGAGTGCCATCAGAGTCAGATGCCATCCCACACCCTCCTTGAGGTCAGCCCTCTCCTGATACTCATCCAATTACCCTGCCCTGGCACATGCTGCTCCTGCACCTGCATTTGCAGGGAACAACAAGGCACCTGCCACAACTGGGCATGGTCACACCAACAGCACACCATGGGAGGTCTCTGTGGGTGCTCCAGGCTGTAGGTTGCCAGCTGCCTTGGGTGTGTTTGCCCAGCACAACACAGAGTCCTCAGATGACCCTGGCAGAGCAGCCATGGGCAGGTGCCAAGCCCCAGCCCCGGAGCATCCCTTGGCCACAAATCATCCCATGGCCTCATCCCTGGCACAGGAGCAGACAGTGGCCATGCCACACACGCTGCTGGGAACAATGGTCCTGGAGGTGCGATTTTGCATCCATAAGGTGGGCACCGCTGCTCCCAGCATGGCCATTTCCTCCTGCCCCCTCTCCACCAATGCACTGCTGCACCCCACCTTTGGGAGGCCCAAAGGTACCCATACGCCTGGTGAGCTGTGCCTGTCCCACGGCTCCTGAGCCCACCCGTGGAGCAGCTTCAGCCTGTGCCAGCAGGGCTAGGGGAACAGGTGGAGACAGGCAAGGACAGAGTGTGCAGCTGGCAGAGGGCACAGCTGGAGCAGATGTTCCCTAGAAGGACCCAAGGGCCCCGTCTCAGCATTTAACGAGTGGGAATGGGAGCAAGCACTTTACTGTAATTCCAGCAATTACATTGTTCATCCTTGGCAGACGACACCGGTTGGTGTCCAGCACCATGGGATCACGATAAGCCACCTGGCACGGAGACTTGGCAGTGAGCTGTGCTGCTGGGCAGCCGGCCAAGGCAGGGCAATAAAGGGATGCAGAGCGAGGTGTGAGGTACGGTAAGTGCCCGCCCCAGGAGTTCCTGGCACTGGCACGGCCCCAGCACACAGGTGCTGGTTAGGAGGTCCCCAGTGGCCAGGGGTGACTACTGAGACCACAAGACCAGGAATCTCCATCCCTCCGGCTCCAGGGAGCACATTTGCTTTCCTGGGGGGTTCCAGCAACCTCACTGCACCACAGCAGCCCCTTTGCCCATACAGCCATGCTGGAGTGCTGAGCTGCCAGCCGTGCCGGCAGCAGGATGCTGGGGATGTTCAGGACAGCACGGTCCCGGCAGTCTGCTCACCAGGAGCAGGAGAGGGCTCAAAGACAGGGCATAGGCTGTGCTTGAGGGCTGGACACTCCCAGGGTCCTGGAGATACTGTGTTCCACCCAGCCAGCACCTCCTCAGCCTTTGCTCACTCATTGCTGCTTCCAGGCAGGCACTGCCCTGTGCTCTTTCCCTGCATGCCCTGGCCCACATCTGGGTGGTCCCCATCGGTGCCCGGGGCCATGCAGGAGTAGGGGACAGTTGGCACCCAAGGAATGGGAGTGTGAGCCCTGCTGAGTCATCACTTTGCTGTTCTCGTTTTTCCATGGTGCTGTTGTGCAGTTTGCTGGAAGCCAGCTAAGAGCCATGACTAATCTGTTCTCAAAACAAGCACAAAGCGAGCAGGGAGGTTTGTGCAAACCCGCGGGGAAGGGAGGCTGAATCACAGCACGGGGCTGGGGGAGGAGAGCAGCTGGCAGCAGCTGGGAATGCCCAGCAGTGGTGCAGCCCTGTGGGCAGCACCTGCATGGAATGGGCACAGCATGGGGCTGGGCAGGGGCAACTGGGACCCTCGACCTCCCCTGCCGTGCCCTTGCCATGCATGTGGCAGCATGCCGGGGTGGGGTGAAGCAGGCAGGTGTGCACCATTGGCACTAGGAAACATGTGCCATTTCCAGGGTCAGGGCTCCCACCCGGGTCGTTTCTGCCCTACAGAGAAGCCATCGTCCAGGGAGGCCAGGGAAGGAAGTTTGCTCTGGCCGGAATCGGGCATCCATTGATTTGCTGTTATTAAAACCAGAGCTGCTGTCGGGAACTCTGCAGCCTGGCTGCCCTCACATGTGCTTCCTGGAAAGGGCTGTCCCACATGCCCTCACTGATGGGGGACAGTGTGCCCCAAAGCACCTTGCCATGGCACTGGCCCGATCCAGGTTTGGGTGGCATCTAGGGCAGAGGAGACCCCGTGGCAATGGGAGCTGGAGAGTCAATTCTTCACTTAGCACCCACCTCTCCATTACCAAGCAGCACTCAGGCCACCACCATCCCTGTCTCTTCTTGGATCACCTGGCACCCCTGCCACTGCCCATGGGGCAGGGCAGCCCTAGCACTCCACAGCAGGTGCTGGTGGAGGTGAGGGCACAGTGGCACCTTTAGTCTACTGATCTGAAAAGAGTTTACTGGATAGGCAAAGTCATCACTTCCAGAGGGGATGAATCACCCTTGTCAGGAATTCTGCCCGGGGGCTTTTCTGTAAGAGTGTAGAATTTCGACACGGCTTCGTGCCCTCCCGGCCGGCCGTGCGGGTCCCTCCTTGCACAACCTCCCGGGGGGTTCCTGTTCCCAGCCACGGCGCTGCAGCCGCAGCAGAAGCTCAGCTGAGGGGGGCAGGCACAGCACCCTGGTGGGGAAGGTCCCTGCCTACAGTGAAGACTGGAGCCCTGGGTGCCAACAGAGCCAGCGATGGGGCTAGGATGAACCTAAGTTCCCAGCATGGTGTAGGTGCCCGCACCCACAGAACTGTGCATCCCAGTGCCCCTCATGGCTGCTCCAGCCACAGGCGGGTCCTTGTGGGTCCATGCGCTCACCGGTTCCACCTGTGCTCAGCACGGCAGAACCGTGGCTGCTGGTAGGCTGTCACCACAGCAGCCGTCTGCAGTTCACACCCACAAGCAGTTGCCAACAGAGGAGAAGTGCCAGGTCCCAGTGCAGCAGACACACCATGCCAGCAGCAGCATCTTCCTTCTGCCCCATGTCAGCACATCCCACACCCCTGTTAGCACTGGTGCTAACACAGATTGACAAGAGCGGAGTGGGGGGTGCTGGCAGGGCAGAGGTGTGCAGCTGTGTATGGAAGGGCAGCTCTCTGATGGAGAGCCTCTGCACCATCCTGGTGCCATCCGTCTGCAAGGTCACCGTGAGGGGACACTGCTTACCCGAGGGACACCACAGCCCCAGGGGGCTGCCTGGCATGGGCTGCTGCCAGGCTGTGGCTGGAGGGGATGTGGGGGAAGTGGGGGCTGAAGGCCAAGCATTTCCCGTCAGCCAGTGCTGACCCCACAGGAGCCCAGCCAGTCAGTGGGGCCATGCTGGGGCTGGGGTTTCTCTCAGTTTCCACATGCTGCAAAAATTCTTTCAGAGCGAGAGCAAAGAGATTTCTTGATAAGGGGGGAAGCACACTCAGAGCAGGAACTGAAACATCACCTTTGAGACTGGCTCTTCCCCAAGCCAGCTGCCTGGCACAGCCTTGCCACTCTCACAGCTGCTTTGCAGTAACAGGGGCTGCCAGAGCCAGGGTGCCCCTGTCCCACACTCAGCCCAGCATGCAGGACCCAGCACGTGTTCCAGACACATGAACACTGTACCCCACTCTCTCTAGCGGACCACTGCAGCCCTTCTGTGAATAAGCTTGTCCCATGTCCTTCTGAGATACCCTCTCCAAAGCCTTGGTCCTACTGACCTGCACAGATCCCAGCCCTGCAATCCCCTCCTTCACTCAAAGCCTCTGCTGCTCAACCTGTCTGCTCCACTCAGGGCTCTGCCTCAGGTTCTGGCAGCACACTGAGGCCAGCCCTGAGGGTTGGAGCAGGGGCACACAGTGGCTGGCACATAGGAGAGGTGAGGAGGCTCAGACAAACCCACCAGGTAAAGGAAACTGGCAGGAGCCCCTGTGAGTGAAAGTGAGCCCCAACTCAGGCTGCTGCTGCAGCTGCCCTGTGGCAATGGTGACATGGTGGGGATGGGCTGTGTCAGTTCCCCAGACAAAATGTCCTGTCCCATGTGTGAGACAAGCAAGCAGCCTGGGTGCCCACAGCACCGCAGGGGCCATGCCAGTGCAGGGAGTGCATCACTGTGGGAATACAGAGATAAGAGGTCTCACTTCCTAGCACCTCCTTTCCTGGACACAGGGCTGCAGGGAGTGAAATGCACAAAAGCCTATTCCCAGGAGGCCTTTCTCAATGCAAAGCTCTTCCATGCCCCACTATGGGCACCCTAGTGAGGCTCCTGGTTGGGCATGGCTGGTGTCCCCAGAAGGGAAAGGATGGCCACTCCAGGCAGGGCAGCCCAGAAGCACATGGGGGTCGCACGACTTGCAGCCTGTGCAGCTTCCATGTGCCAGAGGCAGCTGGGCACATCTGCTGCGGGCAGCTTTGGTGCAATGTACCCACACACAGGCCCTGCCACCACAGCACCACTTCCCATCAGGGGCCAGTTGCCCTGTGGTAGCCAGCAGTCACAGCTGTGGCAAGGCTTCCCGGAGGGCTGGGTAATTTGCCTGCCCTGCTTTGCATGCCTGAGGCTGCCCTAAGAACAGGGAGAGTGGGGTGCGTGGCATGTTTGGTACGGGTGGCAGAGCTACAGCCCCCACCTCAAGGCAGGGCAGGCAGGAGGGCAAAACCACCCCCACCCCAGTGTGCTGAGCACCCAACAGCCTCTCCCAGTCTCGAGAAAGGGAGGTGGAGGATGTGGGGAAGGACCAGGGAACAGCAGGACCTCGGCTGTGGGAAGCTGCTTTAGACTTTCTGCCTTTCCTGGAAACAAACAACTGGAGGGCCCACTCTGACCTGCCTGCTGGGAAGCAGCCACTGCCCACTCGGCCTCCTCAGCCCCCGCCCCTCTCAGCTCTTCCAGGATGTTTCATGCCCAGGGGCTGCCTGCGACTCCCTCGCCCAGAAGGGCTCCCACGGTCCCCTCGGGGCTGCAGCTGCCGAGTCCAGCCTGCCCTGAACCTGGGAGCGGCTCATCCAACCGCCCTGAAACCAGGGGAGTGGTCACACCCCAGTGTCACAGAACAATCCTAGACCCATGGGCTGCGATGCCTGCCATCAGCCCCGTTTTGCTGCAAGCCGATGTGCTGCAGTCCCGCACGCTGGGGCTGAGCAGCTCCATCCCAGCTCTGAGCCACCTGGGGTCTGCAGATGTGCACACGGAGGCTGTGCAGCTCCATCTCAACTCTGGGCCACTCGTGGACTGAGGCCCTGCACACCAGGGCTGAGCAGCTCCATCCCAGTGAGCCCCACACATTACCACCAGGCTGATTTATAGAAATCCAATGGCTGGGGCAGCCAGTGCCTCCTGCCAAACCTCATTAACGGCTGGCCTGGGAGCAAGGCAAACAGCTCAGGCAGCAACAAGGAAATCCTTGTTTAAGCATTTCTGGCCATGCAGGGCCCTTCCCCTCATACTCAAGGGAGCGGAGGAGGTGCAGGACACAACCCCCAAGCTGGCAGCAGCTTGGCAGCCATGAGGAGGGAGATGCAAGGGAATACAGTAGAATCTGCACAGGGAAGGAGTGCCCAGGATGGGCTATGAGCTGTAAGGGAGTAGGAAACCACAGGGGTACAGTGTGGGACAGAGGGTTCCATGCTGCAGCACAAGGGTCTGCACTGGTAACCCGTGGGGATGCGAGCACATGGAAACACTGAGTTGCCAGCAATGGGTGACCCAGGCGAGGCTCAGTAGGGCAGCTTCAGGCAGCTAAGGGGCTTCATGGCTTACTCCTGCCCTTCTGCTCAGGCCCACCAGCATGCTCCCTGTGCCATGCAATGTCGGACCGTACATCATATGCTGTGCTGTGGGGTAGAGAGCTTGGCCAGGGCTGGCTGGGGCTATACCAGAAGAATTCACCAGTCTCCCTGCAGCCTGGAAAAAGCTCTGCATGAGGCTTGGGGAGTATCCTGCCTGCCCCTCAGTGCCCCTGCTCCCAACCACACCAGCTTCCCTGCACAGAGCGCTGGCAGTGAACACAGTGAGCTCTAGGCACATGGGGCTGCCAGGAGTCTGTGGAAGATGGCACTGGTGTACCTGCCCCACAGCAGGCATGGGGCACCAGCATGGCTAGCCTGCAGACCTGGCACCAGTGAGCTCTAGAGCAGCCTTAGCAACCTGCATCCGCCTGCCCCACGTGCGGCTCAGGATCTATTTCATCATCTGGAGAAAAGCATTTACTGCCAATAAACGGGCTAATTAATTCTCCTCAAAGACCTCTCAATTATTCATCTTGGACCACAGAGAAAACAATTACAGCACTTACCTCAGCCTTGGCTTGGCCAGTGCAGCAGCCAGCACAGGGCCAAGGCTGGCAGCAGGCACAGCATGGCTGGGAATGGTTCACCACAGCTCCTGGAATGGTGCCCCAGCTCCCACTGCCTAGCCAGCCCCAGTTCTGCCCACCTGGCAGAATCAGTCCTGCAGAGCTCCAGGGAAAGGCTGCTGAGCCTGCACAGCCCCTCAGCCCAGAGCCGACAGTGGCAGCAATGATCTCCCAGGGTGTCCCCAAGAGCTGCTCCCAACTCCAGGGCTCAGGGGCAAGGGGACCTATGTGGCCTCCTGCACCACCCTTCACAGCAGTGTCCCATGGGTCTAAGCCAAATCTGCACAAATGCAGCCAAAGCCACTGTGTTCTGTTTCCTGAGAACGTGGTGGTGGTTTGTTCCCTCCTTGGCACCTGCCTGCAGTGGCTTTCTCTCCCCATCCTTATCAAGCAGTTCTCCACACCTCCACCCAGGGACACACACCTGGGAGCCATGGCTGGGCCCAGCTGTGGGTGCTCTCTGCAACCAAGGGCTCAGGTTACCTGCCCCACACATCAGTTCCGGCCACCACCCAGCCTCAGGCAGCACATGGCTCCTGGTCGACCCGAGATAAGCAGGACTCTGTCCTGCCTGGGGACCCAAACCTCCACTGCCGAGACAGGTCCTGCTGGGGTCCCCCTTGGAGAGGGGCTTTGTTCCCAATTGGATCCCTGGTTCCTTGGTCCTTGCGATGCTCCTTCTGCTCTGCTTCAGCTGCACCTTGAGAAGGAAAGCCCACCACGCTGCTGGCACTGCCAGCTCACTGGGTCCCTTCCCGTGGCACGGCCAGACCACACCAGGGCGGCATATGGGCACAGAGGTGCCCCGGGGCCGAGGTCCGCTCAGCTCTCTCCTACCCACCTCCCCCGTGCCCGGCGGGTCAGGCTGCTCCAGCACTGCCACTCTGCCGCTTCCGACACTTCCCAGTACCATCCCCGGGTCCCCCCCCAGGCCCCCGGGAAACGGGGGCATCGCTGACCCAGGGCGTGTGGCCGCTGCGGAGGCTCTGCGGGATGCCAGGTCCCAGGATCGGTACCCGGTCCCAGAGCCCCCGGCCTGGGCAGAGCCGGGGGCCGGGCCGGGAAGGGTTAAAGGCGGCCCGCGCCCCCCCGGCGGCCGAGGGGCGGGCCTGTCGGGAAGCCGGGATTTCTGCGGTGGTTTTACTGGAAAAGTTGTTGCCGGCGGAGGGAGGGGTCACCCGAGCAGCCCCAGCAGGTTGGGGACGGGGGGACCGGCCGGCCCCTCGCCTTCCGACAGCTCCGCTCTGCGCCTGCAGCCTTAGGGGCCGGCAGCGTCCACCGGGAGCGGGATCGGGAGACGGCTTCTCTGCCGGCACGACCGGACACAGCACAAGGCCACATCGCCACCCCGGAGCAGCCCTTGCACACTGCTCCTGCGACCGGGGCAAAGACGCTTCTGGGCATCCCGGGGACTGGGTCTATCAGCAGCTGCCCATTCAGGGGCTCTGCCACTGTGTCTCACGGGTATCAACTGTGCTCGGACCATAGTGATGGAATTGTAGTCAAACCTCTCACTGTGATGGCCATCACTGACCGGCAGTGCAACCCCACTGGGTCAGGGTCATGGTGCCCGCTGGGTGCATCTCAATGGAGCCATCACAGATTATTCGGGACTGAGGCTTGTTTGGAGGCTGTGCATACAAGCTGCCACTGGCAGATGCCTCATGGAGCCAAACAAGCCAACAGCACCATTACACCAGGACAGAGGTGGGCTGTGCCCAGTAGAGAGGGCAGTGCTCTTCCCTCAGCACTGTGCCCACCATCATCATGTCCTGGCACTGCCCAGGACATGGCACGGCATGCTGGAGGCCTGGCTGTGCCCCTGTGAGGCTGAGCCAGGAGCTCAGCATGTCCCAGAGCTTCCAGGCATCACTCCATGGTTCCCAACAGTAGAAAATCACTTGTCTGTGTGGTTCCTGCCCCTCCAAGGATGACAGAAGGTGGTTCCCCCCTGCCCAGGCAGGAGCAGGGCACTACAGGCCAGCCAGCCTCAGCCCACAAGGATGAACTATGGCAGCCAGCAGCACAGGCAGCATGGGCAGCACAGGCAGCATGACTACAGGACCAAGGCAGCCTGGCATGAAAACACTCCCAACCTCATGGCAAGCACTTTGGGGTCATTGCCAGGCCCCGCACCCAGCACTAGACATTCAGGGCACTGCCTGTACCACCACCAGTCCTGTGCCCACAGCCCACTAGTTATGCCAGGGAGTCCGGGAGCAGGATGTCTGTCACCAGCTCTCTGCCGATGTATGCCTTGGGCAGGCAGCTCAGCCCCCGCCTGGTGATGGCCGAGGAGGAACAGCCACACTGGCACTGGGTACTGTGCCTGCCCCCAGCCCTCAGGCTGTCCTGCGGTACCCGCAGAGGGGACGCGTGCGAGCAGGCAGGACCTGACAGCGGCAGCTCGCAGGGCTGTCGGAGGGGCCGGGGGCAGGGGGAGCCCAACCTGCTCCGGGAATCGCCCCAGCGGCTGCCAGGGCTGTGGCAGGGAGGGCGGGGAGGGGGTAACACGATCCTCCCCGGCGGGACCTGGACTCCACTCCCCGGCTGTGCCTCGGCTGCTAATTTTAGCCCTGGGGAGGCACCACAGGAGCATGAGCTCAGCTCACCACGGCTACACGTTCGCCGGAGCCGGGGGCCGGGAGCCGGAGCTGTCAGGTGGTGGCTGTAGGAGCCACAGCACAGCGTGGCCCCGGACAAGCCCACAGGCAAGCCTCCAGCCTCTGTCCGAGCCCCCGTTGAGCTGCCAGACAGATTCTGGCACTGCCCTCCCGCTGCCCACACACCTGTGGCTTTGGCTCAGACAGCCCGAGACATGGCCACAAGCTCTCCTGCAGGGTCCGGTGCTGGCCCCATGGAGACTCTACGATGACACTACTGGGCCCTGTGCACTCAGAGCCCTCACTGGGGAACAGTGGAGATCTCCGAGGCAGGTCCCACACAGCCCTGGAGGAAGGCATGGGGCTGGCAAGACATGAGGCTCCTTAGAGAAGCCTGGCCACACTGCAAGTTCCGGTGAAGGATGTGGCCAGCTGTCAGTGAAGGCCCCCCTCCCTGCATGACTACAGACCCCAGGCTCTGGCCAGGCTGGGGAAGCAGGTTGCAAAGAGCAGAGCTCTCAGCCAGCATCCCCAGCTCTCCAAAACCAGTGTTTGCAGAGTCTCAGATGACAGCCATGGCCAGGACGGGTTCTCTCCCCATGCTGTAGTCAGCCTGGTGTCCTACAAGGCACCCAAAACCCACCATCCACCCAAGTCAGGAGCAATGGGCACAGATTGGTGAGTGGCTGGGGAGCCACAGCCAAGGAATGCTCCAGCCAGCTGGCCCTTCCCAAGAAAAGAGAAAATTACTCCAGAGCCTGCCCTGCCCTGGGGCAGCTGCCGTGGGCACGGTGGGGTCCCCATCCCAGGGCCCCATGGCTGCATTTCCCCTCCAGCCCTTCACCTGTGGTGTTAAGGGCTGGGCTGCCCAGCGCTTACTGGAAGAGGAAGCTGCTGGGAAGGCAGAGCGTGCAGCGGGGCAGCTTTGGAGAGGCTCTGCTGGGCTCGGCAGCCGGCAGAGCTCTGCTGTCCATGCTCCCAGGTCCAGGGCCAGTAACGGGAAGCGTCTGCTCTCAGTGACGGTAAATCAGATCGGGGAGATTAGAGGCCTTTTTGCCTAATCATGAGCAGCTTGAAGTTGGAGGACAAGTTCCTGGAACAAAGAGGAAATGGAGGCAGTAAATAAAGAAAAACTGTTAACATGTGGCCCTGTGTGTGAAAAACGTCTCCATGAAGGACTTTATGGCTCACTCATCTGCAGGGCTGACAGCACAGGCTGTGATGGGAGGTGGTGAGGAGGCCCCTCAGACAGGGGCGCAGGCAGAGTGTGGGCAGCCAGCTGGAGTAGGTGCAGGGGGCTCTCAGGTGGTGGAGAGGGTGTGTGATGTCATGTGGCACATGGAGGAAGAGGGCAGCAGCACAGCAGGGGCTATGTGAGGGCAGCTGGACTGGGATGCTCTGGGAGGCTGTGGCACTGGGTGGTGCACCAGGCAGGCTGGGCACTAGCTGGCCCCAAGGTAAAGGGGGCATCTGTATACACTTGCCCCTCTGTCTCTCCTCCAAATGCCAGAACAGGTTCTGAGTGCTGCAGACCTGTGCCCCCGGCCCTGCCTGCAGCACAGGTCATGGCCCAGGCTCTTGGACCAAAGCCCTGTGGCCATGGGCTGGATCTGCCCCACAGAGCATCACCAGCCTCAAGCTGGTCCAGCCCAGTGAGGAGAAGGTGTGTGTGTTTTGGGGGTGAGTCTTGCTGCTGCACTGGGCATGTTCCCCTGTCTCTGGTAGCAGTAGGGATTTCTGCCAGGTGCTAGTGGGGCCCCTCCTCAGTGCTGGCAGAGAGTGCTGAGTGCTGTGGTGCTGCCCATACCTGATACATGACTGCTCACAGTGCCACAGGATGGTGGGCCAGGTCCTTCCAGAGCAGATACAGCCAGAAGCCAGAGCCAATGCCCAGCAGCAAGGTCACCCTGTGCTGTCCCTGCCTGCAGGAGGAACAGCGTGGTGGGAGCCACTGCTGGTCAGCACGTGGTGCTGTGGGCTTCCAGAAAGGCTCCAGGATCTTCATGGATCCAGGACTGTGTGGGCACAGGCGACATCATCCTGGGAAGCCTTCTGGCATGACACCAGGGATAGACACTCCTGGCAAAGCAAGGGGCAGCGGGTGAACCGTGGAGCCTGAGGCAGCACCCACTCGCGTTCCCCTGCACCCTGTCTGGGGGTGGAGAGTTCAGGGGGTGCCACAGACGCCAGGCAGAGGGAAGGGCTGGAGGGACAAGGAGGGTCTGCGGGGAACACGCTGTGGGGAACATCGGGACCTTCTGGGTTCCTACGCAGGAACCGTCGTCCCGTTCCTGACCGGCCCCACAAGCCCAGTCCCCTCTCCGCCTGCCACGGGGGCCGGGCCGGGTGCAGGAGATCCCGCCCCCGCCCGGCCCTCCGCCCGGGAGCCTCCGCGGCGGGGCGGGACTGGACCGGCGATGCGGGCGGCGCGGGGGTTAGCCATTGCGCTGCGGCGGGCGGTGGCCGTGGCCGGCGCCAGGGCAGTGCAGCTAGGGGGCTCTCTCCGCCCCGCAGGGCCCCCCCGGCACACCGTGGACCTGCGGAGCGACACGGTCACCCGGCCCTGCGCGGGGATGCGCCGCGCCATGGCCCGTGCGGCCGTGGGCGACGACGACTACGGGGAGGACCCGACGGTCAACGGTGGGCGGCGGGGGCGAGGGCCCCGTGGCACAGGGACCGGCAGAGACCGAAGGCCACCCGGCCCCCGCGGCGGAGTCCCTGCCTGCAGTCCCCCAAGCCCGGGCGTCAGTCGGGATGCGGAGCCCAGAGTGGGGTTTCCCCGGGGCTGGGGAGGGCTGGGAGGAGCTGGGGGCGGCAGCCTGGACCTGTAGGTGTCCAGAACCCACTCCTCCCCGGGCTCGCCCAGCACGTATAGCTCCCCCAAGCGCCCTGTGTTTCTCCCCCTGCAGAGCTGCAGCACCTGGCCGCAGGGATCCTGGGGATGGAGGAGGCTCTTTTTGTGCCCACTGCCACGATGGCCAATCTCATTGCTGGTGAGTGCCTGGGGCTGTGCCCAGCTCTCCTCTAGTCACAACTTAGGGGCAGGTTTGTGCTCTCATCCCATGGAAGGTGCAGCAGACAAGAGCAGTCCTACTCCTCCCTGGGGTGGCAAGGAGAGCCCTGTTTCTGCTGCCACAGGGGAGGGCTGTGCATCTCCTCAGCCCCCTCGACCTCAAATCTCTCTCCAGCATGAACGCTGGAGCTGCTCCCCATTTCATGCTGCTGAGCAAATGCCCCTGGGGTCTGGTTTCCCCATCCTGCACTTGGGCCTGTGCTCTGTTACACCAGCCTTTACCTGCTTTGCTCTGCTGCCTTCCTGGGGTTCTGCTCCAGTCCTTGGCCATATGCATGCACCATGAAGAGGAAGCCATGCTCCCCATAGCCTTCAGCCATTGCATGCAGCCCCAGTCTGATAGCCCCAGCACCCCAGGGACAGAACAGGCACCCCCTGCCCAGCCTTTGTGTGCCAGACCCCTGCCCAGCTGAACCTGCTTGCCCCCTCATAGGCACTGCCTGCTGGGTGCCATCTGCAGTGTCCCCTCCCTCACTGACCATGTCCCTCACAGTGATGTGCCATTGTCAGCGCAGGGGATCTCAGATGTTCCTGGGCCAGGACAGCCACCTGCACCTCTATGAGCATGGTGGGGCTGCACAGGTGGGTGCTACCGGTGGGCAGGCTCTGGCCTGGGCTGGCTGTGCCCTGTGGCACCAGCAGCACAGTCAGGAGTAGGCGGGCGGCTTGCTGCTGCCCTCCGCTGGCTGCTGGGGATCCTTTGCTGGGCTGCAGCCACAGCATTCCTCGGATCACCCTTCCTGGGCCAGAGGGGTGGGACCCCCGTACACTGCCACCATCCCCTGTGCACTGTCCCTATCCCCTTCAGCTCTGCTCTCTGCCCTGCCTGGGAAGCAGGTCGCTGGGGTCCACTCCCAGGCGCTGCCAGACCTGCCTGACGGCACCTTTGACCTGGACTATCTGGAGCTGGCCATCTGCGAGGCCCAGGGCAGCCGGTACCACCCACGCCCCAAACTTGTCTGCCTGGAGAACACACACAGCTCTGCCGGGGGCCGGGCGCTGCCCCTTGCCTACCTCCAGCAGGTAGGAGCCCACAGACAGTGGCCAGGCTCAGGCAGCCAGACCAGGCAGGATGGCACCACGGGGACACTGGGTCTGTGCTGAGGAGCTCTGCACACAGTTTATGCTGGTGCTGGCCACCCCAGGGTCTCTTCCAGACTCTGCTTCTCTGCCTCCTCCCAGGTACGGGGCCTTGCTGACCGCTACGGGCTGCGGGTGCACATGGACGGAGCACGGCTGATGAATGCAGCGGTGGCTCAGGGTGTGAAGCCAGCTCGAATTGCCCAGCACTGTGACTCCGTGTCCCTGTGCTTCTCCAAGGTGTGCTCACTTGGGGACAGGGTCCCTGGGACAGCACAAGCTGGGGCCTCACCCATGTTTGGGGCCATCAGGTTGAGTACCCACCTTGCAGGCTGGGGCATCCCTGGGCATGTCTCTGGGAGGGGCAAGGGCAGAGCAGCCCCCAGGAGTAGCATGGGTCACTGATGTGCTGGCTTTGCAGGGCCTGGGTGCCCCAGCCGGTGCGGTGCTGGCTGGAGGCAAAGCGTTCATCGCTGAGGCCTGGCGTGTGCGGAAGCTGCTGGGCGGGGGCATGCGGCAGGCTGGCATGCTGGCAGCTGCTGCCCGCCTCGGGCTGGAGCGGGCAGAGGTGACGCTGCGCAGAGACCACGACAACGCCCGGCGCTTTGCTGAAGGTATCTGGGGTCCCTAAGCACGTCAGGAGCTACCCACACCTGCAGTCTAATGCCACTTCCATGTACTGCTGCACAAGAGGGGTCCTGTCTTGCCCAGAGCTGGGGTGGGTCCAGCCTTACACCCACCACCCACTGGCTGGGTTCACTCTTAACCAGTTCATTGGTAGCAGCAGTATGAGCACCAGGCAGCCATGCTGGATCTCCAGCCAGGTGAGGGAGCTGCTGGGGTGCTGGGATGGTGCCATGCCTGTCATCACAATGCCTACAGTGACCCTGAAGGGAAAAGGCCCATCCACCTCCAGCTGGGACCCAGGGTAAAGCTTGGGCAGTGCCTTCTCTCAGCCTACAGCTCCCGTTTCCCCCCAGGCATCCAGGAGCTGAACTTGCCCCTCTTGTCGGTCAGCCTCGCAGCAGTGGAGACAAACATCGTGATGGTCAGCATCACAGGGGCTTGGCCGTCCCCTGCAGAGTTCTGCCAGCACCTGAAGGCAGTGAGTGAGGAGGAGTTGGCTGAGACCAGCCAGGCTGTCAGTGTCCTGATGTTCCCCTGGTCAGTGCACACCCTGCGTGCTGTCTGGCACCGTGACATCTCGGCCCACGACACAGAGCTTGCAAGGAACAAGCTGGAATTTGTTGCCAGGAAGTGCCAGGAGAAGCTGGCCATGGGCCTGCACCCCTCTCCGAGAAGAGGGGGAGCCTGAGCATCCTCCCAACCCTAGCCCTGAGGCAGATGCCTCCACGTGCTGCTGCAGTCTGGGACAGCTGTCTCAGTCCTGTCAGGGCAGCCAGCAGCAAAGGGCAACCAGGCACGTTTCCAACTGTCAGCCCTGCAAAACCAGTGTAAGCCCAGCCCCAAGGAGATCACATCCCACCCCTGCACCAGGAGCACCTTTGCAGGCACGCCCAGAGGGACAGAGAGTCCACATCTCCACACATCCCAGACCCCTCAGACATGGCATCCTTGCCTCACTATTCACCCAACAAATACATCCTCAGAGCACCCTCTAGTCCTCCACAGAAGCTCTGCTTCTCTAACTTAGGTCTGCAGACAGCATCCAAAAGCAGAGCCAGACACCCCTCTCCCCAGAGGCCACACACTGTGTCTGGCCCATGTGCACCACACATGTACACCACACATGTGCAAGGATGCTGCAGCTGGGAGACACATCCCAAGAGATGGTCATGTCAGGACACCAAATAAACACATTCTGGTAGTGCTGTGCCTGTGCTGGGTGTTTTCTCCCAAATGTGCTCCTGATTCCACCAGGAACAACGTAACAGCCCAGAGGTCCTCATTAAGGCACAAGTGCTCCTGAGGATATGGAACCATCTCTTAAGTTCATATATGGTAGGGACTGTTCCTGGGGCCCAAGTCCAGCCTGGCCCAGACAGCTCCCCTGTGTGTTCCTCTATCACCCTCATCCCACAGCCTCTCAGTAACCAGGCTCTCCTTCTAGTGTCCCCTGTCTGCTGAGCCCAACACATTCTGGGTCTGGAAGGCCCCAGCTTTGCCTGTGCAAAGAGCCAGGCCAGGCTCTGGTCTGTTTCCTTGGAAAAGCCCGGCCACAAACAGGAGTTCCATACTGGGAGAAGGGATTTTGCAGCAGCCATGTGTGTTGTGTGCTCACCAGATTAGCACAACCCCAACTCCACTGACACCCAGGCAGCAGTTATTCCCATTTCATTTTGTATTGGCAATAGGCACTTTAAAAGGAAGCTAAGGGATCAAATTTGTCACCCAGAGAGAGCCTGGCAGGCCTGCCAGCCCTGTGGACTCCAGGTGGGCAAGAAACACCCAGCAAAAGGATGCCAGCCCAGGTGAGAATCGGTGGTAACTGGTGTTCTGCTGGCCTGAGCTCCCCACCTGGCTGCAGGCTGGATGGAGCGTGGGGAGGGAGCACAGAGGATATCTGGAGACTGACCCTTGCAGCATCCAGGGCAGGGTCCACACAGGCTGCTTGCTGCTATCATGCAGTTGCGGTTCACTCCTTAGTTTGTTCCTGATGTGCCATCAAGCTCTTGAAATCATGTTCAGAATCACCTGGCAGCAGGACACAAGCCCTGTGAGCCAGGATTGCCTGGCCCTACTCCTCCACCCCTAGAGAAGACAACCAGTCCCACTGCTTCAGCCCTGCACCCATCCTGGTGTGCAGGGGAAGCCTCAACACAGCCTTTCTAGGCTGCTTGCCAGTCTCTGCTGTGCTCAGAGCTAAGGGAGGATGGGACCTCTTCCTCTACCTGTGTGAGGATATAGCTCTTCTCTGATAGCCTCTCAATGATGTCAAAGTGATCTACATCAGCCAGGTCCAGCATGGAGACAGACCAGCCGGCTGCACGCAGGGCCTGTGGAGAGCAGTGCTGGCAGAAGGGACCCTAACACCAATCTGTCCCAGACAGGGTGGCAGGAATGACAGCTTGACAAGGATTATTGTCCTCCCCTGAGCTGCTGCTGAAGACAACAGCACCAGAAATACTGCTCTGATATGGCACATAAGCTCTTCATCCCAGCTGATCAGGTGTGAGCAGGCCCTCTGCAGCAGCATTCCTGTGGAGCTGGACAGGTGCTTCCCAGAGCTCACCTGGCCATACTCCTGTGACTGTCTGCGGAACTCTGGGGAGTCTTGCTGGGCCACAGCCACCAGCACTTCGCAGGCCACAGCCACAGATGCTGCTGGAGCAATGCACTGCATGGGGCTGTTCCTCTGGGCAACCTCCCTGCAGCAGATACCACAGTGGCAGATGACACAGCCTCTTGTTCAGAGAGGGTGTCTGCTCACATCCTCAGTGATGTGCACCAGCCAAGCAGAGGGCACAGCGATAGATGGTGCCCTGCGGTGCAGGCAGGGGCAGAGTGGGCACTGGCATTCACAGCCTGCCTGTGCCTTTCCCCAGTTGTCACCCCTGCAGCATGTGGCCTCACCTGCTCATGTTCAGCTCATCATTCACGTAGGTATGCAGGATAGGCTCCAGGTCATACACACCACTCACCAGCACAGCTCCTACAGGCAGAGGTATAGGCGTGCGAAGGGCCCTGTGGCTTGGAACCCTCCTTGCACCAACATCCCCAGGCCTTGGTGAGGACAGCTCTGGAGGCAGCTTGTGCAGGAGCCCAGAGCGCCGTACCCAGTGCCTGTGGGCTGCTGGTTGGGGCAACTTATTTCCCTCATTCCAGAGGCACACACCACTTCTGGACACATCAACATTACCTTTGATATCTGGCACCACTCCATATTCTGTCCAGTCTGTGGACAACACCATGGCTGCCAAGTGGGCCCCTGCTGAATGTCCACATAGGTAAACACCTCTGGAGAGAGGGAGCCATGAGCCAGTGCCAGGAGCAACACTGTGGCACCTGCAGCCTGAGGACACCCTGCTCTGCATGGAGGAGGTGGCACAACCACAAGTACCACAACCCACATGCAGCAGCTTAGGCACATTTCTCAGTGCGCTGACTGATGCCTCACGCAGTGACATGGCAGCACCGTCACAGGCACTGACCAGCACTCACCAGCAAAGCCCTTGCCACAGTGCAGGGCTCATCTGCCCCTTCCTGTTGCTGCCAGAGCCACCTTGGGCACCAAGCCACCCAGAGAGTGACAGGGGCACAGTCTGCCATGAAGGCCTGGCAGTGGCCATGATGGTGGGGTGGGGTGACCTGGAAGTGGTGCAGGGCCCACCTGATCCTGGAGTACTGCTCCACCAGGAAGGCAATGCTGCGCCGAACCTGCAGCACCATAGCATCCATGTGCCCTGGGCAGAGGACAGAGTCAGGAGGGTGCTAGGTTGGTGCAGGCAACCATGGCCTCCACTGGGCAGCACTTACCTTTGGGGGCTATGTCATAGCCCACTGCCACCACTCCCACACCCTGCGACACCAGTGGGAGGGCTGCGAATCCTGACTCCTCTTTACTGGAGGAAACAGAAGCCATCTGGGCTGCAGGGTCAAGGTCTCCTGGGGCCAGTCAGGGCATACCCAGGGTGCCCAGAACAAGTTGGGGTGTCCAGAGATGGGGATGGTAAGAGCAGGCTGCGGGGTCCCATCCCAGGGAAACGCACTGACCACAGTCTGCCTCACCTCAGGCACTGCCAGTATCCGCCATGGATGTAGACCAGGACCGGGAATGCTGCGTGGCACAGGCCGGGTGAGCAGGGGGCATGGCCCCCCGATCGCCCTTGCCCGCTTGTCACCTACTTTCAGAAGGGTCCGGGGGAAAGTAGATGTCCAGCTTCTCCCTGTCTCCGTCGCCGTAGGGGACATGCAGTGCGGTCTGCACGCTGGCCCGGGCCCGCTGAGTTGCTGCGGGAGGATGGACACGGAGCCTGGGGCACGGTCGTTGGGCGAGGGCCAGAACATCGAGAGGCAGCCCCACTCCCTGTGCCTCTCGCCTCGGGACCACCAACCCCTCACCTGCCGCCATCGTCGTGATGTGGGCTTGGATGATGGTGTCCCTGTCCAGGCGGGAGGACCAGCGGCTGGGGGAGTATTGATCCTCCAGCACCTGCGGGGAAGGCACGGCGGATGCGGCGCAGGGCAGCTCCGCAGGAGAGGAGGGCACCAGGAGAGACCTCCTGCCCCCCGGCCCGGGTAAGAACTGCCTGCCCTGCGGGCATTACCTCTGCGGTCATGTCCTGCCACCCCTGCATGCTGCGGCTGGTCCCGGTCCGGATCCCAAACCCAGTACCAAGCCGGCTCCCAGCCCCGCGACCCCTGCCCGCCCGGGGGCGAGGCCAGAGGTAGCGGGGCGGGGCCGTCCTGTTCCCATTGGCAGCCCGAGAGGTGGGGCCGGGACACGAGCCGGGGGCGGGACTGCCCTCTCGGGGGCGGGGGCAGACTCAGCGGGGCGGGGCCGTCCCCCTGCCATTGGCTGCCAGCGGAGCGGGGCCGAGCCGGGACACCGGGCGCGCTCACCGGGTGTATGCCGGGAAAGCGGTGCGAGCGGGAGGAGAGAAATAAGAATTTTGGCGCCTGTGCCGCCATTGGCCGGTGCGGCAGCGCGGTGGTGCCAACCATCCTCCGACTGGCTGGCGCGGCGGCACGTGGGTGTGAGGCCTCCCCGGATTGGTCGGCGTGGCGGAGAGAGGCGAGCGCGGGCAGTCAGTCCGCCCGCCCTCCCGTCCGTCCATCCATTCATCCATCCGTTCGTGAACCATGAACTGTCTGACGGTGCCCGGTGTCCATCCCGGCTCTCCCAGCCGCCCCCGTGGGCAGATACAGGTACTGGAACGGCGGATACCGGAGGTGGTAGTGGGGTTGTAGGTGGCGGGCTGGTACGGGGATCAGGGTGGCAGCAGGGATGGAAGGGGTTGGGTGGGTAGCATAAGGGGACGTGGGGATGAAGCGACCGGACGGGTACCTAGGGAGACAGCGAAAAAGGAAGCTCTGGGACGGTATCGGGGTTCGGAGGGGCTGGGCTGGTACCGGGAGATGCAACGGGGAAGGAGAGGCTGCGATATATCAAGGCAGGCGAGGAGCAGCGGGGATGGAGCGGCTGGGCCAGTATCGGGGTGAGGGACGGTGGCATGGCCAGGATGCAGGGTCTGGGGGCCACACGGGCTTCCGCCACTGTTACGGGGCTTTCAGAGTTCCAGTAGAGCTGGGCCACTACCGGGCAGGGTGGTGGCCAGGCCAGCGCCCAGGGAGCTGCCGGTGCTGTGCCTCTAGAAGCCGTGCTCTGCTCGTTGACTCCGTGATTCTCCCCCAGGTGATCTTCGGCCCCATGTTCTCTGGGAAGAGGTAGGTCCGGGACCAGAGTAGGGGGGTCGAGAGTGGCAAGATGCCTGGGGCTAGCTGACATCCATCTCTTGCAGCACGGAGCTCATGCGGCGGGTGCGGCGCTTCCAGCTCGCTCAGTACCAGTGCTTGCTGGTGAAGTATGCCAAGGACATACGATACGGTACCGCTGGTGTCTGCACACACGACAGGTGAGTCCCCAGGGCAGGAGGAGCCAGCCCAGCAGTCCTGGCAGCTGGGCAGCCAGGCTCATCCTCTCCTTTTCTTTTCCCTACAGGAACACCATGGAGGCCCTGCCTGCTTGTCTCCTCAAGGATGTGTACCAGGAGGCGCTGGGCTCTGCCGTCATTGGCATCGATGAGGGCCAGTTTGTAAGTGCATGGCCAGGGTGGGTACAGGGGAGCTCTGCAAGATGCAGACAAAGGACCAAACCCTCTGCAGGAGGGGCTGGGAAGAAATTACCCCAAGGGATTGTGATCCTGCTGGATTAGGCTTGTATCATCAAGCCCTTCCCTGAGGCTGGAGTCCATTTCATAAATAGGTGACATTGCTCTGGTTTTCTTTGTGCCCTGTGCTGCTGGATACTGAGAAAAGTGCTACCCCTTCTTCCTCCTGACACTGTTTCTGTACCTTCTCTAGTTCCCAGACATTGTGGAGTTCTGTGAGATGATGGCCAATACTGGGAAAACTGTCATTGTTGCTGCTCTTGATGGGACTTTCCAGAGAAAGGTAAAATACTTATTTTTAGTGCAGCAGCTGCTTTGGGATCTTCACAAAACCCATCTGACAGCCCTGTCCCCGCTGTCTTGCCACAGGCTTTTGGAAACATCCTGAATCTGGTGCCACTGGCTGAGAGTGTGGTGAAGCTGAATGCTGTGTGCATGGAGTGCTACCGAGAAGCCTCCTACACAAAGAGGCTGGGAGCAGAGAGGGAGGTAAGTTGCATTGGAATAGAAAGTGCTTCAGTAGCTCCACCTTGCCGTTCCTAGAGGGATCTCCCCAGGGAAACTGAGCTCTGCAGAGTGACCCTCCCAATTTCCTTACCAGGTTGAAGTGATTGGAGGAGCAGACAAGTACCACTCTGTGTGCCGAGCCTGCTACTTCCACAAGCGGCCTCAGCAGCCTGGGTTGGAAAACAAGGAGAATGTGCCCCTGGGGGTGAAGCAGGTGGACTTGACGGCCTCCCGGAAGATCTTATCTTCTTGACTGCTGGGCTCCCATATGGGGAAAATGGAGAGGAAGGAAGCTGAATGTTGTGATTTCCGGATGACATATCTGGCTTCCTCTGCTCTTAGCAAAACTATTGGTTTAGCACTACCTGCCAAGCGAAGCCACTGTTCCTCTGCACCAAGCACAAAGGAAAAAGAAGGATCACCTGGATCTGGTACTGTGGGAGAGCTGGACCCTGACTGAAAGTGACTTTCTTTCTCAGATCACAGGAAAGAGACAGGTGTAGTTGCTAATGCTGACATTCAAGTCCTGAGAACTGTCACAGCAAGCCAGGCTGCCAGGTTTTCATCTCTCACCACAGTTTTGGCCTGCTCTGGTCTTTTGACTCTGTTTCAGAGCAGCACTAATGACTGGTTCAGTTACTGTTTCTATCCCTCTTGTGAGCTGTTGCTAAATTGGAAGTTTCTTAAGACAGTGTAGAGTATTTTAAACCAACTTCCTCTTTTTAACGTAGAAGAGATAACTTGGCCCTTGTCAGAGCTGTGGCACAACTTTTAACTGACACCCATAGAGGCAGCTTGGCCCTTGGCTGTCCCTGGCCTATCCTTTTGCTGTTACACTCACTTGGGTCTGGTAAATTTTTGTTGAAACAGAGGGGGGAAAGGGAGGCTTCAGTTGACAGCCCAGCCATAGGCTCCTCCTAGCTTTTGAACTCTGAAGAGGGCCAGAAGCAGCAACAGTCCAGTAGCAGTCTGTGTACTAAGGCAGAGTCTTTTGGGGAGAACTAAACTTCACTTTGGGAAGATCCTCTTCTCCAAAATGAGAAGGATTTTGCCCAAGTCCAAGCTTGGTGCTACCACTTCAGTGCCTGAGTTGTGTGGGAGGGGTTTGGAGGCTCAAAACTTAGTATGTGAAAGTTTGGGCTACTCTTTCTGTGAAGCTCCAGCTACCTGGAAAAGGGTCTCTGCTTTGAGTGGGTGGTTCTCAACTTTGTGTCTTGCTCATGCCCTAGCCTTCCAGAAATTCTCAAGGTTGACTCTTGCTCTATTGCAAGTTGACTGAAGGATCCTCTTCCCCCTTTGCTTGACTTGGCTTCTGGAAAGTTGTTGTTTTTTTAACTTGCTCATTGAAAAAATGCTTTTCACTGTAAGCCAGCGCTCACAAGTTCAGAGCAGTAGCTCTTGGCTCTGGCGAGGTCAAGTATCCAGGTGCAAATGCAGTGCTTACTGTTTGCCTAGACCTAGCTCAGAGCATGCACCTCCCTACAAGGTCACAACAGCTGCCTGAAATCTCTACTCCCGTGACGTTGCTGGGAGTGACAACAGTTGTAGTACACACAAGTGCTTTACTGCCAGGGTTGGGCTTTTCCCTTAGGGACAAGGACAGCAGCACTGCTACTGCTTTAGGTCAATAAATAATAAAATTCTGTGTGTTTTATAGCTTCTGCTCTGAAAAGGCTCCCTGCACTGAACAGCACAGGCTACTTCCTCACAGCAGTGGCTTGTGCTGGATGGCTGGTAGCAGGGGTTGGTGTTGGAACTCTCTGCCGAAACTTTCTATCAACAAACTTATATGGAGCAGGAGGAGGGCTTGCCTAAAAATAGATACAGCATGAGTCTGCTATTTGCAGCACAGTTGGCTTGGGCTGCTCTGCTGCTTCCTGGCCTGGAATCCCTTGCTCCAACCCTCAGGGAGAGGGGAGGAATCCAGTTTGGTTTCCCAAGAGAAGAAAGGCACATGTTGGCGAGGTGAAAAAGTTTAATCCATCTCTACAGTGACAAACAAAGAGCTATTTGAAGGCCAGCCCCAGCAGCGACAGCTCACACACCGCACACTGCTGCTGGGAACAGCTTTGCAACAGCAGAAAACAACCTGAGCTGACCAGCCTGCCTGGGTACCCTGGGGGCAGCCAAAGCACAGGCTGTGAGCAGGGCCCTGGGATGGCAGCCTCACCACTGCATATGCAGTGCTTGGTGGGAAGCCATCAAGGGGTGCCAAGTACTCTGTCAACAGGAAAGCCCTCCAGGAGCTCCCTCAGACACAGCCCTGCTGAGATCCCAGTGCTCACTGCTCCCACAGGTCCCAAACCACATCATCTGAGCACCAGCAGCTCTATCACAGACTGTGGAAGGCACAGCAGGGGATTTTGCAGTCAGAAGAGAGGGCTTTGGCATCAGGCTCACCCAGCAGCAGCCACAGGGGAAGGCATGGGAAGCTGGTGGAAGGCAGGAGCTGGACACCCGGCTGTGCTGCAGCAGCCAGGCCAGCACTTGAAGAGTTGCAGCCAGCAGGGCTGGAAAGGCACCAGTGCCAGGACAAGCCAGGGCAGCAGTGACAAGGGTAAAGCTGAGGGGACAAACCACACCCCACTGCTTCCCCCAAGGCACAACATCCAGAGCAGGAACTTGGCTGGGGCCACTCTACACACACCCTCTCTGGAGCTGCAGGGCTGAGATCAGTAGTTACAAATCACCCAACATGTGCTGAATCATCCTCTATGCAACAAGCTCTGGATTCTGGAGGTGGAGAGCTCAGCTCCATCACTTGGACCATGCCCACCCTGCACCCCAGCACCAAGGCCCAGTGGCCATCACACAAAGCAGCTGTCACCCTCCCACCCCACATGCCCCCTTCAAGTCACAGGTCCCTCCCCTCCCACCACATCGAAGAGAATTGCACTGGTACAGCGGTCCCCACCAGGGCTCAGTACACCGGTGGGGGCTGGTAACCCTCTGGGCCTTCTGCTGTCTGGGTGAAGGGTGGCTGCTGGTAGCTGTCATGGCTGATGTTGGGGTAGCTGGAGTACGGGGTTGAAACCTCTGGGGTGGGGTCAATGTAGCTTTGAACAAAGTCCTCCACCCCCATTTTGTATCTCTTGTAAGCAAAGGCAAGCAGGAGGCCCTAGAAAGACAAAAGGTGTCAGGGGTGCAGAGCCCTGGGAGCCCCTCCATGTTCCCTCCCAAGCAGGGCAGGGCCAGGCTCCACTGCAGCTTTACTCACCCAGGAGAAGATGGAGAAAAAGCTAAAGGTAATGGCAGCTCGAGCTGAGTCAGCCCCAATGTACACATCCTCAGCCGGCGTCGAGGACCACTGGTTGGTCAAGAAACAAAAGCCAACAAACCACAGGAATGTCCAGAGACCTGTGGAAGGTGGTGTGAAGGGCTAAGGCTGCATCTTGCTGCTTCCAGGCAGGTCCTCAGGCCAGACTCTGCTGCCACTAGGCTGCTGCCACCATCAGAGAGGTGCAGAAACCAGCCCAGCTGCCCAGCCCAGTGCAGCCACTCAGTGAAGCCACTCAGCCCAGCCCAGCCCAGCTGCCCACGTGCTGCTCCCCGTGGTTCCTTGGAGTGCTTTGAGCAGGCAGCTCGTGGCCCACGGGCAGCATGCCAGGCGGGAGCGACTCCCTTCGCCAGGCACCGGCAGCCACGTCACGGGACAAGGGCAGCCATTGTGGCAGACACGGAAGGCACAGCCCTGCCCCACGGCTGCTGGTACCTGAGAAGCCGAGGTCTGCCAGGACCAAATACTTGCGGTCGGTGGTGTTGCTGATCTGGGGGAAGTAGGCGTCCACCATAAAGAAGAAGATGCAGGCGAGGAAGGCAAGGACGCCGATGCCGATGCCATAGCGACAAGCATCCTCGTTGCGGTTGAAGACGCAGAAGAGCTGGGAGGAGGTGGGCACGTTGGTGTAGCCCTCCCCGACCAGGCAACAGAACACGATCAGGGCGAAGATCTGCAGAGATGAGAGGAAGTGTCTGGTACCAGGGCAGTACCGGGGCGTTGGGGACCTTCCAGCACTGCCCGTGCCCTGCCAGGCTGGAGACACCAGTACAGGCAGGGCTCGGCTCAGCGTCCAGCGCCGCGGCTGCGCCGGGGCAGGGCACGGAATGGCCGGGCCACGCCATGAGGGCCTGACGCGGACAGGAAAGAAAAGAAGGTTGGGTTGTGAGGGAGGGAACGGCTGGACCAAGCCGTGCAAGTTCCGAGGTGCGGGGCCGGCCAGCCGCAAGGCCTGGCGGAGCTGTTGTGGTGCGGCCCAGGCGCGGGCCCCGTTCCGTGATGTGCCGTCCCCTTCCGCCCCGTCCCGCCCGACTCACCGCGCTGGCAATCCGTGTCAGGACCTGCGGCTGCTGCACGAAGCGACCCAGGTCGAAGCTACCGCCGGCCTTGGCCGCCCCATACGCGCCGCCAGCGACACCCTCCATCGCGCCGGACCTGCCGCCTTGCGCCCTGCTGCTTCTGCGCGACACCGCCCCGGGGAGGGCCGGAGAGGGACAGGCGGAGCGAGACGGAGCGGAGCGGGGCGGGGCAGGACGGGACGGGACGGGACGGGACGGGTGGGACACGACGGGGTAGGGTAGAGTGGAGCGGGTTGCGCTGTGCTCGGGCAGACGGGAGCAGATCTCCCTCGTCTGGCTGCTGCGCGCATCGCTGGGCCTGCTCCGCGTCTCTCCGCTGTCCACGAGACCCGCAGCCCCTCGGTTCCGCGCAGTAGGAAGGCCGGCAGCAGCTCCTGTCCCTGCCGGCGCCGGCGCCACCCCAGGGCAGTGTCTGGGGCAGTGCCGTAGGGCAGGGGAGCGCCAGCCGGCCCTACGCTAGCCCCACGACGAACGTCCGGCGCCCTCCGACGTGTTTCGTGCTGCGGGTCAGCCCCGGAGCCCGACCGGCCCCGGTGAGCGCGTTCGGAGGGGAAAGGGGTACTCTGCGGGATTGGCACAGGGATGTGGCTCGGCGAGTCGGTTGTCCCCGCCTGTGAACGGGGCAGGCTTCGCACCCATCCCCGGCCGCGGCGGGGGCGGAGGCTACGGGAGCCTCGGGACGCGTCTACGTCGGTTCCTGTTACCGGGACGGACCGGGAGTCCCACCCCCAGGGAAGCTTCATCAGATCTGCCCCGAGAGGATTGCGGGGCCCAGGGGCAGTGGAGGAGGAAGAAGGACGAGAGAAAGATGAAAGCGGGGAGCGCCGACGGTCGGTGGGAGCTGGGCGCGGGTGGTGCAGCCCCGGCAGAGGCGCTCTCCGGCCTCGAGAGGGCGCTGGCGGGGGAGCGCAGAGGTGTCGGCCCCGGGGCTGCAGGTCCTGTCGTTCCCAAGCCGAGTGCCGGGGTCAGTGCCGCGGGGCGGACAGTCTCTGTCCCGAGACCGGCCCCGGAGGCTCCCTGCTCCGGGGCGGGCTCCACCAGCGCAGCCACCTCCCGCATCCGCCCGCCCTTCCTTCCTGCCCCGCCGCTGCTCCTTGCCTGCTGGAAGCCGTGCTGGCCCTGATATTAGCCCCCAGTTTAGACACGGGTTTAATTCCGTGAATTCTCGTGCTCCCGCCTGCAGGATCCGGAGGGCAGGCAGCACCCCGTGGGAGCTGAGTGCCGGTGGGTGCCCGTGGCGGGGTCGGCTGAGGCAGCATACTGGTGAGAGCGTGGTTCCTATCCAGGATGTCCCGGCTGCCATCCTTCACGCTCCATGTCCCTGAGGACACCGACAACGATTGGTGAGTGTGACCCTGCCCAGCCTAAGCCCTTGCATGCTTGGCCTCTGGCATCCTGCAGCCCCCGGCCAGCACTTCCAGGGGATGGCAGCTCTTGTGCTCAGCCGGCACTAGGTGTCCATTCCAACAGGCATGGTTAGGCTTTGCCAGGGCTCCATCCTGCAGGCCCCAGAACCCAGCACAGCCCTAGGTGAGCAGATCTATGTCCCTGCAGCCAGGAACCAAGCCCGGACAGTGAAGGAGCTCTGCACACTTCCTTCCACCAGCTCATCCAGGAGCAGAGCAGCTTGGTAGAGGCGAGTCTGGAGCTGGAGATGCAGGCAAGGAACAGAGGTAAATAGCTGTAATTGGGGTGGGATAAGGGACAGCATGTGTGCCCAGGGCTATCTACCATCCTTCACTCTGCCTGGGCTAGCCAGAGCTTGTGCCAAGATTGTGGCCAAAGCACTTACAGGAGCCTGCTGACACCTTTACTGGTGCAGACAGCAGGATAGACCTGCCCATCAGGACACCCGGAGGGTCCCCAGAGAAGGGGATGCTCCAGGGGAAGCACCCAGCCGGGCAGGTGTTTGGCTTCTGTGCCAGAGCAGAGCAGCAGGGCCACAGGGATAGGAGCCATGGGTACTGTGGCTCTCACCACTCTGCATCTTGCTGCCCATCTCCCAGAGTGCGTGGCTGTCCCAGATGCCTGTGCTGTGACCTGGCTGGAGCCCAGGCAGGGCAGGCGGCACCCCAGCTACCCCTCCACCTGCCTGCAGATCCTGGCTAGCATGCCCAGTCGCACAATTGGTAGGTGCCACACATCCTCTGGCCCTTCCGCAGGCCCTTGGGAAGAGCTTGCTCAGCTGCCTTGCTCTCCCGTGGCCACCTCTTACTCACAGGACGTAGCCGTGGGGCCATCATCTCCCAGTACTACAACCGCACCGCACGACTACGGCGCCGGAGCAGCCGCCCCCCGCTGCAGCAGCTCAGACACACAGCACGGCCCAGCCTGCGGCAGCGTGACCTGGAGACTGACCCTGCCACGGCCAAGTTGGAAGGTGAGAGTCTCCCAGGAAGTACTGCTTTGGGACAGGCATGCCCTGTCCTGGCTGGCAGTGTCCCACTGAGCCCCTCATGTCCCCAGACAAGCGGAGCCTACTGGCAAAGGAGCTGCTGAGCCTCTCCCCCAGCCAGCGCAGCCACATGCTACTCACGGTTCCCCTCAGCCTGGCAGAGAAGTGCACCCTCCGGTAGGTCCTGTCCTGCCACCCCAGGCAGGGCTCTCACAGCTGGAGCCATCCCAAGGCTTGTCCCACCCTCTGCCACCCCTCTCTGCTGGACAGGCAGGAGCTGAGTGAGCAGTGGGATCTCACAAGGCTGTATGTCCAGTGCCGTGCCTCCTTCTCAGCCTCCAGAGGGTTCAAGGACTTCCCTGTCCTCGTAAGTCTGGGGCGCAGGTTGGCACAGGAGCTGTTGGGAGCACTAGTGCAGGCTTTGGCCCCAGTGCTCCCCACGGGCTCCCTCTCCCCAGGGCTGCCGGGGCCTCTGGTACAGGCTCCTCTCCCTGCTCGCCGCTGCACAGCCTTGGCACTACACTCTGAAGCAGATAGGAGGCCGCTTCGGCTCCAGTGTCCTCTCCTACTTCCTCTTCCTCAAGAATCTCCTTATGTTCAACATCATCTCATTCCTCATCCTCACGGTCTTTGTGGTGGCCATGCAGGCTGCGTATCCGCCTGCCTCTGCCAATCCCCAGCCCTTCACCGGCCTCGAGCTGCTCACAGGAGCGGTAAGCACTGCCAGCACCCCAGGGCCAGTGGTTGCTCCAAGCCTGGGGACCAGCCCTTCATCCCTGCATCTCTGCCAAGGCCATATCCCACACCCTGTCCTTGTGCAGCTGGGGCTCTAGGACTGCCAGGTTGTGGGTGTGGAAAGGGATACCATGTGTTGCCCCAGCCCACAGCTCTGTCCGTGTGAGCTGGCACAGGTGTGCCAGGCTGGGCAGAGAGTTGGGCACCAGTGAGATCAGTGTGAACCTTGCTATGTGCTTTCCTACAGGGCTACTTCACTCACTCGTTGCTGTACTATGGCTACTACAGGAATGCCACCCTCAATGAGCCCTGTGGCTCCAGCCCCAATGGCAGCACCAGTCCCCTCACAGGCCCCTCGCTCCCATACAACATGCCGCTGGCCTATGTGTTCAGTGTCGGTGTCTCCTTCCTCCTCACCTGCATCCTGCTGGTGTACAGGTGGGTCAGCACTGACAGCCTTGCCCCCTTCACTCAGCCCTGATGTCCTGACAGCCCTCTCCTTGCTGCAGCATGTACTGCTCGTTTTGTGAGAGCTACCGTGTGGGCAGCTCCACAGGAGACCTGGCTGTCAAAGTCTTCTGTGCCTGGGACTTCAAGGTGATCCAGAGGCGCTCTGTGAAGCTGCAGTGTGAGAACATCTGCACCCAGCTGAAGGTGAGGAGCTGGGCTGGAGTTGACCCTGACGCACCCTGCACTGAACAGCAGGTGAGGGTGTTCATAGGAGCACCTCTGGACCCCACGGCTCAGCACCCCTCTCCTCCTTGCTGCACCGGGGAGCCCTGCAGCTGCAAATACATCCCAACCCCTGCCTTCCACCAGTGCGTTCTCCACCATCCCTTTGGGTCCCACCTCAGTGCAACAGGACAAGCCCTGGCTCCAAACCTGGTCCCAGAGCATGTTCAGCACCACTGGCACTGCTCTTTTGCAGGAGCTGCTGGCAGAGCAGAGGTCACGCTCCCGCTCCCGGAGCCTCTGCCGGCAGCTGGGGCACTTCACTGTGCTTCTCCTGGCTTGGACCCTCTCGCTGGGCACAGTGCTGGGCTGTGTGGTAGCTGTGCACTACTTGTCAGAGCACATGCACATGGTGAGTGCTGCCCCTCACCACAGGATCTTCTGCTCTGGTGTAGGGGGCTGTGGTACTGGGGCAGGAAGCCAGAGCAGCCCTGGGGACAGAAGCAGCCCCACTGCAGCTCCCTTCCTGGCACAGGGATCTGTTAGCCTCCCTGATGGCACCAGGCTGCTGGCAGCTGTACATTCACCCTGGTACCTGCTCACCAGGTTCAGCAGAAGCACCGAGCGCAGGGTGGTGGCAAGTGGCAGCAGGAAGCCATCCTGCTGGTCCTGCCCTTTGTGGTGTCTCTCCTCAACGCCGTGATGCCCCACATCTACAACTTGCTGGCACTGTGGGAGAAGCAGGACTCCCCTGTGGCACGAGTCTACGTGGCAATCTGCAGGTTGGGCTGGCTGGGGCTGGGGTTAAAGAAGTGTCCTGCAGGATACTCCTGCACCCTCACTTGTGAGGTGGGAGGAGGCTTTGGGGCTGGGCAATCTCTCTGTGGGGCTCAGCCCCTCCATCCCCAGGGCTGGGGGGCTCCCAGAACTGCTTCTGCTCCCCAGGAACCTCATTCTGAAGATGGTGGTCCTTGGCCTGCTCTGCTACCAGTGGCTCAGGCGGAGAGTTGTCTGCTCAACAGAGGAGGTTGGTGCTGCCACCATGGAAGCTGTGCCATGCAGACTGTCCCTTGTCCAGAGAGTATGGAACAAAGACAAGGCTTCCGTCCTCGAATGGGCAGGCAGCAGGGACAGGGCTTTACCAGGCAGCACTGCAGGCATTGTCTGTCCTTTGCAGAGAGAGGAGTCACAGCTAGACAGAGGAACCCCAAACTTGGGGTGGCTGGGAAAGGGGTGCAGGGGAGGAAAAGGTCCCACAGCCCCTCACACCCCATGGGGGCCACAGAAAAGCGGAGGAGAGGCCTTGTTTCCCACTTAATGCCACCTCTGCTTGTCTCTCCAGTGCTGGGAGACTTGTGTGGGGCAGGAGCTGTATCGCTTTGTGGTGATGGACTTCATATTCACCCTGCTGGACACACTCTTGGGAGAGCTGGTCTGGAGGTAACATGCCCCAAGAGGGGTCCCCTACCAGTATGGCATCCCTGGCACAGCCCCAGTTCTCTGCTGCTCAGGCAGCACTGCCCTGGTGCACCCAGACTCTGGGGGAAAAGATGGGGTGCCAAGCATAACCCCCACCAGCAGCAGTGTGAGAGCAAAGCTTCTCTCCTTCCCAGGCTGATCTTGGAGAAGAGGCTGAAAAGGAAGCAGAGGCCTGAGTTTGACATCGCCCGAAATGTGCTGGAGCTGATTTATGGGCAGACTCTGACCTGGTGAGCCAGCCCCTGCCCCGTGGTGGGAAAAGTTCAGCTACTGACCAGCCCCAACAGGCTGCACAGTAAACCCTGCACAGTGTAGCTGTTCTTTGCTTTATGAAAGCCTGACAATAGCTGGTGTCAGTGCCCTGTGCTGCCCCTGGCTCTGCCTGTGTTGGCTCTTGGGGCCCCGGTTCAGGACAAGCTCATCTTCCTCCCTCTCTCCCAGGCTGGGCATTGTCTTTGCACCACTCCTGCCAGCCATGCAGATGCTGAAGCTGCTGCTGCTGTTCTACATCAAAAAGGTGTGAGCTACCCCCCCCACCTTCCTGAAGCTCTCCAGGTGTCCCTGTAACAGGCAGCCTGCAGTGATAGTGACACTGCACAGGCTGCCTCTGCCTTAGCAGCTGTATCCTCCTGGGAGAGAAATGTTGCTGAGGACTGGGTGACCCCAGGCTCACTCAGCTCTCGGAGGGTGGGCAGGATGTGATGGTGGGAAGGGGGCAGTTCATCCTGCTTGCACTCCTGGGCTGATTCATCAGAGATGGCAGCATGTGGGACTCTGCTCCCTGTCTGCAGACCAGCCTGATGCAGAACTGCCAGTCCCCGAGAAAGCCCTGGCAAGCGTCTCACATGAGCACCGTCTTCATCACCCTGCTGTGCTTCCCGTTCTTCCTGGGTGCAGCCATCTTCATCTCCTACACCATCTGGTCGTGAGTACTTGCTGAACCACCAGCTGCCTGGTGAAATAGAGGGACATGGGCAGGTCATGCCTCCCCAGCCGTGGTGGCACATGGTGGTGTACCCAGCACAGGGCTGCGTGACGCTGCCCTAGGCAGGGAGGTGCTGGTCAGCCCAGAGGCTTGTCACTGCCCAGCAGCAGCTGACTGTACCCACTTCTCCCAGCTGTTCCTGATGCTGAACAAGGGAATAAGGATGTCCTCCTCACCTGGGGATGGCTGGAACAGGCCAGGCTTAGTCCCTGGAGGGCTCGACATCCAAGGCCAGGCAGTGCCCTGGGCTAGGTGTAGCAGCTGGCTGTGCTGCACATTGCTCTGACATTGCTCTGTCTGCTCAGGGTGCGGCCATCAGAAACCTGTGGTCCCTTCCAGGGGATAGAAACCATGTATGAGTCAGGAAAGACCTGGGTGCAAGTGCTGGAGAAGTCTAACCCAAACATCACCTGGTTCACCTGGGTCCACCAGCACCTGGTGGAGAACACCTTCCCCCTGTTCTTCGTGTCTGGGGTCCTGCTGTGAGTGCAGATTCAAGCCTGAGGCTGAACCCTGAACCCATGCTTCAAGGGTCTCACTGCCACAGCTGGGAGCTGAGGCATCATTCCAGAGCTCTGCACCCCAGTGCCTGGAGTGCAGCATCCCCCAGCGTCCCACCCTGGCTGCCATCCTCCCCTTCTGTCATTGCAGAGCTGCAATCTACTTCAACATCCAAGTGGTGAGAGGCCAGAGGAAGATCATCCACCTGCTGAAGGAGCAGATTGACAATGTGTGTGAGCTCTGCCCCCTGCCCCTGGCTGGTCCCAGCTGCTCCACACCCTGGTTCAACCCTGGGATTGTCAGATTCAGGCTCTAACCCTGGCACTGCTGCCACCTTGGCCATGGAAGAGTACATCCCATGGCTGCTCACTGCAATGTTCTTGCTGTTGCAGGAAGGGGAAGATAAAAGATTTCTCATTCAGAGGCTTCACTCCATTTATGAGCAGAGAGAGAGACATGCCTGAGTTCCAGGTGAGGCCTCATGAAGGGGAAAGGGAAATTCCAGCATGTTGGGAGCTTGGCTGGACACATGGACATTGCTTTGCTCTGTGCCAGAGCAGGGTCAGCCCAGCTGTGGCAAAGCACTGCTAGGGACCATGAAGTGATGGGCAGCCTTTCATTTCCCCTCACTCCGCTGGCACAGGCAGCCCTATAGCCGGCACACCTTGCAGCTGAGGATGTAGGGCTGAGCATGCCAGGGAGTGGCTGGGCTGCCCCAGTACCCAGGGCCACTGGAACTCTGGTGCTGCTGTAGCCTGGGGTCGGCATCACTGGCAGCAGAACCAGCACAGGGACAGGGAAGGGTCAGGAGGGGAACAGGGACATTCAGAGATACTGTCTGCTTTCAGGGTGGGGCAGTGCTGTCTGCCCCCACCAGCAGACACACAGGGTCTCAGGTACTGTGTCTCTCCTTTTAGTGACAGAACCCCCCAGGAGGGAGTGGGACAGGACAGGACTGTACTTGCGGCCAGGGACTGGATCCATCTCTTTCTAAGCCATCATGATGTGGTGAGGGAAGCACCGGGACCATGGGAGTTGCAGCGGCCTCCAGCATGCAGTGATGAAGGACCTATTGGCACCCATCACATGGTAGCTCCACGGGGACGCTGTGCCACAGGGACATGGGTGCTCCAAGTGCCAGAGCCCCTGGAGACACAGCAGGACCAGGACTGTCCCAGGACACAGCTCTGTTCCAGGCTGCTCAGTGGCAGAGTCCCTGCCCAAGAGTAGTTGCTGTTAGCAGAGGACAGCTCTCCCCACCCTGTATGTGTTCCAGCGTGCTCAGACACCAGCTTTGGGCTGTTTCCAGAAGGACACTGAAGGAGAGACAAACTGCAGCTTCCTCTGCATTGCCCAGGAGCAGCGAGGCCAGAGCCAGGAGCTGCCAGGCACTGACCCATCTCCAGTCCCACATCTGGCTCACCAGAAGGGCAGGTGGCTGACACCATCCCCACAAAGGAGGCAAGCAGATGCCCCTAGGCCAGGCACCCTGCAACACACTGCACCTACCAGCAAGACGGGCCTGGAAAAACCACTGTGATGCCAGGTGCTAGGCAGAGGAGCTCCCTGGCTCTGGCTGCAGGCTCACCCAGCCCATTAAAGTGTTGCTGTGTCCAGACTGGTTGGACTGGAAGCTGGCAAGCAGGTTTGGTGTGTCAGCGTCACTTGAGAGTGTGCAGGGTGTGCTCGGGCTCCTTGCCACAGCCTGTCTGCCCACCAGGCTGCCCTGGGTAAGAGCCCAGCTCAGCCCACACTGCAGGAGGACCACTTCTACCTCACTGCATGTAGCCCCAGGAGCCACTTTCTATTGTGGTGCACAGTTCCCAGCTAAGGGAGCCCCCTTTCACCACAGCACACTCTCAGCAGCCTCCAGCCCTGCACAGCTGGTCCCCCTGCAGCATGGCACTGAGAGACCCAGTGAGGGTTGTGTAATGGTGTGTGCCAGGCCCAGACAGTCACCAATACCCATGTGACTTGGCCCTGGCACTGTTGGGGGAGGAAGCTGCCCATCCAGCTGGGGCCTATCAGTGTGGGCATGGGCTGGGTTATCCGTGCAGGCAGGGGCTGCGTTCTCCATACATCCAGCCATTCTCCAAGCCCAGGTGAGTGCTGGAGAGCAGTGACAGCCTGGCATTTGCTGCCGTTCCTGAAGTGTCCCCAGCTGAGGCATCTCTATAGCTTAGCCTGCTGTGGCTCACAGCACCCACTCAAAGTCCATGTTCTTCTAGGCCTCCCCATTGTGCCCTGGCTGGTTCCCAGGGCTTAAGCTCCTGCTAGCAGCACCAAATGCCCTTGACCTCCAGTGCCCATGACCACTGTGACCACCCTTCCCTGTCAGTAGAGGTACCAGCACAAGTCTGGTTTTTCAGGCTCTTGCTTATCCCTTGCCCCAAAGTTCAGGGATTCCATCCAAGCACAGGTCAGCCACCAGCCTGGGTAGCATGGTGGAAATTTTACTGTAAAGTCCCACAGGGCTCCTACCCTCCACCAGCCCATGTTGATGTCCTGGGCCCTGCTCAGGGCAGCCGCTTGCCAGCCACCTTCTTTGGTGACAGGACTTGGGTCAGGGTGAGCGCTGGTCTCCGAGGACAGCCTGCAGCCACTGCAGGACGTCGGCCAGGCCGGTGCCGGTGCGGGCGCTGGTCTCCAGCAGTGTGATGGGCTGTGTGGCACAGGAGACGACGTCCTGCATGCGGAACAGCGACTTCATCTCTGCCAGAGACATGTAGCAGGGCAGGTCACTGCAGTCAGGAGGAGGGGGTTGCTTTAGCCCACCAAGATGACTCCTGCCCAGCCAAACCCCTGCCCACAACGTCTGGGGAGCACAGCAAAATGTAGCACACTGGGCTTCCTCTCACATCACCCCGTGGAAGGGATATGACAGCTCTTGAGGGAGCTGCCACAGGCCTTCAAGGTGTCCCCACGTGCCCTACCCTCGGTGCCGACCACCCTCCTCACATCTTGTTGAAGAGGACCAGCACTGGCACGGAGGCGAGCGGCGCTGCGGAGAGCACGGACAGCAGCTGGACGCAGGATGAGGAGACCTGGGTGGGGCTGGCGGCGTCGATCACGAACTGCGGGAGAAGGGAAAGCGGTGGCAGCACAGGTGTGCCCGAGGTGGAAGGCGGCGGCGGTGTCCTTAGCTGCCACCGCACCAGCTGGTGGTCCCCTGTGCACAGCTCCGGTGCCGTGGCCGCTCACCATGAGAGCGCTGCACTCATCGTAGTAGCTGGGCCAGATGGGGCCCATGCAGCCGCCCAGCTCCCGCACCGTCACCTTCCGCGGCAGCCGCAGGTCGGTCAGATTGGTGCCCACCTGTCGAGACAGCCACCAGCTGGGTGCGGCCGTGCCCGCTTACCGGTGACCCTCGGCCGCATTGAAGCTGCCGAAGGGCTCATGGCCCCTACCGGACGCTGCCTACCGTGGGCAGCGTGGCCGGGGGCTCGCCCAGCTCCGCAGGCCCCGCCTCGGCGCTCAGCTGTGCGGCGCGTTAAGGACACGACGATGCTGGGATGGGGACACGACCCGCCCGGGACCCCCGCCCCGCCGGGCCCACCCCGGGACCCCCCGACCCCGCCGGATATGACGCAGCCGCCTGGCCAGCAGGGTCTTGCCACCACCCGCGGCTCCCAGCAGCAGGCACGTGGGCACGGGCCGCCCCGCCGCCGCCATCCCGCCCCGCCGGAAGTTGCCCAGCCCCTGCCGGAAGCAGGAAGCCGGAAGCGGAAGCGGCCGCGGAGGGGGCGGTGGGGTAGAGCCAGGCCGGCGGTTGGGGGACACGATGGGGCGCGGCGGCGGCACCTTCGAGCGGCTCCTCGGTATCGGCCGCGGCCTCTGCGGAGTGGGGCGGGGGCAGGAGCCAGGCCGGGCCGGGCGATGTGCCTCCCGGCCGGGCCGACATCTGCGGCGCTCGGCCTTGGCAGGCGGGCCGGGCACGGGGCTGGTGGGGGCGGTGGGACTGCTGCCGCCGGGCACGGCGCTGTCCGGGCCGGGACCGGCACTCGGTGTGGCCCGGGGCGGGTCTGGGTCCGGGCCTTCAGGAGCTGGTACGGCAGGTCTGGGGTTACCAAGCGCCCTGCGGCCTCTGAAGGGGAAGAGCTGGCGCGTTCCGAGAAAAACTGGGGCTTTATGCCGTGTGCTCGGGTCCGGGGTAGAGCCGGCTCCGGGAGAAATTTCTTGCACATGAATCAGCGATCACGGAGCAACGGCGAGATCGGTAGAACTGCTTAAAGCAGCCTGATGGGTTTGTTCCTTGCAGATAAGGCTACGAGCCAGCTCCTTCTGGAGACAGACTGGGAATCCATCCTGCAGATCTGCGACATGATCCGTCAGGGAGATACCCAGTAAGTGCTGTCGACTGGTGGGTGTGCTGTCAGCACAGCTCTTCTTGCAGGCAAAGCCTGACGGTCCCAGGCCTGTCAGCCTGCGATAACACATGTTCCATTACCCCCTTTTGGAAAAGCCTTTCAGTTATCCCCTTCACCCTGGTGTGTTGAGGTACTTTCCTGATCTCTGGAGCTGCACTGACATCCTCAGAGAAACTCAGACTTAAATGTGTTTATTCCTTCTCTTCCCAGTTTGTTTTAGGGCAGTCATGTAGGTCAGAGCTGACTGTACCTTTTTTGTTAGGGTGGGGGTTAGTGGGGTTAGTGGAATCTCCCTGTCAGATTCTTGTTGACCTGAGGACACCTTCTCTTTTTTCCTTACCCAGAGCAAAATATGCTGTTAGTGCTATCAAGAAGAAAGTCAATGACAAGAATCCCCATGTGGCACTCTATGCACTGGAGGTAATGTCAGCCCAAACCATGAGTACTGCAGGGCCCAGCCCATGGGTCAGGGAACGTCCTGACTTTTCCTTCTGGGCTGCCCAGTCTGCTCAGCATTCCCTACATGGGGACCACTGGAGTTGTAGCTCAGAGCTGGCCCACTCCTGGCTCCAGCTCAGAGGTTTCATGACTGATAGCGGGCTGTGGGTTTTGTTCTTTAGCTCCATCTTGGAGTTAGGAACAGGCAAAGCTGGAACATAAGACACTGTCCATGGGTTCTGTCTCTACATACAAGAGGTGCAAAGGCCACCATGCAGCCAAAGTGTGGCTTACTCCAGCGTGGTGGTGTGGATTTCTTTGCCTGATGTTACTTTGATTCAGCTACTTACTGCTGAAATGATGCCCCCATCGTGGTGTGCTGTGGCAGAAACCTGTAACTTGTGCTGGGACTGATGGTGGGGCACAAAGAGGCACAAAACTGGTGGGCTAATACTGTCCTTTGCCCCTGCAGGTCATGGAGTCAGTGGTGAAAAACTGTGGCCAGACAGTTCATGATGAGGTGGCCAATAAACAGACTATGGAGGAACTGAAGGAAATACTCAAGGTAAAGGTACCTTATTTTACTGATGGTTTTGGATGAGCTTGTAAGAGGAGCAGCAGAAGGAGAAAGACTCTGTGTATCCCTTCTTTCATTCGTATAAGGAACGGAAGGGGAACTGTTGGGAAATGCGCTTCAGGAAAGAGCAAACTGTAAGGGGTGATGTGCAGGGAGCTGAGGAGCACCTGCTGGGGACAGAAGGTGCCCTGAATGAAAGGGAATGATTGGCTGTACCATGAAGTGAGGTCAGATTATGCTGCAAAGGTCTGGGGTGTTTCGTAGTAAATAGTCCTGAAGGCAATGCTTGGCTTGGCTTAAGACAGCGAAGGAGAACAGAGGTCATGCTCGGGAAGGTGCAGTCAGGACTCAAGCAGCAGTGAGTAGAATTCCCTCCCCTAGTACAGTGTGAGACATGCAGGAAGGTAATGCAGCAATGCAAGAACTGTTAGAAGCTTCCTCTTCGTCATGGCTGTTTTGTTGGCCTGTGGGACTGTTGGAGGACTTTGCAGGGTGCAGACCAAACTGTAGCCAAGCTGTCACTTGCCAGTTTGACATAACATGATGCCTGCAGGAGCTCTGTGTGCCTTTGGTCTGGAGACTTCCATGAGGAAAGTGGAAATAGGACCTCCTGTCTCCAACTCCCAGCTCCAGAACAGTCATGCCCAGACAAGAGCTTGCTGAAGTAGTGCTGTTCCTCCTTTACAGCCTCCAGATGAGCCAGGTGCTTGGTGAATGAGCTGTGTGAGTCCCATCACCTCACACACCACAACAGGGCGTCTCCCTTGTGTCACCTTCTTGCTGGGGCTGACCCAGTCTCAGTGCAGGATCTCCTGCTGAGACAGGAATGCTGCTGTAGCTTGACAGCCAAGTGTAGTAGTGCAGCCACTCCAGTGCTGAGGAGATCAGATCAAGAGATCCTCTGATTCTCTCCAGTCCTGGTCTGCATATTTTCCTAACTGCTGCAGACCACTTTTCCTCCTACACTTGGTACTTTGCTGCTCATGAATGCCCAGTGCTGGTAAAATGGTCTTAGTTCTGAGCAGGTTCAAGGCTGTGGCACGTGTGGAATGCAGGATTTTGCCAAATCTTGTAGAAGTTTAGAGCTCCAGGAATTGTCAGTAGGTCATGCTGTGTGGGCCGAGCTCTCAGCTGAAACCGGAGCTTAACAATGCTCCTTTGCTTCCCAGGGGACCTGGGGCAGCTGGTCATGTGAGTGCAGGATGACTCGGTCAGCTGATGACAGGGCTGCTCTGGAGGCTGGCCAGGATAGGAACAGGCTTGCCAAGTTTCCTCCAGCTCCTTGAGCTGCAGAACAAGCACCTCTGCCTTCAGAGGGCAAACTTCCCAGCTGTCCTGAACATGTCACACCATGAGGTGGCTTTGGGTGTTCCAGCTTGGGCAGGAGTCTTAGTGTTTGGGGTTCTGACAGCCTGGCACCAACACCCTGCAGACATCCCTCTGCCTGTGAACTTGTGCTGTTTGGGCTCAGGTGAGGTGGGCTGAGCTGTTCTGCCCAGCTCAGGAGCTGTAGGTCCTGTGAGTATGAGATGAGCAGCTCTTGTAAGAAGATGAACAGAGATGTGGGGCAAGTGCTTGTGCTGCCCAGGGGGCATCTGTGTGAGTCTCTGTGTGTGTTTTCTTCAGAGCATTGTAACCACACCCCTCTTCCAGTTGGTCCTTGCTGCTCTGAAGGACCTATTGTTGTTTGTGCTGGAGGGGGAAGTGGGGAAGCTGAGGGAGCATGTAGTCCTTGGCGTGGATTGTCCTTATTGAAGCTTCCCAACAACTCTTCACAGAAATACTCTATAAAGTCTCTATTTCCCTGAATAATATTCCTGGCTTCTCTTCTGGGGAATTCACAGCACCCTCTGGGTTTCATTTTTCTCAGCTTTTTGGTTTTCTCCTCCCTGTCTGTGCAGAGGCAAGTGGAGAGCAGTGTCCGCAGCAAGATCCTGTACCTCATCCAGGCCTGGGCTCACGCCTTCCGCAATGAGCCCAAGTACAAGGTGGTGCAGGACACCTACCAGATAATGAAGGTTGAAGGTGAGGACTCTGTGGGTGAAGGTGGGTGGACACTTGGCCAAGCAACTATGCTTTGGAAGGGGCCTTGCCCAAGAGGGAATTAGTGTCAGGATCCCGCCTAGTGTTTGCAAAGTCTGGACTGGCAATATTGGTGCCCAGAACCCAGTGAACCTTGGAGTGAGTCCCACTGCAGAGACTTCACCTCTTGTCCCAGGGTCCAGAGCTGCCTCACTCTGGGCCTGGAGGCCCAGCCATGGGTTGGCAGTGAGACTGAAAAGCAGGAGATGCAAATGTTCTTCAGGAAACTGGCAGCAAATCCCAGTGTCCTCTTGAGGATGGATTTACACCGGGGTGGTTCCTCCCCCCAGGCTTTCATTAGCACTTCCAGATAGGTCCATGCTCCTGCTTTCTGTGTCAGTGTGGCCCTGGGATGGCAGTGTTCTGGGGAGGGAAGGGATGTGCTGCTGTCTACCTTTTTGTGCAGCAGAACCTCCACGGGCTGTGGCATATCCTGGAGGTCCTGGTCCTGTGCCAGGCCAGTGTTGCCACACTCCTGCCACCCAAGGGCTGAGATCTAAAGCCCTATCAGCCCATGCAGAGGCTTTCTACCCTCTGTGCTTAGTTCAAGTGTTGAGAAATGAGCCTCCTCCAAAGGGCCCCACTGTCCCTTACTGGTGTGTAAGGGAAACCAATGGGGAATTGTCCTGTGCACTCAGGGGCCTGGCCAAGAGCCCAGTGCTGCGTGGGCTTCACCCCCAGCCTCCTTGTGGCAGTGAGATCACTGTTGATTGTGTCAGAGGGAGACAGTGGCCAGGGACAACATGCAGAGCTGAATCCGGTACCTATGGCTGGGACCTGTGGGGTGAGGCTGAAGCACCATGGCCTCCCCATGCCAGAGGAGCCCTTGCACAGCAGGATACTGTCACTTCTACAGGTCATGTGTTCCCAGAGTTCAAGGAGAGCGATGCCATGTTTGCTGCAGAAAGGGTGAGTGCTGCTGGCAGGGAGAGAGCTGATGCCTTAAGACAGATCTTTCTCTCCTCTGCCTTTCCTGATGAACTTTCAGTTCTTGTATTCCTCCATTTCATGGAGATTGGAGACCTTGCTGGGTATGTGCTGCTCCCCTCTGTCACACAGGCAGCTCTAGGGTGGTGTAAAGCAATTTAGCTTAAACCTACCAGACTGAGTGGAGAACTGACCAGGACAGGAGATAGTCTTTATCTTACAGCACAAGAAAGACCTGGATCAATTGGAGCAGGTCTAGAGAAGGCCACAAAAATTGTCAGAGAGAGGGAACAACTCTTCTGTGAGGAGAGGCTGGGAAAGTTGGGGTGGTTCAGCCTGGAGAAGAGAAGGCTGCAAGGAAAGCTGGTTGAAAATTTTCAGTACTTAAAAGGGGCCTACAGGAAAGATGGGGGCAGGCTTTTTAGCAGGGCCCATTGCAACAAAACAAGGTGTGTGTGGGTGATTTTAAATGTAAAGAGGAAGATTTAGACCAGATACAAGGAAGAAATTTTTTTACAATGAAGGTGATGAAACCATGGCACAAGATGCCCAGAGTGGTTGTAGTTGCCCCATTCCTGGAAACATTCCAGATCAGGTTGAATGGGGCTCTGAGCAACCTGCTCTAGTTGAAGATATCCTTGCTCACTGCAGGGTCTTGGGCTAGATGACCTTTAAAGGCCCTTTCCAACTCAAACCAATCTTTGACTCTATGATTCTCTACCTGGTGGCTTTCCAGCAGCACAGCAGTCTGAACACAGCAGCAGGGCATTGCTAAAGTGATTGCTGTGCAGACACATTCCTAGAAAGTCTCTGGCTGGCTGGGAAAGCATCACAGTCTCCCTGAGAGGAGAAAACCTGTGGGGATTAATATTTCCTTTGAGCTGCAAATGCTTCCAGCCTCCCCCATTCATGAGAGTGCTGTGGTCAGCTGTGGGAGCTCAAAAGGCTCAGTGGAGACACTTTGTGAGGCCTTCCTCCCGTCCTGATGCAATTTTCTTTCACCACACCAGGCTCCAGACTGGGTGGATGCTGAGGAGTGTCACCGGTGCCGAGTGCAGTTTGGGGTTGTCACACGGAAGGTGAGTGCTGCTCCAGCCCCTCTGGGTCCACTGGTCCTGCTCAGCCCCCTCAGGCTGGCAGCACTCTCTGAACCTGTGTGGAAGTGCCAGGACTGCTCCACATTCTCTGGCCACCAGCAGGGAAGTGCCAGGAGTGTCTCATGTCTAACAGTCAAGGGGTGTCTTGGTACTGCACTGATGTCTCCTATCCTCTGCAGCATCACTGCAGGGCCTGTGGGCAGATCTTCTGTGGCAAATGCTCCTCCAAGTATTCCACCATCCCCAAGTTTGGGATTGAGAAAGAAGTGAGAGTCTGCGAGCCATGTTATGAGCATCTGAACAAGTCAGTACCCTCGGTGGTGTTTCTTTGCCTGCAACCACTGGGACTGTGAGTGGGGAAGCCTGGTGTGGAGCCACCTTCCTGCAGAGCAGAGCAAGGGCTTCCCTGGCTGTGCAGGCTGGGCTGGGCTCCCTTCCCTCCTGGGAATGGGGTTTATAGCAGTGGTGTTATGAAGACGTGGGGCTCCAGGGCAGAGGAAAGAGCATTCAGCCTGCACTGTCATCTCTTTCTGACTACAGGAAAGCTGAGGGTAAAGCTGCTGCCACTTCTGAACTGCCCCCTGAGTACCTGACCAGCCCCCTTTCTCAGCAGTCCCAGGTGAGCAGCTTCCCCTTTGGTGATCCTGACCTGCTTGTTGATCCCTTTACTGACCTCTTTCTCATCTTTCCACTTGCAGCTGCCTCCAAAGCGTGACGAGACAGCTCTGCAAGAGGAGGAAGAGCTCCAGCTTGCTATTGCCTTGTCTCAGTCAGAGGCTGAAGAGAAGGAGAGGATGGTTTGTGCCCTGCTTGGCCTCTGGGGTTGTCGTTGCCATACAGCCCAGATGTGCTGGGCATCTCCTAGCTGGGCTTGTCCTGGAATTAGCAAGTTGTAGGACCTATGGAGTGAGAGGGCAAAAGCAGATCCAGGCACATGCTGTGTTGTAGTCCTGAACCTCAGAACCAGCTGTGCCCAAGCTGTGAGCTCTAGCCATGCTGGGAATTGCTCAAAGTGTGAGGCTGAGTCTGCTGACCCTGCCTGGCCATTGCTGGGAGCCTCACCCACCCAATGTACCCAACCTATTTCTGACTGGGTGATTTGAAGGAGTCTGGACAGTCCTGGACTTGTCTGATTTTGTGTTTTGCAGAGACAGAAAACCTCCTACTCCATGTACCCGAAGGCTGAACCCACCCCTGTCACATCCTCAGCTCCTCCAGTCAGCACACTCTACTCCCCACCCGTGGTACGTTCGCAGCAGCCCTTGCACATGAGGTGGCCAGGCACGGGCTGCTTCCCTAGCCTGAGCCTGCCCTGCTGGCATCAGATTTAATCCCTGTGCCAAGAGAAAAGATTTGCCCCATTCAGTTCCTTGCTCTCACAGCACCTCTGTGTTTTCAGCACAAATGCTCAGCCAGCATTTAGGTGCCTCTGCTGCTTCCTGCAGCTGCAGTATGTATCTGGCTTAAGGATGTGGCTGCCTCTGCTCAGTCTCCTGCTGGTGCTGAGCACTGGTGGTTGTTCATGGCCAAGCCCAAGCAGGACATTAGAGTGGGAGCTGTGAGTCTCTGGTGTCTCTGAAGTGGATTTCCCTGTCTGTCTCTTTCCAGAATTCCTCTGCTCCCTTGGCTGAGGACATTGACCCAGAGGTAAGGATCCAGGGTTACTCAGACTTACTCAGCCACGGTTAGCCCAGACTTACTCAGCCACGGGGCTGTGGTGCTCATCTTCCTTCTCTTTCTTCAGCTGGCTCGGTACCTGAACCGCAACTACTGGGAGAAGAAGCAGGAGGAAGCTCGCAAGAGCCCCACACCGTCAGCACCTCTGTCCCTCACAGAGCCAGCTGCTCAGCCCGGGGAAGCCCACCCTGCCCCACTCAGCGTGGTTGAGGTAGGAGGGAGCCTGGACCTGTGTCTGGCAGCTTCTGAGGGGTCAGGAGTGCCCAAGTCCTCTGTTCAGCCTTGCCATGCAGCTCTGCAGGCTGGCTGCAGGCTCTCCACATAGGAGAGCAGGGGCTGATGGGCTGCCCTCTCCTTCCAGCAGCAGTACCAGAACGGCGAGTCTGAGGAGAACCACGAGCAGTTCCTGAAGGCGCTGCAGAACGCAGTCACCACGTTTGTCAACCGCATGAAGAGCAACCACATGCGGGGCCGCAGCATCACCAATGACTCTGCTGTGTTGTCCCTCTTCCAGTCCATCAACAACATGCACCCCCAGCTGCTGGAGCTGCTCAACCAGCTGGATGAGCGGAGGCGTATGTGGGCACCGCCCAGCTGTGGGCATGGGCAGGCGGTCTGGGAAGAAGCGGGCACCTACCAGGGCTTCCCCTAGCACCGGGGTTGTGGTGGCAGAGCCTCTCTGGAGAGAAGCCAAGGAGGTGGTCTGCTGGTTTTGGCAGGGGTGGTCTGAGCACTCAAGGGGGTCCCTGAAGCTGTCTCTCCCTTCCCCAGTGTATTATGAAGGGCTGCAGGACAAACTGGCCCAGATCCGGGACGCGCGTGGGGCTCTGAATGCACTACGAGAGGAGCACCGGGAGAAGCTGCGCCGTGCGGCAGAGGAGGCCGAGCGCCAGCGCCAGATCCAGCTGGCCCAGAAGCTGGAGATCATGAGGCAGAAGAAGCAGGTGAGGTGTGGAAGAATCGCCAGGGCTATGTCAGCCAGCCAGCCTGCCTGCCCTGGCAACAGAGGATGCTGGGGTCCCAGCTTCTAGACATCACAGCCCTGTTCCTGCAGGAGTACCTGGAGATGCAGCGGCAGTTGGCCATCCAGCGACTGCAGGAGCAGGAGAAAGAGAGGCAGATGCGCCTAGAGCAGCAGAAGCAGACCATACAGATGAGAGCCCAGATGCCAGCCTTCTCACTGCCCTATGCCCAAGTATGGCTGCTGGGCCAAAGACACTCTCTCCAGGTCCCTGAGGACACAGCCTAAAGCTTGCTGTTCTTCCCTCAACAGCTCCAGGCCATGCCTGCAGCCAGCGGGGTGATCTACCAGCCCTCTGGGCCCACGAGTTTCCCTGGCACCTTCAGCCCAGCCAGTTCCGTGGAGGGTTCTCCCATGCACAGTGTGTACATGAACCAGGCAGCACAAGGGGGCACAGGGCCGTACACTGCCATGCCCGTCACAGGGACAGGTACGTCGGTGAGCTGATGCATTGCAGGTGGAAGCCGAAAGCAAGCTGCTTGCCTCAACCTCTGCCCTCTCCACCACAGATCCCAGCATGGTGAACGCCTACATGTACCAGCCAGGTGCAGGCAGCGGGCAGGCAGCTCAGCAGGGGCAGGCAGTGCCCACCACCACTCCAGCGTACTCATCCTACCAGCCCACCCCAACGCAGGGCTACCAGGCAAGTGAGGGCAGAGTGGCTTGTGGGCAGCTAGGGTGAGGGCTGCGGTACCTTGCCTCATCTCAGCATCAGGCTCTCTGAGCAGGAGCCAGAAAGGGCTGGCTGGATCTGCTGCTGCTTTGGCTGTGGGAGTGGGCTGTGGTTGGAGCCAGTCCTGGGCTCCTAATGGCACAGAGGGAAGACAACCTAGTTCCAGTAGAGCTGAGAGAGTGGTGCTGGTCCTGAGGCACTAGTTTAAGATGAGCTATCGCTGTCTGCACCCTCTCTTACTGTTATCTCCTCCCCAGAGCGCAGCTTCGCAGTCACAGAGCATCCCAGCCATCTCCCAGGCCCCCCAGTCGGGCGCCATGGGCTACATGGGTGGCCAGTCAGTTTCCATGGGTTACCAGCCCTATGGCATGCAGGTGAGCACACCCTGCCCCTTCTCAGGCATGGCTGGGGAAAAGCTGCAGGTTGGCTCTAGCCTGGGGAACTGGTGGCAGGAAAGGGGGAGGCCTGGCAGAAGCTGTGGGCCTTCACCTCTGCCCTGCATGGGCTGTGCATCCCCCAGCCCCTCTGACAGCCACCCTTTTGCCTCTCCCAGGGCCTCATGTCAGCCCTGCCGGGCCAGGAAGCCACGATGAGCAGCCTGCCAGCCCAGCAGACCTATTTGCCTGGCCAGCAGCCCCTCTACCAGCAGGTGAGTGCTGCAGCCCTGGTGGGGTTGGGGTCCCAGAGGGATGAGTTGGGTGACAAAGCCACCTCCTGTCTTTCAGATGGCACCAGCTGGAGGGGCCCCCCAGCAGCAGCAGCCCCCACCGGCACCTGCCCCGGTGCAGCAGCCCCAGGGCAGCAGCGAGGCCCAGCTAATCTCTTTTGACTGATTTCCCCCACCACAGGGTGGAGGGGTCCCGTGTAACACTACTTGTCATTGGAATCACTTCTGCACTTCAGCTGCTCCTCCTTCCCCTCGGCCGAGGAGCTGTGGTCCCTCGGGTTCCCACCGCTGGCCCTGGGGACTCGACAGCAGGCACGCAGCCCCCGACCCTGCACCGGGGCTGCCTTCCTGCCTTAGCTCTTGTCGCCCTGCCTCACTCCCCTGCCCCGGGACCCTGCGGCCCGATGGGCCGGGCCTGAGCCGGGCGCTCGGCCCATGGTCCTTCGGCTTGGTCTGTCGCAGTCTCGAGGGCACAGCGCCCGCCGCCCTCGTCCCGTTCACGCCGCGGGCACCGCGCTGTGCGGTGCCAGCTTCTCCTTGTCCCGCTCTTCCCAGCCCCGTTCCCCTCCAGCGTCCTCCCCTCCTTAGTCCCGGTGCCCCTTGCCGGGCTCGGCTTATCCCCCGTCTCCGCGGCGCGGCCACTCTCCTCACGGGGGACACCGAGCGCCAACGGTGATAATAAAGTGTTCGGAACGAGCAGTGGTGTGATGTGCTGTGGTGCGGCGGCACCGGCTCGGGGCGGGCATCGGCAGGGCCGCCAGGGGCGACCGAGTTCTGGCGGACCCGGAGGCTAGAGCGTCGCTTCCACCCAGTTCCACCATCGAGAGGAGGAGCCGCGGCCTAGAGCGGCCTAGAGCCGCGGTGGCCGCCGGGACCATAGAGCGCGGGGCAGAGCGCCGCCGTGTCCTCTGCGGCCGCCATGCTGCCCGCCGCCCGCGCGCTGCCGCCGCGCCTGCTCCGCCGCTCGCCGCCCGCCTGGCGCTGGGCCGCGGCCGGGTCCCCCGCCGCCGGTATGCGGGCGCTGGGCACGGGCCGACCGCGGCGCTCGGAGGCGCTGGCCGGAGCGCCGCTGGACACGGCCGCCAAGGAGTACTCGCCCAAGGTGCGGCAGCTGGTGCAGGACATCGCGGGGCTGACGCTGCTCGAAGTGGCCGACCTCAACGCGCTTCTCAAGGTGGGTGGCGCGGCCCGGCCTGACTCATCTCGGACTGGCCCGGCTCGGCTCGGCTCGACCCTGCCTGGCCTAGTCCGATTTATCCCGACCCGCGTGCGCCGCCTCACCGGCCGCTGGTGCCGCTACTCTTCCCGCAGGAGACTCTGAAGATCCCGGACGTAGGGGTGATGCCGGCGGCGGCTGCCTCTCTGATGCCCTCCCAGCCGGCTCCGCAGGTACCAGGGTGTTGGGCGGGAGCTGGGTCCCCGGGATTCCGTGTCGGCCCGGCGGGTCTCCATTCGTGGAGTGGTGGAGGCTCGTTGAGCTGGGCCGGGTGTCTTTACTGAGCTATGGCTGCTTCCAGGACGAGGAGGAGCTCCCACTCAAGAAAGAGAAAACACATTTCACCGTCCGGCTGACAGATCTGAAACCTGCTGACAAAGTGAAGTTGATCAAGGAAGTGAAGAACTTTGTGCCGGGAGTGAACCTGGTGCAGGTGAGGAAGGGGCTGCCCCAGGCTCCAGCTACCTATTGTGCCATCCCCGGGCCTAGACAGACCTTGAAGTAGGGTGAAAGCAGCAGCCTTGGCTCTCTGCTCCAAGGGGAACTGGGATTTCTGCATTTAGAACAGCCTGCCTGTGCACATGCCTCAGTACAAAGAGGCGGATGAGGTGTAGGGCAGAAGTCATTGCATCCGTTAGGCAATTTTTAGAGAAGGCTGTGCCCTCCAGCTCTGCTAAAGCAGTGGGATGCAGAAGGAGGATCCGGGGCCTTGGAGCCAGCCTCACTTTCTCCAAATGCTAGAGCTGCTGCAAGCTTGACTGCAGACCTCAGGGGCTTTCCTTGTCACAGCTGTCCTTTACCTTGCCTTCCCTTTGGTTTTTCAAGGCCAATATATTTCTGAATTTAGATTAATTGTTTCAAATTCATACATGTTGTAATCCATGCTCATAGTGCTCTTCAAAGCTCTTCTTTTCCTAGATGATGCCTCCTCCTTTTTCCTTGAAGGAGATGTGCCTTTCACAGTCCTGGGCAGCATCTGAGCTTATGGCCCTGAACCGTGGTGTAGGCTCAGAGCACAGAATGCATGATACAGCAGCTGCTGCAGAAGCATTTGATGTGCTTCAGTTCTTCACTGGGCAACACTTTCATATCTTGGGGAGAAAGCAGCACTTTCTGCTTATCTGTTTGCAAGGAAGAGATGTTGGGCATTGTGAAATCTGCTCTTACTTGTAGCCCAGGATTTCAGAAGGATGTGCAGAAAGTCTCTGACCCCTTTGTGTTGATGTATGACAAAGCAAACAGGTCGATAACAGAGAAACTGGTGGCACAGACATGAGTTCCATCAGCCCACAGGGATAATTAATATCAGTTAATTGTTTAATTTGGCAGTTATCTATTAGCAGTCCCAAATCCTGTAACGGACCTGCTCAGCGGATGATTGGAAGCTGTCTGGAGAGCTCATGCTAAATCAGCCTGGCCTAGCACGTGGAACCTGCCTGACAAGCTGCTGGTTACAGTGCAGTGCAGTGGCAGGGCTGGCAGGCAGGTTATTGCAGGTAAACTTGGTCAAGTGTGACTTACCCAACCTGGTGTTTCTGTTAAAACACACACACAACAAGCTGCTGCTGTGGGGTTGGCTCTGGCTGCAGCAGCTGTAGTCAGAGCATAGCTGAGCAGTTGCTGTTATAAATTTTACGGCCACCTAATCAAGGTGGACTTGATGAGATTCGCAGGGAGTGGGTTCCTGTCCTGTGGAGCTGGGTGTGATTTGGAACAAAGTGTTGCTGCTGGTGCAATCTTCGGATGCTGGGTGCTCGATGTGACCCAAACAGGACAGTCCTACAGAAATAAGTGCCTGATGATACAGCATGAGCTGGACTCGAGGTGTTTGTGCCTCTGATGTGTTCTGAGCCAGCCCAGCAGACACCGACCTCGTGTCCTGGGACAGTGTCCTCGTGTGCTCTCCCTGGAGCGGACATGTATTGCTGTGCCGGCCCAGTTTGGCTCAGACCTGGCTCTTCCTCCTGCTGGGAGCTCTGAGCAGCTGCTTCCTTTAGCTGGGGCTGCTTCAGGGCAGACTTTGAGCAGACGTTAGGCATTAGTGAGCAGGAGTCTTAAATGAATAACTCTGATTGTGCTGCCTGTCCTTCTCCCAGCCAGCCAGAGCAGGATCCTGTCTGGGGCTCTGGTGGGTGAAGCTGTGCCTGTCCTGCCTTCATGCCTACACTTTACCCCTCATGAAAAAAAGCACTTTCTGCCACCATGGGGGCATCATCGCTGTGCCCAACATGCATCAAAGTGATAAGACCTTCCTGTCAGCACTGGTCAGTCTGTTGGGTGCCAAAACACCTGCAGTGCTGCATGGCAGGGAGCTGGCTGTGGCTCTTCACTGCAGAAACCTTCCTGGGCACTCTTCCTAAGGAGCAGAATTGCTTTGCTGCTGCTGTTTGGTCTAGAAGTGGGCACATCTGGCTGTAGCTGGGGCTCACCCTCCCAGGTGCCTTCCCTCTTTGTACCCAGTGCTGCAGGAATCCCTGTGAATAGGCAGTTTTTCCACTTGCCTTCAATACCCTGGTGTTGTGGTACCAAGAGTTGTGCATAAGAAGTCCTGAAAATACCAGGATTGTGCTGCTAAGCACAGCCTGTGCTGGAGCTCTCTGACCCGGCGCAGTGGGTTCCTGAGCAGCTGTGCACAAGCCCCGTGGCAGCCTCTGCTCCCTGCTGCAGAAATATGTGAACCAAAACATGAACACTGCAGACAGCAGACCCATTGCAGGCTCGTCACCGCTGTGGCATGCCGCTGCATGGTGGCTGCACGTCCCAGAGCAGAGCAATACCTCAAAGCACCCTCCACATGGTGGGAGGAATTTAAAGGGCAATTTCTTGCTGGAAAGGGTTCTTCTAGGGCTATGGTGGATGTGCTGTCAATTGCTGTCAGGCTTAGAGGTTTTACATCAGGATGTTCAAATAAAAGTAGTGGGTTTTGGAACGCTTTTTGAGTTCCCTGAGTCTCTTGTGGGAGGAAACCTGTTAATCCGGTTAGAGAAATGCCAGTTGTGAACCTCGTACTTTGTCCCTCCTGCAGGCCAAGAAGCTGGTGGAGTCCCTTCCGCAGGAGATCAAGGCGAACGCCTCCAAGGAGGAAGCAGAGAAGATCAAAGCAGCACTGGAAGCCGCCGGAGGGACTGTGGTTCTGGAGTAGGTGGCCACGGTTCTGCAGCAGGCATTTGCACCACAGAGGGACTGGTGTGATGGCAGCCTTCCCCACCAGCACCAGAGCCTGGGTCTGGGTGTTTCTGAGAGCGAAACATCCTCTTTGTCGTGTGGTGGGAAGGCTCTCTCGAAGCCATCCGATGCAAGAATGCTGTATGTTTTGGTGGGGCTGCCATCTGGCCCCACCATCATCACGAACTCTACCTTCATAAACATCCTAAAAAACCTGTAAAACGGTTCATCTCTCAAAAAAAAACCCTTAAGTCTTCTGCTACTAGCACTGCATACCCCTGTGGCACTCTCAGCAGCCACCCCCTCCAGCTGTTTTTCGGTTCAAGATGCCAGCGTGGCTGCGGCACGGGCTGTGGGTGGGATGGTTTGACCTCCCTGTTAACTAGTCACCATTAATTAGTGGTCAACAATTACTGAAGTGCTGCTTTTTTCAGTCCGTGGAGCTGGCTCTGTGGGTGGGAATTGCACATCCGAAGCCTGGGGTCGCCGCGGCCACCCCAGGCTAGCGGTTGCCCCCGGATCCCGCCACACCTCCCGGTACCGTGAAGAAGGGGAGTGGTCTGCTGCAGGGGGCGTGTTAGTGAGCGGGAGGAGGGGTGGGGCTTAGCGCAGAGCGGCACCGATGGCGGAGCGGCGTGTGTCGCGCTGGTACTTCGGCGGCCTCGCGTCTAGCGGGGCCGCCTGCTGCACCCACCCGTTGGACCTGCTGAAGGTGAGGGGAGAGGAAAGGAGGGAATAGGGAAGAAGGAGGGTGGGGAAGGGCTAAGAGGAAGGAGAAGTAGGGGGATGGCAGGGAGGGACCGGCTGGGAGTGCGGAGGGCGGGGGTGGGGGGGTGGGGTGGGAATCGGACAGGAGGACATCGAGATGGGCCTGAGGGGTCGTGGGGCGTGATCAGGGGGGCTAGGGAGTGGTTCTGAGCGGCTGGGAGAGGCTGTGGGCATGGTTCTGAAGGATGGGGAAGTGGTTGTGAGGGAACGGCTTTAAAGGGCCGGGTTTTAGGGGACGTGAGGGGCTGTGAGCGGCTATAGGGGAACGGCACTGGGGGGCGGGGGGGGGGGGGGGGGGCGATGTTTTTGAGGGACCGAGGAACGGCTGCGGTTTACCGGGGGGAACGGCTGCTGGGGCGGGGGGCAGCCCGTAAGGTGTTAGGGAGAGGCTGTGAGAGGACAGGAGCGTCCCTGAGGGGACAGGAGAGGCTGAAGGGCAAGGACTGAGGGTCTGGGGGAACGGTACTGCGGGAAGGGGGCGACGGTTGTGAGGGTCCCGGTTACGGCTGCCGCAGACCGAGCGAACAGCTGCTGTGGGGACAGGCAGGCTGCGAGCGGACGGCAGCAGCTATAGGGACGGGACTGAGAGGATGGGGAACGGCTCTGGGGGGTTGCCGGCTGTGGGGAGAGGTCCTGAGGGTCCGGGGAGCATCTGTAAGGCTACAGGAGCGCCTGTGAAGGGCTAGGAGCGACTCTGCGGCCGGGTTCGAAGGACTCGGTGTGGGGACGGCTGTGAGAGGCCAGTTCTAATGGGGCCGACTCTGGTGCTCCGGGGAACGGCTGTGGGGCTGGCTCTGTGGGGCTGGGGAACGGCTGCAGAGGACAGGGGGAAACAGGTGCCTGGGGGAGCCAGTTCTGAGGAGCTGGTTCGCGGCTGTGAGGGGACTGAGCGAGCAGGGACATAGCCCTGGCCACGGGGAGGACACAAGCAGCTAAGGGGCCCGGGGGTCATGGCAGCGAGGGGACAGGAGCAGGGGCGGGTCACAGGGGCAGGGTTAAAGGGACGCTGGGCCTGGCCTAGGAGAGGCCTAAGAGAGGCCTAAGAGCAGGTGCAGGCATGTGAGGGAACCCGTGTGGGGCTGAGGAGACACAGCTCGGGCTGAGGACTCTGGGGAGCTCAGGGTGCTAGCCGTGGAAGCTGTGGAGGACGCCCTGCCCAGGCTCCTGCGTGAGGCAGGGCTGTGGCTCCAGTGCCCATCGTGTTGGACGCAGGCCCACTGGGCTCCGTGTCCTCAGGCCAAGATGTCACCTAGGCGCCGCAGACGGCCTGGCATCCCTGCTTCCGCACAAAGAGCGCCGCGCGCAGCCCTCTGCTGCCAGCACCCACGGACAGGGCAAATGCCAGCGCTGCCCGGAGCCTTGTGCACCAGCCAAGCAGTGACAAGCTTGGCAGCCAGGCAGGCTGTGGAGGGAGAGCAGGAGAGCAAGCTCAGACCAGAGCCTGTCGTGCCTGGGGCCGTGTCCGTGGGTGAGGTTCAGGACGGGCAGCCCCTTCCCAGCCCACACATGGGGATAGGAGAAGGTGTGCCAGGCACAGGCCCAGGAGTCAAGCCAGAGCTGGCAGGGCCAGATGCTGTGCCTGGCTGGACTCATCTGTCCGGCATAGGTGGTTGGAAGCCTGTGGAGGCTCATGCAGGATGCCCTGGCAAGGTGCTGAGAAGGGGAATTAGGCTGGCACATGCCTCAAGGTCTGTCTCTGAGCCAGCATGATGGGTGTGACTTTTGGGCTGTGTCCCCATGCACTGTCCCTGAAAATGTGTAGCCCTGTGGCAGTGAACAGCCTGGGCCAGCCAGCTGGATCTGCAAGAGGATTGATGCCCCAGTATTGAACGCAGGGCCTGCCTTTGGCCCAGAGCTCTCCTGCAGCGGTGACTGGTGCCAGGCACAAGGGGCCACAGGCTCTGGCAGGGGTCAAAGTGTACTTTGCTGTACCTCTGGACCTTGGCCCCAGACAGAGGCCACTCTAGAGCCCCTGAGCCAGCACAAGCCAACACAGGCTACTTGCCCTGTGGTAGTGACCACAGCACTGGCCACCTTCTCCCCTTCCTGCCTTCCTTCTCTGTGGCAGGCAGCTTAGTGCTGCCAGGCGTGGCTTTGCCCTACCTGCCTGTCCAGTCCCTCTGCCCCAGGCTGTCCTACAGCCCTCACCCAGCTTCCCAGCATGCTATGAGCTCTGGTCCGTGCTCAGACCCCCCTGCTGGGGTCAAAGGCAGCCCTGTCCCTGCCTCCCTGCAATGTTCCCAGCGTCCTGCGGCGTATCCCACGCCCCAGCCGTGCTGGGGCTTCTGTAACAGGAGCTAGGGCTGATTCCTGATTCCCTGCCAGCGGCACTTTGCTCTCTTCAATTTTACCTCCTGGGCCTTTGACCTGCCTGTGGTCTGCACAGCATGGGGTTGGGTGGGTGCACTCAGAACATGCTCCAGCACCGGCTGATATGGCTCCTCCACCCTGGCCAGTCCCTGCAGTCCCCCTGACACTTCCTCTGGGGGTGGCAGGAAACATTGGGCTGCTGCAAGTAGGAAGGGGAGCACCCAGCCCCCATGGCTGTGCCTGGGAGCAGGTCAGAGCTGATGAGCTGCACTGCTGGCTTGTCTGATTCCTGTGGCTAGGGTGGAGGGGGTATTCTGGAGGACTGGCAGTGCCTGTGGGGAGATGTGGAGCAGCAGGAGGTTATAGATCCTCCAGCCTGGTTGTGATGACTGAACAAACCCACACTGGTCACCACTCATGTGCTTTTGGATTCTCCCTGCCCTGACATGGCCTGTGGCCTTTCTCTGCAGAAGCAGGTGCTACTGCTTCATCTTAGGGCTACTGCTGAGGGCACTAAGCCAAGCAGGCGCCTGGAGGGACCGCAGGCAGAAACCTCAGCACTGCCCCTTCTCCTGCTGGCCTTCACCACCCTGGTACTGGCCTGGGCTGGTTTCCCAGTGCTGCTTGAGCACAGGGAGCCTGGAGCTGTTGTTGTTGGCAGGGAAGCTCCTGCACAAGTGCTACCCAGTTACACCAGTGAGCATTTGGAGCAGCCACTCCTGAGCTCCCCCAGCCTCCTGACACTGGGCTGTGAGCTGACATTGCTGGACTCTGCCTCAGGTCCACCTGCAGACGCAGCAGGAGGTGAAGATGAGGATGATGGGGATGGCCATGCACGTGATTCGCACCGACGGCTTCCTGGCTCTCTACAACGGCCTCAGTGCCTCTCTGTGCCGGCAGGTGAGTGCCACCATGTCCCCACAGCCCTTGGTCTCCTGAGGCCAGCACAGAGCCCCTGTGGTGTGGCACTGCCCACCACAAGTGGCAGCTGCGCTGGAGCTGACCGGCTGCAGGCGGCCAGCAGGACACAGCAGCTCATTCTCCATCTCCAGATGACCTACTCCTTGACTCGCTTTGGCATCTATGAGACTGCGAGGGACCGCCTGGGCCATGGCACGCAGGGCCCTCCCCCCTTCTATCAGAAAGTGCTGCTGGGTGCAGTGGGAGGTGAGCAAGGAAGAGGCTCTCTCCCCCCTGGTCTCCCCCAGGCTGGAGGAGCCCCCTGACCCCAGCCCTTCCTTCTTTGGCTGCAGGCTTCACCGGTGGGTTCGTGGGGACCCCAGCAGACATGGTGAACGTGAGGTCAGTTCTGCCTACCTCCTGGTGCTACTGGTGAGGGAGGCTCATGACTAGTGTGGAGCAGCAGTCAGGATGGTGTTCCCTGCGCTCCTCACAGCATGACAAGGCTGCTCTGTAGTTGGTGGCCAAGTCCCAAGGCAGAGGTGGCCTGTAACCGAAGGCTCAGAGTTGTTCTGCCATCCGATGTAACAGCCCTGGGCCCCAGCGTGGTCTTCAGTGGGGTGTGGGGTTGGAGACAGCTTGCTTGTCCCTTGGTAAAGGCCCAGCCTGTCTCCTGGGCCTCTGCCCACTACCCTGACCAGGGGCAAGCCTGTTCCAGGACCCCAGTTTCGGGGGGACAGTGGGCATCAGCCTCCACTTACACCGTGCTCCTCTGCCTTCCAGGATGCAGAATGACATGAAGCAGCCACCTGCCCTACGGCGCAAGTGAGTGGGGGTCCGGGAGTTGCAGTTGCGGGGGCTGGGGCTTCCCAGGGGCTGGGGCAGCTGGGCGGGAGGTCGAGGGGCAGCCTGAGCTCCCGTGGGCACCGAGGCAGTGGGAAGGCGAGCCGGGGGAGCCGGGATTACCGGATGCGGCCGTCTATTGTGGCCGCGGGGGGGCAGCACCGAACCGGTGTCACGGCACCGTTCCCCGTGGGCAGCAGGTCCGGGGCCGTGACCGTGGGCCTGGGAGTTGCAGCTGCCCGTGCTGGGCTGCCGGGGTGCTGGGGAGCCTCTGGCCCTGACACCTTCCCCTCTCGCTCCCTCCAGCTATTCCCATGCCCTGGATGGCATGTACCGTGTCCTCCGGGAAGGTGAGGCTGTGCCAGCCGGGATAGGGTGAGCGTGTCTGGGGTGTCCTTGCTGGCACTGGGAAACCGTGGCAGGAGCGTCCCAGAGCACTGCATCTGGGAGTAGGGAGAAGGGACAGGGTGGCAGTGGGGTCCATGAGGCAGGGGAACCAAGAGTCTGGCAAAGCCCAGCACCTCTGCAGTGTCTGTCTGGGGCAGGGCCTGGCAGCCTGCCTGTACTCCAGTGGGGAAGAGGGACCTGCCAGGAGCGGCTGTGGAAAATCATGAGAGGGTGGAGTGGGTGGGAAGGGGAATGAAGGGCAGCAGGGATGAGGCAGAACTGTTCCAAAGGATTGTCCTTCTCTGCAGTTGTGTTTTAAGCACACTTGTGAGGAGGCTGGGACACAGGGCAGGGCAGGGAAGGAGGCTCCCATGGGAAGGGAGTGTGAGGAATGTCTCAGTACATGTGCTGATCCCAACCTGTCTGTCCACAGAGGGACTGAAGAAACTCTTCTCAGGAGCTACTGCTGCATCCAGCCGGGGGGCCCTGGTCACTGTTGGGCAGGTAGGATAACTCTGCTGGGTAATAGGTGCCAGGGAAGGTACAAGGGTAGTTCCTGGCATGGTGCGAAGAGGGAATGCATCACTAACATGCTGTGTCTCCACAGCTCTCCTGTTATGACCAGGCCAAGCAGCTGGTTCTTGCGACCGGAGTGCTGTCAGACAACATCTTCACTCACTTCCTGGCCAGCTTCATTGCTGTGAGCAGGGCTGGGTGTGGGGAGGTAGCACTGGAGCTGGGTTACCTGCAGTTGGGCTGGGGCTGCCAGAGCTGCTTCTTGGGATGTTGACAGAGCAGGACCAGGCAAAGAGGCTCCTGTAGGCCTCTTGGCAGGGGGTGGGTCCCAATCTGAGCTCTGGCTCTCTGCAGTGACCACTGTTATCACTTGATCACTGGCACCTCCCTGGATTTCTTCCATGAGCCCCTACCCTGTGCTGACCCCTGCTGACTGTCCCCAGGGCGGATGTGCCACTTTCCTGTGCCAGCCCCTTGATGTGCTCAAGACCCGGCTTATGAACTCCCAGGGCGAGTACCGGGTGAGTAGCCTGTGCTGTCCCCTCGGCCTGATGCCTTCCACTTCCTGGCTCCTCCTCACCTCTCTCCCTCTTGCTTCAGGGTATTGCCCACTGTGCCATGGAAACCGCCAAGCTTGGTCCTCTTGCCTTCTACAAGGTGCCTGGCTGGGGATGCTGGGGTGGGCTGGTGGGGTGCAGCTGGGGAGTCTGGGCTGGGAGCAGTCGTTAAGACCTAGAACAGTTCTGGCGCAGGAACCTTCCTGTCTCTGCTGCCTGCGGCAGCCTCCCCCTGCCAGGCCACCATCCCAGGCCAGGTCTGTGGGATCTGAACAGGCTCTGGCTGAGACTTTGCCTACATAGCAGTGGTGCCAGCACTGATACGTTTGGGCCAGAGGGGCTGACGCATGGTGCTGAAATCTGCATTCACAGCTATGGCTGTGGTGCCTCCCTCACTGCCATGGCAGGCTCTGCTGCCACCAAGGCCCCAGCTCCCCAGAGCTCGGCCACATGCCCACACGGTGCTTCTCCATGGGGTGGGCTGCTGGCCACCCTCGGACAAGCTCACACTGACTCTCCCTGTTCTCGCTGCCTCCTTGCAGGGCTTTGTTCCTGCTGCCATCCGTCTCGTTCCTCAGACCGTGCTCACCTTTCTCTTCCTGGAACAACTACGCAAATATTTTGGGATCAAAGTGGTCACCTGAATAGGAGAGATGGGATTCTGCCTTGCCCCAGAGGGGTGAGCGTGCAGGTCACCACTGAGATGATCCCAGAATCCCTCTCCACTGTGTGGGGCCGGTGCCACTCCCCTGCCCCTCATCCCCACTCCTGTGCCTTGCCAGTGCCTGTGGCCAGCCAGTCCAGACTCCACTCTCTCATCCCAGTTCTCAGCATCTCCTTTATCTCTGGGATGTTCTTTGGCCTCTTCTCCCCTCTGCACTGTTGGTTTGGGTTTTGGTTTATTTTGCTCTTCTCACAGGCCACAAGTTCTGTCCTTACCCCTCTCAGCCCTGTCCCTTATGTGCCTCCAGACTGCACTGTCCTGGGGGAACAGAGAGTCCAGCCTGGTCACAGGGCTGGGGAGGCCAGTGGCCGATGAGCTCAGTGGGGCTGGTGTGCTTCCAGCCTCTCCTGCCAGCAGCAGGGCCCTGTCCTCCACTAGCGCCTCTGACTCACTGCATTCTCTTCCTGACCCCAGCACAGCTTGGCCACCCCAAACCCAGCAGCATTCCCAGACACCCTCTGACTCTGCTTGGCCAAAACTCACCAGCACCCACCGGTTGCTGGGCTCTTCAGGGATTCTGCCTCATACCAATGAAGATGGTGAACAGAGCCTAGGGGTGAGGGCCAGCTGCTTCATTCCCCTGCCCTTGCCTGGGGCAAGGTTAGCAGCTGCCCAGCTGTCCCCTGGCTTCAGCCAGGGCCAGGCAGTACCTGCTCAAGGATCCATCACTCACTGACCCAGCCCGGGGTGGGGATGTCCATGCAGCCCTGTGGCCTCATGCCTCTCCCCAGCCCTCTGTAGCACTCAGTGCCCCATGTTCCTCCTCACCCTGCAGTGACCTGCATGTGGGTGCTGTGGGCACCAGTCCCTCTGGCCTGTGCACCCTTGTGCATGGGGGCCCTGAGGGATCAAAGAACTGGAATATTTGTGACTTTATTAAAGGGTGAAACAAGCACAGGACCCTGTGTGCTGCTTATGGGGGAGCCAGGGGAGTTCTGTGTCCCCTTCTGCAGCTGGGCCTGGGCACTGAGCTCTCCAGGAGTGCAGGGAGGGGTTCAAGGCTTTTCCCCACACTGAGCAGGGGGTTCTTCACTCCAGCCTGTGCCCCTAGCTCAGCCCCAAGTGTGTGTGTGTGTACCCCCACAATGCTGGGATCTCCCAGCTGTGCCCAGTCTCAGCAGAGCTGTGTCGAGGGCACCCGCCTGCTTCAGCCTTGTTGCTGGAGCTGCCTCCAGGAAGTGGCACTAATTGGGCTCCAGCAGGCGGAACAGAGCCAGCCTGGGACAGCAGGGAAGTGAAAGCTCATCACCATAACGAAGTCTAATGATGCTGGCTGGCATCACTGCTTTGTTCCTCTGCCTGGCCCTGTGAGATGGCTGTGGGCAGGTGAGATGAACCCTCTTCTCGTGAGGGGCTGGGATTGCCATCCCAGCACCACTGCCAGAGCTGATGGGGGCTGCTCTGCACCCATGCAAAGGCCAACACAGAGCAGGAAAATGATGGAGCTGCAGAGCCTTGCCCTGGCTGTCATCACCCTCATGAAATTAAGTTGCTTGGTCCTGTGGGGGCCAGTGGCAGGGATGCTCCAGTTCGGCCATGGTCCCCTTGGCTGTGCCAGCCCTGTACTCCTGATGCTCACATCCCTTCTTCCCACATACCCTGTGGTGGCAGCCACGCCACAGCCACGCAGGCAGGACAGCATGTGCCAGACACAGCCTGGAGCACAACGCGTCCGGCAGCTGCTTGGTGATGGAGCTTCTTATCTCTGAGCATCGGGGAGGCCTCGGGACTGTCAACAACCACTGCCTGCGGGTTTTGCGCTCACTCTAGCTGCCGGGCTCCCTCCTGGTCTCACTCTGCTTCTGCCCAGCCCTCCCTGCCCAACCCTCAGGCCTTGCTGCCTGGAGAGGATTCCACCTGTCACCCCTTTGCCTGCCCTGGGCAGGCCTGGGGCTGACCCCCGGGCCCCTCCTGATCCAGAGCAGAGTGTGGGCTGGCTCTGGGCTGACCCCCCTCAGCACTGGCACCTGCAAACCCCAGGGAGTGCCCAGTGGAGACTTCCAGACAGCTGGCAGCTGAGCCGACCCGGATCCTGGCCCCGGGGGGCAACGGCTGGTGGGCTCCGAGTTGGAGGACAGCTGTCCCCGAGCTGTCCCTGCTGCACGGACGCCAGAGACCGAGGTAGACCCGTTTGTGCCCAAGGGCCGGGGCAGGGGTAGCTGTTGGCGCCCCGCAGCTGCTGGCACCTCTGCCCAGACCACGCTCCAGCGGCAGCCCGGCGGGTTCGCTGTGGGATCCCCGAACGTTCGCTGCTGCGCGGGGCTGTTTACCCGGCTGCGCTGTAGCGGGACAGCGCAGGCGGACACGGACCCGTCCCTGCCGGCGGCGGCCGGAGCCGCGGGGTCGAGGCGGCTCTCGGCTGCACGGCCGAGGTTTGCCCGGGTCCTTCCGACGGGGCCCAACCCTGCAGACTGCGGAGAAGGACCTGGAAGGGGGAGGGGGTTTGTGATAGCGACGGGAAACCCGCAGGGACCACAGCAGAGCCCCGCGGACCCGCCGCCTTCCCGCTGCATCAAACGCGGGGCTGCACCGGTTCCCGGAGCCGCGGGTATCCCCGACCCCGTCCCTCGGGGGCCTCTTACGGTCCAGCTGCCCCCGCAGCTTCGTCCGCCCCGTCCTGGCCGGCGAGCCCAGCCGGTGCCCGGCACCGGGGCGGGGCGGGGCGAAGGGGCCGGCGGCGAGGACGGGCGGCGGAGACAAGAGCCAGTGCCTCCGCAGCTCTCGGGCGCGGTCGTCGGTGATTCGGGACCGTGCCGTGCCGTAGTCAGAGCCGAGGTCCCAAGGGTGGCAGCAGCGGGCGGAGCAGGGGGCATCGGGCTGCACATACACACACCCCCACACCCGTGCTGGCGGGAGGAGCGGGGCGGCGGGACGCTGCTCTTCGCCTGCAGTCCCTCCCCCCGCTCCGGTCCCTCCCCCCGAGCCTCCACAGCCGTCGCCGCCGCGGCTCCAGCAAAAGTTTGCCCCGGACCGGCCGAGAGTGCCGGTGCCAGTCCCGGTTCCCGCCAGCACCGAGATGCGCCCTGGAGCCGCCGCAAGCCCAGCCCCGACAGGTACGGGGGAAGGCGGGGAGGAGGGAGGGGAGCGCCCACCCCCGCGGCCTCGGGGCTCCCTGTTCGGTGGGATGCAGCATGCCCCGTCGAGGGGATACATATTTCGTGTCACGATTGCGCATCCCCGGGGCCGCAACTTGAGCCCCGGGAATACGGAGCAGCAGCTTCCAGAGCCGACCTGGTGCTGGGTGCTGGCCCCGGTGGAGTCGGGTGGTCCTGGGCTAGGCAATTCGCGTCCGGGCTGTGCCTGTTCCCCGCCTAAGTCGCTGCCCCTGTCACCTCGGGAAGGGGCTCTGCCCTTCGGCAGCTCGGCACCCTTGGGTGCTGCTGTGAGCTCCAGGCGTGTGATACCAGCCAAGCTCTGTTGTGCCGGGAGCATCTCCTGCAGAAACCCCTCTCTGAAGTAGTGCCCACTGCGTGGGCACACGGTGCTGTGGCTTTCTTGCTGAAGGGCTGAAGCAGGGGACACTTTCCCACCACCCCCCAGACACCCCAAGCTCTCCAGGTGCTGCAGGGGCCCATTGCGAGTGCCCTTTGTGACTCTGTCCCAAGCTCTGCTGTGTCAACACGGTGTTGGTAAACGGCTTTGTTTAACCAGGACATGGTGGGTAGGTGACCTTGCCGCCCTCCTGGCTGGAAGTGCATCTCCAAAGCAGCTGTGAGATCACCTCTGCCTGGTTCTGCCATCCCAGCCCGGCTGCTGCCCCGGGGTGGCCAGGGAGAGCTGGGCACGCCAGTGTCAGGCCAGCTCCCCTTGAGCCATGGTGGCTGGATGGCAGGTGAAGGGGCATCTGCTGCTGCCCAGCCAGCGCTATCGACCCGCGTTTGCCCAGCACCTCGCCCTGCACACCTAACGCAGCCACGGTGCCCTGCACAGCACTTGACAGCTTGTGCTGTGTGTGTCCTGACCCCTGCCAAATCCAGTGGGTGCCCCTGAGAGTTCCTCAGCTTTATCTGTGCATCACCAGGAAAATATAGGGCCTGCAGGACCCCTCCTCGGCATGTTAGTGTCGCCCCAGCTGGCAGCCCCTGTCCTTCCCACCAATCCCTGCTCCTTTCTGCACGCTGTGGTGCAGATTTATTTTTTTTTAGTATGTTCTGTTGCCTGGAGAGGGGAAAAGAGAAAAGGTTTAATGGAGAAGAGGCAAAATGTGGATTAAAAATAGTTAATGAAAAAATGTGACCACAAGCCCTGAGCAGCAGTGCAGGGCTGAGACCAGCTGCTGAGCAGAGCGTTGTGCCCCTCGCTGTGCCAGGCAGAGGCAGAGGCAGAGGCAGAGGCAGCAGCAGAGGCAGAGGCAGAGGCAGAGGCAAATGCAGAGGCAGAGGCAGATGCAGAGGCAGAGGCAGATGCAGACACAGAGGCAGCAGCAGCGGCAGGCTCTCATCACCAGGAAGATGAAGTGGCCACTTTGCTGTCCCCTCTGTGCTTCTCCATTGCATCCCGTCCTGTTCTGCCTCCCCCACGGCCAGAGCCCTTGTCCCTGTCTTTCTGTCTCAGCCCAGGGTGTGTCTGGGTAACTTGGCTTCAAGAAGCAGGCATCAGTGGACAGCCAAGCACGAGTTTCACACTGCAGCACCTCTGCCTCTGGCACAGCTGGTGGCTTGGCCATGCTCATGTGCTCCACTTTCCCTGAGACAAGGAGGGACCCTTCTAGGACCCATGCCGGGGTAGGCTGCTGTGTGCAATGCTACTTGCACATCTGCCCCTCAGCAGATCAGGGCTTGAGCTCAGTCCTCGGTGAGGTGCTGGAGGTTGTCCCCAGCTCCGTGCTGACCACGGCGTTCACGCCTGCTCGGGGGGGCAGGTGTTGAGCTCCCGGTGCGGGCGTGCTTGTGCACACTCCTGCCTGCACTGACCTTTTCCTCAGCTTTTCCCAGCCCTGTGCTTCCCCTGTGACACGCTAACCACACGTGTCATGGTGCTTCTCGCATGCCATCCTCCTGTGTGTGACAGGGGTTTTGTGCAACGAAGAGATGAACAAGAAAAACTTGTTTCCCCGAGCAAGGACTGCGGTGCTGCGTGGCTCAGCATCCCCTTGGCAGAGCCTGCCAAGCACCGAGGTTATCTGACCACTGTCCAGCTGCCCAGCCATGCTTGCCAAGCACACACTCCCTCCTTGGTACTGGGGTAGCTGTAGTGGATGCCCTTACCCACCCCTTTCGGCAGCAGGCACAGAGGTGATGCAGAGCTTTTGTCCTGATGGCACAGATGTGAGTACTGTTTGTTTGCATCCTCTGCTGCTGTTGACGAAAATGCTGTCAGGGTTGGTTTAGGTTTTCTTGGTCCAAAGTGACACAGAATCCGGCCTCGTCGGTGCCTGGTGACGTCGGCTCTCTCTGTGTGCTGCTGCCCGGCATTTCCACCATCAGGTAGCTCTGTGCAAAAGAGCTGTGGACTTGCAGCATGAGAGCTGCTCCAGGCAGTTCAGCTGCTCCTCCGCTGACAAAGTTCCTGGTACTCACTTCCCGTGGGAGGACTGAAGCAGCTGTGGGGAGCAAGAAGGCATCCCTGAGCTCTGGGCAGGGACACAAGCAGGGATGGCATGGGGTGTGGGCCAGACCTCCTGGGTCTCCCCAGTGTGGCCATCTCCCCCAGCCTCTTGTTCTGGTGGGAAGTGGAGCAGTATCGGCAGGGCCAGGCTCACACTGGCATCGCATCAGCTCTGGCCCAGCACTGTTCCCTCCCCTGCCAAGTGCTGAAGCCCCTGCCGTGCTGGCTTGTAGCTCTGAGCTCAAAGCCAAGCCAGCCGTGGAAAATGCTGCATTAACGCGCTGGGGGCTAATTCCTGTGTCCAGAGGGTATGCAGCCCCCCCTGCCCCTCACTTCCCGAGCATGGGGCTGTGCTGGGCACAGACCTGCACTGTCGGGAGACCATGCTCCCACCCCAGCTGCGGGTATGAGAGCCCCAGAGAGGGACTGGGCTGTGGGGCAGGGCTGTGTCAGTGTCCCAGTGCTTATGTGGGACTGGATGTGCCAGGGTGTCCCTGGGTCACGTTGCAGATGCCCATGAGTGTCCCTGTGGAGGCTTCATGGAGCTGCTGATCCATGTGGCAATTGGACACAGTGATCCCAGATGTGGAGCTCATTCCCTTGCACGTGTGATGGCACCAGAGTCAGGGTAGCAATATCCCCAGGGAAGCCGATCTAGGTGGGAGGAGGAGAGTATCTTGCCCTCAGGCAGGGCTGGATGCTCAGTTGGCCATGGGAATCCACATCAGCCCAGATCTGCTGCAGGGCAGTGCAGGGGCTGCACACCCACGGGTAAGGGGCAAAATCCTAACACAAGCCTTTTCCTGTCCATTCTCCGTGTCTTGAAGCAATGCTGCAGTGGTGGCAGCAGTGTGCCCTGATGCTGAGCATGCCCTCTGCCCAGGCTATGTGCCCTGGCCCCCTTCCTGAAAGTAGATCATGGGCCATGATCAGGGGGGAGAGGGAGTCCTTGCTTTGTCCCTGCCCTGACAGGTTTGGCACTGCCTGCTCAGGAAGGACTTAGGGCACAAACTCTGGTGCCAGCTACCACTCCACCGGCCCCCACCCCAAGGGTGGCTGATGGTGCCTGTGTCTGACACCTCCAGCCTCCCAGCAGCGGGGCTGTCAGCACTGACCCCCTTCCCTGTGTGAGTGCAGCATCCTGGTGCTCCTCTTTCCTCCTGTCCCACCATGGATACAAGATCTCCCCTTCATGGCTGTGACAGCCCAGCCTCTGCAGGGGTCAGCAGCCGCAGAGCCGTGACACAGGAACATGCCTCATTGCCCAACACCAGCGTGGGGCAAAAGTCCCTTGTGCACCCCCTGTGGCCCCAGCAGACGCACCCACTCTCGTGCTGGGCACCCTCCACCTGGTGCCCACAATTCAGCGTAGGTGGGGAGGTGTCCCCAAAGCCTGGGCCCAGCTAGGAGGCACCTGGAGTTTGTTGGGCACAGCATTGTGAGGGGATGTGGTGACATGGAGTCGGGTCGCTCCTGTAACACTACCTCTGGCAGCAGTGGGCATGGCTGGGGTGGGCTCTTTGCACCAGTGGCTGTGGCACATCCAGCCATTAGCAACTACTACTCCAAGGACTGTGGGCACTGATTCTGGGCAGTGCCAGCTGCTGGGGAGGTACTCAGCACTGCCAGTGGTCAGAGACACCCCAGAGCCCACCACCACAGCTGTGCTGGACCACTGCTCCTTCCCTGCCACTGCCTGTTTACACCAAGCCAGGGATGAGTGGTCCACAGCTACTCCTGCACATCCACGTGTCTGCCAGAAATAGCCTGAGGCTGAGGGCAGCCTGGGGTGGCTGAGCTGCCAGGGGTCTCTCGCACTCTGAGGCATGGAGGGCTTGTATGGTGCTGCTGCTGTGTGGCACCATGGACAGCTGGGGTAAAGGGCCTGGACAGGGCCCCACTGCGAGGGGGAGCCCCGTGCTGGAGGCAAGGAACGTGACTGGCCCCTGCGCCAGGACCCCTCACCCAGTGCAGTCTGCCCAGCTTGGCCCTGCAGCAGGATCAGGGCTGGGGAGCGGCTGACAGCCCGGGGGAAGTCTAGGGCAGAGGCCTCCCCGCTGCTAAATCCCATTGCAGGCAGCTAAAAATAGAGACACCTCTGCCCCAAAGCTGCGTCCCTGGCTGGAGAGGGGCTGGCAGCCAGTTTGCTGATCATGCCCAGGAGGAGCATTTCCTCCCGGGACAGGGATGCTCAGGCAGGGGCTGGGCATGGGAAGGTTCCCACAGGGCTGGGACATGGGCAGCAGCAGGATGGAGCAGGTGGGGATGTTGACTTGGGGCTGGCAGGGGAATGAGGACAGGGATGCTGGTATGGGGGTGGCAAGGGGAAGAAGGATGCTGGTGTGGGGCTGGCAAGGGGACAAGGACAGAGATGCCTGTGTGTGGCTGGCAGAGATGAGGACAGGGATGATGGTGTGGGTCTGACGGGGGTAAGAGGACAGGATTGCTGGCTTAGAGCTGGTGTGGGACAAGGACTCGAATACTGACATGGGCAGGTCGGTGCCCACCAAAGATCCCTGTTCCCAGAGCCCACCCAGTGAGGACTGTCCCAGGAAGCAGCTCCTTCTGTCCTGGGAGTGTCTAAATAAGGCGCGCCGGCAGGTCCAGCTCCTTGAGCTGCATCTGGAGCCCCACACGCTGATTAATGAGCTTCTCAGGCAGCCACTTGCGACATGGTGAGTGGGTCTGTATGGAGGAAAAACGACTTTCCCAGGGATAAAAATAGGCCTGGGCAGAGCAGCAAGCCCTGGGAGTGCTGGCTGGTCAGAGAGTGCGATGCTCCGGCCTGTGCCCGGATGGGAGGCTGGCTTGGGGGTGATCCTTGGGGGCAGTCCCTCCCAGCCTGGCTGCCCTTACCCAACACAGCCATGCCATGCCATGGGGCTGCTGTCAGAATGGCCTCTTGTGGGAAGAGCTGAAATCCTGCTCAGGAGCTCCATAACCCGCTTAGGGGGATGGAGGGAATTACTGCGCCTCGTGAGCTGGGCTTTGTGCAGGGAACTCCCGGGTGCTGTGCAGGACGAAGCACTGCATCGCTCCTGAACTGGGGGTGATGGAGCCACAGCAGCATGGCCAGGCCATGGCAGCCCTGCAAGCTGGGAATCCCTGCAGGTTAATGGTTAACCAGACCAGGGCCACCAGCCATCCCCATTCCCTATCCCCCATTCCCCATCCCCATTCCCATCCCTGCCTGGCTGGTTCTGCCATCAGGTTCCTGCCCCAGGCATGGGGTGCCTCGAGGGACATTGTGGAGGGAGATATCCCAGGGGCTTGGCCACCTCTATTGCTGGAAGCAGATCCAAAACTGGTGCTGCCACAAATGGTGGGGTGGCAATGAGGAGGGGAGGCAGCCTGGGTACCAGCCCAAATCCTGAGAAGACACTCAGGTGTGATGAGTCCCAGCTACCACTGGGTATGGGCGCTGCACTAACATATAGCCAGGCACCAGTATGGGGGCTGAGTATGGGGATGTCCAGAGGCAGTATCACCTCGAGGAATTGCGATGGTACCCTACAGAGGGGTGCTCTGGCCACGCAGGAGCTGGGGATTGGCTTGGCTGGCAGAGGGGTGGGATGACTACAGTGTGATGAGTCCTGGGGAGAACCAGCAGGTACACAGCAGCACGCTGGCAAACACACAAACAACAGACTGAATGCTCAAGCCAGGCAGGGTCGGGTGAGGACGGGCATAGGAGCATGGCACCATGACCACGGCTGGCTCTGCAGCAGGGCAGCCTCTCCTCCCCAGCCTGCCTGCCCCTCAGCCGCGTGTCTCCGGCTTTTCCCCGGGACGGGTCCCAGTGCCTGCATCCCCGTGACCTGGCGTCTCGTGCACAGGGTCACCCACGCGCCAGGGCCCTCCCCGCCAGAGCAGAGGAGCTGCCGAGGGCTGGTAAGAAGCCAGGCACCCCACAGTGCTCCCCATGTGGCTCGTGGCCCAGTGCAGGGATGTCCCAGCTGCATCTCTTCAGCATCTTGCTGCTGCTGCTGCTCTGCTGCCAGGTAAGGATGGGACATGCTGCACAGAGGTGCTCTGCCCCCACACCCTGCCCCTTGCTTGCCCCTAAGCTGCCGCCGAGCCACACCTCCCGGCAGCAGCCCCTTGCCTTGGCACACTGTGCAGCGGCTGCTGCCCTTTCCTGTCTGTTCTGCTGTCCATATGGCCTGGCACAGAACAGCACGGCACAGCACTGCATGCCATGTACTGCATGGCATGGTGCATGGCATGTTGGCCTGCACTCACCCATGGTGACCCTGCCTGGTGGCTCCAGGGTTCCTCTGCCCAGATCACGGATTCCCTCTACGAGAGCTGGAAGGCATACAGTGAGGAGTGCAACCGCAACATGAGCCGCCTGCCCATGCCCACAGGTGAGACCCAATGAGACAGGGATAAGGGGTAGAGGGACCATCATGTGGCCTGGCACCTGGCTTCCTGCACAGGAGATGCCACAAATGCTGCCATGTCCCATCTCTCCTCAGAGCTGGTCTGTAACCGCACCTTTGACAAGTTCTCCTGCTGGCCTGACACACTGCCCAATAGCACCACCAGCGTCCCCTGCCCCTGGTACCTGCCCTGGTACCAGAAAGGTAATGGCAAGAGGGGGGCACGGTTGCGTGTGTCTTGTGTACATGTGTTGCTCCAGATGGTTGTGCCAGGGCTGGCGCACAGTGCCCACAGTGGAGCTGGGACTTGGTGCACTCCATCCATTGCCCTCCTCCCGTTACAGTGAAGCACAGATTTGTCTTCAAAACCTGTGGGCCAGACGGGCAATGGGTGACAGGCCCCCGGGGACAGTCCCTGCGTGATGCCACACAGTGCAAACTTGACGCCGAGGACCTGGAGGCACAGGTGGGAAGAGCTGGGGGGCAGCTGGTGTGGTGGTCCCTACCCTGACTGTCCTGCCCTACCCTGCCCTCACTTGCTCCCTCATTTTCTAGGAAAAATTTGCCAGGACCTACGGCAGCTTCAAGGTGATGTACACCGTGGGCTACTCCGTGTCACTCTGTGCCCTGCTCCTCGCCCTGGCCCTGCTGCTGGGCTTCAGGTAGGGCTGTGAGAGTGATTGCCCAGTGGGGGGCAGGTGGGGGCCATGCTGGGGGATCCGAAGCAGAAGACAGGAGCAGGCAGGGCCCATAAGAGTGGTCTGGGGGTTTCCACTGACAGCAGCTCCCTTCCTCCGCAGCAAGCTGCACTGCATGAGGAACTACATCCACATGAACCTCTTCGCCTCCTTCATCCTGAAGGGCGTCTCTGTGCTGGTCATCGACGCCCTGCTCAAGACCCACTACAGTGACAAGATTGACGACTACAATGTGCACATCTGGCTGAGCGATGAGGTGAGTAGTGGGCTGGTGGGGCTTGGGGGGATGGGCGCCACAGCAGCCCTGACCCCTGCCCACAGGCAGCCGCGGGTTGCCGGGCGGCCACAGTCTTCATGCAGTATGGCATTGTGGCTAACTACTGCTGGCTGCTGGTGGAGGGCATCTACCTGCACAACCTCCTGGTGGTGGCTGTCTTCTCTGAGAGGAGCTACTTCACCCTGTACCTGTGCATCGGCTGGGGTGAGTGCAGGTGGGGTGGGTCCCCATCCCTGACCCCATTCCCAACTGTGCCTCACCTGCCCCCCCACCTGCCTCCCCTCCAGGAGCTCCCGTGCTCTTCCTCATCCCCTGGGTCGTTGTAAAATTCCTCTATGAAAACATCCAGTGAGTACCAGAGCCTACCGTGAGTCAGCACCCGTGGATGTGCAAGACATGGGCGAGTGTGTATGGGATATGCTGAGAGACGGGTGGGGAGAATGTGATGGCCCCGAAGAGGCTCCATGCAGTCACTCCATGCAATGAGGACAGTGCTGGGCCGTGGTGCTCTCTCTGCTGGGGCTGATGATGCCATGCCAGGCTCCAGCAGTCACACAGCTGAGCAACTGCCCCACATCTCCCATCCTTCCCCTGTGCAGGTGCTGGACCACCAACAACAACATGGGCTTCTGGTGGATCCTTCGCTTCCCAGTGTTCCTGGCCATCCTGGTGAGTCTGGGGCTGTGGCTCTGCCCACTACAGCTCCTTATCCAGCATTTGTGAAGCCCTAAGCCTGCAATGAGAGTGACTGCCCTGGGCTGGGGGATCAAGCTGCCCTGCCGGCACTGTCTAGCCCTGTGTGCCCCTGCCCCTCATGGCTCATTGCACTCCTTTGCAGATCAACTTCTTCATCTTCATCCGTATCATCCAGATCCTCATCTCCAAGCTCCGCGCTCATCAGATGCGCTACACCGACTACAAGTTCAGGTGGGTGGTGAGCACAGCCTTGGCCCCACATGCCCACAGTGCAAGTACTGGGGTGTGGGTGTGTGTCCTACCCATGACCCTCCACACAGGCTGGCCAAGTCCACACTGACACTGATCCCACTGCTGGGCATCCACGAGGTGGTCTTCGCCTTCATCACTGATGAACATGCCCAGGGCACTCTGCGCTATGTCAAGCTCTTCTTTGACCTTTTCCTGAGCTCTTTTCAGGTGAGCCCAGCTCCATGCAGAACTGACCCTCTGTGAAGACCCTCAGTCCTGGGTTGGTCCAGATCAGGGTTGGGGTTAGGGATCTGGCCATGTACCTCTTGACACCTCTCCTACCTCCACTCAGGGGATGCTGGTGGCCATTCTCTACTGCTTCGTCAACAAGGAGGTGAGTGGGACAGTGTGGGAATTGGGGAGCTGGGTGGGACTTGGGCAACCAGCAATGTGGGGCCACAATGATGACGACTGCCCACAGGTGCAGGCAGAGCTGCTGAAGAGATGGCAGCGCTGGAAGCTAGGGAAGGACTTGGCGGAAGAGTACAAGCACACCTACAGCCACGCACCCAGCGCCCGTAATGGTGCTGGCAGCACCTGTGAGAAGCACCAGCTGGTGAGTGGCTGTGCCAATGGGCTGGGGCGCAGCCCAACCACTGCACACCCTGGCACCCACTACCTCGAGAGGACCGGCCACAGCACCGCTGACCACCTCACCCTGGGGGACCAGCACCACTGCTATGAGTTCCCTGAGACCACAGCTGAGAGCCACTTCTGAGCTCGTGGCCAGAGCAGGAGGCCTGTGCTGGCCGCACTGCTGCAGGCCGAGCTGGCTGGGGCAGCTGCTGCCTCCATCCAGAGATTCATCCTGCTCTGAACTCTGTGGGACCATGCCTGCCATGCTGTGCCAGACATGCACAGGACAACAGCCACAGCTGGGGCTGAGGCATGGCGAGTGGGACTTGGACCTCTGTGTGGAGGGGACCTGTGGGGCGGGGGGATCTGTGTGTGGGGGGGGTGTGTTCATTCTGTGGTGCTGCCCTTGTGCGCCTTCAAGACCCTTCGCGCAGTGCTGTAATTTATCTGTTGTAACTGTAAATAGGTGTGGGCCCATGCCGGGCTGCAGGGCCAGCTCTGCGTGCGCCTCTCTGTCCAGGGTGTGGGCACTGGGGACACTGCAGCCCCACGACATATCTCTGAGCATCTCCAGGTGATGACCACAGCTACTGATGGGAAGCTGCACCAGAAGGTATCCCCACAGCCTGCCCATTGCCTGCCCCACACCCCAGCTTCCTGCCCCTCTGCCCACCCCACAGCCCTACTGCCTGCCCCATGGCCTGACACAGGTGAGTGAGGCAGACATGAGACCGTAGCTGCAGCAGTGCTGCCAGCCGGGGCTCTAGCTCCCGCCAGCACACGTTCTTCTCTGGCTGCTAATCGGCTCTGTCCTTTCGCTGCCAGGAGCCCTTAATTAAATCATTTGGCTCTGCCTGCCGGCACCCCCGCTCTCCTGGGAGCTGGCTCAGGCCGCAGGCCAGGCAGTGACTGCCAGCAGCACCGATCATGGTGAGCAGCCCTCAGGGTGTAGGGCTGTGGGTGCCTCTCTGCTGGCCAGCCGGGCTGGCTGTCATGGCAGGGAGGGAGCACAGCAGCCGGCATCCTAAGAGGCTTGTGCCGTGCACATGAGCGCTAAGCCCGGATGCTGCAGCTTTGGGCACCACAATTGCCTGGTGTGTGGGGATTAGGCAGGCACACCCCCAGTCGGGGCACCCTGCCCCACGGATGGTGGCAGGAGGGACAAACACCCTTGCCATGACCCCCGGTTGCCCATATGCCTTGGCTCTGGGGCACCCACTGCCTGTCACCCAGCCCTCCTGGCCTTGAGCAGATGACAGTTCCCGGCTGCTCAGACCCCACGCACAGCCTGACAGAAGGGATGTGACGAGCTGCGTGAGTGCTTGGAGCCGTGCCCCAGCAGCCATCGGCAACTCCACGCAGTAAACAGCAGCGCCAGCCGGGCAGCCGCCCTCCCCCAACCCCCAAAATCCCACCCGATCCTAGCATCATCCACACCACCATGGCCACGGCCCTGCCCGCCCACGCCGTCCAGCAGAAGGGACGGCGGGAGCCGCGCTGTCTGCCGGGGGGGGTGGCGGGTCGCGGACCACTGCGAGGGCGTCGGCAGGGCTGACCATGGCACGGGGAGGGCACATCCACAGCGCCGGCCCCAGCAACGCGGCGCTTGGCTCCAGGCGGCAGCGCCAGGCCAAGCACGCAGTAATTTTCCTGTTTACTTGATAAGTTGCTGCCGGCCCCCGCAGCACTGGGATCCCGTGCCCGGGGGCCGGTGCAGTGCTGACATGGGCTGGAGGGGTCTGGGGGCTGCGCTGCCATGGGTCAGTGTGGTCGTACTGTGGGGATGCACAACTCGAGGGGAAGCAGTGCTGTGGGGCTGAGCGGGCAAGGGGAGAGGAGCTCAGGAGTCAGGCTCTGCCCGGGCACAGAGATGGGGAAGGGAATGGGGAGGGGTACGGGGACAGACCCTGGGCGAGGCCTTGGTGCTGAAGCTGGCCGGGGCAGCCTCCCCAGAGGCGCTGTCCCCACGGGCGCTGCCGTCACCGCGGCCTCCTGAGGCGGTAATGAACCTAATTGAGGCAAATTGCTGGAGCACCAACCAAGCGGTTTCTGGGAAGGTAAATATGGTCATCGCTCGGCGCCGGGCCCTGCGCGCGTTGCTCCAGCGTTGCCATGGCAACATCCCACTGTCCCCGGGACACATGATGCCCTGTCACGGCCAGGCTGGTCCCACAGCACTAAGCACACAGGGACCCCCTCAACCCCTGCCCAGGAAGGGTGATGTGCAGTGCTGGAGCCCTGTGTCTGCACCACCAGGATGATGACTCTTTGGGGACCACCAAGGCAGCCCCAGCCCATGGGATGTCCCTCGGGCAAGGGCCTGTATCCCCTGGGGTTGTGGGTTATCCCCTGGCTCTGACCCATGTCCCCACAGTCCCTGTTTCTTTCACAGCCTCTTGTGTCCTGCCATCCTGCCCCCAGTGTGTCTGAATCCAGCATCCCACTGGGTCCATGTTGGAAGAGGCAGATCCCCATCCCCTGCCCTGTCCCCACTGCAGAGGCTTGGGGCATATGGCAGAGACTGGCCATGGGTCAGCAGGCACAACCCCAAGAAGGAACAGTGTCAGCTGGTGGCCAGGAGCCTCATGCAAGTGCCCAGTACCTGCCCACACTGTAGCATGTCCCTGTAGCACTCACTGCCAATCTGACTGCACCCCAAAGCTGGGGAACTACCTGTGCCACAGCACTGTGCCTGCAGCCCCTGTGCCCTGTGCATCCTCTGCTCCCATAAAGCCACATGCCACAGCCAGTGGCTCCTCAACACACGACCCCCAGGACTGCTGGACACAGACCCTCCTCAAGGGATGGCACTGCTCCCAGGATGCCAGGGTAGGAGCAGGGCGCCTACATCTCCTGGGAGTGAGGCCAGCCCTGGCCCAAGGAGCCAGCTCCCATGGGACCGCCATCAGCATCCTTTCCCATCACCGAGGAGTTGCTGGATGGGGAGAGCCTGCTGCCCATCTGCTGCTGCCCTCTGGCACCCACCCTGCACCAGGCTACGGAACAAGGCAGGCAAGATGTAGATGGCTTGGAGCAAGCTGCCTGTGTGCCTCGCCTGGGGCACAGCCATGGGGCTGCAGCGAAGGTTGTGGCTGGAGGACCCCTCCCTGCTGCAGCCTGGAACCGCCTGCAGCAAGTATCTCCCCTGTGTGCACCCTGACAGCACCCTGCAGTGCATGCCTTGGCAGCACAGCCTGTACCCCCACATCCCTGGGGTACAGCTCAGGCAGCACAGCCTGCACAACACACGCATGTCCACACACAGACACACTCACAGATACACACATGGGGACAGACCTCTGCTGTCTGAGTGGGAGCCATCCGTTCCCAGTGCCTGGTGAAACAAAGGTGCTGCCACCAGCCCTCCAGCCCACACACAGCGAGCAGAGAATCACAGAATCACAGACGGCTTTCAGCTGAAGGGACCTTTAAAGGTCACCTAGCCCAACCCACTCGCAGCGAGCAGGGACATCTTCAACCAGATCAGGTTGCTCAGAGCCCCAAACAACCTGACCTGGAATGGTTCCAGGGATGCAGCTTCTACCACCTCCCTGAGCTACCTGTACCAGTGTTCGACCATCCTCAGCATAAAAAATGTCTTCTTTAGCCGGGGAGTCAGAGGCGAGGCTGGGCTGCAGCACAGCCCCACAGCCCGGGGCCGCAGCAGCGCCTCGCACTGATATTCCCACTTTATCAAGAGAACTGAGCACCGCAAATTGGTCTTCTAAGTAGATTCTGCCCACTGCCGTCCCCTCTTCCTACTGCTTAATTCAATGATACAACACATACCTCTCCTCCTCCCACTGTTTAATCTAATGATGAACACCGCATCCGAGTCACAGCGAAAAGAAACCTGTGGCGAGTTCGATTTTGAGAGGTAAACAGCCTGCGGCCTGACGCTCTTGCAGGGGCCCCCCCCGCCACCTGCCCGCCTCACTTCTGCGCTGCCTCACCGCCCTCGCCCCCTGCTCTCTTGTTAGTCTTTGTAAAAACTGTCCGTTTATAGAATGATTTTTGTACATTTCATTAGAGTTTGAGCGGTTGCTTTGCCTCCGGCTTTACAGTGCCCGAGTCAAGACAAAACCAAGGCGGAGGCCAGCAGGGGTGGTGTGACAGTTTTAGGCTGTGCCTTTAAGAAAGGGACAGCTGCCGGACCTCCCGTGCATGCCCTTGGGCTTGGGGACACTGCTGCAGCCCCTCGGACAGCCCCAGATGAGGACTGTGGTGTGTGCCCAGCTGTGGGGAACAGTGCTGGGCTCCATGGCAGCCCAGCTGTCAGAGCAGTGAGCCAGCTGGCTGCCCTGTTCAAGCATGACCCACAAAGGAGCTGCATTGGGGCAGCTGCAGGCCAGCTGTGTGAGCAGCATGGGGCCAGCTCCTGGCATGCTGGTGCAGCTCTTGCCTGTGCCCACAGCCCCATCTTGCTCCCCTAGCACCACACAGCCCAAGGTGTGGAGGCTCCCCAGGAGCTGGCTAGGAAGAGTCACCTTCCCTCAGCACCAGTGGCCCAGCAGAGCCTCTTCCCATCCCCGTGGGACACAGACACATGGCCCTGGATGCAATCAGGACTTCCGGCAGGGCAGCTTCACTCACCTGCCACACTTTCCAGACAGAAGGCAACCCACAGGGCCTGTCCTGAAAGACACATCAAGGGAAAGGGGCAATGGTAGAAAGCACTGTCACCTTGCCCCTGCTGCCCCCAGTGCCTGGCAGTGCCAGGGTAAGAGAGCAGCCTGAGGCAGCTCCAGCAGTCAGCAACAACAGGAGGCTGAGGCTGCATCTCGCTGTGCTGGAATCGGGCAGCGCGCCCCGGCATGCAAGCACCCCAGGAACGTTTTGGTGATGGGAGATAAACAGGGTCATGGCTAAGGGTAGAGATGCACTTGAGGAGAAATTCTAGCAATGCTAAGTATAGTTTAATGCCATTAAAGCAGGGAAGGGAAGAGGATATGAGTGTATTAATAGTCTCAACATTTAAATCTTTGGTCCAGCGACAGCTCCAGGGATGCTGGTGCGTAGGAGGGCTGCCAGCACCCAAGGGCATTGTGCTACCAGCACGTAGTGCCCAGCTGCACACCTTGCAGGGCAACTAAGAGCCCAAAACAAGGGCAAGATCCCTTCTGGAAAGAAAAATAAATAAGTAAGAGGCAGCTTCCCTCTCTACATTACCTCTCCTTAGGGCTAGGTCAGGCTTGACATGGCACAGACAGCCCTGGCCTTTACTGTCCATGCTGAAGTCCAAAATGGAAAAGACAGGATTTAAATGATAAAATAGAAATGTCTTGGGACTCTAAAGTAAGGAAGAACCAGGGCTCTGCCCCAGACAGGCTGCGGGTGCATGGGCAGAACAGCAGGCAACCAAGGAAGGACTGGGCAGGCAACAGCTGGCTAGGACCAAGGCCACCTTCTCCCAGGCCTTCACAGCACTGCACCAAGCACAACACCAGCACTGCTGGAGGGGCTGAGTAGAGTCCACATGCTGCTCCAGCACCAGACACAACCTGGGTGGCCAAGAACTAAGGGATAGGCCTTGCCCCACGCCAGGAGCAGGTGCTAAGGGCAGCATCACACTGAGGCAGACCCAAAAGGACACCAGCTTTTATTTACAACACTCCTCAAGTGACAGACAACAGAAAAAAAAAAAACAAAAAAAAAGGAAAGGGAACAGTACAGCTCAACGACTCAACAAAGGAAAGGTAATGGCAGACCTAGCTCTCCCCCAGCCCCCTCCTGAAGCCACTGGTGCTGGGCAGGCCCTGGCAGCCCCCTCCCTGCCAGCTCAGAGCACAGGCGGGCAGGGGGCTGCTCCCCACAGGTTGCTGCGGGCACAGAGGCACGGTGGGCATGGCTGGTCTGCTCAGACAGGTGAGGATGGCACTGCTGCTCTCCCTCGCTCAGCGGTGATGATGCAGAAACCATCTGAGCCTAGCCAGGAGGGAGGGTGCCCAGAGTGCCTCCTACCAGGGCAAGTTATACTGGCTGTGGCCTGCCCCCCCAGTGGCATTTCTGCCAGCTGCAGAGGCCAGGTCTCTTCCGAGGGCACACGCCTGGAAAGCGGTGTTAGTATAAAAGAGCACAGCGCTGCTCCAGCGAGGATGCCAATAAGCTTCTTTCCACACAGTCAGCACCAGCTGACCCCCCAAGCCCGCTGCTGCCACCTCTCCTGAAGCTGCGAGAGCACTGAGCCAGGAGGGGCTGAACACAGCCCAGCACCCTCATCCAAGCACCTCTTAGGTGCTTGGGGCTGCAGCCAAGGCTGACACCCAGTCCCTCTCCCTCTACTGGGAGAGGAGCAGCTCCACTTCAAGCACCATAGGGACCTGGCCTAACCTAAGCACAATGAAAATCCAGCCTCAAATACAGAGCCAGGAGCTCTGGCAGCACCGATGGGTCCCAAGCACCAGCAGCCCAGGTACAAATTAAACACTCCCACAAGGGAGCAAGGAACAGCTGGAGTGTGCCCTGCCCAGAAGTCAGCTGCACAAGGAGTGTTGAACTGGGGCTGCTCATCTGTTCCCAGGCACAAAGACAGATCCAAGTCTCCCTCCTTCCCCTAGCCTGCCCCAGCAGCTATGTAACCTGGTGCACGGAAAGGAGCAGAGAACTAGCACTGCCCTTACCAATAACAGAGCCACTTGGCTCTGCCCGGCCACAAAGCAGAACCCAAGGAGCCCATGAGCTCAGTGTGCCAGAGGCAGAGATGGAAGAAGAACAGGAGATGTAGGAGCCCAGGATGAAGTGGGGAAGGACAGCCTGAGGCCAGAGAAAGCTATGAGTGGGGGACTGGAATCCTTTGCAACAGGCTCTGGGCATCCTCAGCAAGCCCCTGAGCATCTTTTGATTCCAGGTAGCTTCAGAGCCAGCCCCAAAGCTGACTGGCTCTCCTTCGGGCTTTTGGGAGTACAGACCAGAGGAGGAAATCAACACAAAATCTCAAATTAAATCTGCTTGAGGACCTTAGGAGAGCTGCCGATCCACAGGGAGGACTCGCCTTAAGACTTCTTTGCATCCTGTGTGTTCCTCCTCTTCAGATCACCCAGGTCAACAGGTTTAAACGCTGCAGGGAAGACAGGAGACACTTTGGCGGCAGAGGCCGCACCACAGCTCCCCGCGGCTGGCCGTCCCCTCCGGCAGGAGCCGAGGGAGGTTTCCTCCCCACCCCTCACCTTTGAGGCTAGGGTTCGGCATCTTCTCCACATACTCCTCCACCAGGCCGCGCTCGGAGCCCATCTGGCTGCGCAAGTCGCGCTCCACGCACTGCCAGGCTGCGGGGACGGGCATCAGGGACCGCTCGCCTCAACCTGGGCGCAGGCCCCGCCGCAGCCGGGGTCCCCCGAGCCCCGCGGCCTCCACCCCCGCTTACCCTCGTAGATGAAACGCACGTTCTCCTCGTGGGCCGGCGTGAAGATCTCGCTGCCGGCGCCGGGGGAGCGTGGGCCGCCGCTCCGCTTCCCGTTGTAGACCACGCGGGACACGGGGGAGCTGAAAGCAAAACGCGGGGCTGAGCCGGGCCCGTGGCCGCGGCTGGGCCTGGGGCCGGGCGGGGCTCACCTGGCCATGGCGTTGTCGGTGCGGCGGCGGCTCGGCGCGGCTCGGCTCGGCGCGGCTGCGGGGAGAAAGGAGAGGGCGGCCAGGCCGGGCTAGGCCGCGGGCCGGCCCCCGCCCGTCGCCATGGCAACGCGCGCCCCTCACCTGGGCCCGGCTCCCGCCTCCGTTCGCCCTCGGGCCGCGACGGAAGCGCCGCAGCGCGCAGGCGCAACCGCTCCGCCCCCCTCCGACAGGCGCAACCCCGCCCAGCAGCGGCCCCGCCCTTTCCGTGTGACGTCATGCCGGGCCAGCCTCTCACCCGCCCCGCCCCTGGCCCCGGTTCCCGGCGCAAGGGCTGCAGGTGGCGGCGAAGTCAAGGATGCTTTATTGGAAAAGTACAAAGTGTTTCCGAGACGCGGTACCGAGCGAGCCCTGCCCGGCCGCCGGCCCAGGCCCAGCCCAGGCCCGGTCCTCGGGCCGACGCAGTCCTGCCGCCCCGGCCCCCGGAGGCCTGCTCCTCTTCGTGCCCCGTCTCAGCCCATCGTGGTGGCCTCGAAGAGCTCCACCAGGTCCTTGTATTCGGGGTCGATGAGGTCTGAGGGCGTCTCCCCGTCGTCAGTGGTGGCCTCTAGGCTGGCCCCGAGGGAGATGAGGTACCTGCAGGAGAGAAGGAACTGAGTGGGGCGGCGGGCACCCTCCCCTCTGTTGGCTGCCGTGGCCCCGAAAGCTGGGGCAGCCCCACATGCATCACAGGTAGCGGGCACCCTCACAGGGCTGGAGACACCCTGTCCCAGCCCAGGCGAGCTGTCCCATAGCCTCACCTGGCTATGTCAGCATAGCCGTCACTGCAGGCCATGTGCAAGGGCGTCCATCCTTCCTCATCTTTCTGGTGGATGTCAGCACCATATCTAACCAGCAGCTTGACACAGTCCAGGTTTCCAGTCAGCACAGCTTCGTGGAGAGCTGCCATTCCTGGAAGGAAAGGATGATTTAGACCTGTATTGGGGGAGCAGTGTTCATGCTGAGCTTATAAATACAGGATATAGCAGAGGGCAGCAAACACTCTAGATTGTTTCTTTCCCCACAGACTGAGGAAGCAAGAGGAGCTGCCACAAGTTTCTGTTCCCCTTCTACAGCACATCTACAGCTATCTAACATGGCATAGCACCCACCTGCCCACTAGGCCAGGCAGGGCAGTTTAAAGGGGGAGGAGCTGCCCTCTTGTAGAGCTCCCAGCCAAGGGGCCTGCTCTGAGTCCAGCTAGGGAACATGAGAAGGTTCTCTGGGGTCCTACTCTGTATGAGTTTTAAAAACACCTTATGGAACAAGTAATGAAGCAACCAGCATGGAGAAGAGGAAGCCTGGGGCCATTTGAGACCTTTCTGTGGTCGTGTGACAGGAGAAACTGAAGCCAAATGCAAGAAAAAGACAAATCTGAGCTCTGCACTGTACTGTACCAGTCAGTACAGATCAAGGCATTCCACAGTTGCTAGTGAGGCTGGGTGCAAACATTAAGACCATGCCTTCCTCATAAACAGAAGTACTGCAAGTCCACGACTCCAGATGTGTGTAAGAGAACACACATCACATTCTCTTTTGTGGGAAATGGAAAGAGCCAAGAAGAAAATATGCTTCTCTCAGCTTTTTCCCTCAAACCATGGTGGGAGGCAGGAGTTCCACTGTCCCATCAGGAGCTTTGCAGCCTGGCTTGCCCTTGCTGCTGCTTCTCTAGATCCTGCCACACTGCAGGTGTACCATCATTCTTTGAAGGACCCACCCCGTTCCTTCAGCATATGCTGGCCATGCTGTTGAAGGGAGGTGTTGATGCCCTGCCACAGGGCCCTCTTAGAGCCCTTAGAGATGAAATTTGGGCCACCACTCCTCCCGGGGAGAAGAATGACTCAATTCCAACCTATGATTCTGCTATAGGTGACCTATGTCCAAGCTTTGGCCTCACAGCTCATTCTCATCTCCCTCACAGTCCAGCTGAGCTGTGCCATTGTGCAGATTTCAGTTCTGCCAGCCCCAGCAGCACTCACCAGAAGGGTAGATGGTGTCCAGTGTCACTTTCCTGGCACGTATGAATTTGCCCACCTGCTCCAGGTCTCCTTGCTTGATGTGGTCCTGAAAGACGATGTCATTGGGGAAGTGCACAGTGCGCGAGGCTCTCAGTCTGGGGACATACCGACTGTACTGGGACACTGAGGATGGGCAACAGTCCCTCATGCTGATCACAGCCTTCAGACACTGCAGAGGAGGAAGACCAGAGGCCTGTGGGGCTGCAGAAGCAGCTGGAGTTGCTCAGTGTTTTCTGGCCCTACTGCTCCTTGGCTTTGCAGTGCTGTTTTCTCCTCTTCTGCCCAGCAGGCTTCTCTTTGCCGCAGAAGTGTGAGAGCACCTGCAGCGCTGCAGTCCCTCCGTGTCTGTGTCCCTGGTGGGTCCAAACGTCCGTGTGCGCGTCCCCCGGTGGGTGAGCGTCGGTCTCAGCTGCAGGGCTTTGGCTATGCTCCTATGCTGCATGCAGGAGGTGGTGCTGGGCCCAAGCAGCTCACCTGTAGGCCCTGGGCCCAAGACTGAGTGCTCTCAAGCGGCCCTGGGTTATATAGGCTCCCGCAGGCTATTTTGGGGATGTGTGGCTCAATATTTGCCATGACACTTTGTAACTGAGCCGCCTGGGCTCGTAGCCTCCCACTTCTGGACAGAAGTTGATGTCTCATTTTACCATCCACCTGTTGATGTCTCCATCCAAGGGGTCAAACCTCCTCTTGCTGTTGTTGGGAGACAGCCCCTCAGAGGAGCACAAGGGCCTGGAAACAGAACTTCCCAGCACCAAGCCCACATAGGCATGTGCCCAGGAAAGATAAAGCATCACCAAAGGAGGGGAACCAGCTGCCCCCTGTACCTGCCAGCACAATGCAATGCAGACATCTCAGAGCTCTGATGCCAAATACATTCAGAGTTAAGTCACTCTCCTGTGGTTGCATCAGACAACCAGAAAGCAGCATGAGCTGTGCTTCCCAGCATGCCTGTGTGACAGTGCAAAGTTAAGTGTGGAGAATACCACCATGTGTGGGATGTCATCAGTGCATTTGTGAGGACAGAGATGCTGCTGGTGCTCCCAGTGTAGGTGCAGAACCAGAAGCCTATGCCAGTCCATGGTGTTCAGTGTCCTACTTCAAACCTGGAACCAAGACAAGCTTCTACAAAACCACCAGAGAAGAAGAGCTGAAGAATAGCACCACCACCAGACAGCTCCTGCACTCATTACTTGCGTTTCAAGGGCCCAAAACATCATCTACCATGGAGGAGTCCGTCAGATCCATCAAAGGTTCACACAATATCTGCTCCTCTGTGCTTTTTCCCATCAAAGCTTGGCCACTTCACAGAATCACCAAGGTTGGAAGAGACCTCAAAGATCATCAAGTCCAACCTGTCACCACCGACCTCATGGCTAAACCATGGCACCAAGTGCCACGTCCAGTCCCCTCTTGAACACCTCCAGGGACAGTAACTCCACCACCTCCCTGGGCAGCACATTCTAATGGTGAACGACTCTCTCAGTGAAGAACTTTCTCCTCACCTCGAGCCTAAATTTCCCCTGGCACAGCTTAAGACTGTGTCCTCTTGTTTTGGTTGCTTGGGAGAAGAGACCAACCCCCTCCTGGCTACAACCACCCTTCAGGTAGTTGTAGACAGCAATAAGGTCTGAGCCTCCTCTTCTCCACTTGTACCGATTCATACTAGCAAGGACCATCCAGGCACGTGTGTCAGGAGACATCCCTGTCCCACACTAGGACTCAGAGATTTCAGTCTGCCCCTTGTGCAACAGACCCTGCTCCTGAACACCTCCAGCAGTGAGGACACATCTCAGCCAGCCACACCTGAGAGCTGCCTGCACTTGTTTATCCTCTGGCAAACACATTGATCTATTTTCCAAGCACCTTGCAGATGGTTACATCAGGCAGAACGTGGCTTGAGAGGGAGGCCAAGTTGTCTGCTGTGAAGACTGAACACTTTGAGCCTGCTTTCTTGGAAAAGCAATTAGCTGTGTGCATGACATGACTCTAGCTGGTAGAGGAGTCCTCTGATGTACAAGCAAGCCCCCTCCCCTGAGCTGGGCAAAGCAAGTCTCAGCTCATAAACAGAACCACCAAAGAGCTCGGCCTTATTTAGACTCTGGCTCCCCCAAACAGACCTTTTTCAGCCTAGTCCTAACCAGCACCTTCTAATAGAACTTGTTACTCAGAGTGCTCTCTTCCTCCCCACCAAAACACAAGGCAACTACCACTAACCAACCCCAACACACTAGCACTGCCAGCTCTGTGGGTTACAGCCATGCCAGCCAGGCTATGACAAGAACAAGGCCCAGAGGAAAGCACCCTCCAAGGTCCTTTTCCACATATCCACAAGTTATGCCTGTTCTGTTACCAAACACCATTTTCTGACCCCACAGTGAGCAATCCCTGGTTCAGCCCCAGCCCTGCTGCACCAAAGCTTTGTGTGCACACAGGACTCAGCCAGAGTTCTGCTCCCAGAGGAAGCACAGGCGGCTAGAGCTGAAGACAGGTGGGAGTGTTGCACATCATTCTACCACACCAGGAACGTCCTGAGCTGCCCTTTAGCTTTGCTATGCCCTCCTGTGTGACATTTATAGCAAGTTTTCCAACAAAAATATTTCCAGCAATGTCTGGCTTGAAAATAGCAGTGTTGCTCACTGGATCACGTGTGCTTGACTAGCCAAGCTACAGGCAGCTCCATCTTTCCTTGGAGGCAAATTCCTTGTTGAACTGCTTGAGGGCACCAAGGTTTCCACTTGCCTCTGGCCAGCTGGCAAGCAGACTACTTGGCTTTGGAGCCCAAGAACATGTCCCCTTCACTGCTAACAAAGCTACTGTCTGCCCAAGCTGACTGAATCTGGACATGAGTGGTCATCCTGCCCATCATTTGTTTAGGTCACAGCACAAATTTCTTCAGGTTAAGGCACCAGAAGCCATCTGCACAACTGCTATTGTTCAGAAGAGAGCATGTTTGAGAAAAGCAACTGTTAAAGCTTGAGAAAGCTGACAAATGATTCTGGCAGAGGCCCCTGAGAACCACCCTAGAATTATGATCGTCTCTCAGGACAGGCTCAGTTGTATTTGTTGTACATTCTGATAAAGACAGGCAGAATAGTATTAAAATCTCAACTTTATTTGGCCAACAAATTCGGTTCCAATGTTACTTCAGCGGAATGCTAAGAACCAGCCTGATGCAGCTCAGGCCTTTGAGGCACTCCCCTGTTCAAGTTCCTCCCCAAACCCAGTAATTGCAAATGTCCTTGTTTGTTCTATTTTATCAGGCCCTCCCACACCACCCCACTTGCCTTGGTCAACCCACTCAAAATGATGCATGGAAAGGGATTGCAAAAGTCTTGCATTTGATCGAAAGGATGGCAACACAGCTAGGTCTTTAGACCACCTCCACCCTCAGAGCCTGCCACAGCCAGTGCATACAGTATTCCACCCTTCCAGGTGTTTGGAATAGTCATCTCCAAGTGTTTTAGAGCAGAGGGGAAAGAAAACATCTGGCCAGTGTGAAGAGAAGCACCTTAGTTACACCTTTCACCAGGATGATGTCAGCAGCCTTCTACCTGTTCCCTACAGACACTGAAGGCTGATTCCAGGGAAGAACAGCTGAGGCCATTAAGGACCCTGCTGAGTGCAGAAATCAGCTACAGGCTTCAGTTTGAAAAGAAATAAAAGCTTTCTTGGAAGATGTTAGTGGCAAGGCTCCAGAATGTTGGGCCATTAAACTTGTACTACCACTTCACAATCTGCTTCTACCCAGAAGGACAGAATACTTCAAACAAAAGCTGTGTACAAAAAAAGTACATCACAATAAAAAAAGAGCCCAGCTGGCTGGGCTGGCTACCTAGTGACAGATCCCTTCTCAAAAGTGAAAAGAAAGAGAAGTGTATGGACAAGTGAGGGTAAAGTGTTACTTTAGAAGCCAATCCCTGGATTTTCAGTCATTCACCTTCTGCTTTAAATCTTAATGGGTTTCTGCCTTGCTGGGCTGCATAACAGCAGCCAATTTAGTGTCTTGATTTTTTGGGTGCTGTAGATCAGTCTTCTCTTTACAATTCATCTTTTTGGAGTTTCTGATCATCATCATCACCTTCCTCAAGGTCTGTTTCTTCATCTGTCTCCACATCCTCCAGATCCTGTAGAGGTTACAGACAGCTACAGGTTTCTGGCACACTAGGCAGATCCAAATGCAAGCACAGAACAACATCTCTGACCTGGTCACTGCTGCCACATTAACAGAACACCCAGAGACTTCTACCAAAAGCTCTGGATCTGAAAATTAAGGATCAGGAACCCCAACAGCTGGGTACCTGCAGCACCCAGCAGATGAGGAGCTTCCGGCTTCGCACACTGTCATCATATTGCCCAAGCTGTGGGCAGAGCAGCACTCTCAGTGAGGAACAAGCCCTCTAAGTATTCACTTTGCACAACAACCAGAGACAGCTTGTGCAAATTTAGAGGTTATAGTATGAGCAGTTTCTATACATTTGTGTTTAAGCCTCCAAAGAACATTTCCTTCACACCCAAAAGGAATCCATCACAGGCCAGTAGCCAACCAGGTCCTATTTTATGTGGGTACTTTTGATCAGCAGTATTCTCTCCTGTCACAAAACCCATTTAGGACTTCAGACTCGGCACCAGACCCAACCCATGCCCCACATTCTGATGTTACTCACATCATCAGCTGCTGCCCCATCCTGACCACCACTCTCCAAGAACTTTTTGAAGCCTTCTAGTGTCCTCTCCCCATTATAGTCAATTACCTACACAGGAAAAAAACAAAGAGAATGGTTATGGGGACCTACAGAACCACACCCCTGAGGAGGAGAATTCTCTTTCTGAGCAACAGTTCACATGCCAAGCAAAAGGGAATTTAAAAATTCACCTTCACCCATACGAGACGAAGGAAAACAGCTCAGCCACTAGACTTCAGAGATCACTGCGAGGAAAGAATAGCCTGCAGATGAGCACACTGTCCTCTGCTATGCTCCCTCTCTTCCCCAAACCCACTTCCCACCCCCACCAAACTCCTTCCTACAGCCCAGCCCCCCAGAGGGTCTTGATGTCCTGTAGACTCAATGTATTCCATCCCTACAGAATGGACAACCCTCCCAAAGGCCTCAACCAGAACAAGCTCCAGCACTGCTAGAGCTCCCTTGTTAAGTGATGATCTATTAAAGGTCAGCTGCCTTCTTACATTTCTGCCAGAGCCTGCAGGGAAGAACTTGAGCGTGGGGAAGCTGTGGATTTTCACTGCCTCCACTTCGTTGGCTGTCGAATCCATCTTGGCAATGACAATGTTCTCATGGTCCCTGTAGGTCTCTCCCAGCTTGTCCCAGATAGGAGCCAGCTGCTTACAGTGACCACACCAGGGGGCATCTGTTAATTACAAAAATATCATTAGTACCAACAGCCTAATGAGTTACCACTGCTCCCCCTCTGCCCCCATAGCAGACAGTTCACACACATCTTTTCAACCCAGGCACTCCCTTTGTAGCTTAGATTCTGCAAGATGCTTTCTCCCTGACTAATCCCAGTCACACTGTTTTGGCACTTGCCTCATGGCAGTTACTTGGAATCAGCTGTTGAAAGACACTTACAGAACTCTACAAAGACATTCTTATTCTCATCAAAAGCAACTTCTTCAAAGTTCTTCCCAACTAGAACTTTGACAGGATGCCTGTCCCAGTCTTCAGGAAGATCTTGACTCATCAGGTGGGGCTGGAATAAGAAGTGAAATTCAGATAAACAGTTTGCCACATAGCTGCTAGGAGTGTACATGCCATCACAGATCCTGGAAAGCCCAAGTTTACATCATCTCAGTGCCTGAAATGGCTCAGAGGTGTGAGCAATCAGATGAATCAGTCACTTCCTCTTCTCCTTATAGAAAGTCTTTCCCACCCCAAGCAAGCAGGAATACCAGGTGCTCTTGTTCAGAGAACAGCAACTGAGCTCTGCAGGAAGGAATTAGTACTGCTGACAGTGCCATTACCACAGGACTGAGTTTAGCCAAGCTTCATATGGCTACCTCCAGCAGATCAGAGCTGAAAGCTCTTTAAGCTGTGCCACCCAAGTTCACACCTTCCACCATCTGCTGGATAAACAGCAGTTACCATAAGCAGCAGAAAGATCAGGCTCATACTTTACTTGAATGCCAGCACATAACTTCCTTCCCTACAGTCTTCACACTCCAGTATCTTTGCCTTTCATTCCTCAGCATAAAGCCCACTAGATATCCTGTATGTTGGTTGAAGCATTTTCTCCTGATGACTCACACAGCTCCTTACAGGGAGGATTTTTTTTATGCTTGCTCAGCCAACAGGTTACCACTGGCACCATTGATCTTAATTACCTTGATCTTGCCCTCCAGGAACTTGTTACAGAACTCTTTGATCTTGTCTGCTGTGAGGTCATCTGATTCAGGTTTGTATTTGGTCATTTCTTCCTCCAGTGTGATCAGACGTACAGCTGGACATTCCTCTTTCTTGAGGCCAAAGAACTCCAGAATCCTCTGGTTGTCAGTATGGTCACTGTCTATGAAGATGAACAGGATCTTGGGGGGGTGGGGGGGGAAACAAAGAATATGGTGAGGACAAGTACCTTGATATTTTACACACCCCTGCACAAGAAGCAGCTGAACTGGCTGCTCTTCCCTCTGAGCCCATGAAGAAGGCATCTTGTCAGGGCACAAGCACTAGAGCTGCAGCAGTACAAGCAGCACATGCACAGACCTGGCACTGATTGTCTTGAGAGTCACATCTGCATGCACAAGGAGGAAAGTCAGGAGTTAACTGCTACTCCTTCAGCAGCTGTGCAAGCAGAGACCAGTACAGACAGCACTAGCTGCAAGTCCTCCACAGCTGTTCAGTGGATACAGACAGTGCTGCACTTCTTCGCATGAGGTGGGCACAACTCAATCCAAGAAAACCCTCTCACCTTCCCTTTGAAGTTTCCAGCTGCACTCTTGAAGTTGTCCAGTTTCTCCTGATAGCCAGACACACTTTTTGGTAGGAACAGCAGAATGTGAGTCTTGATCTCTCCTCCAAAGATTTTAGGAGCAGTCTGAAAAGCAGAAAACACGTTAAGAATAAAATCGGTGTCAAGACCAGCTTGGCTCTGCTGTTCTGGCTGGACCACATAAACCTCCAGTATTCCAGGAGGACTCTGAACAGGAAGCTTGTGCCTCCCTTCCCCCGAGTTCTTCACACATCTTCCTAACAAACTAGTGTCAGTTCCAAAATAAACACAACCACAGCCTACAGCTTCAGCTTTGTTATATTCATACAGCAACTACATGGAGGCCTTACCTGGTATCTAAAGTGATACCCACCTGCTCAGTGAACTCTATGACCAGAGGCAATGAATTAGCCTTGATGAAGTTCAGTAAATCATCTTTTTTGAGATCCCCTTCAAAGTTATTACGACCTTCATCAAACTGCACAAAAACAAAGCCACTGTTAGAACACTTCCAGATCCCACACAACTTCCAAGAAATCAGAATGGATTTACACCAGCCATGGCCCCAGTGGAATCTCAGCTGTACGGGGACTTCTGTCTCTCAAGTAGGTCACCACATGTTCACATCAAACCTGGATCCAGCTGTTCCTCTTCCTGGCAAGCACAGCCTTCAAGCAGCAGAAGTCAAGCAGTAACAAGACAGCTTAGATCTCAGCACTGCTCTGCACAATGATGAAATGATGTGTGAAACAGGTCACCAAGGAGGAGCTTCAGCAGCTGCCTTACAGCTTGGTGTTAGGCAGAGCAGGAGAAGCTACCAGAGCATGGGCAATTTTGTGCTCCACGGGAATGAGCCAGGTCAGAGCAGACACATTAATCAGTCTGACAGCACAGCCCACCATGCACTGCAATTAAATGGTGTTTTACTCTGCTGTGGGGCTCTTGCAGTCTATTGTCAAGGACAACAGCACATGTTTTACAAGCACATTGCACTAGAGGTGCCAGATCCATTTTTATATTGGGACTTCACCTGTATCCCTTTACCAGGATTCTTGGAACCTTGCCTGACAGCCTGAAAAGGGAACAGCTGTAGAAGACCATGAAGGTTAAAGAGAGGATGTGCAGGATAACACCACAGGCCCATGGCAAGGCACCACTTGAGTTACTGGCAGAAGCAAAAGGGTGGACTCAGATAACCTACTGTTAGAGGAAGCATACCAGTCTCAGCTAACAGCTCAGCAAAACACTTAACACTGGAAATTAATGTTGTAAACACTTTGAAGAGTATTGAACATTGCCTTAGCACCCACAGAACAGTTGTTTGAGGATCTCTGCAACTCTGGACAGCTCATACAGTAAGATGAGAATGAGCCAACGCACCCTCACAGTTTAGACCAAACTAATTACAGGAAGCTGAGCTAAAGCCCCAAAACATAACTGTCAGTTGAAAAACAAAATCTGACTCTCATGCTCTGGAATTTGGTTACTGCTGGTGCTCACTTTCACCGTGGTTTGGGATGGGCATTTGCAAGCTCTCATGGCACTATTATGGTACCACACCAGAATGGGAATAAGGAGGCAACATCGGCCAGCTGGAAGGTATCTTCCCTCTCTTCCACACAGAGCAAAGCACATCTGCAGCACCCTGGGGGCTTGTGAGAAGCCTTTTGGAACAAGGTTCTTCCAACTCCCAACACCTGACAGAAGTTGCCTGGTACAGAAATGCTTTTCATTCCAGAGATACCCCAGCTGACTACACTTATGGAAAACAGCTTCCAAATTCCTTTACTGTTCAAGGCTGGTCCTGCCATTGCCCCAGTTCAGAGGAAACTTAACAGTGCACAGACTTGATGGTTAGAGGACAGTACATCAAAACAACACGAGTCCATCCTGCAGAGCACTCAAGATGAAAAAACAAACAAACTAAAAAGCTTGAGTTGGTGACAAAAGCCCTGGCTGTAACCCAGGCCCTGCTCAGAGTCCAGTGCTGGTGCTCCCAGTGTCTCAAAGAGATGGTGGCTTCTAGAGAAGCATTTCTGTTTGCACTTCAGCATTTGCCAAAGGACAGGAACAGAAGTTGAAAAAACTGCTGCAAACAGCAACTTCAGCTGAGCATTAGTCATGAATAGAGCACAGATTGCAGAATGCTATATATGTGATGAGGGAGACAGGGAATCAGTCAGTCAAAACGAAAATACTACCATCCCAATACTTCTCCCATCCCAGCTTCTCTAGTTGCAAAACCATGGCATTTTCAACTCATTAGCCAGCTCATTTACTTGCATCCTCAGCCATACTGAGAGGATTTCCTCACTCTGTAACTGCAATTTCAGAGGTGCAGTGGAATAAAACATGCTTGTTTTAGCTAAAAAAAGGACAGACTGAAAAAATTCATTCAACTCTTTAGCCTGTCTTAGGTCAGACTAATGACTGATTAGATTACAGGTTTAGTAAGTCTGAACCCCAAGCAGCTTTGTCCTGGCTCACTGCACCTGTATGTGTAGTATCAAGTCTAAGAAACCTCTGCTTGTATTCTCAGGCCTAGAATTTGATTCCAGTGACCTGCATTTTAACAGTAAAAGGGATCAGTAAGTTTATTTCTGATTCTGTGATGGCTGGCACCCCTCTGCACATAACCCAAGTGCCCCAGCCTCAGCAGCTGGAACTGCAAATCCCCTCAGGAACTTTGCTGGAATCACTGAGCTGTGGAACCCTCTCGGTATGAGGCAAAACAGCTCTTGGACACAGGGACAACTGACTGAGGCCAAACCGAGTATGCTTAAAGGCAACTTTAAGCCACAATTAGAGAGCACCATGACAAGCCAGCAGAACTTGATTATCCTTCTGTTTGAGGCCTTTGAAGCTCAGGGCAAGGGACAGAAGCCCTCACTAGTGACAACCCTCAATATTTTAAAGATTGTACTGATCATTACTGTACTGCAGTCAGACACCTGAGCAACCAGGGAAGTGAAGGAAGCAGCAGCTTGGACTCAAAACCAAGCACCTCCTGGAGGGCAGTGTCAGGCCAGGGGACCAACAAAGCTGCCAACTGTAGGCCCCTCCACTGCCAGCCTGGAGCTCCCCAGCCCACAAAGGCGCTACAAGCTCTGCTTTGGTTCTCCCAGGCTCAGAGGCTTGGGAACAGACAAACAGTGCAGAATCCTCCATTGTTTTGTCCAGGGCTGCCCTTATTTGAATCTAATTAGAGAAAACACAGAAGATTTGGGCATGGTGCTCACACTCTGCACCAGCCAGTACCTTCTTGAAGAGGACCACACCATCCTTGCTAAGCTGGTACTTTGTGAAGACATCAGCATTAGAGGAAATCCCAAAGGGAATGTCATCCACAGCTTCTGCTGCCAACAGGAACTCCTTTGCAGCCTCTGATGTCAGATCCTGGAGAGTAAAGAAAGGTGTCTCACATAGGACATGTCAAACTGCAGTATAAACATCCCAGGGCTTACCAGCTAAAGAACTGGAAGATCAAGTAAGGCAGGACAAAAAGTGTTTCACAACTCAGGGAGAACCTTCCCCAGATGTGACAGAAAGCAGGGAGAGCCCCAGACACAGACAAGAGCTTCTCAAGTGGAAGCACAAACTCTACCTTAAAGAAACCAATCACAACCACTTCACTGGAATCCACTAACGTCTCTGCTGCTGCAGCATCTGCCAGTGTAGTTGCAGCTGGGCCAGTGCGTTTCTTCAGCCAGTTGACAATATCATCAGCTTCTCTGCCAGCTACACAAGAAAGAACATCAATTGACTTCTTCCTCCTATCAAGTGCAAGGACACAAACCCCCTACATCTACAGGCAAGGTGCTCAGCAGCTGGCCAAGAGGTCAGAAAGGATCAAGATACCATTTACACAACTCTTTCCCTTTCATTCCTGGTGTCATTAAGCTAATCCCTAATTGCGAAGTCAAGGTACAAGAGGCTTCCAGGAGTCCACTCTGCTTGCACTTAACCCAAGCACATCCTTAAACTTTGACCAGTGATACAGCACTTCAAAATGGCAGTATTGCTCAAGCAATGGATCACCTTTTCCTTTCACACTTGGCTTTCTGGACATTGGCCTCAGCATCCAGCATAACATGGCCTGGTTCAGCGGAACTCAATGTGTCTTGGTCTTCCTTGCACCTCTCTCTTGTGTTTGCCTCTTCACCCATCCACTCAGGCATTTTTTCAGTTCAGGGTGCTACACTATTTAAGTAAAGTCAAGCTAAGCTTGGACTGATCTTTTCCAAAGAGAAATAATTCCAACTACTTTAACTCATATTAGGGCTTTCCCCAGCTTTAGGTGAGAAAAATCTGCTGAAGACAGACACACTCCTCACCACCCCGAGGCCACTCCCCAGATCACTGTCACTATGAACCTTGTCCAGCCGTGTCAGCACACACGGGAGCATGGGGCCAGGTGTACAGACCCGCAGCCACGTCGTTGCCCTCTGCACCCAGGGCCAGGCACAGGGCCAGCCACTCCGGCTCACCTGTGTACTCCTTAGGAGCGGCCTTATCACCGTTCTTGAAGAACTTGATGGTGGGGTAGCCGCGCACACCGAACTGCTGCGCCAGCTCCGACTCCTCCGTGGCGTCCACCTTGGCCAGCCGGATCTCTGAGCCCTCTGCCTTCAGCTTCGCCGCCGCCTTCGCGTACTCCGGCGCCAGCGCTTTGCAGTGCCCACACCACGGGGCATCTGCGAGACAGAGAGTCAACATCGGCCGAACCCCCGCCCCACTCTCTCTCCTTCCCAGCCCCACCACCCTCCTGCGCTCGCAGAGCCCAAGAACAGACAGTCTGCAGGGACAAGAGCAGCACAGACGCCGCACCCCGAGTCTGGACGCCCCCCCAGCCCAACAGAGCGCTCCGGTAGTCCACAAGGCCCCGCACGGCCCCCGCCCCCAGGCCAGGAATACCCAGTCCCTCAACACCTCCCGCCCCAGGCTCTTCCGTCCTCCCAGCGCCGCTCTCGCTCCCCAAAGCACGCGCTGCCGGGTCCTCCTGGTCCCGGTCCCGCATCCTCCCCCGTCCCCCCCGCCCCATCCCCGTCGGACTTACAGAATTCGACAAGCAGGTATCGGTGGTCCACCAGGGCCTGCTCGAAGGAGGCGGCCCGCAGCACCAGGACGCCATCCTCCTCTTCCAGGGCAGCAAACATAGAAGGCGGCAGGAGCAGGCAGAGCAGCGCGGCAATAGAGCGGAGCCCCACCATGGCGCTGATGGCGGCGGGTCGGGACTAGCCAGGCCGGGCGTGCGGCCGCGACACCGCCTCCACTTATAAACCCGCCCTCCCCAGCCGCTGCCGCGCCCCATTGGCCGCTGTACGTCACACAGCCACCGTCCACCATTGGCTCGGCCCCTCCACACGGACCGCTGCCAAGCTTCTATTGGTCAGTGGCCTGGGCACACCCCTCGCCCTCCGCCGCGGGTTGGCCGCAGACCTCTCTCACCTCCCGCGAGCCGCCATTGGCCCCTTTCTCCTCAGCGTCTTCTGCGATTGGTCAGCACCGCTGCCTCACCCGGCCACCTGCCCTCGAACGTGGCACTCGGGCGGTCCCAGCGGGCGGGCATTGCGCGTGCGCGCGGCCAGGCGAGCGTGGTGGATTCTGACTGGGCCGCGGCCGCCGCTTTTTTACTCACCCCGGAAGCGAATGAGCCGCTTCCGGCGGCCGCGCGGCGAAGGGCCGGGTGACACGTTACGGCGCTCGATGCTGGGACGAAGCCTGGGAGAGGCGTACTCGGCCTAAGGGGCAGCGGGTAGAGCTCAGGGTTGGTTCTGGGGCCAGGCCCAGCCTACCCTGTGGCTACTCGGTGCTACCGCAGCCGCGCTGCCCCATTGCCCCGAGCTCCCCCTGCACAGGCTGTTGTCTGGCGTAAAGCCTCGCACTGCTGCCGCTCAGAGAAGCCTCTTTGTGTGAGGCTGCAGCCCTGTCACAACTGAAAATAGGCCGTGGGGACAGAGGGGTCCAGTGCAGTGTTGAGGTCCCATTGGAGGCTCATGGTGGCTCTCAGCCTCACTCCATGCCTTCCTTCAGAGAAGACAGCTGTGCAGTGTGTTGGAGGCTGGGCACAGGGAGCATCCTGTCGATCCTCCAGTACTGAGCAGGAGCTATTTGTGGCAAGCTCTAGTTCAGCACGTGTTCTGTGCAGTGTCGGCAAGAAATGAGCCTTGACAGTGCAGCAGGGGAAAAACGCATTGTAGGCATCTACTGACACACCACAAGAACCAGCCATCACATCCTGGTTGCTCTTGGAGCTCAGCTGGGGAAGGAGAGCCCCCAGGCAAAGACTTCTGTGTTGGTACTGCCAGCAGCTGTGGGCCCTTGTTAGATGCCTGACTGATAAGTGCTGGAGCAGGGATGGGGGCCGTAGCCACACCCTAATGATTTGCCGGGCCAGTGCCTGCCTGCAATGTTCTTTGCGCCTCTTTGCTCTCCTTTCACTTCCCCTGGCAGGGGCTAGGCCTTGTGCCCCAGGCAAGCATCATTCAGAACAAGGTGACCAGCAATTCTTAGCAGATCACCTGGTTGTCCCAAGTGCTGGGACAAGCAGTTGTCTGGTCAGGAGCTTTGGCTGGGTGCAGAACTGGATGCCTTTTTCAGGCACAGAGTCCAATGTGGTTTCATATGGCAGAGCTGAACTGAGCAAAGCAGTGACTATGCACTGGCTGTTGCCTGGGGCTGTGCAGGCACAGACATGTTGAGCTGCCAGGGTGGGGAATCAGCTGCTGCCAGCATGAGATCCAGTGCTAACACCTGGTCACTTTGAAGCCTATCTGGGTCCATGAGCAAGGAAGCTCTTGGGGGCCATTGCCCTGAGCAGCCTGACTCCTTGCACTGCCAGAGGGACTCTGCAGTGAAGTGCTCTGCTGAAAGGGCCAAGCCCTGTGTTGGGGTTGTTCCTGCCACTGAACCCTTGCTGGATGCACTGGCAAAAGCAAGCTTTGCCAGCAGCCAAGAGGATGTGGCACATCCCACTGTCAGCAGGTCTGTGGGGCTCAGTGCAGTGAGTTGTGTTACCACATCAGCAGAGGCAGTGAGCCCAGCTGCAATGCTGGTCCCCTAGTACATGTGCTTGGCAGATCTGTCAAGGCCAGCAACACTCTCTGGTCTTGCAGGTGGCACAACTGTCTTCATTTTGGTGCTGGCAACATCCTTGACCCTGCCTTCCAGCACCTCACAGAGCACAGTGCTCTTCTCTTTAAACATCCCCACCCTGCAGTGTCTCCCAGAGGAAAGCAGCACACCATAGCAGCAGCACATCTGCTGTCTTGCTTCCTGCTGGGACTGCCAGGTGCAGCAGTGTGTCACTTCTGTGCCTACCCACTGCAGGCCACAGATGGGTCTCTCTGGCACTGGAAAACATTAATTCAGAAGTTCTCCCCTTGCCCTCATTTCTCCCCAGCTGGCTCTTGGCAGACACAGGTGAGAGCAGCCATGCCTGTGGAGTTGCAGTTTGGAGCTGCTGCCACACAACCAGCTGCTGGACCATAAAAGCAGCCCAGGTGGCTCCAGCCCAAGGGTTGTTGTGTGCATCTCCCGGAAGAAGCTGAGGCTTTTGCTTGGAAGCCACAAGCAGTGAGAATCATCTAGCCCACCAGCCACCATATCCTGCCTAGCCCATGGCCAGAGTTGCATCTCTCACGCTGCTCATGGACTTGGCTGCCAGGCTCTGGAGAAAGCATGGGCAGTGAGTCACCACTGGAGCCCCAGCCTCCAGAGTTACAGCAGGTCCACCGTTGGGCAAATGGACCAACAGAAACGCCAACGTCCCGAGTTTGTCAAGAATTGCCCAAGAGCTGGGGATTGCATCAGGCAGGATCTCGCCCTGACACCAGCTGCCCACAGCGGCTGCTGGGGGCCGGCACAAGGAGGGCCTTTGTTCACTTTATCAAGCACATCTGGGCTCACTCTAACTGACACGAGGGAGGTGACGCCCGCCCTGAGCTCCTGCTCTCATGGGGAGGCCACAGGGGCACACACTAGGTGCAGCTCACGGCATGGAGCAGCACTGGCAAACTGCTGGCATCTGCTCCCCACCGTCACAGGCAGGCAGCTCAGGCCTGGCTGAGGCTGTTCTGTACTTCCTCACAGATTCCAAGCCACATCATTTCCTTCAGCTGCAGCACCTGGGATGGGCATCAGCTTTCCAAGGACCAGGGAAAAGGGCCTGTGCTGCGAGCTCAGCAGATTCCCTCCTGTACTCAGTTTTTCATCATTGTCACAAATCTTTTAGACTGGGAACAGGGCTAAGCCATCTCCTCTGCAGCTTCTGCAGTGCTGTGGAGCCTGTAAAGAGCTTTTCTTGATACACTTTTCTTATCCTTAACACAAACATGCCACATGCTCTGCAAACATCCTCTTACCACAGGCTCTTATCACACTCCCTCATTACCTCCCTCATTCCTCTGACCACACAGTAATTTCACTTGGTGCTAGCAGCTGAAGGGGACACACCACAGGCAAACCAAGGCTCAGAACCCAATGTGCTCCCTACAGAAGATCACCCCCCCAACCTTACCACCTCACAAACCCTTCATCTTTACTCCCCTACACCCTTCTCACCCTTCAGTGCTGGCCACGCAGAGTGAACAGCGAGGGACACATCCTGAGGTCAAACCCTGCAGCAGGGGCCTCACCTCTCTGGCAAGGTCTGTCCCAGCTTCCTGCTTCACCACTCAGCCAGCCCAGGGACTCAAGCCTTCTCCCAGCCCCGGTGTCTGCAGCAATCCCCTGTTGAGCAGAGGTTCCGCCACCTCCCGCCAAAGTCTCAGGGCCAGAAGCTTCAGAACAGAATGAGAATGGCTGTGGACAGTCAGTTCAAAGATTTTATTTAACTGTCATAAAAGGAGAAGCAGACGATGATTCCAATCCTGTTAACCCGGTTCTAGGATTTACAGACATATGCACCAAATCAAATTAACAAAAACCACTCTAGGGGCAGGGCAGGGGAAGAGTTAGAGGCAGAGACGTAGCTACGAGAAAGCCACATGTACTTGGTCCCAGTTCTAATACAACCTCAACGTGGCAGGATCCAAATGAGGGCTGCGGAGCTGGACCGTGCCTGCCCAGCCCTCGGGGCTCCTTCGCCCCGAGCGCCGTGCCCAGGCCGCCGCGGGGGTTCTGCCGCGGGCACGGCGGGAGCCGAGTGTCAAGGCAATAAATACTGACAGGCCAGGCACAGATTGTAAAGGCAGAACAGATACATAAGGCATTAACCGCTTCGGAGTACTTGTCCATGGCGAGCTCTGTGTTGATCGTATCAGGAGAGCAGCTGCAGAAACAGCCTAGTCCATCCTCAGCCCAAAACCGCCAGGAGGGCAGGTGCTGGCCTGGAATTTCAGTGCTTTGCAGCGACCTTGGCTGCAGTGAGAAGTGTGAGGTGATGGCAGCTCTGGTGACTCCCGCACCCACCCACCCTGTAGCTTCCCCCCTTCCTCGGAGATGCAGAGGCTGCCAGAGGTCGGAAGTCTATGCCAGCAGGGCCAGGGGACCTGCCAGCTCTCCCGACAATGTGAGGGGGCAGCCAGGCGTCACCCAGGATGTCACCACCCTCCCCTCTAGAGATATCCTGTCTCGGGTGAAGAACGGACCAGCAGCAAAGCGGGAAGTTGTGAATCTTTCCTAATAACCCACGAGGGGCGTGACCAAGAGGAGTGCCATGCCAACGGACGGGGGGAGGGCGGGTGGGGGCGTTTAAAAAGTGTAACAGGGGCAGGGCCCCCTCCCTAGAGGATACATGTTACACATTAAGGCATCATGGTTACAGGGAACATCCACAAATGACGCTGCCAGTGTTCCCGGGACACTGACGGGTGGAAGGGACAGGCTGGACATGATTTTAACCAACAAACAGATTCAAGAGCTGCCTGGCATTGAAGTTCTTCAGCTACTTGAGGCAGTAGCTACCCTGAGCTGTGCACAGGAAAGCCAAGCACTAATCCTACACAGAACATGGGAGTCCCTCCCCTTCAGCACCCACCTGAACAGAGGAAGGTGAGAAGCAGCAAAGGGCTTGGCAAGGGACCGAGCGCTCCCAGCTCTGTGCCGGGATGCCCAGCCCCGGGACGGGCAGCTGGAGACCAGATGCAGACAGCATGGTTTGGTCAATGCACTCAGCGATGCTCTGGGGAGGGGGCACGGTACAAAACTGAGCTCTCTGGTCAAATTATAATGGGGGGTGAAAGGTAAGAGGGTTCCAATGTCAGCACTTTGGTACAGGGGGGAATTTCTACGGTAGCCACTGTCTGATTCACGCTCTCTGGGGTTTGGCCTTGGGAAGGGCTAGTCCTTCCAATCCTTCTTGATGGTCAGGTTCCACTCCCAGGACAGGTGGTCAGTCTTATCATCATCTGTGAACTTGGATTTGATGTTGTAGCTGCCCCGGGCCAGCATGCCCTTAGGGGCTTCTTCCATGGGGGTCAGAAACTCATACTCCTCTGCTCGGGGGCCGTAGCTCCCAACCATGTATTCGGTCTTGTCAACTAGAAGGAGAGAAAGAGGCACATGGAGCCTCCCCTGAGTTTGGAGCAAGGCTAAAGCAAATTAAAGGTCTGTTACTGCTACAACAAGCCACAGGGGAGCTGTGAGAACAGGAACATCACATGATGTGTGAGCTCTGCTCACTCTGGAAACAGCTTCCCACATGCTAACATCACTGTCAGCAGTGATCTGCTCACTGTCAGGCACCAAGCCCAGGGGTGCTGGTGCAGGCAGGAGCACAGGTGGCCACAGCAAGAAACCCAGAAGCTTTCACACATCACCACAGGCTCAGCAGCACAGACGTGACTGAAGACATTCACTCTCCTCCCAGTATGAGCAGTGGAGGCTCCAGTGGGGGAGTGCCCATCACCAGTGGAGGGAGCAGGACGCCCTCACACAAAGCAGCACCCACCCCAGTCAGCACTTACTTTTCACACCTTTCCGGAACGTGTGCTGGATGTACTTCAACCCTGACACAATCTCCCTGTTAACCTGCAGAGAGACAAGGCAGCACTGCAGCAGACACCCCTGGACACGTCACCCACCCCTTCCATGGGAAGCAAGTTCCTCCATCACAGCACTTCCCAGGGCTTGGACATTGCCAGTGCTGGGATTGCAGCAGTCCCATCTTGATTCCTCCTTCAGATTCAGATCTGAACTCTTACCCTAAAGGAGATTTTTATCCGGTATTCCACACCCTCCTTCAGCACAAATGCTTGCTTCTTATAGCTCTCCAGGTCACCTGCAAAGAAGGCAGAGGGTCACTCAGAATCCCTTTGTATTGTGCTCTGGGGCCAATTTAAGATGCAAGAGGTCATCAGGACAGTGTCTGCAGGGCCAGGGGACAACCCTGACTGCCTGGCAGCATGCAGATCACCCTTCCATTTCTGCACAACAGGACCCTCTTGCTGCGCTGCCCAGGCTGCCCAAGGAGGACAAGTGATGCCCTGTGAAGGGCACTGCAGAGCAGAAGTGCAGGTAATGCAAGAATGATCTTTTGTGGACATTTGCACCAAGGCCACCACAACCTCAAGGCCGCCACCACCTCAAGGCTGCCCTGAGCATGGCTGCAAAGGTTGGGGGACAGTTGCTTCCCTGCCCAGCAACTCACATGAGGGAAGGCTGACACTGAGCAGGAGCAGAGAGGCCTTTTGCTGTGCTTGGGACACAGCCCAGGCACAGAGCACTCCAGAACCCCAGCGCCCAACTCGGCATCCCACCCAGGGGCATTTCTGACATAGGATGCTTGGCCCACAAGCCAGCCATGCACCTGGGGGCCACTGCACCTGGGAGAAGGGCTGGAATTCTCTCCTAACTCACCTGTCAGGTCCAGCTCCAGAGGGCCAGGAGCAGTAGTGCAGACCAAAGTCAGTTTGGTCACAACCACATTCGGAGCATTGGGATCTACAAGACATGTGGAAAGGCTGTTAAATCCCCATCCTAACGCCAGCCAACACAACTCTGTTTCCTTCCAGGGCACTTCTTGAAAGAGCAGGAAAACCAGTGGATGTATCGCCTCCACAGCACATCAGGCCCAGCTCAGGGACTCTCCAAGAGCACCCCCTCTGAAGCACAGCATGCCAACCCTCCATCCTTGGGCCTCATTGCTGGGGCCAGAGATTGGCACACGGAGCACAGACACACGCCTTCCTGCTCCTGCCAAAACACAGAGCTGGGAGAGGAATGGCAAGAGCAGACGTGAGGCAGGAGGTGACCAGCAGAGCCCTGCCCTGAGCCATGTCCTGGGGCTCACCTGCAGTCACGGTGACAGCACCCAGCAGTGCTTCCTTGTACTTGCGCAGGCTCTCATCATCCTTGTCCAGCTCCTGGATCTCCTGGATGCTCTTCTGGGCAGGTGGCTTATAGTTGACAGAGTGTTCGTCCTCCTCGTTTTCAGCTGCGATCTGGGCCAGCTGCTCTGCTGTCGGCTCCTGCTCTGCCATCTTCACACACACGACTTACACTGTAGTGGGAAGGAGAAATGAAACTGCAGCCACCTGCCCCCCTGTGCAGCTCCTTCCCACCAGCACAGCCCAGCAGCACCAGCCAGGCTCTCCCAGAACTGCTCTGCCATGATTTCAGGGGCTGTCCCCAAGGACCCTCAGGGACACAACTCTGCCAAGGCCCCGCAGACCCCTCCCCTAGGCCAGGTATCATTCGCAGCTCACTGAGGCCCACGCAAGAGGGAAGAAAAATTCAGCCTCAGCCCTTTCCTGGTAAACTGGAACAGATAAGTAAATACCTCCAGCTATGGAGAAAATGCTCTCCCCCACAAGACCAGTCAGGTGTGGTTTCAGTCATAACAAACCTAAGCCAGTTCAGTTCAGCTCTCCACAACACAACAATTCCAGCTAAGAATAGGCCTCTACCCCACCCTGCTCTGCACTGTTCCACCCTGGCACAAGTGCCAGGAGCCTCTGCAGCAATCTGGAGCTCGTATCTGTAACTCAATCAGATCCATTGCTCTGTGCTGGCTGCCTGGGAGGAGTGGAACAGGACACCCAGCTTGGCTGACCTCACGCTTGGCCCTTTTGAAAGGTCTATGTCACACACGGCCACGGGCTGTAAACGTGCAGAGTTTGGCTCAGCTGGGCAAGACCAACTAGGAAACGGCCAGCTGCACAACCAGTGTAGGGTGGAAGGGATGGAATTGAAGGGAGAGCTTTAAAGAAGGGAAGTCATTACCTTCTGCTGACTCCCAAACTCCCTGTGAGCCCTTTTTGAAAGTGTGACTGCAATAAACAGACATCCACACGGCAGACGATTCCTCAGCATCCACATGCATATCCCTCACAGTGTTGGAGCCCTTCCCATGGCACTGATGTCTATTAGTCTGCTACCATCTTCCAATTTTCAGACCAAGCAGAGGCAGCTCTGAAGAGCACCTATGAATGACAGGCCAGAAAAGCCACCAGCCACCTCTCAAAGACTCACAGCTCACCAAAGTCAGCTGTGTGGACGCAGTAGAAGGTCTGCAGAGCAGTACTGAGCACAGCATAGACCTAACAGAGGGGTCTGGCCTGGCTGATCACTGTGCACAGGAACAGCCCCAGTGTTAAACACTGACAATCCCCAGCAGCTGGAACAGCAGCTGATGTCCAGGATCAGATGTCCTACCCTGACTGGTTAAGAAATGCCTAAGTTTGGTTTCAACCAACCTCCAGATGTAGCAGAGAGAGACTCTTTCCTCCCACACATCACCAGCACTCAGTTTTCACCTTTCCCTTAGGGTAACCCCTCCCACAAACAGATATTTAGCAACAACCATGCGTAGGGGGCACAGAAAAATAAAGAGACACAACTGAAAACCCAAATCCTCAGCTCTTTAGTAATGTTCCTGTGCCTCTGGCCTCAATCCTGTGACACAGAGCTAAAGAAACAGTTCACCACTACACGGATTAATCAAGAGCCACGCTGATCCTCATCAGGTCTCTTAACTGACGGAAACCCAGCAAAGCCTGAGAAGAGCTCTTCAGACCAATACCAAGCACTGTTCCACCAGTGTTTCAAGCCAGGCTGGGGTTCAGATCTCTGCAGAAACCCTGGAGAAATACCACCTCACCTCTCAAAACAGGCCTCCAGGGGCTGCAGACAGAACACCACCTCTGATCACGCTGTGCTGAGCAGAGAGCACAGCAGAGACAAAAGAGAGCAGGCTCCTGGCCTCAGCTGGCAATGTGAGGGTCAATTCACCCTGTGACAGCCATCCCACCCCCCAGGGCACCAAACACTGCACTCCATCACCACAGGCCATGGTGCCTCAGCTGCTCCTCCAAACACACAGCCAGAGGGGAAGGAGACTCCTCATAGCATCAATACTTTTATGAGGCCTCATTCTTGCTCATCAGGCTCCTTCAACAAAGCCTTCATCACAGCTCAGGATTAGTAAAGCAAAGCTTTCCAAGGTATGTGACAGAGCATCCATGACACTGTCAGACACAGGGAAGCCAAGGGACATGACTGGACCTGAAGAGCCAGGAGAAGAAAGAGCCATGCTCATGTGTCCCACCTGTGCCTTGCTGACACCACACCGGCAGAAAGGAGAGGGGACCTGTGACACTGGCAAGGGGCTCAGCGCCATAACCAAATGTCCTGCTACACTGCTGACCTGCTGCTGGGCCTCACAGGAGCTCCACACCTCAGTCCTCAGGCATTGCTGAGGCATTTAGAGGAGGTTACTCTTCAGCTCCTTCTGAATGGCACTCAGGAGGTGCTGAGGTGCCCTGCTCAGCACCCCTGCACAGAAGCTTGCTGACTCCTGAGGCTCAGTGAGTTGCAGCCTCCACGGTGCTAGGCCCAGCTGCTCTGTGGGATGGCACAGACCTGCTGGAACATTGCCATGGCTGCAGGGAAGGGGGCTCCAGCCCCTGCTTGGCCTGAAAGCACTGTTACAGGAGATGGGCTCCTTGCGGTGAAGAGATGTCTGGGGAACAGCCTTGGGTTCTTCCCAGATTCCTGCAGGTCACAGAAGCCTGAAGGGCTGCAGAGGACAGAGGCTGAACCACTCCCCACCTGGGAATGCACTGCCTTCAGTGCTTCCTCGGTCAGCAGTTTCTCCTGGATTCTCAGCGTTTTTCACGCAGGACAAGGAGTGAGCAGCAGTGAATGCAAGAGCCCCACCTTCTGCCGGACAGACAAACTGCCCAGTACATAGCCCGACTTGTCTGCAGGAGAGCAGGGCTACACAGCCACTTCTTCGTGCCCCGGGACGAGGATGCCACAGCACAAGTGAGACCAGGATTAGTCAGAGTCTCTTTGGATGAGCTAATCAGCTTCAGACGTCCATCAGGCCACAGCGCAGCCGTGGAGAGGCGGCAGTGCCAATTCCAGCAGTCCCCACCCTTCCTCCTTCCCCCGTGGTGCAGCAGCTCAGCAAACTCGGCTGGAATGTGATCCCGTTAATAACCGCTCCTGCAGGGCTGCTTTCCAGACAGAGCAGTTCACAGATCCAGTTCACATGCAGCTCCCAGCGCTTCTGTGCTGCAAGGACAGGGAGCCAGAGCTGCGAAAACCGGCCCAGGCCGCGCTGCTGCTCGGAAATGAGCCAGGCTGGGACAGGTCCAGGGCAACAGCAGGGAAAAGGGGGTATTGGTGACCAGCTGACATCTCCTGAGGCTGAGTGCTGCCCTTGGACACTACCAGGAATCCACAGGGAAGAGGACCTCCAGACAATGCCACTGCACCCATCACTTTGTAAGGGCATCCCAGATGCTCATCATCTTGCCAGATCCCTGCTACTGGCTCACAACTCCAGGATGAAGGACTCAGAGCAGCTGGATGCTTTCAGAGACTTGGCATTTTGAAGATGGGGGGGTGGTGTTATTTTTTATCTTTTTTTCTCATGACATAACCCTGGACTGCAGTTTACCTGCAAGGCATTAACTGTCATGAGCAGCCCCAAAAGCATGAGCAGACAATCCACACGTTCACAGCTTCAGCAGTTCTAAACCTCCCACAGTCCTACGTCCACAACTCAAGCAAGCTACATGGCTAACAGGCTGCAGCCCAGCTCTGCCACTGTCTGTGTGGTGACCACAGCGCTGCAGACACAGACATCACTTGTCTGCCTGCATCACCACTTGTCCCTGTAGCGGACAAGAACACCTGCACTGGAAGAACTCTTGGACAAGCAGCACCACTGCTCTCTGGACCAGACCCGAAACTCTCAAGCTACCAACTCAGCCTTTAAGAGTGACTGGGAGCGCTTCTTGTCTTAAGAAAAGGAAGTTTCGACTTTCAGACTTGTTGCAAAAAGCCTACGGAGCCATTGCCATCCTTCCGCAAGGTGGTGAAAGAAGGAAAAGAGCCGAGACCTCCTGCAGCAGCCACGCTGGGGTCTCTATGCACGCTGCCCCGGCTGCTTTAACACGATCCCTGCCAACAGCACCACGGGCGACAAATCGGGCTCCTTCATTACCCTAACATGAAAGAACACTGACCCTGAGGAAGCTGCTTCCAAGTTCCTCATTTCGTAACCAGAAACCATTTATGGAAAATCCGAGACAAGTGAGAGCGCTCGCATCTCCACACACGCCGGAGACCGAAACGCGACCGCCGTTCATTCCACCACCGCCCGCAACGAGGGCAACGGGAGAAGCCCGAGGGACAGCCCCAGCTCCTCGTGGAGCAGGAGCCGAGCCGACCCGTCTGCGTTTCACCCTGACGTGGGCCTCGTGTTTCGGAAGCCCCTCTCCAGAACGGCCCTCACCAGCGACAGCGGCTGTCCCCAGCGATTAGAAGGTCGTGCAAGGGCACTGGGCTCCCCACTCCCGCACCGCGACCGCGCCCCAACCCTTCCCGCGGCCCATGGCCAGCGGGGCGCGGCATGGCCGGCCCCGCCAGGCCCCAGCTGGACGGCCTCCCCCCGTCCGGGCCCCACCGCCCCCAGGAGCCGCCCGTCGCCGCATCCCGGTCCCCACCGCTCCCCCGCCCCGCCCTACCGGCCCTGTTCGCTCTCCCTCCGCGCTGCGGTGACAACGCCGCCGGGATCCGCCCAGCCGCCCGCGCACCCCCGCACTTCCGGGACACGCCCGTCACTTCCCGTTATACAGGACCCAGCCTCGCACCTCACTTCCGGCCGCGGCCTAGAGCGCTGATTGGCTGAGAGGCTGCGCGCGCGGTGGCGCGCCCGACCATAGAGTTACGGCGGAGGGGCGGGGCGCGGGAAGGCGCGCGGGAGCGGGCCGGGCGTGGCGCGGCCGGGGGCGGCACGCGGGGCGGCGCAGACGTCAACACTTCTAGACACGGTTCTATTTTATTACGGCAAAGGTGAAAAAGCCACCTCGGCCCAACAGGCAACCAGTAAAATTTATCCCAAAAATAACTCGGTACAAAACGGGTCTGCTCAGAATTAAAAAAAACCTTTACAGGAGTTTAAAACCTATCCCAGAACGAAAAGTAAAACAATTCCCATCCACGGTATGAGTGGCCACCGCCGGAGCCCCCCCCGGAGCGTGGAGCCAGACTGGAGTCCTTCTCTGCGCCCGCTGCTCACCCATTTAGCTGGTGTCCATCTGGAAGAGAGGAGAGGAGCTGTCATCACACACCCTGCAACACTCCTGAAATACTCCATGGCACCCCTCTATAACACCCCATGGTACCTCCACACCTCATGGTACCCCACCACACCCCTGTGGCAACCCCCAGCACACCGTGGCACCACCACAGCATCCAGGCCCTTCCTTTACCCTCCACAGGCAGCCTGCCCCGGGTGAACCACCACTACTCCCCCGTGCTGCTGGCCAGGACCATGCAAGTTCAAGGCAAATACAGGCACTGGCCTGGGAGTGTCAATGGTGGCAGGACACAGCTGACTCTCTCAGTGCCCTCGGGCATAACTGGGAGGTACCTCACCGTGCTCACCATCCCCCAGTCAAGTCTGTGCAAAGTAAAATGATCTACAAATCCCCACAGCCAGAGAATGTTCAAAACACCAGACAGACTCATACCAAATTTTTGTGTAATACTGCTCATTCTACTCCTCCCACACTCCTGTCTCACCTTTACCCTATTCCTACAACACTGACTCTGCTGTCACCATGTACATGTGTGACCTCAGCTCCCTATCAATGTTTTCACATGGCTGCAGCTGAGACATGAGCTGGCTTTGAGGGCAGCCGCCAACATGTGTGGCTCCATGCTTTATGGACTTGTATCCAAAATCAGCACCCCTCTTAGGGACCTTTATCCACCATTGACCCCTCCTCCAGCAGCACCCCAGACAGAAAACAGGGAAGAATCCATGTGAGAACCATTTCCCCAGCCCAATATCTCTGTGGGGCTCGTGACACAGCCACTCTTCCCCACCGCTGTTCCAGCCATGGCAGCACTGGCCCTACACCAGCCCCAGTGAGGTGCAGGAAACGAGGCCATTTCTTGGCTTTTGGTGTCAGCAGTTGACAGTGTTCTGGAGCATGAAAGCCCACTGCTGGAGCAGGGAATTGCCCAGTTTCAGGACACTGCTTTAGTCCAGCTACCTGGCAAACACTCCCTCTAACAGGCAGCTAAGAGGCAGCAGGAATTTCCCAGGAAATGTCATGGGGGAAGCTGTGGCCACCATCCGGGCAGCACTTACCCTGGCATTGTAAGCATCCAGCTGTGCATCTAGTTCTTCTGCAGAGAGCTGCTGTTTGGAAGTTCTCCCAGCTCCTCTGCCTCTCCCTCTGTTCCCACCACGAGTTCCTCGCCTGTTGCCTCCTCCTCCACCGAATCCTGAACCGCCACGGCTTCTGGTCATGCCCCCTCTGTTTACACTGGGATTTTCAAAAAGCAACTGGTCTAGTGCACTCTGGTTAACCCAGACAGATCCACGCTTCCCACAGCAGGAGGGGCTGGGCTCATCCCCACCCTGCACTCCCCAGGCTCAGGGACTCCCACACAGCATCTCACCTCTGTGCTGGTCTCCTCTGTGTGTCAATCTGTGACGTGACCAGCTGGATGTTCATGGGGCGCCCTGGGGGAAGAGCAGCCCATGAGCCGGCGTGCGGCGGGACGTGGCACGTGGGCTGCTCCAGCCACAGGAACGCGCTGCGGAGGCTGTGGCACCGACTCACCGTCCAAGGGGACCCCATTGTACTGCTTCATGGCCTTCAGGGCGTCTGCCTTCCTCTCGAAGTGCACGTCCGCTGTCCCTAGGCTGCGGCCGGACCTGTCGTAGTGCACAGCTGCCTTCTTCAAGGTCCCAAACTCTGCAAAGAGCTCCTGAGAACGAGAGGGAGAAGAGCACAGGTGTCCATCAGCGCTGCAGACACTACACAGCCAGCAGCTTGCCCCATGCAACCACTCTCAGCAGCTCCAGGTGCCTTCCAAACCATCATGGGTAACTCAGAAAAAGCACTGATCGAAGAGGGAGCATGAGCTCCTCAGAAGGATTTAAGAAAGTCGCCACAGGTGACACAAAAAGAGGCAAGACTTCATCTTCAGCGAGCACAGCGTGCATGTTTACAGCCCATGAAGCAGACTCAGGGCAAACCTCACGTCTTTTTCTGGAGGCTCAAAGGGGTGACCACTCAAAAATAATTTTGACACTAATCTGTTCCAGAGGAGGAATGATCCTCCCCCTGACAAATGCAGGGACCCACAGGCTGATCACTGGACTTCTTTTCCTCTTTAAATCTTTATCAGACCAGTGCAATTTAAAAACAGTCCATCAGGAACAGACCCCAAACCTTGAAATAAGGAAAGCCCTCTCCTCATCCTTCCTCGTGGCACAAAGGCTGGAAATAAAGAGGCAGCAATGGAGCCACTCCTTTTGTTTAATTTAGGAAGCCAATTGCAGCGGCTCACCTCCACAAGTTTATGCTCTACCCTGCATCTCAAAAGCTTCACTGACACCAGAGCTGCTGGGTGTCAGAGGGACAGGCCACCTCCCATAGCATCTGCTGCAAATCCCAGACACCCTGCAGCTGTCCCTCCGAGTCACTGCCCAAGTATTTTTCAGAGCACCACATGTGTTCTTCCACCTCCCAGGCATGCAACACTCCAGGCAGGGCTGCAAGTCAGCTCCTCCCAGCATCTCTCACTGGAGATGAACATTTCACACAACTCAAGAAGTTCCCTGGACAGAAGTAAGGAGGTGCTCAGGTCCCTCTCCAGAGCAGCTGCCCTGGCAGCAGAGAGCAGAAGCTGTACCGCATTAACGATGCAATGAGCATAGAAACAAAGATCCATCACCACATCTGAGTCAGCACTAAATTACAGGCTGGGTAGTGACAAATAGGTGTAAAGCCATTGATTCAGCTTTCCTCCCAAATAAGCCATAGGTGGAAGATTGCCCAAACCAGTGGCAGAAACAGAAAATTTCAGCTGCCACACAAAGAGCAGGAGCTGGGTAAATTGAGGTGACTTCAGAGACTCATATCTGTGCCTGTCTACAAGAAGCAAGAAACTCATTTAACCCAAATCTGAACTTGCCTGAGAAAAAGAGGTGGGTTTAAGTGCACCATCCAGTAACTAGGTGACCTAAAAAAACCGATTCACCGGGCACAGCCGGATCAGCACATGAAGTAACAGGAATGAATTAACCAATGAAGGAGGCAGGGAATCAGTTGTTTGTTCTTCCCTAGCAAGGACACAGGAAGCCTTTGCAGCATAGTGAGCCCCAGAGCCCCTGGTGGGGATCTGCCTGGTCTTCACAAACCGTTATTTCTGTACAACTCTCACCTCGCTATGGTCCTGACCTCACAGCCCAGTGGGAGCAGCACACCCCAAGGCTACCAACCCACAGGCAGACTGCAGCGCATGTCCCACCGAGAGAACCCAGCAGTTCTTACCCACAGCACGTCTGAAACAAGGGCTGTGGCCCAGGTTTGAACACACCAGGTACCATGCGTCCTGTAGTGCAGAAGAGCCTGTGCCCCCTCACAGATATGTCCTCCTAGTTACACCCCAATGCTCAAAACAGGCCTTCACCAGTTGTGAAGCAGATCCCACAAAAGCAGAGCACCCAGATAGACACGCAGCACAGATACGGAATTGCTGTGGTTACACAGACCTTGAGAGTTTACATGGCTTACAGTAAATCCTCCAGCCTAACTAAACCCAGCCCAGGAGCAGCATCTTCCCACAGGTACTGTGGCACTCACTCAACAATGGGATCAGCTACCACCCTCCAGCAGACAGTGGCTTTTCCTAACTGCAGCCTCTTGGGATCCCCAAAACCATTGCAAGACAGGCACTTGTGGCACAAACCCCGACCCTGCACAGCTAGTTCATAGGCGTGGGGGTGTAAAGGGAGCTGCCGCGGGCGTCTGACGCGCCCGATCCCGACGCGATGAATGAAACCCCCTCCAAACATGACCCGCGCAACCGATGGGGCTGCTCCCAAGCCTCTACCTGAATGTCCGCATCCGAAACACCGAAGTCCAGGTTCGAGACAAGCAGTTTCCCGCCGGTCTCCACGCCGGCGCCAGCTCCAAAGCCACTGTCGAAAAGGTCATGTTGCCACTTCTCGGGGAGCTGCTTCGGCTGCAACAAGACCGGGACCTCGTTAAGCGGTGCCGGGGCATCGCCAGCCACAGCCTGCCGCCGGCCACGCTTCCCGCCCCACCAGAAGCGGACAAAGGGCCGCCCGCCGGGCCCGCCCTCCGCCCCGCCGCCGCCTCACGGCCGCACAGCTCTATCCCACTGCCGCTCGCCCCGCTGTATCAAAGGCCCGACCCAGGCCTAGGTCCCCAAGACACCGTCGAGCCCCATGGGCGAGCGCGCTCATCGCCCACTCCCGCCGTGCTCCATACCCGGCTGTAGGGCGCGGGCCGGTTCCTGCCGCCGCCCCGGGCCATCACTGGCCTGTTCCGCAAGGGGCCGCCGCCCGCTCGCCCGGCTCCCACGCCGCCCCGGCCGGGCCCGCCGCCGCGGATGGCGCCGCCTCGGCCCCGGCCGCCCCGGCCGCCGCCTCGGCCAGCACCCCGCTGGCTCCGGTTGAGCTTAATGATATCGTCCAGGGACATGTCCATCTTGTCGGCCATGATGGCGGCTCCGCTCCGGGGCCTGCACTTCCGGCCGCGCTGTGCCGACGCCGGAAACGGAAGAGGCAGGGACAGCGGCGAAGGCGCGGCGGCCGCGCGCCCTTGTGCGCGGGGCCTTATGGGGCGGGGCGGGACTTCCGGCGGGGCGGGAGATGCGGGTGCGGGTGCGGAGCTGGCACGGCGTCGCCTCCTGGCTGTGGGTGGCCAACGACGAGAACTGCGGGATCTGCCGGATGGCTTTCAACGGCTGCTGCCCCGATTGTGAGTGAGGGGACGGGCGGGCGGGATAGAGGCCCCAGGGCTGCGGCCTCCCCCAGGCCGGTCCGGGGCTGACCGACTGCCCATTCTACAGGCAAGGTGCCCGGCGACGACTGCCCGTTGGTATGGGGGCAGTGCTCGCACTGCTTCCACATGCACTGCATCCTCAAGTGGCTGAACTCGCAGCAAGTCCAGCAGCACTGCCCCATGTGCCGCCAGGAGTGGAAGTTCAAGGAGTGACCGCTGGGATCTGCCGGGGCACCGGGGGGCGGGACCGGGACCGTTTTCTGTTGCCCCAGGCCGCGCTCCCGGCTGGGCCGCCTTCAATAAAGGTGCGACCACTACTTGCTCCTCTCCACCCCCGTGTTCAGTATCCTGCTTTTAGGATCGGCGCTCGACGGAGAGGGGTGCAGTGGAGAGCGGCTTCGGCGGGTGCGGGAGGACCGGTGTCGGACGTGCACCGAGACTTCCGCAGCCCTATGGTAACGGGGATGGCTGCGAAGTTGCCAGCGAGTAACTCCCCTGCGGCTCTGCCGCCCCCGGAAGGCGGGCCGCGGGGGCGGGCCCCCTTCGCCTGAATATAAAAGCAGCGGTGGCCCAGCAGCGTTGCGTCTCGCCGGCACGATGCGCGCTGCCCGGTGGCTGGGACTAGGACTGGCACTGCTCTGTCTCTGCCACCCTGCCGAGCCCTGGTACCGGCCAGCAGCTGGGCCCCGGTACTACTCGGTCGGCAGAGCCTCGGGACTACTCTCTGGCCTCCGCCGCCCATCCCCTGCTCGCCGATCCAGCGTCGAGGAGCCCGGTCCTGGTGTGCTGCCCGGCTCTGCCCGCCCACCCGCTTGGCTCCAGTCTGCGGTGAGTACCAGGAGCTCAGGGCAGAGTGGGCACTGGGATCGGGCTCACAGCCATGGGTAGCATGCCAGAGCACCAGAGTCTTTTGCCTGCACTGTGCCTTTCATTCTGGTGTCTCGATACCTGGGGACTTTGGTCCCTGCTGACTGTCTCCTCTGCAGGTGCTGTGTGTGACAGATGTGGCCCCTGAGCCGTGGAGCTGCTGGTCGCTGCCTGGAGCCCCTGGCACTCTACGGTGCAAGGCAGACATAACTGTGTCTTTGGACCCCCTGGAGTGTGCAGATACCTGAGCCAGCACCAGTGTGTCTCTGGTGACAATAAACATGCTTAGGCTGACTCTGTTGTCTGTCTTTGCAGGGGAGAGTGATGCTGTGGGGTGGAGAGAGCCTGCTGGGTCTAAGGGGTTGGGGTTTCTGAGCCCCCACCCCATCTCCCTGAGAGCTGCAGGGCCTCATCTGGGGCTGGGGGCTGCCCCAGGTCAGGCTGGATAAAGCCAGGCTCTGCCCTGGTTGAGAGGCAGGATATTGAGCTTGGTCTTGGGACATGCCCTGGGTGAGAGAACAGTGACAACATGTCTAGGAACACATGGATGACAGCAGGACCAGGGCTGTGTGAGAGCCCTGGGAATGCAAACAGCCCCATTCCTGGCTTTGTCGTGGGTGTCACGGCAAGGGCTTCAGCACCCAGCCAAGCATCCAGCACCTGATGTGTGGTTTGATTCACCCTCTCTCTTCCACCATGCTTCCAGGAGCCATGAGAGCACTGGCTAGCCCCATGGCTCCTGGGCCTCTCTGAGTGGCCTTTTCCCCTGGGAACCAAAGCACCTCAAACAGCAGAAAAAAAATCACTTCTTGGTCACAACTATCACACTGTTGCCCCATGGAGACTGCAGGGGACCTGGGCTGATTGGTGGGGAGTAGCTGGAGCCAGTGGGGTTTTGCCTGGGGGTGAATGACACCCCAGGGTGCTCCCTTTCCTAGTTTGCTGACTCTCTGTGCTGCAAGAAACCTGGGCATCTCCACCTGGCACTGAAACAACAAGATGATGTTCTGGCAGCAGACTATGGCCCAGGGACAAGAGTAGTGTGGTGGCAGCCCCCCCTCCATCAGCTGCTCCCTGCAGTGACAGACAGCTGAGAGGGCCATCTCCTCCCCAGAGGCAAGACTGGGAGGACAGCACCCAGCTTGGCTGAAGTCCCTGACCCCATGAGGGTCCCCAGGACCCTGCCTCACCCAGCAAGGGTGCATGGCCACAGCAGTGTGCTCTGCATGAGAGAAGCCTCCTTAGCCCTGTCACCCACTCCTAGCTGCAGCACAGTCCCAGCTTTGCAAGACACTACACCATGCAAGTCTCAGCAAGGTCTGCACCTGCCCCAGGGCACCAGCGTGGCTCAGTCACTGGTGCCAGGGTCCTCTCATGAACCTAGATGGGCAGCAGGGTGCCAGCAGCTGCTGCTGTGTTTGGCCCCCTCTCCGAAATCCTGCAGACACAAGAAGTGCTCAGGCAGCTCAGGACAGCCATGCTGCTGCCACACAGATGTCCTGGGTGCAGCCCTTCTGCCATCCACAGAAGTACAACTACCTGAAGGGAGGTTGTAGCCAGGTGGGGGGTTGGTCTTTTCTCCCAGACAACCTGCGTCAGAACAAGAGGACACAGTCTCAAGCTGTGCCAGGGGAAGTTTGGGCTGGATGTTAGGAGGAAGTTCTTCCCCAAAAGAGTGATTTGCCATTGGAATGGGCTGTCCAGGGCAGTGGTGGAGTCACCATCACTGGAAATGCTTAAGAAGAGACTGGATGAGGCACTTAGTGACGTGGTTTAGTTGATTAGATGGTGTTGGGTGATAGGTTGGACTCGATCTCAAAAGGTCTTTTCCAACCTGGTTAATTCTGTATTCTGTAACACACTGGTTCAGCACCAGCTGTGGTCCAGGTGCTGAGCTCCTGCCCAGAGCCACCTCGTGTAGGAAGCAGCTATAGATGCCCAGCCTTCCCTGCACTGAGGGAGCAACGTGCTGTGAGGAGCTTAGCTGGGACTTTGCCCAGGGTAGCAGCAGCCTATGGTGACCTGCTGGGGCATCGGGGTCTGCCAGCTCCCCTCAACAGGGTTACAGCTGCTCTTACAAAAGTTAAGGCACCTGCCACAATCATTCCAGTGAGTCAATTCCCAATAGAGAAGGATCAGGCACTCACTGCAGTTGGCACTGCACAGGTAGGGCTCCTCGGGATGGGTGCAGGGAACAGAGCCCTGATCTTCTGTGCTTCAAAGAAAAATCAAAAATAAATTTAAAATAATAATAATGAAAAAGACAAACATATCACAGAAAACAAAGCAAGTCACAAACTTGACATTCATGTATTTTTTTCTCTCCCTATTTTAATTTCGTGCTCATTCTTGCCCCCAGGACTCGCAGGGTGTCAGTAAACAACAGCGTAGAAGAGAGGCCCAGAGGCGCTTGGAGAAAGGAACATCAGGTGCAAAAGTTTCCAGCGTTAAACTCAGAAACGACTCTGAGAGGCCCCAGGGCACAAGCAGCTCCGGTTGTGAGAGCCGAGCTGACATTTGCACACAAAGAAGTTTCCGCGGGCAGGCAGCAGCCGCGCAGGGCGAGCGCGGAGCTGAAGTGCCTCTGTCATTTGTTAATAACAGCAGTACCTGTCTGGGTCCCCGCGGCAGCTCGTTCGCATGCAAATGCTCAGCGCGGGTAGATGTGTCACCCCGGCTGAGTTGTTTGTTTTTAATGACAAACTCTGCTGCAGGCTCCGTGGGAGGGGGCTGCGCGCCGCAGAGGGTTATTTGTGCGCTCAACAGCCGGCAGCTCCCGGGAAGGGGCTGACAGCTCGCAGTCACGGCTGCTCTGGGGGCGAGGAGCGACTCTGCCAGCTCCAGGCAGCATTTCTGCTACGAGCCAAAGCAGCCGGGGCTCAGCAGGAGGGTGCACAGGGCGCTTGGGGGCTGCGATGCAGACTAGAGCAGTGTTTCAGCTCTGCCCCGGCACGATGGGGGCACACCACGTGTGGCTCCTGTGCCTGTTTTTCACTAGGCTGTAGCAGAACCAGGGCAGAGCCTGCCGCCCGTGCTGGCTGGCACAGCTGGCAGAATGGCCATTTCAGCTGGGGGGCAAGCCCCCAACCTGTCTCACAGCAGCAGCAGCTGTTGCCTCTGGTCAAGAAGGGAAAAACTCTGGGCTCTGCACTGCAACATGAGCAGCAGGGGTGCCTGGGCTCCCCAGGAGGGACCTGTCCATTGCCCAGACTCTGGGGACTGTCTCCAGCCAGACAAGGCTCATTGTGGCTTTTCATCATAGCCATCACCCTGACACCGAGGCAAGATAGGTGCTACCTTCCTATACAGGAAGCATCTTCTCACAACAAAGGGCAGCAGAAGTATGAGATCACTCCTACACCCCCCAGGGTTGCCCTTTCCTCTTCCTCAGCTGCAGAATTCCCTGCAGAGCTCAGCCTTGCTGCTGAAGAGCCCTTCTGCAGAGCAGTGAGGACCAGCTAGCTGTCTTTGCCCTCCCCAGTGGGAATGCCAGGTCTCAGCAGTGGCCTTGGGGGATGCAGGGGACAGCCAGGAGAAACCCAGGATGAGGGGACATACCCACAGCAGTCCCCATGCTTAGCACAGCACAGACACAGGGCTGCTGGGGCACCTGAGGGACTCCAACCACCCCAGGAGAGAACAGGAGGCTCACAGTTCTCCAGTCCCACCCCATGCTCAGCAGGAAGAGTTCTCACACATGCTCATGGCTCAGCTCATCACAGATGACACACTTGTTACCGAAATGCCAACATGCAAACACAGGCTCTGGGAAAGCCATGAGACCCAGAGCCCCATGAGCTTAGCTGTCCCCACCACAGCCCCCTCGGGACAGCCCCACTGTGACTGCTCACAGTTGCTGCTTTGCCACCAAGATAACACCAAAACACAGCAGAAGAATCCAGGTCACCTCTTCCCTCCATGCCCACCCTGGTTATGTGATAAACTGCTGAGATACCTTTTCAGCACAAATTTTTCTGCAGTTTTAGAACCCAGGAAACATAACCCCCCCAGAACACAGCAAAGACCTCTCTCACGTGGTCTAGTTCAAATTTCTAGTAAATTCTACACAAACCTTTTCCCTCAGCACAACAGATGGCTTCTAGGCAGAATGATCCCCAACCTCTGTGCCAGAACAAACCCAACATGCCCCAGAGCACAGGCCAGGCTGCCCAAAGGCAACAAGATCCTTCTTGAGACACTGCAGCCATTCCCCAGCCCCTGTCAGAGCGTCTGGGAAAAGCTGCTGTAGAAGACTATCCATCTGCAGGCTTGGCCCCTTTCTGCTACTAGACTCAAGTCACAAAGAAAGCAAAACACAATTCTTCATCATTTTATTAATGATCAGCAACAAAAGTTTACAACAGAGAACAACAGAACTGTTGTGGAAAGACATCCAGCACAGTGCAGGGAGCAGCCCAGGACACCCACCACAGCACCCTGGAATGTAAGAGGCAGAAAGGGGGGGCTCAGCCCAGCACCCGTTCTCCTCAGGCCATGTACCTCCCTGCAGGGGCATGTGTGCTGCATGCCAGCCCTCAAAACCAGCCATGAAATGTCAGCTGAAAGGTCCCTCCCTTAGGGAACCTGTCAGGCACAAGGTGAACTCCGGCAGCAGCAGCAAGGAGGGCTCTGAGCACGCTCCACATGCAGCACTGGGTTCTGCTGCCTCACAGCAGGGCAAGCCTTTGGCAGAAGCCCCCAGGGTTCCCTCACCTCACATAAGGAAATGCCTCAGCCCTGCAGGGACACTGCAGAACTGAGGGTCCCTGTGCCACCAGCTGCACACCCCCTCAGCAGCTGCCACACTGCTGCCTGCTGCTGGGGCAGCAGACGATTCTCTGACCCAGACACAGCAGAGGGAGCTTTTACCCAGCTACACCCAGGGTAGCTTTGGGTCTGGTGTTTGTGCAGTGGCAGCAGCTGAAAGTCGTAGCACAGCAAACCCCAGGGCCTGTCAGCACCTCCGGCAGCTGCACACTTATGGCTCAGCGTCCCCAGACACAAGCTCACAGGAGGAACTGTGGGTGCTGTGTCCTTCCCCCAGAAAAGCCTCTCTCACCAGTCTGTCCAGCCACCCCCACCACTGCCCAAAGGGCTGCCTGGAATGCTCAGGACAGCCACATCTGGAGGGGTACAGGGGGCCTGAGTGGCTGCTCCATTTCCCTCCTACTAAAAGCCAGAAATGGCAGAAGGTAAAAGCACATCAACATGTTAAAATATTAGTTATAATTAAAACCAGGGTGTTTTTCCCATAAAATCTCCTCCTGGGAAAGGGGATGGGGGCTGATTAATGGAGGAAAAACTAGGCAGCAGGATCCTGACTCGTTATGTCTGCATAATTAGTGCAGGAGGAGCTAGGACAGAAGAGGATAGGACAGCACATCCTGCATGCCAGCAGCAATGTCCCTGGTCAGGGGTCCCCTCTCAAAGAGCTCTCCTGCTCCTCAAGAGGGTGAGGCTGTGGTGCTCTGTGACTCACACATTGCCTCTCTGCTGGCCTAGTGCTTCTCCTCCTCCAGTCTCTTCATGGCCTCCAACACTGCCAGCTCTTTTGCTTCCTTCTTCTGGTTCCTAGCTTCAAACTCCAGCCTGCAATAATCACAAAATGCCACAAGATTCTCATCCATCCATCTCTCTAACAGGCTAAAATCACCCAGAGCAGGGGAGCACCGCCTTCTCCTAACACTGCTTTGTTCTGAGAGTACTTCAGAAACCTCACCAGTCCCCCCAGATCCCTCTTCAAGAGCTACCACACAGAGCTTCCCATAACTGTTACCACTGCTTTGCAGTCCTAGGATCCCAGAACGATTAAACACTGTTTATTTTCTCCAGGAAAATGGTTGAATCCCCATCCCCAGATGTGTTTAAAAGATGCAGAGGTGTGGTACTGAGGGACATGGTTTAGCACCAGACCAGGTAGAGTTAGAGAATAGTTGGACTTGCTCTTAAAGGTCTTTTCCAACTGGAAAAACAGATTCTGTTTCTCCCTGTGTGGAACATGCTGCTATTCCATGCTTGATCTGTCCTGGGATAGAGCATTTAGTGATGGAATACCAAAAAATCAAGTTTAACACTGACCTGAGCCAAGGTCACTGAGGGTGAAGGACTTGTGCCTAAAAGAGCAAAGCCCTGTTAAGAGCAACATGCTTCATTCCCCAAGAATCCAGCAAGGAAATGTTATCTTTAATAGAGGAAGAGGGAAAAATGACAGAATGTGCTGTGAAGCACATTCTGACATAGCCAAGTCAAGCTATTCCTTTTCCTGTACAGTCCACTACATCCACATTTAAGCAGCCTGCCCAAGCTACAGAAGATGAAGGCCCAGTTCACTGACTCTGTGGGTTTAGACAAATCCTTCTCTTCCTGTTTGATGCCATTAATTAGTCCTCAGACAAGGTAGATGGAACAATGCACAACACAACTAGGAGGCGAAGAAAGCCGACCTGTTTTTGATGATTCTCTGCACAATTAAGTCTGTGGTGAGGTTGCTGCCACTGTCCACCAGCTGGAAAATGCCACGTCTCTTTGGTTCCTGTGAACAAACACAGCACTCAGCTGTGAAAAACACACAGCACCTCTGGGTTTACAGCTCAGCAGTGAAAGCCGAGCAGAAGTCATGGCAGGTCCTATGGGCACCCAGCCAGGCACGACACAAAATGATCTCCTAGGGGGCAGAATAAATAACTGCTGGAAGCAAAGCTTCACTTATCTGGGAACTGAGCAAGGACTGGCATAGAGCAAAGATTACAGGATTTCTCAATCTGCCATAAAAGCATCAGGAAAAAGGCAAAACAAAACAGTGACTACAAAAAATTGGGAGCTGCTGCGAGCAATTTGCAGGCTTTGCTCCAAGCAGCTACCCTCAGGGGTGGATGAAAAACAGCATCACCTGCCAAGGACCTGCTTGGGTAGCATCCTCTGCAGCACAACTTCCCAGCTCAGGAACATGAACAAAGCCATAAAGTATCTGCCAAACACTGACAAAGCAGCATGGAGAGCAGCAGCTGACAGCTTACCTCGTAAGGATCAGAACCATCCTTGTCTGGCACCACCTCAGTCATCCCATGACACACAAGTGTTACCTGGAGAAGGACACAAAGTCACTGACAAGCTCCAAAAGATGACAGGGACTTTCCCTACCACTACACTTGTTGCAGCATAGCCTGCTGGTCAGCAAGGCCTGTACCAGGCTTGGCAGTGCATCTGGAGCTCCCTGTGATGCTTCTGAGCAGGAATATCTCTTCCATACCCTTGTGTTTCCCTGCACAACTTTAGCTCCCTAAGCACATCACACATCTTCATGTCCACCTACACACAATGACTCCTACCCTGAAGTGATCCAGTAGATCAGCAGTGACAGCATAGGGGGCTCCAATCACCACTTCTGAGACATACTAGAAAAGAAATCAGGTAAATAGTCCAAATATTAAACAAAACAAACCACTAAAAAACCCAAACAAACAAAAATAATCAATCCCAGAGACAAGCCTTCTTCCTAAACAGACTTAAGCAGATCATCTGGTTATAGAGTTAGGAGCAAGACCAGGGGAACAGGAGAGTGGGTCTAGCAGCCACTGCTTGTCACACAGCAGCTTTTTTTTTGCCCTAGAGAACCTGCTTCCTAGTGGTACATCCATAGCAAATCAAAAGTTAATTGCTCAGGGCACACATTTCTGGGCCTCCCCCATTTCTTTCCCAGGAATTGTCTCCCTTGCTACAGCAGGGAGCTTTCTACAGGAACAGGGCTGTCATTGCATAGAGCAGCACAGCACCCTGCAGGACACCTTGCCTTGTCTCACATGGTGTAACAGTGCTGGGCAGCCTAAAGCAATCAGTCTTATCTTTGTTTTCTTGGTGCACACCAAAGAACTTGTGGAAGATTGTTGTCTACAGGTGGACACCACTCAGCTCCAGGCAGTTCCTGGAACAGCACAGAGGCACCTACCCAACAGGCACTTACCCTGCAGGCCAAGACACTGAGTGTTCTCTCATGGATGTTCATGATGGGATAGTTCTTCCCTTTGTAGCGATTTACTTCCTACAAAAAAGCAATAGGCACAACTGGAAGAGGGACAGAGCAACCCCCTTCCCCCTCACTGCCTCCCAGTAAGAAAATCCTGGATGGGCCATTACATCCCACTCCTGCCTTCCAGAGCTCAGCCTGCTTGTTTCAGAAGGAACAGGGGCAGAGCTGCTCTGTCTCTAGACAGTGCTCTACTACAGACCTGATCAAAGTGCAGCCCAGCAATGATGTAGGGTTTCTCTGCCAGCTGGTGAACCTTCTCCAGGAAATCCACGTGCCCAATATCTGTAGACCTGTTTAAGGAATTGAAGCTAACATGGAAACCAGGGAAAGGAGAACGGAAACATGCACTAAAATAACACAGCAGGAAGCAGGAATCCAAAGGATTTTGTTTTTGCATTACTCGTTGCCTATGTTCCAAGAACAGATGCCTCCTTCCTGCCCAGGTTCCACAGGTTCTGGGAAAAAGCCAAGCATCTTTTCAGCTCCACCCTTCATGGCCTCAGCTTTGCTTCTGTCCAGAATTTCCACCTGTTCTGAGTGTTCTGGCACCATGTCTCAAAGGCCATGGTAGGGATGAAATGTCTGCTCCAGGTGCCCTGCGCAGTCACTCGGTCTATGACAGCCTCAAGTCCTCAAGAGGGGCTAGAGTGTGATCACCAGAGCATGCAGAGTACCAACTGCCTTCCTGAAATCCTCCAACAGCTACAAATCTCTCCAGAGAAGAGCTACATCTCCTTTCTCAGTGACCTGTGACTAAGCAGCAGCCGTTAAGAACTCCTGACTCTTCCCTCACACACACACATGAAGGAAAGGGAAAAAAACCACCAAAACCAACCAACCAACACAAACAGAAGAGGCAAGTATCTTAGTCTGGTGCCTCAAAACTGAAAACCTCAGAGACCAGCACAACTTTCTTGACTCTGTTTTGTCAAGGATACGGAAGAGGTCAAAGGCTCCAGCCACGTAGATGATAGTGTCTCCTGGCTGCGGCTCCTTCCCTGATGCAAACTGGATGATCTTCTGAGATGTCTGTAGGAACTGCGAGACGCCAGTCCAGGGACTGTGACCTTTTGGCCCCTGGGGAAAAGCACATACCACAGACATTTCCTCTTCAGGCTCTAGGAGGGGGTTTGGACACACACAGAGGGCAGCTGTGAGCCTTAATTCACTAGCAAGTGTCACAGCTCAGAGCAGCTTGGACTTTCGACATGCCTGGCACCAAATATTTACACAGTCTCACAAAAGCCCTTTTTGCTATGTCAAACACAAGTCTAAATTGTCCCCTCAAGAGCCAGCTAAAAGATGCTGAGAAGAAAGCTCAGAAAGAAGGAAAAGTAACAGGGCAGTCTTTGATTTCCAGGAGAGATGAGGAGTGCAAAGGGAGCTGACACCCAACCAACCTACACTCTTCCCACCCAGCCACCCATGCCAGGCTGGGAAAGAAGCACCTACAACTCCAGCCAAGGCCAGGTGGCAGCACTGGGATGGCAAAGATAGAACTTTATCCCCGCCACGTGGCAGCTCTGGAAACAGTCACTGAGCCATCAGCTCTGTGCCCTTAAAGCTGCTCTGCAAGACTTGAACAAACACAACTCAGCCAGACCTAACCAGGCCATACGAAGAGCAGCGTGCAGGGGTCATGCAGGGTACCTGGTGCCCAGATGTTTTCCCCAGATCCAAGCACCAGGAAACAGCCATGCTGGAGCAACAGACCCACACCTCCCCACCTAAATCATCATCACAAAAAAACAACGTGGTGGGGGACAAAGAGGATGATTCAACCTGGTCAGCAAACCCTTTTGTAAGTGAAAAAAGACTTACTCAAGCTGTAGGTCCAGGTGCTTGTTCACCAGGGACAATCCAACAACCAGGGGAATAAAAAGGGCAGTGAAAGCTCTTTAGAGGCAGCCCAGGATGTGTGCTGGGCATGGAAGGAGAGCTCCAGGAAGCTGCTCTGCTACTTGAGACCAGGCATGTGAGCTCCAGCTCTGCAGCACCGCACGCTAGCTACGTGCCTGTGCCAAATGCTTCCCAGACCAAATGCAACACCTTGAAAACCACGAGCACTGAAAGAAGCCTGCACAGAGGCTGTCCCTAGGATGCAACTGCAGCACTTGGGTGCCAAAGGAAGCAGTGACAAAGAATTTACGATCAAGCCAGAAAACCAGCCAAGGCTCAACAGGTGCAGCGGCTCCACAGCACTGCTAAGGAGAGTTCACTCCCTGTGACCACACCTGCCTCTCTCACTGGCTAAAGCAGCTGCTTTATGGGGCAGCAGACATTTACTCAGATTACAACTGAAGGTGAGGATAAAAACAGCCCTGCAACGTAGGCCAGAAAGCACATTTGGAATCCTTCTCAGACATGACAACAACCAGATGTCCATGACCAGAACTCACATTACCTTCCCAAAGTTGTCAGTGTGCTTCCGATAGTCTAGGTCCTCATCCTGAAGGGAGATAAAGAGTCAAAATGTTTAAGCACTCACATAGCTCTGTCCAGCCAAGAACATGCTTGTGTGTGGCAGAAGTGCTGGAAAGCTGGCTCAGCCTGCCCACCATTGATCTCTGGCACTGAATGCTGACAAACTAGTTGGTATCTAAATTCAGAGTCATGTCCCAGAATGAGTCAGATGAAACATGTCCTTATCTGATCCCAGCTGGCACCACAGTGACAGTGCTTCTTGCCCAATCTGCAGATCTGATAGTATCGCACACTTATGTCCTTCCTCTACTATGCAAGCCCCTTAGAGGACAGCATTCCTCCTCCCTTCAAAGACACTCCTCTAGAGATGGGCTCAGATCTCTGCAGACAGCTAGCAGCCCTCTGCTAGGTCTTGATGTGAATTTATAGATTACAGCTAAGCCAATCTAATGGCTCAGGACACTGAAAGATTTCCCTCTACCATCTCTTGAATTCCTTGTGGGTCCCTTGTCTTGTCCCTGCTGTTATCTAGGTGATTCCATTCACTGGACTGCTTGCTTACTAAGTCACTCAACTCATTAACAAACATAAAACTACTTCCTTTATTCTCCTTTGATTAGGTTAGCAAGCTGAGGAAAATCAAGAGAGATCTGGTAAGATTAGATACAGCAGAAGACAGAAGCATACAGTTCAGTGGGAAGGAAGAGGACTTTCCAAGTCTGGCACCACTGGGCTGCTAGACCAACGCGATTGCACTGTGTAGTTTCACTCTCAGGGAGGCCACAGGCTAGGTAGAACGTTCCCATGACATTCCTGAAGCTCACACCAGTCATGAGGGATTGAAACTTTTATCCCTCACATCTTTCCAAAGCAGCATGGGCTGAGATCATGGTGTGATCTCAGACAGGCTTAAGCAAACATAAGCAGGTTGTTTGGCTGCCACTGCCCATAATCAGCTTGCCAGTTCTTCATGCACCTAGGATCCAGACCTAGGAGCTCTAACTGCTGTTTGGGACAGCAAAAGGAAAGAGCTGGCAAGGCCCTGGATTCCAAACTCCCACCCAAAGCCTTCTGACTCACTATGTTGCTGTGGTGAGCCTTAGTCATGAGCAGCATGCGGCCAACGAGGTCGGTAGTGGACACACCTTGGGTGCGTTTGCATTCCCTGCAGGGAGACAAGCAAAGGATAAAGCAGAAGCCACAGGGGCATATACCTCTTCCCACAGTTACCACAGAACATCTGTGACACCTGGGAAATACAAAGCAGGGACCATTTCGAGAAGCCTTCCTTCTACCTGCTCCTGATATCAAGTACAGCATTCATCTGCTGAGCCTCTGCATCTTCACACCACCGCAACTGCTCTTATGAGGAAAACTTACCTTGCAGAGACTTCCCAACAGAGATAACTCCCAGTGAGGCTTAAGGACCATAACTAGCATCTGACAGGAACAAGAAGGCTTGGCCAGTCAGCTTCCCAGAAGCCAAAATGGTGGGAGCTCTGACACATGCTACAGCAAAATGAAAGCGTGACCTGAAGATAGCTCTGCTTCATCTGACTTCCCTTCAGGGCACAAACACCCGGAAACTATGCCCAAAAGAAGGTAAGCAGCAAGGTCTTACCTGTATCTCCCTGCTGTCTTCACTTCCTCGTAGGTATCCTTGCCATCTACCGTTAAGGTGATGTCATCTGCAGAGACAAAAAAGCCTCAGAACTGTGCCCCAGGCCTTCTTGCACTAAAGCAGTTTCAGAGCAGTAGCAGCTGATGAGATCCAGCAGGTGCACCAGACTACAGCTCTCGCAGACCAAATCCCTTCACACACATGACAATACATCCTGCATCCCTTGGAAACGCTAGGGGCTTGCAAGGCAATCCTACCTGTGGAGACAAGCATATTCTGGGATGCTAAACACCACAAGCCATCCAGCTCACTGCTCTTAGGTAGCCCAGAAAAATCTGAGCTGTTTGCCCTCATAATGACTCCAGCAGCAGGCACAAGTGAACTGTCTGAATAACAATGAACAGCTTTCATCAATCTCAGTATTGAAAAACATCTTAACTTCTCCAGGACTGGTTTTAGCTGTTGGTTCATGTTATACCTGTTTCAAACAGTCCTCTGAGAGCCAGTTCTACCCTAAGTGATGGCACTTCCACAGTGACATCAAGCCACCCTTCCACAGAGTTAATTTCAGTTCAGCCTTGGCATGGTTCCCAACTCACCCTACAAAACCACCTCTCACCTACTTGTAGTGATAGTGAAAAATCTTCACAAGGAAAACCTCAGCTGGTTCTCATCTGGCAGAGCAAGCAGCCTGCCCTGCAGCACTGGCAGCTCAGGAGGGCTCTCACACCTTAGGTGGCAGCTCAGGGCAGCAGAGGAGTTCTCCAACTCCACACCCTCACCTCAGGGCACAGGGACAGAACATCTTGACATGCCAGAAGAAGCAGAAACAGCAGCTTTGCTGCCTGTCACCACCTTAGTTAAGCTCAAGTTATTTCAAAACTTATCTTTTGCATAAACACAGCATGGCAAAACCGCAGGGTGCGAGGGTGGTACTCAGGTAGAAGTGCAGGAGGGATAAACACAGGGAAACTGGAGCAAAGGACACAGGTGATTCTCTGTGGCCATGATCTCTCACCGAGTCTAGTTAGAGGTTGTGTACCCCAATAACATTCAGGAAAGGCAATTAAGCTAGCAAGAAATTTGATAGTCACCCTGTCCAAGTGAAAAAGTGTATGTTGGAGAATATTTACGACTGACTTATGTTTAATGACACACTTGGCTTATCAGCAGCAGGTGGCTGAGATCAGATGAGGAAGGACACATGAAATGAGTGCAAAGACCACTCCTGATTAAACTAGCAAAATACCAGGGAGGAGGGACCGAGGTGGGATGAACAGTCCCAGGAAGGGACAAAATACAAATTCATCAACACTGGCACTCTTCAATGACTGTAAACTGAAAAGTGCTCAGTAAGAAGTAGGTCTCTGACCACACGGTCAGCTAAGCCCTTCAACAGCTTATCAGCCGGATAAAGAGAGAGAAGCTTTCAAGATCTGATCTCATCCCAGGGTAAGCAGATATAAACAGGATTGCATTTCTGCACACTTACCTTCTAAACAGCATTTTTCACATTTAAATTTTGCAAATTACTTTCTCCCTATGCACAGATTTCTGCTGATGCTAAGGGCAACCCCAGAATAAGTGTCAGGCAACATGCTTCACCTCTGTATGTGAAAGGGATGCTTACAGCCAAGGAATCTCCAAGGGACCTCACCAGTAGCAGGGTGCCCACACACAGGTGTACTTCTCCAGACCGCCAGAGCAGGAGTAGCTCTTCTGCCCACCCAGGTGCTGGTAAAGGCAGACCTCTGTACACGAGGTATCCTGGGGGCCAGCACTAGCCTGAGCATTCCTCCACATGCAGCAGGGAAAGCAAGAGCACAAAAGCCCCAGAGGGCCTGTGTTAACATAACTATCGCCTCAGAATTCCACTCACCACCATGCACACAGAAGTCACAGTTATATTTGTCCAGGGTTTCCAGTGTGGTGACATAGGGAGCTCCTGGAGCAATCTCATCCACCCATTTGATGGCTTGCACCATTTTGTACCTCTCCTCCTGTGTAAAGACAGGGGGGCCCTTGTGCTTGGCAATCTCCTCTGGGCGAGAAACAGAAAAACCCAGTTAGAAGCAGGTACTGCAGCTATGAAGCCTCTCACCTACAGGAGCCTCACTCATCTCATGGGCAGATGAACTTCCCTGGGGGCCTAAACTCAGTCTGAAATCACTTGTGGTAGAGAAAGAAGCCACAGCTAGATCAGAAAAGGTTTTAATTCATATGCATTTCCTTAATGTGTAACAAGGGCCCTGAAATCCACTCTGAAGGTGAAAGGTCTCATTGCCTCCCTGTACCCAAGACACCTCCTCCTAGTGGGGCTACCTGGGTCTCCCAGCAGCCCTCAAGGGGGAACTGCCCTTTCAAGCAACATCTTCACGCTGTGCTTGGTTCATGCTAGAAAATAAGCATCCCTAAACGAATTAAAAATCCATCTTCACAGGTGAGAACTAATTCCTAGCACTTAGCTCGCTGCAAGCCCATCTGGAAGTTAACTCAACACAGTTAATTTGCTGTGGAATATCAGTTCTGCAGTTTGCACCAGTAAAATCTGACTGGTTTTGAACTGGTTCAACCATCTTTACAGCAGAGAATCCAGATCACCCCTCAAACAAAGCCTACAAGCTCTATACTACCTAACCCTCACTCTAGAAAGCCTAACAGGGGTAACTCCACTCCCTTACTCAGGGAAGACACTTCTGGAGGCTGCTGCTCCTTGAGGAGATGTAGGAAGAACCCTGCTTTGCACCAGGATATCTCCACTCTTGCGGTTAACGCTGCTGGGTGATTCTAGAGGCAGCTCGAGGTGAAAAGCTGCAAAAACCTCTTACCATCAGTGTGGACTCCAACAATCAGATAATCTCCCATGGCCCGAGCTTGGCGCAGCTGGTTCGAGTGCCCATAGTGCACCATGTCATAACTAGAAAGAGAACAGCCCCGGTTCAGACTGGGGACGCTAGGATGAGTTTTGCTGGGAAGCTGCAGGAGGTGACCTTCCACCTTCGCAGCGTCAGCGGGAGTCCTTCCCCTCGGGCTGCAGAGTTTAAAGTCTCTCTGCCGTTACGATGCAGGACTGATGCGGTTACAGCCCGCTCACCAGGGGCAGGCGGCAGCGCTCCCTCACGCTGCAATAAAACCTGCCGCGCCCGGGGAGCTGGGTGCCAGTGGAGGACCAGCCGGATTACGGGGTCCCTATCGCGGAGCAGGAAATTGGCCGGGGAGCTGGCTGGAAAACAGCGTCCCCAGCACTCCGGGGCCAAGCGGCAGGTATCGGCTGCAGCGCCAGGCGCTCGGCACGGCCCCACCGGCAGCCCGGCCCAGCCCTCCAGCTCTCCGAGGCCCGTGGGGTAGCGAAACCCGTGGGAGCTGCCGGTTCCGGGGCGGTCATATCCTGCGGCGGCTTGCACCAGGACTCCGCAGCAGCTCAACGGAGAAGGCCCCGCCCCGGGGCCCATTGCCACCCCGGTCAGAGAAGAGCCGGAGGCACGGTTACGGCCAGCACGGTTTTATTTCTCCGGACGACACACCACGCCGCCCCCACTGCCCGCCTCACTCACCATCCGTCGCACCAGACACGTACGGGCCGGTGCACGGCACCGGCGCCCGCTACGGGGCCGCCACCGGCGCCCGCTACCGCCCCGTTGCGCAGCATGGCCGCGCTGTCACCGGCAGCACCGGCCGCCCGCCAGCACCGGCGGGGGCGCCCTCGCCCCGCCCCGTGCCCGCCCCCGCCGCCATCTTGGGGCGCGGCCCCGCCCGCCTCAGTGGCTCTTCCTGCGCCGTGTGCCCTTGGCGCAGCCGCGGCCCAGCCACCCGCCGGCCCGGGCGGGCGGCGGATCATCCCGCGACGGCTGCTCCTCTGGCGGCGGCGGCTCGGTACCCGGCGGCGGGGCCACCGGCTTTCGCGAGTGCGTGCCTTCCTCCTCGGGGCGCAGCGGCTCGGACAGCGCGAAGATGGGGTCCCGGGCCCTACGGAGACAGCGTGAGCGTTAGGGGGGGCGCTACCGGCGGCGTCGGTGCTGTCAGCCGCCGGGCTGGCAGGGTTTCCCGGGCCACTCACCGGTCATAGCGCGGGATCTCCAGTCCCAGCTCTGCCATCAGAAGCTGCATGACATCGTCGCACCGGCCGTGCAGCTTCAAGGCTGCCAGGTCATCCTTCGGGGTCCACTGCAGGAGAACACCAGACCCACGGCTGCAGGCAGCTCCCGAGGGCGGGGAGGACCCCTGCCCTGGGGCCTGCACGCTGCAGAGTGGATGGATGCATCACAGACCGGTGTTGTTTAGCCCAAACCAGCCAAATCCCTTGCAAAAGGCTCTCACCTGCAGGTTCACTATGTAGAGCTTTGGACGACGTGTGGGTGGCTTGCTCATGCACCAGAGGCGAGGGTATTTTTTCAAAACCTGCCACAAAATAGAGGTTATCAGCACAGCCAAAGGCACGTGGAACTGCAAACTGTATCAGTGAGAGGAAAAGGAATGTATTACCAGGAGGGGAAAGAGGGAGGAAGAGAGACTATCACAGATGGTGGGCGAATCCTGACACCAGAGTTTACAGTTGTCTGTTTGGGAGGAGACTGCTCAGCACCAAGGTGTATCACCAAGAGGGAATGCAGCTAACAATCTTCACCGAGTCTCTAAAGTTACCTTTAAGCTGGAACCCAGACAAAGAATCACATCTGCTTTGCTTGCAGCTTCTGTTGCTGCTTCCCAGTTCAGGGGCTGTCTCAATGTCCCCTTCTCCCCAAAGTGGACGATTGTATCTCTCAATTGTGCCCCACACTTGTGGCACATCCTGCCCGTGTGATGCCGGTGCAGGGCTGTGCGCTCCGTCACGTCGAATACTCGCACATACTCTCTGTTTGGTGTGCAGGAAGTGCAGACCTGGTCAGGACAAAAGCAAAAAGCCTGTTACATCGTTAGCATCTAGTCTAAGAACAGCTAAGAGCCAAGCACTGCTCAGAAGAAACGCACTTTTTGGGGACAATAAACTGGAAGCAGTAGAAGGGATCATCAGGGATCAGATGCTCATTTGGAAGACCTGGAGTAGCAAACAGAATTACAGGACCTTGCTGGCTATGCAGTAAGAGGGATTTCAGAGTGGGTCTGAGCAAGAGTACTCAGAAACAGAAGGCTCTACAAGTAGAGAGAAAAAGCTACAGAGCTGTACAGAACACTAGTTTGGTGTCTGGTGACTAGTTCACCCCAAACCTAATGGCCTAAAGATAGAATCTAAGTAGAGGCTAACCTTTGTACTAATTCTTCTTGAGCTAGCAGTGGACGATTACCTTATCCTCTTGTGAGGCCACCAGACAGTAATGCTGTCCTGTTCTGGGCACTCACCTCTATGTACATGTTTCCATGAAGCTCAGATATTGCTGCTCGGGGTAACCCACTCCGCAGGTGCAGCCCATCACAGTTTTGAGACACCACATGCTGCACCTTGAAGATAATAAAACACTGAGCTAACAGGCTCTAAAAGGAATGCTCAAATGCAGGCAATGCCTATGTCTCCAACAGCCCCACACATCAGAGCAGAACCAGCAGAAGAAATGTGTGGAGAACAAACCTTTCTAGAAGCTAAATGAAAAGACTTCTCCTGCTAAACAGCTGTACAGGTCTGGCTGACTTTGTAGCCAGTTCCCCAGACCAGCCTCACTGGAAGGCAAATATATGGTGTTAAAAGGCACCACAGAAAAATTCCCAGAGCTCATCTGGAGCTAGCCTAAGGGAGACTCGGCTGCAAGAGCACAAGAGGCTTCTTCCCACATGGATGTGTATTTGGGAAGCCAGAAAGACTCTTTCCTTGTGTTGGGCTTTATTTATCTTACTTAGATGAAGGAACACAAGTGAGGTGTAGAAAAATACCTTACCAGGTTGTGCTTGTGCAGGCAGGCGATGCTCATGTGGGTGAGTGTGGGCTCTGCCTCACTCAGATCTGTAGCCCTGACAAGAAGTCAAAAAAAGAAAGTAAGTTGGAATTGACCTTAATCTCTGCTAGCACCAGCTTTCTGTTGCACAGCTCAGAGTGCGTCTCCTTACCTGATGCTCCTGCCCTTCTGCAGCAACGTCCATATGCCATTAGGGCCTCTGTAGTCAGGGATTGAAGCTGCCTGCGTTACCATGAAAGAAATAAAATGAGGCCTGACGAGAAGATTCAAACCTCTTGTCCACAAACACATCACCCAGAACAACCAGATACACCTTATTCACAGGTGCCTTTTCATCCATTCCAGGTTTTCTAGCACAGCAATTGCCTAATAGCAGCAACATGTTTTCATATGTTTTCCTTAGTACCACTTTTCCTACCTTACAGCTCATTTTCACCTCTGGCATTTATTTTCTTCTATTCTACCATTATGGAATCCCTCCACAACTTTTTTTTTTGACCCTTAGTCCTTCACCATTTCCCTATGCACAACTCAAGTTTCGAACCTTTCCTATTTTCATCATACTGATTTCTGGTACCTTTAGGAAAAACACTTGTCACATCAGCACTCATAGCCTCTGCCCAGAATCATGCTGTGCGTCAGCAGAGACGGTAGAAAAGGTGACACACAGCATGTTATTAGAGGCAAAACCAGACTTCCACTCCCAGAGGCCCCCAAAGCCAACTGCTTCTTAAACTGCCATATGTAGGTTCTAACAATCACCAGCTATTCCTAGGTCCTGTCCACTGATGCAGCCAAAATGAAGTAGCTAACTTGGTTTGACACCAAAAGTAGTTGGAGAGACTTGAATGAAGTGAAACTAGCAATCCTCTCATTTGAGAAGCACCATCTTCAGAGGATGACGGAGGCAATGCAACCTCAGAATCAATTGGGCAGCAGGTGCAAAGCCCACGGTGGGAGCTAGCAAATGTCTCGGTCACAGTTTGCAGCATAGCACCCCAGATTTAGCACACACCAGAGTCATTTGGAAACCACAAAAAAAGTCCTAATGACATTGCAGCATTCCTGAAGGAGCTCCCAAAGCTCCAGCCACTCACCCCCAAAGACTCCTACCGTACTGATCCCAGCTCCTGTATAGATGACAAGGTGCTTGGCATTCTGGACAGCAGTGGCCAACTCAGTGACCTTTCTCTTTAACTCTTCTGGTTCATCACATACCTAGAAAACACACCTGAGCAAGTTCACATGTTTCTGAGATACATCTGAGTACATCACTAAATTAGAAGGACTGAGAATTTGCCTGGAAGTTTTAGCACAGGCTGGGTCTAACCATGAAAGCAACGCAAGCGTTATCAAAAGTGGATTTCAAATAAAAGAACATGGGTGTTGTCCAGGGAGGATCAAGGGGAAATGCTTCCTGGTTAGCAACATGTGCAGATCCACCCTCCCAAGACGTGCCCACACAGGACACGTGCATAAACCCACACACATTCGGAAAAGACAGGAATCTGGCAGCCCCTAGATTAAGGCTGATGTGGAGCCAAACCGAGGGTGGACGCGGGAGCCCACAACATCGGGGGCGGAGGCGTTCCCCGTAACGCAGCACGGCAGCTTTTCACCGAGACCTGCGTCAGCTCCAGAGCTATCCTGCAGCACCCAGCGTGGCGACCTCACCCCGCCGGAGTGCAGAGCTCCTCTTCCCGGCCGCGGCCTGCTCCCCACAACAACCGAGCAGCGGCTCCGGGGAGGCGCCGCCAGCCCCGCGGGCGACGACTGCGCCTGCCGCTCCCCCGCCGCCCACCTCCTCTTGCCGCCGGCGCAGCCGCTCCCGCCGCTTGCGGCGCCTCTCCAGCTCCCGGACGATGTCCTCGCTCTCACTCAGCACCTGGCACTCCTCGGGGCTCCGCTCCGCCGGCGGCTTCCTCCAGATGCGGGACACCTGCCCGGTGCATACGGGTGGTCATGGCAGCCCTCGGCAGCCCGCAGCAGCGAGAGGGCCGGGACGGGCCGCGTCGTACCTGTCTCCGCCGGTCCCGCTGCTCCTCTTGCAGAAGGATCTCGGCCCGCGCCGCCGCTTTCCGCTCCGAGCGGCTGAGGCTGCCGCCGGCCGCCATCACCCCGGAAGCGCCGCGCTTCCGCTGCCGGCCGCCCCACCCCAGAGCCGCTTCCGTTAACCGGCGAGAGCGGCCAGCAGCCACTTCCGGCAGCGCCGACCCGCCCGCGACAGCGTCCCCCCGCGCCACGGTGCACCGCGCCCCAAGGAAGCGCCAGGCGGCGGCTGTTTGAAAGCGGTTTATTGTCACGTACAAAACAGCGGCGGCCGCGGCCGCGGACGGACACTCTGTACAGCAATAAATAACGCACACCCGGCCCGCCCGGGCAATAACTTAGCAATAAATACCGCCGCCCGCCCTGCCCAGCCCCAGCGCCCCGACCCTGCAGCGCGGCGGCACCGGCGCCCTCGCTGGCGCCTCAGGCTGCCTGGTCAGGCCACAGGCTGAGCCCAGGGGGAAACCTCCCCCAGGACAGCCACCAACAGCCCGGGCGGGTAGGGAAGCCTTCAGCACAGGGCCAGAGGGCCGTCCGGGGACTGGAGAATTATCCAGCCGCCGAACTCCCCATGGCAACCTGGCCCTCCCCAGCCCCGGCCCGGGAGCAATGCCCGCCGAGGCTGCGCAAGGCGGGAGGAACTGTACACAATTCACCACAAGATACACAAATCCCCGGCAGCGGTGCAGGGAGACACTCCATGGGTTTGCCTTGGGGACAGGTCGTGACAGAGCCCCCTCGTCCCCAGCCACCGCAGTGACGGCACCGGGAAAAGGAGAAAAGAAAACAAACCAAAACACGACACCCTTCACAGCAGGAAACCAAACGGACGAGCACCTCAGGAACAAGAACTGTCACACTCCAGAACGCTATATACGAGAGAGGTCAGCGTGACGGCTCAGGGCAGGGGTCGCCTCGCACGGGCACAGGAGGCCAGCTGGCAGGGAACCGGGTCCCAGGAGCAGGACAGGAGACTCCTTGGACACTGCAGAAAGACATCACTCAGGGCCCAACACTTCACTGAGAACAAAACCAAAACCAACGCCCTAGCACAGGGAAGCAGCACTCACAAGGGGACCACGTCCCATCTGACAGCCAGCCCAGAACCTGCAGAGCTTGTTTACCACACAGGCACCCTTCAGCCATGGCTTTGCACCTGTTTTGCCCTACATGATGTGTCCTCATCAAACAACACCCTCAGCCATTTGCAGCAGGTGGGGCCACAAGCTTGCAAGCACAGCAGAGGGGAGGAGAAATGGCATTAACATCTGGTGGAGTCGGTACTGCCGCATGCTCTATTCTCCTGACTCATGGTCTCACTCTAAAGCAGCACTGTCTCCTATCAGCTACAGCATGGCTGCCACCCAGCAGGCAGGAACAGACCTGGACATCCCTTGCTGTCGACTACGACAGAAACAAGTTCACCACAGCTGCAGGATTGCCTGTCATCTCCTGCTCCAGCCCCTGGGGCTCAGTTCTAAACCAGCCCCATAAAGCCTTGGCTGCCCACTGGAGGCCAGGCCTCCATCTGTGTTTAGAATGCACTCTAGACAGTTCTGACTTCAGGTTGGCACCAGGAAGTACAGGGTTGGGACTGACACTCCAGCCAACTGGAGGTCTCCATGTTTTGAAACATTTTGCCTCTTCCAGGCACCCCATCACCAGCTGGAAGACATGGGTTAGACCCCAGGGCTGTGTGCTGAGTGCTGCTCAGTGCACAGCCCATCTGATAAGTGGCTGGGAAGTGGCATGTCAGACATTTCATCTCAAAGAGGAGAAAGCCCAGGGCTAGGAGGGGGAAGCCTGAAGAAAACATTCCAAAGTGCTCTTCATTCAGAAGTTAACTGGGAAAAGCATCCCAGACAGCACCTCCCTAAATTCCCAAGCAATCAGAGCAAAGCTGATCTCCCCAACCAGCAGGAAATCCCCAACCATCCACTCTCCTGCCATGACACAGCATTCATCAGGTTTCCCTGCTTCTCAGCCCAGACAACAGCAGTATCTGTTCAGCTACATGAGAAATAAAACACCAAAATCCACCCAGTACAACAAACTGCACTTCTCTGCAAGGGGCAGGTTCACCTGTGCCATCCTGGTCTGTCCACTCTGTTCAGGAGACTTTCAGCAGCTGGGTGATCACATGGACTTCATCCCCACAGCCTGTTTCTCTAAAGCAACTCAGCAATCAGCTCAGATTTTTGGGAAGGGGAGAGGGGGAATCAAAGTATGTGTGGAAATGGAGCCTGGACACAGATAGCTTCTCAGCTGTGTCACACAACTTTAAGTCTAAGCACTCTTCCAACACCCACAGACAGAAGCTATACCAGGAAAGACAGTACCATGCCACAGATGAACTTTCAGCGATGTGCAGACACTTGGGACTAGCACTGGCCCAGCACTGCCCAGAAGTCAGGCAGACTCAACCCTCCTGTTAGAAAAGCCTCAAGAGCAACAAGTTCCAACCATGGGACCTGGAGTTAAATCATACCAGTATTCTCCAAAACTTGGACATTTCTCTCTTGCATTACTTCTCCACCAGCTGCTTTGCTGTAGAAGGCAAAGCACATTGCCCCATTCAGGCAACTGTCAGCAAGAGGCCCAAGCTGCCTGTGCTCCTGCAGCAGACCTCTGCAGGGAAGCAGGGAAGCACAGGCACCGCTGCTCGGTTGCACCAGCCATTCATTTTTCGCCTTCCAGAGCTGCAGTGCCTTTGCCCCTGTGCCAGGATCCTTCTGGAGAATTCAGAGAGATTCCAACCCAATCTCTCAGTCAAGCTTAGGGGAAACGCCAGCAGGATGAAATGACAGCACACGGCAAAGGCAGCCACCGGCACCACCACACCACAGCGCCACGCGAGAGCTCAGAGAGCGCAACACCAGGGGACACAACGGAAGCCAGCAAGGTCGAGAATAAGTCACTTTTGGTACAATTGCAAAAAGATATCAAACAGGACTTGCCTCTTTTTTTGTCTTTTTTTTTTTTTTTTCTCCTTTTTTTCTAAGTTTTATAAATAAAGTCTGATAACTCTTTATAAAAACTAACCTCAGAGCCACAAACAGCTTGCGGGAGGTTCATGACAAACTTTAAAATTATTTCTTTATTAACTTTTTTTTTTTTTTTCTCTTTTTTAACTAGCAAAGTCTCTGAGAATATTTCCCCATTCCCATGGGCAAATATTCTCACCCTCTCAGATAAAAAAAAAAAAAAAAAAGAAAAAAAAGCTGACTATAAATACGCTCTCTCTCTCTCTTCTGTCTGATTTTAATTTTAAACTTAGATAATTTAATAACTCTTAAAAGGATGTTTCTCTCTTTAAATAAAGGGCTATTTAACCACATAAACTGGTCGTGTAAACCATCACACTAGAGACACTTGATACCCTCAAAGCACGGGAACAACTAGTGATTTTGGTGTTGTTCCATGCAACACATTAGGCACAAAACCGGCCTGTAGTCAACACGGTACCTTCCCTCCCTCCCTCCCCCAGGGTGCTGGGCCCCCATTGAGGGCCCTGTCACAGCTCCTCCCCTGGCGCTGGGGCAGAAGCAGCTGGACACGACAGCATCTTCCCTTCCACCACTGCTAGTTTACACAGCTAACGCAACGGACGTCTGAGGGGAAACCCACTGTTAGGGCACAGAGGCACACCTAGAAAGGAATAAAAACCTATGACACAGAACACCCCAACTGCAACTACAGGTACCAAAGGAGACAAAAGCAGCAGGTTCAGGTGCCTGGCAGTCAGGCACCGAGATGCACCACCTGGAAGAGCAATGAAATAAAGCCTTTGGGAGTGACCGAAGACTAGGGTTCCCGGCCCCCAAGGAAGAAAGCCTCCCTCCAGACCTTCCCCAAGCCCTTCTGACACCCTGCCACACTGCACAGACTTTCTTTGGCTAGAAAACCAAGATCTTGCAGTCTGTCCCAAGGGCACCCGAGGGCTACAGACTGATGGGTAGGAGGCTCTGTCTGCACAGGACAAGGGACGCATCACCACTGCTCATACCAATCTGGACACAACAAAACAAAACTGGAGTGATCAGCAGGCCAGTCCTGGGCCAAGTAGAAGGAACCCAGACCCATGTGGGGAGGGTTTGTGCTTTGGGGATTCCAGGCTGGTTTTGTGCCTAATTGCCCTGCACAGACAAGCTCAGGCAACACTCGCTTCACTAAGACCGGGCGTCCGTTTTGGATTTCACTATTGTGATGACACTAGTAGTAGCAACCTTGCCAGGGACCAGGGGCCCCATACTGGAGGTGAGGGGCCCCCGTGCAGGGGTCACGGGGCTCCGGGCCACGGTTCTGGCGAAGTTCTGAAGAGCCTCGTATTTGGAGCGGAGAGCATCGAGTTCCATTTTCATGCTGGCGTTCTCAGAGGCCAGCTTCTCCACTTCTTGCTGCAGCTCTGCCTTCTGCTTCTCCAGTTCCTCCTTCTGGGTAACGCGCTTGACTCTGCAGCTGGCCGCGTAGCCCCGGTTCTTCAGTGTGCGCCGGCGCTGCTTCAGCTGGATGATCTCCTCCTTTGACAGGCCTCGTAGATGCTGGTTCAGCTCCCGCACAGACATGGTCACCAGCTCCTCATCTGTCAAGCTGGTCCCATTCTCACCTGGCTCCCGCTTCACCTGGAAGAGAAGGCAACACGCACTCGTGAAACCTGCAGTGAATGCCTGCACTCACCACCTGTGCCCCTTTCCTCTACCTGCTGCTTTACCTTCAAGGCCTTGTTTCCTTTGTTGGGGGTCGTCATAACACGACAGCCTTGTCAATCAGGTTCTGGAAGGGAAGAAAAGTCAGATTAGCCTCAGAATGCAGCACAGCCTGTGACATTCCTGTGGCAGGGTCCAGCAGCAATACCCTGTGCTGGAGCACATCTCACTGCCCCTTCCCCAGATGACACTCAGTGTGCACCTATGACTGAGCTGAACTCAAAAGCTGTCCCCAGGCAGAAAATGCTGCCCCTCCACACATGCTCTCCTATAGAGACTTTGTGACACTGGGAGGGTTTTGGCTATGTTGTTGGGGTTTGTTTTGGTTTGGGTTTTGTTTCTTTTTCTGCTTGGAGTGAGGGAAATTAGAAAACTAGGAGGAGTCTGAATACACAGAAGACACATTTTTAAAAATAGCCTGGCAGGCAGCAGGCTGGGTCCAGAGCATGGCTGCTCCGGGCCAGTCATGCTGACTCAGCAGGACAGCACTCTGCACCTCTTGCTCCTGTACTCATCCTTGTTGCTCCCAAGCAGAGCAAGGCAGCCAGTCACTCCAACACACCCTTACAACAGGTGCCCAAGCACAGGCCAGAAACTCCCCAGGACAAGAGTTCTACCAAATTCTAGGTCCCCCCCAACAACACACAACCCTGGGCAAGGAGTGCAGGGAAGCCTGTGCCTCCACAACAGGCCTCGCTGGGCATCCTGCAGGACAGAACACCACTGCTGCATGCATGCCTCTCCAAACTTTTTCTGCTTCCCAGGAAAGTCAGCCCATCCAGGTTCAAGTCAAAGTCCAGCACCCAACCTTTCTCAAGGAACAGAAGGACAACTTCATACTGCAGTACAAGGAAGTATTTTGGCACACTGGGAATTCCATCACAAATTTGGGATGATGTCTCAGCAGCCTTCACCTCTCCTGGTCACAGAAAGCTGATCCCAGCTGTAGGTTCTTGCTGTGAATAAGTCCCTATGGGTCCCTGGCAATGCCAGAGCCCACAGCCACCTTTCCCCTCCCTTATCTTCAGAGCCAAGGTACACTCATAAGGAAACAATTACTTGGAGCAGACAAAACCAGGTGCTCCTTCAGTGCCACGGACAACAAGACTTCAGAACTGGTAAGAACAATTCCCAGGCCTGGTTTTACAGTAACACGTATCCAAGCTTCTGCTTCTGCCCCTGCATACCTCCTCCCCCGAGGCTTTAAGTTCAGAGTGCTACCACACTGCTCAGTGAATTAATCCACTCAGATACCGCTTGACAGACATAGCTGCACCTCAAACAGCTAGGAACAGCACAGATCCTTACACCAGGCAAGTGCTCCCGCGTAAGCACAGCCTATGACCACCTCTGTACCTTTTGTCTCTTCAGTACCTGTCAACAGCAATTTTGTTTGCTGCTGCTTTGCTAAATGCAAGAGGCTCTGATGTACAGTTACAGCCAAGAACCAGATGCACAAGTCAGCAAATACGAATTTATGCTCTCCCAGCAGCTGTGGCGCAGGCTCCCTGCAATGCATCTACCACCTATTAGAGGTGAACAGGGTCAGCGTTCCCCAGGACACCGGCAGAGACATTCCCAAAGCCCGCAGCCTGCCAGGAGCCAGGCTATTTATACCCAGAGAACAATGCTCCTTCCAAGGAGACATCTCTACAACCTGACAGTGCTGGCGTAGAGAGGGTCACTTTGCCATCCAAAGAGGGTAGCTGCAATGAAGCAGCCTAACACAGAACAGACAGCACACAAGCAACTGCTTCATAAAATCAGTTCTTCACTTCTTCCCATACTGTGCTATTTCCTTCCTCTTCTCCCACCTGGCAAACAACACAGCAGCTGGGAAATGGGGAGAAGAAAGGGAATAGCTTGGGAGACCAATGATGTCACCCCACAGCACCTCACTCTGCACTGTCCCCTGGTGCCAAGGGGAGGTATAGTCAATGGGACCTCAGAAATTTGTTTGCCTTGTAGCACTAAAGAATTTCCAGCTGCCCAGCAAGCACTCAAGCTCTCTTCACTAAAGCATGGCTGAAATAAAACAAGCAAGGCAACAAATGTGCTGGGCCAGGCAGGGTACTGGGAGAGGTTTCCTGGGGGCAGGCTGGGCAATCAGCAGGGCTGTTCCTGCAGTCCCAGCCCTGCAGAGGCAGTGACTCATTCCAGCCTTTGCACCAGGACTTCTGCTAAAGCAGAGATGGGATGAGAGAGCTGTCAGCAGACCAGAGAAGAGGCTCATCCTAGTCCACAGTAGCAGCAATTTAACTTTCTTTGAACTTACAAGAGTCAAGAATTTTTACCCAGAGGAATCCAACCTCCTCAGGCAGCAGCCTCCCACAACAGCCATCAAAGCTGTAACAGGACCATCTCCAAAAGCACCTGGTGACCCCACCTCTCCTCATCCCTCTGCCCAAGGAGATCAAAATCAGATGCAGCAACACTCAGTCAGTAAAACGAGACAAACTATTCAGAGACCAGGTGATGACTATTTTCTGAGCCTCGTTTGAAGGATCAGAGACAGGGCTACTTGTCAGCACACAGAGAGGACACCCAGGGAACTGGCACCACGACAGAAACCAGACTTGGCCCTAACTCTCTGGACTGCTTATTGCTCAGCTTTTCATAGCTTCCTGAAGAAAGATCACACTGAAAAGTGCCAAATGCGATGACTGCAATGAAGAAAATGCAGCCTCAACACATTTCCCCAGAGCTCAAAAGGCCTGAACTCAGCACAAGCACAGCCAATTCTCTCCAGCTCAAAGGCGGCACAAGGGAGCTGACAGCACCGCGCATGATTCAACGCGGGCCCCATTCTCCACATTCCTGATGGCAGGACCGTGCCACGAGCCCCGTGTAAACACGGTGACGTCACCCGTTCCAGCGCAGGCTGGCACCGAGCCGGGAGGGCAGGAGGGAGGCCCATCTGCAGGGACCGGGAGGCAGAGGAAAGCGCTGTGCTCCCCAACGTGCTCCACAGCACCGGGCGGGCGGATGAACGTGGTTTGCTGGCAGCGGTTTGGCGCACCACAGAACTCTCCCTCCCAGTGCGGATTCCACACTCTGTTTATTCACTTCGTTGTGAATTAGCTCACACAGCCCCCTCCCCCCCCAGAAGCCCAAATAACGCAGATGACTGCCCCCATTACCTATGAGGTCAGGGCAGTGTCCCTCCCTCCCTTCGGGAGTCCTGGAGAGCTTGGTCCAACCCAGGGCACTTGCACGGCAATTCTTCCTCCGAGGGATCTCCCACCCACCCAGTGTGACTCCACCAATCTCAGATCAAGAGAAGAGCAGGCTCTGGGAGACCCCCAATCTTTGGGCAGCAAGACCCCTGCGTGCACACAAACACCCCCCCAGACGCTCAGTGTTGGTGCCCCACAGTCCCACTGCAGATGCTTCAGTGCCCACTGCCGAGGGAATCAGCTCAGCACTGACCCTGCCTGCCCCTTGCACCCACCCCCCACCGGGGGCTCTGACAGGGTCCCTCCAAAACAGGGGCCACAAGCGCACACTCGTGTCTCCTCGGCCACCAGCTCTCTCCCGGTCAGCACAAGCCACACCGAGCGGTGGGGAAGAGCGGTCGTCCCATCTGCTGCCAAGCCTCTGCGAGGCCCCTTCACGGCTCGTAACCCTACCAGACCAACTCCTCCTCCTCTCAGCAGGAGGAACCACACAGCAAGAAAAAGGCCCGCGGCGTGAGCCGGTCAAGGCGGCTGGTGGCTGAGGAAGTCTCCCGGAGACGGCCACCCGGCAGGGCCTTCACACCGGCCCATGCCAGTGACTCCGCCCCTCGAGGGACTGGGGACTGGTGCCCGGGGCCCGGCTGCGGGCCAGGGCGCGGCGGGCTTCGGGAGCGCAGAGGGGGCGGGACGGGCAGGCCAGACCCAGGGGCATTCAGTCTGCGGAAAGACCAAAGCTGGCGGTAGCGGCGGGAGGGAGGAGCGGGACGCGCCTGCGGTGCCTGCCGACAGCGCCGGGAGGCGGCGGGCGGGGCCAGGCCCCGGGCCGGCGGCCCCGCGCACCTGTTGCTCAGCCGTGGGGCGGGAGACCGGGCGGGGCGGGGAACAGGGGCGGGAGGCGCGACGGGCGGCGCCGGGGAGGTTTCGGCCCCGGAGCTCCCGCCGTGAGTCAGCGGTCGCGGCCCCACGCAACACCCGCCGACCCGCGGCGGCAGCCCCGACCGCCATCCCGGGCCCGCCGAGCCCGCCCCGCCCCGGCCCGCCCCCGGGGACCGGCCCGCCGCTCCGCCCCGCACGGTGCTAGGGCCGCGCCCGCCACCGGAGCCGCGCCTGCTGTAGAAAGCGGCACCGTTGACGTCGCCACTCACCCCCTCACGGAGCCGCCGGTGCCGGGCCGGGCGGGGGAGGCCGCGCTGGGAGGGACCGGGACGCCGCGAGCCGCCGCCGCCGCCGCTCACGGACGCGTCACGTGATGTTTGGGTCACGTGGCTCCATTCATGAAGCGCCCGGCGCAACCGCCCCGGGCCTTAAGGGGGCCGCGCTCGCCGGGCGGGGGCGGTGCCGGCGCCGGGCGCGTCCCCAGCACGCACCGGCCCGCCGCGGGCGTGAGACTTCGCCCGTCCGCGAACACAAACGTCACCCGAGACCGCTGGGGGCTCCCTGGCCTCAGCCGGTACCGCCTACCCTCACCGGCGCTGGGCAGGTCCCAGCCCGGGGCTCGCCCGGGCTCCGGTGGATCGGTAGTGGGTCAGAAGGACGTCTCGCGACACCGCTGACCCAGCGGCTGTCGGGGCAGCGGCGTTTCCTCAAGTTTCCACGCGTGTTAGCAGTGGCCAACAAGGACGGGGAGTAAGGCGGCTGCTCCCCGCGGAGGGGCTCCCCTGTCCCACGGCCTGCGTTTTAACGTGGTTCTAGCACAAGCAGAGCGCGGCTGCTCCCGCTGCCAGCTCCAGGCAGCCTCTCGCCCAGGAGGCCCCAGGCTCCCTCCCAGCTGCCGCTCTTTGCTGCATCCACAATTTAGAACTGCTGAGACTGCACGGAGGAGCAATGAGGTCTCCACCGAAAATGCTGACTTAAAGATGGGGTCAGCAGCAGCCCTCCTAGGCACGGGTGACACTGCTGAACCAAGCCCTGGCTGAGACACGTTAGGGCTGGGACTGGCTCTTCGGCTGTGAAATGCCACTCTGCCAGGTCATGCCTGGCTTACTCCAAGTGTTTCCACCTGTTCTGCTGTAACAGTGGGTCCAGGACAGGAATACTGGTGCCTTCAGGCTGAAACAGAGTGCTCAGGGAAAGTGGTGGTGTTACCATCCCTGGAGGTGTTAAAAAAAACATTATAGACATGGTGCTCCAGGACATGGTTTAGCAAGCATGGTGGTGTTGGGTTGACAGTTGGAACTTGATCTTAAAGGTCTTTTCCAACCATGATTCTATTCTGTAATTTTAATGCATTTTACTACAAGCAAAACAGGCCTGAGAAGGAGAGAAGCAGAAGGTGCAGCAATGAAACTGGGTACACAGGAGCTCAGGCAGCATCATGCAGAAAGCACTCTCCTAAGGAGGAAGTAGAGTGTACCCTGGGCATTCAGCAGCAGCTCTGCTGTGCACACACAGGACATGAGCTTGAGTCCATTAGGGTTCTTTGGTAGGCCTCAATAAGCTGGGTTTTCATCTACTGTGGCAGTCAGCTCAATTGCAGAACCTAGGAAGTTCAGCTACAGCTCTGCTTCTCTGGGAGTATGCTGGGGCAGTTCAAAACTCTCTGCAGAGGGGATTAGACTCACTCCCTTGCATCAGTCAGTACTTAAGCCACCTGACTTCCAGACTGGCCTTTCTGTATGGACTATTCACAGCTTCTGCGTGGGGAAACTGAGGAACACACATCTGTTCATCTCCCATGGAAGTTTGTATGCAGCGGCAGAACCACTAGAAAGCCTAAAGGGTCAGGATACAGAGATGGATTAACACTCCTTCATGTCAGATTTCAGCCAGGTGGCTTTTCTCCTGCCTTTCTCTTCGAATTTCTGAAAACTGATAGCACAGGGTCCCAGACTAACTTTTACGCTGTTGCTCAGAGGCCATGAGTGACAAGGAGAAACAGGCCAATATGCTTCCCAGTCCCACACCCAGACAAACCAGCCTCACAGACAGGTTTGCAGCACACTTCAAGCACATTTACCACAGGTACCAAGGACCAATAACCCCTGCCAGAAGCAAGACATTATCCAGTCCAAACAGCTAGGATTAGCCACAACTCTGTCAGTGCAGCAGTTTATTTTACAAAGTGAAGCACACTCCTAAGGAGTAACATTCTACCATACTTATAGGGTCATACCCTGCTACCAGCTGAAAGCCCAGCACTCAAAATGCTTTAACATTGCTAGCACCTTTGTCAGCCTCTGCATTAATAGTAAAATACTCTTCCTGCATCACCTGCATGTCCAGGATTCCTCAGGAGGCTGTAAGCCCAACTTACAAATCCTTTTACCAGCAATCTCCCAGTACAACCCAAGGTAGAATAGTGTGAGTTATCCACCAAATCTGTTCCATCTCCTCCAGCCAGTTGCTCCCACGACAGCCCCGTTAAAGTGGTAGGGACAGGTTGCATTCTTTGTGCAGCTCTCTGGCTTGGGACATGCCTTACTTGGGCTCTGGGAGGAAAGTAGCGAGGCAAGGAAGCCACGCAGGAACATTGCCTATAAAGAAATCACAGAAAGCAGCAGTCTTCTCTTTGCTGCTGTTCTGGGGTTAGAAGGAAAGTCAGAAAGGAAAGGTTAACCATCCTTCTAGGTGGGTTGTAATCAGAACATTAGTACCTTCAACCCTCATTTGTCCCTTTCCCCAATGGGCCCAGGGAAGAGGGGTGTGGAAGCAGATTCTGCTCATGGAGAGCATGAAGAGCGGGTGGAACTTAGAGAACAGTCACTGCACCCCCAGCTGGTCCAACCACGTAAGCCAGGCTAGCAGCAAAAAATGGGACAGCAAGATCAGTCCAGGATTCCCCAAACCAGACAAAGCAGAGAGGCAGCCACCAAAGAGAAATGGAATGTGGTCCAGAGATTCACACCATCTGTCTCCCAGTCAAGGCAGATGAAAGATGGGGCAGAGGCACTTTGATCCCTTCTGAGAGGCTTTAGGCCCAGTCTCTCATGGAATGTGCAGCACTGCATTTGTACTGCAGTACCTGCTCTAGCCAGCAATGACAAAGACCCAAGCTCTGACAGCAGATGCAAGATGAGGCAAGAGAGATCTAAGTCTGGTTTCAACCTTTGAAGCTAAAAGGCATTCTGAAAACTCTTTGTAAAATCCTATTAGAAACCATTTCTGCATTGGACATCACAAACACTGCCTGAGTCCTAGAAGTAACCAAGGCTTCTGTACAAACAGTGCCCTTGAGTAAGCTCTGATGATGGCATTAGTCCTGCCCAAGAGAGAACAGCAATGCCAGGGACAGTTTGCACCAAGCCTACTACAGGTTAAAGACCCTTTTCTACAGCATTGCACTGTCCCATAGCTGCTGCAAGCTAGGAGCCAGGCATGGGGAACACCAACATTCAAAGTGAGTGTTTTTCCTTAGACAGAATGGAAAGGGCACAGAAGAGGCTGGTGTTCACCAGAAGCAGGCTACAGCAGTCTGGTCAGTTCTTCTTGCTGCTTGGGCTCTTATTGGTGAACAGGCTGACTTTGCTGGACAGAGAAGGAGACTCCATCTTCACTTTATCCAACAAAGTCTTCTTGATGGCTGCTGGGGAGATCTTCTCTTGGTCTGCCACATGCTGCAGCTCCCTGCAATGGGGTGGTGGAAGAGAAAGACATAGCAGAAGAGACAAGGAGTGAGAAGACAAGTTTTGCAGGTTCTTTAGGACTTTCTAGGTGCCCACCTTGTCCGGATGCAGGAAGCCTCCACAGCATTGATTAGGAGTGAGCGAAAACCACCACTCTCCAGGAAGTGCAGGGCATGGATGGTGGCTCCTCCAGGTGAGCAGACATTGTCCTTCAGCTGACCAGGATGCTGCTCAGACTCTAACAGCATTTTGGCAGCACCCTGTAGCAAGGAAGAGAAAATGGGCTGCCAGAATTCTGACTGAGGAACCAACTGTCAAACACCCCTGTACTCCACTGCACAAAGCAGCACCTGAGACTCAACAGTGGGGTCCTACCCCAGAGCAATTGGCAGGCTGCCAAAACACTTTCCAGATCTGAAAAAGCCTGCAGAGAAATCGTGGCTTCCCAGGCCCCATCTACCACACCACCATCAGCACCAGCAGATTGCTGCAGACACTTCCTATATCCCCTCACCAGGAACCTGTGTGCAGTCAAACCGAACGTTCTTTGAAGTAGATTTCAGTAAGAGGATTGAGATAATTTCAAACTGTGATGTGCAGAAGGAACAGATTCAAACTTGTTCTGGAGGAGGAAATACTGACCAGCAAAGCCTGTGCTCCAAGTCGAACTGCCAGCCGTCGGGGAAGTCCCATTTTCACTCCCCCATCTGCCAGAGCATCCAGTGCAGTGAATGCCTGAGACCAAACAAAAGGAGGTATGACTGAAATTCTCTACGAGGAGAGAATCCAGGGCTCCAGGATCACACCATGACACCTACCTCTTATGGACCTTTCAAAAGCCTCCCCTTTCACTACATGGGTGCCATGACAGCCTTCCCTCCCACTAGTTCCAGCCCAGAAGTGAAGAAAATGGGAGAAATGCAGCTTATGGGTCATACAAACTATAAACCCATGTTCTGCAACATGGACATGTGGACATGGCTATGGACTTCAGACTTATCCACTGGCAACAAACTTAAGTTGTTGACCCAAACTGGTTATAAACTGCATACCTGGATTACAGGTAGTATCACATGTGAACCATGAGGAAAACAATAAATGACAAACTGAAGTTGCACAGACTGTCACCACATGCAAAGCCTACTGCTCTCCCCAGGAGTGCCACAAGTTGAGGAAGCAGCACATACATACGCAGGGCCACTGCCACTGAGCCCCGTTACAGCATCTATCAGGTCCTCTTCCACCTCAGTGCAGAAGCCTACACTGGCCATCAGTTGTTCCAATAGCTTCCCATCCTCCACATCCGCGTGAGTCCCAGTGGCATAGACAGTGGCACCTTCTCGGACAATCACAGGGGTGTTGGTCATGCACCTGATCACTTTTGGTGTGGGGCAGAAGGTAGACAGTTTCTTAGGGCAGAAAATTATTTGAGATAGAAGAAACAAAGAAAGAAAGAAAGAAGGAAGATACCAAAATGAATTTTAGTGCATATTTCACATATCAAATAGGCTGTCTAGGAAGGGATTCCCGGGAGGAAGGACAATGTGAACAGAGAGAAAAGAGAGACTCTATTCCAGACTCCCTGCTCTGAGACAAAGGGCCCAAAATTTAAATGTCAGGTCTTTAGCAGTACCGGCAAACAGGCAGAGCTGCTGTTAAGAACAAGACCCTTAGGGCTAATTCACGCATGGCCTCATGAGTCTCCAAATCACTTAGCACAAAGACTGCAGAAATTCTGGGGCAATCACCCACCTCTTTTGAGAGAAAAAAAAAAATCTGACAGCTCCTCAGGTAACAGAAGAGCTGGCATAAGGACTTACAGCTTTTGACAACGAGAACAGTTAAGGTGACCCAAAGCAACCATTAGGCCACGGCAGGAATTTAGTCCCGGGGATGTGATATCTCGCACCAAGTCCTGGGGGACCAGAGGAACGCTACCAGCCCCAGGCCAGCTCCAGGACGGCCCTGTCCTGTGTCAGAATCGCCCCAGACACCGAGGGGCCGCTATGGGAGGAGGACCCAGCGAGGCTCCGGGCCCCACCCCGGCGCCTAGCCCCTGGCCATCTCACCTTCTCGATGGAGCTGATGGTAACGCCAGCTGCGCAGGACACCACGATGTGGCGCGGCTCGATGTCGGGGCCCACCTCCTCCAGAATAAAGGGGATGATGGGGGGCTTCACGGCCAGGAAGAGGACATCGCTGCTCTTCACCGTGTCCTTGTTGCTCACCGTGAAGTTCACGCCCATTTTCTGCACCGGGTGGGGAGAAACGGAACCGCTGTCACCTGGGGCAACCCGATAGGGACAACGCTGCGCCCCTCCACCTGCCTTCGACCATTCACTCACCCGCAGGCCACTCACGGTGGGCAGGTCGGTGTCCGGGGAGCTCGCCGTGATCTTGTGCGCGGCCAGGATCCCTGCAAACGGCAGCGCGCATCAGCCCGGCCGGTCAGCTCGGTCCGGCTCGGAACCACTAGCTTACCCCCACGCACCGTGCCCCGTGCCCACCTGCCGCCGTGAAACCCCTAGCCAGGGCAAAGGCGAGCTGCCCGGCGCCGATGAATCCCACGCTCATGGTTCGGCTCGGTTCGGTACCACCCAGAGCACACCTGCACCCGCGCCACCGTCCACGTGGCCGCGCGCGGCGCAGGGAGGCGGTGACGCGTGGCAGCAGGGCGGGGTGTTGCCGAGCAGCAAATCAGCGAGCTGCAGGGCGGGGCCACACCAGGCCTCCGCCACTCAGGAACCAGCTATTGGAGCAACCGGTGTTGGGTGTTGCATCATTCACCGGCTACGGAGGCCGCCGGGAGTCAGCTGCTGCGTCGTGCCGCCAGGCGGCGCTGTCCTACCACCGTAAGCAGAGTCTCGGCGACGCGCGCTCTTCTGGAAACTTCGGGCTCCGCCGCGTGCCCCGCGGGGTGGCTGCCGCCGTCGCCGTGAGGACTGCGGGACCCCGGACGGAAGAGGCCGGGCAGGCACCCTCGGGGGTATCCCGTTAGCAGTGTCCCCTCCTTCGATCTGGCGCCAGCACCGACACAGCCCCGGGGCTACCGTTCCCGCAGGTCTGAGCGGGCCGGGGCCGTTCCCAGCTGCTGTCCCGGGACATTCCTGGGATGCTCCTGCCCTTGCCGGACTCCGCGGGGCCGAGAGCGGCCCATACCGGAACGCCTCGGGAGCGGCAGCTGCGAGAATAAGTTCTCGGTCCTCCCTGCGCGGGCTCCCTGCTTCCCTGCTATTCCCGGCAGCCTGCCTTCTCTTTCTGGTCCGCAGGCAGGGGCCTGGGCGGCGCCTGGGAGCGGGTTCCGTCTCCCCGGGAAGGACCCCGCAGCCTTGTCCGCGCAGGTCCTGGCTCCGATGGAGGATGCTCGAGCGGGCGCTGATCCCGGCGCGGGCGCATCTCATCCTGGCCTCAGCGAAGGGATTTTCCTACTCTCCAGTCGGGCTGGAAACTTAGTAACCCAGTAACAGTGTGACAGACTGTCATCCTAACTCACGGACAGCCGCACCAGCAGGCAGCGCCGCTGCCCTGGGGCTGAATGTCCTGCGGTGATGGAGATTGGTCCCACTGGTGGCGCCAGCACTGATGCCCCATCGCATGGCTTCAGCAATGGGCTGTAGGGAGACCCAGACGCTTTGAAATATGTCTCTATAAAAACCAGGCACCAGGCAGTGCTCTTTTTTTCCCCCTAAATGTAACCTTAGCACATGGGTTTCTCTCTTCCCTCCCTCTCCCCCCCCCCCCCCCCCCCCCCCCGGCTTTTTCCTTTCTCCTTTATTGACACTAATAAATCTCAGTGTATCTTCTGTGGGTGAATGTTCTAAACCTTGTCTTTTGAGGATACTGAATCCCAGCTTTCAGTAAGAGGAGGAAAAAGGGAAACCCAACCCAAGCCCATTACATTGGTATTATACACTCTAACGATTTTATATGTATGTGTGTGCGTGTGTTTATTTATATATATAGATATTATATAAAATATATAGATATGTTTCAGTTTGGAATTCTCTAGGAGCTGTCTAGTTTGGCTGCAAACACAAATCCATCACTCTTAAATCGGCACATGCATTAAAGCTGGGCATGATTGGTGCCTTAGAAGCCTGTTTTACGGCAATCTATTTGATTGTGATTTGTTAATTGGGAAAGAGGAGCTCTGGAAAGAAATAGGTTTTTAATTAACTGAATCCTGACAAAGTTGGTCGTTAAAAGCATATTAAGCAGATATTGGATGTTCTCTGTCCTAGATTGGGTAATCTCATAGTTTCCAATGGTTAGTGAGTGTTTAACCACTGAGGCATGAGGTTTTGATTTTTTTTTTCTCCTAAAAGAGTCAATTGTTGTCCACACAATCTTTTTTTTTTTTTTTTTTGCCATTTTGACCATGCTAACATTTTTTTGCTCTGTCTTTGGCTGGCAGATGAGAAAGCTAAATCTGAACACACTGTTCTTGGCAATGACTTGTCTTTCCACTCGTCCAGTCAGTGGTATCATGATTTCCATGTTAAATTCTATTTCCTCCTTATTGTGGAGTCACTGAACGTTACCCCCCCCCCCCATTGTTTCCCAGTTACCTGTTTCTCTTGGGCCTTTCTTTATGTCCCTGGCACTGTATAAGTCACATCAACTTGTGTCATTAGCAGATTTTATAACGTTCCTGCTTGTTGCTCCTACTAGGTGCAAAGTCTTCCCAGCAAAAAGCATGGCTGAGAAAAACGTTAACCAGCTGAGGGGCTTTCCAACAGACTATACTGCTCGAAAGACTCCCAGCATCATTTCTGGAGACAAGCAGCCCCTACCTGCAAGCACCTGCCCCAACATCCCTCTCTCTGGCCTCCACCAGGTCCTGTGGAGCCCCTCCAGAGTTGATAGGAAGGTGCCTTCATAAAGAAATGTTCCTGGTTTTGCAGGTCTCAGTTTTGTAACAGAAGCCATTATGGCTCACAATCACCTTCTTGATTTTTGGTGCTCTGTGGTAACTTTCAAGTGTGAGCAGTCCAGGCTCACCGGTTTTAAAAGAATACATTAAAAATGCTCAGGGTTCTGTTTGTGTGCAGGGGCTCTTTGCACCCTACCTCCTTCAACTCAAATGGATTTCTTTTCCCAAGTTAGCATTTCTTCATTTGTTTGAGTGGTAAGAAATAAAGCTCTCAAGCACCCTGGCTGATATCTATAGCAGATAGTCTTTGGTCTTGCTCTTGAACAAGTTGCCAGCCTCTTGTTGGACCATTATCTTCCAGACTTCCTGTCCTTAATGGGGACTGGTGAAAGAGAAGAACCTCTTGGAAGGCTGCTCAGCACATTCCCTTTATGCTGGACTCTGATTCTTGACCTGTTTTATAGGCTAATAATTCCCCCTGCTAAAGTGCTTACTCAGTAGCAGAATTATACATCACAATTTGTCCCAACTATTTTTCCTTTGATTTTCAACCCCCATACAAAGCACCAATGAACAGAAAGTTTCCTTCCTTTTTCCTGAGTGACTCTTCTACAAAGAATGTCAGTCTGAGGTCTCGGCTGCCTTTTGTATATACTTCTTTTGGGGCTGTGTTCTGGCCTCACATGTCAAAATAAATTGAGCTATGTTTTCTGGCAGAAAGCAGAAGGGCTATATCTGGTGAAATAAAAGCTGCGTGGAGAGCAAGATGAAGGCACACAAATCTCTGGAGATGTAGTCAGTCTGCCATTCAGCTTTATTTTAATTTGGTTAATAAATAAATCTTGCTTCTGACAGTCAGCTACTTCAGATTGTAATCAAACCTATCTAGCCTGCATGCTTCTGCACACATACTCAGACTGCTTTGGTTTCTCACTGGATCAGAAATTAAGAACATTTCTTCCCATTAAGCTTGAAATCTGAGCTATGCAGTGTGGGACTTCAAAGTGGGTGTTTTGTCAGGGATGGGTCGGAGAAATGCAGCTTGTTGGTGACGCAAAGTGCTCGGGAATCCCAGTGCCTGATCCGGGCTGAGGCAGCGCTCCCAATCTGTTACCATGGTAGGCAAGCTTTGTCATGTCCCATCCTGTCTGTGGCCCCCCGCCCTCGTTTAGTCTTTTATGCAGCATTGAGAGATCAATTCAATTCTGCATCACCTTCCCCCCTCCTCCCAGAACTGATCTTTAAGCTTCCAGAAAAAAAAATTAAAATAAATCCTGACATCAGTAAAAAACTCCAGCAGCACATGAGCTGACACAAAGCATGTGCCAAGGTACCTCCTGATCACGTTTGAGCGAGGATGTCAAGGTACACCCAGTGATTTAGCAGTTTATCCTTGTTCTACACTGTATTTCTTGGCAGGAGAGCCCAAATTTCACAGATTTTCATTTCTATATGACTTGGTGTTTGCTAAATAGGAATATCCCATGCTGCCCCCCACGGCGCCTGCTTGAGGGTATTCTTTTTCTGTGCTAAACAGTGAAGGAGAGGGAGGGAAAGGGCTGGTAATCTTCAAAATACTATTGCAGCTATGATGTTCTTCTCAGAAACATTCTGACTGGAATTTCCCACACTTGCAAGCATTTCTTGTCTCACCACACAGCCCAGACTAGCCCAAACTAACCCAAACTCTGAAGGATTGTTTTTCATCTCCAGCACTGGTGTTCCTGGATGCAACTTTTAACTTTCCCACTTCCTGGGTAGTCACTTGATTACAGTTAAACTTTGGTAACAATTTCAAAATCCTTGGTGTCTTTCCTAATATTTGGCTCAGTAATTCAGTAGCCAGCAGACCCACTCTTGCAGCAGCCAGCATTTCTCATGCCTGGAGATGAAAGGCCATTCTGCATACTTTGGGCGGCATCGTGTCTTTGCTCTGGCACCAGGCAGCTGAGGGAGATGTGGAACGATGGGGGAGGTGAGCTTTGCCCAGCATTAGCTGCAGCCCACCTGCTAGAAGTCCTTAATTTGCTACTCCAGTCAGCCTTGACCTCGAGGTTTGGTTGATGGTTCTTGCGCACATGCCTGATGAGCACCTCCCTTCCTCACATCCTGTCTCCTGCTGCATCCCAGCTGCCGTTGCTGCCGGCGCCGGGACAGCTTTGCAGCAGTGGCGCCGCGTTTCAGATGTGTGAGACAAAGCGGATGCGCTGGGAGTAGGCCAGGTCCACAATGTAGAGCAGCAGGTTCACATAGGTGAAGATGGCAATCACCAGCTGGCTGTCCCAGGGGCACTTGCCCTTGGCACAGGGGCCGGGGCGCCGCGGGGACCCATACTTGCTGTCAAAGCAGAACACCGGCCAGATGACCGCCGCGCTCACGTACAGCAGCACTGCCCCAAAGGTGTAGATGACCACCGAGCGCTCGAAGGGGAACCATGGCAGGGCAGTCTTACCTGTGACGCTGAAGGCCACTACCACCACTGTAGCCACAAAGCAAAAGCTGTAGACAGCCACGCACCACTGCGTGGCCACGTACTTGCTGTACTGGCTGTCGTTCACCAGTGCCCCAAAGATGATGCAGGCCACAAAGGCCTGCACGATTTTCAAGAGCCCTGAGACAGTGGCCATGTAACTGGTGACTTGCCCTGGTTTGGCCCTGGTTAAGAAGACCTCAGCGGCGTAAGCGATGAACAGGAGGCCAGCGAAGACGCTGGCTGCGATGCGGAAGTCTCTCACCTCACAGCTGATGGGGTAGCAGTCGAGCTGGACGAAGTAGAGAGGGTAGATCACTGCAGCTGTGACAGACATGAGTGTGGCGAGCATGGCAAATGCAGCTGTGAAGTTTCCCCAGGAAATGCTCAGGCAGCTGTGCAGATGCGTGAACTCGCAGGTGATGATGAAGACAGTGATGGCGAAACAGAAGGTCCAGACAAACATGCAGAAAGTGCCATATGCTGCACTGAACCCTCCCTGGTGGGCTACCAGGCTGAATGTGGTGCAGCCAAACGTTATCTGCAGCAAACGAGCTATTCCCACGGGGGACGTCACAGCAGCAGTGTTCAGATACGGCCCTCCCGTGCTCTCCATCATCTTTCCAGTCCAGCAAACAATGCACTTAAAGCCCCTCCACAATGTTCTTGCAGGCTCTTGCTCTTTTGTCCTGAGTCACACCTGGTCCTGGATCAGTAGAGCAGCAGCTCGAATCCCCACCTGGTCCGTGCCAGTATCCGTAGGTGCTGTGTGTGACGCTGACTTTGCGCTTCTGCAGCCTTTCGGCGCAGACTTGCTGGCTGCAGGGAAGCTGCTGCCTGGCTCTGCCCACTGGCTGCGATCTCAGGGTGCCGCGATCAGCTCGCTCTCCTTCCTCAGGTCCGAAACCTGCCCTGTGTGTCCTTTCACCGTCTCCTTCCCCACATGATGGCTGCAGGGATCGCCTTCTCCCCGGAGGCTGACATTTACTCCAATTTAGCTCTGCAGCTGTAGCTCTCTCTGCGCTGTGTGCGGGAACCTAGGGGTATAAATAGGGGCTATATTAATAGTTCTGGAATGAGTCCTGCCCCCCTCAACTGCCGGTGTTATTTAACACTGAGGCTGTGAGCCCCACCAGAGGCTCTTGATTGTCTCTCTGCTGTCTCTCTAGAAGCATTGTAGGGTCACCGAGCACTGCAGTTCTGCAGCAGCCCCCCCACGCTGTGGGGGCTGTCGGTGGAAGCAGGCTGTGATCCAGCCACACTGCAGAAACAAGAGCTCAGACCTGCAGACCTAAGGCCCCTGGGCAGGGGCACAAACCCAAAGGCATCACAAGCCCTGTAAAAGGATTTAGGCCAGAGGCTATGATAAAAGCTGACTCACTTTGCTCCATTTAATCTGGAGCAGTAATATATTTACCTGCTGTGAAAGGCCCTGCTGTGCTTTTGAGTGTTACTGAGAGCATGTGGCTGTGGGGATTTTGAGCACCAGTCCTCCCTGTCTGCTTAAACTCTTCCCTGTCTCTGTTTTACTTATATGTGAACCAGTTATTCTTGTACCTCCGAATACCAAAACCAAACACAATTGTGGAAAAAAAAATTACTTTGATACTCTTAGTTCTGTTTTGGAACACAGATTTCAATCTACAGCATCAAACCCTCCCTCCTGTTGGATCAAAGCTTTCTCAGGTAACTGGTTTTGATACACATTTCCCCAGACTTGGTCTCCACCCAAAAGTCTCTTAAATCAACTCTAAAAACTCCAAAGGCATTTTCTGATGTAGTTTCATAATGGGAAAAATTAAAAACACAATGTAGTAGAAAAATTCTTCACTTACCTCATGGCAGTATTGCTGACTCTTCACCCACAGACCAGCTCTTGCTCTGCTGGTCCCAGTATGAAAGCAGGACCATCCTGGGAGCTCCACAGGTGCACAGAGTGAGCATGACCGAGGGCAAGCCCAGCTCAAAGCCTTAAAACCCTTCTGAATGGTTCAAGGTAGTCATCAACTGTGCTGATAAAGTCTGTAACTTCCTAACTGGGAATTATAGTCAGCCCTGGTGCTTGGTATCAGTAATAATTGCCCAGTATAATTGTTTCTTATTCATATGCTCACATAATGATGTGACACTCACCAAGGAACTGCAATGCACAGGGCTAGATACTGTAAGGAGCTGAGAAAGGTGAATATCTGCCCCAACTTGTGATCTCAGCCTGAAGTTCTGGGGCAGCCTGGGTTTGTCCAGGTAAAGGACACGGCTACTTCCTCTCCCACAACCCTTCCTTGTGCTGTGACTGGGGACTCAAACGGGCTGGTTCAGGGAGCGCAGTCAGCTGGAAGCCCACCAACCCCCCTGGAAGAACCCCCATTCTCAGCCATTTGCTGCCTGCGAGATCTGCTGGCAACAATAGTGCTGGCAGGCAGGACCACCACCTGAGATGTGTGACTGCAGCAGCTCACACTGCCAGGAAACGCTCCTTCAAGTGAGTCTCCGCTGGGATAAAATGGGCTTTGGAGGAGATGCAGCGCATTCAGTTTTTGGCGGCTTGTTCATACCCCTCCCCCCCTCGCTCCTACCCATCTTCCCTACACAACTGCTCTGTGAGCTGGGTCAGGATTTAACTCAGAAAGCTTGCACCGGGCAGGGATTATTTTTAACCTGGAGTCATCGCTGGTCTGATTTAGACTGCAGATGTGCATGGGTGTATCCACACAGCAGTGGCATCGACAGACGGAGCAGCCAGGACCAGAGGGCTGGACGGGAACTGTTTAAGCTAATATTGCTGTCTCAAGTCAGTTGTGCTCCAGCTGTGGCTTAAGGCAAGAGACAAATGGAGACAGACAGGTTATAGCAGGATTGCTTATGGTGAAAAGCAGTGGCTGCAGCACTTCAGCAGCTCACAGTCAGCATTTCGTAGGCCATGGATAGTTTTGTGAAACGATTTGCTTGAGAACAGGACAAATTTTGAGGAGGTTAAGATAAAACATGCCTACCTTCAGCTGTGTCACCCTCTTGTTACCCTGCTGCCTCTTTCAGGAAAATCCCTCCGATTTTCCTTGAAAAGACCTCTGGTGCTAAATGCAGAAAACCTGCATTCCTTTGGAGTGGAAGCTGAACAATTAACATCACAATAACCAGGAAATGCAGCAAGAGAGCCAAGGATCTCCAGGTGAACTGCTCTCACCCTGAGGTCTTGCCCTTCTTGTCTGTGATGTTAATCCTTCACCTCCAGAAGTTTCCCAGACTTTAGTGGTGCTGTATCACTGCCCGCATTGTGACAGATCCTGTAGAACAGGAGGGCTGTGTTACAAGGCAAAGCTATCGCTGCTGTTGGATTCTCCCCTATCCTGCCTGGAGACACTGCTTTGCTGACCCTGTGCAGCCTCAGCACTCCATCAGTGATGCTCTGTTGCACCTAAACACAGCTGAAATCACTCTGATAATTTATCTTCTTAAGCTCTAGCAGGAGCCTCTCTAGATCTCCCACTACCTCCAACACTTCCCCATTGCAGCATTTGGCTGTGACTGTACCACACTGGCTCGTGGGGTCAGTGGGGAAAAGTAGATTCAATGCTTAGCCCATGGCAGTGTTACTGCTTATGCTGTCACTTCTGCATCACCTCCTGTCTGCACTCACAGGCAGAGAGCATGAGGACATATCAAGGCCTTGGTGCCACAGGCTGATCACCACAATCCCCTACAGCTGCCCTGCACACTGTGATGCATCAATGATGTCTGGGCTCAGAGCAGAGCAGAGCAGAGCTGGTGCTGGTTGCCAGGCTTCTGGTTCCCATCAGAAATGGTGTCTTGGGAGGTAGTGTCAGCTGAGGGCCATGGTCCCCAGAATGAACAGCTGCCAGGAGCAGAACACCAGATGGACACTGCCTTCTGCTGGGGTGTTGGGTTGGAATGTGCAGGTCTCTGGCTTCTGTGGGTCCTCAGGGCCTCCGGGTGCTGCCAGCTGTCTCATTTCCCAGCATCATACAAATGCACTGCTAAAGCACTTGAATTTTATTTTCACTTTAAAAACGTGTATGCACTAAATAACTAAAGAACTAAAACCCCACTACTTCTTGCACCCCATCAGCTCAGCTTGTTGCACTGCTCCTCTGAGACCCTGTTCTGCTGAGCAGGCTCTGCCTAAACAGTTGAAGGTTTGTTCTGAAGGGAGACCCAGAGCCACAGACATTTGCTGGTGAATGCCACAGCAGCTCTGCAATTACAAGGAATGTTGAGGAGCCCACATACCCACACATCTGACCAGTAGCTCCTAAATGGCAAGACACAGCTTCTTACAGAGCGAGACAGTACAGAAGAGACCATGGCTACCAAACCATCCAGATTTTTAGCCTGGTTTCCACATAGGCAGTGTGCTGCCAGGACAGAGTAGAAAGGGCTAGGGTGGGGCAAAAGCTTGATCAGCAGCTCCATAGCTGCAGCAGATGCTGTAGAACTGAGGAGGAAGCAGCAGCAATGCTATACCACTGCTGCTACCATCCTCTTGCAGTGTTCTCACAGTAATGATGCTGTCTCCACGTCGTTTGTCCAAGGAAAGGGGCACCTTTCCCCAGAGCAGCCCTTCTGTGCCTGTCCTCTCTTCAGCGTGGCACTTCCTCTTTGCAGCTGCCCTTATTCCAGCATGGAGCTCCAGTTGGTAAGACTGGCAGAACAGCATCATCTGTGGTCTTCATTGTTACTGTAACCAGGTTTGGTGTGAATTACTTACCGGAACTGCAGTGCTCCTCCATGAGGGCTAACAAGTGATCTGGGTAAGGCAGTCTCTCAGGCCCTGCTCATTAGCTGTGATTCCTGTAGTGCAGAGAGGCACAGGGCCACCTTATGTGCCTGATGCCCACATCTGGACCTGTAAGTTGTGCAGTGTAAATCCATATACTTTGCTATCAGACTTTGACTTCTTGGTTGCATTTTAATTCTGGCTCAATCATGTGATGCTTTTGGAGACAATTTTTCCCTCTCAGAGGGAAAGCATCTCATCCAGTCATAAGATCTGAGAGTACAAACACATGGTACCAAATTCTTCCAGTCTTGCCCCTTTTTGCCACTGGCTTCCAGAGAGCAGATGTCACTGGGGATGAACTTAGAAGTGCCAGCTTGACAAAGGCTTAGGAAAATTATATTTATTGCACAAGTACAGGAAGCATAGAGCTGGAAATGACTTCCTACAGATGCCAGTTTCCAGCTACGACTTGAAACCACATTGTATAATTTTTCTAATAAATTAGCCAAGTTCCCCTTTAAAAATATTTCCAAGACTTCTCCTTGTCACAGAGGCACACTAAGCCAAAAGAGTGATCCCTGACTCCCAGGGATTTTTCCTGTACTTGCAAGGAAAACATCCCATGTGATCGTTCTTCGCCTCTTAGAAATTAACCTTTCAATTAATGTTTTCAGGAAAAAAAAGTATTCCAAACTTCAACAGTGGTATTTCTACTTTGCTGTTTCCTAGTGGAAACACACGTCTGGATACAGCCTATGGCACTTGTCGTATCTACAAGAGCATCATCTTGTGTATAGTCTTCCTGCAAACAACTGATACACACAGCAACTTCACTTGGTGCTTCCAACTGATGAAGCAGAAGTTCTGGCTACTCTTCCAAGTATCAGCACTTTGGATGTGACTCCAGCCCTCAAAGGAATTCCATCTTCCTGAATGCTTTTCCAAATGCTGTCTGCACTGAAAGAAGCCTCTCAATTTAATGGCAAGAAAAAAATGTAACCAGAACACTTCAATACCCAAGTCTGTAACACATAAAGGGTATCAGGAATCCCTAGACTGATACAGAAAAACTCCACTGAAGAGGTTTCCTGCAGTTCCCTTTTTTATTTTTCTTTAGATACTTTTTAAACATCTATAAAACCCATCTTGCACAGCAGGACAGCTAACCTCCTGCGTGCTACTGCCCAACTGTTTGATGAAGCCCGTGAAAGATAACCAAATGGCTGCAGTTTTGTTCACTTTTGTGTTTACTCACTCAAGACAATGGATCTTACAAACAGCACTACCACTTCAACCTGACAAGACCTATCTTGAATGTGCATGGAATTTTTCTAAAATGAGGCCCCAATTTTCTGTGGCCTACACTTAGTGTAACCTGACACAAGTGCAAGCAAGTGCAACGTTGGTATTGACAACTTGTGTGGAATGGACGTGAACAATGCTGTTTGTGCAAGGCTGTCCACACCAGCTGCAGTACACTACAGATTAAAGCTTTTCTGGGGCTGCCTCTGTGCTTTCCCCTCTAAGGAACAGCCTCTCCCTAGTTCCAGTTTCAGTCACACATTCCTCATCCCTCCCTCCTTCTCCTCCCATTACCATCAAAGGGGATTCTCTATGTTCTGAGGTGGGTGTGTTTGCAAATGACTAGAAGAATAGAAATATGTTGGTGCTTGTCTTGTTCTCTGCCTTTTATGTTCCAAATGCTCCCCATTTTAAGACAGGACAGATGGTCTGATCAAACATTTCTCTCACTAGAATAGAGGCTTTGCTGCAAAACCAGATCTCCTTGCATCTTACAATGCAATGCCCTGGACCACCTGGCAAATCAGTCATGCTGAAAATGCTGTGCAAGTATGCAAACATCGGCTGCTGGGTGAAAGTCTCTGTACTTAAGACCTCACAGGACAACCTCTTCATCAGAGAAACGACGACAAAGCACGTTGCAAGGGGAAGACAGAAGTCTAATTAATACAAAAATGTCAATACCACCCTCAGCCCTCTCCCAGGCACAAGTGATCATAAGGATAACCCATCTGAATGAGCAGCATATACAACTTTACAAAGACATAGGTATGGTTCTCCGGTCAGCCCTTATAAATAGCATTTTACATATTAAAATAAATATGTCCACATTGCCAAAGTAGCAAAGAGGTTTCTTCGTTATTTAAAAAAAAATATGTTACAAAACAATATCATTTATATTTCTTGCTTAGTTAAAAAAAAAAAAAGTAATTAAAAAGTCATTTAATAAAATAATACAAAAAGTAAATTGAGTACAAGAGAGTCCATCCCTAGCACGTGTCCTGGGTTTGTACATTATGACTCATCATGAGATGCTGACCTCCAGGAAGTCATGTAATCATTCCTTCACTTCTAGTTGGACAAAAGAAATCCAGTGCTTGCCTCGTTTTGTTTTGTTTTGTTTTTCCCACCACTTGAATCGAGTCTATGATGTAAAACTCATGGCAAGAGAAGAAGTCTTAGATCTGGGGAAGGTTCTCATTGATGCTATTTATGGCTTTGCTACTCCCTGTATCAGATTGCCTTGTGTAACACAGGAAGAGGATGTGAATGGCCAAAACTGAGCCCTGGAGTTTGGAGGTAACGAGTTCCAGTCAAATAGTGTAAGCAAGAAATTGTCTTTTGTTTGTTTGTTTGTTTGTTTTCGTGACACATCCTAAGTGTGCAAGAGTGTGGGAGCACGTGGGCGTGTACAGGTTTGAGCATGCATGGGTGTGAGCGTGCGTCTGCCTGCATGAGCGTAAGGAAGAAGATTAGAAAGTGTGGGAGAAGGGCTTAGTCTCCTCCTGATCTAATCTTTCTGCCCCTCTGAAGACCCCTTCCTAGTTACCACTGCTGAGCATCCCCAGAAGTTTACTGGGCTCCAGGCCCTGTTGCTGTGCCATCTTCTGAACATCAAAACCCATGTGCATGAGGAACTGGATGACATTCATCTCCTGCCCTGTGAACTGGTCCCTGATAGTGGGGCACGAGGGGTTGCAGTGAGGCCATGGACAGCTGTCAATCAGATGAATTGGGCAGCCTTTCAGAGGGGCCTTCCCGTTTTTGTTGCTCTCGTGTAGGCTCCGATCCCAGCAGTGCAGGGCACGGGGTAGTGACGTCCCCTTCACCTGGATGTCTGTCCAGTGACTGAAAAGACAAACCATACGGATTGCATCATCAGGGGCAGGCTGTCAGCAGTGGGTAATTCCCCTACCACTTCCCTGTTGACCTTTCATAGAATCTGCAAAAGCACTCACTTGCGTGTAATGATCTCATGAGACAAACAGGCAGGAGCAAAGCTAGCACTAAAGGAGAAAAAGAAACACGAATTAGGTCTTGGAAGGACAAAGTAACTCCTGAAAAATAGAACCCTCCGGACTAGGTAAAGGGCAGAATTTTTGATGCCCTTGGCAAGAGTTTTAAACCCAGCAATGACTATTGTGATATGAAACCCCAATGGAGTGGAATGCATTCAGAAGAGGCTCCATCCTGCCTAGCAGTGTGCATTTGCAACCAGACACCTGAGTACCTGCTCTTATATGAAGCAGGTAAGGCACACTAATGGTTCCTCCTCTGGGTGGTTTATGACCAGTACTTTTCAAAACATCCCTCTGAGCTTAATGGCTGTGCAATGGAAAGGAGTCTCAGACCTCACCTTGGAGGTAGGAAAGGAAAAAACCACAACACATTCCTATTGATAACAAAGGGTGGATGATAACTGTGAAGCTAGAGATCACTTTGCACTTCTCCAGAAATGAGAAAGGAAAGATTCTCCATACAAACTGATAGTTACCAAATTTACAACACTCATTCCTGCAGAGATCTGAAAATTCTGCTAGGATGCTGGACAAGAATGTCTCTTAGCAAACACACGTGTGAGGTTTTCCCTCAGTGAAACACTTACGTCACATCCTTCAAGGTGTTTCTCAGCTCCCTACCCAGATTCTGGATGTAGAGCCACTGCCCTTCCTGAACAGGCTGGCCAGTGAGGTGTACATTGTCTACAGTAAGCTGGGCCTCATCAAAGAGCCACTGGACAACAAACACTGGACCTGGGAAGACAAAAAAAATTGAAAAAGGGATTGCTCTAAGTTAGGTGTGGATACAGAGGAAACCCTAGAATCCATTCTATATCTCTCCTGATACTTACATCGAAGAGTAGGATAAATCTTATACCCAAAAAAGCAATTCCATTCCTCTCCCTCTTTAAACTGCAGCTTACAGCGTTCAGGAACAATACCATTCCAATACCTAGAAGACAGAGTAATTAGAGAAGGAAAGGCACAACTCAAGTCGTAACAATGGCCTTTCCACATCCCAGTCTGTTCTAATTATAGTTCCAGCTTACTGTCACCAGAATTCATTCTTGGCTACAGAGTCCCATCAACACATTTTAGAGCATTTCCAGTTGCACACATTCTTTTGCATGTCTGTATTTCAAATTATTCTCTTTTCCAATAAAGTAATTTTTAAAACCCCACTGATGTAGATGATAAATTCTCTTTAAATATCCAAGTGAAGATAGAGGAGGAGATTTTCTCCACACTCCCAACTTCTTACAGAAGCATACTTTAGAGCATCTGATTGTACCTTATTCCTCTTCTGATGGCTTCTGTTGGAGCACAGGTTATGGTATCAATACAGTCAGTTCTGCGATACTGTTTATTATCCAAGAACCATCCGGAGTCAGCCAAGCCTCGAACCTGGATGCCTTGATAACCCATCTCCTCCAGCTGCTCTGCCACTCGATCCACGTTTAGGAGCACTCCAGTCCCTCCAGCACTGCAACAGCAACATTAACACTGCAGTCATGAAGTGCACACAGCTACTCCATGGTTAGCTAGAGCACAGATCCTCTCACAGCAGTGACACCCTATGAACAACTTCACCTATCCACAGGACAATCCACAGCTAACCTGGCAGTCACTACCTTATTCCCTCACTTTGCCAAACACTCAAATAAAAACAGAGCTGAGTAACAACCTGTAAGAACCTGATATGCCAGAAACCAAATCCTGTTCTGATTCTTTCTTTTTGGGAGATACATCTGCTTTATATCACTTGCAAGGGGTTTGGCTGCCCCAAAACTGGAAGAATCTGAAAGTCAGGCAAATTCAGTCTTTGCAACTTCTGCGTTACACCCCAGTGTAACACACTGAGTGTCCAAAGCTTTACGCAACACAGCATGATTCAGAGCACCTGCGTCAGGGCAACTCTGGCATTTTATATCAGATGTCCCAAGTCTCTTCACATGTTGGTGTGGGCCAACAGCAGCAAGCACTCTTGATGCAGGGAAGAAAGAACACATTGGCTCTCTTCCCTCCCTCATACAAAGCTTTTACCTTCTTGTTATTTTCTCCTAAGTGTACCTGGACCAAAAGCCAAGGAAATGATATTGTATCATCCCCCATTGCACCACTTAAAGGGGAACAGCGAGAAGATACAGAGTTTCCTGTGTGTTACTGTACTCCTAGAAGAAATTTTACAGGAGCTGCTGAGACCTCTTCCCTAACAGCTTTCTACTATGGAAGTCTCCTGTCTCCACCACAGGAAACCATGTAGATACCTACCTGCTCCCTGCTAGCAGCAACACTTTTGCAGTGCCAAGACCTTTTCCTACCAGCTCCTTTATGACCTCCTGAATGATCAGTGCTCCCATGAAGGCATATTCATCTGGAAGAGAGAGCTCAGTGTCAACAAAACTGTTTCCTGTCCAGGCTAAGACTTTTGCTTCCTCTCAACAAATGCTTCGGAACCTTACAAAAGCATTATGAACCTAAAACCGAGCATATTTTCTCCACCTGTATCAAGTAGATCTAAGAAGAGATACACCCCTGTCACCATACAAAACTTGCTTCCCTGAAAGTGACTTAGATTGTCAACAGAATACACAGCAATGTAAACACACCTTCCTACAACACTGCTTGGGAACTAGTAAACTTAAAACATGGAAAGCGGGAAGGAAGGTGATGGGACCCTTTGTCCATACATGAGGAATGAGTACACCTTCCTACCGCCTGGAATCTCAGTTCCAACTTACTGCATCCCTTTTCTTCCCAATTCATAAAGCCAGTTTAGACAAGCAAGGTTTCACCCAATGTTTTACCCACTCAGACCACTGCTTCCCCAGCACCACTGAAAGGCAGCCCTGTGCTGAGGTGTTAACTGCTTCACAGGAACAACTGTGTGAAGCTGTGAGGAAGTAAATAGCCCCCAGCTGTGACAAAAGGTCTATCTGTGCTAACCATGAGCGGTCAGTTTCTCAGTGATCAGGTTTAAGGCCAGAACTTGTAGATCAACTCAAAGCAAAACATTAACCTTCTGCCTTTGCAGTGCTACATTGTGGAGCATCTCAGGCCAAATTCCTTTGTCCACAGCAGCAAGTATCAACAGTATTAACACTCTGGTCAAAGAAACTCTTAATGAACAAACAAGAGCAGAACTAAGCCCCCAGGCACCAATCCTCTGTAAGTTGGTAAACCCAGAGGAGCACAAGAGGTGGAACAGTTCCATCTGCATGAACTCCAGTTTAATCTGGAAGAGGATTCTTTAAGCAGACTCCCTAAACTCTGTCATTACCAAATGACAGCTGATGGCAATGCCTATAATAAGACAAATTATTCTTTATTCCCATAAGAAACCTACAGGCAGTTCCTTTCAAAGGCCAAATATCCTCCTGTCAGAAGTTTGAACTAAATTCACGGCACTTGCCCCCAAGATCAGCAAAGCCGAAGTCACATACAACAAACCATGGTTCCTCAGCTCCAGCATTTAATTTGCTGTGTGCTGGAACCTGGAGAATCATCTAAAAGGAATTTTTTTTATATCTAATCCTTGCATACTGCATCAGTGTAACATCTCTGCAAGCAGGGGCTCTGAACTATGTCAAAACAGCCTGAGCTAAAGAGATCAGGATGTTTTATCTGGACGTAGCTCGATATTCTTTCCTGCCGTTCAGCAAGAAAAAGCCTGTTCTTTATTCACGTAATTTCACAGAAGTCTGGCCATATCCTTTCATGTGTGATGTCTGGGGCAGCAACAGCCCATCAGCAACACTCACTTTTCTCAGACTTGGAAGAGGCACCACTCCAAACATCACTTGAGCAATAAGGGATGAATCTGTAAGAGAGAGTTGTGTGAGTACTGACGGTCCTTTGACATGCAAGGAGGGGTGAGAACAGGGTCAAGTAACTGGAAGAAGATTAAACCTTGGGGAGGGGAAGAGGGAAGAGTTTCTTGTCAAGTTAGACAACTTACCTTATTGCACACCAAGTGACAATTACAACTGCCTGGAATTTTCTCCTGGACACTGACAGTTTTACTGAGGTAAACCAATAAATGATTTGTCTTTTAATCAATCTAATTGAAGCATGGAACTCAGTGGACACGACAGACCAATAATTTTGCTCTTAGCTGTCCCACTGATGTGGTGGATGGCCTGCCCCAGGAAAATCTCTGCGCTTTTTTTTCACATGAAAAATGAGAGGACCTCAGCAAAGCAGCGTAAATGCTGACCTCAACCACTGGAGGTTTTTGTAGGAATTAAGTTATCTTCCCAGTTTTGGTTCTGGCTTGCAGAATGTACATTAACATCCTGCTCTTCTGCTGTCCCCTCCCATATAGATGCATATACAAACTGGTGACTTTCTCATTTCTCTTCTCTGAACCAGAAGAGCTGCTCCTCATTCCCCCCCTCAAACTGACAATGCCTAACACACTATCAGCATACCACTCAACGGCAGGATTTGCCACCTCAGCTCTTTGAGAGGGCTCTCTAAGCTATCCTCAGTTTTAATTCATCAGATCACCCCATGAGGTCAAGGAGATCAGACCTCAGACTTTCTCCAGACCTTGCCAGAGCTACTTCTTAGAACTGAACTAGAACAAATGTGGAAACAGACAATTTCCTCTTGCAAGTGTCCGCCTCATCTGTCTCTGAAGCATTTCTGCCAGCCTAAAAGGCAGGAGATGCTGTTGAAATGTAAATTAATTTCCCTCCGTTGTCCCTCCTTACACCATGTTTGCGTTCCACCAGTGGGGATTTTCTTCTGGCTGTGATGACAGGATCCCAGTTCCTGCAGATGGGCACAAAGAAACAAGAAATGTACAGAGAACAGCCTGTGACTTCAGAGAAACCCTATGAGCCTCAAGCAGGATCTCTGACCACACAGAAAACAAACATCCATGAGGGGAAAACATTGGTAAGGGAAGTAGAGGGAACATTTCTAAATTTGCCTTTAGGCAGATGTAACTTTCCAGATTTGATTCATGCTAGAGATGAAGCCTGCTCAGAAACCTCTTGTAGTACTGAGAAGAACCTGTGACACACATTTACAATTAAGCACTTCCCCAAAACCCAAATCCGAACCGGTGAATTTCTCTGTACCAGGATTATAAGATCTGTGTGAATGACAGAGGTTTGGGTGCTCAGAAAGCTGGAGTGTAGGCAGTGAGAGTGAAGAGAATAAGCTCAACACTTCTGTGCTGACCGAGGAGCCTGGTGGTCCTGAGTGTGGGTATCCAGGGTGCTAATCTCACCTGATACATGAGCTACAAACACTTTGCATATGCAGCAAACATCTGCTTCCACATAGGGAATTTATCCCTTGCACACAGGGAAAAGGTGGAACCATGCAGCTCCAGGTGAAAGCTCAGATCTGGTTTCTCCCTATGCCCAGGGCCAGTCCTACACTCACACGCAACCAGCAGTGTATGATAACATGCACCTGACAGGGAGAGAGGCCCCAGGACAGCTCTTCTTACAGGAGTAGGAGAAACAGAGAGTCTCTTTATCGACCAAAACACTAAACTACAGCTCTGCAGACCCCAGCAGGTGTGAATACCTGTGTGCGTTTAAAATAACCAGAACTGCCCACCAGTAACCAGCATGTATCCAAACACAGGCTTGCATCTGTGTGTCCTGAACCGGTTCACAGTGGAGACACAGGTGTGTGCTCATGTGTCCCCTGGCCCCTGGGCGGCTGCGATGCCACCGGGGTAGGAATGGGCACCCAGCAGTGAGCATGTGCCTGCAAGGACACTGATACCGCGGGCAGCTGCACCGTCCAAGTCTAGCTCCCCGGGGCTGTCCCACCGGGTCTGGCGGGGGACACTCACCCACACGCGTCGCGGGCCACTCCCGGGAGCTCATGAGCCTTCGCATGGTGTCGTACCGGGTGTCGCAGTTCTCCCTGTTGAAGCAGTACCACCCTCCTGGTGAGGGGAGAGAGGGTCAGCCGCCCCGCACGGCGCCGGCCCGCGGCGGGCAGCCCTTCGGGAGCAGCCCGCTGGGGCAGACTATAGCTGCTTCTCCGCTCCCGTCTCCGCCTGGTGCGGGGATGCAGGGACCGGCGCTCACCTTCCAGGAACAGCAGCCACCGCCGGCTGCCCTTGGACTCCTTGAGGTAGTAGCTGCGGACAAACAGACAGAAGCGGCGCAGCCTGAGCAGGAGCCGGGCACAGCCGCAGCGCTTTGATGCTGCTCGAGCAGGAGCGACGGGGCCGAGCGCGGGGGTGGTAGCGGCAGCAGGGTAGCGGACGCCAAGCCACACGCCTTGCGCCGCTGCCGCCCGGGAGGCGCTCGCTGCACCTGTCGCCGCCGCGCCGCCCGCCGCCGCCGCGAGGTGGCGCCACAGCCCTCGGGGGGCCAACACCGGGGGCGCGCGCGGCGAACCCGAACCGGGGCTCGGGGGGCGCGCGCAACGAGCAGGAGCCTCAGCCGAGGGCTCGGGGCCGTGGTGACCCGGCAGCGAGCGGCGCGGGCCAGCCTAGGGGCGCCGTAACGGACGGGACGCGGCGCGGGGACTCACCCGGCCGGGCTGCCGTCGTTGCAGGTGACCGAGGCGTTGTGCAGGAGGTGCAGTCGCAGGTCGTGCGGCAGCGCCTGGGCCGAGCAGGGGTACAGAGACTGCGCCAGGCTCTTGACCTGCGCCATGAAGCTGTCCATGTTGCCCTCCACGGCGGTGAAGTCCAGCGGGAAGCTCTCCGCCGCCGCCGCCTCTCCGCGATCGCGGGCCGCCGGGCCCCGCCGCCTCCAGCCTTTCCTGCCCTCGCCGCCGGGCCCGGCGTGCAGCAGCCCCAGCAGCAGCAGGAGGTGCACGGCTGCCGTGCCCATCGCCGCCCGCCGCCACCCGCCGCTCGCCGTGGCGGCAGCCAGCCCCAGGCGGCGGGCAGCACCGCCCGCGCTCCGCCGCGCCCCGCCGCGCCGCCCGCGAGGACGGGGGTCGGCAGCGGGCGGCGAGGGCGGCGAGGACAGCGCCGGCGGCGCGGGCTCGGCGGCGCGGCTGCCGGCGCAGGAGCCCGCCGCCCGCTCCCAGCCGGCGAGCATGACAGAGGGGCACGGAGTGCGCGGGGAGCGCTCCGGGGGCGCCGCCAGCCCGGGCGCCGCGTGGGGCAGCAGCCGGCCAGCCCCCGCCCTGCCCTGCCCTCCGCCCCCTCGGAGCGAGGCGGAGGGAGCGGGGGGTCTGCGCCTCGCCGCACCGGCACGGCGGGACGCTCCGTCGGGGCGCGCCCCGCGCCCCCCGCCGCCGGCGCCGCCATCGCCGCCCCTGCCGGCGCCGGGGCCGCGGCTGGCGGCGCCCGCCAGGCTCGCCCGCAGGGGCGGCGGCGGCGGTGGGGACTCGGGGTGGCCTCTCTGCGGGACCGGGGCCGGTCGCAGGGGTCGGGCCGTGAAGACCCGCACGTGGCAGCCCCCACGGCGGCGCCCCTCGGCCCGTGCCGCCCCCCCAATTTCCCCCCCCACCATCACATCCCCTCCCCCGCTCCGCGGCCCCGACGGCGGCCCCGCCCCGGCTCCGTGTGGGCGGTGCAGCCCGCCCCACCGCGGGATTGTCGCCTCCTCTCCCCCGGGCAGCCCCCGGCCTCCTTTGCTGCCCGGCCCCCCGCGCCGGTCCGGTGGTGGCTGTGGGCATTGTCCCGTGGTGCTGTTCTCCAGTGTGGCTCTGGCTCTCAAGGAGCGGCGGGAAGCCGGGACAGAGTCATTTGTCACCGAGACATCGGTGTCCGGTCCGCCTAGGCGCCCGCGGGTGACCGAGGAGGGCAGCAAATCTCTCCCGACCCCGGGATGTTACTGCCGTGCATTAAGGGACGGCTGGACCCTAGCTCCGTCCTTGCCAGTGCAGCCCCTCCACAGCCCCGGCTCGGCGGGAGCGGTTCTCTGTAGCGGACGGGGCAGATGGAGCCTCCGCACCGCGGGGGCACTGTGCACGCTGCGCTTGGCAGTTTAGGAGGTTCACTCCCGGTGGCTCAGTACGTTTACCCCCGGCAGCTCTCCGTTCGCTGGGGGGGAGGACACTTCCAGTGACTCCCAAGAAGCCTGGAGAAGAAACGTTGGGTCCCTGTTAGATGAGAGTCCGTCCTCTCTGTGAGAGTCAAGACTGTCGCAAGAAGGCTGCCCTTGTCGCAGACCTGTGTATTAAAAGTCGAGGGAATACAGTCAAAATGCTACTCTTTGAATAATTGCGTCTTTTAGATTCCAAAACAGACAGCTCACACCCCTCGACAACTCTTCAGAGAGGAGCAGGGAAAGTACAGGCAACAGTAATCTACCTGGGATGAAAAAAAGGGAGAATAGTGTAATCTATGGAGCGTTTTTTGGGGAGCAAGAGGCTCTCCAAAGGCTGTCCAGCTGCTGCAACTATATTTTAGCATGTTTGGCCTTTATGAGTGTCTCCTCAACTCTGAATTGCCTACCTATGTTGCACATGGGTTTGCAGTTTGCTTGCTGTGTTGTTTGGGTCTTGTTTGTTTACTTTTTCAGCCACTCCTATATACTTTTGGTCTTACCTCTGTCCTCAGCTAGACTTTTACCTCCAAATGTTTACTTTTGTGTAAGTTCTGATAGCACCCACAGTATCTTTAAGACAGGAAAAGTCAAGAAATTGAACATACTGCTACACACAGACACACACACACCATATTTAGCCCTGGTACATTTTTGGTCCCAGCATAATTCTGCATATCTTTTTTTTTACACTGCCCTTAACATCTCTTTCTGACTGGCCAGGAGAGGCCTGAGCAATTGATCACTAGGAATAGTTATAGCAGAGGAGCAGCTGGAAACTGGGTAGGTTGTACAAAGTCTTAAGAGATGAAGTCTGAAGAGAAAGTCTAAAGTGCTCCAGGATCAGTGGGACAGTTGGAATAAACAACTCTAAGACCTCATGTTCCACTAGCAAGAAAGCAGGACAGATAAGATTGCTAAACTCCATGCTACTTCTTCAGAGAAAAGACTGTCATTCATCTCACTGATAGGCCTGTGTTTTTTCCTGTTTTCTAGGCTCCTTCTCTTCAGGCAGGTCAGCAGTTACTGGACTCTAACATGTACCAGCTGGTGTATTAAGGGGAGACTGAATGTGATATAGCAGTGAAGAACCCTAGGGCAAAGCAAGTTGTAGATCTTTGGGCCTTTGTCCTGAGAGGTGAAGAAAGGCATTTAATTTTTTTCTGTCTTGGCTTTACTGATCCTTCTTCAGCTTTCTTACTTCTGCATCAGGTAACTCAGGAGGGTTTCTTGGTGGGCACTCTTACTTGTCATCCTTCCAAAACCCAGTAAAACATTCCTATTCCCTCTGTCAGGAAGGAGCAGAAAGGCTGCTAGAAAGGTGTAAGGCTGTGTGAGCTTATGGTATGACAGGCTGCTTTCTTCTAGACGTTTAAATCTGTTACAGTTTAACCCTTGATGCTTGAGAGAACATCAAAGTGCACGCAGACTTCAGAGAATTGTATAATACTGTCCTTCAGTACAAAAGGTTCACAAAGTTTTAATCTTTTAACAACCCTACATTGAATAGCTTGAGCTCAGTGCAGGGGGAAGCTGAGAGAAGCTGTGATAGCACTGGACTCCCGCTCCAGGCACTGAAGACTATTTGTTTGGCATATTTATTGGCAGGAGGCCAGCAATAAATTTGTAATGATTGTGACTAATGTTAAAGGAGATGCTTCTTTTATTTAATACCTTTCAAAATGAAATATCCTGCATAGTATGTTCCAGTATGTCCTAATGTAGTTCTCTGTGTTGAAATACAGTGGACTACACTATACCACAGCAGTTCTGGGGTTCCCCTGTACTCTGCCAGGACCAAGGCAGCTTCAGGACTTGTCCTTTTGATGTTTCCTTATCAGAAACCTAGAGATTATATCTAAAGTCCTGTGCAAGGACTTGTGCCACAGTTGTGTTTCCCCTTTGTAGCCAGCTCTTACGCCTCATGTAAGCAGCTCTACAGCCTTGGCTCCAATGAAGTTCCCTGGCTTGCATCTTGGGGTTTGTGTCAATCAAAAGTGTGTGTGTGTGGTGCAAGAAGACCACCCATAGAAGACCACTCACTGACAGATAAAATCCCTCTTTCACATAGTCATGCTGCCACTATCTCTTCTAATGTCACTGGTGGGTGGGGATAAAGAACTCTGGTAGGGCAAGAGAGCTCATTTACACAAACATAACATCCCAGGACTCTGCATTACCAGTAGCACGTCCTGTTGGTACAGACAGGAGGAACACTTCTCAGAAACAGTTATTGTGATAAGTAACTCTTGTTCTGCATCATGTGTTGGAACTGGTTACAACACATTTCTAGATGTCCACAGTTAATTTCTAATCCATTTGAAAGAAAGGAGAGAAATGAAAAAGGGAGGGTTCCATGCTTCATGAGAAACAAATCTGTGCCTTGCCCTGTGTGGGTGTGCGACAGTGCGAACATGCATAATGCCAGGGAAATGTATCTAATGCAAAGCACTAGCTGCATAAAAGGGGATTTTAGGGAAAGGTCATTCTACCGTTTGTGCACTGTAATCACTAATGGAATGCAATTTCTGCAAAGTTTTTAGCATGGTGGACATTGTTCTGCTGAGACTCACCTGGCAGATTCTGATAGTGGCACCTCATGATCCTGATAGTGGCACAAATGCCAAATTGTGTTTTCAGCTAATGAGTTCCTCTTTCTTTGTAGCATTTTAATGAACTCCAGGCTGTAGTTACCTCCTGCTTTTTTCTCTCCTGATGCTTCTAATTTCAGATAAATATCTGAGATTAGAAGTGGCTCTGGATATGAAATGTGACCCTTAACCTCCCTGCAACTTTCTGATTATGACATGCCATTAAAAACTAGATTCATCTCTCTAATCCTGCAACTTGGAAATGTTCAGCTCAAATTACATCGGTGTCTTTTTAACAGGAGCAACATTTCTTTACAGGATGTGTCACTTCCAAATGCAAAATAGGAAACAGCTGCCTGCTTCAGACATCAAATAGGAGCTACCCCTCCCCATCCAGAAAGATCAATATTTTGGTCTCCATGAAACCCAAAGTGTATCTTAAAAAATTGAATGGCTGCTCCACCTCAGCAGCTGAATATTCACTGGTGTTGACATAGCTATTTTAATTGTTTCTTCTTCATCATACCTTCTGTGAAGGTATTAATAGTGGAAAGACAGGATATCAGATATGTCAGATACTCCCAGGGCTCTGGATCTCTACCTGGTTGTACAGACCAAAAAGAACTCGCACTCCACAGGTATTTGTTGCACCCTTTATAGGCAAACATGAAAACTTCCAGGACAATCTTGCACTTAAGTCCTCATGTTTCTTAATGTATTTTACAGCAAAAGACAATGAAAATGGTAGAGAGATTTAAAAGAGATGTCTCCAGACTTGTGAATGTTGGAGACGGTAAAAGAGAATGATTAGTGATTGTTTCTTAATAAGCGATGGGGAACACCAAAGAAGAAGTTCTAAACCACAGAAAATTAAATATATCTGTCCTATTGCCCTGTGACCCTGTGGATGACAAAAGCTCAGATGGGCTCAAAACATGGCTGGGCAAATTAACGTAAGAAAAATCAGATATGATTAGATGTAAAGATACAACCTCTGACTTGGGAAATCCAGAAGATGCAGATTGATGAAAACTGGAAGCTGGTATTGGGGAAAACATAATCTTCTCTGCTGTTGTTCCCATCAGAGGCACTGTGTTGATTACCTTGGGGAAAGCCAGTTTAGCTTTTCTAAGATGTGGGCCTCTCTTCTAGAAAAGAGCAACCTTGAGAGTATGGTGATTTACAGTGCTGAATTCCAGAGTATGAACAAAGTTCATCATAATACAACCTGAGAACTAATATCCTGGCTCTGAAAGTAAAATGCATTGACTTAAACCATTTTAATGGTTTAAGAATTTTAATGGTTTAGGAATTAGATATGGACTGGGATGCTAACATCCTGAATGCTGTAGCTGTACAATTGATATGACAATGATACTTCCTAACAGAATGGGGCAAATGTGAAGACATTTTAAAGCATTATTTTTATGCCAAGATCTCCTTTATTACTTTCACTACATTTTCATGAGCAGTTATGGTTCTGGGTGGACTTAGGAATCCACATGCATAAGCAAGGGGGTATCTCACCATAATTTCAATTCCCATCCTTTCTTTTTCTCCCTTCTCTCACACTGCTGATATGGTAAAAATGAGCACGTGTTATCTTTTACAAAAGTGTCTTTCCTTAAAAGGATCTTTTCCCTTTACAAGCCAAGCAAAGCAGACATTTTTGTGGGCACTGAGGGTGGCAGTGGGGACTTAACATATATGATAAATATAGAAGTAGAGAAAGTATTTGGCATGTGGCAACAACTTAGGCTAAATAAATTCCAGTGGTTACCCAAACTAAAAGTTTTTTGTTGTTGTTGTTTGTTTATGATAGCAAAAAATCCAGACTGCAGATGAGTCTTCGAGAGTGCCTTCAATGCAGAAAAGGCAGTGCTGAGATTGAAGGGGAAGCTCATAAATGAAATAAAGCCTCTGAGAAGTTTTATTTTGTAAAACATACGATAATCTTTGGATCCCTAGCTGCAGTCATCTCATCTGAATGGCTGAGTTCACAACACTAATCATGAGATGTCCAATCAGCATTTTTCCCTTTTCTGACCAGAAATGGCTTTTGAAAGTAGTGGGATGCTGTAGTTTGTCTTACTACCAGTGTTCCGATTGTGACAGAGTCTAGACGCTCATCTGACAATGGGAGCGTAGTAAGATGCTACTCTGGGAAACTGGCTGCTGCAACACCTTTTAGATTTTCCCAAGTAGTTCCTTTCTTGTGCACGTAGATGTTTGTGAATTTTTTTGCACCGTCATTACTGCTTGTTAACGAGGCAAGAGCTTAAATCCGCGAGAGGTTTCTTGCCCTGAATCTAGCATCTGGGCTGGCCCCCAGCAGACTCTTCGGACTCGGGGCGCAGCGCGGCTGGCCGCGGGGCTCGGCAGGGTCGCAGAACCGCTGTGTTTCGGGGTTTATTTCCTTAGCCGTCCGGTGACTGCTCCTAAACTGGACTCCCAACGACCAGCGCCACGCCTTGTCAGCGGATGCTGTTCTCCCCTCCAGCTCCCCGTGGAGCCCTCGGCCCGGCCTGAGCCGGTAGAGCAGGGGATCACCTCCACCCGCCCCGCTCCCTCAGGTCGTACCCGGCGGCGGGCTCCTCTGGCGGCCCGGCATCCTCCACATCTCCTCCCCAGCCCCGCTAGCAAGCGCCGGTGACACCACCTGCCTCGTTCACAACAAGGGAAGCGCAAATGCCGCTGTGCCGAGCAGCCGCGGACGGCCACCCGCCCGATCCACTCCGAGACGCCCCCGCGGGAGAGTCCGGAGCCGCCCGGCTGCCGTCCTTCGCTCGACGGGGCGGGGCCCGCTGGTAGGGCCGGCCCAGGACCCAGCTCCGCCCCAGCCGCGCGGGGCTGGCACGGCGGCGGGCGGGAAGATGGCGGCGGCGGGCGGGGGGGGTGCTGTGGTGTCGGTGCTGGCCCCCAGCGGGCGGCGGGTCACGGTGCGGGTGGGGCCCGGCACGGTGCTGCTCCAGGTGGGTCCGGGGGCGGGGGCGGCCGGCAGCGCGGCGGCGGGGTCGCGGCTCGGCCTGTAACGCCTCTCTTCTCTCCGCAGATCCTCGAGGAGGTCTGCAGGAAGCAGGGCGGCAGCCCTGCCGAGTACGGCCTGAAGTGAGTCTCACCGCGGGGCCGCCTGCGTCCTACCGGGCTGGCGGGCGTGCGGCGCAGCCCGGGCCCGGATGGAGGCCGCGCTGTGCTGCCGGTTGGAGAGGCCTCGCCTGGTCCTCCCGCGGCTGCTCTCCCGGCTCAGGCGGGGCCTGTCGTTGCCGACCTGCCTACCGCCTTAACGTCGGGGCGCACGCCCGGTGCCCGCGGCCTGCCCCAGGCTTTGGTGTCCCGCAAGGCCCGCTCCGTTGCGAGGTGGACGGGCTCCGGCCCGGGTGCGAATGGTGCCGGCGGGGGTGTGTGTGTGTTAGAGAGGGATCCGGGGGTCCTCGAGCTGTCAGCGACGTCAGGTTTCGTTCGGTCGTCGAGACAGCTGTATGAGTCTTGTGTGGGGACAGGTGAGGAACTGATTCCCTGGGGAGTGGAGCCACACGCCGCGGGTCAGGTGATTCTCCATAAAGTGATTTTGTTCAAACTAGTCTCCTGGTGTTCTTGTGCCTAGTTCCCTTTGCTCTTGGGATCGATCAAACTCCTGTGTAAGTTCCACCCAGATGTCCCTCCCTGCACACGCACTTCTGCTAGCTCACAGGCTGGTCAGACTTTTTCCTTCTCTGGAAGTTTGACTGTGTGCTCCTGCTGTATCATAACCAAGAGGTTATTTGCCTGGGTGGCACTAAGAAAAAAGAAAAAAAAAAGTACCTTGTTATTTAGCAGTGAACATTGAGCTTCAGTATGTGTTCAGTTGCAGGTTTTCTTTTCAAGCTTGAGGAGCAACATCTATTTGAGTATTTTATTTGTGACCTCTCCGAACTGCAGCTTTTTTGGTAGGCAGGGTAATTGTTGGTAACTCTTTTCTGAATTACCAGTTGTCCCTTATTGAATCATGCTCTATGGCTTGGGAATTCTCTTGCTCAATACCTGGACTTTGCATTGTTGCCAGACCATGAAGTGATCTCAAGGTAACATTGGGTGGTTCCTGGTGTCTTCATGGACTGTCTTCTTCCTTAGGTTTCAGAGAAGTGTGTTGGACCTCTCTTTACAGTGGAGATTTGCCAGACTGCCCAACAATGCCAAGCTGGAGATGGTGCCAGTCACTAGTAAAGTGGAATTTGGAAACACGGTACGTTCATTCCACAGCATGACTCCCATCTGTGCAGTTATCAGCTGTGCTGGATACGATCTCATCAGATCTACTGAATGACAGCATGGGAGCATGGTTAGGCCTGGTCAGTGCTTGAGTGGAAGACTACCCAAAGACTGGTCGAGGTGTGGTGGAAAATGGTGATTTGGTAGCCTCTTGCAGTCTGTGCGATGGTGAAGTTCCCTCTGTGCTAGAGGATAGGGAGTAGTCAGGAGTGTATCAAAAGTTAAACATCACTGATGACTTTGCTCGGCAGTTGAGCTCCTAGCTCAGTTCCCTTTCCTAATTGCAATTTCATCTGCTGTTGTCTGCCCCTGGACTAAATCTCACGTTTTTAGAGGATTCTCGTGTGCCTCTTTCCCAGCATTGCTGCTCACGGCGTGTTCACGCAGCTTTAGAATTTTTTGGTGACGTGTGTTGTGTTTAATAGCTGCCAAATGCCCCTATTTAGTATAATTTTGAAAGGGCTTACAGATGCTGTGTTCTGTAGGAATTATTGTCATGTTTAGGAGAGTTAGAAGCCTTTTATGCGTGTCGTTACGGCAGTGGGAGGCATGGTTTGTAAAACTATGGATAGACGCTAATGAGCGTGAACATTTTATGTGGTAAAAATGATGCATGGTCTGGTTTAAGTAGCCTGGGAATGAAAAGTTGCCTATCACTAGCAGTCATCTCTCTCTTCACTGACTTCCTCATATGGAGTTTCTCAAATTTTGTGGAAGTTCTAGGACTGAAGTGCTGATCTCTTAATGTCTCCCTGCCAAGTTGTGCTGGTGGTATTCTGTCACAGGTAGTTGCTTTAGATGTCATTTACGTTGAAAAGTGAACTTGGTAGTGTGAGAAGGTTTTGCAGTCTCTGCTCTACTTCCTTGTGGGTGTGCAGTGTAGTACTGGGGGTCATTGATGTCCATGTTTCTCCCTGTAGAACCTCTATATACTTTGTTTTGGCATTAATGTTTTCTTTCTGAGTTTGTGATTGAAGGATGTTTGTGCTCCAAATAATGCCTTTAGTAAAAAAAAAAATAATATCACAAGCTGGTAGCATCTGCTTAAATTTTTTCAGTCAAAATTGTGATGGCACAGAGTTTGTCTTCCAGAAGAGAGTGTTTCTGTGAGCATGGTACAGTGATGACTTTATCTGACTTCTGCATCCAGTTTCATAGAATCATAGAACTGATTTGGTTGGAAGAAACCTTTAAGATCATCAAATCCAACCATTATCTAACTTTACAAACTCTGGCAGATATGGTACTGAAAGAAAAAAGTGATTTTACTTTTTTTCCCCTCTATGGAGATAATACGCAGCACATCAGAAAGGATGAGGAGGTTCACATATGGTAGAGAGGGATTATAACATGGAGTCTCTAGGTTATGAAAGAGAAGAGCTAATGAAGGTTGAAGTTGTTCCTCTTTAGTTGTATTTCAACAGAAGAGTCTACAAAAGTGAGGTTTCTCTTGGAGTGCTCATTGCTATTTTGTGGAGTTGAGAAGATGGAGAAAATATGCTTGTGGAGGGTGCAGTCTAAACAGAGCTGCTGTCCCATAAACTAAGAGCAGAGATTTCATTTGGAAGAATTTTACAGACAGTATAAGCAAATACTTTGTACAGAACAATTGACCAAAAGAATTCTCTGCCACAGGGAGCTGGTGTCCGATACTGTAGGAAGCTTAAAGTAGCCAGATAACTGTGACTAGAACTGGCACCAGTGTTATGCCCCAGCATAGTGACAGTTGAGAGGTGGACTCAATCACGCTGACCAGCTGCAGTAAGGCCGGGATGAATTGGGTTCTGTGCCTTTTGTTACTGTCTCTTTTATTGAGACAATGTGTGTGGAAGCAGGTGTGCTTTCCTGTGGTGTGTTGGCAGCAGTTTCCTGTGGAGGTTTCAATAAATCACAGGTTTGTTCAGCAAATCTGGTATTTTAAAAATAGAATGGGTTTGGGTTTGGATTTGTCTTTGTCTGTCAAAGTCATTGATTCCTGCAAGTCAGTTGGTTAGTGAAAAATTGACTCGGTTCCCCTTCTGATGGCAGGTGACCTGGGAGTACCATAAGAGCAGTTGTTAGCCTTTTGTTTATATGTTTGTAAACTTGAAAGATAATTGGCACTCTTAGTTTATATAAAGCCTGGGATTTAAAAAAAGACTTTTCTAATTGACTGAATAGGACTTTCGTGACATACTTTGCTTTGAACTGTTGCCCAAAAACTGATGCAACTGGTAGTCTGAAATTTCTGGGCTGGATTCTTAGGGAATGGTGATGTCAGCTGTCATCACTCTGTTGTAGTGGAGAATAATCTAAGGCTTGTCTCCAGCATAGGAGAAACCAGGAGGTTGTCACAGTGGTGGGATGAAACAGCTTAGTTCTGTTGGCTAGTTGTTGATGATGCCACTGTTTCCTTTGTGTAGAAAAATTCCTGTCTCCAGCAGATCACAATTTGCAGTCCTGCAAGGACTGGTAGGAGCTGAGGCAGATGACAAACACTGCCCCAAGGAAATCAGTCAATTGCAGAAGTGTGTGTTGCATATTTTTTTCCCATCTCTCTTTCTTTCTCTCTCCCCCCTCATGCTCACACACTCTTCACATCCCCACAGACCCCCCTCAGACTCTCAGAGAGACAGAGAGGATGCACTGAGATTGTTGGTAGGAACATGTGAAAACACAGAAAGAGAGAAAACTGCTGTTGATGTTTTAGGCTTATGCCCTTCTCAGACTTTTGAATAAGGCAAATTTCTGCAATCTTCATGAAACCACACTTGACTAGACCAGGTGCTACCTAGTGGTGCCTTTTGTGTGTGTTTACTTTTCTTTAGATGGGTAAGCTAATGGGGAAAACTTAGGCATTTTGAAAAAGAAAGCTGAATATTGTCTACAGCATGAACTAACCCCTGAAGTGCGCCACCATTCTCCATCTCTTGGTCAGCTGCTAGATTTTCCTCTTGGGAGCATCAGGAGCTGGATGTTCTGTGGGAGTGTCCTCAGTGTGTGTGTTGGTTTTAGAAATGCCTTGGGTTTTGTATGTTGTTTTTTGTTTGTTTGCTCTTTTAGGGGGAGAAATTCTCTGGAGAATATGTAGGATCGCATGAGCACTTGCTAATCAACACTGCAGGTTGGAAAGGGCCTGTTAGAATAGGCAGCGAGCTGTCCTTTGCCTTTCTCTGCAGGTGTTTGAGAATTCAAGAACATCCAGAATTGTTTTTCCCATTAGTTCACTCTTAAATTGCATGTCAGAATTTGGTGGTGAGGAAGAATGGATGAGTTGCAAGTTACACATCTAGTCTTTAGACTGATAACAGTTGGTTAGGTCTTCATGACTCAAGAGATAGATTTGGACCATATTTGTTGTTTCTCTGTGTGGCTGTGAAAGTGCTCTCTTTCTTCTGCCCAAGGGAAGTTGTTCTGCAAGTTGTTGTTCAAGTCAGCAGATTTAATGTAATCCTTTTCAGCCAGTGTTTTATAAGAAGGTGTATTTTTTTGGATAGCAGGTTCTAGAGATCATTGAAATATTAAAAAATAGAAAAGTGAAGGAAAAAAGTTTTCAGTTTTGGGAATAATTCAGTGTATCTTCCCTCCAGGTTCGGATTGCACTGCAGTTAGACGATGGCTCCCGTTTGCAAGACACCTTTCCCTGTCAACAGACTCTGTGGGAACTTCTCAACCATTTTGCAAAGATCAGGTAAGCAATGATGCAGTGAGAAAACACTTGTTTGGATGTATCTCCTCATGACAGTAGGTAGTTGTTATGGTGATCCAGCTAAATCCTGCAGATCTGTAGAATTTACATGTGTTTGATTGTAGGTTTTCCTTTACAACACAGATGTTTGCCTTTTCCATGCTCTTTCAGATTTAATATGCTATAGGTTCATTAGTTATGGAATCATTTATGTTGGAAAAGTCCCTTAAGATCATTGAGTCCAGCCACTAATCCAGCATTGCCAAGTCACCACAAAGTCCCTCAGCATCACGTCTACACAGCTTTTCAATCCCTCTAGGGATCTCATCTAGGGATGGGGATCTCACCACTGCCCTGGCCATCGTGTTCCAGGGCTTGACAACCCTTTGGGTGAAGAAATTGTTCCTGATGTCCAATTTAAACCTTTCCTGGCTTGAGGCCACTTCCTCTTGCCCTGTTGCTTGTTTCTTGGGAGAAGAGACCAACCCACGCATCGCTATAACCTCCTTTCAAGGAGTTGTAGAAAGCAAGAGGGTTTCCATTGACCCTTCTTTTCACCAAGCTGTTTAATAATAACAACAACATCAGCAATAAATCCTGAAGTAGCACTCCTGGTTCAGGACATAAACTGGTAACAAGCTGCTAAGGCTAGGAAGAAACTTTGTGGATACACTGCTGCACCTGTCTTTTACACAAACTTGTTTGAAGTCAAGTTACTGGCAGAGCTGAGATAGTGGCCTAGCTGGTCTTAATTACCAGTATTTCTGTGCTGTGGTTTCATGTGGTGCAGGCTGTTCTTTCTTAAGTGAGTTGCTATTGAGGCTTGCTCTTGTGGAAGTGCTTCAAGGAATTCTGGAGCTCTCAGCAGGCTGATGTGGAATCGTCGATTAGGTCCTGTTTAAATGCAAGAATTTCTGCTTCTACAATTATTCAATATATACATGGGTTAGAAATTGTATTTTTTGAGTCCAGTCTACATTCAGTGAATGCTTTCTTTTGTCTTTTAGTTTTGACTTAAAAATACTGTATTGTTTTGAAATGTCAAGCTAATAAAATTTTCTCCAAAGACAGTTCTTTTATTTTTGTCATGGCATTGGAAGCCTTTAAGCTGTGACAGCCATTCTGTCCTGAACAGAAGTTCCAAACTGCATTTTTTCTGTTGTAGTTTGCTTTACTTTTCTCTTGATGAAATGTATTTTGGTTGGTTTTTTCACCAGGTCCTGTATTTTTGTCTAATTCTTTCTCTTCCATTCCTCATCTTCTGCCAGTTGCTCTGTTGCATTTGAATCTCTTGCTCATTGTGTGGATGCTGTGCTGTGGTACTGTGCAAGTAGGAGCTAGTTTTGTTGCTTTCTTAAACCAGCTACTCATCTAAAGAGACAGGAGCTTTCTGTGTCAAAACCTTTTGAAATCTCCAAGGCTGTGGTGCTAGAAAAGCTCTGAAATGAGTAGGCAGTGGTAAGGGTGATGGTTTAGTAACACTCAGATAAGCTCAGTCTTTTAGGGCACAGTTACAGGATGCAAAGTGATGGATTGTCACCTGTTAGCTGAGATGTAGTAATTGACTGGTTACAGGTATGTGTTAGTAGTAGACTTCACACGCAGCAGCATAAATTACTTTAAATGAAGTTTCAAGTTGCTTGTTTTACACTGTAATGGAAATAGCCTAAGCAGCGTGATTCTGGAGTTGGCTGATGTTATCTCAATAACTCAGGGTTACATGGTTGAGTTATGTGACTGAGGTTGCTCTGTAGCTCTTTCCAGGGTGAAGGAACTAATTCTTCCAGCCTGCTAATGATGTGCTCTAACTTTTCTGCTAGTTCAGCCCCATGACAGGCCCATAACACGATCAAAGTGCTGGCCCAAGGGAGGGAGTTTGGATTGGGTGCTTCTCCTGTGTAGCAGGAGGGGATTGAACATCCTGCCCTCCTGTGTAGCTCCCCTCATATTGTTTGTGCAGCTTTATGGTGAATCATCTCAAATAGCTGATTCAGCTGAAAACTTACATTTTCCCTGTGTTACCTTGCAGGTAGGTAAGTTTCCTAACCCAGTGAAGGGTTGTCTTTCATAGGCAGTTATGACAAGCAGTGTATTGTGTCTGGAAACAAGGATCCAGAAGGAGGAGGCATCATATGGGTAGGAATGACGTATGTCAGTTTTCCCACTCAACATGATGTGCCATCAAACCACAGTTTGAGGAAATGCTTGAGGTAGTCTAGTGACTCTAAACCAAGATAAATGAGTCTTAGCATTCTCTTTTAATGGTCAGAGACCAGGTCCACACTATGACATTTACTCTTAAAGTCAGAAGGGACAGTCTTCATGTAAGGGCTAAAAAGAAATGAATTCTTTTCCTTTTGATGGAGGAAGGAGGTAGGCAAGAAAAGACAGGTATAATTTTCCAGGGTGTTTTAAGGCTCCTCTTGTAACTTACTACACACTTTGTGCCCTTTGGGAGGAGAAGAGTGCCATTTGCAAGTTTGGGAACTGTAAGACTGGTGGGGGTGGTAGTTATAGTGACAAATAGCCTTTGTGTGGCTTTCTTGTACATTAATTGGTTATTTCTTTTGTTTAAATTTCAAGCTTTTTATATAATTGTGCTCTTTTGGAGTGGGTTGGTTTGTTACAGGTTATTGTAGTGCTATTAGTTAATGGACATGCTGCCCTTTTTTTTTTTTTTTTTAAGCTTCTAACTGCTACAGTGTGCTAAGAGTTATTAACTTCAATTCATAAGACACAGCTGTTGTTTTCTGCCCGCTGGAAGCAGAGCTCACATGTTTGGATGGACTTTGCAAGCTTTGATGAAGTTCAACAAGCAGCACAGATGCTGCATGTGACTCTGTCACAGAACAAGCTGGATCTATAGCTGTCCATACAGATTTCATGGGCTCTGCTGCTCTTCAGTGTGTATTGACTCAGTTGACAAACTAGTCAGCTAGTTGTTGACTTTTACCGAATCCTTCCTTTTACTTTCCAACTGGAGATGTTTTCCTGGAATGCTCAGCTGCTCTAAGTGCGTGAGGGGAAATATTCTAAATCCACTGGAATTTCCCCCGGGTTTCCAGCGTCCATCATGGCTAATTGGGTCTGAAGAAGGTCTGGAAGCTATTGTAAGGCTGCTCCTCCTCTCAGCGTGCGGCAGTCCTTGCACAAGATGTTTACAGGCCCTGTCAGATCACTACATGCAGGAATCTAATCTGCTTGCCGTTGCCCTTCTGAAGAGCAGCACATCAAAGAAATGACAGTGTGTTTGATGTGTGTGCTTGCCTCAGTGAATGCATGTAACGGATTAACAGCAGCTGGAGGAGGAGCCTGCGAGCTTCCAAGAATTATACAAAAATAAGTCTCTGGGGGATCTTTCCTTGGCGTCTGTTCTGCAGAGACTAGTTGAGGGCACAAGCGTTGTATACCCTTTTAGCATGAGGCCTGGGAGAGAACTGTTGCTTTTCTCTCTCCCATGCTTGCCTGCCTGGCAGCTTCAGCAGCTTTGTAGACCCTTCTCCATAGAATGGGTTGCAGTCTGGACACCTGAATACAGTTTTAACGATGACTGTGACTCTTTGCTACTTTTGTGGTATCATTCATCAAGTTCAGATATTTTCCATACACTTTTAGAAGACTTTTCAATCCAAGGAGTTGTTTGGATTGAATTGGAAAGTAGTTTTGAAAGGTGAATGAAACTAGGTTGTGTAAGTCAAAACTGTTTTCCTCTCTTAGAGGTTTATATGGTTAGGACATGTTCCAGTCTGCCTTGGCTTCTCTCTTTGTAAATGATCATCCACCTTTCCTGATAGGCAACTCGAGATTCAAGCTTTTATTCCTCTAGGCTGTTTCATTTGCCTTTTTGTCATTCTGTGCTGTTTCCTTCATGTCTTAGCAGTCCCTTACCTTTTGTGTACTTCAATCAAAGATTCCTCTAGGGATACAGCTGATCCTGATTAGAAGCAAAACCTACTGTAGATAAGGTAGAGATCAGTAGCTCTCCTGAATTGTCTGGAAAAGTCTGAGCATGCATAGTCTGCTGTGGTGTGCTAAAGGTGGTCTCTTAGGTACTATTTTGTTCCCATGTTCCAGTCAAAAGACAGGACTTCCCCCGCCCCCTGCCTTTCCTCATCAAGCATTGGCCTTTGGAAGCTACTGCTGTCAAAACAGTGAGGGAGGTTGGAGCCTGAGTCTTGAATCATAAGGTTATGCTCACTCTATATTGGATACTTAATCTCTTTATTCCTGGCAAAGCATTGTATACAGTTCTCTGTCCTTGAGAGAGGATAACCACAAATGGTGACAGACCTATTCTAGTGTTGTTTTGGTTGTTCATCTTGAGTTAGGAAGTTAACCATTTCATAATCTGAAGCTCAGATGTGTTTGGATGCTCTGGGTGTGTCTGCTGCTTTCTGCACAACAGGATTTGATGCAGTAGCTGGGTGAAGTCTTCTGAAAGAATGGTATCTCAGAACTATAAACCCCTTGTCATCTATTGCAGCTAGTCTGGAAATAGTTCTCAGCCCCTGACTTCCCTAAACCAGACCCGACCCTCAGGACTGGTTTTACAGGTTAGTCTGTTTGGATTTGCTAACTGTAGAGTGGAGCTTCTCAGTTTCATTGTGACTCACTTTGTCCCATATCACCATGCTGTTGCATGCTTTATTTAGAGAGCCTCATGTTTTAACCTCTAGATCAAGACAGGAAATAGGCTGCTACAGTTAAACCAAACAGAAGTCTCAGTTCCGGTCTGTGCTAACAGGTTTGCTCCTCCACATCCTCCATCTAGAACTCTTGGGGATTACTCAAGGATTGAGTATCATAATTTTCTAGGTGGCTCTCTCAATCCTGAGTGACTTCTAGTTCCAGCTGTTTCACTTCCACTTCATTGAGGCTGAGTTTTGAGTCTAAATGTGAAGTTTTTTGTTGAATACTCCTGGAACTCAATGGCTATTTCCTTTCATTTTCTACTTTGTAGGCTGTCTGACTCCTTTACTGTTCAGTTTGTTTTGACACTTTGTGCTAGGTTAAATAGATTCATGCTAAAATATTATGTAAGGCATTGATTGTGTATATTCTTCCAAGCTGCCCATCTGTGATGTATTTTGGATGTCATGGAAAGACTGCATAAGATAATACTGGCAAAGCTATTGTTGTTAAGTAATTAGAACATCATGATGATACATAAGATTATTGGAACTGCTGCATTGAAAGTAGTAAGATGCATGGGGGTGTGCAGACTCTTGTCTTCTGAGTTGCTTATCTAGAAGAAAATGGGAAGAGTGACATCTTTTCAAGAGTAGCATCTTACGTTGTCCTCTGCACATGGCCTGTCAGCAGTTTGCATTGCTGCTCACATGTGTCCTTCCTCACTGAAATGCTTAATGTGGGTTGATCTTTACCTACAGCAGCAGCCTTTCCTTTGGCTTTATTTCGTCCCTGGTCTCCAGAATCTGAAAGCTTCTGCTGTTTCTCTTTCACCTGTCTGACACTAGGACAGGCAAACTCTTTGTCCTCTGATGATTCACGTTAGAAGAGTATTTCATTGTGTTGCTAAGAATATATGGACCTGTCCCCAAGGAAAGTGCAGTCTAAACTATAATAAACTTAGTTAACTTAGTTAACACTTACTCTTTTTAATTGCTTATCAAGTCATGATTCAGATCCTGTTCTGAAGAATGACATGCTCAAATTTCTCTAGTAAAAGCAGCTAATTTGAGAATTAACTTTGATTATCCCTCTTTTGTTTTTAACACTTTTGGGGCTGCGTTTAAGCAACAGCAAATGCGTCAGAGCAAATTCTTCACCTTATGTCTGACTCTCTGAACTGTCGAATGGTTGTTGGTGGAGGAACACGGAGGAGAGTGTTACCAGCTAATTTAATTCCTTGCTGTTGCCTTACGTTGGTTTTGGAGGGAGTGGACTGTCCTACAGATGCTACAGTATTTTGCCTTTTATTGCAGGGAGTTTATGGAACAGCATGGTGAATTCTCTCCAGTCTGTATTTACATGCGAGATGAGGTAAGTCAGAAAAAGTCTTCTCCTTCTGTCTCTCCTCTTTCTGTCCTAAAAAATAAGAAAAACTCAGCTCAGCTTTCCAACCTGGAAAGTGTTTCTTTTGAACTTGCTTGAGAGGGGAAGTAGAAAAATGTTGGTCTTTTCAAAGCATGACGTGTCTGTATGGAAAAAAGCTCTCTTGGAACGTAACCCTGGGCCGTTTAGACCTCCGAGCCCATAAAATGAGCTCAATGACCTGTTTGTGTTTTTCTTTCCAAGTTCTTTTAAAGCTCGAGTCAAAACAGTGGTTTCATTTTAATAAATATTTGCCTTTCTCTGTGTTTTGATCTTTCACTGTTAATGTTTTGTTTAATATTTTGTATGTGCGTATTATGGAATTCGCTCTCCCTAGCTGTCCCCTTCACTTCCCACTGACCTCTGTGCACAGATCATCTTTATTCTGGGACAGGTCGTTACAAGCAGATGGGAGGTGTATGTAGTGAAATCCGAGATGAGATGCCTGTGATTTACATTCTGACATAAAAACAATGCCTTGCTGAGGTCAGATCTGATTTGGATGTAGGTGTGGGATGGAAGTATAGATAGGCCATCTTCCCTTGAGATTATTTAACAAGCAGTGAATTTGGTGAAGCGTTGCAGGTGAAGACAGGTGGATTTAGGTCTGATTTCCACTTGCAGAAAGAGTTTGTTTTTGACTGTTTCTGGTGCTGTGTGGTGTTTGTTTTGATACAGGCTTCCTTCTAGAAAGAGCACTTTAAATGCTCACCCAGATAGGCAGCTTCCATGGCAGCAGGGGGGATGGAACTGGATGATCCTTGGGGTCCCTTTCAACCCTGACAATTCTGTGATTCTCTAATTGCTTTCCCGTGGTTCTATTGCAGATAACAGGGAAAGAGGCTCTAGAGAAGACAACATTGAAGTCACTTGGCCTGACTGGAGGCAGTGCCATAATCAGGTTAGGAGGAGCAAAGTTTGGATTCTTTGTTTTTCCTTTCCACTGTGGTGGTGAATTTGTTTTGTTTCAAATACACACACACACAAAAAGGCAAACATCACAGCACTCAGTAATTGTTGTATTTGCCTGTTTATCTGAAACTGCTGCCCAGATGTGCTTCCCACAGCTGTAGATGCTGGCACTGATCAGTCATGTGCAGATTAAAGGAACTGTTTGTGTCCTCTTATTTTTTTCTTTCTCTCTGTTTTTACATTTTTTTTCTTTTGTGAGTGAAACAGACAAATCAAAGTTAAACGTTTCTCTGAGAGGACATTCATTTACTGCTTCATTCATCCCTGATTTAGATTTCAGGCATTAATCTCCCAATCCTTGTAGTGCTTCCTGTTGACTGTGAGGTGGGGATCAATGGTAGCCTTTCTGTGATCTTCTAGCCAGTTCTGTGCAGTCTATGTGATGACAGGAGTGACTAGAAGCTGTGCTTTACAACTGACTGCTGTTACTTCCTGGAAGTCAGCTTTCTTCCTGTGGAGTGGGTTGTTCCTGTTAATTTTTTTAACACAAAATCCTGACCTCCCCACTCCTAACTTCAGAGCACTTGGAGCTCATTCTTTGTGGGTATCTGGAAGAAGCAGATCATCAAATTAGGGGTATATTGGAGTCTAGCTGTTTGGGGATTTTTTTGTCATGGTCATATTGAGAATGAGGAGAACAGTACTGTTATGATAAATTCTTTTGCCTTTATTCCTTTTGGTGTCCTCTTCAAGAGTTGTCATGAAGAAATGCAGTTCATCTGTTCAAGAGGAGTCTGTGGGTGCCACGGTGCCGTGCAGTGAGCAGACAGTGAGGCCAGGCTCTATTGAAGGAGCAGAGGATGTGCCCCTACCTCAAGCAAACACGTTCCCAAAGGACCTGGACCACAGGGATGTGGCCATGTCTTTAAACAGCTGCACAGACAATCAAGACTCAATTAGGGAATCTCATGCCAGTTTGGGGGAGCTGTGCCCTTCCTCAGAGCCTGAGCCTACCCCATTTGTTCCTTTTTCTGGAGACGGACAGCGTCTGGGGGACTCTTCTGTAGCTGCTTCATCTCCTGGGTCAGATTCACCATCCTCAAAGCTGCCAACAACTTCTTCCAGCCCCGAAGGCCCTTCTAAGCCAAAGAAGTCTAAGAACAGCCAAGAACTGCAAAAGGAGCAAGAACAGGTAAGGGAAAATTTATTTGCAGTGAGAGCTTTTTTTATCCTGTCTTGCCTGAGGCTGAGCTCCTGCAAGGAAAAAGATGTTTCCATTTTTAAGACTTTTTCCCCATAATATAGGGTTAGGTGCCTGGTGCCACACAGTTCTGCCAAGAGTCCAGTAAGGAAATACTGCATTTGGGATGGTTTACTATAGGAAATATGAAGGATGGAAATTTAAGAATTTGCTGTCCAGAGGCAAGCAAAGCTTTGAGCCTTGATGGTACCAGAAGAGCTTCAATCTGCCTACTTCAGATTCCCTGCAAATGTCATTAATAGATGCCCACTTTGTCACCTGCTCCCTGGGTACTTGTCCTTTTTTTAAGTGCTCTCTGCTGAAGATGTTTTGCTGAAGATGATCAGTTTGCTCAGACTTGTGTTTTATAGTACTTTGAAGGTGCTTCCTGCTTCTTGTGAGTGACACACCTCCCAGATCATACAGAAGGTATAAACTTGGCAGAGTTTCACATATGGAAAGTGATCATTTTTCTAACTTGCTGTAGGATTGCCCTAGAAGCAGAATTGGTCTTCATGGGTTTGTGGCAATTTGATCCCGTGGCTTCCAAGATCTGAGAAGATGGTCAGAGTTTCTAACTCTTAGGCTGTAGGCTGTGCTCAGCTTTCTTGTCTGGGCCTTTCTGTGGAATGTGGAACTCCATTGTAAAGCTGTTGCAAAAGCAGTATTCCGTGCTGGTAGTTGTTACCATGTGTTTCCTCAGAGTTCCTTCTGCCTGTGGTCACTGTGACTTACATGTCACCAAAAGAGTTAGACTGTGTGGTAGAATATAAGTGATATAGATCTAGGAAAGGAATTTTTCAGCTACAGTTGCATCTTGCCAAGAGTTCAATATTTGGAAAAAAACCAAATCTGGATCTTTTCTTTCCCTTTCAGTCTAGTCCTATCCCTGGTGTGACTCTTAACTTTCTTAGGATTGCAGATGAAGCAGAGACCTTCCATCCTTTTCTTGATTTCTGCTTGCATATCAAAGTGTTTCCTGCCTTGTTCTAAAATACCTTGCTGCTTAAAGTCTAACCCTCTCTAATCCTTCTTCCAGAAGGACAAATTGTACATCTGTTATCATTGTTGGTGCCTCTGAAATAAAACTGTAAAGGTTAAAATTAAAAATGCTTTAGCCCATGTACAGATACCAGAACTGATGGTCTGGAAGTGCTGTGGTGCTAAATAGTAGTGCTAAATATGCTTAATGGGCTTTCAGTAGGGGTTTGAATGCCTTCAGCAAGGTTGGGTATTTCTGGCAAGCAGTGCAAAATGAAGCTCAGGAGGCTTATAAACTCGTAACTTACTCCACTTTATTGTGTGTTGGGAGCTTCACATCCTGGAGTCTCTGACCAGCTCTTTCCCTTTCCCCTTCACTGCACACATCATCACTAGGGCTGGCTTTAGTGGTCAGAGATCGCCTTTGTTGTTTCCCACTCTTTAGTACCTCCTAGAGTTGGGGACTTTGTATTTATCTCTGGTTCTGATCCAGCCACAAGACTAAACAATGGAAAACCTTAAGCAGAGGAAGAAAAGGCTGCTTGATGAGGTTCAGAGGGAGCTTGATCCAGGAGGAATTTAGCAATACTATGTGTATGCTCTTGTGTTGATATAGAGATTCTACTGGCTTGACTTCTTTGTGCTTGCAGTCCATTCTTGGTGAACTTCTGAATTGTTTAGGAGCAGAAGACAGACCCTGAAAAGAATCTGGAGCAGTTACAAATGTAGCAGACAGAGGCCTTGCCAGCCAGTTGGTGAATATTTCAATGTATTGGAAGCATGCTTGAGTCCATTTAATCAGTGTTGTTTAACCTTTGATCTTGAGCAGCCTCCAGAGGAAGAACTAAGCAGTAGGCAGGGTGATTTGTCCAGTCTGATGCGCTGCTTGCTTCGATTGTACTCTTACCTATGAGGGATTTGGAAAGGAGGGATTTCATTTGTGTCTGAAAAGGGAGGAGGAAGTGCAAGGGTTTGTGCTGAAGTTTTTCACCAGTGCCATTGCCTGCACTTCTCTGTGCTCTGGCTGGAGAGACAGAACTCATTTTAGCGTTCTGCTGGCTACAGCTTAATGTGAAGCTGTGCTGTTGGGAACAGCAGTGGCCGAAAGACTCTCGTGATCCCGCACCTCAGAGCTGCAGTCCAGTTCAAACCACTCGGAGGCACTTCTGGAGCCAGCCTCCCTTCCAGTTTGAGAGCAGCTTTGGAAGCAGCTGCAGATTCTGTTGGGGGGGTTCTGCCCTTGTGTTAAACAGCATGTGATTTTGACTGCTGCTTTCAAGCCCTTTGATCTCTGGTGCTTTTGCTGCTGATTGATTACATTTTGTTCCCTCCTCCATTCCTGCCATCCTCTGCTCTCCTTGCTCTCAGCAGCAACAACAGAGCAGGGCTAGCCACATGGCATCTGCTTTTTGTCCCTTTTCAGTCCTGAGGAAAAAACCCAAAACAAAACAAATTATTTTTAAACATCAAAGGTCCATTTTTGTAAAAGAATCTTCCCATTAATGCTTTGCCTGTGTGTGGTTTTTGAAGCTGAAGAGAGAGGCTGGATAAAATCTGTGCCGGCGTCCCTTCGTTTCTTGGGCTGAAGATGGTTTACAGACAGCTGCATGCTGACTTTGATGTCAGAACATTAATTATTAGAAGGTAACTTTATACCAGATTGCCCATGAGATTAGAGCTCCTTGAGGTGGTGGGGAGAAGGTAGGTCTCCAGGGAGAGCTTGCTGCTGTGGAAGGCACAACAGCCACTGCTTCACTTGAAATAGAAGTTTTCCTCAGCTTACCTGCTTACTTAGATCCAGGTTGGTGATCACAGTGACCTGTATTCTTCCTGACACTGGCTTTATCACGTGGACTGCCTTTAGACATTGCTGTGAGTAAGGGTTCGGCCCACTGCTGAGATGTGCCTAACATCTCAGCTTTGGTCCCAGAAGTAGAGACTTTGAAGAATGAAGGTGGCAAAATGTAGTGCAACATCTTGGGCTTCTGAAAGTTCCTGGCTGACAGAAATACGACAGCACAATGCACAGGAGGTCAGAACTGCTGTATGGTGGCCGTGTATTGTTACAGCAGATGGCTACCTTTTGTCATGGAAAGACAGAAACCATGAGATATGTGTGGTGGACTGGGAAGTGAGCTGGTGTCCCTAGTAGCCTCCTTTTTGTAAATTGCTGCAGGAAGGTAGCTTTTGGATTCTATCTGTGCTTTAGGGATGTTGGTGACACATTAAATAAGGCTGTGTTGAGAGTACTGGGATTGAGAGAGTCCTAGCTGGAATACCTAAGTGAGCAGATGGTGGTGGATAAAGAAAGAGGAGGTTGGACTCTGAGGAAAGGGAACTGGTAGAGTAAGTGGTAGAATACCTCTTCCTAAAGAGTGTTTCCTATGTCTTTAAGGACGCTAGATGTATGGTTGCTATCGCAGGGTGTTAAGTACCTGTCAGAAGAGACATTATGTGGCAATCTTTGCATCCTCAGAGGCAAAATGATGATGTCTTTCGGTTGCTAAGCAGTGCTTAGCAGACACTTTGTGCTGCCCTTCTCTGATCAGATCCTCTTGTGCAATTCTGGAATGGAGTTGCAGAAACTGGCTCAAACCACCTGAATTATGTTTCACAAATACTCACTGCAGCTCTTTCCAGGGGTCACACTTTGCTTTTGGGGTTAGCTGAAAATTTAATTAGGCAATTTTTACTCATGCATTTTTGCAGTCTTATTTAGATGTGCACAGATCTGCCCCTCCTTCTGTACAGAAAAGTCTATTTCTTCATGTTGAGTAGTAGTTAAGTAATGTGTCTTGCTTTGGAAGTTAAAATAATCAGCATTCAGCACTGGATGGGGAAACAGATAAAATTACAGACTTGGGAGCTAGAAGGTGGCCATGAGTCTGTGGGGACATTGCAGGTATCCATTCTCTGTAGAGAATGAAATGGGGACATCTTGGCTGGATGTAAGTTGGAGGTCAGGAACAGGGTGTTTATGTCTGGGAAGTAGTGGATTTTGTCTCACAGCACGTAGGGTAGTTCTGGTAGGCTGGGGAATGGCTCTAGAGCGGACGTTCCTGGCTGCCCATTTGTGGTACCTTGTTGGCAGTGGAGAGCCATTTGCTTGACCAAAGATGTCTGGAAAGCAACACTTGAATGATAGTTCTAACATACAGTGGTCTGGAGCAGAGAACACACAGCAAGGAAGAGTGGTGAATCCTTAGGACTGGATGTATGCCTGCTTTCTGCTGTCTTGTGATTTCTGAAGTCTTCAGCTACTACCATGGTTTGGGCAGTAACTGATGCTTTCCTTGTGGAATCCTGATACTGTTAGGATTGGCTAAAGTGCCAATAATGGTAAGTTTAGGATTTGCTAATGCAGACATTGGAATTCTCTCCATTGTATCCCAGCACCCCTCACAACATACCATAGGACATTCCTGCTCAGTCTTTTTTAAGCAGTCTATTTTCAGTATGTGTGTGTGTGTGTGTGTTCAGAATGAAGTGAAACTTCAGCCTGTTTGAAGAGATTGAAGTACACCTGGTCACTGGGGAGGCCTGATTCATTTCCCTCTGGCCTCTGACTTTAATCTGACCTTACTAGACCAGCTGCAGGCAGCAGTTAGGGCTGCTGTGCAACAAGCCCTTTCCCAGAGGGTGGCTCTGCATGCTCAGGATCACTCCTGTAGCGCTGGGCATTTGTCTCCCTGAGCCCCAGGAAAGCTACAATCAGGCTCCTTCACCCACTAGTTAGAGCTGACCCTGCTCAACTTTCTAAAAGTAGCCAAGGGTCCCACCCACACAACCTCACTCTTTTAATTTCTCAAATTACCCTTTAGTGCCCACAAGCAGAGTGAACATTGCCTTGTAATTTGTGTTGTCTTTGACAATTGAGGGAGACTCCTTGCTCCCAAGGGGCCTGTGCCTGGGGGAAGGGAAAATGGATGGAACAGATGGAAGGGGAGGACAATCAGGCATTACAGAGGATTGGAAAAAGTATGTGAGGGGATAAGGGGAGAAGAAATTGACCTTAGGTTTGTTCACAGAGCCTAGAGCTGTGTTGGGCTGGCAGCTGATGGTACAGAAATGCTGTAGTATCAAAGTTTTTGTTCCCATGGAGCTCTTCAGTCATAGACTGCTTCCCCTTCTGCATCCCCTGTCACTTACAGCACACTGTTTGTTTTCAGATTCTGTGTGTTCAAACACTTCTGTGATTTAAAAAGTTTGAATTGCTCAGGAGCCAATAGGTGTAGCTGTCTCTCGTGTGTTTGACTCCGGTAGTGGTTTGTGTTCACATACTGACACAGCTGCTGCTTCTGACGTCAGGGAAAGTAGCCAGTGTCTAACCTTTTCTAAACTGGGAGGGATCCATAAAGTCACTCTCCCTTCAGGGACAGCCAATGATGTTTGTCTAATAAGTTTTGGGTGCAGGGTGCTGGGGGTTTGGTGTGGTTTAGGTTTCTTGGAGGCTGTGGGGTTTGGTGTGTTTTGTTTTGTTTCAATAACTGCATCTACAGTTACAGGCCAGGGCACAACTGTGCTGAAAGGTTTGCTGTGCTGCTATCCAGCTCCTGCTCTGGAGGCAGGAGAGGCAGAGTGGCCAAGCTGTCTGTGAGCTGCTGTGCAGGTGATAGGGACCTTGTCTGTTTGAGCTCTGTGTGCTGCCTGAAGGGCCTGCCCTCAGCACCTGGAGCAGGGAAACAACCAGTGAATGCATTAAATACTTTTACTGCAGCAGTGAATGCATGCAAGGAACTGCTCTGCTCACATCTGTCTCCTTTGCCTGCAACAAAGGCTGGTTTCAGTGCTACCTACTTCAAGTGCAAAACTAAAAGGTTTTCACTATTCAGGGGAGTTTTCTGCATATCAGAAACCAGGTTAAAAATTTGAAACGTGGACAATGAAACTCTGCAGTGGCAGAGAAACTCCCTCTGAATTCAGGGAACATAACAGGTCAAAACCTACCTTTCCAAATCAATGTACTGCTTTCTAGAGTAAGAAGAAAGGGTGTGAGCCCAAGTTGGGAACTTGATGCTGTTGGCTCTGTGGAAAGACTTTCGAATGTGAACAGAAGATACAATGTGAGCCAGGAGCGCATGGCAGATGGAAAGCTTAGAAGGGCAGATTGTAGTACAAAGCATAGCACCTGTGTAAGTTGTGTGCTGCTGTAGAATGGTAAGGAAGTGATTACATACTAAGAGAGAAGGGTTAGAATAGAGCAGAGAGGGGTACCTTATGGTTTTGGGACAGGAGTAATCTCTGAGTACTTGTTACAAGCTAGTAACTAGGTAGAAATAGGGTTCAGCTGCAAAATACCATTGTACTGTAAGTGAAGAGATTCCACAGGCACTCCCTGGAAAGGAGTTACCTCCTCTTATGTTAGGTGAGTGCTGAGGTTATTACCCAGGGCTTTCTGTACTGATGGTGGAGAGCAGCTCGTGTGACTCATTTGACTATAGATTGCTTGTTGGGAGGAATTGTGCCCCATGCATTATCAGCTATAAAGAGTGGCAGCCTCTGTCTTGTTAGTCTGATCTTAGTGACGTGAATTCCACACTAGTGACTGTATTTCGATTTTCCAGTGCTGTCCTTTTGTGTTCTCTTTTTTCCAGCCACCTCATGGCATAAGCAGAGCAATGCATTTAAGACTGACCAAAGCTGCTTTTTATTCTGTAGCTTGTAGAACGAGAGCCAATTGTGTGTCACCTGGACCTCCTAGAGCCACTGCCTGCTGCCCCAGAAGAGCTTCCTGATGAGTTTTTTGAAGTCACAGTGGATGATGTACGGAAACGTTTGGCACAGCTGCGGAGTGAGAGGCAAGTTCCCTTTCTGCTGGCTCCTGAGATTGCTCCATCTCCTTTTGCTGAGCAGAGTGCCACTATGCACCTATAGCTGGCTGTGATCTCTGGGTAAAGGCTTGTAGCTAAATTACTGGGTGTGGGATTAGTGACCAGCACTGGAAATCTCTGTCCTTTATGCCATTTGACTTCAAAGGTTATGTCCTGTTGTTGTGACAGCACCCACATTTTTGTGTGAATCAGTTAAGCACTTATGAAACCATTGTCCCATGCAGGTGGATGCTGAATACATAGAATACATAGAATAAACCAGGTTGGAAGAGACCTTCAAGATCATCACGTCCAATCCATCTCACCCCACCTTTCTTTCTTTCCTTCTTATTACTTCTGAAAGAGAAGCTGTTGCCTTTTTAATGAGATGTGCTTTTTTTTTTGCCAGAGGCCCAAAGTAGTGGTCAGCTTCTCCTGCCTGTTTCGATCTGACTTCATGTTAACTGCTAGGAGTTAAATGGTTGGAATTTGTGACTTGTGATGTACAGATGTACAAACACAATGATCCAACCTTCCCAAGAATAAATCCCACTGACTTCAGTAGTAGCTAGCGGAGGTTTCAGCCACTAAGAAACACCTTGTATTTTAAGTAACAGAATTAACCTTTTACTAGACCTCATCAGAAAAGACCAAAATTGAGACATTTACCCAAATGGTAATTAAGCAAATCAAACTTAGCCACAGATCAAGTTGTGAAAATGTTTGGCACACACACAAAGAGGGAGAAGTGTGGGCAGCTGGATTCACAGTGGAGTCTCTCACTGTTCAAGTAGCTTACTGTCAAATATTCATGATTTTACTGTACTCTTATTCCAATTCTGAGATACAAAAAAATCAGTTAAAATGAACTACCTTCCCTCTCACAACAGCATTTTGCTGTCTCTGTGCCCCTTAAAGAAAGTAATTTCATGAATGTACTTAGTTTCAAGTTGATCAAAATATTTCTTTAAATATTGCAAGCATTCTCTGAGACTGTGGGACAGCTTACTTTGCACTCTAACCAAGTCTGAGTTGAAATTTTTACTTAGAGCTGATTTTTTTTCCCCACAGGCCACTGAAATCCACATGAGTACACAGATTGGCCTGCAAATTACTCTTCTGCTTGGCCTGAAAATTACTCTTCTGCTTGTGGGTCTGCAGTATTTAGTGGTACAAATGTAGGATCATTTGGTTGGGGGTTACTGGAATACAGGCCCCTCAAAAAAGACCTAATTTCCAAACTTGCTGATGCTTGTAATCCCTGTTCCCTTTACAACCAGGGATAAAAATAAAGGCGAGTTGCACATGAAACTGATACCAGTTGGCTTCTGATCTCAGCTGCTGAATCTTAACAAAAGCTATCTGCATACAATGCAGTACTTTCAGTGCAATTAGAATTTAATTCTGACTTCACAAGGAGCTGAGAATTTGTGTGAATCAGCAACTGAGGAGAGAAGGAATGGAGTGGGTCAGTTTCATGTTTGCTTTTCAGACTGTGAAGTTGGCATTTTCAGAGCATCTTGGAGCGTGGTGTACCAGGGACAGTTGGTGAAGTTCAGCCTGTAGTTGTTTTGTTCATCAGCTGTTCCTGTGATACTGTGGTGCTTCTTGAAAATAAAAAGAAGTCCTTCACACTGTATAGGTGTAAGAGATTAACTGCTAAGTGGTTGTGCAGAATGACATGATCAAATGTTTCACCAAGATCTAGCCTAGTGAATTGGTTTTCAGAACTAAGTGCAAACAGGAAAAAGGGACTAAAGTTGAAGATGGGATCTGTTGGATCTAAGCTTAATTCTTTACTTACAGGAAAATACATAGTTATTTTTTTGAAGTTATGGTTTCATTTTGGGTACAGGTGGATTTTTTTCACCCACTTCTCCTTTTGAAGCACAGTCTACAGTTCTTGAATGATCTGAAACTTCTCATTTTTGCTTTGTTTCCCTGTTGCTAATTAATACCCATTAATTTCCTGTGCCAGCATTGATTTTCAGCTTCAGTAGCTCTTCTCCCTCCCTGGAGTAGTCATGTCCCACTTCAGTCTCTGTTTCTTTTCAGATTACCAAGTCCATCTCTTCTTAGGCAGCCTAAGCAAACATTCTCCCATTCTTTGTAATATCTTTTCTGGCATCTGGCATAGTGAACTCAATTTAAAAGTTGTACAAGACAAATACATTTCTACAGCATTGCTGCTGCTGCTGCTCAGCAGTTCCATGGATGAGATTTTTGGGTAGCGACCACAGGAGGTGGGGATAATACTGTGAGGGTTGAGCAGTTCTCATCAGCCCTGCTTGGACCTTTCACTTTCTTAATAAAAATACATCTTAAAATCACAGAAGTGACAGCTTGTCTTCCCATGTATCTAGGAAACATCTGGAAGAGGCTCCACTGATGACAAAATCTTTGAGGGAAGCTCAGCAGAAGGAGAAGTTAGAGCGTTACCCAAAGGTAGCCTTTGTTCTTTTTCCAGTCCCTCTGGCTAGACCAGACTTGGGAGTTGAGTAACTTTGGGAATCAGTTGTGATCAACAGGATCTTGAGGGAGGGTTTTTCAAATTTCTGCCCCTCTTAATTGTTTGTGTGCACTTGTATAACAGTTGTACCATGTAAAATCAGCTGTCCCATAATGATCTGGTGAGTGGCAGGCAATGTAGCTGCTTTTATTTTGGTCCAGATGTTTTAAACCCCCTGTGTGCTCATATCAGTCTATATGACTGAAGTTTCCTGACTGGCTCTTCTCTGTAGGCTTCAGCATTTTGGTAGTATCTCACTACAAATGAGATGAGAAGATGTTACAAATTGGACATCTCTTACCCTGTAAATATGATCCTAATGCAGTTTTTTGTCTTTGGTAATTTATTGCGAAAAGAGCAGGAGGTGAAGTTCACAAATGAAGTGGCTTTTGACCAATGCTGGAAATAGAATGAGAGGAGTTAGTTCAGCTGTATGGCAGGAGGATTCCTACTGCTGTGGGCACCTCAAGATGCTGATACTCCATCTCTACGTGTCCACGGGTGACTTTCTACTTTGTGCATCACTTAGCACAGGGATCTCCTCCTGTCTGAGTATGAGCTGCAGCATCATACATCATGCTCTTTCTGTAGATCACTCTCTTGCAGCCTTTGAAAGCCCGACAGCCCATGTCCTCTGAGGAGCTGCACACTGTTTGTTAGCCTCTATGCTATTCTGCTCCTGCAGAGTAAATATCTCAGATCTCCCCATTTAAAATCAAACTTGCTTGCAGATTCTCAGCCAAGCTCAGAACAGCCATAAACAGCTGACTTAATGTGCTTTGCTTCTGACTTAGGTGGTGTTGAGAGTCCATTTTCCAGACCGTCATGTTCTGCAGGGGTTCTTCTGTCCTAATGAAACTGGTAAGAGCAACCCCCATGTCAGTCTGTGTAGCTGCAGCTATCCTCTCTCATCATTGATCAGTTACATGACAAAAGAGAGTGGCTGGACAGATCTTTTTTGCTATCCAGGAAAATTACACTGCTCTGAAAAAAGAGCAGTCACTAGTTACATTGTCCTTACTGAGCTCTTGAATGGGATGAGAGAAGAGTCTGAGGTAGTTAAACTCACTTAAAGGGAATTTAATTCCAGGACTACTTAGAGACTGTCAGGCTACTCAGTGGCAAAGTATTTGTGCTCAGGCAACTGTTCCACTTGATATTTCATTGTTTATGTCCAAATGTTGTGTTACTGAGATGAGTTTGGGCACTTCTCTATGTTAATGCTTAAAAAGTTTGGGGCAAAACCCAACACACCCTCCTCCAATCCAAAACAAATGCAAACAATTGGGAAGAGGGAAAGAAGAGGCTTCACCTGCTGCAGTAAGAATAACAGGGGACAAACCTTTTTGCCTCCCTCAGTTCCTGAAAGTTGCTCAGACCATACACCAGGTAGTTCTTGCTTTTGTTACTGGAGCTCCTCTTATTCTCAGCTGGCAATGATGGTTACCCACATGATTTTTTGATACTTCTATATGGAACAAGAACTAATAACTAATTACCAGAGTCTTACCTGGCTGGCCTGTACAAATCTTGCAGCTGCTTTTGGGTTTCCTAGGAGGAACTTCACTGGCATCCTTAGATTTTGCTGACAGACCAGCATGTCTTAAGTGGGATTTTTTTTTCTTTTTCTCTTTTCTCCAAGACATTGGTAATGATAACAATGTTCTTTGGAGGAAAAGGCAATCTACAGACATGGTAGAGGGCAATTCTGCTGTTACAGGTTAGCCTTTCTGCCCAGCATCCGAAGAAACAAATGCAATTCAGCAAACCTTTCTCTCCTTTCTTCACAGTTGGCATTTTGAGAGACTTTGTGAGAAGCCACCTTGCAGATGCAGACTTGCCATTTTACTTGTGTGAGTGTTGTGCTGTTGGTAATATTTAGCCTTACTTGAAAAAGCCTGTTCCTGGCTGTGCTGCATGAGAGACCTTGTGCTGCCATGAGATACAGCCCAGGGAGGAATTCCTTCCCTAAATACAGACTCAGAGTGCAAAGAAGGTGTAACCTGCTCACGTAGCCACATCATGCTTCTGCCTAATAAGAAGCCAATGTGGGCAGTGAGAATGTGTCACTCCTTTAAAGAGCAGTGCTTCCTCCCATACCTGCTGTATTTATTGTTTTGGTTGCTGGGTGGTCCTGTTTTGTAACTTGTTTTTTAACTTCAGTTATTGCACCTCCCAGAATCATCTTGAACGATGAAAGTTTGACGCTCTTTGAGGTAAGGACTGACACGTGTGCTCTGTGATTCTCTCTACTTGCTGCTGCCCTTTACCCTGCCATATGCCTTTGCTACTTCTAAAAGAAGCTGTATAGTGGTGTGAGCCCCGACTAATGGACCCAGGTGTTTTGGAGCACAAGCTCTTCACCAGAAGAGGTCCACCTTGTGCAACAATATGCACTGGCGTATTGTGCAGGGTGGGAGGGGGGTTCATATTGTTGCTAACACTCGGAGCCTTATGGAGTCTGAACTGTATTTAACCTTGAAATGTTGTTACAAGAGCTGAGCTAATGGGAGTTTGATATATCTGTAGCTGGGCTGGTATAGTAGATGTGAGACTGGATTTAGATAGGTTACTGTTTCCAATTTCTCCAGCAGAAGCTTGAGGCTGTATTTGACAGACATCTGACCTTTTTGATAATCACTGTGTGAGAATTTATTTTAAGCCAGCTTGTACATTAAGGAATTTGTGCTCTCCATGTGTAACTTTTTTCAAATCCAGATTCCTTGACTGTAAATCACAATGTCTTAGGAGACTGACTGAGGGATTTTGCCTCGCTCAGGCTGTTCAAAATGTGCTGTGCTGTCCTTCAGAACCTCATGGATGTTTGTAAAGCCATGCACTGAAGATCACTTGCAGGGTAAAGGGTCAAACAAACTGCAGTGAGAGTTTTTGCTTGATGCCCCCAAGGGAGCAGGAGGAGTTGGGTGGGGAGAGGGATAGAGAAAGGAACTTTTCAGGCAGCATGGTGAATTAGGTAGGGATTAGCATACCTCTGAAGTTGTTTGTAATGGAGCTTTCCAAATTCCACAACTTCCTGACCAGGCCATGTAGAAGAGATACACATGCAGCTGCTTTTAGACTGTTGAATGTTCAGGGAAGAAAAGTGTGAATCTCTGTGTTCACTGTGGGAAGTCTCTCCCCTTCCTAATACCCTGTTAAGAATTCTTTGCTGAAATTTGAAGTTTTGAAAGTGTGTTTTTGATGTTGGAGTTCCTCATATGGTCAGCATGCCTGTGACAGGTTTAGCTTTCTAGAGAGTCCTGAGCTTCTTAGGGGTCACAGCCCTGTTTGGTTCTGTGGTTCAGGAACTGCTGTGCAATAACTCTCAGCCTCCACCCAGCTTCACAGCATGAGGACTGATGCTTCTATCAGCCTTCCTACTCTCTCCTTGACCATGGCCTCTCTTGGAGTGTGCAGTGTGCATGGCTGTGCTTTTCCCACTGACAGGAATGGGACAGTGTGTGTGTTGGTAAGACATAATGTCATTGTGGGTGGGGAGAACAACCATTTTTCTTTTTAGAGTCATTTTGGATATTTTAATTCATAATGAAAATACCAGTGGAAAGTGCTTTGTGTGCTTGAGCCAGGAGATTTTGCCATTTGGGCATGAAGGAAGTTCTTCCTCTGACTTGTGCCATCTCACCCACATCTGCCGCCCAAAACACTGTCTCCAGGCACACATTCAAAGGAAGAGCAAATAAAAATTGCTCTGCACTTGTTGGCAGTTCTGAGGCAAGGGAAGTAGGTGTGGAACTGTGTTTAATATAGACTGGTCAGACATGGCACATCCACACTTCTCTCAGCCCTTCTGTCTCTCCTTTTTCTTTCTCTTCTTTCCCTTCGGTTCTATGCTGTCATGTCTGAGCACATCCCTCACCTAGAATTCCTTTACACATATTCTAATGTGGGTTTTGGAAAGCTTTCTTTCATCATCCCAAAGTGTGGTCTCTCTGCAGCTCGCACCAGCAGAGGTTTCCTGTATAAAATGGGTGTTTTTCTGTCTTCTTCTAAGATTTGGCTGGGATGTGTTCCCAGATTTCCTGTTTCAGCCTTCAGACTTGTGTCCCTAGAAAATATATTGCTTTCTTTTCAGTGTCTCTGTAGGAAGTGAAATTCTCCCACACTCCATAGGCTGCATTTTCCTCTTGAGTCCCATGGACATCAAACTTTGGCACTGTTTATTTTTGATTTAAGATAGGTGCTTGTTTGTTTGCTTTAAGTGCATCCTAGATTCTGAAGACTCAAAATTTGCCTCTGTAATGAACCTTTGTCCTGTTTTCAGTTACGTTTATTAGATGTTTTGTTGCTCCTTCAAATTCCTTCACTTTCCTTTCTGACACTGCATTCTTCCACTGTCTTCTGTCAGTCTTGGACATTACACTGCTTATGTGCCTGTCCTTACCACCTTGAAATCTCCTTTGACCATTTTCTTCCTCTTTTTTCAATTAGCTTCTAAATCCTTTGTTTACTATACTCATTCCACAAAGAAAAGGCGGTTTCTATGACTTCTCAGTATACTTGAATGCAGCACCCTCTTTGCTGATCTGTATCTGCCTCTTACTCAGCCAGCTCTGATGCTGTCTTCATTCTCTGTTGTTAGCTTTAGTCTGTCTTCTAAACAAAGTTCAAAATCCTCTGCTTGCCCTTGTTTGCCCCTTGCCTCCCCCACTTTCTCCTGCTCTTTTTGTTTTCTTATTTTCTGCATACATCTAATGTTTCTCTGGATGTCTTTTGAAGCATAACTTGTTCAGTGAAACACCACAGAAATAATTGTTTTTTCTTTGTCTTTGAATCAGAAACTTTATGGGAGGAATTTTGTTTAATTTGCTGTGTTAAAGCCTTTGTTCTATACCTGGCACCATTGCTTGTGCTTGTTACATGTGTGGCAATTTCCCAGTTTCTTATTTGTGACATTTACTGTGGAATTCATTCCTCACAGCAGCTCTCTGAAACATAAAAGTGTTAAATTGGTGCTCTGTGAAGACTTCGAGGTGCCTTACAGCCCAGTCTTTTGGAATCCTTTAGAAATCACAACTTGGTGAAGAACTTGGTCAGTGTTAGTGTCAAGCATCTTCAATTTGCAGTGACTTGCCTGAGACTGAAGTGCTTGCTATGGCACATGGCAAAGGTGCAAAGCCTTGACTTCAGTACAGAGCTGGGACTGTTCATAGAATCATATAATGGAATCATGGGTTTAGGTTGGAAGAGACCTTGAAGATCACCTAATTCCACCCCTTCACCATGGGAAGGGACAACTTCCACTAGAACTGTTTGCTTAGAGCTCTGTCCAACCTAGTCTTGATTGCTTTCAGGAATGGGGCATCCACAGCCTCTCTAGGCAACCTGTTCCAGTGCTTCACCACCCTCACAATAATTTCTTCCTTTTAACTAATTTAAATCTGCCCTCTTGCAGTTCAAAAGCATTACCAAGAGGCAATGTTTGCAACAGGCCCTGCTTAAAAGTCTGTCCCTATCTTTCCTGTAGGTCCTCTGAGTACTGAAAGGCCACCAGAAACTCCCCCTGGAGCCTTCTCTTCTCCAGGCTGATCAACCCCAACTCTCTCAGCCTGACTTCAAAGGAGGAGGTTCAAAATGTGGTGCTCAGGAGTTGAACGTTCTGCAAATTGACCACTTTGGGAGATGATTTTTGCTCTTTTCTCACTTCCTCTGGGTCAACACAAAAGAAGAATAACATCCAGTTAAGATGAAGGGTGGGAAATCCAAAGCTGATTTAAGAATTCTTTGTTGTCCATGTAGCAGTGTAGTTAAATTGTGATTAGAAAGCAGTTGTGTTGAGAATTTTGGGCATAACTGAAGCAAACAAAATGATTACAGTTATTTGAAAAATGTGGAAAGCAAGTAAAATCTCATGCTTAAAATACTTTTAGGGATTGTAACATTACAAAGAGCTAATTATTGCTTTACTTAGCAGTTGCATGGCTTGGCATTTTCTTCTTAACCAGCTGGCTCTGGGTAGGTAAATGTGATAATGCATGTGTGGAAGAGAATAATTTGAACTTCATCTGCATCTTGGTGAACTCTTGGGATGATTGTTACAGCTCTAGAGCAAAGCCTTACAGTGATAAAATTCATCAGCTCATTACTGAATAGTAGTCAAACCCAAAAGGACCTCCTTCCCCAAACCCAAATATTCTGAATGAACTGGATAACAGAATGAAGAACATCACTGTGTCACTGTATGAAACCAGGGTTGCTTCCACATTGAATAATCTGTGCAGATCTGGCCTCTTCTATTAAAAAGGAACTGGTAAAAGTGCAGACAAGAGGAGGTGAAGATTATCAGAGGTTTGGAATGGCTCCTGCATAAGTAGGACTAAGTAGACTAGGACTTGTCAGCCTGCAAAAAACCACATAACTGGAAAAGAAATAACGTATCAAGTAGAAGCTGGAAGGGGTTGATTTCTTACTCTCACACAAGAATGGCATGAAGTGAGTTAAGCAGAAGCTAGAATAGATGGAAGAAGGTAGTTGTTCATGCAACAGAAATATTTTCTTTACAAAAAATAACGATTTTTAAAAGTTAAATTACGTTCAGCCTTGCCTGCAGGGCCCTGGGGCACTGGAAATGAGTGCATGACTTGATCCAAATGCTTGAGGCTAGCACCACTGCTCTGATGAGGTGGGCAGAAGTTTAGCAATAAGGGATGACACGTGTCACTGGATGGGCAAGAAACAGCAGGGGAATTGATTTATGTGAGGAGCAAAGAAATTTAATGTATATTCAGGATGAGATGCAAGAAGGAAGAAGGCTGCAGGGGCTGTGGTGACTTGGAAAGATAAAACAGGATGAAGAAGGGAAGCAGAAATCTGTGCCTGGACAGGGCTGGGTTCCACTGTCCAGAGTTTTAGATTTTGAGGCAGTGGCTTCTGGCCTGCCAGGAATGTGTGCTGGGGGAAGTGCACATGTGCACTGCAGCCTTCAGGTGCGTGTAAAATGGCCATTATTCAAAATGGGCTTGCAGATTGGAAGAGCTGCATTGTAATGCCAGTGGCCATGTAGCCTGTGTCCCTTGCCTGGGGCCCTTCAGCCCTTTCAGGTCATGGTTTGTTATGGCAGGAATGATTCTCTGTGTTTATAAACATTTTATTTGGATGAAGCATCAAACAGGAAAAAACAATTCCTGCAGAGAACTTGTCATACCATTCTGCTTACCCATACTGCTTGTCAGAGACCGCAGTGCTCTAACCCACCAGGATGGTGCCTTAGCCCAGTTTAGGTCAGCTGATTCTGGGTGAAGCTTTGCTCCCCCTTACTAGTGTCAATCCTTTTCATCTTTAACTTTCTTCTGGAGTCACTGAAGACCCCGTGCTCTAATGTCTTCTGCTTGGATAGGCTTCCCCTTCTTTTGCTGCAGATCTGTGTGCTTGGCAGGGGCTGAAGGGGGCTTTCTTCTCGGGGAAGAAACAGGCGCGGAAGTTGCTCTGGCTTTGGTGTCCCTGGCAACTGTGTTATTGTTGGATGCCCTTTTTATAGGCGGCTGTTACTAATCTGGCTGCTTTGCCAGAGCCATGCTGCTCTCAGTACAAATGACACTGGCCCAGACCAGGAGCAAGAGAGGTGATATTTCTGGGTGTGAGCCAGGTGGGGCAGCTCTGGGGACAGGTCTTGCTCACCCCTTCTCGCTTGCTCTCTGTTGTCGCCTTCCAAACTATGAAATCTTCAATCTGGGAAGTGCAGCCCTTCGCTCACTGCAGGGCTGAGGGCTACAGAGCAGTGCCTGGTCCTGCACTGGATGGGGTTAGGCTCTCTGTGGGTGGGTTACGTGAAGAGTTTGCCCCTTTCAGGCATTGTGTGGTCTGTAGAAGGGAAACCTACTTTAGTCAGAGATCCCCTTCTGTTCCCATTATCTGGAAGAAAAGAGATGAAATGACAGAGCAGCCTTATAGAAATAGAAGGCACATGGTTAAGGTGTCCTGTAAAATGTGTGGCTTTTGGGTGGAGGAAGTGCTGTGGAGTGTGCAGTTCTTCTGGATCTTGGGGGAACAGGGGGGCATGGGTAAAGTGACAGAACAGCTGATTTCTTAAGCCTTTTTGAGAGCTGGGTTTTTTTTTGAGAATGTGTGAAAGGTTGAGGAAGGAGATTGTCAGCTCTGTAGGGTTGTCCAGTTGTATCATTCAAGTGCCAAAAGCCACAGCTGTTTCTGCAGATACATCGTGTCAGAAGTGTTAGCAATAGACACCTGGAATGCTTTGCACCTGATGTGGTTCTCTTGCAAAGGTGATGTTCAGGTTCTCTTGCCTGCACATAACCTGGCACTTGATTTTAATGGGATATCTACCATGTTCTATCTGTCCATTTCCATTTTTTCAGCATTAAACTTTCATATTATCAGGCTGTTCACTCTTTCATAGATGTCTTACCTGAGCAGAAGATGACACACTAAAATAGAGCGAGTCCTCAGGTGCTTCATAGAACACCTCTGGAGTGTGTATTCATTGTTCAGGAGTAAAGTGACTTTCAGGGGAATCAAATACAATCACAAGGAATATTGCACTGAACTCTAATTGTTTCAGTGATAACTGTGAGCTGTAACTGAGATTGTATGAGCCTTGGAAGTCCTAACTTTCATACATGAGATTGTGTCTAATTACCCTATTCCATTTGTTTGGGGCTTTTTTTTAATGTGGTTTATTCTTCCTTTGCTCTCAGGGACTCCTGAGATTCTTTTTCACAAATAGGGTGCTTAAACTCTCGAGAAACAGAAAATGACAAAGTGTTAAAAAAACCCAAAGAGAAAAGGAATGTCTTCTCAAAATACAAGGCACTGTCATGATTAAACATAAGTGAGCTGTTAATATTTTTAAGTAGGAGTGTGGCAAAGAAGCATCCACTTACTTATTCCCCTCAGCTACTTAATTGCCTTCTGCTTTCTGCTTTTCTTTGAGAAATGTCTTGCTACAGAGGGAATTCTAGCAGCATCCTCCAAGGATATGGGAATCCTCTCCATGAATTTCAAAAGGATTTTCTAGAAAGTTAACAATCTTTGCTGAGACTGTCAGAGGCAGAGCCTGCTTGAGCCCAAACACAGTGTCCTGAACATTGACCGCTACCATCTTAGGTGTTTTCAGAACTCGTTGTCCTGGAGACTGTGACTGATGGTGTCACAACCCCACCGTCTGCTAGGGTAGAGGGTAGAGTTGCTTCTGAGGAAGCCTGGGAGTTGGGTGTTTGAGATTGCTGGTCCAGTGTCACACATGAATCATGGAGCTGCACGTAGCTTTCCTAGGTCTTCAGTTAGCATTTATCCTCCACTGTGTAGACTTCCTTGCTGTCTGAGGTAGTAATGAAAGCCCATTCTCGTATTTATGAGTGACTGAAATTTGTGTTGAAGCCAATAACAGGAGTCACTGCAGATGGTGGAGTACCATATTATCAACACTTGTACTCTCTCTCCACCCTCTCACTCCATTCCAGCTGATAAGATTGGAACTACATTCATTAAATCTGATGACTTACAATGAAGGGAGAACCTTTACACTGCAAGCAAAATTGGGGAAAAAGACAAATATTGTCAACTTGTTTGCCAAGATACTTGGACAGAAAGAACTGTCTGAAGTGAATTCTCCCAAAATATGTGTGTATTTACAGTATAGTGAGCACACAGATTGGCAGCAACATGAAGTTTTTGGAACCCATAAAGACTTCAAGGCATTGCTTTGATTTTTTTGTTATTGCTGGTTTTGCTGGCTGCCTTCTCCTCATGTCCCTTGAAGTGTTTTATAATGTTCTGCTCTCCAGAACTGATCAACTGCAGGCTTCCCTGTTGTAGCACTTGGCTTTGGCTTCCTTGTCGCTCTGGTTGCTTGTTTGTGTTTTTTCTAGGCTAGCTGAGCTTTTCAGAGTTGTTCATTAGCTTCTTTCTCCTCCCAGAAACAGGCACTCGTGTAGTGCATATCTGGGGTGCATTAGTGGAAAAAAGATCATTGATTGCTGAGTTAATAGTCAGGGAAGAGCAGAAGGTAAGAATACCACCAGCTGGAAAACTCAAGGTGGCAAAGAGGGCAGGAGCCCATCATCTGTGTTCAGTGGAGCTAAAGAAATCTGCAGGCTTCCACATAAATATTTAGATCTTCTAATCAGATCTTAGAGTGCACAGAGTGTTTCCTCTGGTGTGTACCGTGGGGCAGAAATCCAGGGGAGCTGTTTGTTTCTTTCTTAGCCTTTGGTTCTGTTTCCATATCCTAGTTGTTAACGACAGTTTGGGCAATACATCTGGCACGCTCCTTCAGTGGAACCAGCCACGAATTGAGCAGTGTGAAGCCCTCTCTTGCTTTTGGCAAGAGTCTAATGCAATTTCAGAAAAAATTACTTCATCAGAGTCAGCTCGTCGGAGGCATTTCCAGTGGCAGGCCTTGCGGTTATTCCACTCACTAGCAAAGAAAATGGTGATTAGTAATGAAATTCACCCAGCCCAGAGAATGGCATTCATTTTCCTGCATGGTCTTAGCCCTTTACCAGGTGTTTTCTCACCTGACTAGATTTTGGTATCGATTTTACCTCCTGCTAATCTTGTGAGGTCTGTTAACCATGCTGGCAGAGGCTGTCTCATACAGGCTGCCCAGGGGGGTTCTGGAGTCTCCCTCTCTGTGGGTATTCAAGATGTGCCTGGATGAGTTCCTGTGTGGTCTGGTATAGGTAATCCTGCTCTCGCAGTGGGGTTGGACTGGATGATCTCTTGAGGTCCTTTCCAGCCCCTAACGTTCTGTGATTCTGTGCTAGCATTTTAGACTGGCTTCAAGTGAAGCGAGGCACATCAGCCCAGGTGAGGGCTTTCCTTGTATGACTGAGTTCAGGGTGGAAATTCTGCCCAAAATGTCCTCTCTGAGGTCAGATCTTTTTGATCTCAGCTCAAGGGCTCAGTGAATGCTCTTTCTACCTGGATTCCTTCTTAAGTAGCCTTTTCAAATCTTATCTTTGCCTTATGAATTTTCAATGTCCCCTGCCTTAGCTGGTTCAGACCTCCTCCGTATTGGCTGCAGAATATCCATCTCCTTTGGCAGTTGCAGTCCACATTGAGCAGCTTTGTTCTCAGGTTATAAACACGAAGCACTTAGTCAGTTTGCCCCTTTCACCATGGCTGTAGTGTTTATTTCTGTTTCAGCGATGCTTTGCAGCCTTGCTGGGGAAGCTTTTGATCCACCGGCTTTCCGGTTGAATTTTCCAAGAGGCAGTTTATGTGTTTGGGGTGTGTGTAGTGTGCAGTATTTCATGTTGGTAGCTTGGGTTTCTCCTTCCATGCGCGTGTTCCTTTGAAGTGCTTATTTTCTTATTCATCTTTTAACATCAAACCAACAGCAGACCTGTGGCACTCTAATCTCTTCAGATCATGTAACGGAAAGAATGCTTCTCATTCTGGCAGCTGCAAGTTCCCCTTAGACAGCAGTCTCTGCCTGGTCTGAAAGCATCACTCTGGCAGTGAGCAGAATAACTGCGTGGTAACAATAAATGTATTTTGCAATCCTGGGTTCCAGGAGGTTTTTGCATGTCTGTGTCTGGAGCTACCTAGTGAAGGAGGAAGTATTGAGATGTTATTTGGGGAGAGTGCTGCCTAAAATCCATTCCGTGCTGTTGAGAACGATTTACTTAAGACAGGCAGTAAAACAAAGCAGGAATGTTTCTCTTGTGTATCACAGCTGGATGCCGGGGGAATGTTGTTCTAGTGCAGATATTTTTGTCATGGAATGCAAGACGCAGTAGCCCCAGCGTGCCACTCCACAGCCAGGATGCCCTGCTGTCACAAACCACGCTCACCGCTGTGGTGTCTGAGGAGCTGCACTCTGCCCCTCTGAAGTAAAACTTGGAGTGACTTAGCTGCATAGTTCAAGACTGCCTTTACAACGGCTGGTCTTCAGATTGCAGAAGTGGAAAACGCTCCTTTAAATCTCTGCCACTGTAACTAAGCAAACTGATGAAGCTGTGTTACTTAGGTCTTTTCATCAAGTCTGAGGAGTTGGTCGTTTGGAATGATATTCCCTAAAAGGGAGAACAGAAAGCAAGGCATTGGCTGCTTCAATTTCTTGCCTCATCAGTGACTTTCTGATCCCTTCAGCAGAAAGCTGTCCTGTGATTAAGGGCTCGGATGGGACTCTGGAGACTTACATACTTAGCTCTTGCTTCTGCTGCTGCTGGCCTGTGTGACCTGGAATGTTATTCAATCTCTTTAGGTCTCAGTTTTGCATCTGTAGAAAACAAAACAAAACAAAACCCCAGACCAGCCCCAAACCCTCATACTTCCTTGCATTTTGAGTTCTATGGCATGTTGCTGCTCTCTACATATATATAATTGTGCAGTAGAACACCATTTTCAATTGGATTTCTAGGTGCTGTTGCAATAAAAATAATCTAACTGTATCATGTAAATATGCCTTGCACAGCATGATTTGAACATTATAATTGGACAGATAATAACATCTTTTTTCCAAGTCAGAATTACATTGTATCTTTGGCTGGAAATCAAAGCAGAAAGGAAGAGAAATGCTGGATATTTGAGTACAGTAACTAGCTGTTGGCTCAGTCCTATTGTAGTAATTCTTCACATAAAACTGAACAGAGCGTTTTGAATATTTGTTTCAAACAGCCTGCGATTCTTTTGGTCGATCTGACTGGCCCAGTGGGACTCTAAATGGTTTCTAAATCTGTGTTGATTGACAGATACTCATACAAGAACCCTATGCAGTGAGGTTAAGAACTGCAGAGGGTTTCTGCTAGAGACATGGACATACAAGCATTAGAACAACTGCAAATGAGGAAATAGCAGATAACTTGAATATAGTTTTCAGGTAAGGATCTGCTCAGTATTTGTTCCTTGCATTCTTAAATAGTGTTAGAGAAGAATAAAGGACCCAGCTTTGGGTTTGTATGTTTTCCTGGACTGCAGCTACTAAAGCCTTCTCATCTTCATGCCAAGACATTCTTTGGCCAGTGGGATCATTCCACTGGCTGGTTTTGTTTTTATTTTTTTTTCTTTTTCCTTTCCAGTGTGAAATTGGTGCTGATTTGAATACTTTAGTGTTACAAAAAAAATCTCAGACAGCATTCTGTCCTGCCAGTGACTGGCTGGAGAATTCCTGGGGTGATTGGTGAGATGTAGCTTAGCCGCCTTCCATACTGAACCCTTAGTAAGTGCTGAAATTGGGATGATACCCGAGAATTCTGCACAAAGGAAGCTAGACAAAGGGTTGTATGAATGAGCCAATAGTCTTTTGAATTAAAGAACTTACTGGATGTAAATCTGGCAAGAGGGGACTCTGTGTTGGCTGACCCCTAGGAAAGGATAGAGATGCAGGGAAATGAGCCATGGGAAGGAGGTTGCGTTCTGTATACTTGTGAGCTGCTGTCTAGTGCCTTAAAGTTTCTTTCAATTAAAAGATTTTGAACTGAAACATTTGGACTGATGTTTTGCCAGCAGTGGGAAATGGTTGTGGACGTGGATCCAGAAACTTAGAACTATGCTTATTTGTCAACCTGTGAGTAAATAGGATAGAGGTTTATATTGGGGCACATTCTGTCTGCACTGGTGTGGTTGAGTGTGTCTGTCTAGCTCTTGGTCTGCGTTTCTCACTCTCTTTTTCTCTTTGTGCCTCAAGCAGGCCCTGCCATGAATTTTCTCTGACCCCTTGGGGCCATTCCCACATGAAGCTTTGATGTGTGTGCCCAGAGCTTGATTGACAAGGAAGTTTCGGTGGCGGCAGCAGGGAAACGAAGAGAAAAGGGCAGGGCTTTGAACTAAAGGGCTTTGAGCTCTGAGATGCTGTGCTTACTTATCTCCTTCAGAATGTTAATTATTTACCAAGATAATTGGTCGGGAGGGGAAAAAAGAGAGGGGAGGTTATTAAAAAATTCCAACACTAACACGCTACAAAAACCTCATTTTCCAACTTGCAGCTGGCATGAAAAGGATGTTGTGTATAAAAGGGTTTGAGTGTATGTGTACTGGGGGGGGGAAAGCTTTTTAAGGCACCCGTTTCCTAAATAGAGGGATCCCTTCAGACGAATGCAGCGGAAACATCAAAGCTCTTGCAAGAGTTTTCTCTGGGGTTTCTAAACCGTGTCTGGTACTTTTTAATTAAAAAAGTTTATGGAGAGCCATCTTTGTGACTGGAGCAGGCAACCTTAGGCTCTCTTGATTGAGGAATGAAATGTTAAAAGACTTAATAAATAATGATTTCTGGTAAAACGTCGGTTCAAGGATGTGAAGGTGCCTGGATGCTTTAGCAGGAGCTGAGACTTGGAGTAGCCTGATGAATGTTTCCTGCTTCAGCCTAATGTGGTGTAGGCCACACTGTGTGTGAAAGGCTCCTACAGCCTTTGGGTTAATGTAAAAAAAAAATACGTAATTGCCACATACATACTCGTTTGATGTTTGTAGTCAGGAAGATAGGTGCAGCTGTTTCATTTTGCCTCCAGTTAACACAGTTTTATTAGTCTCTGCATTAGGTAGCGATCCACAGACTCCTCCATGACAATCAGGGTTCCTTTGAGTTCTGGTAATTGCTGTGCTGGATCAGGTCCAAGGGCTGTCATTCTGGTATCCTGACTGTGCTGATGGTGGCAACAGAGGTTCAAGAAAACTCAAGAGCAGGCAGCCTGCCCTCTTGCTAGCTATGAATTAATGATACAAAGATGGGCAGCTGCGTGCTTTTGTCTATTTATTTATTTGTTGGATCAAGCTGAGAAGTTTGGTGGTGTTTTGACAGGGTGGTAGAAGCCCCATCCTTGGCAGTTTTTAAGGCCAGGCTGGATGTGGCTCTGGGCAACCTGATCTAGTGTGAGGTATCCCTGCCCATGACAGGGGAGTGGAACTAGATGATCCTTGAGGTCCCTTCCAACCTTAACAATTCTATGATTCTCTGCAAATGATCCAAAGAAATCACTGAAATGATTTTGTTTAATTGGATTCCCTAATCATCATAATTGGTGGCCCAACTAATTATTTTAGGGACTTCATTTATCTGAACTTCTTCCTGTTCTAATCCTTGTGGTTTAGCTCTCTGAATTTCCTTCCTTACACCCATTCTGCTGCTTCATTCCTTACTGACCTCAGAAGCATTAGCTACCAACGTTGAAAGATCTTTGTTATTTGTTAATGATGGGTAACTCACAACACTTACTAGTTCACTTTAATGCTTGCTTCCCTGCTTGGTTTTTTGTTTTTTTTCCTTCAGTTAGGGCTGCACAGCATTTCTGAGACCCCCTTTTTCCACGTAACGTTTATTCACCAGCTAAGGATTCAATAGCTGAAGGTTTTACTTCCATTTTCTCTGACTCCCAGGTGTTTAATCAGCCTGATTAAATTCATTAGCTCTCTCTTTCTAAAATACGATGTTTGCTTTAACTGTTCACACATTCTCATTTCTTTTGGTGTTGAATTTTATAACATTGTGATTGGTGTTTCTTACTGGCTCGAATCTGATCCTATATATTACTTGGGGCTAGTTGAAAAGAAGTTCTTCTCTTTTATGTTTACAATTATTTCTTCAGTGGGTCATAATTTGAGCTACTGACAAACTCTCAACAGTATAATTTCCTTTAATGTGTTAGTTTGTATATATTGAACACAATCCAGGTTTTTACTGAATTTTATTCAGTCTAAATTTATGCAGAGGTAGTTGAATAAAGCTAGATAGCCATGACATAAAAGACTAGGTGTGAAGCAAAGAAAGGAGAAGGTGGTGAGAATGGCCATTGTCAACATAAGTTAGAAGCTTCATCACTTTGATTTGTGTTTATTTTAAATTGGAGACAAACAAGTGAATTGCAACAAGCCAGATACTGCATGGTGCATTACACTTGAGAGACATCAGGTCTCCTGTTCTTCCTGTGTGATGGATGTATACCTTAAAGTGGAGGAAACTGAAACATAAAGCAGTGTGGTAAATTTATGGACAGGTTAAATTAGGAAGCAGGTCTGCTGGCTAGAACTGTAGACATTTCCACTTCTCTTTTATTCCCCCCTTTTTTTTCTTTTCTTTTTTAGGTGTGGCACACAGTATGACTAAAACACTCACCAAATGATTTGTGATTTGGCTGGCTGACATCTCAAGTAATAGTCAGAAGGGAATTGTTGAAAAACGTAGATCACTTATGCTGCTGTTTTGCTGCAATTAGTTCTGGCCACATTCTGTTTGTTATTTTCATCTGGTTTGGGGGTAGATATATAATTCCCAATAATCATTGATAACATTTGCAGATGAAATAAAGATGCAGCATGAGAAAGGCAGTTGTACAGTTATCTGAGTCATGTGATGAGCTAAATGGATGAAGAAAATGTTTGAATGTGGCAGTTATTCTAACAAGTGACAACTAGGGATTCAGGCTGGATTTATGGAGGGATGGACTGCATCCTGGAAAGTTGTTGAAACAGCAAACAACAACTAGAGATAGGGTATAAATGTAGTAGATTAGAGTAGATTTCTGAGGGCACAGCTGGATTTTCTTTCTCTTAACTATCAGCCTCTTAGGTCTTGGAAGATTCTTAATCATGCTCACGTTGTCGGCTCAGCAGTGGAGAGTGTGTCTGAAATATAAAGGCCTGAGTTATGGGGACAGAGCAAAACAAATGGCAGGTCACCAGCACAGTGAGCTCTTGCTGTACAGGTCTTGTCTGTGTGTAGCAAAATAGATCATAGAATTTTGCTCTGTGTCTTACTCTGAGTGCCCTGTGCTCTACACAAGTTTAGCCTTTTCTGAAATGTAGATGGTTCAATGACCTCAGCTTGAGCCCTGTGCATTGGTCTGTAGTTGTCTAACTTGTGTCTAATGGTCACTATGAACTATGAAATCATTTACCATCAGTGATCTCTTCTTTTCCACTTTTGCTACAGGCTAAACTCTTTCCAACTGCTGTTGTTCATTTTGGATCTGAGGAGTGTAGGGGTGAGTGAATTTCCTCTCTTCTTTAGCTGGCTGTATAGTTCCTGTAGGTAACCCTGAAAAATTGCATCCTTAGATTGAAAGCTCTTCCCACAAAAGGTAATGCAGTCCTTGAGAAGGCTGGTGGATGTTCCCATTCTGAATGGCGCAAGCTCTTCAGAGCTAGCTTGGTCAGTTAGCTGGAGCACAAATGTAAACACAGTACCTTTCCTATGAGATTTGTTAGGCTGTGGAGAAGGCATTGTCTCCTATGGGGACAAGAATGATAGAATGACCCTGGAAGGAGAGTCTGTTGTCCAAAATGTTAATTAGACAAATGAGTACGAAACACTTTTCCCGACCTATGATGGATATGGGAGAACAGATCTTAATCTTCGATTCTTTGTCACCTCTGTTTTATGCTTAGAATCTCTTTTTTCTCCCAGAGATTAAAAAAGTTCTTGAGGTGCAGCAAGCACTGAAGGAAAATGTCAAGATCTTAAGGGTTGAATGATGAAAAAGGGCACCTTGAGATGTAAAATTGTCACAGTTCAGGTGTCCTGTGTCAGCTGGGGGCAGACAATGGAGATATACTGTAGTACCCAGCAGGTATTTGCTGAGCTGAAGACTCTGTGATTCTGTGGTGATTGATCTCTCTGTGTTACTAAACAAGTCTTTGGGTTTCATTTTTAAACAGATTCTTACCTGAAATCAGACCTGCTGAGCTCTGCAGTTTCCCCTTCTGCAGCTGATTTACTGGTAGCCAGGTACGTGGGGACTGAATGGAGTGGCAAATTGGTATTTCAGGGATGGGAAGCATGAAATAAGCCAATCTTACTACAAAGAAAAGTGTTCTGAATATACTAGGACTTCATTTTCTCCTGAAACTGTCATACTGCCATATTTCACTTCATAGCTTTGTGAGTCCTTCTTTGCATGGTAGGATTTCAGTAGTAGGATTTCAAATAAATTCTAGCACTTTTATCATGAAAAAGAAGAACCTTTTTAGTCTGACTTTAAAAGTTCAAAGGTGGGGGTTGCACAAGGGGTTGTTATGAAAAAACAAAGCTTAATTCTGCTTGGGTTTTTTTCTTCCTTAGATGTTTGTCCAAACCATCAGTTCCTTCTACTTCATCATCTTTAGAATCAACAGTTTCACCCCTATCTGAACCACAAGTGGAAAGTGACCAAAAGACTGACGAGCAACCAGAGCCAGCGAGCGTGTGTGAAGCTCCACAGGTGTTGAGAAGGGTCCCTGGGAAAGTCCCCAAATGGCTGAAGCTTCCAGGTATCATGAAATCAGAGGAGTTGTCTTCTTACTATGAACTCCTCAGAATGGCAAGCTCCTCTGTGCTAAACATGTTGTATGTTGGCAGTACCCTTGAAGATGTCAGCATAGGGCTTGCAGGACGTTTAGTTCAGTGCTTGTCAAACACAAATCAGTTTGTTACTTAAACCTGAGCATTTGCTGGAAAAGTATCTGAATGCAGGCTCTGGGCTTTGAGTCGTGCCTAATTCATATGCTTGCAACATTTTTATGTTGTGGACACTTCTTAACTGTGCTGGTGTGATACTCAACGTATCAAAGGCTCCCATGTCACCTGTTAAATGTCTTACATTATTTTCCCTTTGCTAGTATAATCTGATTTTAATATTTTCAATCAGCTCCCTTAAAAGCAGTAAAAAGAAGAATTTTCTGGAATTCCCTGTCTAATAATGCCAAATGTTAACTTGCTGAGTGATAATTCTAGCATTTCATTCTGCAAGATCCCATGGGGCCATCAGCTCCAGCAAGGGCAGCATAAGGTATGAAATGATTGCTGGAAAGCTGCAGATAATTAGTTGATGTGTTGCCCTGCTGTGGCTGGTGAGTTTTAGACTGGTACTGGGATACTGATGCAGATCATGTGGGTAGCAGTATGTTAGCTTCCCATTTTCAGTATGCTTGAAGCATTCAACATAGAACGTCCCCAAGTAAAGATTATGTGGATAAAGTATGAAATAACATCTCACCTACCTGTACAGGTTGCCCATTAACAGTTGGTATGAAAGGTCAATAAGATGCTCTAACATGCATGTTAATAACATGTAGGATGAAGTTCTCCACTTGAAAAGTTATGATGTATTCACCATTCCATCTTCTTGAGGAGAGCTCTTACATGCTACCCAACATGCTGCTCTGAGTGTAGAATCCTCAGCAACCACATCATGTTTCTGAGAAACAATACAGTACAATTTACATGGTTAAGTGTTTCAGTGCTCTTATGTTTATTTTGTAGGTGGGAAGAGATGAAACACTGTGGGCTGCTGGATCAGGGAGCAGTCAGCTGAGCCTCTTTGCTGATGAGCTTACTCAGAATATGTAAGAAACTGTTGGTGGTCCTGGAGAGATTTAATTTGGATGAAAACTACTTATAAAAATAGAAAATTGCTATTTGAGGTGCCAGTTGCACCTTTTGGAGGAGTGGAAGGCCTGCTGGTGGTCTTTGTGACTACAGAAGCAATGTTAGAGGTTAAATTTAAGGTTTCTCGCATGCAAATAATATGAATAGAGAATTAAAGGGGAAATAATTCCTATATACTTTTTGTGGAGGATTTTGTTTTTATCCATACTTTTCAATTAAAACCTTCACAGTTCTACTTTCAGAGTTAACTTTGAGTCTAGCTGCCTGAATTCTAGCAGCAAAATACAATCCAATCCAGTTTTACCTATAGCTAAGTGCTGCCTAGAACAAGACTTCTCTCTGCTTCTTGTTGGCTGGGGTTAGTGTTGCTCATAATTCCAGGCTTTAGATAGCTGGAAAGTGAATGAAGAGGAAGCACTTAAACCAAGTCATTGAAACCAGTTCAAATGGGCTTTTCCTGTGAACCTTCTGGTTTGCTGCAGTTGTATTGTTTTCAGTTGCCAGAACCTTGTCAACAAAGAACACAGGTATCTCTTAATGGAAAGCATGTGGAGGCTGGTTTTGCCCCAAGCTTTGTTTTATTTTCACTACATATAATTAACATCAGTAATACACTGGGGGGGAATCTAGTAAAGGGGCCTCTTCACGTGACTCTTGATCCGTGGACTTCTGTGGTCCCAGCATTGTCCACAGCGGAGTAGCTGTTCTGCGGTTAACGTACAGAGGGGAGGACTTGCCCAGATCTTTGCCTCCTGCAGATGTTGTACAGGGATGACTGTTGTTGGTTAGAACTGTGCCTATGCTGCAGATGAACTCTATAGTGCCACAGTATCCATGGTGCTGTATTTTATTTGAAGTCTTCTCCATGGATCAGCGATTCATACTGGACAGCTGGGCTTCCATGCTACGGTAACAACATGTTTTCCATTTTCCCTGTGTAGACAATTGTTCCCTGAACTGTGTGTGCATCTGCACAATTTGTAGAGGTAATAAAGCAGAGTGGCCATAGGAGGCCTTTCGGTCGGTCTCTTTGATAGTATGTTTCTTCACCCAGTACTCAGTTTCTCTGTCAGTTCACAGGAACCTGCTCCCTTTTCAATGGGCCTGTCATGCCTCATTCCCTTCCTCCCGTTTTTTTTTTCCCCCAACAAAGCAAAACGGAGCTTTGTACCATCTGAATGAACTTCAAAGTGGCTAGAAAGGGCACCCAGGGTTCCTGGCACTTGTCATTGTCTCCCAGCCTGGCCAACATTTCCCTTCAGGTCTAATTACTTCCAAATGCTCCCAGATGCTTTGAAGAAAGTCAGAGGGAGGGAGAAGCATGAAAGAAAGGTGGAAGAGAAAAAAAGAGTCAGAGTGAAGGGAGCAGAATGCTGTAGCAAAAATGTTGATTGATTTCTTATATGTCACCCAAACATAAACAGGGCATGTGTGCGGCCGCTGGCAGTGGGCAATGCAGGAGCACTGTGTGCAGCTGCTGCCCTGGGTCCTCATGGTGCAAAGAGAGCCCTTCTGGCACTTAGCAGGCTGAGGATTAGGAGACTTCATATTGCTACCCATGTGCATTACTTCAGCCAGTGCTGCCCATACCTGTCCCTTGACTCAGCTGAGCATCAAACCCAAAACTTTTCTTTAAGGAGAATGAAAAATTGGTACCCTCAACAGCTGGAGCAGAATTTTTAGTCCCCTCTTCCTATGCAAGTAATTCAGTTTAGCCACTGCTGTTATTAAAATACTGCTCTACTAACATTCACCTCAGTGATTCTCTTCAGTCAAGAAAGCTGCTGAATGGTCAGAGAAGGGAACTTGAGCCTTTTTAAGGCAGAGGCTTTGAGAGACCTGTATGTCAGTAGGAATCAGAATGGAAGGAGAGATGAGGATTTGAAGTCTGGAAAAGGCAAGGAAGTAGCAGTGAGTTTTTTAAGAGGGACAAGAAGCCCTGGTATTTAAAACTACAAGATCTTCACTAAGGTAGTTGCTGCAAGGATTCCTGCCTGATGAGCTGATTTGAGTATCACTTCTGCTAGAGTAGCTCAACTGATCCCTGGCTTTGGGGGCATTCAAAAGTAGTAGTATTTGCCTTTTTAAAATTTTTTTTGCTATTGCCTTTTTTTGTCATAGAGTTTGGGGGCTGAAAGCTGAACTAGGTCAGTCCCTTCATTGGTTTCATTGTACAGCTGCACAAACAATTACCTTGGCAAAGAGGCTGCAGTGCAGAGGGATGGGGCACTGCTTCAGCTGGTACTGTCATCAGGAAGAATGTCTACTGAATTGTGGTTTTAGGTGAAGTTTCCAAGTGGCTGGTGGCCTGCTTGATGACCTTGATAGCTCTTGGCTAAAGAGTACAGTGACCTACTGAGCCTCTGCCTGCTCCAGCTGTCAGTGGGGGAAAACCCACTTGCTGTTACCGAGCATAAAGAACAGAGCCGGCCCCAGAGTGAGCAGCCCTGAACCATGCTGCTGTCAGCTGCCTCCTCTGCAGCTGCTTGTGTATTTCCCAACAAAGCCGGTTCAGTTGTGTGGGTCCTGCCTACATGTGTAAGGTTTCTTATTTCACAGCTTCCCCCTGTCCTCCCCCCTGGCTGAGGGGCCAGGCTGTCCCATGATGTGGGATTTTCACACATGCTGTTTGTTATTCTGTCCTTTTTCCTTTCGTCCTACAAAGATGTAGAGAAGAGGGTGGGTGAGGGGGGAAAACTTTGCAAGTCTTTGAAGCAACTTGACTTTCAATGATTAATTGCAGCAAAGAGCCTACACAAGGGAGGGGAAACTTGGGTTTAATTTATTGATGTTTCTTTGTGAGAACAAATTTATAGCACAGGCAAAGCAGCTTCTGAGGAGAATATCAAATGGTTAAAAGGTTCCAAGCACTCTTTGATGTCACAGCCCTGGAGAAATACTGGAAGGTAGTGAGGCACAGTCTCTGTTTATTTATAAAATAAAGATCAGTTACCTGCTTTTGGCAAGAGCCTGTGACCGAGCTCCTGTTAACAACCTATTCATTAGAGAGGCTTGGAACTGGACCTGAAGTTTCTGCCACAGCTGCCTGCTGAGGTGATGAAAACCTGAAGTTAGGATGATGTTTCCAGCCATTAAATCTTTCCGAGCATCTCTGTGAAGCAGCACCTGTTTCTCACATTAGCTGAGGCAGCAACAGCACCTTCCTGTACTGTGAAGTAGGGTTTACTGCTAAAGGAGCAGGATGGACACCAGTCACAGACCTAGCCGACCACAGCAAACGTTGAAGCCAGACGCTTCAAAACAGCCTCTGACAGCAGAGCTGCCTAGGTCTTAGCTACGCTTGGTAAAAGAGAGGAAGCAGAAGCAAAATGGCAGAGGGAAAAAAATTTGAGACTGCTCTTCCTTGAGCTAGACTGAAGATGAGCCAGATGTTTGCTGGCGGGTCAGGATCTTGTGCTGGTAGGCCACATGTGCCTCATGAGGCCTCTAGAAGTCCAGAAGCTGTAAGGAGAGAGCAGAAGTCAGTCAGCACATCTGCTGGGTCCCCAAACATCTCCCAGGAGGAAGAGGATTAAGCTGTCTCAGCCCACATCCTCCCCTCAGTGCAGCTCAGCTCCCGCAGCCACGTACCAGCTGCGGCAGCACTTTCTCCAGATGCTCGATGTCCACCTTCGCCAGGTCCTCGGCCTGTGCCTGCCGCGTTGCTCGTGCCGCTGCTTCTGCCGTGCAGAGGGAAAGGACTGTCAGAGGGGCTTTGGAGACGGTACGTGGGGGCCCGACGAGGTGTCGGGGGCCGGTTTCCCGGGAGGAAGACGCAGTCTCACGGGCTCTGCTCCCTTGAGAAGGCTTTTCACCGACCCACAGGGAGCGGAATCACGGCTGGAGGGGACGAGCCGAAGGCTCGGAGGTGGATGAGGTAGGGGTGGGGGCATCCTCTCGACCCCGTAACGAGCCGCTCTGGCAGCTCAGGCAGACCCCGATCCCGGCACCGGGAGGAGGTGCTGCGCCCTCACCTCGGACGAAGACCTTCAGCATCTCCGCCATCAGCAGCTGCGCGTCGCCGTTAACTGCAACGACAAAGCATTCAGGGGAAACGGGAGGCCGCCGCACTCTGCCCGGGCCCGCCCGCCGCCTCTGCCGCCCCGGTACCTCGGGTCCTGCTGTCCCGGAAGTGGAGGCGGAGCAGTCGGTCCACGGTCTCCTGCGCGGGGAGGAGAACGCGTGAGCGGGGCGCGGCAGAGCGGCTCACAACCCAGCCCCGCCGCCCGCTCCCGCCGCACCTTTTTGAAACCCTCTTCCCGCTCCTCCATGGCGCCGCCGGTCCCCGCCTCCCGGAAGCGCGGGCCGGGCGGGGGCGTGGCCGCCTCTGCCGTTGCGTTGGCGTCAGCGCCGCGCTCGGCCGGTGCCGGTACCGCGGCGGCAGCCATGGAGGAGTTCCGGCAGGCCTACGCGCGGCTGTGCGCGGCGCCGCAGGAGGCTGTACTGCGGGTGCTGCGGGAGCGCGGAACGGCGCCGGGCCGCGGCCGCCTGGACCTGACTGCTCAGAGCCTCTCGCTGGAGACGTGCGGAGCGCTCGGCCGGCTGCTGCCTGGCGCCGCGCCCTTCACCGAGGTGGTGCTCGGTGACTGCGGCTTGAGCGAGGAAGGTGGGAGCGGGGACCGTGACCGTTGGCGGGCGGAGGCGGCCTGTCCGCGGTGAAGGTGTCGCGGTGGGTCCGGAGCCGGCAGCAGGAGGGCTGGGCAGGCAGTAACTGCTGTTTCAGGCAGGTGAAGCTGCCAGGTCGGTGTCTGAGTGAGGAGGAGGCAGTGCAGTGTGAATGCCGTTAGAAACCCCTTGGCTGTTTTCGAGGGAACGTGTGTAATGCTGTTGGCGTTGAGTAGACGGTGGTGGTTGCTGATAGGGGAGAATTCGGATGATGATCTGATAGATCTAGTCACTAAGTCGTTAAATCTAGCAAGCACTGAATGGGGATTCCCTAGGAGGCAGTGTGAGCCTCTACTCGGTCCCTTCTGCATGAGCAGGATTTAAGGAAGCCTCCGTGTGCCCTGCATGGACATGGGCTATTTTCATAGCTGCAGAAGGAAGGCACACAGCGTGACACGTAGTTCTCTACCCAGGCACCTCTTTCCCTGAGAATATATTTTAAAATCTCCTGTCCTGAAAGTTCAGATGGAGCTTTCCAGCAGCAGTGGCCGTTTACTAGGTCACATGTTTTACCACAGCCACCTCTCCTAGGCTGGCTGTTGGTAAGGACGCTTTCTCCTCCACCTCAGGCAGAGGGTTACACCTAGGAAACAAACACTGTGGTTTGTTTTTGTGTTTTTGTCCCCTCTACTTAGGTGTAAAACTTCTGTTGCATGGTCTTTGCTCCAACACCACAGTCAAATCTTTGGATCTGAAGGTGAGTCTGGCTGAATAAAATGAAAACAAAGAGATGAGGAGCAAAATAGGAGTACAAGTTTAGTCAGACTGAGAAATAAATGGTCCCACTGCAGGATCGCTCTACAAGATGTGCACTGCTGTGAGATTCTTACCTTCAAGCAACTCAGTCCTTTCCTGCTTAACACCATGTCGCATCCAAAGTTACTATGCAGCTGATTTTTGTCTATTCTTATTGCATTACTCTATTGGAAAGTTATTGCTGTGTATCTGTTGTCAGTTGCTGCTTGGTCAGATGAAGCATGTGTAAGCTATTCTTTGGGTTTCTGTATTAAATAGTGAATTACTAGCTGTTTGACTTTCAGAGGCCTGGAAAACTAAGCATTGTTTTCCATACGTGATGATCACTCTACTGTAAGAGTGACTTTCTGTCCATCCCTCTGGCACACACATAGCTGGTCCCTTGAATTTACAGTCCTAAGCCGCATCACACCTTTCTCAGCTGAGGCCTTTTCAATTAAGTGTGTTGAAATGGTTCTGCATACCTAGAATCAGCATTTTCTGTCCTATTGTGGACCATGCTGATTCTGTGCCATCCTATGATTTTTGTGAGCTCTCAATCATGATGCCTCATAAGCCTGGCACAACCCTTCCTCCCAGGGACTTTAATTTTCTGGAAAGCTGACTAATACTGTGAAACAAATGTTGCTTAGACTATGTTTGACAGGCTGATGTTGGCATTACGGGTGGGGTGCTCCTGGTGGTGCTGATGGGATGGCTAGAATGGGACAGGGCATAGCCTACTCATCACCTGGAACTTTTGTTTCAGGGAAACAACCTGCGAACTGTGGGAGCTGAGGCTTTGGGAAAACTTCTTAAGCAGAACAAATCCATCAGGAGGTAAAAAAGTTGAATCTGTCTCTCTTTCTGTTGCTCCTGCCAGATGAAGTGCAACAATAGAAAAAGGCTGAGGGTGTAGCTTGTTGGGGTAGAAGGTATGTCAGGTGGTGCAGTTTCTTGTGAGGGATGGGACAGATGAAGGAGTGAGAACTGGAGGTGCCCTTTTGCATGATGCAGGGCCCTAGCAGCATCCTGGTCTCTGAGTCTGTTGGCAGATCTGGGTGTTTGAATGGGTACCATGGTCCAGGCATCATTTGTAATTGTGCATTTACTGTATGAACTCCAATCTTGTCTGATTTTTTTTCCCCAGCCTGATCTTGGAATGGAACAACCTTGGTGTGTGGGAGGAGGGTTTCTCCTTTTTCTGCCAAGGTCTGGGAGCAAACAACATTCTCCAGCGGCTAGATCTACGCAACAACCAGATCAACCACCAAGGGGCTGGAGAGCTGGCCATGGCATTGAAGCAGAATGCCAGCCTTCAGGAGCTAGGTAAGAGTTTTTTGCCCACCTATGTATATGTATGCATATGCACCTGTATCTTCAGGTTCCTTGCAGCCTGCCCTGATCTCTGCCAACTGGTTAGTGTCATTCCCAATTCCTCTCAGTCTGGAGTGCTTTGCAGACTTTGTTCAGGGAGTAGAGGTCACAGCCCCTTAGCCTTTGGAGAGTGGGAACTGTAATTGGAGTCTCTGGAACCAAATTTGCAGATGAAGATTGTATGCTTGGAGCAGGACAGTTCTTAGGGGAGGAGGGAACGGGTTCATTCCCATTTGTGAGTGCTGTTGGCATGCCTCATACCAGACTCTGAGACTGGCTTTACACTGCTTTGTCCTTAGTAAGGAAGTTTCCCAGAATTGCCTTCAGAAAAATGTGGTTCTTTGTGCCAGTTTTCTCATCCACAGATTGTGGTTGTGAAAGGAAGGCTTGTGAGATGAAAATGTGAGGGACAAACTTGTGTACCTTTTAAACTGCAATGGCTCCCTGCACTTTGCTATGCTTAAGAGTCATCCTTGGTTTTCCTACTTTGTCTGTTGTTTTCTCTTCCTCTCATTTACCTTGGAAGGTGTTCACCTGTCCTTGTGCTGAGACCATCAGGGACTAGTTAGCCATGCATAAGTAGCATGGTTTCTCTTGAGCCCTGTGTTTTCCAGCAGATGTGTGACTACTGGGTGAAAATTTGCTTTCTGTATAGATTTGCGTTGGAATAACATTGGGCTTCTGGGTGGCCGAGCTTTGCTAAACTGCCTGCACAGCAACAAGACCCTGAAGAAGCTGGAGCTGGCTGGAAACAATGTTCCTAGTGACATCCTGAAAGCTGTGGGTAAGTGTTACTTGCTGCACAAGAATCAGTAACGCCTTTTCCATTTCATCACTGGAGGGGTACAGGGCCCTTGCTGGTCTAGCAGAGAGCTATCTCTCTGCTCCTTCCTTTCTCAGCAGCATTTACACAGTGTCATGCAGTGCTTCCTCTTGTCTTTTTGAGGGCTGGTCAGGTTGGAAGTGTCACTTTTACCAGCAAGAGGAAAATAATAATTTGGATTAGAGATAACTGTGCCATGTAAATGTGGGAGAATTTGGGGCTCTAGTTTCCCTTTGAGTTCCCAAGCTTGGATATGGCTAATGCAATATCTCCTTTGTCATTGTCCTATCCATAGCAGAGTTGAATTGCTCCCTGTGGCTGGGGTGTTGATTGCTCCGTCTTCAATTTTGCTCCACCTTGTAAGATGAGAGTGGTCTTTGTACATGGGCCAGCCTGAGAAGGGCTGCTGGCCTGGTGCTTCCCATGGCTAGGTGTCATCCTGAGTGCTGTCTTCTAGCAATGCTTCCTGTTTTGATGCTTTAGAAACATGTTCTCCTGCTCTCTCTGCATCAGAACAAGCCATGGATCACAACCAAGACCGTCAGACTATCCTGAGTGACACCCAGAACCGCACATACATACTGACCAAGGAGGTTTTGAGTCTGAAGGATGAGAAAACCAAGCAGGTTAGCCATCTTATGTGTTGGCAGTTCAAATGGGGCAGCTGGAATCCTCATGAAAGGCTTAGTGTCAAGATTGTTGTGCACCTGAAGTTGCAGGTGTATCCCTGTGGGCAGGCACACATCATAGAGCACGATTTAGTAAATTGAGTCCTTTCTCTGCGCTTGGCTGCCCTGGAATCAAATGGTGTGGGTATGGACATATGCCCTGCTGAACATATTCATTCTGGAGGAGTTTTGGTGATTTCTTCACCCATATTTGTGCTTTTTGTTCTTTTGCCATTGGTTTCGTATTTCCCAGATGGTGAAAACCTGGGAATATGAGTCCTTTCCTTCTGACATCGAGTGGTGCAGAGTCCCTGCAGCTGATGACCTCAGTCAGATGTGCTAATGAGCCATCAAGCCTCCAGTTTGCTTGTTTTCAACAGAGTGGCTTGACCTGTCTTTAGCTTGCACTAGGAAGAGAAATATGAGAAAGGTAAATGCCTCAGGCTGATGCAGTTCTTTTCCTTACTGATGTTCACCTTGTTCACAGTTCTTGGATTTGATGGACACAATAGACAAGCAGAAAGAAGAAATAGCCAGGAGTGGCAGGTGAGTTGAGTTTCTGAGTGCTTTATGCTCTTCAGTATCAGAATTGGGCCCTCTCCATTTCCTGACAGAAACTACTTCTCTTTCTTTTCCTCCCACCAAATACAGGATATCTGCAGCACGAGTCAGCCAGCTTCAGGAAGCATTGAATGAGCAGCACTCCATTATGAATTCACTGAAAGCCAAGTATGGAGGAGGAAAACCTTACTCTTCCCACTGCTCTGTGCTGTATAGGCAGTGCTGAGCAGAGCTGTTAAGAAGGGGGATAATCTTGTAGGGTGGGTGGTTTACTGTTTTGCTTAGTTCTGCAGTAATATCCAGAAATTATGGTCAGGTCAGGCCTTTGGGTTTGCCATGGCAGATATTTACCCTGCTTTTAAGTAAAATTACAGTGCCTTGGTGTAAGAGCAAGTGAATTACAGAGGGTGAAAAGAGGGAAAAAGGATCCTGGGGATGGGATGGGGGCATGTCCCTTGCACAGTTCATAACATGGTGAGAGGCTGTACCTGCTTCCCATGGCAGTGGACAGTATTCTCTGAGCACCATGGCAGACATGAAAGAAAGTGACCAGGAACATTGCCTGCCAAGGAACAATGAGATGGAGCTGCCCAAAAGCAGCATTAGATTGTGCAGAGCCATATACATGTGACAGTGTAACAGGCTCATCCAATTCTGTCGGGCAAAGGTACTTTTGTTGTGCCCTACCTCAGTGTAGACACATCTCTCATGTACAGAGTGAGCAAATAGCTTATTCTATCTGTATTTAAAATGCTATCTGTACTTGTAAACAAGCTTGCAGTAGTATTACATAGCCAGCTTTGTGAGAAAGGGGTCCAGGAAAGGAAAACAGCACTTGGAAGAGGAGTGTGGTAGGACAGCAGAACACCAGGCTCTGAGAAGTCCCAGGTCACTCACTGGAGAGGTTGTTGGGTTCAGAGACATGTGGTGTCCTTGTCCCAGGGACAAAAAAGACCTCATTTAGGTAGTTAAATTTCCTTCACTGACAAATACGTGTTAACATCTTGTACCATGTGGTTTAGAGAGCTCACTGGAAATGTCTGAAATTGTCTCTCAGGAATCTGAAAAGTGTTTCTCTTAATAGGCTGCAGATGACTGAAGCTGCCCTGGCTCTGTCTGAGCAGAAGGCACACAATTTGAAAGAGCAGATGAATGTTGTAAAACAGGAACAAGCCAGCATGGCTGAGCGCCACTCAAAGGAGCTCCAGCAGCAAAAGCAGGTGAGCTGGATAAATCCTGCTTAGGTTTGAGAGCAGGTCATCCTTGGTTTGTGTAGGTTTGGGGGATGCGTGGTGGGATAGAAAAGCATGGGGTTTAGTGGGTTAACTATAGCCAACATGATGAAAATTCTTGAGTAAATTAGGTAGGTGAGTGGCAGGTGTGAGGAGGAGCCATGGTGTTTATGGAGTAGGTTAGATGGTTGGTTGTAGTGTTGCTTGGAGTAGGCTGGCAGAGTGAGAACTAAGGTGAGTGGAGGTTCTTAATGTTGATTCTGTTTGCAGGAAGGTGCTGATCGGGAAGAGAAGCTTTTGCGTGACTTGTCTGCTGCCAGTGAGAAAAATCTGCTTCTAAGAAACCAGGTAGGAAAGCAAGGCTAAGGCTGAGTGGGACTTGAATATTATTCACTTTTGCCCTTTATATGTGTCCTCTGCTTTGATCCTTGTTTGCTGCTGATTGTTCTAAACAGCCAACTTTCTCTGCTGATAGGAAAAGAAAATCCATTCTGGTGGTAATTTCCTTGTAGGTGGATGAGTTGGAGAAGAAATGCAAAGTTCAGCAAGATCAGCTATTCCAGGTGAAACAAGACTTGACCAACACAACAGCAGAGCTGAAGCTGAGGGCTGTGCAGGCTGAGGGTGAGTGGAGGAGCAGAAACTGGTCATAGGCACCTGTGAGTTGGGATCGCTGTCCGTGAGTCAGTGGTGCAAGGCAGCCAAGGAGAAAGGATGGAAGAGTTTATGATAGAGGGTGGCTATAGCCTGGGTAGCAGGAATACCATCATTGTGATCTGCCTGCTTTTAATCTACAGAACGCCTGGAAATGGAGAAGAAAAGATTTAAACAAAGCCTGGAAGACATGGAATCCCTTCGGGTAAAAGAGGTAAGAGTGCAATTTCTGCAGCATCTCTTGGGTCCTGACACACAAGTGCCACTGAAGGTCAGTGTGGGCTGTCAGCTGTTCTTAAATTTAAAAATGAGTGGACTCAGACATAGTGTGGGAATAAAAGGCTATTTCTGTGAGCAAAGCCCAGCAGAAGAGATCACAAGACATTCTGCCAGCTGGTAAGGTTTTGTGGCTTGCGAGAGGAGAGGCCAGAGTGTGTGTGTGATTGTACAAAAGAGACTTGGAGGCTGGCCCTTGTGTCAGTCTTGCTGTGCCTAAAGGGATTTATGAATGAGCAGTCTTGTCATGCTCACTGAATATGCATTAATGGAGGAAACTGAGACACATATACTGTATATAACCAATCCTTTAACAGGGATCATCTTGCTAGCCCCTTTCCTGTTATGTTTCAGGGGGATTCTGTCTGAGTGTGGACAGGATGAGAGGCTGTGATCAGATCTCTTTGGAAAGTTTGCTGAGGAGTGAAATCTCTCAAAAATAAAACCATACCAATAGATTTCTCAGAAGATGTTGAAATCTTGTAAGAAAAGACATAGGCCAGGAAGATTTTAGCCCAATTTTAGCCCTCTTACAACTAGAAAATGAATCTCTGGTGTTTCATGTCGCCTCAAGATGAGAGCTTGAACTCTGTATCTTTCATCTTGGCATGGAAAGGATCTCTAGAGCTCCCAGTTTCTAGAGGGTAGATTTTCTTAGTGGAGCTCTGAGGGAGGTAGGAGGTTTTCTTTTGCTGTTAGGTGGGTCGATGAGAGGATGCTCTTTCTTACGCCGAATGGCCATGCTGCTTTGCCTGGAGAGAAAAGTGGTTTTCTGTCACTTGTTTAAATGATTTTTACTGCTTTGCAGGTGGATCATATGACACAGCACATTGAGACCAGTGAACGTTCCATGCAGGACAGGATTCAGAGGCTGGAGGCCATCAGGATAGCTCTGGAGGAGGTGAGAATGGATGCTCCAGGCATGCTGGAATGCTCAGGTAGCGGTGTCAGGAGAAGGCTCCCAGGGGAGTTTTGTGGAATCTTATGTTGCTGACCTATGTAAAAATCACCATGTACTGTGGGGAGACACAGAAAACAGCAGTATGCCAGGTAAAATTATTTTTACTGCTTTGGACTAAGGAAAGAGAAGCTTCCAAGAGGAAACTTGTAGATTCTGATTGAAAAAAAATAAAGATTCCATTCAACATGCTTAGACTCTAACCAGGAGCTGGTGTCACAGATTTCCCATGTGGTCCCAAGTAGTGTTGCAGACGTCTTAACTATTCCTTCAGGTAGATCCAGTGTTACCCTCTCCTATTCCTGTCTTCAGAAAGCTTCACCCATTACTTGCCTCTCCTATAACTGAAATTCTTATTGAATTTAGATGGTAATCTTGGGGTGAGAAAAGGTGTGTAGTCTGGGTTGGTTTTCTCTACCCATGAGTGAGAAAGTCACCTGTGTCACAGCCTGTAACTGGAAGCTGCTAGTATTTTCTGGTCAGCCTTGTGTGATGCAGCTTCTCTCTCTGGAATGGTCTTCCATGTTTCTGTGGCAGGAGCTGAGCCAAGTCAAAGCAGCTGCACTTGCTGAGCGAGGCCAGGCAGAGGAGGAGTTCATAAAAGTCCGGAATCAGGCACGGCTGGAGGAGGTAAGGACAAGACCTGTCTGTGAGCCCTGCCTCTGTGGGCAGGAGTGGATTTGACTACCTAGCCTATGTTTTTGTTTCAGTTCTCAGGGAACTGCTGAGTAACTCTTCACTCTGGGTTTCACTGGCCTGCAGATAGTGTGATTTCTGAGGAAGGAGGCCTGAAAAGTCTGCTTGGAATTGTCTCTAGAATGTAACCACTGTCTTCACCTGCTCTGTGCTTTCCAGTAGTAACAGAATTGATGTGGGTAGTGTCATAGAAGATTTCATTTAAGTTGCTAACTTTTGAAGCTAACAGCCAGAAGTCAGTCTGTTTAACAGCATTTTTATGGGCTGATCCTCCTTCTCTGAACTCAGAGGAGGTTCCATAGGTAGCTACTGCTGCTGGATAAGAAAGGTCACTGTAGGATTGAACTTTGTGAAAATGGTGAAGTCAACACCCAGAACAAGGGATGAAGAAAAAACACTAAAGCTGTTAGAATGTTTACTCATCTGTAATATCACAAACCAAAATGCTTTACTGAGTTACAAACGTAGAGAAGCTGCCACTTGTGTCTGTGGTGGGACACAACAGTTGTTTAGTTGCACACATTGGTGTTTCAGAGCCATTCAGGATATGGAGGAGGTGAGGAGAGAGCATTAGTTGTAAATACTGGCAGTGGCATTGGTGCTCCTACCACCTCAACACCCAGTACAAGGACTTGCCTCTGTTTCTTAATGAGGGAGCTGGGTGTTGTAGCATCTCTGCCACAGTGTTTCCCCTGGCAGTAGAAAGCAGCTTAGATTCACTTCTGAATGCAGGGAGTGTGTCTGTTATGGCTGAGTCCTGTGTTTGTTCTTCAGTGCCAGCTGATTCAACCAAGGGTTCACCTTGTCAGGAATGAAAAGGGGAGAATCCCTTTCCAGGAATGGAACAGGGCTGATGGATTCTCATTTCCCTTTGTGTCTCACAGCAGCAACGATTGGAACACCTAGAAGAGAAGCTGCGGATGATGACTGAGGCACGGGATGAAGCTCAGAACTGTTGCCTTAAGCAAAAACAAATGGTTGCTGAGGCCCAAGCCAAAGCCAATCAGTTGAGCCTGCAAGCTGATGGACTCAGAAGGCGGTTAGAAGAACTTCAGCAGGTAATTGGAACTGAAGTTGAGAGATGGTCACCACCAGGGCAGAACAGATTGCTAAAGTTGTTTGGTTATTCATGGATTTGTCTCTGTGTGTGTTAGGACCTGAACAGTAAGGAGGAGGAGAAAGTGGCAGAGGTGAATAAAGTGAAAGTGGAGTTACAGGAGCAGATTGGACACCTGCAGGCTGAACGCACAGCACAGGATGGGCTGAGAGAGAAGATTGCAGCCTTGGAGAGACAGATGAAAGGTGAGGGATCCTTTCTTGGCTCTCAAATGGTAGCACTGAACTACCCATCCAGATGTATTTGTAGGAACTCTTGTCCTTATTTTATAGGGACCAAGACTGAGCTAACTGCCCAAAAGTTGCACAGCAAGCAGTATGTTTGGATTCCCTGCACAGTGAAATGTAACATCTTGTCTGTGTAAAACTTCTCCTGTTGTTTCATGCAGCTTCTCTTGTGTGCTTGTTGATCATCCTGCTTCCATTGCCTTTGGCTGTGCCTATAGCATATTATTCCCCCTTATTCTAGAGATGCTCTAATTTTCTGTACTAATGATGCTCTTCTTTCACAGCACTATCAAGTAATCACCGTGAGGCACTGCTGGACAAGGAAGGTGAAATATCCATGCTGCTGGAGAAGCTGAGAATGAGAGAGGCTGACATCTCCAGGATGAGGGAAGAAGAGGCCCAGCGAGCAAGTTTCTTGCAGAATGCCATCATGACATATGTGCAGGGCTCCCCCCTGGGAACCCACAGTTCTAGGAAATGAGAATGTGGCTTAAAGAATCCAGATACCTGCTGTCAGGAAAAGGGTGAGCAACTCAGGTACAGCCCCTTCTTTCTAAGTGGGATAGTATTGTCAGAGTGGGGTGACACAAAGGCTTGCAAACAGAGTGTTGCTTTTGCTCTTGTTCCTGAGCACATAAAGGAGAGAAGGAAGCAACCATCCACCAATGGGATAGAGGCTCATGGGTCTGAGTTCATGATGTGGAGCCCTTCCCCTGCACTGATACACACTTGAACTAGTTTCTGTGTTCTTTTGTACAGCACCAGTCTGTCAGCACAGCCTGTTGTTACAGGAGGCTGTATGCCCCCTGGGCAGGGAATGCTGAACCATTTATTGGGGTGCCAGGGCTTTTCACAGTGAAACTTGATAAACAGTGGGCAGCAGTGTTACAGTTCCCTCTAGATGGGAGCCATTTTCCTTGTTCTTGGAGTCCTAAAGCCACTGGAAACATCAGTTCTGATCCCTCTGTGCTTTGCAACCAGTACCTACAGATGGAATAAGTGGTTGCAAGCTCACGTTGGCTCTTTTGCCCTGCCCCTCCATGGCCATGGCTGTAGTGATGGCAGTAGATATGCCTTCATTAGGTATAGAAATGGCTATGCAGAGGCCACTGCTGTGCAGTGACCACCCATATCCTCAGAGAACAGATGGGCTTTGGCCATGCTTCAAGCCTCACACCACCAACTGGTGTGGGAAGGGTGAGGTGAGACAGGGGGGTCAGCATCTGTACTTTCTCACTGTGAACTGCAGCTCTTAGCTGGATTTCTTGTGGCCAAAATGCAGCAGGATTTCATTTCACAAATGGCAAAAGTGTCCTGCTGGCTTCTTAGGATCCTGGAGCTGAGTGCTGTTTTCTGAGCCTTACCCTAATGAGGAGCAATGCTTCTGACTTGGCCCTGGCATGCTGCTTCTCAGAGCACAAAGAGGGAGAGGGTGCTTCCTTTTCCTGGCAACATAAGCCCTCATATGGCATGGAGAAAGGGACGTGAGGGTCTGAACTGGAGAAAGTGGAGAGCCTCCTGTTTGTTTTTCCAGTGAGTCTGTGGTGGGAGAAGTGGACTTGCAGTACATATTTTAAGAGGCAACAGGAGAAAGGAATGTTGTGTGAACTGATTGTTTTGTGTTCATGATTTTTCATATTGAGTTTTGCTCTGCTTTTTTAATAAAGACCTTTTACATTTTGCTGTAACATGGGACAGTGACAAGCTGGACATTTGGCTGATGTGGAGGGAGGGGCCTGCTGCTGTGTTAGCTTCATGAAGGTCTTGCTGGTCTGTCCTAAGAGGCTGTTAGAGGTGGATAAGCTTAAGCATGTCTACAGCTTTTGATTCTGAACTAAGGTAAAAGCAAAGAAGCCAGGAACCTATGCCCCAGGCACAAGGAAGAGGAGATACTCTGTGTTGGTAGCTAGGTATCTGTGGGTGCTGGGTATCGCTGTAGACCAGCAGGTAGGGGAAAACAAAGCCTACTGTTTTGAGACTACCTCTGCCTGAGTTATCTCAGTTTGTGGTGATACACTTGGAGAGATGGAGGAATCCAAAAGCCATCTTAATGCAGGGTTTTTGCTGCTGCATCTTTGTTCCTCAGCAGCTCCAGGCAGATGATGGTGAAATCTGCAGTTACAATCCACCCGCGTTTTAAAGCTTCATCCATAAGCAGGTGGCCATGGGTGTGAGAACCGGCGTCTGCAAGTCTCCGAGCAACAGCCATCGTGTCGTTTCAGAGGACAGCGTGCAAATAACGTGCCGTGCAGGGGCGGTCTGCTCGGGCAGCGCGGGGGCAGCGGGAGCTGGCCAAGTACTGAGAGAAAGGGAAGGCAGAGCGGGGCGGGATCCTGCAGCGGTGTGGGGTGGGACGGCTCCGCCTTTCTCTTCCACCACCCTTTGCAGAGGGCTCCGGCCGGGCCTGCGGCAGCCCCGGGGGAGCGGCGGCGGCGGGCTGCGGGAGTCGAGCGGGGGCGGGGCCCTTGCGGGCACGCCCCGCCCCCGCCGTAGGGCTCGGCTGCGCTCGGCTAGACTCGGTCGCGTTCGGCTCGGCTCGCCTCGGCCCCGCCCCGCCGCGCGGGCTGTCACTGCGGCGGAGTCGCGGCGGCGCCGCCATCGCGGGCAGATGCAGGCGATCAAGTGTGTGGTGGTGGGCGACGGGTGAGTGCGCGGCGGTCGCGGGGCCAGCCCGGCCGCGCCTCGGCTCTCCGCAGCCCGGCACAAAGCGGGTCCGGACCCGGCTGCGCCGAGGGATGGAAGGGAGGGAGGACCCGGCGCGGCGCGGCCCCGCCCCGCGGCCCGGGAGAGCCGGCTCCGGCGACGGGAGGCGCGGCTCGGCCCGGCTCGGTCCGGCCTGGAGCATCGTGAAGCCGGGGCGGACCCTCAGCGGGGCTGGGCCCGCCTGGTCGCGGTGGCCTGGCCGGCAGTGATTCCTCACCGGTGGGGCCGCCGTGCCGCCGGAGAGAGACGCTTCAGGCTGCGGCCAGCGGGTGAAGAGCCCGAGAGCCCGGGCCGCGGGCCCTGCCCTGCTCCGCGCCCACCCACCGGCATGGGGTCGGGGCGGCCAGCTGACGCCGAGCGGCCGCTACCGCCGTCGCCTGGCGGGAGATCCAGTAGTCGAGCTAACGGCGGCTGGCTCCGTCCTGCCCAGAGGGTCCCGCTCCCTCGATAGTCCATAAACTTAGGTCTTGTCTCTTAACACCGTGTGGTTCCACATCTGGTAATGTTTTGCCTGGAAAACAAACAGCTGCTCCTCTTGGGGTGTCATGTCTGTCTCATTTTGTTAGGTGCCTCTGTATTGCTGTTCTTCCTCGTGCAAGTGCAGTCCCCCTCCAAAATCTTGGTGTTTCTAGGCTTCTCTCATATCTCTTATTGTTTGTGTTTTAAGCTGAAATACATCACTGTTTCTGATTTCACCATGTGCCTCTTGTCATCCTTCTTGCTTTTTTCTTTAGGCTTTCCCTATATGCTGCCTTTTGAGAACACATCTGTACGCAAGATGCAGGCATGCAGAGATTTATGATGGTTCATAACTTTTCCTAGCTTGTCCTGCATATTTTTCCTCATAATTCCTCTTTGCTTTCCTGATCACCACAGCAAGTACAGAGCTGAGATACTGTGAACTGGTCTTAGGCAGGGACTGGTCTTTCCCGTTTCCCATGTGTGCCGCCCCCTCAAATCGACGTTTTGAGCAAGGCCTTCCAGGTGCCAATCTGTGGGGGCTAAAGAAAGCAGCAGGAGAAAGGGTCACCCACCAAAACAGCACAGCCTTACTCTGGAGGAGAGTGCAACAGCTGGGAGCATGGCATGTTGGAAATGGACTTCAGCTGCAAGTTTTCAGTCCTGTGTTTTGCTTTAAGACCAAAGTGACAGTCCAGCGACTAAATGAATTCAGATACCCAAACACTTTAATCATAGATCAGCATGGGGTTTGTGAATTACATGACTTTCCTCTTTGAAGGGAGTGAGGTCATGCATGGTTCAGAAGAGTTGAGCCAGTCAGGGTAGTGGTTCCTTACACAATTTCCCTCTTCTCCCAAGAGAGGGGAGCTGATACAGGGAAAAAGGTGGGCAGATAGCTGTTGTGGTTCTCACTGTGCTTTGTGTCATCCTGGTACAGGACTGTGGGGTCCTCTGGGATTTTTTGCTTACTCCTGAAGTCTTTCCTTTCTGCAGTTACAGAACTGGGTGAAGGACACCTATTCATCTTTGCTAGGGCATCTAACAGCTTTCCCTGTCACTGGCACTTAAGGGGAAGTCTTGGGAAGTCTTCCCACACTGACTCTGGGAAGTCTCTTGCAATTTACAACTGTCACAGTGATGAGCAGGTTGTTTATAGTGCTAGTACTCCTCTGTTCTTACATCTAAGCTTTCCCCTCCCACTGCAGGGCTAACTGAATTTCATACCCTTACGCTGCTTCCAGCCAGGCCCAGCTCCACTGGGTTGACCAATCCCACCTGCCTTCAGCAAAGCTCTGAGCTGATATTTTCAGTGATCTACACTAATGCCAAAGTTTCTTTCCGAGTGACAGTGGTCACTTTGAAAGTGTTAGTTTGTGGATACTTGGGGTTTTTCGCCTTTGTATTTAGTAGCATTGAATTCCTGTATCTGAGGAGCTTGGATAATTCTGTGTTGTTGCACAATTTTTACCTCACTGTTTGCCCATTTTGCTAGATTATTATGGATGTGTTGAGCCCAGCATAGAATCTGATTTTTCCATTTTTTGGTTCCTAGAACAACTATATTTTGCCTGGTGGTTTGTTGAATGAATGGGGAAAAGGAGCAGGGGAGAGCAGTCAGGAAGGGCAAACATTGTGAGTTCAGGCCTGGTCTTTGGCAGCTAAAGAATTCCAGCCTGCTACAGGTTTATTTGGTTTATTTTTGCATATGATAGCTTTTTTATTATTTGTTTTGGTGGGAAGAAGGATGAGTTTCACAGTTCTTCCTGTTGTACCTTTCTTTATGCTTGTCACTCTTCCTCTCTGCAGAGCTGTAGGGAAGACCTGCTTGCTGATCAGTTACACCACGAATGCCTTTCCTGGAGAGTACATCCCCACTGTGTAAGTAATGGCCCTAGCCCTCAGCTGCTTTTTGTTCTGTATGCACATGTGTCTGCACAAGTTGGTTTTGTGGATGAGGAGAAGGCTGTCCCAAATCAGACTATGAACTTCACACCTGGGGGTGATGCTGATGATGTGTCTATGTGAGGTGGGCAGACTGCACTGCAGTCTCCTCTCCTGATGCATTGCCCCACTTGGATTTTGTATAAAGAGATGCATCGGTCACAAAAAGGTTGTCACTAATGGAGGCTCTTTCTTGGCAGGTTTGATAACTATTCTGCCAATGTCATGGTAGATGGAAAGCCAGTGAACCTAGGCCTCTGGGATACAGCAGGACAAGAGGATTATGACCGACTGCGGCCTCTTTCCTATCCACAGACGGTGAGTGCTGGACTTGGACTGGCCTGTAACTGCTCCCTCTTGGGGACAGGGAGACTCCCAAAGACAGCCAGGCTTCTTTCTTCTAAGGAAAGTCTTATGTTGCTGCAGCTGTTACCATAATCCTTGTTGTTTAAGAAGTATCACAGCTGAACTTCTCCTGAGCTTGTCCTGTCCTAGCCCCTGCTGTGTAATGGTGTTGAACAGTTACGTGTGCCACAGGGAAGCTCAAGTGAATGGAACAGTGTGGGGCTGCTCTGCGGCCAAGCTATATTCCATACTCCCATTCTCTCTTGGTGGCACAGCTCACTGTTAGGCTGCACTGTTAGTGTTTTCCTGGCTGTAGCAACTCCTGCATGGCCCTCAACCAAGGGAGAAGCTCACGGCACTGTGGGCTTTTGCCCATAGCACATTTATGGCCATAGGCTCTTAACATGCAGAGCCCTGTATAGTAAAAGATGAAGTTATGCATTCAAAGTCTATTCTTGCCCTCTCTGAATTAGCCAGTCCTTGCTTGTGGGATGAGGCTGTCCTGTATAAGGCCCCCTCTCCACCCTCCATTGTCTCTGGCTGTTTCTACTCTGCTGACCCTCTTGTTTTTGCACAGGATGTTTTCCTGATCTGCTTCTCCCTTGTGAGTCCAGCCTCCTTTGAGAATGTCAGAGCCAAGGTAAAGTATTCTCCTTCTGGGTGAAACAGTGGAAGGGAAGAACCAATGAAGTAAAGTCTCCTTCCCACCCAGCACCACACCTACAAGCCCAAAATTTGTAGCAGTCATATTTTGATAAGGAAGGTTATTAGTCTGCAGGTTTTAAGAGGAGCCTACTTTTTATTCATGACTTAGTTGGCAAAATTTTGTGGTTTTGAATCTGCATGAGATAAGGGATGTCCTAGAAGCTAAAATGCAGTTAAAGGAAGCACTGTGTGCAGAGTTGGCTGGCACTCTGTAATGATTCATGTCTCAGAGCCTTCATTAATACACCTACACCAATCTCCTTCTGCAGAGAATATCCAGAACTGTAGGCACAAGTATCCTGCTCAGGTGGTGTTAGCATGTCAGATGCTAGTGAAAGCCTAGCTCCTAATAGTAAATACATCCTTGTGGTTCTATCTACTGCTTCTTTGTTTCAGTGGTACCCTGAGGTCCGACACCATTGCCCAAATACACCTATCATCCTGGTGGGCACCAAGCTGGACTTGAGGGATGATAAGGACACCATTGAAAGGTTACGTGACAAGAAACTGGCCCCCATCACCTACCCCCAAGGTCTGGCCATGGCTCGGGAGATTGGTGAGTCTCGTGTGCTGGCACTGAGCTTTTGATTTCAGAGTGGGTGAGGGACAGCATGTCCTTGGTAGAGCTGGGGTGGTTGAGCTGGAGCTCTCTTTCCCCTAGGGTCGGTAAAGTACCTCGAGTGCTCTGCCCTGACGCAACGGGGCCTGAAGACGGTGTTTGATGAAGCCATCCGGGCTGTGCTCTGCCCACCACCCGTGAAGAAACCTGGCAAAAAGTGTACCGTGTTCTGAGGGCTGTGGCCTTGGTGCTGGCTCAGCATGTTGTCATCCTCTGACAGATTGCATATTAGCTGGGTGTTTCTGGAGGGGGCTGGGATGTGTAGGGCCCTTCATCATGTACGAAGTCAGTGTTTTTTAAATGTCTCTTTGATTTAACGTCAGTGTTGATGTGAAGGGGCAGTGGGGGCAGGAGACTAGCTGGGGGCTTTACAAGCCCCCAGGGGAGGTACAGTGGGGAAGGCAAGGTAGCTCCTTGGGGTAACAGGCTGTTTTGGCTCTCCAAAACCCCAAGCTGAAAGGGCTGAGACATCCATCCTGTCCTGGAAACACCTGGTTTCACCCTGCAGGTGAAACAGGTGGTGAAGATCCTTGTGGGATTGGGGAGGGAGCTTGTGTGAATGGTGCTGAGTGACAAGAGCAGCTAGGAGAGTGGTGGGATCTCCTTGCCCAGCCTACTGTGGCTAACAGTTAACAAATTGGTGCTCTAGCAGATACGTGCCTGAGACTGTTAAATCATAACCAGCCCCAGAAGGGGTTGAGGTAAATGAGATATGAAGCTAAAGAACTAATCATTAGGTGCTTTATTGGGTACTAGCCAAACTCAGTGAGTGAAACAGCTCTGTGCAATCCATGTATTTGCCTTTTCGTGTGCGCACACCCTAGGACAGTGTGGTGCTGCTCCCCCCATCAGTCTTTAGCAGGGCCTCCCCCCCAAATCCAGTCTCTGCAGAGCAGGGCTGTGGTTGTTGCCTCTGTTTTGTTTTTTTTCTACTAAAGACAACAAAGGAAGCAATGAGGAGTCTGCTAACTTCTTTCCCTTCCCACTGAAAGTGCAGGTGGGCTCTATGGATTTGGATGAACAGGGAGAGCTTCTGAAGGGTTGTGGGGGAGGGAATAGGGTTGGAAGAAAGACAGGTCCAATTTCTAATCATCATGTAGAGTGACAAGATAAAACCTTATTTGGTGCAATAAACATTCTCCATGACGGTGTATGTGAAGCTTTATTATGTAGCAGCCCTCTAAAGGGTAATCTTCCACTTCCCTCCTCATAGATTCCAGCCCTGCTGCCCCTCTCCTCCAGCAAGGCTTGCTCTGTGTTATTGTTTTTTATCCAGGTTTTATCTATGCAGTACTAGTATCAGAATTAAGGCCAGGTGTGAAATTCAGATGCCATCTTAGGAGACAAGAAATCCCCCATCGACCATCAGTGAGGTGCCAGTTGTCATAGCACTCTTATCACTCAGCAGGAAGAGAATGCTATTCACCACATCATCCACCTCTGGAATCAAACACAGAGAACAAGTATCCCAACAGGTATGCCTTTGACATGTAGATGCCACTGGAGTGGGGATATAGCTCCCCCACCTAAACTGTACGGTGCAGTATACAGGACAATGTGGCTGAGAGCTGGACATCCAGGTCCTTCTTGTGATCAGATGATGCTTAGTTCACAGCAAGCACCTCTGCTTCCCTCCCAGTCATATGTGTGAATGACAGAGTCTAAGGGCATTTCACTTGTCCTAAGAGGAGAAGGCTGTACAAGAGGGGAGATAGGTTGGACTTGATGATCCTTGGGGTCTCTTCCAACCTTAGTTACTGTGATAAGGTTGATTCCTGCCCTGTCCTTATCAAGTACTTCAGGAATTCAGCCTAGGCTATGCAGCAGAGTTGTGGCTTTGCCTATGAGATGCAAGGGACCTCTGTCTGTGATGTCAGTTACAGGGAAGGCTTGGATGCAAGAGTCCAGCCAGGCAACAAATCTACACCACTCACCTGCAAACTTTCCTAGTGGAATCCGACTAATCATGGCAGCAGATTTCTGAGGATCACTCCAGTTAGCTCTCCCCATGTCAGTCATAACCACCGTGGGGTTCACAGTGTTCACCCTAATCTGGGACCAAGAGCAACATCAGTCAAACCAAACAGCTCTGAATGGAAATGCTGAGGTTCAGCTTTCACATTTTCCTTGCTCTGAGAAAGAATCCTACCTTGTGGGGTCCCAATTCCATTGCCATTACCTGGCTCAGCATATCCAAAGCACTTTTTGTGGAACCTTCAAGAGAAGAACAGGAGGCATTTAAGTGCTTAGCACTTGGTCTGGAACACATAGACTATTTCACTGCCCAGAACTGGCAGCCAGCAGCTTGGTGGTTGTGGGTCTCCAGGAAGTCAGGAAGAAGAGGGGCACTGCTGAAGCTGCAGGTACTCACAGTAAACAGCGTGGTCACGCACAGCACGCTTAGACGCCTGGCTGGAGACATTCACAATGGCACCTGGCACCCCCTGTGCAATCATCTGTCTAGCAACTATCTGGGAGGAGGTAGAAGAACAAAGAAGGGATGCCAGAATCGGAACAGGAGGAATCACTATTTCACTCAGTAGGAATATTGCTGGGCTACTGTGATAGCCAAAAGAGCAGAAATATATGGAAGAATTAAGTCCTCACTGCCTCCCACTTCCACGAGCGAGAGTCAAATAGAGTGAAGGGGCTGTATATGCATATTGTCAGGGTACCTTTGGGTTACAGTCCCTTTAGTCCCACAGTGAACACCTATCTCTACTGTGTAGAATAACTTACTCACTGCTCTTCATAGAGACAAATGCAGTGAGAGTTCTTCCTCACCTGGGAAACATGAAGCACAGCATGAAGATTCACATCAAAAGTCCTGCAAATCAAATGTGAAAAGTTACTGAGTGGTTGCAGCCCAGGCCAGAGAGTTGTTTTAGGAGGCAGCAGAGACCAAGTGCTGCTGGTATCTTAGAAACACTGGCTCTACTCTAGAAGATGGACAGAAAGGCCAAGCTGACTGGCTAGCAAGAACAACTGCATGCTTTTGGCAATAACTTCTCATTAGATCTAAGCTATTTAGTGTGCAGGGAAGGCTGCACTCCTGCACTGTCACACTTCCAGCAGGACTCTGTTCTTTAGCAGAACAATCTCAGTTTCTCTATTAAAGTTTAAACAGGGAGGCCTGGGCATCAGCCAATGACTCTTCCTAGGTCAAACCCTTCATATGACTTTAAAGTAATAAATCTGTAAAAGCAGCTTTTTTCTTTTTGCCACAAAGTCCTTCTTTGGTCAGTTTTTTACCTGTTAGTTCTGTAGAACAATCTTAGCAGAATCCATTCATTTCACAGTCTAGTCACAAGTTAATCTGTTACTATAGACCCACAACAGGTGTTCTTAATGTAAGGCCAAAGCAAAACCCCTCTTCTCAGAAGGATGTAGATGCATTATGTCCTATGTCCTAAAGCTCACCCCCCAGACTGGAACGATGGATCTTTTGAGAGAAATGTTACTGCAGTAAGGAAATTTAATCTCCCATCATGACAGCTTTATACTCCTTTACCTGGCTTTGTCTTCTATGAGAATTGCTTTATGGACAACTGCCTTTCAAAGTAGCAGAGACTGAGCTGGAGCTAGACTGGCACCTGTGAGCTGGACTAACAGCACAAAGCACTCTTCTCTCCAGTGTAGGCTGTGTGGTGCCTGCATACCACCAGCTGAGAGATCAAACTATGGGCTCTGACTACTCCTTAACTGTGGAACAGCCACAGTGCTTCGCTGGGTGTCCTTTTGATCCTCACAGGGTGAAAGGTGATCAGATAAAGTACAAAAATACAGTAGACTGCAGACTAAGCAGTAACAATCAACAAACCACTGGACGTTAGGCGTTTCTAGTGCCTACACACAAGCAGCTTGCTTCTGTAAAAGTCACCAGTTTCTGGGAGATTTCCCACGCCAGTATTGCCAGGGCTCGGTGGGCAGCACCTCCCCACTGGCAGCAGCTGTGTCCGCGGCACTCACCGCTGCAGGGCGTCCCTTGTCACTTCCAGGAAGGGCTGCAGCATCGCCACTCCCGCGTTGTTCACCAGCAGCTCGAAGGGCCCCGCCGCGCTCACCGCCGCCTCCGTGGCGTCCCAGTCGGCCAGATCCAGGCACAGGGGCTCGATCCCGGGGCACTGCGGCGAGGGCAGCTCCGTGGGTCGGGGGGAAACCAGGGGAGAGCCGGGAGGTTCGGCGGGGGTCACAGGGGAGAGCCGGGAGGCTCGGCGGGGGTCACAGGGGAGAGCGCTCCCGGCGGGGGGGCCGGGGTGGCGGCTCGGGGGTGGCGGTGGGGAGGGTCCGAGGGCCCCGGTACCTCTCGCGCGAGGCTCTCCAGGTCGGCGGCGGTGCGGCTCAGGGCGGTCACGCGAGCCCCGGCCTTGCTCAGCGCCACGGCCACGGCGCGCCCGATCCCTGCGGGGACACGGCGTCAGCCCCGGCCCCCGCCCGCTGCCCGGCCCCCGCCCGCTCCCCGGCCCGCTGCCCGGCCACCTTTGCCGGCTCCGGTCACCAGGGCCCGGCGGCCGCGGAAGCTGAGATACGGTTCCATGCTGCGGGCGGACTGCGGCCTGGGCGGGCCCACAGCCCGGGCGGGGCCCGGGAGCGGGGCGGGGAGCGGGACCTGCCCCCTGCTCGGACCATACGGGCTTCGCTGCCCGCAGCCGGGAAGGGAGGCCTTGCAATCTGGGCCCCGGGCGCTGCTCCACCGAGGCACCTGCAGGGAGGGCATGAAGCAGGCCCAGCCTCTGCAGCCCCGGAGCCCCTGAGAGGATGCAGCCAGAGGCTGTTGCTGGGAACATCCAGAAACCAGGCATAAAACTAGGCCAGAGATAGTAAAGTGGTTGCAGGTAAGCTACCGCACCACAGTTTACTTGCAGTGATAGCCAGTGTGGCAGTTCCAACCACTGCCTAGCAGAGCTGGCATTGTGCAAAGGCAGAGGAGCACAGAGGAGCACTCTACTAACAGGTCTGCTGCTTAACACTGCGCTCCAGACATTGCTTTCTGAGGAGTCTAATTCAAGAGCTTCTGTGGCCTATCTGGTAACTGCAGGAACAAACATCAAAAAGAGCCAAGTTTACAACAATTAATTTACTCCTCCCTTGAACTGTTTTACTTTGTTAATCATCTGCAAAGATTCTTCCCCTCCACCTCTTCATCCAACTCACAGGATTTTTGACCCTTTGACATCACAGCAGCCTGAGAGGAGGCTGTAGAGTTTTCTGGATTACAGGGTTTGTGGTTCCTACTTGGTGCATGTGTTAACATAACAAAACACAGCCTCTGACATATTTAAATATTTATTTTGTAGAATCACTTTATGTATGAGACAGTAGTTTGATTAAACCCCTGCATCCCAATATATCCACAGAGCCTGCTCTAGTGTCAGCACAAGAAACCCTTAGGAGAAGCATGCACACACTGAATAGTTCTGTATTGCCACAGAGGAGGCCATGGTCCTTTTTCACTTTAATGAACACCCTACCAGCTTACCATACACTGCCTTTTTGGCACACCTCATTTAGGGTGACCAGCAACTACAGTGTGAAGTTTCTGCCACTCAGTTTTGCTGCCATTCATAGAAAGTGGTGTCATTTTTGAACTGCAGTCTGCCACATAATCACTACCAAGCCCATGCTGTCTGTGGCATCTTACAAGAGGCTGCTACCAGTGGATGAGGAAGAAAAGCTCGTAACAAGAGTTCAGAATCCATGTTTGAAGACCTCATGAAGTTTCAAAGCTCACTGCTAACAGGAAGTTGAAAACAGGAACCTAACAAGTGTTTAAAAAAAAACACAAACAGCCATTTAAGAACAGGAATCTCCAGAGCTATTAATGACAAGTTACTAAACCATAGAATGCTTCAATTCTAGTGAGCAGAAGACCTAACAGAGAGGTAGAACATCCCACAACCTACTATTCCACACGTCCTTCTCCATTTTCTGTAACAGGCTGTCAGTGTTACAGGTGTACCTGATATAGAACAGCCACTGTGCTAGCTGAACTGTGATCCAGTTCCCTGCAGCATTCTTATTCCTGTATCTCATGGTCACCTTAGTAGACATGAAGGAGAAATTTCAGAATGAGCTGCAGGACCGCAGCAAGTAGCAGTCAACTCCACTCAGCAGCAAACAAGCTCAATAAAACCACGCAGAGAGGACAGGGTACCCAGGTTAAGTGCTGAAAGGTTTGTGCTATAAGCAAGAGCACAGGGAACAGTGTATTTCAGGAGGCTGATACCTGCTCAATTTCCCATTTGAATATGCTGCAGGCAGTTGTCCTCATTACACCACTTTTCAAGTGGCAGGAAGTTCAGCAGCTAGCTGAAATCCACAACACAGCAGTTCAGAAATCTGAACCTTTTGCCAAGTCCACATTCTAGCCCTTAATCATGGTTCCAGGTTCTACAATATCATCCTATTGTTCTCCCCAGAATTCAACCTTAGGCTCTTCCACTAAACCAGCTTGTGTTTTCTGAAGAGTAGACAGTGGTGTTTGCAAAGATGTTTTTTCTAATGCTATTATTCATGTTGGGTAGAGATTGCACATGGACAAAGTTTGGGCTGACAGAAAAGTAACCCTATGGAGCCCCACTTCCACTTTCAAAACTGGGTTTATTTAAAAGGCAGCAGCAGGTGATACTGCTACAATGTTGAACTTCTTCCTTTATGCAAATGTGTAGTCTCCTTTTAGAGACAGCAAGGACTGTTTATTGGAACATTAAGAAGAAATAAAACAACACTGATCTAGACCATAAAGTAACCAAAAGATTATCTGAAGAAGCTGAACTGGAGTAATCACAGTCATACAATTAAAGGTCTTCAAATGGTACAGTCTAAAACTTCCTCAGGGCATTACAGCTATCTAGCACTCCTCCTCCCTCACAGACAGCAAAAGATCCAGAAACAGGGCAGGTTTCATCAGCCAGCAAGTATGCTCTAGCTCATACAACCTGCTGTGGGCAAAGTAGGAGATGTGGTTACCATCCAGTCTGGCAAATATTTCTTCAGTATCAAATATCAAGGGAATAGTCTTGGACCTGGCAGACCATCATTATAATCAGCCACCACTGCAATTCAGCTGGAAAGGGAGCCAAATCTGACAATCACCTCCACGGGAGGCACACAAGGACTACATGGGAGAATGTGCACTGTAAGCAACTCTTATCCAGTCCTCAGTAAGCTTTACCCCTCCACAGGGTTTTCCCCATGACAAAGGCTTTCAGCCTTCTTCACCCTAGTGATTCCAGGACTTCAGGGGGGTTACAAACAGACCCTGTTCTGGCCCATGGGTGCAGTTTTAATATGGCAGGCCACAGCAGCTCTTAAATCATTCTGTTCCCAAGAAAGATGAGTGAAAGCTTCCCCTCTCTTGTCACCATGGGGACTACAGTCTGCTATAGCACTCCAGCTCCAGGACAATGGCCTCTAAAAGCCCCTAACAGTAGTAAAAATGCTATCATTCCAAGTACTGCATTTGCCTAGGATGTGTCCAAGCACCGACTCACGTGACATCCGACCACAGCGTGAAGTGACTTCTACACGTGACTGTGGTCATGACATGAAGAGCCACTGCACAAAAGAACAAGGATTCTTCTTGGCATGTCCCAGGCTGCAGCTGAACAAAGGACACCACCTTGCTTTTGCAAATGGAGTCGGTCTGCCTTCTTTGTAGATACCTCTGGTTGTTTCCCAGTAAAAGAAAGAAATACACCAAGAGTCCACCGTGCCTCCTGTCTTATGCGAACTAGGGAAGGTAAACAGGTGTCAGCATCCAGTCAAGAATTACGACTCTTCTTAGCAGGGCACCAAATAGTATCAGGATAGAGCAGACAATGGACAGATTTAAATCTGTGGATGGGAAAAAAAAATAAAGAAAAATTAGGTTGGAATTCTCCATATGAGGAACGTAGCAGCACTGAATGCAACACTAATAGAGTGGAGGGTGGCTCTACCTTGCCTTTGGCACAGTCACAGGTGCTGACCTGAGAAAATCACCTTGTGAGTGGGTTTGGTCATCTTACAGTTGATGAAGATGAACAAGGCAGGGAGAGCTTGTTTTGGAAGTGGATACTCACCGTGTTGGATCTTGCTGAAGGCCAAACACTCCTCCCACACTCACAACATTGTGCTTGTTTTCAGGGTCCCCATAACTTAGGGTTACCTATAAAAGCAAATAAACATGTAGAAATTTAACACTAATACAGAAAAGAAGTGGGAATAATGTGATTAATCAGCTATGAAGAAAGACTCAAAGGATCCTGTTTAATGAAGGGTGCCTTATATTTGAACTGGTTAGCTTTGCCATAAGCAGTATTGGCACTGAATGGAGGTTGTCAGATGGACTACTGCTCATCTAAAGGCAGTGTGGGAGAACAAGCAAAGGAGCTCAAGTTGCATTGCCCTGAAGGACAAGATGAGTTACAACTGTGATCTTTGTCAGGGCATTAAACCTGCTAATGTCTGTACCCTCACTAATTAACACATGTTCACCATCACCTGACATTGCCTGAAGCCTGCAAGAGTAGTGCCTCAGCACAGGGGGAAAACAGAAACATTTGGGCATTAAATGGTTTGCAAAGGACTGCCACATGACAAACCTGGCAACAAAATTTAGATCTCTGGAACTCCATTTCAGTGCTACTCTTCCACACAAGCACTGTATTAAGAAATCTTCAGATTCCAGGTACAAGAAGACTTACATTTTCTAATTGCAGATACTCTGGATTTTGGGTTAGCTGTTACAGTCTCAGAGAAACAGTTAAATTCACTAATATAAAGGAGATTACATCATGCTGGAATTTGGCCTCAAGTGTACATTTCTGCTGCCTGATACAATTGCCAGGAAAATAAACCCGAGCAGTGTGTAAGGGCAAAACCACACTCTTGTTTTTTTTCATGGTGCCAAACAGTAAGAGCCAGGCAGAGCCTCTGGTTAGCCTCACAGCTCCATCTATTGCCCATCAGTAAAACGGTAACCCAGCAGTTCAATAAAACCTAGTTGGTTTTTCTTGAGAAAGAGTAGGATTCTTGAGATTCAGACAAGTTACTCTTAAAAATGATCAATACTATGTCATAGTTATCGAGAAGGTACTTGCCAAGACTACGACACATCTTTTTGAACAGCATGAAATCAGACTGAGGCTTTGTGAGACAAAGACAGAAGCCCTTTTTGCATGGCAGGCAAGCTAAGCATTGCCTCTTTCCACACTTGCTGTTACTGTGACTCTTAAGTTAAGATTTTAGGAGGAGATGGAGAATACCATGCTTAGGCTTGATGCAGCAGAAGGTGTCCCCAAAGGAGGGGACAAATACGTGACCTAACTGGCTAGGGCAAAAGTACGCTAAAAGGCCAAATGAAGGAACTGGGCAAGACACAACTCTGAGCGAGTCTGCAGACACCCTTCTTTGCTGAGGAGTGCTAAAGCTATGGAGAGTCTTCATTCTGACCAGACTGAGGTGTGATTACAAGAAAAGATGAGGCTCAGCCCTACCTGCTGCAGCACAGACTCGCCTTGTAGTCTCTGCAGGTTTTCCAGATGGGAATGGAACAAGGGGCTGTGCAGGAGCTTTACCTCCAGCAGCCCTTCAATGATGTAGCCAATCGTGCAGTCGTCAGGGAGACGCACTCTTTCTGCAGTGCTGATGAAATTACCCAGGCTGTGGGACAGGGCATAGGAGACAAGTTGAAACATGCTTTAAAGCCTACCAAACACAATGATGGAGCTCAGCTAGGAACAGGGTTTACCTGGCCCAGGGACTCATCTTCAGGGCAAGACCTCTGCTGATGCAGAATCCTGCTCCACCTGTGGCAAACCAGAATTTCACAGTTGTCTTCTGAAGAGAAACAAGAAAACACATGGTAGTTACTGATTTTGTTTTTTTTTTCCTTCCATTTGACTGGGCAGGGAAAGCAACCTGAGGTTCTACTGGACATCACATAATGCATGAGTCAGAACAAGACTACAGATTAATTCCTGTTTCTTTAGGCTGCTGAAAGCCCAGCTAGCCACTCTCTCAAATTAAATGCTCCCTGGCACCAACAGCAGGTGAACCATTGAGGTACCAGAACTGAAGTAGGATACTCAAAATGGGAAACTATAGTTCCACTCCTACCCAATTTCATCTGTCCCCTGGCCACTCTAGCCAAGGGTCAGAGCCAGCTCAGTTTCCTGGAGGAACTAGAAGGTGGTCCATAAGTCCCTTGGCTCCATGTCCAAGGAGACACTTCGGCTGCACAGTCTTCCCTGACAGGTTGCTTTGTAACTGACTTTCTGGCCAGTGGATTGATTTATCTTTAGGCCTGTCAATATAGCTAACTTAGTGTGGACTTGTCCTTAGCACATGTATCTTGTGACCGAGGTATGTTTGTTTCCACTTCTTGGAAACCTGGTAAGCACTCACTACTGGAAATGCCTTATATACCCAGAGAGCCTTTGTCACCCATCTGAGACTGGTAGCCTTTGGAGGTTGGTTCAAGATGATGACAATGTGATACTGCTCTCAAAACAACAAAAAACCCCTAAACAACCCAAAACCCTAAACCAAGGAACACTACCCCAAAAAACACTACAGGAAGAGTTCAGATGGGGAGGCCTTCATCCCAACATGAGGGAGATCAACATACATAAGCAAAAAAACCCAGACATCCACCCAGGAGACTCTCCTCTACATATGCATGCAAGGTCATATTGGAGGTTCATTTAACCCAGCACCCCATCTCTGAAAACAACCAGGGCCATATTCATTGCCTGAAGATTAAATTACTGGGTTTTTTTTATGGCAGTATCCTCTGAACTCTCAAGGTTTTCAAAGCTTACAAGGTATCTCTCAGACTAACTGCAGAATGTTCTTACTGATCCATCACTTTGGACATGGTCAGCTGCTTCAATGGGATGGTCCAGGCTTGGTCGCCCCACATAGACATCCTGGCTGTGAGAGAAGGCAGATAAGAGGCGCAGGAGTGTCCGAGGGTTCACGTAGTTGTCATCATCCACATGGCAAAACCATCTTCAAACAAAAAGTAAGAGTTACTGCAGAGGAGTGACAAAGGAATGAGTCAGAGGTTTAGAGATGAGACTAAGGTCTTTCAGGCTTGGAGCTTGTTTCCCATTGCCTTGAATTACAAACCTTGGAAGCTGAAAAGCACCACAGATCCTCATTTTGTGGAGAGGCTGAAATTAGTAACCCCCCCTCAGATTATCATCCTTTCCACCTTTCACATGATGCTTGTTTATAAACACTGCTTCATGCTGTACTCCCTTCCCTATGCTCACCACATTTTAGCTAATACTGCATTCTTTACTGGAGGCAGAGGAGGTTACTCAAGTTTCCTGTGAACACAGAACTAGAAGAAACAAAGTCAATCAGAACAATGTGTTTCACCTACTTTTGCCCAGATTCCAGGAATTTATCATATTCCACAGACATCTTGCAGCAGAGAGCTTGCCGGGTATGGACAGCAGAACAGTTGGTGTTGATCATATGATCCCCTGGAAAAATAAAGCTCAGCCCTTTCAGGTTTGAGAAGCATGTGCAGTCCAAAACCGACTACAAAAGAAGTGCACATTTGGCACTAATACTGCACATCTGAAGTGCATATGGTGCACACACAGAGAGTACAGCAAGGCTCATGGGTTATGCATACGGCATGCAAGCTGTAGAGCACATAACAGGGTGTGGGTCCAGGGGTATAAATAGTGCCACGAGACTGCGTGCAAAGGAAATGCCTAATATAACTTTGGACCAGACAGACTTAAGCTTACTAACAGGAAGGAAGTGGGTGCAAGGCTGAACCCTGCATTCAAGAAGTTTCAAGCATCTTGTTCAGGTGGTACATTAAGTAGGAGCAGCATATTCTCCTGTGAAGAAGTTTTCTCCATTTTCTGCATTTGAACTTGATGGTTGTACAGCATGAAATGAGGGCTTCCAGGGAAAGCCTAACAGAAACAAAACTCAGCCCAACAGCCTGCGTGCACTTCCGCTACACATCTTACCTGCTTTCAGGCGCAGCTCCCGGTCCTCCCAGTCTGTGAATATAAAGGTCTGTGGGAGACAGAAAAAGTGTGTCCACATTTGAGAATGTCAGCAACTAATTGCAGCTTTGCTCAGTTGTAGTCACAATTCCTAACGTTTTGTCTTGCAAGATTATTTCAAAGGAGCTATTGTGAGTGGGCAGTGGTGGTGGAGAGAACCCCAGCAACTCCACTCGTGCCTTATCTGCTAAGTTTTAGCACTGCAAACCAGAAGAGTCTAATTTCAGTAAAGCAGCCAAGATTTTACTCTCCTCATCTCAGGGTGTAGACAATTTCCAATTAGGAATGACTGACTTCTTTTTTTCGGTAGCACCTCCCTCTGCAACTTCACCTCCTTTCCCTGGCTAGGAATCATCCCACAGGTGTTAAGCAAGCTGAAAGGAAAGAATTAGTCAGGGTGGAAAGTGCCTGGCAGTAACACTGTCTTGTCCCAACTGCTGGAAAACATTGCATTAATAAGCTTGGATGGACTGAAATTCCCAAACAAGGGAACAAAATCTATATTGTTCTACGTAAAGACCCAAATCACTGAACTACTTAGCTTAGATGCATCAGCACTAGGGAACTTTTGCTACCCTGTAGTATTTTCCACTGTCATGCAAAAGTCAGCTAACTTTTCTGCTTGGACTATCAATCCCAGACTGCAAGCAAACTTGCTGCATCAGTAACAAACTCTTTCAGAGGTAGGTTCGGATAAGTGTTTGGGTAACACGACCCTTCTCAGTCTTACAAAGAAAGACGTTTTCAACACGCGCAAGGAAAGACTCGGCAAGAAAGCACAGCAGCTGCCCAGGAAAGCAGAGGGACGAGGTTCCTAGCTGCCCAGCCCGCTGGCAAAGCCTCACCTGTCCCCTCGCCTGGGAGATCCAGGTTTGGAGAAGCAAGTCCAGCCGGCTCTTGTGGTACTTCCTTGTGGTCTTCACCGCAATGAAGATGTCCTTCAGCTCCAGACTCTCCCTGGCCGAGCCCCCGGCTGGCCTAAGGCGGCTCTTCAGCACAGGCTGCGGGCTGGCAGTAAGGCCTCCGCCCCGGCCGCCCACCACGGCCCCCAGCCCGCCGCTCGGCTCCCCGCGAGAGCCCGCCCGTGTGCCGTGCACGCCGCTTCCTCCGGGGCCCGCCCGCTGCAGCGGTGGGCCACTAGGCCCAGCGGCGGGCGGCGGGCGACGACGGGGCGCGGCGGGGGGCTGCCCCCGCGGCAGCAAGAGGAGCAGGAGGGCGGCAGCGCTGACGGACAGTAGGAAGCAGGCCTTGCGGAGCCCCAGGCAGGACCCGCTCATGCTGCAGCCCCACGGGCCCCCACCGCGCTGCGCGGCCGCCTCATGGCCCCGCGGGCGGGCGGTGGCTCCGGACGGGCCGGCGCCGGGAGCCCGGCCAGTCCCGGCCAGGCAGCCACTGCGCTGCGGGAGGTGGCGGCAGCGCCAGTGGCTGGCGGAGGGGAGCACCCGGGCACCCCAGGCTGCGCTGACCCGTGGGGAAGGTCTCCCCAGGCAGCGTGGTCCAATAAACACGGCCGGGCCTCACGGGGGACCAGAGCCCCAGACAGTCCAGCTCCGCCCGTGCCGCCGCCCGGTGCCCGGCGGGAGAGGCGCGCCGGGCCGCGGCCCCTTTAAGGGCTTCACCTGTCGGATGCGGTCTGGCGGCGCCGCACGACCCGGAAGTGGAAGCGGGGCCGGCAGGGGGGCGGGAGGTCGACCGGAAGTGGCGGCCGCGAGGGAAGGATGCCGCTGCCCGTCCAGGTCTTTAACTTGCAGGTACAGGGCAACCCTCCCCCGCCACCCCCGGCAGCGCTCTCCCGACGGGGCCGCCGCGGACTGTGCTCGGCGTCCTTCCTGCGCGGTGTCCGGCAGTGCGGCTCAGCCTGGCCCTGCCGCGGCCTCCGGGTGGCGCGGTGCGGCCTTCCTCAGGCTCCGCGGCTGCTGGTGGGAAGGGGAGCCGCTCTCGGTCAAAGTGGACCCTCGTTCGCCCTTCCACCACCTATGTCGGTATCGTTTCCGCCGCCTTTGGCGAGGAGCAGCGCCTAGCCAAGCGTCCGCTCGCACCCGCGGTGTCCCTTGCTGCTGCTGCGGCCCTTTTGCTTGATTTTCGCGTTGTATGTTCGTAGGTAGGGCTTGGGTAGCAGGGGAGTGGATAATGAGGTGGTGGATGAAGAACTGAGAGTCTGCAGTACGGGAGAAAGCTGTAGGAGTCTAGCGGGTGTTGGGGTGTTACATTCAGTAGCCACACAAATTGCGAGTTAATTGTCTTTCTTCCCTTTAAAACAAGTTCTGTGTTAGGGCTCGGAGGGTTGGAGAGTCGGGACAGGATGAAAGGTAGTTCAGTATCCAGTACAGTTTCTTCATCAATGATAGATCTGACAGGTCACACTTCCTCTCGAGTACAGCTGGAAGTGCAGGAGAATTCAGCTAGAGTGCCAGTTCATCAGCTTGTATGAGGCCTTGTGAGGTGTCTTCCAACAGGGTGCTCAAAAAATCTTGGGGAATGAGCATTGTTTTATTTGGTTTGTGAGTAATTTTTCAGTAATCCTTACATATTCTTTCCAAAATAAAGAGTTAGCTTGAAAATGTCAGAGTTTGCATGTTCTAGTGGGATTTCCAGCCTACTGTTGGGTTTTTCTTCATTTGTGTGTTAGGAGACAAATACAGAAACAGCCAACCAGCATAGCAGGACACAAATCATTCTGTTCCACTCTGCAGTTCCATTCTGCAGTTGCTGTTAATTTCTGTCATGCTGATTTCTGAGGAATCCATATGAGGTTTTCACTATGGTAGGCAAACACAGCCTGAACCCCCCCAGTCCTGACAGTATTTATGATGTAAGAAAAGAGATAAAGTAGATTAAAATGGAAAAAAATAATAGTCTTGATATGTGGTGACTGAAGTGTTTGTATAGATAGTTTTGCTGAGTGGTGATCTGGACAATCAGACTCTTGTTTGCATTCTCCTCCTTTTTCCTTCATGCAGAGAGTAACAAACTAGGAAACAAACTTTTACATGCTTTACTTGCTTTTACTTGACCTTTTGGCAGATTTCAGATAAGTGTTGAGATGTGTGTGTTTGGTATATCCCAAGCTGGGAAAGAAGAAACAGGCAGTGGGAGAATACCAGATGCATCAATTCTTAAAGTTAAGAAATCTGGATCTGCCCTATTCTTCCTCACAGAAAACAAACAGAAATTGCCAACCCAATTCAAGAAACCCTCTCTCTGTCTTTAATTTCTTAACAGACATCAAAATCACCACGAATAGGGCAATAATTTGGTGTTGGTGAGGACAAGGTATTTGGCTTTTTTGTTCTTCCCAAGGTCCACTAATGCAGTTTGCCCCAAGTTGGGTGTTGCTTATGCTAATATCTGCACATCAGTCATCCCTAGGGGGAATGTTCAGCACACATTTTACTAGAAGGAGGAGGAGAATTCCACCACAGCATACTTGTTTTGTTTGTGGGGCTGCATAGTAAACTGGCTCTTAAATGGGAATATGCTGGGGTATTGTGTTGATGGTATTTACTGAGATCACTCTGCTGGTGTAATTCCTCTTGTGATTCAGAGCAGTGCAAGGTAATACTGGGAGAATAAAATTCTGTTGTTCTTGCAAAAGAAAACCTACCTGAACAGTTGAACTTGGGTAACTCCAAGTGGGATAGTTCAACTGATGGCAGATTTTTGCAGTGCAGGTAATTTTTTCCTCAGTGTTTAGTTAGAAACTGGAATTCCCATCCTGCAGTCTGGTTTTGATACTTTAAACTGCTTTTCAAAAGTTTAACAGTTGTTATCTTTCTGTATTTCCACTCCAAAATAGTAACTGTTAAGCATTTAAAGCAGCTTCCAAAGGTTCTAGTGAGTTTTTGGGATACTTTTTTGACTCGGAGCTGCATGAGTGTTAATGGCTGCTCTTGCTTGGGGAAGAGAAATATTGTCATTTGGAATTTAGCATACATGCCTGAGGTACTTTGAAGAATCAGATTCCTTGACCCCCTCACTTTCTTGCTTGATAATCTGCCAGACAAAAATCAGAGCAGAATGCTCTGTCCAAGTGCTGAGCCTTTGTGCTGCTTATTTTAGACCAGGCGTCCTGCTGAGTGGTAGTGTTGCTAGAGACAGATCCTAAACACATCTAAAGACTGAGAGGTGCCTTTTTTTGGTTGGGTTGGTTGTTGGTTTTTTTTTAATGAAAATAATTTAGTGCCTATTTAAGCAACTCCTTAATGGACTGAACCACATAGTTGTTTTGTGCTCAAATCTAATAAGCTGCCTTTGACCTCATTTTGCTGTTCCAGGGTGCAGTTGAGCCCATGCAGATTGACGTAGATCCACAAGAAGATCAGCAAAATGCACCTGATATCAACTATGTGGTGGAGAACCCCACTCTGGTATGTACTGGCTGAAGGATAGTGGGTTACCTTTCTTCCTTCCAGGGCCTGGAAAAGCTTCCTCCCTCTGTTAAGTGTTCAGAATTTAAACCTCAGATCCTTCCTCCAGAGTAAGAGTTCCTATTTGATCTCAAGGGAGATGCTTTAAAGAATTAGTATGAGCAAATTGTCATGTGGAAACTATTTTTCAAGGGAAAACTACATCTGGAATGGTTGTCTGGGTTAGGAAACCTCAGCACAAAGGACAGAATCTTGACAACATTATTACCAAGTGCTGCATTGGCCTTAAGGGACAGCATCAGCCCTGGAAGAAGAAAGCTCACTTGTAATGGACTCTATGTCTGAGGAAAATGCTACTGCTTGAGGAAAGCAGAAATGTTCTGAGTCATCGAGGTCAAGACTGCAGGAGAATGAGTGCAGGTGACAGTGCAGCAGCCTGGTTTAGTTCTGCTTTCCTCACCTTCTACGACCTGGCTTTGTCTGCAGGACTTGGAGCAGTACGCGTCCAGCTACAGCGGGCTGATGCGGATCGAGCGGCTGCAGTTCATTGCTGATCACTGCCCACAGCTGCGGGTGGAAGCTCTCAAGATGGCACTGTCATTTGTCCAGAGAACTTTCAATGTTGATGTGTATGAAGAAATCCACAGGAAGTTGTCTGAGGCCACCAGGTAACTAAGAGAGCAGGGGAAAGTTGGGAGCTTTTTAGACTGAGTTAAGACCAATCAGTGTGCAGCAGTGGGGGACTTGGCACCTAGCACTGTCATTTTGTTATGCAGATTGTGTAGAATCTGATGGCAGTGAAATGTGTGTGTATGTATGTGTTCAGATCTAAGGTCTCACACTTTTACAAAAGACTAAACATAGAAGACACTCTCTTAGTCTGCTCATTCTGAAGTCTTGGTGTTTTTCGAAGAAGGAGAGTTTAGCCCTTGCAACTGCTTCAAACCTTAATGTTGTCTTTCCTGAGGTAGATTATGGAGGTGAAGCCTCTTCTAGATGCTTTGTGTTCATAAATTTGAAGCTTTATCTAACTGCTTGCCTTGTTCTGGTGGATTTTTGTTGGTTTGTTTTGGTTTGGTTTAGTTGGGTTTTGTTATTGGTTTGGGTTCTTTTGTTTGTTTATTTGGTTTTTTTCCCTCCCTGACACCATGTTTGCTGTTAAGGACAGCATTTGATACCTCACTTTGCTGTCTACACTTCCTGGATTTGCACTGTTTTTGTTGCCATGCAGATTTGTTGGTTTGCTCTGGGAGTCTTTACCATGACAGTATGTTCAAAAAAGCCCAAACCCCAAAGAAAGAAGCAAAAAACCCCCAGAACTCAAAATGTGGTGGGTTGGGTTTGGGTTTTTTTTGGTTTGTTTGTTTACAGCATAAGAAAGTGAGTTCAGTGCAAGTAGATGTGTTGATCTGAACTGGATGGGAGCAGTAGCTGGGAAGGATCTGTACAGTGCAGCTTTGCTAGCAAACCGTTGCTGGGGAGAGGAGAGCTTGTAAACACATCCACCCTGTGTCCTGTCTGGAGATGTTTGATTAGATTCAGTGACTCTTCGCAGCCATTAAATACTCTCATATAACATAATCCACTGCAGCACTGTTACTGACTTGCTCTCAATTGATTTATAGAGCAGCTTAGTTCTTTACAATTATCAAGAACTTGCTTGTTAACAAAATACCTGCAAAAGATAATTTTGAGAAGAGCTTGTAAACCTCTCTGGTGCTTCTGTTATGTTCTGTGTGGAAAGCTCAGCAGTCTTTTTTTCCCCCCACCATCCTTGTTCTCTCTTTGGTTTCTTTTGTGGCTGCGGTGCTCTTTGTTAGGGTAACAGTGCCAGGTACCTGGCACAACTCTGTTGTGAAAAGCTTGCAGCATTATAGCCCCATTCAAACTCTCTTTCTTTCAGAGAACTGCAGAACACACCTGATGCTGTCCCTGATAGTGGAATTGAACCCCCTCCACTTGACACAGCGTGGGTGGAAGCTACACGCAAAAAAGCTCTTCTTAAGCTGGAGAAACTTGACACAGACCTGAAAAATTACAAAGGGAACTCCATCAAGGAGAGTATCAGGTGAGATGCAGAAGGCTCTGCTGGAGCAAGGAAGAGCATTTTGCTCCTCCAGGCACCCAAACGCAGGTCAGGGTGTTGAGTGGCTTGTTTGGAGCAAACTGACTGTGTCCCTTTCTGTGCACACAGTTCATTGGTATTTTAATTCCTGTGCTCCAGGAGAGGCCATGATGACCTGGGTGATCATTACCTTGACTGTGGGGACCTCAGCAATGCTCTCAAGTGTTACTCGCGAGCCCGTGATTACTGCACCAGTGCTAAACATGTTATCAACATGTGTCTGAATGTCATCAAGGTAGGCAGATTGGCAGGAAATGGCACTTGGTGTCTCTCTGATACCTGCTGTAAAGTTCATCTGTACTTTGGTTACACTTCTTGTGTCTGCAGTGATGCTGCTTATCTAAGTAGCACCACTTATCAATGCCTGTTCTGCACTGTTTCTTTATAGGTCAGTGTCTACCTCCAGAACTGGTCTCATGTTCTGAGCTATGTAAGCAAGGCTGAGTCTACACCAGAAATTGCAGAAGTAAGGTCCTGCTTTTTAACTTACACCAGTTTTCTCTTTGTTTTCTGTCTCCAAAACCTGTATAACAGTTTCTTCCTTTCCACCTTTGTGACTTGCTCCCTATAAGGGGAGGGGATTGGACTAGATGACCTTCAGAGATCCCATCCAACCCAGACCATTCTATGATTCTGTAAGACTCCCTTTGTCTTACAGTCTGCTCTTCCTCTCATCTGCCTCCCTGGCTGCTGTACTATTCCTTTTGAGATACATTGTTGCTTTTCTCCCATGATACATGTATAGGAAATTCTATTTGTGGTAGACCCAGAGACTTCCCATCCTCCTTTCTTGCCATCTTTCCCAAGACAAACAGGTGAAGTTATCTTGCTGATGAGATTTGCAAGTTAATTATTAGGATGAAATGTCCCAAGGACAGTTGTGATCAAAACGGTTTTCCTACTGATTGCTCACTACTGCTTTTTTTCCCCATCTTCTAGCAAAGAGGAGAAAGAGACAGCCAGACACAAGCAATTCTCACCAAACTGAAATGTGCAGCAGGTGAGTGACTCCTTCAGCCTTCCCTGTTGTCTGCCCATCTTTCTGGTAGTTCTCCAGAGGGCTCTTTGGAAACACTCTGTGCTTGGTTTATTTTTTGACAGGTCTGACAGACTTTGTATTTTCTCACCAGAAATGCAAAATGTACTAAAGCTGATGAGCTGGGATTGCAGGCTTGGTTTTGCTGATTCTTTCTTCTCTCTGAGTTTCTTCAGAGAGGATGCCAGTGGGAGACACCGCAGTTCAAAGGATGCTAGATACTGAGATTCTCATTTCACTTCAGTGCTGCAGACACTAGCAGCTGTGTGGCAGCCTGTCCTGCTCCCCAAGTGTTGCAATTTCTCTTCATTTCTCTGCTGTCATAAACAAAGGATTTGCTTTTTCTGGTTCCTAGGCTTGGCAGAACTGGCTGCTCGGAAGTACAAACAGGCAGCAAAGTGCTTCTTGTTGGCATCATTTGATCACTGTGATTTCCCTGAGGTGAGGACCAAGAGGGAGCTGTGTAGATGTGGGTCTTGGAGGGGATGTTCTCTGCATTAGGATGTAAAATTCAGATACTGTAGTTATTCTCACAGCACCCCTGTACAGCTGGGTAGTGCTGTGAACTGTGGGTTTGGGTTTTTTGTTGGCTTGGGTTTTTTTTTTTCCCAAGTCTCTGGTTTTGGGTTCTCAGAATGATCTACTCTAGATCACAAAGAATTACCTGTGAGATATGCTTATCTGTGTAGCTCAATCAAAACACTGTCTGCTAAACTGGTTTCTGTTCTCTTAGCAATGGACAGTCTGGGTAAATGCCTGAGAGCATGCTGAGTGCTTTTGGCAAGGACTAACCTTGTCACTGTGTGAAGAAAAGGCCTGGGATGGAACACTGAATTCCAGCTGCTGCCATTTTAGTCATCAGTGACAGGTGTCTCTCTTTCTCTAGCTGTTATCTCCTAGCAATGTGGCTGTGTATGGTGGTCTCTGTGCCCTTGCTACCTTTGACCGTCAGGAACTACAACGAAATGTTATCTCCAGCAGGTAAGTGATGCCTTGAGAGGAGTTTGTATGTATTGGACATCTTTTGGTACCTGGGACTTTGACTGAGGGTGGATTTCTGGCAGGAACAATAGATATTACAGGAGAGAAAGAATCACTGAGCCTCAGTTTGACTTCAGCGTTAAGTGCCATTTCACTATCTGAAACACAGCTGAGACTTTCCTAGTCTAATGGAAGTTTCCAACCTAGGTCAAATCCAGTATCTGCACACCCCAATTTTCCATCTCCATCAGCAATCCAGATCAGATACTAAATCAGAGGGACAGACCCCTACAGGAGGCAGCCCTAAGATGATTTGCCTTCATGTTACCACTCATTCTGCCATATGTTAATTGTATTAATACAATTTAATGATTGTTAATACAACTTGAAGTGTACAAGGCTAAGAGAATTGCAGTCTTTGGAAGGAAATGGGCATTTGTGTGTTATAGATTGAACTACAATGATAGGGAATTCCTGGCAGCTAAGTGTTTGGATTGAGGTGGAAAAAGGGTTGTTAGCCCTGATATTTTTATTGGCTGATTTAGAGGGTGAGATCCCAAGGTTTGGAAATCTGTGTTGGAGAATTGGGAGAGCGCTGAGATAATGTACATCCCAAAGATGTCCCACACTTGAGATAGGTTATTTTCCTGAGACAGCTGCATGTTGAACCTACCTATGCCATGCTGTACTTGGTGAAGGCTTTACTGTGACAGGGAGCAAAGCTGGCCAGCACAGACTACAGTGCGTGTGCATATGTGGCCTGTGTTCTCTGGTGGTGTGTCCTGACTTTTGACCTATTGCCACTCGTTGTTTGGTTTGTGTGGACAACCACTTCTGCTTCTTGGTTTGTCAGAAGTCTGTTGCCTTCCTTCACCACAGCTCTGATGCTGTGCTGCAGCTTTCTCTATTCCAGGCTCCCAGTCCTGCTGAGAATGGTCTGTTAGAGAGTAAATTCTTGGAATCTTCAAATGATAGTGAGAGTTTGTAACCTTGCAACTTGGAGTGCTGGGGTTGTGGGGTGTTCCAGTGTCTGACCATTACCATCTTTATCTGTAGCTCCTTCAAGTTATTTTTGGAGCTGGAGCCACAGGTTCGTGATATCATCTTCAAGTTTTATGAATCTAAATACGCTTCGTGCCTGAAGATGCTGGATGAGATGAAGGTGAGTTGCAGGGAGCAGTGCAGAACAGACCCTAAAAAAACTCCCTTCACTTTTTTTTCTGTGAGAAGCAGTGACTCTGAAAAGTAGTTACTAGAGTGTCCAGGTCTTCTGTGTCTTCTCTGTCCTGGGGTGGTGAATGGAAGCTGGGAATGGTTTATCAGTAGAGAGTGATGAGAAACGATACGTTTGTAACATGTATTGCTAGTTCTGTGCCTCCTTGGTTTATGGCGGTGTCTTGCTGTTGTGCAATGGCCTTAAGGTTTAAGAGCATGCACATACATGGTTCAGAATGTAGGAAGAGTTTATTTCTCAAGGCTGCTTCTCAGCTCCTGATTTATTTCATTTTGGCACAGGACAACCTGCTGCTGGATATGTACCTGGCGCCTCACGTCAGGACGCTTTATACCCAGATTCGAAATCGTGCCCTGATCCAGGTAATTATGCCCATAGTCCTGAGAGGTGGATGAACAGCCAGAGGCCACCTCTCTGGAACTGCTTTCCCCATGGTATTTCAGAGGGTGGGGAGTACACTTGGCAACTGAATATTTTCTTCTTCCTAGTACTTCAGCCCCTATGTGTCAGCAGATATGCGCAAGATGGCCACTGCCTTCAATACCACAGTGGCTGCTCTGGAAGATGAACTTACTCAGCTGATCCTGGAGGGGCTGATCAATGCCAGGATAGACTCTCACAGTAAGGTGAGTGCATCGGAGCCACACGTGGCAGACTGAAAGGCTGCACTAAGATTCGAAACGCTCCATTCCTGGGAGACTTTGAAGCTGCACTCATCTGTTGTGACTGTTGTTTTCAGTGGGGCTCACCTGGGAGTAAACTCAGACTCCATGAGCCCCCTTAGCTCTGTTCCCTGGTGCACAACCCAGCCCTGGATGTGTTTAAAGGTGGTTTGGATGCGGTGCTTGGGGATACAGCTTAGGGGTGAACCTCATAGAGCAGGGTTCTCGGTTGGTCTTTTCCAACCTGAATATTTCTGTGATCGAGTTCTGTGACCAAGGGCTTGCTGCTGTGGAGCCCTCTGGTAGCTCCTGTCTACAGTTCTGTGCACTGGTTGCAGATTCTCTATGCTCGAGATGTAGATCAGCGCAGCACAACCTTCGAGAAGTCTTTGCTGATGGGCAAAGAGTTCCAGCGCCGCGCCAAAGCCATGATCCTGCGGGCCGCTGTCCTGCGCAACCAGATACACGTCAAGGTATGGCTGCCCTGCAGGAGGGCTTGGAGGCAGGCTGAAAATGTCCCAGTTTTCATTTGCTTGTTTATTTACTTATTTTAAACTGAAACTGTGAAATTTGGGTGAGTGGAGGATTGTGGAGGGGAATGGATTTGTTGTGCTCATGACTGGACAGGATCTTTCCCTAGTGGAGACTGAAGACGTAAGGCACAAGCGTTTCTGGCCCAGTACGCTGACCTGCTTGTACCACACAGACTGTCCTTTGCAGTTCATTTACTTGGGTTAATTCCAGCTAGACTTCACTGTGCCTGATTCTTCAGACACTCATCTTTCCTTGAAACAGAAGATTGTTTGAAGTAATTTAACAGAGGAGGTAGAAAAATGAATGACTTGCTTTGGGGTATTCCTTCCAGGAGGCACTTCCAAAAGAATGTCCATGGGGAGGACATGCTGTCTGCCACAGAATGGGTTCAGTTCTGTAGTATTTTAATCCCTCTGATAGATAAATAACAGCTAGGACCCAGCTTCTAGGGCAAACAGCACCTGGTACATAGTAAACAGAAGAGTGATTTAGAACTTCTGGTTTGGCTTCTTTTGAGCTGTGTATAGAAGTTGTAGACAAAGCTTCATCAAAGCCTCTGTTATTTCTGAGTTGGGATTATGCTCTCCCCCTGCTGTTACCCTGCTGTGCTTCACTCTCGGGAAGCACTCTGCACGGTGTGTACATCACTAACTCAAATGTGTTCTGCTCTTGTTGCAGTCTCCTCCAAGAGAAGGTAGCCAAGGGGAGCTTACTCCAGCTAACAGCCAGTCCAGGATGAGCACCAACATGTGAAAAACTTCATGCACTACCGAAAGAAATGGTCCCTCCAGGACTGTACCCAGTGTCTCACCCACTAACTGCTGAGCTTCACAAACTGTCCCTGTCTCCCTCACTTCTTGTTTGGATTCAGAGGGTCAGGGCTGATGGTGGGTAATACAAATATTCCAATAACTTCAATTCTCCTTGAAAAGAAATTGTTTCTAAAAACAGCATCCCTGCAATGGGTCATCATTTCAGTTTTGGTAGAACATCCTCCTTCATTCTCCTCCTTCCACCACTCCATAAAGAGCTGGCAGGTTACTCATACAGATGCTGATTTGAGAGTTTTTCAGCTGCTATTAGTTTTTATTGTTTCAGAGCTGCAAAAAATAGTTAGTGTTAAGCTGAACGGACAGGCATGAGCAAAGATGGATTTCACTGGCCTGAAGGTGTTGCCTTGATTCTGAGCAATGCTGAGATTCTGTTGATTCCAGGTAAATTTAGGAGTGTGTTGTTCTCAGTTACAGAGCTAGAGTTCTGAGGGGAGAGGAGATTTCCTTGGAGAAACTCTTAATGATTTTTCACCTACACCAGAAAACATGGCCCTGCTTCCATGCATTCAGTCACAGGCCTTTGTTTCAGGGTGTTGTGTTTACCTGGATCCAGGTTCTTTCTCTCTGGTCTCTCTTTTCAAAGACCTGTTTCCTGATGTGTTTCCCACTTGTGCATGGCCTGGCTTTGGGGTCCAGTGTTACCACAGCAGTAAATCTCTACATCATGCAAATACTGCTGCTTGTCCAGTCTGACTGCCATAGTGTGTGATGGTTTGCAAACACGTGCAACAGTTGCTTCTGGCAGCATGGATAAAGGCCATGAACACCCCTGAGCTGGAAGAGCTGAAAGCAGCCAGTTCAGGTGCCTGCTCTCCAGGTGCATTTATTCTGCTTTTCCTTTTATAAAGGGATTAAAGGTGGCAGCCAAGGGGGGTGTGTGTTCTGTGTTAATGAAAGCAGGTGTGCACTGAAGTTTTTGAAGTCATCCATAAGGCAAGCTGGAAATTTGGATCCAGCCCTGACTGGTCTGGCAACTGACTGCAGATGTTCCTGTTAATGTGTTCCTGCCTTTTTTTTTTTTCTCTTTTGTTTGTTTGTTTCTTTTTTGGTTTCCTTTTTCTTTTGTGTTGTATCTGGTGCATTAAACAGGATTACAAACTGTCTGAGTAATTGGAGTTTTGTGTTAAGGTTGGGCTTTAGGTGTTTAGGTCTCGAGCCACTCATTGTTTGGGATTTGGTTTTGTTTTCTAAGATTGGTGGTGTTTTGTAGGCTGTTGTGCCTTGCTTTCTGATCTAGTTGGAGATGGAGCTTGGATGAACTGGGAGGAAAATGCAGTCTAAGGGAAGGTTCTAACAGCAGAATTCCTGGACTGCAGTTGTACAGCTGCTAAATTGCAGCAGAGGTCTCTGGCTTTTCTGTGCTTTTTATGACTTGGGTCATACTGAAGATGGAAGCAATCATTCCTCTGAGGTCCTTGGTTAAATGTTTTCCATTTGGCATGGAAATAGTCTCCTGGTTTTGAGGGGAGAAAGGAGAGAGATGGTTAATCAAGAGTCAGGCATCGCTGTTTGCCAGTTTAGTCAGACAGGCAGGTTGAGTTCTCAGGTAAATTGCTGCATGTCCTTGTAGAAGTGCTGGGAAGGTCACTTGAAAGCTTCTGCTCATGCTGAAGAAAAGCCATTCAGTGCTGTACTGCTACTTTCCTGTTCTTGCTTTCTTCCTAAAATGGGCCACTGCTGCCATTTCTGAGAAGCTCTTACACTCTGCTCCTGACAGGATGGTTTGGCAAGCCGATGAAGTCCCTGGTATCAGCTGGCTACCTCTGCTTGCACACAGCTTCCACTCTCTCATCTTTATTATATTACTTCTCTTCCTCCCTGAAAGCTTTCTGCTGGAGGAATCTTCAGTTGCAGATGGATGTTTTCAGAATGCTGACTTGAGAGTGTCTGTTCTTCCAGACACAGCGCTTGCCTGCTCTCAGAAGTGACTGCAAGCAGTTATCCTTTAGCAGTCGGCAGGGAGCCCACCAGGTGGCAACAGCAGTTTCCAGCTCTTCCCGTGGCCTGGGGCAGGGGTGAGAAGTTTCTTCTCTCCAGACAAAAATGCTCGCAACCTGTTTTGGAAAGCTAGAGCACTTCTCTTTCATTGTTCTGTCCTTCAGCACTGCTCAGGCAGTCTGTGCTTTTGTACTGAATGAGGCACTGTGACTCTTCTCCAGCCTGGGACAAAAGCTGCTGTTGCTTTAGGACTTTGTAGATGTGAGTCAGGGCTGCCCAGGCATATTTCTTCCAGACACTGTTCAACTCCTGCTTCAGTCCTAACTCCCTGCCAGTCCAGAAGTCGGGAAACACAGCATAGATGTATAACTTGCATTCAGAAGCTGTTTCCCCCTAGTGAAAACTCACACTTACCTAAGTGATTTCCCGAGTAATAAATGGGAAAACAGTGACTCAGAATGGATTTGCAGTGATTCCCTGTGACCACCAAGGTAACTGAGTGGATGAAGTTTTGTGAGATGTGTAGCATGTTGGTATGTCTAGGATATGTTCAGAGTAACTTAAGTGTATTTATTGAACTTTGTAGCACCTTTCTGTTTCTGAGGAAGAGGATGCTAGTGGTGGGCCATAACTGTAAATTCTGCAGTGTAAATTCTGCTTTCTTTACCTGACCTAGCTAGGAATAAAGGAAAATCAGCTGCAAAGGACATGGTACTTTTGCTGAAGGCAGTTCTAATTAGCACAGCTGATTTTAGTGCTAATGTAGAAGCTGGCACTAGGAGACTTGTGTTGGAGTAGTTGTGGGTGATTGGCAATTATCTGGGGAGAACTTGTCCAGTGTAATGCTCTGGGTTGCTAAGATTTATAGAGGGAAGTCTAGAAGATGATTTTACTGTTTGGACTGTGGCTGGGTGCAGCAGCATCTGTAAGCTGCTGTCATCTGAGAGAGTTCCCTGGATGAGGCAGAAAGTAGCAGAGTTCTGTCTTTGCCACATGTGTGATCAGCACACTGGTTTCTGGGACTCTGCCATAATGAGCTCAGAGTTGCTTCCTAACTTAGCTGTAATTTCAGCATTGTTCCATCCTCTGGACAGCTCCCAGAACTGCCACTGAAGGATGTCGTATCTCTGACTCGTGGAGTGCCATATCAGCTTTCAGAAAAACAAATGAGGTAACTTTAATAACAACAACAGCAGTGCTTCTGACAAGTACCCATCAGTGCATGGGCAGAAAACTGCTCAGGCATTGATTATTTTTATTAAGTTTTTTCCTCTTTTTTTATTAAGAGTAAAGTCTCAGCCAGCTTGGCTATTGGGGGTTCTCAAAGCCACCTCTTTCATTACTTTTTATATGCAGCAGAGGGCAAGGGGGGAGCAGTGTGCTCCACTGGGCAGTGCTCTTAATATTTTCCTGTGCCACCCTCTTGTGAGAGCATGAATCAGCATTTCATTTTTTCAGTAGTGTGAATGTGCTGGGGGGGTGAAAGGCACCAAACTGGCATGGAACTGGCTTCTGCTTGTCTCTGATGCTGGTAAGGAACAGGGGATGAATTACTCTGCTTTGCAAATGAGCTTTGTACTTCAGCTGATCTTATTTTGGCTTCTGTGTTCCTATGGATCTGTGAATTCCATTCAGTGCTCCACGGGATCTGATAGAACAACCTAGCTTTCGATTATCTCATAGGATAACTTGGCTGAAACAAGTTAATTGGATAGGGAACTGAAACTGTTTGACCTCTGAGAGAAATGTATGAGATTCAGTAGTTACAAGCTTGGTAAATTCATAATGCAAGTAAGAGAATTTCTTGATGGCAAAGAAACAGTTTGAGCTTAGGCTGTAATGAAGGGCAGCTGCATTAGCAAGAGAGGGTCTGATTCAAACAAGAATTCAGGTGGCAAGACCTGAAAATCTGTTTTGCATGGCAGATCAGGATAGGTGATCTTCTTGTCCTTGATCCCCCAGATATCACAGTTGCAGTTCTCTAATGCTTCTGCAGCTCTGACACCCTGTGTGCCTGGAGTTTATGTAACTCAGGTCTGGGTACGTAATGTTTGTGCCCTGTAAATACTTGCTGAGAGACAGGGCTTTGAGGCTTTGTTTGGATGGACTTGTGTTTAATTCTCTGCTGTCTCATAAGCTGTTTGCCAAACCAAAGCAGTTGGCTTTCTGTTTGTCAGGTGAACAACTGCAACCTTTTCCTGTGTGCCTCTGAAAATGGATTTAGATAGGAGAATCCAACTGCCCTCAAACCCAGAGGCAGAGGATCATTTGCACCATCACTCCACATGCAAAGCACTGCCTTTTCCTCCCTCTAATTCCATTAAATAGTCTGTATTTTCATGAGGGCCTGTGAAACAGTAACAAAATAGGACATTACTTTGCTGAGTTGGCAAGCTGCAACTTTTTGATTAGAGATAAAGAAGATAATTAGTATATTGCCTAGCCTTAAAGTAATCCCTAGTTAGTGTAGGTACAGGTGTGCCCAGCATGAATGGTAAATGGCTCAGCTTTATTTGTGTTGTAATAGTGCCTCTGAACTCACAAGCATTGTTTGTTAAGAAATTGATACACTGGTCATCTTTACCTTATTAATTGCAGGGCTGTCATCTTCTAGAGTCTCTGTTGAAAGCTCAGGTTGCAACCTCTTTTTTGTCATTAGCTTGGTGATCTGTAGTTCCATGCACAAAGGGAGGTCTGTGTTGCAGTGCCTAACTGAGCAGTGTTCCAGGCCTCTGTCAGGAGCTCTGCAGCCTCCTGCCTCATCATGGGACAGGAGCTAATGAGCCAAGCCTGCATCTGTCTGCACTGCCTGTTAAGAAATGCCTTGGAAGAGGGGGTGGGATGAATATGCCTTAAATATTAATTCTGTCTAGAAATGTGTTCCATGAGGAGTCTCAAGTGTTAAGCATTCCTGACTTGAGGAGCCTAGAGCCAGCTTGCTCCTTTCTTCACACTGGTGAGTGATTCTGTGATGAGACTCAGGAGAGATGGGTTCTAAAATCCCACTGTGTGCTTAGGAACATAACCTGAATCTCTCACATAGCCCCAGTCCACTGCTGTGGTGTAACGGGGGATGTTTCTTACACTGATGGCTTTTCTGACCTGATACATTGTCTCTGAGTGAGAGGAGAATGACTGAGCTTTGTGATGGGTTTGGGAAACTGGGTAAATGAGTCTGGGCAGGTAAGAGCTTGAAACTCCATGGTCAAGGACATTTAGGTATTTATTAGAAGAGGAGCTTCTGGAACTGACCAGGAAACTTGGAATACTTTAAAGAGTGTGTCTGCATGAGGGAAGAAGTGGACTCTTTCCACAGGAGGTGGGAGATGTGGTTTCAGGTTCCATCTTTAAACGAGACAGAGAAGCATTTTTAACCTTGGTTCTCCCACACTAATCACTGGGCTATTTGGCAAATGCCACACCCTGTCCCTCCCCCTCAGTTTCTGGGCTAGTTCCAATTCACAAGGTGAGCTAGAATAACATGTACCAGCTTAGTGTCTAAACTTGATTTGAATACAAGGGTAGTCAGAAATGATGAAAGCTGCAGAGTCTTGGTTAACAGGCTGATTAGAGATGCTATTCCCAGAGGATCTTGGAAATTATTTAGTTTGAATAGCAAGTAATTAAATGGGCAGACTGAGCAGGAGAGTTGGAACTACTTTTACTGTTGTAACTTACAGAAAGGCACAACTAAATGTGAGGCATTTAAGTCCAGCCTGCCAGATGGCTGTGAGGCCTTACCTCTTGTAGTCCCTCTAGAGGACTTGGTGTGAAAGGATGGAAGCAGCCAGCTGGCAGCTAGCTCGGTGTGGACAGGAGATTGATGCACAGGGTCGTGGGACAGGGAAGATGGCTGAAGAAACAGCATGGAAAATGAGAATAGAGGCTAGAAGCAAGTGAGCACAAGAGTGATTGACATATGGGCAGGGCCCTGCTTCCCACTGGTGCTGTGCTTTGTGAGCTGTGCATCCTGCTGGTGGATTCTGTTATTAGTGCTCTGAATGAGAACCCTTCTCCATGAATTGAACACATCTGCAGCTACTAGGCAAGGGTCTTTCCAGCCCACTCTTCTGGTCCTTGTGTGAACTCCTGACTGTAAACTACAACACAGCTTGTACTGCAGGTGAGGAAACAGTCTGAGCTCACCAGGGCCGGAGGGGATGTGTGTACACAGACATGAACACACACAGAGAATGCTTGTTGAGAATTCCAAGTGTTAAAACTGGTTTATAAAATAATCAGGATGTGTTCTTCTCTCCTGGTTGCTGGAAGTACTGTGCTTCTGTCATTAAAAAACAAGCCTTGAGCCCCCGTGACTGGGGTGGGGCAGGGAAGGGTCTTCCCAGTTGCCAGACTTGCAGGAAGATGTGTTTGTTTTCTGGCCTTGGAGGCACTTTAGATTTGTGGTTTATTACTGGTCACTAATCATTCTTTCCCAAGGCAAGGGCTCTAATGCAGAGAAGATACTTTGCCAGTGCTTTATGCAGCCCTAGGATTCTGGGTGCTGGGTTTCCGGATTTCCTTTCAAATCCCGAAAGGGAATCTGGCAGGCAGAGGAAGAGTCTCTGCAACTGGGATTCTAGAAAAATGATGTCAGCCAGATGAGGCATCAAGGAAAAGGCTCCTTCCTGGCTCCTGTCCTCACAGTTGTGTTCAGAACAGCTATGCCATGTCCAGTGTTGATGTTAAATGATCTGTTTTGTCTTAGATTTGTGTAAGGTGCACATCTGAGTCAGCTCCAGTCTGGAGGTTCTGTTGCACAGGCTGAGCATAAGAAACAGGAGGAGCTGTTTTGTCTGTGAAGTGGCCCTCAAACCATCAACTCTTCAGAACTACAGAAGGTAGTAACACTGAGTACCCACTTGGGATACATCACTACAGACAGTAAGATGGTCTACTTGCTAGACACTGTTGCTTATTTGCTTGTAAAATTGACAGCTGGACCACAACATAACTTACTACTGTCCAGAGCAGTGCTGCAGTCTGCTGTTAGAGAAATGTTAGGTTAGACACCAGCCTAGAATAAATTAAAACAGACAAAATGAAGAAGAGTTATGAATAAACCTTGCCTCCATGGAGGCAAACTTACTGGCTCAAACTGGGCACACAGGGTCTAGCAACAGGATCTGTCTGTAAGTGTATGCCAAGTCTCTTGCCAGGCTGGTCACGTGAAACAGGGGTTTGCAATGCTAGAAGCAGGGCCTTAGTGCAGCGGTTGAGAGCTAGACCTGCTTGGTCACAGGCAAGCTGGTTTAGATGGCCAGGAATGGTTGCTCAGGACCTGGGCCAGAGATGTAACTCTTGGTTGCCCTCCTCCAGTGACCTGGCACCCTCTTTCCTTCTTTTTCCTACACCCCCCCCCCCCCCCCCCCGCCCGCCCCGGGCTTTTGTATTTCCCCCTCTTTTCTCCATTTCCCTTAAGCAAACCACAGTTTAAGCCCTGCTAATGTTCTGGCTCAAGGCTCTAGTGCTGTAGAGGGTTTGCTCCCACCATGCCAGCTCTGCCAGCCCAAGCATGGCTAGGCTGCACAATGCAGCAGTGCTTTGGCTCCTTCAGCACGCTCTGTGACAAGCACTAAAGAGCTGCTGGTTCCAGTGCACTAAGGAGGTGCCAGCAGCTGTGCAGGAAAGCTGCTCAGGCTGCAGCTGCAGGACATGGCCACATTAGAGCAGAGCCACCAAGCATGCAGTAAGTAAACTGCATTCAGAACACAGGTGACAGCTGAGCTAAGCTTTATTTGTTTTTTCTAGCTTGACTTCCAGTTCTTCAGTCTACTAAGCAGCTCTGTACCATTGCTGGATGGGTTTTTTGTGGCTGCTGCCATTCTTTACAGTGTACTGACCCTTGGAAGGCTGCACTGATCAAAGGCCTAGGAGACAGACAAAGCCCATAGGGAAAAAGGTAAAAGTCAGGCAGGGGTCGTGGGTGTGTGAACCCGCACCTGGTTTGGACACACTTCTCCCAGGCTTTATGGGGGGTTGGGGGAGAAGGAGAAAGAATGAGCATGTCATTAAATATGAAACTCTGGGCAGAGAAAGGTTCAGGGACTTGGTTCTAACTTAGCACATAATTTCAGACACCCCTCTCTATTAAAATAGAGATTTAATTTCCCCCCCAACCTTTGGCTCCTGGGAGCTCATCAGGCTTTATCATACTGTATAAAACTATTAGTTGTTAATACACAATGTGATAATAGCAACATCTTGATAGCTTTACATTCACATGTTCAAAGCACTGCTGGATTCCTTTCTGCACTGAAAATGCAGCCTGTAGAGAGGTTCTGGTAGCTCAGAAGTCATCAATGTTGCTGGTCCAATACATGAATAAAACCAGGACACAAACAGTCAATGAACATACAAGAGGCAGATCCTGATGGCAGTTCAGATTGGTTGCCCCCCCCCCCCCCCCCCCCCCCCCAAAAAAATGCAGCATTTTCAGTCTTTAAAAGACAGCATGAGGAACTGAATTGCATCCTTTTTTATTCAAATGCAGGACAAGTCCCTGAGTAAGCAGCTTTCTTTTACTTAAATAAAATTTTTCCAGAACTTAAAATGAAACCTGTGGAACAAGTTCACACAGCTGATGGTGAGCTGGAGACGGCATGTTCTTTGGCCCAGGGAAGCAGAGGCCTGGCAGGGGCACTTTCACTTCATTTCCAAAGCTTCATACAGTAGTGTCAGCAGCCTCCCCCGCGGCTACATCTCCTCTCCGACTGACCTCTGGGTTCTGAATTGCTCTTTGACTACTCTGCCATGAAAGGGATTTCTCATATTTGGTCTTAAAAAGTAATCCATGACCTGAAGAAGCAAAGATTGGGGAAACAACAAAACAGAAACGACCCTGCCATGAGATGAGTGCACTGGTAAAGAGAACAGCTCCTTCCTCAGTGGTCTAGAGAATAGGTCCTCCCAAGGCTGGGAATTCTGCATGCCAGCAGACAAGACCACCACACACAGAAGGAAAAGCCTTTTAAACTGCATGATAAAATTGTAGCTAGCTCTGCAGGTAGATTTTAGCCCACACCTCATAAACCATTAAGGAATGAATACAGATGGAAGATGAGACATCTGCTCTGTGACCCATAGGGACTTACCTGGGCAGTCTGCAGTCTCTCTGAATGCTCTTTTCTTACAGCAGCCTCGGCACATGTTAAACACACATTTATTGCCCTGGGTTGAGATGAAGGTGAAAAGAAGTTTGCATCAGTGAAAATGAAACTGTTACTGGTTACTGTAAGCAACAACAGCACAGCTCTGCACAGTCAGACCTCTGGAAACCACTGAACTTGAATGTTAGGCACACCTCAGGCTAGTGAAGATGAGAGAGCTGATGTTGCGATGGGGAGGGGGAGCCCCAGCTATCAACTCTTTGTACACAGAGGAGTAAACTAACAAAAGCTCACATCCAACTTCTGTAACATCAGTGGTCTGCTGGTCATCCTGAGTTGCACAAGCAGGAGAGTGCCCTTAGCATCATGCTGCTTGCTGCAATCCTCTGCAAAGGTACTCTGTAGAATACAGTGCCTGACATGCTTGCTCCCATCTGTACCACAGCAGTTACTGCCCCACCTGCAGCTTAAAATGTACCTGAGTGTGTATTAAAACATAATGTATGACCCTGAGGGACGTCAGGAGTTGAGTCCCTGATAGCTGACAATCTGTCTACACTAGAGGGGGTCTGTGGTGCTCTGGCTGACATGTGCTCAGTGACTCTTCAGGGAAGTGAGATTTTCTTGTCTGCTTTGTCTCCCTCCACCCCAATAAAAAAAAAAATCCTTCATGTTTAGGAAGCCCTTGGTTGATGTTGTTGTTTTCCCTTCATCCCCTCTGTCTCTTATGACAGAGCTTGGGAACATTTGAGCTAGGAAAAAACCAACAAACAACAGGCCCAGGCACAAGATTTCAGGCTGCCTGCAACATTACAGTGATGTAAGAGCAAAACAAAAATGAGACCTAGCCCAGCTTCAGACAGTCATAGCTGCTGCACCAAGCTGTGCCAGCTGAACATGGTCTGATTGCCATCTAATGGAAATGCTTTAATGGAGACTGGCACCAACTTACCTTTGGGTTTCCACACTGGTCACATTTTGCATATTTGGCTGGAAAAGAGAGAAAGAGAGCTGATTCCAGCCATGGTATTTTTATGTGGAAGAAGTAAATTTAAATCAGGATCACACAAAGCTTGGCACTTTTCTAGCCAGACAGGGCACATCCAAGAACAGTGCAAAGGTAAAGATACTCTGATTTTTTTTTTTTTAAGTGCCTCCAATCTAAATCAAAACACTGAAAGCTTTACTTCTCAAGTCAAGTGTAGAAGAGGAGGGTCTGCCTGAAATGCATACAACATTTCAATTAGTGACAGCTGTAATCTACTTGGTAGTGCATTTTGACCTTAAAAAGGAAAATAATGAATGGCAACTCATGTCAGATGTGGTATCAGTGACTCCATGCATTTATGCCAATAAATGGAACTTACGTTTTAAAGATGGATCAAAGCTTTTATTTGGATTTCTTAACTTCTTCTTTTGTTTATTCTTTGACAGAAGCTCAGAGTTTCCATCTTCCTCCTCTTCCAAAGCACGTTTCCCTCGCACACATTTGTCAGTCTCACTGCTACCATTCTCCTTGCATCTCTCCTTTGGCCTGAAACAATGAGTAGCAATCACCCTAAGCTGGCTGGAGGGGAGAAATAGGTCTTCCCTGAACACTACTCTGCTTCACAGAAACCTGGGCAAGCTGGAAACCCTTCTGTCATGGCTAAATTACAGGGAAGTGTCATTGCCCTTGGAAGTGGCAACTAAACCCTAAGTTTTTGTGTAACATTACCTGCTAATAACAGACACTGTCAGATTTATTGGTTGGTTAAGTAGTTTAGGTTGGCTGAATTAAGTTTGGCTCCTGTTATTGCCAGGTTCTACTTAGGTATTTAGTTAAGTATTACACTTGCCACGCTCACACTCTTCTCCAGCTCAATTTTCACAACAAAGGGAATAGGGTACCCGAAAAGTGAGACCATGCAACACAAGTAGCCTTTATAAAATACAATTTAGTTGCCACCTACACTGGCAGTACAAGTGGTGTGCCACAAAGTGCTGTCAGGCAGCATGTGTTGCACATCAAGTTCTTTTTCTGAGCTGTAGTTGGAATTCTTGGTGGTTACTTTCTAGAGAGGGAAATCTGAGGAGCATCTAAAGAAGATGCACACCACAAGCAACATCCCCATAAACAAAGTAACAACCAGGGAAAAAGAGAGAGAAAAAACAATAAAAATAATCCAAAGCCTTCACTTATCTTCTAATGAATGAAAGCTCCTAGACCAGAACTTGGTGGCTCTGTACTGAGCATGGCTGGGAAAGGTGTAGAATTGTCCACATCAGAACAGATCACTCACCCTGGCCTGACGTACGGCTGACAGATCCAGTGGAAAAAAGGCAACCCTTCTTTTGGCTTTTCTCCTTCTTTCTGGTTTGCTATTTCTTCCTGCAGCACAGAGTTCCAGTCAGTTTCCCTGGAGTTCTCACAAAATACTCCAAATAACACTCCAAGCTCCAGGAAACCACAAACTGGAATTTAAACTAACAGTTACTGATAGTTAAATGTAGGCAAACCCCCTCTGCTAAGACAGGGGAACTGAAGCAGGTTTGTGCCTCCTAAAGCAACTTTATGCTGTGTAAAGCTATTGAGGCTTGAGGGGCTGCCACCGCAGTAAAACTACCAATATCAAGGTTGGAAAGCCACAACTCCAACAAAGGGGCCAACAAACATCAAGTGCATGACATACATGGTAAGTTCCCACCAAGGGTGGGCAGTGTTGTTCTGGGAGATTAGGGCCCGTCTTGGTACCTGGCACCGTAGTTTCAGCTCCCTGTTGACATCTACAATGCCCTCCAGAGTCTTCACTTTTGCTAACTCATCACGCAGCTGCTGGTAAACTTGAAGCCTGAGGCAAATGCCAAACATCAAGTCATATTTATGCATTATTGCTAGACTGAAGAGATCAGCTAAAAATGTCTTTGTAAAAGCTTTATATAGATTTTTTTTTTTCTTGCTGCACATGCCTTGGTAGAAGCTTATCTTCTGGAAGTGCAGAGAACAGCACACACAGTTGCTCCTCTTGGCCAAACAAGCACTTGGCACACAACCAAGGTACTTGGAGATAAGCTGATGTGAATGTACAGTTTGTCAGCTGCTCCTCAGTAGCTGCCCATGGCCATGCTCTGACTCCACAGTAAGTGCAGGACAGTTTGCTTCACAGCAGGCCAGGGGTTAGTTAACTGAGGTTTGCCACAAGTGCAGATGGGCAATTACCACATGGCAGCTGATGTGCTGGGAGCTCACACCCTCCCTTGTCTTGTGGTAACTTGTTCACTCCCCTTGCCCTGCTTCCCAGATGTGCGGTGAAGCGTTAAGGCCTCAGCCCACACTCTTTACAGCAAGGTCCTGGAGAGAAAACCTGGCAACATAATAGTTGTGACCAGACAAATCCTTGTCCAGAAAAGTCAGACACTTGCTGAGCAGGATGAGCCCTGAAAACATGAGAGAGTTCTCTGGAGATACTCACGTGTGATGCCAGAGCTTGAAGAGATGAGCCCTAACATAAGACAAGGGACAAGGATGCTTCTGCACTATCTCCAGGTACTCCTCAGCCATCTCCCACACCAAGGGGTTTCGGCCCTCAAACAAAGCTGGGTTATGAAGATTACCTTCTAGGGAATGAAAAGAAATACTCAAACTTTCTTTTCAGGACTGCAACAGAAAACAAAAATCTAAGCTCTAGAGTTCCATCAGGACTGAGCTGAGTGATTCTAACAGCCAGTCACAAACACATCACCCAGGTGCTCACAAAGAGGAATCCAGGGTCCACAAACTGTAGCCTGACCTCAGGAAGCTGTGTTTCACTATTTCTTAAGTCAGTCAAGTAGCTCATATCTAATTAAAGTACATTTTGCAGAAAGAAATCCAATCTTGACACAAAGAGTGAAAAAACATTAGTAAACAGAGAAGCCCCTGCCTTCCCTTGCCCTGTGGTTGCATCCTTGGACAGTGAGGGTTTTACCTATGTCTGTATCCACATTCCTATGGCTTAAGTTTGTAGATACTGCTTCTCTGCTTTCCCCTCCTAGCTCCTCAAGCCTTATCCAGTATTTCATAGAAGTAAGATTCTACAACCCCCCTGAAAATGTGTTTCACTACTCTTAACTGTGCAGTGATGGGAAGCTTTATTCTGCTGTCTATCCTAGACTTGTAGGAATCTGTGGCAGCTCTTTATTGTCCCACACCAACATGAACCACCTGCAGGAATATTAATCAGTGGATGCACTTCCTGCTTCAAGATCTATTCATAAAACATTCTGTTGGTTAACAGATACCAGGAAAATATTCCAGGACAAGAGAAGTCCCACATAACTTAGATTTGAGCTGACCACTCAATGGTACAAGTCCAACCTAACAATTGCTACAAGTCTGAAGTGATTCCTGGTGCTAGGAAGAGAGGTTTGGTGCAAGAGGAGGGAGAACAGCCACACAGCTTTCAGTCAAAGCTGTTCACCATGTCAGGCTGCTGTAAGCTTTTAATAATTGTATATGGGGCTGCTAAAAGAGTAAGAAACAGTTCCTATTCTCATCTGTTGTGAGTAGAAGTTGCTTCTCTTTACCTGCACTCATGACACCGTGCACTCCTGTCTTACGGATACACTCCTCCACGTCGCTGAGGCACTGGATGTTTCCATTTGCAAACACAGGAATGTTCACAGCTTTTCTGTACCAGTGGATAAAACAGATGCACGGAATTGAGACTTGGGAGTCCACCCAGAAATTCTACTCCTGTCGCCCAAGCTTGGTGCAAGCTTCTGCTTAAAATCTACCCTCCCAGCATGCCAGCAGAAATCCACCAGGGTTGGTACTGCTCACTAACCTGACAGCTTGAATGTGCTCCCAAGACGCCACACCAGCAAGTGGGCCCTTCTGCTCCTTAGTACGGCCATGCACAGTCAGCAGCTGGAACATAAAGTTACTTTTCAACTGTGTGAGCCACTGGAACAAATCCACTGACAACAATTTCCTTCCACCCCATACATTAAATTCCTGCTGCTATTTCAACAGTGAAGGGATTTTGGTATCACAGAAAGATATCAGCAGCTCACCTACCATGGCATGGGCTTGGGCTTCTTTCAGTTTGCTATTGACAAGATTGTATCTTGGGAGAACCTACACATTTCCTGTTGCATTGGCTCCCACTTATGATTCACTCTTTAATCTGTGATACATTGATCAGGATGGCTCCTCAGCAGAAAGCCTGAACACTCTCACACTGGCTCTAACTCCAGACTGTCTCTTCCAGTTCAGCTGGGGTTAAACCCTAGAAGGCTGCTCATTTCTCCACTAGTGGTGGTCATCTGTGACACTGTATTTCCTGTAGCACTGTGGATTTCATGCATTCACACCACCTCCTGCAGCAGAATGTCAGACTGAAGCACGGTGAAGGATGTCACTTTGTGCAGCAATTGCAAGAGAGACTCCAAAATCATGACCATAGAATAGCTTAGGGTGGAAGAGACCTTACAGATCTTCTAATCCACTCTCCCTGCCACAGGCAGGGATGCCTCTCAACTAGACCAGGTTACTCAAAGCCCCATCCATCCTGGCCTTGAAGATCTCCAGGGAGGGGGCATCCACAACCTCTCTGGACAATCCATTGCAGAGTCTTGCTGCACCTGCAGTGAAGAATTTCTTCCTAACATCAATGATGTGTTCCCTTTCATGCTATGGACCTGCTGTCTATGACAGCAAGCGTGCAACCCCTCTGCATCCCCTGTTCTCTGCCTGTAAAACATCTCCACAGTACACCAAGGACTGGTCATCAGATGCTTCACACAGAGACCTGTGTGCAGTGCCACAGTGGAGGGAGCACCTGCCTCCTCACCTGGCAGCCAGCTTTCTCCAGCATCTGTGCATACTTCACCGTCTTGGCGATCTCTGGGAAGACGCGGATTTTGCAGGTGATGGGCACAGAGAGCTTCTCGTTAGCCAGCAGAACTGGGGGAGGTTGAAAAGACAGGTAAGGGGGCTGCACAAAGCTGTGAAAAGGCCCTACTCTCGTCAAGAGCTGATGCTGGGTGTGAAAGAGTCTGAGAAGTTAATGCTGTGTAGTTCTCACAGCTTAACCAACCAGGAGCGCTCTCTGCAAGCCTGACTGCATGAGTGAACCAAGCAGCAGCAAACACAAAGCACAAAATCTGCATTCTAACAAGAAGGCATAAATCAGGCAGCATTTCACAGCCCTAATGTTTCCACTGCATTGAACCTTCCCTTTCAAAGATCACCCCCTTCAAATCACTGATACAAGCCTGCTAACATCACAGGCTCTTGTACTCCTCCTTCTCTGCTAACAACATTTGCACACGCTTTTCCACCTTCCTAGAAGGAATGCTTTGCTTCTTTCCAAATTGCACCCAAACAATCATGCCAAATCCAAGAGGCTTATCAACAGAGGTAGGCTGTGGACCCATTTATGTTGTAAATATAGATTACAGAGTCAGGGTGAAATCTAGAACATGATAAACTCCTGTAGCCTTTACACAGTGCACTGAATCAGAAAGCTGCTAACAGCCAGGCAGCAGTACAGGCCTGAAATTATCTTCTCTTCCACAGCTTTGATGTGTAATGTAGGAAGTCACCTGATGTCTTCTAATCCACTTCCTAGGATCTGTAATGATAGGTCTTCCTAGGACCCTTTCAAAGAAGCCAGCAAGGTATCTACAGGGACCCCATCACTTTAAAGAAGGCTAGGAGAGAAGGGGGAAGAGGAAGCTTTGCCCACCCTTTGTAGAATAGCCTGTTGAGAGAACTCTTTACTAGACAGCCTGGGTTTTCATCCAACTAGATGACCTGGGGTCTCTTCTCACCTTGAGACTGTTCTGATTTGCATCTCTCACTCCTAAGTGCCCTAACAATCACATCACATGCTGGGCAGGGAAGCATTGTCTGTCCTCCCAAGTTCTCAGCAGTGTCTTTGTATCAACCACCATTGGAGATTCCCTGGACTACAGAGAACACAAACAGAAGTAAGACTCTTAACTTCATGGTTCAGACACTTGCTTTCACATGGAGGCACATTCTCAGCTCTTCACAATGACCAAGCCCTTGCTTTTAACATCAGTTCTGAATGTATTTCTAAAAAAAATTTAAAAATCCTGCTCCCAGCTGCTACCAATGGTCTGAAAATGTCCTGTGCATGGCAGGAGAGGGGCTTGCTATGGTGTGGTCAGAAAAAGTACTCTTGAGTTGATCAGAAAGGGGCAATTGTGGCTTCAAGCAGAAACAGAAGTCCTGGCACCCAAGAACTTCAAAGGAAAAAGCATGGCACTGGGAGTTCTGCTCTTTCTAGAGCTGGAGAGCCACTAAATCATCATTGGATTGGGACTGAACTGACTCACTTTCACCTAAAAGTCCATCTCAGGTACTGAAATCTTTTATCAGATCAGAGTTTGTAGTGGAATACCACCAAGTATCTTGAGGGTGCCACTGAACCACAGCAAGGAACAAAAAAACCTCCCAAACCCCACAAACACAACCCTCCTCACAGAAACATGCTGCACCTCCTTTCCCCCCAGAATTGCTGACCCTCATGACAATGATGAATTCATCCCATTCTCAAAGTGAAGCCTCTCTAAAGTGAGGCCTTTCTAAAGACTTACTCATTCTCTGAAGAAGATCCCACTCCTCTTGCAGAAATGCCCCATAGTGACCTACAATAAACCAGCAGATGACAGACTCTTACAGCAGGGTCAGACTCTGAAGCATGCAGCTCTCATAAATGTTCACAGACAATGATGCAAACACTCTTAAGTGTCACTGGCAGAAGCAGAGCAGCTGTGTCCTGCCCACAGTGGAACACATTTGAATCATTCTATTCCCAATGCCACCCTAGATTTACAGGACAAGCATCGAATCCCCACACCTTACTTTCATTGCTGCTCCCTAAGGCTGGTGTGTTGACACTGCTAGCTCAAAGTCCAACTTTCAGAGGTCTGTACCAGGTGTTTAAAAATTCCCTTCAGGATAAAAGCTGATCAGACTGAAAGACCTACTTGCCCTGTACACCACTGACCACTTCCTGTTAAGACTCTGAAAGACACTTTAGAAGAGGAATGGGCAGTTACTGAACAAACCTTCCTTCAACACCCCAACTGATCCAAAGCACTGGTTCTGAAACAAGCTCCCATGGCAATGCCTTTAAGGGATTCAGCAGCTGTCATCCTCTTCTATGTTGAAGTGAACAAACTGTGCAAGTATCAAAGAAACAGGACACCAAGTACTAAGTAATTTTCAAGGCAGGTTTGCAAAATTGGGCTGTTTAAGCAACTGGAATCAGGAAGAAAATTAAGATCTTGTTAAAAATACCTTTTTTCTGCAGGATATTCAAGACACAAGAGCTGTCACACAGGGGAAGCTAGGATTAATTATTAGCATAGCTACATTTTGCTCTAGGTATTAGAAAGCATTATCTGTTAAAGTGGGTGTAACTAAGTCTGACTTCAGCAGTACTGCAGCCACCCCCACCCCATCAAATTAACCACTTTGGTCCTCTCGACATTTTACTGCCAGTGTTCCTATCTGAACCACCCCAGCTCTCTGGCTGCCCAGGGTGCAGGTTTGCACGTACCTCTCTTTGCAATCATTTGGGGGCAACCCAGGTTGAGGTCTATGGCATCACAATAATCCTGGGCCAACAGTGCTGCTTGGACAAACACTTCAGGGTCATTGGCACAGAACTGAGAAAGATAAAAGTGGAATAATCAGATAATAGCTTTCTCCAAGTACTGACAACATCTTATGACATAGTTCTGAAGCAACTACTTGCTACAGAAACAGTTAACCTGCAGCTCACGACAGCAAGCACCATTTCTCAAAAAAGCCCCAACCCAAACAAAAAATGTGACACACACCAGCTAATCCTCAACCCTCCAGTGACAAAATGAGAAAGGTGAACATCCAAGAGGCAAAGAAACATTTGTAGAATATTTAACATGTAGTAGCCAAGAATAAGAGGGGACAGTTCCTAAAATCCCCTGGAGAACAAAGAGCTGCTGCATTTTCATCCAAAAAAGCGGTGCAGAAGGAAAGACTTGCTCTTGGGTCTTGAGACAGTTAAAACTTTGTGCATCCTAGTGAGCACCACTGCCTCCAAAATGAACTCATGTTAGAGTGGTGTGCTACACAGACACACTGGGCTGTTAAGTCAAATGCTCAGTCTCAAATATAATTAACCTTACATTTAAAGCACAGTGCAGAAATCAACTTATTAAGAAAAAATAGGCTACTTTGAAGCTGCTTTTTTTGAGGACAGAGCCAGAGTACTCTTTATGCTTTCAAACAGATTAACAAAACTCAGTGCCATCACATCTTTAACTAACACAGATCTAAACTCAAACTGGTGAGCAGAAGGTGTTACTTAAACCCTATACAAATTATGGCTGACACCACCTAAGCCCACAAAAGCCATTTGTTTTCTCTGAGATGACTGACATAACAGAGAGCCTCCAACAAAACCACACTGGTGAGGATTTTTACCGAGTAGATAAACCCCAGATTTCAGGCTGGGCTCAGACATCCTCTTGCCTAATCCATTTCCAAGAGTCTGTGACCACAACCTAAACCTGCCCAGAAAGACTGCAGAACTCAGTAAGATTTGCTGTCCTGGGTCAATCCAAAGATTAATCGAGTAAGTTCTGTACCTTATGACCAACTGTGGCCCGTGGGAAGGACACAGCAAGCCCACAGTAACTGCCACTCTTCAGGTAGGCTGGCTCAGAACAGCTGCCTGAGCTGAAGGCCTGTGCTCAAAATACAGCATCCTAAGACTATTCAGAATTTTGCCACCTGTATTTTTCTGTGGCAAAAGAAACTGCCTCCCATGGAAAAAAATGAGGCTGTGTAAAGCTGTACTGAGACCTAAGATCCACCTCATCCTGCTCTGCTAATAGCCAACAATGTCTAGAGAACAGCAGCAGCTGGGAGGTGTTGTCAAGGACTCTGGAAGCAGGAGTGGTGTTTGCTGTAGCTCATGACCCCCGAGAGTCTTCCTTAATTTACTTTCTAAACTCCTGTAATTTTTCAGCACACAGTACATGCCATGGGAATGGATTTTGCTGGGTTGGACTGTGACTATTCTTACTAACACGTGTTTCCATTTTCAAGCCAGTCATACTTTCACACATCTCTTCTTACTTGGGATCTGAGGGTCTTCCAGGGTGAAGAGTCCTCATCCATTTAACTGCTCCACATGTGGAAATCAGCCCATTCCTCTGCTTATGCTAACTGTTCTTCCCTGCATTATTCTTCAGCTCTCCAGGACCCTCTCCCTCCTTGGGATGGAGTACCTGATACTCAAAGGGTACTCAACAAGCAGAAGCAACAAATGCTTAACAGTATGTCCTACCTTCTTTGCATCCTCTGTCTGTGGCTAACCACTGACCTTATGGTTTCAGAGAACTACTCAAAAACCTGTCATGCTTCCTGAGTGGGATCAGATCTGTCTCTAAAAACGAGATGCAGAGGACTGAAACCCTGTGAGAAGCCTTTAAAGCTACAGGCCACCGTGGTTAATACACCCAAATCCTCTTTGCTAGACATGGGACAAACAGAAAAGCAGAGTTATCGTGAGTAGTATTTAGGTAAAGAAAATGAGATTTCTATCACCCTATACAACAACCACTTCAAAATCGGGGTGAGATTGAGTGGCTTGGCCTCACACGCATTTGGGGAGCATCTGGATTTGTTATTCCAAAGGGGTGGATGAGGAGGCTGAGGGAGCATTGGGCAATGCTGACTTGCTTTTATGGCGTTACCCAAGAGCACCCGGCAGGTGCCCCGCTCCTTACCGCCGCTCCCAGTGCCGAGGCTGACTGGGCAGGCGTCGCCGCTCCAGCAGCAGGGCGGCCGGGCGGGCGGGCCGGGGGTCGGGGGGCGCCGGTGGCGTTTCCCGGACGGCCGCAGAACTTACCTGCACGATGAGCGGGCGGTCTTCGGGGCAGGCCTCGCCGTAGAGGTTCTCGCGGCGGTAGTTGGCGTCTCTGAGGAAGACTTGGGCGTGCAGCATCGGCGTGTAGCACAGCTGGGCACCGTGGCGCCGGCTGAGCAGCCTCCAGGCCAGCTCACTCTGGTCCACCATGGGCGCCACCACATAGTGGGCGCTCCGCAGCGTCTCCCTCCAGAAGGCCTCTCCGCGCAGCTTCGGCATCTCCCGCCTGCCTTCCCGCCCGGGCAGCGCTGCGCCAGCTGCCGCCCCGCACCGCCGTACCAGGGCTCGCAGCCGCCGCCTGAGGCCCGAAGGCGGGCACGAGCGCTGGGCCCTGGCGGGGCACCGCGGCGGCCGGACGGTGCCACCGCCATCCCGCTCCGGCCGGCTCGGCGGTGCAGCTGCGCCCCGTCCCCTCCGGAAACCGCGGCGCTAACAGCAGGGGCCGCGCGCGAAACGGTCCGGGTCGGGGCAGGGCTGGTGTCTGAGGGGACCGGACCGCGCTCCCCGCGGCGGGCTCTGGCTAGGACGCTGCGGGTCTCTCCCGCGGCGCCTCCCGGCGTCTGGAACTCCCTCACCGACCTCGGTCCGAGGCTATGTGGTAGCCATTCACCCTAGGTGAGGGGCGGCTGCCATCACGACAGGCACGGACGGCCTCCCCGCCAGCAAACGCGCAGGGTGTCACGGCGCGGGGCTGCCCCGCTGCCGGAAACCCGCGCAGGAAGCCCCAGCCGTCGGCCGTGGCTGTCAGCCGTCCGCAAGAGCTTTTCGCAGCGCGGCCTGTGCAACAGCAGCAGCAGCACCTCCCGGCCTGCCGCGTCCCTGCTCCCGCTGTGGCCGGTAGCGCACACCCCTCTCACGCACTCACACTGCTCGCACACCCCTCACGCACCCTCTCGAGTCCCAAGCTGTACTTATGGTTTTGCACTTTAGCCTCTGTCCCCAAGAGATGCCAAGGGGAAGCGCTTATTGATGCGTAAGCGAGGGGGCCCTACTGGTCCTTGGTTTCGGATGATCAAGGCGGAAATGATCCACCTGGCCGAACCAAAGTAACACGTGAAAAAAACCCTTTCATTCTGCAGCACTTCGTAAAGCTACTGACCACTGCCTGCACCACCAGCACAGTGGAAGACTTGCCAGAACCTCCCAGAACATTGAAAATGCTGCATTTTTGCATGTCAAAACGTCCATGTAACATTAGTCATAGGGCTTTAGATTTTTTTCTTCAAAAGGAAAAAAATTGTTCATTATATGCAACCTGAAAGCAGCAGAGCCTAAGCAGAGCTCAGTAAGCTGTTAGAGATTGTCCACAGCCTTCACAGTTCAAGATGACTATCAATGCCTGCATCTCCCATTCTCCCCAGTTTTCAAACACTCATTGGGTGGTAGAGTTTGCTGCAAGAAATATCTAAGCTTCAAGTTCCTTTGATTCTTTTCTTCAATTTTCCACTGCCCTCCAAGAGGCTAATACAACCAGTTCTGCTATTTTAAATCCACACCCTCCCCAACCCTTCCACACCACTCCCATTTCCTTTTATGTATCTGCCCCAGGGTTATTTTCTTTCTTTTGACCCTGATTTGCTGGTAAGGCGTCTGATCTTCAAGGTGTCTCTTTAGTGCATTTGGTTGAAGCAAACACCTCCTTTCTTTAAAAAAATATTTGAGATAGTGATAAAATGTCTTAGTACCAGAGAGCTTCTCTACTTCTGCTGTTCAAAGGCACCAGTTCCATTAAACTGTAGCTTTCAGCCTTTGCCAAGAAAGGTAAGCTTCTTTTCCCTCAGGAAAGTGGCACAATATGAAAGCAAAGTAATTTAAATAATGTTCCCTCCTGTGAAGGCTGCATTGCAGATTTAAGGTACATTATCCATCATTGCAGAATAGCACTGTGAGTTTGGGAGCTTAATTAACTTTACGAAGGGCAATAGGGAACTGTGGTTGTCAAGTCTTAAGACTAGCATGTTGTAGAAAAGACTGGGAGGAGCTAGGTGACAAGGATGGAAAGCCAGTATCAGCTGACAGGGGATTCCCAATTCAGTTTTGGACAGAAGGGTAGATATAAAGGACTTTGCTTCCGCCCATCGTCTCAGAACAAGCAACCACAGCATTTGATTTTGCATTACGATTGTTCTACCTCTGCCTCTCTGATGGAACCACTGAGAAACAACAACCAGTACCAGAGCTAGTAAGGTTTTTATTTTTGGCACACTGTATTCAGCAGCCAGTTACATAATGGGTTACAGAGCAGCAGCTCAGAATTAGACAATTATGGAGGAAACCTCCCCAAAACAATCTTCTGCTTTTCAAATCACCACAAGAACATTGAGAGCATTTAGGCTATAAGTAATTCTCGAGGAACTTCTATCACTAAACCAGTATCTTCAAGCTTTGCTTTGATGAGATCATGCACATTTATGTTTAGAGAGAACTTGTCCAATTCATGCTTTGACAGCTGGGCCAGCAGTCTTTGCTCCCTCCACAGAGCCCATTCAGGCTTGTTAAACACTTTAAGCAAACATGTACAATCCTGTGCTGAAGTTTAATTCACTCCTTCCTTTTTATGTCTAGGTTTTCAATATAGATCAAGACAAGTAGGAGTCTCTCAACTCTTTTCAAATTCACTACAATTGCAAGTAGTGAAATTTAAAGCAAACCAACCAACTGGTCCACATTTGTTTTATGTAGTATCCTATACTAGGATGTGCATGGATAGTACAGAGATACACTGAAGTCTCATAGTGTGCCCAGTTCAGAGCCACTCTTCACTTAGCACCTCTAAGGCACCTCACCCCCACACATTACCCACTTCCCTCCTTTTGTTAACACCTAGTCATCATCACACCTAACAACTTAATTGCCTAACACTCTCAATGACCTTGAGGTTGATGCTATTAGTCCCATTTTGCAGATGGGGAAACTGAAGCATTAGCATTAATGACTTGTCCCAATCCACAGCAGTGGAGCCAGAATTAGAAGTTAAGCGTTTCCACTTCAGTCTTGTGAGTGAGTGTGGCTTGGTTGCATCTAGGGTACCAAAATCATGGCAGCAAGAAGCCATGGTCCAGAATAAGAAGTCTTCTTTATTATTGTTGTTATTTCTACAGACTCCAGATTAGATAGGGCAGCAGCAGGTTATGCTTTATACCAAGAAATGTGAGGTTCCAGATGAAAACACAGGATTAAGAAATGGTGGTAAAGAACAAGACAAAAAGCCAACCAGTGATCAATTCTGTTTAATACTAGGAAAGCCAAAGAGAAAGACACTCTTCAGACCAAAAAAAATTATAAAAAAACCCAAACAACAAACCAACCAAACCCAAGACTTATTTTGGAAATGCTTTAAGCTGACATTATGTTGGTTTTATTTCAGATTTCACAAAAGAAATACTTTATAAAACTAAAACCAGTTAATCCAGCCACTATCAACAGAGGGTGGTATAAGCAAAGGACTAGGTCAGAACCTGCAGTGAAGAACCACCCATTCCTGTCACAGAAATGCTGCTGCACTGCCAGGATACTTCACTGGGGGATTAAAATGGAGAGAACTGGGGTTTTACAGCAGTTCTGAGGCACAATAGCTCCTCCTAGTTGGTGCTTTGTTGCTACCCAGGTCTCCTCTGTATCATAAGTGTAGCAAGGATTTACTGATTTCGGAAAGGACAGATCCAGCATAGCAAAGGCAAGAAATGTTTTAATTGAATTTTATGCAAGTTTCCTTTAAAAAGGTACTAGAGTTTAAAATCATACCATCAAACTGATTACTTAGCTAACTTATGTGGGATCTCCAGTCTCATTACCAGGAGGAAAATGAATACATGAGGCTTAAGCAAGCCCTGTTCTAAATACAGGGGCTTTGGGTACCAAGGTTTGCCTGATCTTTGGTTATGGGACAGCAGGGGTAAGATTGTTTGCTCAGTTATTGTTGAAGAATTCTATTTCCTGCCCCATTCCAAATGTCTGGTTGGGTGGTGAGACTGGAGGTGGGAGGGAACAGGGTAAAGCAATAGCCTTAATGATTTACTAAGGTTCTGCTACTGCAGAGGACAAAACCCTGCATGAATATAAAGTACCTCTCCAGGGACAGCTTTGCCTGTTTGTACCATGCCCCTGTTAAGGCTGTGCAATACAGTGGCATCTGTCAAACCATCTACCCTTCCCTCCCATCCCTCTTGCTCCTCAAGAGAGCGGATGTCAAGAATCCTCCCTTCTAACGTTTTCCTTTCTGAACAGGGCAGAGCAGTTGAAGGAAAAAAAAAAAGAAACAACACAAAAAAACCCAAACAACAATAAAACAGCAAAAGAAACCAGACTGTTCCAAAGATTCACTTTGGTTTAACAGATGGACAATTCCCCCTTGTAGAATAAACCTTCCCCTCCAAAAAGGGATGTTTCTGTTCTCCTATAACCCACGATAAATTAAAACCAAGTAAGAAGTCTCTGGTTTGACACAATAAATACTTAGAATATATCAAATTAAAAAAATATAGTTACAAAAGCCTCAATGGAATTCTCTTTCTGACTTAACTACAGACAGATTCTTCACAGACAAAAGGTATCTCCGAAATCAGCTGCAGCTTCTCTCCCTGCTCACTGGGCTTGGTCAACAAGTGCTATCCCACTTTGGAATACTGTTAAGACAAAACAATACAGAGCACAAGAAATCTACTCCTAAATTTGCTTTTCATACTGCCAAAGGTGTAGGAAGCAACCATCAGTGGGGAACCTTCAGAGCAGTGCACAGTGACAAAGTCACAGTACTAGAGCAACATGGACAGGGATACCAGGGGAAAATAAAGGATAGGAAGAGAAGAAGGAAAGAGAACCCATGAAGGCTGAGAAAGGAAAAGATGAGCAAGAAAGAGAGAGAAAAAGACCAAATCAGCTGGACTTCCCAGTTCTGGCAACAGAGCAGATGAGATGTTGAACAACATGAAGAGTTCCTTGGGGTCTATCCTAACAAGGAATGTTGGCAGTTTCTTCATTGTTGACAATAAGTAAGCAGAAGTTAACCCTCTCTGACACTGACTCGTGGCTCTGCCAGTGAGCTGTGGATGATGCCAATAATTGACTCAGCACCATTGCCCTCCAGTAAGGTGCGGTGATCTCCTTCAATGACATGGACAGATATTTTCCCATCACATACCTGCAGAGACATGAAAAAAAAAAAAATAATCAACTTATATTCTGTTCACAATTTACAATCAGATGGTCATGCAGCTCAATAACACCACTGCCTATCAAAATCAGCACCAGTTTTACTCTGACGTGTTCTCATAGACCAGCTGCAGGGCATTGTTTGGAACCACTGTTTTAAAGCACAGTACTTCGACAGCCTGGCAGGTGATCCACCCAAATATAAACTGGGCAGGAAGCCAATGAACCTGATACTAACAGAGTAATTTATCTACTATGTCAAAGAATGAACAACAAAATAGCTACTTCCAAGCCCTTAAGAAAACAAACAAAAACCCTCCCTTCCACCTCATCTTTCTCCCATCACCATAAATCTTCCTTTGAGGTCATTATGTAACCTTAGTAACATACAAGTTACCCTGGAATTGACAATGAATGTAAGTTAGAAGGGACAGGATGCCAGAAACATAAAGGTAGTTCTGAAAATCACTTCCTTTCCCCTGCTATCTGTACCATAATGTAAGACGCTTAACCCTTTTACGTGAACAGGAGCTGAAGAACATTGACTTTATCTGGACTACAAGCCAAAAATCTAAGCTTTTTAGGCCCATGAGAAGCCCACATACTAACTTCTAAAGTGATCCACAACAGCTAACTAAGTCACTTCTTTTGTTAGAAGGCTGACAATTTCTCTTCAAAAACCCATCCTAATGCTGTGGATAAACTTCAAGGGTCTACAGTGACCTGGTGGAGGCTCAAAAGTTAGTTCTGTCATGTTATTCTCTTTAAACATCTTTATTATCTCATGCCTATCGAGAGCGCTGCAAGAATCAACTATAGAAAACACCTGACAAATATAGAGGCTATACTTCCTGACACTCACTACCCTGAGGAAGTGCCTGGAACCAATAAATTTGTTTGCTTTTGGGGATTTTTAATTCTTTAATTCTGCAGCACAACAGCTGCAGAATGGTTATTTATTTCAGATTAGTTTTGTCCCTTTCCTCTCAATAAGGATATTCCCCATGCTCTTCTATCATTCTCCCAAATATCAGAAGAACCTCAACAGTCACCTGTGGGCCTCAAACTGACCTCTGAGAGTCTGTAGTCTCCACCCAGACCTTCTTCATATTCATTGTTGGACTTTGCCCGCATCAGTGTCACATTCCCATGATACTTGAACTCTGGTATGTACTTGTCAGCAGCCTTCAGTTTATAGTAAAAGGAAACAGCAGCAAAACTGAGTGCTTCACGATTGATGTTTGTATGAACTCGAGCTATCAGGTCTGCAGCAGCATTTGCACGAGCCTCCAGATCTTTCAGGGGCAGAAGAACCTCCAGCAGCTGCAAAGAGAAACATTTTTTTTCCCCATTAGTCTCAGTATCTGGGAGACCACTGCCATTAAACAAACAAAAAACCCCAAACCACATCCCTCTTGGGCAACACGGAGAGATGTATTAAAACAAACAAAAAACCCCACCAAACCTCATTACCTTATTGTAGTCAATGCCTGTAAACTGCTGGACAAAGGCACACAATGCTTCAGCCTCCAATGCAGTCTCACTTCCCTCTGACAGCTTGGCTCTGTAGCTCTGGAAAAGAGAAGAATAAAATGCAGACATAAGAGGGGTAAGCTTTATCTTGCACATTAGATTAAAAACAATCACAGAACAAAGGGCTTTGAACTGGGAAGAAGGGAAGGAGAGAGGGAAAAACAAACAAGAAAAAGGCAGACTGAAGCTTGGGGTGGGGAAGGAATATCACTTGAGGACAGATCAGAAAACAATTCCACAGATGGCCATTGCCAAGAGCCTAGTATTCTCTACCAAGTACAATGGAAATGGAAAGGGAGGTTTAAGCAAGGTTGCCTAGTATCCCAACACGAGGATCTTGCCTTGCAGGCTCCAGGTTCTTCCAGCAGACAGCTGTTTGTGTCCTAGTCCTTGCCAGTTCATGAACCCCCACCTGCTTCCATCCTTCAGTCACCCCTAAGCATCCACTGTCTACAGCTGCTTCCCAACTCGCCAGTCAAGCAAAGTCTGTCAGCTTTTCAGGTGACTCACGTCTAGAATACCAAGCTCCCAGAAGATGAGCCCTGATGACACAAGATGGCCCCCAGACAGAAAGTTTTCTTTGTGTTGCTTACCTGAGTGTATGCTGCCACAAAGGAATGAGACCCATCAAAGAGGAACAGACTGTTGAGTGCATGGGAGCCTTTCTGCTGTGCTTGCAGTTGGGAGCACATTTCAAAGGCTACACAGGCACCAAAAGAATACCCAGCGATGCGGTAGGGTCCTTCAGGCTGGATCTGCTTCATGCAGCTAATGTAGTAGGTTGCCAGGCTCTGTATGCTGTCCACCGGAGCAGCTGGAACATAGAATCAGGTCAGAAACATAAGCTCAGAAACAATCCTGTTGGAAACATCCAGGTTATTTTGAAGGGAAGTTTCCAAATTGTGGTTAGCCATGTACATTTTGGACAGGGAATTAAGACTGTTTCTGCTTTCCACAGACAGCTGAACGGCATGCCTTAGTTTTCTCCTGCATATTTATCTGTGGGCAGGGACTCAATGCAACATCCAATTATTCCATTTCCCCATCCATGAGCTCTTCAGTCCAGTGTAGTATGTCTCGTGTTAACTGGGGATGTCTGACATGATCCTAGGCAGACTACAGGTACCGAGTTTTGAGAGTTTAGAAACAAAGCTCTCTCTCTAAAGCAACTAAACCCCAGCATTTTCTACGTTTACAAACTCAAGATGCTGAAGAACTGAGATACCTTTTGTGCACTGGAACCCATAGCAGGGTACACGAAGTTTGGAGGCCAGAGTGCAGAAGACTGCAACGGAGCCTTCGATGGGGTGAACGAGGAAGAGAGGACGCTCTGAGCTCTGAACATCATTGAGACGAGTCACTGTTGGTGCTTCTGGGTTCACCAATAAGTTGTTCAAATCTAGTTTTGGAGGTTCACCTGGGCCTGCCTTCATCATCTGGGATGGCTTCATCTCTGAAAAGAAGTGCACCAGACGAGCACAATTAGCTTCAGGATCATTCTCGGTCACATGGCTGTAAGTCCTACAGGGGAACCTCAGGACTGCTCTGGACTAGCCCACTGGCTCTCTAAATCATCAGGGCACAGACAGAGATCTTCCTGTTGTCAGCTGCTCTGCAGCAACTGCATGTGCTTTGAGCTTACAATAAGCGTGACACTGCACTCTATTCCTCAGGTAGAAGGTCTTAAATTACAATCTGCACACTGCTGAGTAAGACAGATCATGTGGGCAGGTACTAGCCAGGCAAGAAAGCATCCTTCCTGCTCTTACACCCTGCCCCTAGAACTGATAGGCCTGAGCCAGCCATCAGGGCCCTTCAGTGACACATCTGTCACTCAAAAGCTGTTCAGCTATAACCTCGTTTCATGATCTTGTTTCATAACGCGATAGAAGATTGTAACACTAGTTACAATCTTGGCTGGTAGCAACCCTCTTCCCAGCAGACTACCTTCTCCTTTCCCAGTCTTGGAGGAAAGTTCCCGCAGTTTGTTGATCGTAAGCAGCCGAATTTCCCTCATGGTCATAACGATGTCATAGTCTCTCTCCAGTGTCTGCCGCACCTCCACACCCATCAAAGAATCCAAGCCCAACTCTGCCAAGGAGCTGTCAGCATTCAGACTGCCCACATCACGGACACCTGAGAAAAAACAGCACAGAGTCTTCTCAGCTTCCTTCTTTCATCTAAAACTGGAACAAACTGCAGCTGAAGGTTATCACCTTTCAGGATCACCTACAGCAGCACCACTGCCTTCCAAAAAGCACAGACAGTCGATGCTGCCCAGCAGGGCCTGTCTGAGAGCACTTACCCAGGATGTGCGCCACAGCTTCTACAAGATTCCTCTGACTGCCTCCTTCAGATTTCACAGAGACCTTCTCTGCTAGGACAAAACTGGACATGACAGGGTGAGGTTGATTCAGGAAGGTATCCAGCACCTCCAAGCACGAGCTGATTTGCTGGGGAATGGTTCCTCCAACGACAATCTCTTTGTTTCCCATTGTCTTCAGAAGGATACCCACATCACCAATGGCTCCCCACTGGATTGCCAGGCCTGGAGGAGAAATCAAAATTAACATATTAGGCAACCAACCAAAGTACTTGACAGCGACAAAAGGGAGTCAAAAACCAGGTGGGGAAAAGGCCTGCATTTCCTTTGTATTGCTGAATGGTCAGTGCTCCTTTACACAAAAATGACCCAAGCTAGGAAAGGAAGCAGCCTTCAACATTCCTTATGGTTCCAGACAAGGGCTTAAGTTCCTGGTGAACTGTTCTCTGGATGTTTGGTGAGATAAGATTACTGTGCACAATACATAGAGACAACTTACCTGGGAGTCCATCATGTTGTCGCTGCTCACAGATACGTTCCATGGTAGAATTGGCAAAGCCATAATTACTTTGCCCAGCATTTCCTCTTCCACAGCTTACAGAGGAGAACACAACGAAATAGTCCAGGTCTGGACACTTCTTACGAGTCACCCTTGGAGCAGAGCAGGAGAGAGAAATCTAATCAAAAAACCCTGCTAACTGCATGTTACCATGGGAGGCTAGTGCAAGACTGAAGTGACCATAAAGCATTTCATTGTCAACCTTTCTACAGACACTTACCGATCCAAATGAAGGGTGCCTGAATACTTGGGCTTGTTGACCTCTGAGAATAGCTCTGGGGTCTGATTTTCAATCATGCCATCTCTAAGGACCTAAAGGGGGACAGGTGGTTTGAGATATGAGAGGATTTCACTACACAAGGTGGTTTTGTAACCTTACAGCACAGACATATCCTGAATGTCCTGAAATAATGACAACAAAAGGCTTCTGGGAAATCTGGTTTTTTTTCAGTACTGCCTCTGCAGCCTTCAACTGTGAAATTCCATATGGCATCATTCCTGTCCCCGGGAGTCTTAGGCAACTTTTTGTCTTATCCCAGAACTGAGTTTGCTGGTCAAATACTGCTGCTTCCCAGGTCAAGGGGCCAGACCTGTAAGGCTTTAATCACTATGTAAGGCCAAAGCAAAGTGTCCTTTGAAACGGCAAACTAAAACGATAAACCCCTATGGCCCTCAGTGAAAAAGCCACATGAAGAACTGCTGTCTCTTACAAGCTCTAAGCACTTCTGTCACTTACCACAGCCAAATTAAAGATGCCTCCAACTGGGCCAAGCTTCAAAGCTTCTTCTATCAATCGCTGTGTTCCTTCTAGTGTTCCAATATCGCTGGTAGACACCAAGACTTGCACTCCCAGTGCCTTCCATTCTCTCACACATTTAGCCTGGTAGCCTGCAAAACAATGTAAGGTGAACAGTGCCTGGGATGAAGCATCCAAACCATAAGGCTTTGGTTAATCTCTTCCTGATGCTTTTCTGACTAGGTAGAGACTGATAGCTAAACAGTTCCTCATTCAGCTGCAAGAGTAGTGGGTAATTTGAATTCCAGAAGTATTCTAAGTAGATCAGAGTGGAGAAAGGGTGGGAGATGGGGGGAAAAAAGCCCCAAAGTACACCAGTGAAGGGAAATTACCTTCACAAGAATTTGGGTACTGAGACAGGAAAGAGTGGATGGACAGATAGAGTAAGGCAACGATTATAGTAGCACAGCCAGAACTTGAGAAGTATTTAATCTATGTACAAGTGGTGCAATTGTGAACTTGCTAATAAAAAGAAGAAATGTGCAGAGACAGAGCAATTCTGTTCTGACTGAATTTGTATGAGGAAACACTGAAGACTACCACTGATAAGAAAGCTCAATGCTGTGACTGTAATCAAACTAGTGCCTTAAAATGGAGCAAAACCACATACTGGCGTTACTAGCCAGTAGGACAAATCTTCAGAGATTGACATGAAGGAGCAAGAGCACATGTACAACACCTGTAACTGACAAAGGACAGAGTATCTTTAGCAAGGAGTTTATAGGCCTTTCGTTGTGGCATGGGACCCACTATGTTACAGGAACTGAACAAGTCAGTGATATAGACAAGCAGGATACAGACCTTGTAGAGGGAGTAAAAGTGAAAAAAATCCTGAGTAAGGAAAAAAATAGGTTGATAGAGTTGGTAAGCATTTAAAAAAAGGAAAGATGTAGTTGGAAAAGAGGTCAAGTTAAAAGATACTTCCTCCTTCGGAATAAAGAGGGACAACAGATTGAATAGAAAACAGAGATGAGGATTAAAAAAAACAGATTAAGATATTATTAGCTGATAAGATACTTGGAAATGGAAACTATAAACCTGAGGTCTGTTCAAAGACAGTCATGTTCCCTGTTCACTTTTGCTTACCAGTTCGTATGCCAGAACGGGATGTCAGTATAAGCTTCTGTGCTCCTCTCTCAACTAGCCACTGTGCCAGCTCAAGCCCAAATCCTCCTAGGCCCCCTGTGATGATGTACGACTTGGTAGGTGGACAGCAGGTCCGGGAGATGGCAGGGATTTTAACTGGTTCAGGTGTTCCTGAAGCATATTGTTTTTCTTCATCTTGGACCTTTAACCCCCCAAAGAAAAACAAAGGAAAGAAAAGGAGTAATTAAGATCAGATACACCGTTGTGCATTTCTTATCTTTCCAGGCCATGCTCCTCCAGTCAATAGGAGTGAGCACTGCAGAATCAGTGACAGTTAATTCATTACAATGTCAGCATTAAAAACAATAACCTCATGCTGGCCTAGTTACACAACTTCAACTTGTACTGGATCAAAGCATTCAACAGTCACCTCCAGAGGATGACAGATGCATCAGAGAAGGCCATTTATCTCATTACCTTAATCATAACTTTGCCAATATGTTTTCCTTGTGCCATGAACCTGAAGGCAGCTTCCACCTCTTCTTTGTCAAAGACTGTACGCTTCAGGGGCTTTACTACACCATCTCTTATGCCTTTTGTCAACAGCTCTGATACCAATGCCCAGTCCTGGCTTCCATCCTCAAAGACTGCATCCAGTAGTATGCCGTGAAATGACACATTCTTGAGGAAGAGAGCCATTCCTAGAAGACAGCAACTTGATTAGGATTTGATGCTGCTGACACCCCAAAACATTTTGTCTTCTGCTTCAGAAACATTTCTTTGTAGGTCAGTAGTGTAAAACTGAAGAGTAAAGTAGTCATCAGTTGCTAGAATTCTGCATTTTCCACACTCCTCATGTATACTCTCTAAATGCTGTATTAATTAGGTTGCTCTCTTACAAGCAGACCAGGTAAACTGAAATTCCACTCACAAAAACTGCGCGTCAAGAGGACGAACTAGACATGGCCAGCCCGGTATTAAAAAGGACACTTTATGTGTGGTGATAGCTGAATGACTCCTCTAGAGTCACAGAGGAGCTAGAATCTCATGTACCTCCTGCCCATCTCCACAGGAAACTCTTGCTCATAGGAAGTTTTCCATGATGCTAAGATCTTTTGAGATTTAATTAGAATAAGGAAGGAGACTGTCAACACTTGCTATATGCAATCGTTCTACAACAGGAGAACATTCTTCTTGTTTTCCACTAACACATCCCATTATAACATTCAAATTTGTTTTCCCATCCAAGACCAATCAGGTTAGTCTTGCCCCTCTGCCATCAAAATCCAGCAGATGCTGCTGACTTTCTTGATGGACAAGACACCTTGCAGAGAGGTCTGGATAGACTGGAACATTGGGCAATCAATGACATGAAGTTTAGCAAGAACAAATGCCAGTTAGACTAGATGATCATTGCAGGTCACTTCATCTGGAACTATCATAAAATGGCACAGATATTTTTGAAACAACAAAGTAAGCTTCTCCTAAGATCAGGTTCTCTGAGTTACCTGAAAAATTCCAATTACTTTCACTCTACAAGTGACCAAGTTCACCCATAAGACAGAGCAAAACCGAAGCTTGTCTGACAGTGCACTCATCTATTACAAATGTCTGTGGTACATTCACAAAAACATCTAACTCAAGTCCAAGAGACCTATGAAATTTGCAAACAGGCACAGAGGTAAACAATGCCACTTGAAATGAATGCTGCTTCTTACTGCCTTCTTATCCAAACACTGTGGGCAACATGTCCCCTTTACTGACTTAAAGGAAGATACTGATTTTAAAAGATCCTTATTTTGCATGTTGCATGCAGGCTTGCAGAACAATGCTGAGTGTCATGCTTTTCAACAAATACCTTCCTAGAGAAGAGCACAAACTGCTAGTGATAAAAATGAAACAAGTATTCCAGCTAAAAGATTTGCTGCATTTGAAAAGAATAAATAAATTGTGCTGTCATGCTTAAACCTAATGAGATGCATTTCCTGATGCCCCATCTTACCAAGCTGACTGTTCTTTGACAGGTCAAATTTGCCTATTTCCAAGAAGCGGCCGTGTCGAGCAAGACAACGCAAACTGGCTTGGAGCTTCTCTTCTGCCAAGGAATTCAACACAATGTTGACTCCTGCAATGAAAGGAGAAGCAAAGATTTAACAAACTCATTCTTGCTGACAGCCTAACCTTGTTTTTCAGTGACTCCTTTTGTCTTTAACAAGTGTAACTGCTTAATATGGCATAGATTACAAAAGAAGGGGAAAAAAGTACTCCTCGAGCTTACCTTTTCCATTGGTAACTCGCAGCACATGTTCCTCAAAGGCAGTGCTTCTGGAGCTGGCAAAGCTACTGGCATCCAACTGTGGGAATCTTGCTTGGAGATACTCACGTTTCTCAGTGGAGCCTGGAAGCAGGAGACAAGTTGAATGATGACAGTGCTCTTATGTTACCTTTTTTTTTTGAATGGTGAAACATCCCGTTTTGACCTGCACATTTTCCCCCAAGCACTGTAAATATGAGCAGCCAACAAGCACTTGCTTCACAGCTCTCAGGCTCTCAAATTGTCAAACCTTAGGACAAAGGGTGTCCAGGACAAGGAGGAATAGAATTAAACTTGAGGAAGGCAGAGTTAGACAGGATATTAGGAAGAAATTCTTCACAGTGAGGGTGGTGAGACACTGGAACAGGTTGCCCAGGGAGGTTGTGGATGCCCTCTCCCTGGAGGTGTTCAAGACCAGGCTGGATAAAGCCTTGAGCAACCTGGGCTAGTGGAAGGTGTCCATGCCAATGCCAGGCGGGTTGGAACTAGATGATCTATGACTCTATGAATCTAGATGTTACTGTTAATTTACAGGACAAAGCAAGGACCAGAAACATATCAAGCCTTTCAATGGGTAATCATTCTTTATCAATTTACTCAATTTAAAATGAAGTCTTGATTTGCTTTCATACTTTTGATCATATAGTGCACAGAAGCAGGTAAATTTGTCTGTGCTGTGGAATTTTCAAGCATGTAGTAACTGTATTTACTCTGTATCCTGATCTCAGTTAAGAAACTAGATCAAAGTTACAGGAGATCATACTGAGGGCAGAGTACACACACAAATAGCTACTTTTTATATATAAACTCATGTATGCACACATTTCCTCTATTTATTATGTCTATATACTATGTATTTATTTTTTTCCCCAGAACATTAGACTCAGTACTCACCTACAGTAGTAAAGACACGGCAGCCCATGCTCAGGGCAATGGCAATGGCTGCTTGGCCCACACCTCCTGAGCCAGAGTGGACAAGGATGCTCTCACCCTTCCTCATACCACCTCGAACCACCAAAGCATAATAAGCAGTGGCATAAACCACAGGCACTGTAGCTGCTTCTTCCAGAGTCCTAAGTAGTAAAATGAAACAGAAATGATATCTTCAGCCTGGGAAAAGACAACTAAATTCTCCTGATTACATTTGTTTTCCTGCAATGGAAAGGTTAAACTGCTGAGGTAAGACCAAAAAACTACAAATGGTTCAGTCACACAGCAGACTGCCACAGCTGTCACACACTGCCAAGAGTTTCATCCCTCTAGGACATTTCAGTAACTAGTGAGTAACATAACCAACACAGAAATCCCAGTGTCTGCTGAAACACACAGAGCTGAGAGCCCAGGGAAGGAGATGAGAACCTTGTGCTAGCCACTGTACAAAAATCAGTGTTCAGCTCCTGCAGTGAATCTAAGCCAAATCCTATAGCTGCTCAGGGAACTCTAACTCTGTTATCATTTCCCAGAGGGGACTATGGTGTGATCAGAGCTGTCACCAGCCTCAGGCAGGAAGGCAAATCTTAACCACATAGACAAGCCAGAAAACAGAAGTTGACCTACCAGTTTTTAGGCACCTCCCATAGAAACCTCTTGTGGCAGTCTACCACTGTGGCCAGCCCTTTTGCTGGCAGCAGTCCCATCACCCTCCTTCCAGACAGGTCCCGTCCTGAGAACTCCATGCCCAGCATGCACTGCTGCAAAACCCAGTCACCTGAAAGAACATTAACATCTTTTACAAAAGGAATTTCTCTTCCAAAATCCCTTGGTCAACAGTTTACTGTAACAGTAGTCCCTGAAATTCAGAATCTCAAAGGAAAAAACAAAACAAAGTGGTGTGGTTTATCAACAGTTTTCACAGTTCCTAAGTCACTAGAGTTAAACTCTCCCTCCAAGAGTAGGACAAAAGGACTCTGCCTCATTAAATCTTACTCTTTACCCTTGATGGTATTGCTTTACTTTCCAGTTTTCATCTGAGAAATTTCATGGAAACCTCTTGTTTCAGAGGCAATTTTGCTCCTCTTTGAGGAAAGATACATAAACTAGGATGATGACAGCAAAAATATCCTGCAAGACCTTAATTTCTGCAAACACCCATTTTAGGCAGAGACTAATCTCAGTCACAAAGGGAAATCCAGCCCTGGTCACATCACCCATAAGACACTTCAAACACATTTCTTACATGTTTTACCCCCTTTGCTTTAAAACCATTTAATAGGTATTAAATTTATTCTTAACTCACTACAAGGCAAGACATTATTACCTTGTATTTTTTTGTCCCTAAAAGCAAAGCATGTCCAGTGGCATGGCAGCAGGAAACTTTAAACATTCTCACTTTTGCAGTTACCTTACCCATCTTGGGAACCTCCATCAGGTTGCTTACCTCATACTTGGTATCTATGCAATGAGGCTAGTGCTGATTTCTTACAGCAAGGTTTATTAATTTTGCCATATGACAAACAAAACTACATCTGGGAGGGGGTTTTGGGGAGGGGGTTTTGGTGCCCAGTCCTGCAGCAGGGATATAGCTTTCCAAAGGATGCTTCCTTGCTCAGCAAAAACTGATACCCGCTTCAGTCAGTGCTTAACTAACACTGAGGAGATTATGCAAAGAAACTGTAAACCAGTAACACATAAATACTTTTTCCTCTGGCATAATTTTAACTCACCAGGGATAGCATCAGGAGGAAGCTTTCCTGTGGCCAGCATAATGTCACGGAAGTTGAGAGACGAGTAATAGACTTTGCAGAGTTGAACATCGGCAGTGGACTGGAAGTGTCGCAGTGGGGAGGCAATCCAGCGGAGGGATGAGAGATCTCCACGAGTCAGCACATTTACATAGGCATATTCTGTCAGCTCCTGAGGTTGTGCTGCAGAAGGAGGAACCATAAGAACCTTACATACCTTAGCACAGGCACACACTTTCCAGAAGGAGTAAATTCCTTGTGTAACTGCTACCTCCTCCTCCTCCATTTGCTCTCCAGAAAACTTTTTCTTACCCCTGCAATGTCATCTGTACCCTAAACAGCTGATCCCTCCCCACCTGGCACCAGAGCACGCCAATGTTCACTATGAATTATCCATTAAAAAGTAATAACAAAAAATTATTGCAAAAGCAATAGCTACTCATTTTATATTCAAAGCCCATTCAGACTCATGGTCCTGCAAATCATCCTCAGACCTCAAAGGAGTTACCTTGCTGCAATGGGAGATGCCTGAAGGAGCCCCACTTTCCATCACGATATACATTCATCACCAAGTCCTCCTGAACAATCTGCTTCATCTCTTGGGAAGAAGGACTCAGGGGTGGGACAGCGGAGGAAGGGTTCAAGTTGGAAACGAACACACACCTAGAAACCAAGAGTTGGCATTATTGTTTGATTTCTTACAGGCCTGAAAAGAAGCTTACACAAAAATAGCTCTAACTGTGACTCCAGGGCATGCTTACAGACCTGATTCTGTGGCCTTCTGCTTCAAGGCGGAGGCAGTTCACCATTCCCAAAATTCCTGAGTTCCCACAATTGGTGGCAGTCAGCCACACAGGCTGCTCCAAGGGGTCAGCCAAGACCTCCTACAAGACAAACCCCAAATTGTTTTACTAGGAACCACAGAAACAAAATAGGCTTCATACCCTGAGGCAGAGATTAGTAACTTCTATTTGAAAGCCATGGAACAAGCACACTCTTCTAACACTGCTAAATATCTCCTTTAGAAGTGATAATGATTTTGAAATTCAGGTATCCCAGACACCAATTCTCACCTTTAAGGATTCAACCCATTTAAAATTGGTCTCATCTACTGGCAGAAAAATGGGGGATTTGGCAGGGGCCTGCCGGCGACACAGGAAAATAACTGAGCCGAAGAACGACTTCTTCATGGCAACCAGATTCAGTGAGGCATTTTTGAACAAGGTATCCCACTGTGCCTGTCAAATCAGGTAAAACAACAATTACCAGGCAAATCAGAAGTCAATTAACACAAGTCACATCTATACTTTATGTTGAGTCTCCTCAATGATGGCTGCATTAGGAACAAGAGGCACTGTCCACCTCTTTCCTGCTTTTGCTTGAAATCTTGGCATCTATTCTGTATTGCCTCAGTACAAATATATATTTGATTATCCTAACAGTATTTTATCCATGTCTAGACTGTTCCTTCTTCCCTAAAAGATCTTAGGAAGCAGTAGTACAAATATCTCCAAGAGCTGGTTAGGGAACTAGTCTTAGCACACCACCAGGTGTGCAAAAACCAGAGCAGTGACCATGCTGTCAAATCCCAGAGGGTATTTGAACATGTCTGGAAGTAATTCCAGCAGTAAGGCAGACTTCCACAGAAAGTAACAGAAGGGGAAACATCAAGCTTAGACATAACCAGTCTGTGTCACCATAAGCCCAGTCCAAAATAAAAAATAAATTAAAAAAAAAAAAAAAAAAGGTGGGCCAGAGGAAACATGGAAAAGCAAATCACCCCAATCCTTCAGCTGCCTGAGGCAGGGAGCAGCAGCCAACCAGTATCAAGGAAGAAGCACCTACACACAAACTATGTTGAAACAGCACTTCAGAAACACAAGAGAATGAAAGTCCATATATGGCATATCCAGGAACACTGAGGCTCTATTTGAATGAAATAAAGCCATTTGAATGACTGCAGACTCTTACAAAAGCACCCATTTGCCTTTCACATGCCCGGCACAAAACAGGGGAAGGATTTTACAGCACGATCCCTTATATCAAGGACTAGGGACAGCGTCCCTGCCTAGAAAACTTTAAGATCTGTAGTGGTCCTGTCCACTCTTTCCTGTGTTGCATCATTTTCTTCAGAGAAGGTGCATTCAACTCACAACTAATCTTATCCAAGGGATTTGTTAACACCAGACTACTGACACTTATGGCAGATGTGGGTTTTAAGTTACCAGCTTCAGTAGCACCTCACACTTCTTTTTACCTCCCTCTTTACTGGGTAAGATGCAAAGCCAAAGAACCTACCCTTTCTTCTCAAATCTCCTTGAAAAAAAACTTTGCAGGAAGCAAAGGGCTAGAATCAATGCCACTGCAGAACTCAAAATCCAATTACCACACTCCAGAAGTACAAAGAAAAAGAGTTAAATTATTAAAAGAACTACTGTTTTCTTATTCTAAAAGAGCTGAGAGGCTACAGCCCCTCAAATCAGAAAGAATGCCTATGTTCTGTAGAAGGGCAGCTTCCCATTACTGCTTGAGCTAGCAGCTGCCAAGAGAAGGCAATGTCCCAGTTCCCACCCTTACTCTAGCCACTCTGTCCACTCTCGTGCCAGCACTGGCATTAGTTCATCTGCATGATATACTGGTTTGCAGATAGAAAGCAGGCACCTTGCCTTCCCCAGTCTTATTTCCCTCTATCACATTATGGCATGGGGAAGAAAGGAAGGAAAGGGGGAAAAGAGAACAGTACAAGAGAAAAGCCTTCCTTCCTGGGAGCACTTCAGTGTTAGAACTTAACTAGTTTGTAAAGTCTCACTTCCAGCAGTGATATCTAAAGTAAGAGAGATATTCTGATACTGAAGCATTTAGGATGCTATGGTGATAAAACTGTACCCTACCTAGCACCACAGCACATTATTTCAGTTTGAAAGGAATTGTCCTGTCCAGTGTTTTAATGCAGGTTATATGGATGCACCAATGACAATAATAAGTTAAAGAAAGGCTTTTCTAACTGAACTCAATTTTCTCTCCCAACCTAGTATGTGGAAATTCCCAACTCTTCTCTTCTGAAGTCATGTTTATTACATATTCCCACAGAGGGTTCCAATGGAAAGTGATGTGCATGATGTCTACTCAACATTTATAACAGCATCTGCAAGACGCAGACTCCAGACTACCCACTGAGAAAGTACTGGTACTTGAAACTTACCTCACTCAGGAAGAACTGTTTCTGCTGTAGATCTGGACTTGTAAGGAAACTGACAATTTCTGCAAGAGTTTCTCCTTTAAGGAGGGTGTGTACCAGAAGAAAGCCTCCCTCTTTCACTGCGGCTGCCAAATTAGGGACAATTTCCTTGGTGTTCCCTACAACACTTGTTGAGTAGTTGTATACCACCAGGTCAGCATTGGTCAGATTTCCAGAGGGGGGGCTAGCTGGATCCCACTGGCTAAAGGAAATTCCAGCATCTTGTATGTCTGTTTCAGAAAGAGCTTTCTGGCTGGTGTCAGTGGCAATGTATTCCATCTGCAACACGGGCTGAGCATTCAGAATGTTCGTGACATGAGGGAACAGATGTCCATTTCCTGCAAGAGCCTGTGAGAAGAGGAAGGAAAAGGGCAAACCAAGTTGAAACATGAATGGTACCCAGAATTATAAGTGGAACAATTGGAGTATGGGATTAGGTTACTGGAAGGCCTATAAACACCAGCTATGATCCCATCCCAGGCTTCCAGCTAACCTCTACTATCTTCATCCTACGACTGGTCATGTTTTCCAATGCCACATCAATGCAAGTCCTCAATTCTGTAGAATCCAGCAATCCATTAAGAAGAGGGTCATCCTGGAAGTGCATTTTCTCTCGAGCCACAACCTGTTGCAGCTCAGAATGGAGGTTTCCATTCAACTCCAGACTGCAGATTTCATGAAGGATATACTGAAGGCCCTTCTGCATAGGTGAGGACATTGTAACATGCTCTGCACTTTCTAGTCCAGGGACAATTAATTTGATCCCATGCACTGCCACCTTGTCCTGTAAGTTCTGGATCAGATCTAAGGAAGAGAAAGGGAAACAGAGGAGTCACGTTTTTCAGAGGGTTTATTTCTCCTGTTTACCTTAATTTGCTACACCAGCTGATCAGCACCACAAATTACAGCATCTTCTACCATCAGCCTAGCCACACACAGTGCATGCTCCTGCACATTCACATGTATGTATTGCACAGCAGTTGCAGCCCCCCTAGACAAGTAGGTTTTGTGGCAAAAAGTCTTAAAACACCAAGATTACCTGTGGCAATATTCTGACTGAAAGAAAGCAACTAACAGAAAACTTCAGACTGATTTAGTGAGCTGTGGAAGAAAATTGTAAATTTCCACCAAGATAAAAATACTAAAATGCCCTTTATTTTTTTTTTTGCTGTATATCCAGATGGAAAATAGCTGATCTTGACTGAGATCAGCAACACCATTAAAAAAAAAGTAAAATCCAGTACAGCATTTGTAAAAAACTTTGGGGACATTATTTGGACACTACAGAAGAGAACTCTTTAAAATCTATTGGCAAATCAAAGGATGAGCGTGAAGATGCTACCAACATAGAATGACAAAACTACTGTCTCAAAATATAGCAAAGCCCACATCTTAAAGTAAAAACGTCAAGAAAGTAGTTCTCTCTTCCATCCCACTGAGGGGCAGTGAGGGAGGGGTTGTGTGGTGCTTAGGTATCAGCTGGGGTTAAACCACAAGAGAGGGTTATGTCATCTGACACTGCACGTATCTCTGAGGTGTTCTGACGTAGTATGAACAGCTTCTCTCACAACACTTCTGTCACACTGCAGCATTCCCCTAGTGTGACAAGAAACCAACCCCATCTTACCTTTGCAGTGGTTCAGATATGTATTAAGATGACCACTGGAAGACAAACAGTTTTTCTCAATATAGGGCACAAAGCAGAATTTTTCCAGGGTGGGACCGGTCCGTTCCTGTTGTCGCCGTGGTGCCACAGAAGCATGAAGACCATTGATCTGAACACCTCCTGCTTTAACACTATTGAGACAGCGGTCCACAAAAACATCAAAAGCTGAAAGAAGGGCAAGAAACACAAGTTTGCATCAAAGTCCACCAGTATTTCATTCAGGGTGATGATCAGATGAACAGTGGTATGTCAGACTGTTATGGAACAGCTCATAGACTAAGAGGATCCCCCAAAGTCCATCCAACTTCTTCACAAATCATACATTTATCCACACAGCACTCAAAGCAATGAGCAAAAGCCCAAGCATAAGAGATGTTACCTTCCACATTGTCCTGGTACTGGCACACCTGCTCTTGGTGCAGCATTGGGTCAATGTGCACTGAGCGAATCCTGGTGGGTAAGCGCAGGCTGCGCCCAGGCTCGGCCAGGATGATCACGTGTAGCAAGGTGTCAAGGAAGGTCACCCAGTTCCCATTCCACAGAACTTTCCCTGTGTTTGCTGCAGAAGAGGAGGAAGGGGAAGGCTCACTGTGATTTCATTATTCAGCAGATGGCAGAAGTCATTGCTTAACAAATGCAGACACTGCTGTATGTACACAGCACCCCTGAGAACTCAACAGTCAGCTCTGCACTGGACTAAGAGCTTCCCAATGCTCTGTCCTGGCTACTCTCCATTATCACACGGAGTATAATTACCACACAAAACACAGCCAGGTGGACTGTTAATACAAATGGAATTAAAAGATCAAATATCCACCATTTAAATAACCTGCTCATCATTCTTCTATAGAAAGTAAATTCACCTTCATTGTTGCATTCCAGAACACCCTGAAAGGTTGGTCCATAATTATATCCACGCAGATGCAGCTCTTGGTAAATGTCATCTTTCAAGAGGCCAGACTTTGAGCTCTTGTCTGCTGGAGTCTGTGAGTCAGCTGGTTTTTGGAAGTCCTTCAGGGCTGTGCTTTCTAAGAGGAGAATCCTCCCTGAGGGGCACAGCAGCAGGAAGAGCAATCAGTGTCCATACATAATGGATTTTAGTAGGATGGTTGCATACATGTACACTTCCTTCACTTACCACTCACAGCCAGATTCCCGTTCCCGGACACCTCAAAGCAGTGGGAGGCAGGCATGTATCTTACTTCCAGCTTCACTGATCCTGCAAGAAACATTGAGGAAGACAGGACAGCGATGTCACTCATTGCTACCATCCAGCAGAGCTTTCTTTTCCACCATCTCCAGACTCACTGCACGCAACATAAAGATAACCATAACATACGCTACTTCACTTCATGAATTCAATTCTTTGCTCTCATGTTCTTCCCTCACTTTCCCCTTGCATTTCTTTCCTCCACTCCCTTCATCTCCATTACAGAGTTTTGCACTCCTTTCTCACCATTTTTGGGAAGGATAGTTGCCTGATGGATTGTGACTTCTTCAAAGGTAACAGCTACTTGCTCCATGGCTGTGCCAATGGTCCTTGCCAGAGTTCGCCAAGCCAGTACTAGATACCCAGTTGCTGGGTACAGGACTCTGCCATCAATGCAGTGACCAACCAAGTAGTGGTCAGGAGAGCCAGGACTCACATCTGTCAAATGATAAAGAGCAGATTAAAAAATAATAAAATCACCACAATAAAGATATCTTCTCCCTTCAATGTCTATATGAGGTCCAGTGGTTTCCCCAACTATCCTGCCTGGCAATATGTAGCTCTTAAAACTACTGCAAGTCTAAGTCAAGATAGTTTCCTGCTCTGTTCATATTCTTTCATCCCATTTCAGAAGCAGAAGCAGTCATTTTAGATCCAAGTCTTAAGCTTCAGAATATACCTTCAAGAATGCTGCTTTGAGCATCCTTTTCATAGTTTTACAAAAGAAATGCAGAGGTAAAGCAAGAAAGAGATGAACAGAAAACCCCAAAATATGCAAACACACCAATGTTGTAGATGGAAGCAGATGCAGAGCCTTTGGAACCTGATGGAAAGTCTTCAGCTTTTGGAACGTCCCAGTCCTGGCTGTGGTCCCATTTGATGTATGGGGAGATAAGGGGTGTTCCCACTGGGACAGGGTATTCCACAAGTGGGAACAAGTTATTTCCAAGAACATTTAACCTAGGAAGACAAAAAATATCAAGACAATGGGGGAAAGGGGAAAAACTGACCACAATACTTCGAGTCAGACAGTAATTGTTCTTGGGCTCCCATGTCTAAGATTTCTCCAGGAGTATCAGTAACACTGCAACCAAATTTGGAACTCAGCCTATAAGATGCAGTTTCTTTCCAAGACCTAGCTCCAGGTTCCTAGGCTTCTAAAATGGGACTCCTCTTTAAAAGTCACCTTCCCAGACCAAGTAGTCTCTAACCCAAGACAACATTCCGAAAGTGAGTGTGTTGGATATGTAAAGTACAGATGCAAGCCCCATTTTTTCCAGGCTTTTTGAAGTAGTATTTCAATGAAGACATGTGAAGACATGTATACTACAGAAGAGATCTGAATTCTCTCCTGATATCCCAGTCACCGTTCTCCCTTAAGTCTCCTTACCCAGTTAAATGAATCTTTCCCATCTGTGTTAGGAAAAACTCCAAGTTGTTTTTCTGCTCTTTCTTCATCAAAGGCAGGATGGTGCAAGTTGGTTTCAAAGTCCTCCTCAAGATACCCTGGTCAAACAGAGTCCATAAATCACTGGTGGAAGGCATTACTTACTACTTAGTCTGAATTTTTCTCTACTGGTGTGCCAAGAGCTCTGTGCTAGGTGATAGAACATATAGCATTTTACCAGAGGAAGGGCAGCACAATACCCTTCCAGCAACCCAAGCTGCACATCCAGTAAAGCAGAACCTATGTAATATTCATTAAATTCTGCCAAAAGACAAATCTCCCTTTGCCAAAGGAGATTGTTAGGTGGAATCAAAAGCTGCACTTCAAGAACTGCCAGATCACCTTCTCAAGCCTCCCACTCACTCACACAGACACCACACAACTTCGGCCCTTACTCCCAGGAGCAGCCCTTTTTTGTCTGAAGCATCTGCAAGCATTTTCCAAGTGACAGCTATTAAAGCTCAAAATGCAGCCCTGAACATCTGACCAAACTTGTATCTTCTCTTCTATTACATCTCACAGTCTTTAAATGGAAGTAGGGGAGAGAAGAAAAAAGAAGAACACTCTCAAACCCAGCTGGTGAAGTCTTTAGTCACTTGTATCAGAGTCTGGAATTATGCAATGACTTTAAGTGTATAATCTTTTTAGAGAGAAAAATATCTGCCCAGTTTAAAAGCTTTGCTCTTATTTTCTCCTCTAGTCACTTTTAAAGCATAAATAAGATTAACATCACACAATAAATATACACTGGGCTGGAACTCAGAAGCACTGTATAACTATTAAGAAGACTCAGTTACTTGAGAATCAAATTTAAGACTTTTCTCCTCTTGCATGCCACAGACCAAATGAAAAAGACCAGTCCTTGAGACTTAAGGGACAGGCACAATGTCATAGCACTGGTCTTGTGGAGCAAGTGCATCCTAATGCACCTGATGTTCTGCATCCTCTACGATGGAGCTAATTCCACAAAGAGAATTCTTATGGGCTGGTCTCAGAATTCTTGGTCTAGGAGATGAGGGGAAAACTTCACTACCAGCTATCCCCTTCTAAGAAAAGAATCTCCAACCAAATTCAGTGTACAGATGGTGGTAACAGATTTTTCATAGGGAAGGCCTGTCAGGCTTGAATTTCTCCCTCCTGCTCCAATTTTCACACACACTCCCTCAACAAAATGCTTTTCTTACTTGCTGTATACTTCAGAGCTCACTATCAGCTATCTGAAATGCATGCCAATAAAAAGAGGCTACAATGTGAATGTCTGGATGGGGAACTGGTAATGTCTTGAGATTATTTTTCCTTCTTCAAAAGAGTATTAATACACACCATGCTCAAAAAAAACCCCAGCCAACCACCTAACAACCCCCCCCCCCCAAAACCTAAATTAAACTAAAAACAACAAACCAAAACCCCACACCAAAACCCATGGCGGGTGGGGGTGTGGGAAATCAAGAAAGTTTTAAAGCTAGGGGGGCACTCAAAACTACTGGGGGGAGAAAGTGTAGGGGCACTAGGAGGAAAAATGCCCCCAACCTGAATATTCCCTAGTCCTCAGATCCTCAATCTCCTTCCTGCAGCAGTGGATCAACTGTGGTATCACACTGCCAAAACCAAACACAGTACCTGGAGAAGAGCATGTGGAGCAATCTCTACTACGACAGCATTCTCTGGAATATGCATCAGACCTTCGTGGAACAGCACTGGACTCACTAGGTTGTTCACATAATAGTCTGCAGAAGAATGCTTGGCCAGTTCACTCTGCCACTGAGATTCAGGGATAGAGGTACTGACCCATCGTGCTGAACGAGGTTTGGGCTGTGGAATGACCTACGGATGAGGAAGAGGGACAGAAGAGTTTCATGTCACAGATAACAATAAGACAGGCAGAAGCAAGCAGCTCTTTCTTTTTACAGGCCATTTTTCCCAGCTTCACTACTCAGGAGATCCTTATGCCTGAGGTCACAAGACTTCAAACCTTAGGCCTCAGAAACATCTACAAGCTCTTCAAGAGATTTATTCCTCAAGAAAGGAGCCCCCTTAAACTCAACCTATGCTGAAATCCAGGTGCCCGAGTACAAGCCATGTGAGTCAGAGTTTAGCAGCCTTACCTTTTTCAGGGCCTTGAGGAGTGCTGGTGCAATGGACTCCATGTAATAGGAATGAAAGGCGACACCGGCGCTGCGTACCTCCTTTGCAAACACCCCATCCTTCTTCAGCTTGCCTACAAACTCATTCACAGCATCCTGGGAAGAGCAAAAGAAGTGAACCAAAAATAAAAACTCGCAACATATTTAGGATCTGTGTCACTGTACTCTCCCCACACCTTTCATCACTTGCCACTTAAGGGCAGCCATATCTGGGATGAGGCTATTGCCCTTCTCAGCCTTAAAACTCATCATTCACTGTGCCCATGGCTGTCAGACTATTCAGCATAGAGATCTTTTATTAGTAGGTCACTGAGGCACTGACACCACCTCCTCTCACAGAGCATCTGAGTGCTCAAGTTTACACAAAGCACCACTTTCCTTCCCACCACTTTAATCCAGCTCCCCTTTGCAAGCAGCTGAGCTTTAACTCAGTTTCACTCTTCCCTCGTGGGTGCCAGTCACAACTCCAGCTTGCACCCAAACTTGAGTTTCTTGCTCACCAGAGGCCCCGAAATCGTGACAGTATCTTCAGAATTGTGACACGCTGGTACCACACTTGGAGGACACATCTGCTTACACTCCTCCCATGTCAGACCTGCAGCAGGAAGATCACAGGACAAGTGTTTCTAGCAGCAAGTCTCATAAGGGAAGGCAATCTTAAATGCAGTCACTGCACTTAATTCAGCATTTTGCTAAACTGGGAAGGATTCTTATCTCTCTGCTCCCCAGAAGTGGTTCTGCATAAGCTGAGGATATTTATCTCAAAGCTTTATCATGACATTTATCACTGATACCAAGCACAAGAACAGAGAACTGATTCTTGGTACCAGCCCATTAAAGGACAGGGTAGGGGGAACCCACACACTTTCGAAGAAGCATCAGAATTGGTTTATCTTGCCAATAGCAATCTGAGCTAGAATAGAAAAAAAGACTATGCCAGCTTGACTCACAGAGACTAAGTGGCACAACTTGAGTGGCTTAAATAGCTTAACACATGCAGCATCTGGTCATATATTACAGATACAAGTCACAGGAAGAATCTGACCTCAGCATCAGATTATAAAAGCCACATTACATGCAGCACTCTGATCTAAGTTCTGTCTGTCAAGTATTCAATATCAAGGAAAAGAGGCTAAATGAGGTAGGTAGTCCTTCACAGCATTAAAGAAAGAAGTCTAGAATTATATCAGGTCCTCTAGACAAATGCACTGCATTAGATCTGCAGCAGCTTTTCCCTGAAGTGCTTCACTTTTTAATTGACCACTGCATCCAATAAGAAGAAACAGAAGAACAACAATGCTACCAATAATAATTTTCTTTTTAAACACATCAGGCAGCATGAAGCCACGAAAAAACCTGCTGAATCCAAAGCTCACAAGTGGACAAAACTATATAGCTTACAAAAACACTGAGCAAAGCTGGGTCAGGAGAAAACTGCTTCCTAAGTATTACCAGGTCTGCTAAGTACCAATGGCATTAAGTTGCAATAGGCAGTTGTCCACTCATAATGATGGCTTACTGGTTTCTTGTTTCATTACTCTTGCAGACAATCATACATATGTATTATTAAACAGAAAGATTTCCATATCAAGAGCCAAACATCCTAGTGCCTTAGATTTTCCCCTCTTGTTTCAAGATGATTATTTATCAGGCTTCTGTTACCTGTCAATAATTTTCTCTATTTCCACTTAGCCTTGAATGGATTACCAAAGTGTTGCCGTATTTCAGGTCCCCTATCAACTTTAACAACCTGTTCTACATTAGAAGGGAAGAGGCAAGAGCAGCCAAAATTTTACAGAAATTATTGTCTCCACCAACACATTTCTATCCCAATGCCACAAAGCCAATCAGATGAACTTTCCTGTATCGCTCTTTTGATAAGGGTACACCTACCAACAGCAGCCATTCCGCCTGCCGGCAACTTGCCCTCTTTAACACATTGTCCTCGCCAATAAGCTGCAAGAATGGCTTCTTCATGACTTAAGGATTCATCTGCATAGCCACAAGCTACTTCTCCCACTGAGTGGCCTACAATCCCATCAGGTCGCAGACCTGCTGCCTTCAGCATATCGATCTGAGCGATCTGTAAGGAGAAGCAGGGATTAGTGATTCCATGTCAGAGTAAGGAGGTGTTGGCCCTCAGAAGTACACAGCACGACTACATTACAAAATGGCTTTTTGGTACAGATAATTCTTCTTGGTCTTTCTGCTTCCCTCCTCACCCCTCAAAACTGCAGCTCCAGCCTCATTTCAAAGCTATCCCATGTGATTCCAGTACTATTTGGGCCTCTTCACTATGTGGCTTTCCACTAAGAAGCTATTTTCAACAACAAGAGGCTGCCAAGAGCATGTCTGTACAAAGTAAGAGGCAAGACCAGTTTTCCACATAATTTTAAAAGCTCTGCCTCTAGTTTAGTAGGAACAATTAATCCCATATTGACTCTCAGGATTAGTATAATTTAGTATCATTTAGTCCATTTGCAGAACAAACTTCAGAAGGCATTCAATGGAACCCTGCTCCTTGGCATGAACACTTACATAAACATGACAGATATTCCTTAGTCTCTTAAAAGAGGGCAGTTCCACATGCACACACAGAAAAAGCATAGAATGGCTTAGGTTGGGAGGGACCTTAGAGATGATCCTCTCTACCACAGGCAGGGATGCCTCTCAACTACACTTGGCTGCTCAGGGCCTCATCAAACCTGGCCTTGAACACCCCCAGGGAGAAGGCATCCATAACCTCCTTGTGCCGCCTGTTCCAGAGTCTCACTACCCTTGTACTGAAGAACTTCTTCCTAAGATCCAGTCTAAACCTACTGTCCCTTATCTTAAAACCTCTTGTCCCATTACTAGACACCCTTATGAAAAGGCCCTCCCCAGCCCTCCCATGGGATCTGTGATAGGTTAGAGGCCGACCCCCTTCAGGAAGGCAGCTGTAAGGTGCCCCCCAAGAGTCTTCTCTTCTCTAGGCTGAACAACCCCAGCTCCCTCAGTCTATCCTCATAGCAGCAGTGCTTCAGCCCTTGGATCATCTTTGTGGCCCTCCTTTGGACTCACTCTGTGTCCTTCTTATGATGGGGACACCAGAACTGGACACAGCATTTGAGATGGGGTCTCTTGAAAGTGGCAGAGCCCAAAACTGTCAAGAGTACAACAAATCCCCTCGTGTCAGAGGAATGTTTCTAACAGATGCCACTTGCCAACTGAGCTTCTATTCATCGGTCTGAAATGTTACTGGCCAAACAGACACACTAGCAGAGCATGCTGATGTGGATTGAGTCAATGACCCCCTCCCCACCCCCAGTCATCTGAGTCTTACCTGAATAGCAGCCAGGCCAATGAATGCATTGACAGTGTCATCAAAAGTGTTCTCATCTGCACGCAGAAGCAGCTCTGAGACCTTTATGCCTGTGCTCTTCAAAGCCTCATCTGAGCGCAATATAGACTGACGGAACAAATCCAGCTTCATGAGGCTCACGCCCATGTTTTTCCACTGTGTTCCCATGCCTGCAGGATAGGCAAAGAGGAAGTGAGCTTTAGTAACGCTCCATGAAAGGAGCAGACAACACACACTTGCTCTGGCAGTGAAAGAATTTTATCTAAGAACAAAACATTGTACATTTCTAACATCCTCTAAATTAGGTACTGTGTGTTTTTTATTATCCTGGACTTTGCTATCATCAGAAGATGGCAAAGTTAGGATTAGATAAAATGCAGGAAACATCAATCTCCTAGACACATCACAGGGCTGCATGGTAGAGTGGAAAGCGTTAGTGCATAGAATCCAGTCAACTGCTCCAGCCTCAAAGCCAGAGGAATGTGGAAGCCTGGACCTGCTGCTGCAGGCTTACCTGAGCAGATGTACCACAGCGGTCTGCCAGATGCTTGAACTTGCTGAACCTCTCGTATGTCACCCTCGCTGCCCACCAGTGTGTAGCCCCTGTAGGGCATGGAGGACACAGGAATTGAAGAGATCTCATTGAGAAGGCTGAGGTATGCATTACATCCCACGTGCTTTTTGCTCTCTTGAATTAGTGTTTCCACAGCTTCCGGGGTTCTGCCACAAAACTGAACCAGTCTTGGTATGGTTTGAGCCTCCACAGGCTGGCGTTTTTTCCCGTTTGGCCTCAGAATGACATGAGCATTAGCACCTCCAAAGCCAAAAGAGTTGATACCGCTAAGGCCGCCTTTCACTGGTGTTGGTTTACAAACTACCTTCAAAGAGCCATCATGTAAGGCAGGAATATCTGCATTTGGGGTATTGAAATGAATATTTGGAGCCCACACCCCATGCTCCAAGGAGAGAATGACCTGGAGGAAAAAACAGAGTGTTGTTCTGTGATCCACATTTCCTTGTAACAAACAGGTTTCTGTTATTGTTTTACTATAAATGAGACACAGCACACACTAAAGCAGCTGTTTGGATAAAGGGACACATCAACAAATAGCATTATTAGTGTTACTGAGGTAGTATCTATTTCATCCAGGTACATTTCAAGTCCATGCAGGAAGTCAGCAGTGAAAGTAAGAGTGGTAGCTTTAAGTTTAGTTTCCAGACCCTTTCTAACTGGAAATCCATGCAGTCTGGCTGGAGAAGTAGTCTGGCTGCTAAGAATGACAGCTACTTTCTCCCCCTTCAGAACCTGCCCCTTCATTACATTCTGCTTCATCTCGCCCCAGTCACACACAACCACTCTCTTCCTCATCACAATGAATGCCTCCACTTCTGCTTTTGCTGTCAAAAAGCCAAGCTGAAGCACTGGTAAAGCAGGCTGCTTGCTGCTTTGCACCCATTTGTGGTCTTCTTGATCCAAAAAAGCAGGAACAGTAGATTGGTCAAAACCAGCAGAGCCAAAGGGAAGTACAGAAACAGCGTGAGAGTTAGAATAGCTGTGCCAAAAAAGCAAGAGCTCCTTCTCTCAGCAGCATCTTTATAAACAGCCCATGACACCAAGCCCATAATCCTCTGTGGCACAAGTCCAGCAAATCACAGACTACAAGGTCAGTTGCAAACACTCTGTGCTCTGTATGTTTGGCCATTCCTTCATTACCACAAAATAGTCAGAGAAACAGGTATTGGTTCAGGAAATGTTCTTCTGAGTTGATTCTCAGACATGGCAGCCTACCTGGGAGAACAACCAGCATAAATGCATGACTTTCACTCCAGTCAGCATGTCTAAAGTTGCAGTTTAGTACTTTCATGCATGCTGCTCCACACCTGCAATACTCTGCACCATGGACTTACTCTTACTTTACACAGCACACATTCATCCTTTCAAGTCTGTCATGGCTTCTACATAAGTTTGAGAGCACAGTAGAGAAAGCACACATCAGAGCCACTAAAAGGCAGTGTTTTTGCTGTGCAACATGTAGTTAGACAGACTGAATAGCAAAAAGGTACAGGTGACTTTTCCTCCCTCACCAGAATTTAGCTGAAGTGGCCTCGGCAAGCCCTAGACCCTTTCCTACCTATCCACATAACGAATATATTCTTTTAAAGTCTGAAATCCAATACCTTCAAGATTTATTTTCCTCACTGACATCTCATATAAAAGCATTTTTATGGAATTCCAAAAGAAAACATCTAACAAGACTGCAGACTTTCTGAGATAGTTAATGTCTAAGAAAGGCTTGGTGCAATTTTTGGCTGGGTCTCAAGGACACCTGATCTGCCATTCCAAGTAACTTTCAAATCTTTAAATACCAAGTGCTGCCCAACTTTCAAATAACCAAGAACAGAGAGAGAGAGCTTCAGGTGCTTTCAACATGCCAGATCTGGAAATGAGACCTAGCACAATAGAAGCACAGCAAAAAAAAAATTAATATTCTAGCAGGCATGACAGATGCCATGGGCTCTTGCCTGCAGCTCCAAGTTCCAATACAAAGTTAAGCAGGAAAACTGATGATGAGAGTGAAATGGCATCAGTCTTCAAAAAGAAAATGCATCCTCTAAGAAACAGACAGGGAAAAAATATTTCAAAGTTATGATCCTGTCCTGACAGATCATAGCAGAACTGCACTAAGCAAATTGTTTAGAATGTTCAACACAGTCTGGATGGAGAGCTATGACACAGGTATTATTCCTTCTATGAAGAAAGTGTCAGTCTGAGGGACAGAGGTGCTAAAAGTGAACTTCCCTCTGCAGAGTGATACTGTCTCCATGATTTATTTGCAGATGAGGTTATTCACAGCAACTTGTACGTATTCAGGTCACAATACCCACTTTGAAGACCCTAAAGTTCCAGCAGTGACAGCATAAGCATACGTGACTTCAGTTTGTGGCTCTGAGGCTGTCAGTAATAGGCTTACAACCAAGAGTGAACATTAGCCAGCTCTCTGCTAAGCAGTTTAGCAGCCAGGGCCAACAGATGACTGCCTGCCTACAGCAGTAGTTAGCAGGCTGGTTGCTAGGACAACCAGTTTATTCAAGCTGGTTGCTTCATCCCAAAGAACTCACCTGGCTTCTTGCCAACACAAGAGAGTAGAGGAAGAGATGGTACATCTCTGACAAACAGCCAGAAGGATCAGCTACTGTTTTGGCACTGAAAGCCCACACTGCCTTTTATCTTTGGTCATTGCCAACTACTCCAAACATTTAAATCCCTCTCCTTGTATGCCCCTCAAACCCAAAGGACTTAACAGCAGCTCTGTTGGAAGGTTCAGTGCAAGGATAATCAGTAAAGTGATCCCAAAGCCTTTATTCTGAGCAGTTACGCTCCTGTAGAATTCAGCAGGAAGGGGAAACTAAGGTGTGTGTGCATATATGCCCAGAACACTCCTGTCCAGTTTGCAGAATAGTCACCTGAGGTTTTACAAGTATTTGCAGGTGAAGCAAGAAACAAATAATTAATGAAAATCATCTGAGTTCTTATCACCAGTGAACATTTTAATCTTGGATCAGTGCAAATTCTCCTTAAAAGAAGCAAACATAAACCCCACACACACACTTTTGTGTTGCCCCTCTCCCCCAGTTTTCTTTCTCAAGCTGCCTATTACCTTGGCTAATGCAGAAAGGCCAGAGGCAGGCTCTGGATGACCCATGTTTGACTTGACTGATCCAATCAACAGTGGATCTTTCCTATTTTGACAGAAGAAACTTGAAATGCCATTTAGTTCTTGTGGATCTCCAACCTAGTAGGAAGAGAATCAGAACGGCTATTAACAAGCACTTCCACAACACATCATCAGAGAGACATCTGAAAGATGTTTGGGCAAAATTCCAAAGTGGTGTAGCAGTACATGCTCTAGGAACTGGTAGAAAGGAGAAATGTAGGAACAGAGTTCATTTTAAAAGGAGAAAAAAAGAAATTAATTTAATGGAAAAGTGTGGTAAGTGATGCAAGGAAAGAACATAAGAGAGAAGAAAACACTCCAGTCCCAAAGGGGCCATGCTGACCTTGGTGCCTGTGCCATGAGCTTCAACATACTCCACTTCTTCAGGTTTAACACCACATTCTTTGTACATAGAGACAACCAACTGCTGCTGCATGTCTCCAGATGGGAATGTTACGCCTAGGACAAAAAATTGTTGTCAATTCCTCTCTCCTATCAGATGATTCCTGTTCTGATTTTAGCACCTTTTCAACTGCCTGGGGCTATGAAGTCCAAAAGAGTCAAGAGACTGTTTCAGGATTTATGCCAATGTCCTGAACTCCAAACATAAGCCTCTCAGGTTCCTCAGAAGGAAAGCAGAGGAAGCAGAAACAGACTTAAATCAATGAGTTAGACTGGAGTGGAAAGATATTGGTTAAAAGAATATTAGGAGATGGTTCACGCAGAACATGTGAAACTTGTGTGTCCATAACTGGAGACCAAGAGAAGTGGGACAGCAGTAGGAAAAGAGCCTTACAGTCATGAAACTACCTACACTGAAGAAGTTACTGCAGAGATGTACTGAGCAAGGCTGAACCAGTGACAGGACACTCCTGGTACTTTCTACTGCAGAAACTACCACTTATGTCCAACTCCTCTGCAAAAGAGGGTCTTGAACTTTGCATTACCAAAACACACAAAAGAGGGAAAAAAACCCTTAAAACAATTAAAAAACCTAACCCCTTCACACATCTAAAGAGGAACTCTACAACACCCCATTTTTGATGACAAAGACCTGGTAGGTATCTCAATTTTCAGAGGTTGAGGGCTTACCTTGCTCCTTAAAGCCATCAGTGTTAGTTCCAGCATTGACTATTGTAGCATAGACTCGCTTAGCCATGGATTTCTTGGTCAAAAAAACGACCACAACAGCTTCAGAGCGACAATATCCATTCCCTGAGAGCAGAGAGAAAAGAAAGAGTCACTAATTTTGCTCTGCTTTGGAAAAAGTTGCAAACCACCATGCAAGTAAGCCTCTGAGTTACCACTTACAACAGACTGATTTAAGAGGCTGACATAGCCATTTCTTTAAAAAACCCAACAATTAACGTCCTAGAAAGGCTCGCTGCTCATGACAAATGAGGATAGAAAGTTTCCATCAAGAAGTAGATCTTTTTCCTCCCCCAATGGCTAAGGAATGAGCCATACAGTTTCTTCCACACAGTTAGTTTGCCAGGCTCAGTGGAGAATGCAACACAGATCAGGGCCAGGGTATGTCCCAAACAAAGCAGCTAAGAACAACTTCAAGGCCAGCTCTTTGCTCTGTTAGAGGAGTATCTGGTCACAGATTCCACAGTAAGTTCCTCGCACACAATACAACCACCTTTTGTAGTAATGCCTTACCTGAAGCATCAAAAGCCTTGCAGGCACCATCAGGACTAAGCATACCCAGCTTCATGAACTGCACAGAAGTGTTGGGTTTCAGCAAAATGTTGACCCCTCCTACAAGGGCTGCACTGCACTGTCCATTATGAATTGCCTTGTAAGCATTTTCCAGAGCCACCAGACTAGAGGAGCAGGCTGTGTCAATAGCTATGCTTGGCCCTTAGGGAACAGAAAAGGAAAACAAAAAAGGTGGTGTGGTTTGGGGTTTTTTGGTTGTTTTTTTTTTTTTTTAAACTGTTTCCTTCCTAGAGTTGCTCTCCAAAGCCTACCTGATGGAATCACAAGAGAAAGATACTAAAAAAAGTTAAATGACAGTTTCAGACACAACAGATAATCCCAATACAATGGGAGACAAGAATGACATCTCTACCTGCTCACCAGATAGTAAGGGATGAGAAAGGTGGAAAAAAATGTAAACAGTTTGGCTTTAAGAGTATTAATTCCATGCATCCATCAAAAAGATATACTGCAGCTTCATAGGCAAGTCTCATCTACTCCCACAACCTCACCAAGAAAAATCTCTTCCTCTTCCTGGTGCCACCCTGGCAGTTATCACTGTCCTTTGCTGTTCTTCAGAACAATTCCCCATCCCTCCAGTCCCCAGCACCACACATGGCAAATCATATCTAAGCCTTCAATTACAATTTCAGTGGGCTTCTTCCACTTTACTCAAAAAGAGTCAGCTGTCCCAGCAAGTTTACCTCTGGGTTAGCTGACTTCTGGCACAGCTTGACACCAAACAGCAGTCAAATGCCAGGAAAGACCTAGGCTCCTGACATCATTACCTTTCAGATGAATGCCAGCTCTGCCCATCAGTAGCAACTGAGTTACAAAGCATTACAGAGTCTCATCATGAAGTTGCAATACATTTTCTCCTTCCCAAATGCCTCTTTACAATCATTGCAGGCTTTCTCCATCACAAAAGGGTCTACATCATTATACCCACCCCACTCCTCTACAGCAACAGTGGTACAATCATACCAACTTACCTTTGAAGTCAAAAAAGTAGGAAATTCTGTTGGGAACCATAGCACGTTGGCAGCCAGTCATACTGTATCCCAAAAGCTCTTCAGGATCTTGGCTAAGGGCTTCACCAGCTTCTGACCCACTGTTGCCAACCCACACACCTGTGTCTGTGCCACGGAGGGTGGACGGGTCAAAGCCTAGGAGGATATTGGAAGGTAGATTAGAGGAGATAAACCAAGAAGGGGCAAACTGGGGAAGTATCAGGATGTATGTTGGCAGCAGATCATGAAATACTATTTACTTGTCCCTTTCTGGCAGGCCTTACCTATTACCTGTTTCAACTGCAGATCTAGTAAGTCTTACTGCAGAAGTCCACCACAACTCTGGTAGTGGCCTTTGGCCAGAATACAATGTGCCCAGAGACAGCTTTTCAGCTCAGCTGAGCATTGCTACAGTCTTGTGCAAAAAAAGTGTATGGGCTGGGCTACAAAAGATAAAAATGCTGATCAGATTAAGCTAACACAGTCAAGCCTCCAGAGTGAGGCTCAGCAGCACAGGAGCAAGTGTTAGCTTAAAATGTCAGTACTACTGAGGTGGTTCCAACTTTTTCCTATGTGTTTATGTTCAGGCATGAAACTAATCAATGTGAAAAATAAACTTTTTGGCCCTGTGGGTAAATCAAAATCTCAAGACACTGGAAGAAATGGAGGAAAGAGGCTGCTATTTCTGAAAGCACACTTCCTGGGCAAGCCTTCCATACTAGCAGATTGAATGCCACAAATTTTCCATGAATCTGGCCAACAGACAGAAATACATCAGGTCATCTGACAGTCCTTCAGATCTCTGATGAGAATTCTAACCAAGTCATCTCCCTTCTGCACTACAAATATGCCCTTAACAAAGGGACCTATTATGCAATACTAAGGTAGAGCAGAACATACAAAAGCTCTAGACCTGTTTTCTGTTAACTGTTGTTAAGTTTCTATCATATTAATTTCACCATATCATGCAGGCAGAGATTGCTGGCAGGCAGATTTCCTAGTTTGAGTTCCAGAGGAAACAGCTTTATTCTAACTCCTGTAACAGTCCTTTGTCTCCCCTATAATGTGATGGTTTTCTCTTGTTAGAGATCTCATCACACAAGTTCATGTCTGCACCTGCTGCAGAGATAGAGGCAATACAGCTGAATTCTCCCTCTTCAGACATTCAGCTGCTTACCTCCATCCAAAATAGCCTCATAAGAAACTTCCAAGAGCATGCGAAGTTGAGGATCCATTGTATGAGCTTGTTTGGGGTGAACTCCAAAAAAGGATGCATCAAATTTGCTTAGGTCCTTGAGCTTTCCATTTCTCTTGGGCAGTCCATAAATTCCTGAAAAGAAAAACCCAACACTGAGCCACAGAGTATGTCAGTTTTGAAGCAGCTATGAGCTGAGGCAAAGAACAGGATGACCAAAGCCAGCTCTTGATTAAATGTGAGCCTCAATTCCCTGCTGCAGTACCCAGAGTGCTGCCATGAATATTCACCTACCCATCTCTCTGAATCTCATTTGGAGGTAAGAATACTGCATTAACAAAAGCAATTGTCATTTTTCACACTCTCCTGGATATGAGAGCAAAAGACATTTATCTAATCTAAGCAGTTTTGCTCTGGGAAGTTGTACCAAGCACATAAATGAAGGTTCCAGTCAGTCACCAGTCAGAACAGAAACAAAAGCTACCTTTTACTTCTGCAAATTACTAGCTTGACCTGGGCAGACTTACACTAAACACTTCAGAAAGATAGTTAGACCCAAAAAGAACATTGTAAAAAGCCAAAAATCACAGGGCTGGAGTTCCTGTGCTATTTCTGAACCCAGAAAAATGTCAGAGCCATCTTACTGCAACAGCTGTCAACAGGAGGTACAGGATTCATTGTGCCTAGCTGCTCTGTTGGTGTTCTTTTGTTTGGAAGCAAGTCACATACTATTTATAAGCTACTACTGCATGGGATGTAACATTAGAAAACAGATTGAGTGAGACCTTCAAAAAAGTGTTCTGTTGCTGAATTTCTTGGAGATGCCCCAGAAGTGAATTCAGAAGCTGTGGCAGTGTTTCACTTCTGGAAAATCCTTTCCTTTCATAGGTAACTCCTCTAGAACACTCAGAACTCAGGGCTTCAAAAGGAGACAGTAAGCACTCACCTGGTTTCCACCTCCTATCATCCTCTGTGACCATATCAACTCCATTCATCAGGTTCTCCCAAAACTCTTGCAAGTTCTCAGATTCTGGCAGCTTTCCTGCTATTCCTGCAATCACCACGTCCTCCATCCTTTAACTTCTCCCTGTTGCTGAGAGCCACAAAGCAGTAAGATTAGTAGGATTTCACAGAGAAGGAGTATATGTGTCTCCTGTCCTCCTGACATGTTGTGACAAACAAGTGTATTTGCAGGAGAAACACCCACACAGGAACAGCCCACAGAGTCTCTACTAAAAGACACCCCAACTAATCAAGTGGACCATGAGATCCATGGGGTCAATGAGGATGAGAAAACTGAACCCAAAGCAGTGTTGGGCTCCAAGAACCACCAACTTCTGCATGACAACTAGAAAAAGAACAGGTCTAGCTCTACTAAATGCAGAGCCTCTGTGAAGTCAGCAGAGAAGAAAGATTAACATGGTGAAGCAGAGGTGGGTGGAGAAATTATGAAATACATATAGTAAAATACATAATTACAAGGCAAACCTAACAGGTAGCAAAACAAGTTCTACGATCATTCCAAAGTCAAATGCTAACTTAAGAATCAATAATCAGAAAGTTTGGAGGGGAAAATAAAATAAACCAACAAAACCCCACAAAACAAACACAAACCCAACCAACCAAAGGAAAAAAAGAAATCACAAAAAAACCCCAAACAAAAACAATCCAATCCAAACTCAACCAACCCAAATGACACAGGAGAAAACCCACAGAGAAGCACAAAGTTTACAGTACAACTTGCATAACTTTAAATACCCAAAACAGGAAGGAAGTTTTACATATGAAGTATTTCCTAACTGGACCCTGGGCTGCCACACACTTAGAGGACTGGGAATGGAGAACTGAGTACATGTGGCAGAGAGCAGAGCTTTAAGATTGGCACAACAGATCTTGATTCCAGATGGGATGAAAAATCTTAGCTCTTGTCCCAAGAAATTTGCATTCTAAGACCCTAATCTCAAACAGCACAAGCACAGCATGATGCTGTAGAACACAGCATGGCAGGACATCTACACAGACTACACCACCAAATTCTGGCTCATGTATTACAGTCAGCACGCTCGTTTATTTTCTCTTACACTGAAAATGTATTAACAACTAAGCAGAGAGAATGCAAGTTAACCTGATGTTCCAGTTAAGATCAAATTAGCTTGTAGTTACTAGGTAGGAAAGTTAAAGAAGGGAGGAACGAAAGATATGGGTTAGTTTTATATATATATAAAAAATAAAGGTGTGGTTACATGAACAAAAGATGTAATAAGCCATCACAGAACTTCCTTGAATAATCCTTCTGGTAAGTAGAAGCAAAATATTGTTGATACTAGAAATATTAATTAATGTGTGGGATGTTAGCAAGTAAAAACCACTAAGACAGCTGGGCATTCCAACAGCCAAAACCATGCATTGATAACTCTAAAGCAAAGACTGCAACGGAAGACCTCAAGTTTGACTTCCACAGTGCTATGTAGGCCCTTTGCTTAAGCAATGCTGATGCTTGATCATCTCCTCCATAAAGCAACACTAATGGGTACTCTTGGACAAAGGTTTCGGAGCTGTTCTTCCAAAGCAGGACACTTCACTTAGGCTGCAAAGTTATGCCTCTTTCAGGAGTTCCTAGTGCTTTTGAGCAGGCATCAGGGCTCTCTTCCATCCACACATTGCTGAGGTGTAACGTCTTATAATAGCTGGAAGAGGTTGGGATGCGCAGAGGGAAGCAAAGCCTCTGGCTAGCCGAGTGTAGTCCAGCCAGAACACATCACCACAAAGGTTGTCTGATTTCTTTTACCCTCCTTCTTTGCTTCTCGATTCAGGTCTGTGGAGTAACTGTGGAATTATGCAACATGCAACACTGAAGCAGAAGAGGTGATTACCTCATCTAGTCCATCCCTTCTGGGAGCAGAAACAGAAGTGTTCCCAAAAGGACATCTTGGATTTCTCAGTCTTATGCTAAACACCCAGACAACAGAAGTTCCATTCCACTTTGTCCCTTTAAAAAGGGAAACACTAAGGAGAAAATGCATAAGGTGTTTAAGACCAGGCTGGATGAGGCTCTGGCCAGTCTGATCTAGTGTGGTGTGTCCCTGCCCATGGCAGGGGGGTTGCAACTAGATGATTCTTGTGGTCGCTTCCAACCCTGACTGATACTATGATAAAGCCTTACTGAGGAACTGTTCCCCAAAATGGAGACCCAGCCCACTGTGCTCTGAAGAGAAGGCTCCAAGTTTTTCCACTCAGATAAATCCAGTCGGTTTTACTGGCATCACATTCTACCTGGAGAGCAGAATCAAGAGTGACACACCTCTGCTAGGCTTGCAGCAGTTCTGTGCTAGGGGCAGAGAAGGAATAGATCTCAGGCACAAAGCTTACAACCTGATCATAAGACAAGAGACATACATGATCATAATGGGATTATGATGCAGGTTTATGCCGTAGCTCTTTGGGCGATGATCTCCAGCGAGAGAAATCGCTTGTATTTCAAGGGACTGAAATGGCACTTCTGGGATTGTTTCTTCCCATCTCTTTCCCTGAAGTATCAGAAAAACACCATCCAGGTACAGCCAATGTTGACAAAATGTTCCTCTGAGGCAGTGAAGTAATAGAATTTATCAGCAAAATAATTTTTGCCAAGATCTTATGAATGTAGTTGAGCAAGATTGGGACAAAGGTGGAGAAAAAGATGCTGCAGTAATCAAAATGTAGGAAGAATGAGAGCCAAGATGTTAATTTTAGCTGGGTAAATGGGCAAGAAGAGCCACAACTTCAGAATTTTAATACACAAAATAAGGAAAGATTTTGACTTGACACAAAGAGATCCACGTGCCTACATTCAAGCAGCACACAAGTTACAGATTTAGCAGCAGAAAGAGCTATGATTTGCTGTGAAAGAGAGTAGGAAGACAAAAAAATTATGAATATTAAGTCATCTTTGATTAAGCAGTGATTAAAGGAGACGTCCTGGCTACCCACAATGGCTTTGGTCTTCCTTGCCAGATAGCAAGCAGGCAGACCATTTTAAATTTGACTGACTTTACCCCCAAATGGAGGAGTATTTTACTATATTAGAGACTGTTTCCTCTGTAGAGCTTTTTTAGACTATACGCAGTATACTGACAGGTTTTTCAAGTAGAAGGCATCACACAGATCAAGAAATAATACTATTTCTATAGCTGTTTTAAAGGAGACTGGACTTCAGCAAATACAGAGATTGTTCCTACTACATCTTACACCTGATGAGCAAGGTGATGAAAAGCAACAGGTCAAAAAAGGAGACAAAGAAGAGGGACAAGTAAGAGTCTCTGATTTCTTAAGGTTGTATTTTACTGGATCCAATGACACTTCTAACATCCTTTTCCCTCTCCTTACCCACAGTTCCACGTGAATTGAATTATGTGAATTCTTCCCAGACAGTTTGCACTAACAGGGCAGGGAGAGGAGGGAGAAGCAAGCCCCCGCCATATCAGTCCCAACATACCAGTCTGTACAGACACTTCAGTTAGGCATAAACTATCACCTCACTGGATTTACACAATATTTTTTTGGCAATGATATTGCATTGCTGACTCATACAGTCTGGGACTAGTAATAACTAACAATCCCTTCTGGTATTATTGACCACTAAAAGCTTTCATCACTTTATACTTGTGCTCTGGTTATCTACCTCCCACATTAGGCATTTAACAAGGGCTGTTTTGTTTGTTGATGCCAGCTCCTTTCTCCAATCATGTTATACCTTCTTAACCTTGTTCTCTATTGGTATCACGTTTGCTTAATGAGATTATCGAAGTTACTCTGAAGTTGAAATACTGATCTCCACTGCATTTAAAACCTTTTTCACTACCTCACTAATTCAGCACCAAAAAAATTCATCAAGAAGAAAACTGTTAACCATCATTTTTCACCATCCCAGGCAGCTGCTAAACTTTTTTTACAATAATTGTATCAGCTGCTTACCTATAAAAATATCTGTGTTCGTTAAGTCTTTAAGCTTTTAGAGGGGGAGAAGAAAAAGAAAGACAAAGAAAATGTAAAAAGTGAAGGTAAATTCGATTTCTTCTCCACTCATACCTGACTTGCCAAGTACTTAAGGGAACACTTTTCTTGCTCTGCTCTACGTCCATCTAAGGTTCAGTGAGGAAAGGAAGAGGAGAGAGAGGAAAAAAAAACACCACACATTTGCAAGCAAACAATAAATAAAACCTAAATCTTGTTTTGCCTGATGCAGGGTTTTCTTTCCTAGATAGAAGCACACTATTTATTTCACTGTTATTTTGATGGCTGTCATGAGGGTGGGACAGAATATTCAAAGCCATCTCTGTTGCTGTTTCTAGGTAGTCCAAAGCTTAATCTTATTTGGAACTCCTGTTATTATAACACGCTACATTCGAAATTTCTCTACCAGAGACACTTGACAAAAGCACTGCTTTCTTACTTTTTCATAATGACTACACGACAATCCAGGTCTTCTAACATCCATCACTACTAAAATTTGTAATTACAATTATCGTCACATAGGAACTTTTCTTGTAGAGACCTATAATGTCTGCCTCCAAAAACCCTTCACCAAATCGAGGCAAACGCAGAATGCTTTTCATTTTCTGAAAGCATTTGGCTACAGTCAAATCTGTGTGCTATAGCTTGAATTTAACAAAGACCTTTTAACTGTCTCTGTTTCAAAGCTGGATTTGTCCCAATGGCCACAAGAGATGAAAAATGCCAGTGTGTTTTCATATTTAAAATGCACTACTTAACAGGAAACACATTCTGTGTCAGAGCTGTTATTTGAGAGAGTAGGTGAGATTCTGCTCATGGAATCAGCACAGTTCTGTTGATTACTGAATGATCAGAACTGATTTGTACAAAAATGTAAGTTCTCAGTATCACTACATCATGTTTGTAAATTATCTGTTCAGAACAGCCCTCCACGTTGGGACCTCATCCTCTGAGCTCATCTACTCAATGCAGCCTTTCACAATGTACTATTCTTTCCAGTTTACTTCAAGAAGCAGAGAGGCTGCAGAAAAAGGTGAACCTTTTGCTCGTGTAGCTTGAGGTTTTTTCATCCTTTTGTCTTTTAAGGCAAGACATGCTCCAAAGGCTTCAACGCTGCTCTGAGGTGTATGCAAGTTAACAGACAAAACTTGAACACTGCCCATTTCCATTTAAACATCCAAATAAAGCTTTTAGCTAGAAAAATATGCATTCGACATCTCAAAGGGCCCCATGTCAGGGAAGGAATGTGGACTAAAAACCAAAGCGGAGCAAGATCAGCGAAAAGAAAGAAGACGAGCATCATGTTCCAGACAAAAATCACATCATCAAATCCAGACTCATGTACGACTAACGGGGTTATTTCATGTAGGCTGCTGGTACATATCGGAGAGACATTAAGGAGTACACTCGGCACCTCTCCTGCGATGGTTCCCTCGCACCTATTGAGAAGTCACCTTTCGCAACAGCGAACGCTGGATCTCCTCCCGCACAAGCCTCCCCAGCCTGCCGCGCCGGTGCTTTCACGCTAACGCGCGGGAGCGCAGCGCCGCCGCCCCGCTGCCAACACACAGCAGCCCCTTCGGCCCCAGGAGACAGCCCTATGCTCCACGCCGCTCGCTTCGCACCCGGGCTGCGGCAGCTCGGTTCTGACGAGGCCGTGCGGCCCCGCGGCGAGCGCTCACCGCTCCACACCGGGCGCGGCCCTCCACCACCCACCGCCGCCGCTAGCAACCGGCACATTGAAGCTCGAGGGGAAGAGAAGCAAGACTCCCGGCCGTGTTATCGAGTGCGCCCCTGCATCCCCCGAGCCCGCCCGGCCCGGCGGCGAGGGGTCGCGGCAACGGCATGGTCCCCGCCCGCCGCCAAGATGGCCGAGCGCCAGCTCCACAATGCAGCCGCTCAGCTCCCTCCGTGCGGCAGACGGAGAGGGAGGCTGCGGCTCGGCGACCAGCTACCGAGCTGGCGGAGACTCTCCTTGCCGCGGCCGCGCTGAGCCACGCGATATCGGCCCGCGGCAACGGGGCGCGGCGACCACGACGCCGGTGCGCAAGAACGTTCTGGCCGTAGGAGCCGGGCCCGCGGACCCCGGCACAGCCTGCGGATCCCCCACCACCAGCCCAGCGAGGAGCACGACGTAGGCGGCAAGATGGAGCCTCCTCGGCGCGCCAGCCGGGTGCAGCGGCCCGCGGGACCAGAGGATCCCGCTGTTCTGGCCGCGCCATATCTTTTGTCCCACCGGTACCTGCACAGGGACGGAAAGCTTCGTGCCGGGAAGACTCTAGCGTTAGCTCAGCGCTGGACCGGACTGCTGCGGGGCGGGCTCTGCGGGTGGACACTGGCGCTGCTGCGGCGGCCGGTACCAAACTGCGCACGGCCGATGCTCCGCACTCTCCTCACTGTCTCCCTCTAGCTCCCAGCGCTATTTAAGCAGTCACCACCTCCAGAGGCCACGCCACATGGGCTGACAGTTTACTCCTCACTGCAGTCCAATGAGAGCTGGGGCAGGGCCGCCCCGAGCCGGCCCCGGGGTGATGCCAACCCCTGCCCGCCAGAGCCGCTCCACGGGAGGAGGGGGCCGTAGCCAGGCCGGGGCGGGCCCAGCCGGGCCCCCCGTACCCGCGGCACCGGGCCAACCTCTCGCGGCCCGCCCCCTGCTGGAGGCCGCGGAAGGCCGGGCCCTGTGGGGCGGGGGCGGGGGCGGGGAGGGGCTGGCTGCGGGCCGGCCTGGCGAGGGGCGAGGCAGCGCCGACCCTCCGCAGGCGCGGATCAACTCGTGTTCCCCTCCCACCTTCCCCGGGTGCTCACACTGAGGAACACATACACACACTAGTGCTGCGCCGCCCCTGTGGCTCGGTGGGAGGCTCGAGGGTCCCGCCGGCGCTGAGCCAGACTCGGCCGAACTGCGGGCTACCCGCGGCGCACAAAGAGAAGGGGACACCGGCTTGGACGTGCACTGCCCCGGACGGCACCCAATCCGGGGGCGGTAGAGTGTGGGCGGGGGCGCGGCGCCGCCAATCGCGGTGCCCGTGGAGTGTTGCTAAGCGATAAGGCGATATGGTGACGGCTGAGGGGACGGCCGGGGCCGCCGGCGGAACGAGCCGCACTGGCGGCGGCGGTCGTTCACCCCGGCAGAGCGCGGTGCCGAGGTTACCAGAGGGCAGCGGGCACGCCGGCCAGGGATGCGCTGCCCCGTGCCCAGGCCCGCCGCGCCGTCGTGACTGGCGGCAGCGGGAACCGGTCCGGAGGTGGGGGCGGGCTGTCGCGCACCCTGCCGTGTCCCCGGTACGCCCCCCACGGCGAAGGACGGGATCGCTCTGCGTGCGGGCGCCCTTTATCCACAGTCTGTGTAACGCGCACTCCTGAAACCAAAGCCAACACCAGCGGCCGGAGCGACGTTGGTTCTACCCTCGGCTGCCACGCCGGCACAAACCACGCCATCCCGCCTTCGGCCGGCGAACGTAGGCCCGGCCGGGAGGAAGCCCTGGCCTTGCCTCTCTCCTGTGGGCAGAGAACGCATCGCTCGGACGTCCCGTCCGTCTCCAGTGGGAGCCCTTCCCTCCTGCCACGCATCGCAGCTCGGTTAGGACGACCTCTGCGCGGAAGTTTTGCCCTTCTTCCTATATTCCCTCAATACTACAAAAGCTTTGTAACCCGTTGACAATGACAATAATCAGCAATTGACCTTTTCAGTAGGGAAAGGCTGGATTTTTTTTTTTTTTTTTTAAGAGGCTCTCCTTTCTTTGTGCAATTCAACAGCATCTTTTGTACTGCCTTGCCATCCCTCTGTCATCTTTTCAAGAATCAACACCTAATTTGTTAAATATTTTGGTCATAAGAGAATACTAGTGTTTAGTACACACTTAGCTCAACCTCCCCACACAGGATCCAAGCCATATGTTCATGTTCTTTATTGTTGTTATGCACACTTTGCTCTTTTTCAGCATATTTATGGGCTATGCTCCTATTACTACTCTCAAACAAATGTACAATGATTGACTTTTTTCTACCACAAATAAAACAAAATGAAACAATCCAGAGCTATCACCTTCCCTTACCTACAGCTGCCTTGAGGAAACCAGTTTCTCAGGGAAACTGAATAAATTAAAGGTGCTTTTCTGTCAAGAGGTCTGCATGACCAGACATACCAGGTGACAAACTGGGGGGGAAGAACTAGACAACCACCAAAACCCAGCCAAACTCCTCAAATAACCAGCCAACCAACAAACAAACAAACACACATCTGCAAAGAAACCTATACAAAGGAGTTCTGAAGTTTGCAGCCCATGAACTTATATCCATAATGTAAGGAATAAAGAGCAATGTTTTCCCTACACAGATGCAGTTTATCATTACAAACATTAGGGATCAAACTGCCCTTTTTCCAAGGGCATGCTGCTTTTAACACCCGTAAATGCACCAAATCCCATAGCACTGAAATACTGCACATCCCCACAGTTCAACATTAACCATGGAATTGGGAATAAATTTTAAAAATAATTTTAAAAAAATCAGGATAATCTATAACCATTAAAAACTTTGGAATTTACACATTTTGTTCTTGAAAACCAGTGAGAGCTGTAACTGGTGTGATCTGGGCCAAAATTCCTCTACTTGTTAGAAACCACTATGCTTTGAGCTACAGAAAGAGCTCATTCAGGGCCTGGTTCAAAGGAATGCATCATGTTGTTCCGGCTCATGAACAATGTTAAATGTTGAAGCCAGTGGCAGGATTTCCAAGTAATTCAATGGTTTAGAAAGAAGCTCTCAAGGCCTCTGAGGCCTTATATTGGCTTGGTAACACCCCACTGAAATTTATTGCAGATTTAGCATCTGGTTACAATATCATAGTACCGTTGCACTAAAGCAAAGCATTTGTAGCAGGGAATAGCAAAATAATAATTCAAATGCTTAAAATGCTTACTACCACATTGTCAGATACCAAAAGAATAGTTGGTTGCAAAGAGCACCAGGAAAGCATATCTGAAAATGAAAAGCACTATGGAAAAAAAGAGGCTCCTGAGTAAGAAGCTCTCTTCCTTCATTGATACTGTTTAGATTAAATGTGTTTTTAGCAGCAGATGAGAAGTATTATTCACCTCAGAGGTATAAGTCACAGAGTCACCTGGTTTGGAAGGGACCTCTTGAGATCACCCAGTCCAATCCCTCTACTCAGCAAGCGTCAGCTGGAGCAGGTTGCTTAGGACCACATCTAGCTGGGTTTTGAGTATTTCCACAGATGGAGACTCCATAGCCTCTCTGGGCAATCTGTTGTAGTGCATGACCATCCTCACAGTAAAACAGGTTTTCCTGCAATTTTTCATGTGCATGTCTTTTACTTCTAGTAAAACTCATCACTGTAATAGCCCAAGACAGCTCGGCATTACTGGAAACATTGCAAAAATGCACTGATGACTTGTTTCAGTGTGCTGGCATGTTCATGGCTCTGGATATCCTGCACTACATCACAAAACTAGAAGAAAGCTTGACTGGGTTATCTGTTGTTAAACTTACTTTTTACAATGCTTCTGTAAGAATCTAAGTGCCACTAAAGAACATATTTTTCCCTGCTTTCCCTCTTGTTAAAGAATATAATTAATGCTGTGACAGTGGAGTTCAATTTTACACTCTTTCATGCTGTCTGAACAAGTGGAAATGACTACAGAATGTGAGAATCAATATAGGTCCAGGTGCAATCTTTTCTAACCTCTTTCACGTTGAAAGATAGCTGAGCAGGATTAACGGTTGCATTGTTAATGAAAAGAAAACAAATAGGTTGAGGCACCCCAGTTCTGAGTTTAAATCACATCTACAGTTTCTCAATGAAATATTTGCCAAAGAGCTGCAAGCCCTGCCTGAAGGCACAAGGCTTTACATATGTCTTAACTGGGCGTTTCTAAATCCATGACACAAGCAATATTTAACATATGTAATTAAAATAAAGCAGTAAGGACTGTAATCTCATAATGTGCACAGATTAACCCTGTATTTTAGGGTTTCACACTATGAAACAGGGTATTTGTTCTCTCTTCTGGCTGCAAACATACTCAACATACTAAAATGAAACTGGTGTCTAAGATCTGATTTATAGATTTCCAAGTACCTTAACAGCAAGTGGGGACCTGGAGCTTGCTGACAACAAAGAAATCAGTCTTTAATGTTATAGTTGCGGATTTTTGCTGGTGTAGGAGAAATTGTGGGGTTTATGGGATGTGCTTTATGGGATAATCCAGATACATGCCTGGATTTTAACTTCTGCTGAACTTCCAGCCTGGTTCCTCTGACTGCCAAATCTGCAGCTGGCATTTCAAGTTTATCCTTGGGTTTGCTATTTTGCTGAGATTCTTCAGAATGCTCAGTTGACTGTATGACTTCAAACTCCATTGCTAAGAAAGAAAAAGAAAGAAAAATACTTTGTCACTATGTTTGCATTTAATTCTGAGACTGGAGAGTTAAGAGAACTGATTTATTCTTTGTCTCTGAACACATTTCTACCATAATACCACATTGTTTAAGTCTTGTATTGAGTAATAGAACTGTTTCTGTACATAGGAGGCACAGAACTCTCCATTAAGGCTTGCTGCACTGATGGTATAATAATACATCATCATCTCCTGCTCAATCCTTGCTTCATGTGTACCTGTTCATCCTCCATTAGCATCAGACTGCTTAAAAGAGAGAAAGACAGCTGAAAGGTCAGTGTAACTGTTCCAGGTCAAGCACTATCTGTTCAGCTGGTTCTAAACACCACATTGTATAAGTCTCCCCTTCTTCCCATTGTGAGAGAACATTTGTATCAATCAAGGCAATACCAACACACTGGACAATGCCACAAAGTTAGTCCTACCCATTGCTGTATTGTGAAATGGTGATAAAGTAGTTAGCTGCAATAGTTTGATCTGTTTCAGGAAATCAGCAGCAGCCACAAAAGCTGCAGCAAAACATGTTTGGATATGCTTGATCCAAAGGGCTTGAAGGAATTTCTGTGGGCTTGACAGAGCTGCACTACTACCATTATCTGTGGGGTTTTTTTGTCTCATCTCTCACAACAGATGGTAATTACTGTAGAAATCTTCAGCTTTACTGTCTAAAATACTCATGTGTACTAGAAAGGACTAACTCAAAAAGCAACATCTTTGGCTGGAAAGCAGAGACTGCTCTTGATACCAATTGAAGTCTATTCTGCAGCCTCTCACATAATTCTCTGAAAAAATGACTGTCTCCAGCTAACTGAACTTTAGTCTTATCACAGGTTTCATCAGGCAAAATAAGTGGAATTGGTCAATCACAGTATTCAATGTAAACTATAGGTAATATTTATAGCTGCTTGGCTCCAGACACTTAATGCTTATTTTTCAAGGCACTGGGATTTTAACTTTAGATTTTCTGTGGAGAGCCAAAGCAGATAACAGAAGCAGTCATAACACACTTGTGATACATGCTGCAGCATTCTCTACTAGCTGAATTTTTTGAGCATGACAGGCTTCAACCCCAGGTACTGTTCAGTCACAGAGTAAGAACAAGAAGGGCACAAACTGACAAAGATAAGTTATTAGCAGAATAAGGTAAATTTCCATAGTCAGCAACATGGTAGAAAGTCTAAACAAAATTCTACATGGAAGGAATCATGGAATGAATTAATCTGTGTTGGTTTATATCTCTGTGCAAAGCATGACACGGTGGCTACTGTCAAAACATAAGGCTTTGCAGAATATTTTTTTATGCTCAGGCTCAGCTTGAAGCAGCTCTTCACTCGTGTGTGTGCAATCCCTGCACTGTCAGCTTGCTGCCATTTGTTATTACAGGTGGCAGAAGCTCAGGGTGCTCTTGGCAAGCGATGATGTTGTTCAGCTTTGCCACCTAGTGGTTACCTACAGATGTAGAAGGTTCGAAAGAGGATGCTTCAGCACATGGAAGACATTTGGGTGTATTTTCCTGCCTAGAAAAAGACTTTAATAATGCATTACCCATGAGCTCTGTCACATCTAGCAGATAATAAAGCAGAATTTCACAACATCAATGGTTTAAAACAGTGTGGGCAGCCTGAAAGGTACTCGATAGAGCTTCAAAGATTATTGTGCTTGAACGGAAGCTGCAGCAGAACAAGGTTACCAATAACAGCAGTGCATAGGGTCCATAAATAGCACATAGTCAGTGCTGCTTACAGACAGACTGGGGTTTGATTTACTCCCTCAGTTCTGAAGGGTCTTTTCTATTCAGCTGAAGGAACAATTTCAGAAGTAATGTGGGAGGCCCTAATCCTGTAGAGCCAAAGGCAAACTAACCAAGCACCAAATGCTTCAATGCATCTCTTCCTCTGAATTCTTCTATATGCTTGTGTCTTGACATAGTAGAGACACTACAGTTATAACTAGCAAAGGCTAATTACTTAGGTGTTTGGAGCAACAAACACACAACACAAGCATTCTGTATGGCTATTCCTAAGTTTGGGACTGTCAAACCTTCATGTTAGCACAGAAACTGCAAACTTGTAAGGTAAGTTCTACAAAATAGAACAAGAGAAAGAACCAGTGCCCCAGACGAACAAACAATGCAAAAGCACACCTGATTTACAAGCCTGTAACTTGCTTCCAGAAGTGACCTAGGCAACCAGATCTAGTAAGATGATACTCAAAAGCCTAAACTGCTTTTGAAAATGGACCTAAATGTTTAGTGTATTGAAATGCTTAACACAGCTTCTATTTTATGTATCTAAATACAGTCAGAATATGCACAGATTTAATTTCCCCCCCAAGAACTGAAGAGATACAGGTAGATATATTGCATGAAGAAACTGAAACTGCCTCTGATGGAAAATTTCACTTAATAAACTTGTCACTAAGTATTTGCTTATGGCTAACAGTGCTTCTGAAGGAACACCAATTCAAACAAGTTCCTATTCAAGAGCAGAACATTGAAGTGAAGAAAATGTAACTAGAGGATTAGTTAATATTTGTGAAACACTCCAAAGATGAAGTTTTATGTAATGCAGGAAAGAAATCATGAGTCCCTCTCTGATTGGAGCCGGAATGAAGCCAGAGCCAGAGCACTCTGCTTGTTAATATTTTACCATATTCTTTCTCTGGCCAGCTTTTTACCCACATGGATTGCTCTTAGAACTGTCAGTGATGTCAAAGCTGTTGAAATTCTGTCTAGTGTGGAAACACTCAAGATAACTTTTGATCCATAAAGTGTAGAATTTCAGACCACAGAGCTTTGCAAGTAACAGTAACAATGAAAACTATAGTAGAAGAAACTCTCCCAAGTTCAAGTAGTAAACCAGAAAAGTTGCTTTGCTTCAAAGCAGTTCAGTCTCCTTCTTTATTAGGCTACAATGTAAACTCAAACTAGTAGACCCAGTACACAGTTTTGAGTGTCTGTGGAGTAGAGGTTTCTCAGAATGCCCAGTGGGACCATCCACCACAACTGCAGCTTTCCATTGGCATGGAAAAGATAAAAGTTGCATCTATCCCAAAAGTAAATAAATGAAGTGACTAGTGGGGACGTTCCAAGAGCAGATACAGCTTGCCTTACACTCTTATCCACCCTGCACTGACCACACGCTCTGACAGAGCTGGTTAGCAGCTTTTCACATGGTACCATAAAGCACCTTTCACCATATTGGCTCCAATCTGAATGCAATCTTACAGTCGAACTTTAATAGCTGATGTTTGGTTTTCTGCCCAGAAAAAAACTAGTAAGCATCTCCAACAGCCAGTAAAAACTCCATTGAGTGAAAGTACTCGAAGAAAAAAAAACCCAAAACCCACCTAGTTTTCTGTATGTCTTACAAAGCTTCCCCTCCTCCCACCTGACAGGAGCCCTGATAGCCCACATGTCAACAGAGCAGCCTTGCAGCATGTACAGGAGCTAATCACAAGCTTGTACACGTGTCATGATTTTCAACAGCTGTCCTCTGAGGACGGCCTGTCAGTGTTCAACATGCACATGGTACAGATCACCAGCTGAAGTCTCCCATCTGCTCTCAACCTCTGGGATGGGCCATATAAAAAAAAGAAATACAAAAGTGTATTTCTGACCACTACAGTACAGGTATGTAATATTGGTGCTCTTAATATCATCATAGCTTCTACTTGTCTGTCCCCATAGCAGGAGTTTTTTCTTTCAATAATACAGAAAGGTAAAACCACCTTAACAAACCCTTTCTTTCTATTTATCTCCAGGATTAACATGTAAATTATTAAGTCCACCTGATTCCTACAGTACTAACTAAATATTCAGCAGTCAGCATAAGGAGAAAACTAAAATAATCTCACAGCCTTCTCACTTGGCTTGGAAGCTTCCATAAGTTCTTAACCTGATGGTGAAATAAAGTATGTAACTCTGTACTTCAATAATGTGGTGTTAACATAGTCAAAACTACTCCAAAATACATTGAATTGTGTCATATGCTGGAAACACAGCAAACTGCAGGGCTTACTTGACATGCCAACCAACTGTCCAAGAGGTTAAAAACCAAACCAGAACAACACAACATTCTCACACTACAATTGCTCCTGTTTCATCAGAAATGGCCACAAAACACAGCTACTGGAGTGACAGCTTTCTACAGAGTTGAACATGTAAAGAAAACATTTAAATAAGCAAAGTAATTTGCTTGATTTCTTGTTTTCTTACTGAGCTTTGAGTGTGTGCATCACTTGTAGCTGAAAACCCAGCATCTAGTCACTGTCTCAGTGATGGTTCTGTCCACTATAACCATGTGTTTGATGAGTATGTTAAGTGAGTGGTTTTAAACAGGGAAGTTGGGTTAATTTTTCCATCTCTCAGACATGAAAAATAATGCAAGCCACTGCTAAAAATCAGAAGCACAACTCTTGAGAATTGTGTATATTCCGCTCTGAGGTCACATGCTTCCAAAAAAGGAAGATTTTCCTTTCAGCCCTGTTTACTGAAGTACAGAATTCAGAGCAGTAGACTGAAGGATACCATTTGGATCATTACCTGGAGGAGAAAGCCAAGCAACATAAAAGAGTTTTTCAGTGTCTGCACATCAAGAGTAAGAAACTCTGCTCAAGTGTTCTTGATGCAGAGATCAAATCTGGGTGCAGAGATCAGATTAATGTCGACCTCAAGAAAATATCACCCCTTACTGATGTTTCATTTGTTTCAGGTCAGCAATATCCCTTTCCCTTTTGCTATTTCTGGATCCCCAAGAATCTACAGTAAGTTTTGCAATGGTGGTTGGAAATTTCTAAACATTAAGAAACTGATGTCCTTGTAAGGCTGCCAGTGGCGTTGCATCACGCATGCAGCAGCATGAAGCTGCGTGGCACTATCAATATTGTTTCAAAGATATCCTTTTGCTTATCCTGTGAATATAGGCCTGACCTGAAATAATCTTTCTATTTCAGTCCCAGGCCCACAAATAAAGCACATGAATCATGACTGCCAGCATTATGTCCATTCCAGTCCTACAGGTCTGTCGATATACATTACTTTGCCCTGCAATGCAATGGTGTTGTGAATGAACACACTTATAATCCATCCTTCATTTTGAAAGCCCTCTTAAATGTGATTTTTTTTCTTTCATGCTGCTCAAGATGGTTTGTTGCATCTATATAATCATTTAAAAATAGATGTAATGTAGGTTGGAAAGTACCTCTGGGTGAAATGTCACAGTGCTTATTGCTCCCTGCTCATAATGGGTCTTGACACAACTTGCGTCCATTGCTTCTTTTTACTGTGTACATCCAAGATCCAAAATCCCTCACTGGGTATTTAAACAGCAGCAATCAAACCACCCACTGACTCCTTTTCCACACTGAACAAACCAGGTCTCTAACCCTCTTCTCATAGAATAATAGAACTGTTAGGGTTGGAAGGAACCTCAAGGATCATTCAGTTCCCAACCCCTTGCCATGGACAGGGACCCCTCACACTAGATCAGGTGGCTCAGAGCCACATCCAGCTTGGCCTTAAAAACCTCCAGGTATGTGGCTTCTACCACCTCCCTGGGCAACCAGTGTCTTACCACCCTCATGGTGAAAATGTATATGTAATATGCCACAACACCCCAGCAGCCTTAGTACCTCTCCACTGGACTCCAGTCCTTTGTATTGGAGGGTCCAAAACTTGACAGAGCACTGAAGATATGGCCTCACAAATACCAAACAGAGGAGAGCAAATAATTCCCCTTAACCCAGTGGTTGGATTCTTTGTGTAGTCAGGCATGTGGTTAATGGCACACAAGTATCTATGTAATGGTAACAGGTCATTATGAATATAAAGCTCATTTGAATTGCTGCCTTATTACTCCACAGCTGCCATCAGATCTCAGGAATAATAATGAAAATAATATCAAAAAACCCAAAACAAAACAAAAACCCCCTTAAAACTCCCACCCAAACCAGACAAACCCAAACCCCTAAAAACAACCAAAAAACCCAACCCAGAGAAACCTCATGGAATTCTAGGGAGTAATACTGGCTACCATTAAAAGGTTCCTTGCCAATTTGCTTACAAAGAGGCTACACTTACTGCACACATCATAGAAATGGTGCCTCTGCTGAAATTTCCAAGAATATGTAGAAGTATTGCATCAATTAATGTTTAGTCTATGCCCTAGGTTTTACCTTCTTCTCTCATTCTAACCCTAACACTGCCTGACATGTAGGGTCAGGGTGCTGTCTCACATAGAAGAATTTGTGTGTGCTTTCATTTTTTTTGTTCCAGCTTGCTGCACTGGACTGTAGAATTCTATATAATGCCTAGCTCACTGGATGCCCACAGCATACACCACATCATGACCATGTCTCACTCCTGGCCTTTATGTCTTAGCACACTAAGTAATATTTCAGCTACTAACCTGCCACAAAAATAATGGCTAAGCAAGGATATGCCAAATTACAATTTGGCCTAAGCTACTTGGCAATACATGATGTGTGCAGTTCTCAGAGACACACTTTCATATCTGCCCCAGATAAGGTTTAGACCATGTCAAAACAGAAGGCTAGCTGCATTTCCCAGGAGTATTTAATTAAAGGGGAGAAGTATTTGCAACAATGGCATTATAATCAGACACCTATATAGGCATTCCTCTTAATTCTTACTTTTGCTGAAAACAATGAAATTTCCATCAGGTAACTCATTAGAGCTCTACCAATCATATTTAGTGGAAGGGGGCAGCATTCAATACCATACTCTCATCCTCCTAGAAGAGTCAATACTGTGACTACTTTACCAAACATGCTTACCTTGATCAGTGTTCTTTAGAGGACTGGGAACAGGAGGGCTTGATTCCATTTCTAAAGTTTGCCAAATATCTTGGCAGCAATTCTGTGCTCTAGATAAAGGAAACTGGGGCTGCTGGCCTTGACTAGGCCTCTGCTTGAGTGGCTGACTCTGAATGATCCTTGAGGATGGGTCTGCCCTTCTTTGCCCAGGCCCATGATTTTCAGTAGAGAAATCTTGCTGAACCTGTTCAAATTCAAACACAGCCTTACAGACATACATACTTTTCATATCAAAGAAAACTCATAGTGGCATCTTGGTCTCAGAAAAGTAGAAGGTTTCAGCAAAAGGCAAGGTAAAGTAAAATTACTATTTTTCATTTTGAAAGGTTGTAATTTGAGCCTTCCCAGTCTTGGAACCCAGAATGGCCTTCATTACAGTATGTCCTAACTAGCCTTTTTGTTACCCTCACTAATACTTTTGATATCAAAAGAACTGGATTAGATAAATTGGACAAAATATCTCCAGCTCATGTTGCATTTACCTGAGTGACCTGTTACAGTTCTCCATTTCCATTATCTTAGACTACCTGCTATATCTAAGGAAGAATAAGTCTCCATTAGCTCTGCAAAGGTACACCAGATGGCCTTCTCAGTTTATCACTGTCTGATGGTTTACAATGTTTGCCCACACTGCAACCTTTAAAACTTCTTCATTGACTAATGAGCAGTAAAGAACAGGGACTTATTTTCACTCATGCAAGCTGTTCAAATTTGGTTCTAATTGACTCTAACAGCACAGCCCTCTGGACTTCAGGCAACCTCTCTCTATCAAATGAGAGTGCCCCTTCTGGGGATATCTTCTGCTAGGAAGAAGCTGAGAGAAATTCAAGCACCTGTGATAGGGCATCCAAACAGGGAGTTCTTCTCTGCCAGATTCCCTTAGAACATATTCTGAAATTCTGCCACAGATTCAATTTGATAGATCCATTTTGGCCAAGAAATATTGATCTAAATTCTTCCCTGATATGTGTCTTTCCCAGCTGAAACAGCTCTTGGGTGCTTGGAGAGCCTTTTCATATGCCAAGGTCTGAGCCTTCCAAACAAGTACTACCTGGTTTTACTACCTTTTTTTACCCAAAAGAAGAGTAATCCTGTGAAGAAGCTGGATAACTCTTTAAAGACCTGATTGCAGAACACTGAACTTGATCCCATCAACACTCATGCTCAAATTTAATCAATGGCTGATCTTTGTCCTTCAACTTTACACATTACTTTCTCGAATCTACTGACCCAAGTGCTTTTGTAATTAGTTCAGCTAACAACCCTCATGGGTATAATTACATGGCTAATCTGCAGTGCTCTTATTTCCCAGGGAAAAAAAAATAAAATCTATTTTCAGCAGAACTAAATTGCAAATTGAAAAACTGAAAGCACGTCATCCCCAGACATACAACTGGTAAAGTTAATACCAGTGAGTCATTTAACCTTTAGTTACCTGATTTGTAGCACTTATTCCAAGCAACTGCAGAGTTGATTTTTTTTTTTTCCCCTTTAACACCACTATTAAATGTAAGAAAATAAACCACTCATTAGAATTTGTTTCCCCTCTCTCTTCTAAGAAATTCACCTTTTGTCATGCAAACCGTGTGGCCAGATGGTTCGTGTACTTTGTAAACACCCAGGCCAAGCAGGTAACATCTGAAGAAATGAGTGATAAAATCAGGCTAAAAACACCACAGGGTGGTATGCTCAAGATGAATATATGGTTGTTCCATCTTATCTTTCTAGAATGTGTCTAGATGTAAAAATACTTAAGGCATTTTTAGAATGTGTTCAGATGGTAATTTTTTTTTTCAAGTAAATGACTGATGGCTGTGATCTCTTAGTGCAATCTGACACCATGACAGGATTGTCTCCTGTGTGGTTTCCTATTAACACCAAGATCTTACTGTGCATAAAGAGAAACATTAAACTTCAGTTTCCTACATATTCCTGGATGAACCTTAGTAAACCACAAAAGGGCTCCAAATCTGTTCTTGACTTCAGTTAATAGAAGAATGCATAAAGAAAGAATTAAAAATAAACAGGACCCTCCTGAGGAAATTATCTTTAATTTAGTTTAATTTTTCTCCAAAGGCAGTTTCAATCTAATAGGCTAGAGGCTGACTGCTTGGAAAGCTGCTCAGCAGAAAAGAAACAGGAATTCTGGTGGACTACAAGTGAAAGATGAGGCAGTGATGTGTTCTTGAGACCTTTGACCAACAGCACCCAGGGCTGCATCAGGAAAAGCCCTGCCAGCAGGTCAAGGAAGGTGATTATTTCTCTTTGTGAAGCACTGGTGCAGCCATATTTAGAGTACTGTGTCCCCTTCTGAGCTCCCCAGTACTAGACAGACGTTGTCATACTGGAGCACAAAGATGCCCAAGGAACTGAAGCAGCTGACGTATGAGAAGAAGCTGGGGGAGATGGACTCATTCAGCCTCCAGAAGAGATAGGTCAGGAGTGATCTCTTCAACATGTATAAGCTCTTGATGGGGATGGTGGAAGGAGATAAAGATGACTGAGCTAGATTCTTCTCAGTGGTATACAGTGGAAGAATGAGAGGCAATGAGCAGGAAGTGAAGTACAGGACACTCATGAGGGGAAAAAACCCAAACACCTCCAATCTTTATTGTGAGTGTGATCCAACACTGGAACATGTTGCCCATAGAGGTTCCCAGAGGAAGTATTTCCCCAATTGAACTTAGTTAATAATTCTACTGGAGTCTTATACCTCAGAGCAACAACCTCACTCTTTATGAAAGAACATTGTTTACCACCCTCAAAACTACAACGACAATCAGCTGCTCTGACTCAATCCTTACAGGAACAAACCCATTGATCAATTAAGTAAAGTACACAGTGAAATCCTGACTACTGAAGTCACTGGGAGGTCTGCCACTAACTACTAGGGAAGCCAGGATTCATCCATTTGTTCCTCTGATGAAAGCTGCAATTTAACTATTAAAAGTTGTATTTTACTTACAAAAGATAAGAGACCTTGCTTTCATAGATGGAAAATGTGCCATGACAATAATTTGCACCACTGTGGGTATTTGGAAGTATGCTCACTGATTCATCATTTTCAACTTTATCTTAGAACATACTGCAAAGCCTTCAAATGGCCTACCTTACTTAAAGTGAAGCTTTCATGCCTGTAATCCAACAATGCATTTATGCTGCATTAGAATCATAAAATCATCAAATCATTTATGCTGGAAAAGACCGTCAAGATCATCAAGTCCAACCATTAACCCTGCTTTACCAAGTCCACCACTAAACCATATCCCAACACATGTGTTTCTGAAATTCCTTGGATGAAACAAAGAAAAAATAATTTTGAAGTCCCACCTACACCATTTATGTTAAAGGGATAACATCTGGTTGGCAGCCAGTCACTAGTGGTGCTCCCCAGAGCTCAGTTTTAGGGCCAGTTCTCTTCAGTGCTTTTATCAATGACCCAGACACAGGAGTTGAGTGCACACTAAGTTTGCCAATTATATTAAATCAGGACTCATTGATTCCCTTGAGGCTAGAGAGACCTTACAGAGAGATCTCAGTAGAATGGGGCACTAGGCTATCACCAACTGTATGAAATTTAACCAGAGCAAAAGCTGGACCCTGCAGCTGGGACAGTGTGATCCTGCTTGTCTGTATGGACTGGAGGACGTGAGTCTGGAGTGAAACCCTGCAGAAAGGGATCTGGGGAGTTTGGTTGATGGGAAGCTCAATATGAGCCAACAACGTGCCCTGGTGGCCAAAAGGGCCAAGCGTGTGCTGGGCTGCATTAAGCTGAAAGGAGCGATTGTCCTGCTGTGCTCAGCACTGCTGCAGCCTCACTTTGAGCACTGTGTGCTGCAGTTTTGGGATCCACAATGTGAGGATATAGAAATATCAGGAGGTGTCCAAAGACGGTCAGCAAAGATGGTAAAAGCACTAAAGGGCAAGATAGAAGAAGCTGAAGATACTTGGCTTGTTCCGCTTAGAAAAGAGGTGACTGAGAGACAACCTCACTGCTGTCTACAAATTCCTCAAGGGCGAGCAGAAAGGGAAGTGCTGATCTTTTCTTTCTGGTGTCCAGCAATGGGATGCAAGGGAATGGCTGCATCAGGGGAAGTTCACCCTGAGAGGGTGGTAAAGTACTGGAACAAGCTCTCCAGACAGTGGTCATAGCCTCAAGCCTGACAGCGTTAAAGAATTATTTGGACAATGCTTAGATACATGATTTAACCTCTAGATTGCCCTGTGTGGAGGCTCAAAGATCCCCATGGGTCCCTCCCAGCTCATAATTCTATGGAATCTTTCAAGGTACCAAGGTACTCAGGTAAAGTCAGTAAAAGACATTCAAATGCAGAATTCTAAGTGAAGTTACATTCTTGGAATTAGATTTGCCTTGGTTGCTCTATCGCCAGATTTCAGAGGGCACATCATTACCTGTGTCACAAGGCTGTGCTGCAGATGCTTTAAAGCTCTCAGCTGACACCGTGTCCTTCTGACGAGCTCCCTTGGAAAAAGGCTGCCAGAGGCAATACAAACTGTGCAGTGCTTACAGCTACCAGGATGCCAAAGTCCTACAAAGGAGGGAAAATACTGAGGAAGTTGTTGTTTTATCATCAATAGTACATTCCCAACAAGTGTTTGTAGTGGATATCAATGGACCACAGAACTGCCTTCCCATTGCAGATGCACTGAATGCAATGTGAAAATGGGCCTTATGCTTTTTGCCTTTGCTTTGTTGCTACAGCAACTGTTGCATGGAACTTAAATGTCCACAATGAAATCTTGCATTATACATACTCTTGATGCAGGTTTTCTCTGTAGTCAGCTTATCTGCTTTCTCTTCCACAAAAGAACTAGTTTTTATTCCAAGACATAAACTACCTCCTTTCTGCTCTTAGTTTGACTTCCAGTTCCCATACTGACATTTAACCACCAGGAAGTCCTTCATCTAAGATGTTCATCAACAAGAGGTTGCTGCTTATAGACTTTTGCTGCTGTATCTTAGCACCTTCTGTCACAGGTTAACCTTACTTGCAAATTACCTCTGCAGTCTCATGCAAAGTATGCAGAGCAGGAATCAGCCAGGCCCAGCAATTTGTTTTCATACTGAAGCCTATCTCTCTCCAGCTCAAAGGATGAACTGATTCCCAGGTTTTACTCTAAATATATAAGCTAGCACTCATCTGTAAAATAAATTTACCTTCCTCTGATGCCATTCCAAGTTCTGCCCTGAGTCTGTTTCCCATTTCAATCAGCTGCTGCTTCTCTTGGTTCAGAATGGAGATTTTTCGTGCTGCTTCCTTCAGTTTATTTTGCATTCCTTGTAGAGTGTAGCTGACACCATACTGAAGAACAGCACCAGGACCTACATCAGGTAACTGTTGTCCAAGATCTACCATGTTTTTTTCAGGAGCTTTGGGGTTTGGCCCCTGAAAAGAAACAGTGCATATAATCCCTTATTTCTCTGGGTAGTTTCACCATGACGTAGGAGGCTCTTGAGAACATACATGGAAGGCATACAGGCCTGTCTTTAAAGAAAAGTCTGAAGTATGGATTTACAATGGCAAAGCTGAAGAGGTGATACATGGTAGTTTAAGCATTTCCAAAGGAAAAAAAAAATTTTAAAAAAAATCAAGAAGGGCTTGAAAGTTCTGCAGTGAGTTCTCCTTCCTTGTGTTTTCCTCCCTTGTAGGAGACAATGAGTAGTCAAAATTTGTTCCCTAGAAAGAACGAGCACAGTTTTGGCTGACAAAAAATCATTGCTGGCTTTCCCTGAATTTCCACTAATTACTAACTGACCACTTGCTTCAGTTTTTAATATTTAGTCAAGCAAAATTAAGTTGCTATGTATTTAATTGCACACACACAAGTGCAAACAGATATTTAGGTAGTTTAAGCCTCTCCATACCTTTTCCATCTCTGGGTTCACTATAAAATCTGAGTTAGCTGATCTGACTTGGACATTGCTCAGAGGGGTTCCAACTGAAATTTTGTTTGTGATCAGTGAACCTAAAAGAGAAGAGGAGTGTAATATGAATGAATGAATATGTATTTATAGAGAGCTTAGGCTTTCACACCAACAGCTGCCTCAGAACTTTGTCTCTTTAACAGACATCTTTACCACTTTGATAGATAAACAGTAAACAGAGCTGAAGAAATATAAAATAGTACAATATGCAAACACCACCAGCTCCTAAACAAAGAAGTGACTAAAGGTGGCACATTAGAAAGGTCAATTCATGAGAATGGAGCACATAGAAGTTTTTAATTCTTCTCTCAATATTGCATTATTTAATCATTCTTGGGGAACTAACAAATTGTAATACAGAAATTCTCAGAATATCAGACCTCTGTGTGCTCTTGTTATGGAACCCTGAGAACCACACAGTCATGATCTTTATGCAGCTGGGGACTGTGTAGCCCTCATAGGCCATGACCATGACCACAACACTTCCTTAACTGAGTTTAGAGGTCTGTGGCAAGCATTGACACCTTGCTCTGCAAGCTGGCTGGTTTCTCTTGGAGGAAGAGAGGACAATGTGCATTCATCAAGACTTTCCATTTCTTTCCTCATCTGTGCAATGGCAGCCCGAAGGTTGGCATTCTGCTCCTGCAGCTTTTTTATTTCCAAGGTAGAAGCATCTTTGCTCAGAGAACTTTTATCATCATACTGAAATATCTGTAAAATAAAAGGACAGCACAGGAACTAGCCTTCATTAATGAACAAAGCATATTCTCTCCACAACACACATGCAGATCCATGGACAGACTCAGGAGAAAAGAAAGAGGTCTGCTTATTCTGGGGATTTACTGGGGGGGTGGAAATTGCTATGATGAGAACCTGAGATGGGGAAGGAGGCACAGAGGGAGAGAAACATGGCCATAGAGTCTTATCCTAACTTCCAAAGACTTTGGTTCTAAAATAAGAAGCAATGTCTTCCTTTTGTGCATTTGTTATAGACCAGCTATCAGTGAACAACATAAAAGGAGCATTTGTCAGGTAAAGGCTGAAGCTCTGACTTCACAAAGGCCTTGAAGCCTGACTTTTGGAACTAGAGCCAGCCTCAAATGCTACTCCTTTTCTGTCTTCTCCATCACTCCCCAATTCCTTCACTCTCCTTATTTCCTCAGTCATAAGTCAGTTCTGTGAGGGTGGTCTGACAGTGTGATTTGGAATGCTAATGGCCTTCAAATTAAGTTTCCTGTCAAAGACAGCAGCTGCCCTACACTCTTTCTCCTGTGCCTTTTCCTGCTCTAACAGTAGAAGGTGTGCAGAAGATGAGGATAAATCATTCTTCTCCAAGGCTATTAAGGTGAGAAGAGCGGGGAAAGAAACTAAAATAGCATGAAGGGAAAGACACCAATAGTACCAATACACCACCCAAGCGTGTTTGGAATTTCAGGGTCCAGCCCTGCTATGAACTGTTCTGGGTTGAGCATCTGCAGCTGCCCAGCAGGGTGCACTGCAGCACACTCTTTAGCTTCCTTCTTCCACAAAAGACAGTTTTCTACTCCTAATACATCATCCTCCAGCCAGTTCTGCATTTTTCTTTGCAATTGCAAATAGCTTTTAAAAAAAATTATCTACTTTAATAAGTAGCAATGAAAAGAAGCGATGCTAAACCACAGTATTTTAAACAACTGGCAAATCAGTGTTTAAAGCATTGCTTTACAATTTTACTTCTACCACTTCAAAGTCCACCATGAACTGCAACTAACACAGAGCCTCAGCAACACACCAGGAATTAATTTTCCCCATTTTGATGTGCCATGATGTACACTGCCCCATTTTGAAGCATCTGCCCACATCCAGCTTGCTCCTTTTGCAACTGAGTAATGGATCAAGAGTGAAAATGAAGCCTGTGACACCTAATCTATGTGTACTCCACACTAGACATGTCTGTATTTTGAATTAAACATATGAAACTGAGGAACAGCTTACAAGAAGTCCAGTGAAAACATCCCCATAAGGCTGTCATCTCAAAATGAATTCATACAAGCCAAGACATTAAGTGTTGTCTAACCTGTTTCTCCCCTTCAGGTAAAATACTGTGATTAAACCATGTTTGTATTGTCTGTTCTCCCTCAACAATCAAAGCAAAATGAACAGTGTTCACTTTGTGCAACCTGTCCGCTCTTTTCTGTAGATCATCTTCAATTTAGGAGGGAAGGAAGGAAAGCAGAGAGCTGTCAGTATCTCAAGGACAAAGGGTGTAGAGATTAAAAAAAATTAAACAAGGAAGAAAAAAAAGAAATAAAACAAAAGGAGGAAATAAATATATTTTAAATCACAGGATAGAGATTCATAGCATCTCTCTTTTGTCTCTGTCAAAAACTGCCTTCATAGGAAAAGAATTTGGCTTGATTGTCTCATCTTTTGTCTACGAAATGGCCAATGCTGATTTGTCTCTCAGATGCCTTCCAGTGCTACACCTGCTGATGCCTATGAATCACCTTGAGAAGACAATGGTAAAATAAAACACCAGAGAAAATGCCTGCATTCTGAATCTTGTAAAGAAGGGTTTCCTGTGTATCTGTGAGATTGAGGCAGCTGGTCACTGAGCATTACTGGCAGCCCTGTGTGTCAGTCTCTAAACAATAACCATGTATTTCATTTTTCAGAAACAGAAGCTTTTACACTTCACAAAATAGGATTTTGTTTTTTGTTCATACAAAAGTACTCCAGGGTTTTCCAGGCCTAATATTGTTCCCTTCACAGAGGTCAAGCTGTACTGTGATCAGAAAACTCTTTTTGGCCTGGGGCTGATCTAAAAGGGATCTTTCTCCTTCTGCTAAAGTGTGAAGAGAAAAGCAGTGGCATCTCTCAAGCTGACTTGACTTCACCACAAAGGAGTAGAGGCTGCTGTTAGAGAGTGCCCATGAAAATGAATCTAATTTTTGATCAGATACATTTGAAGAACTGCTGTTCATAATACAGAATTACTGTTTTACAGATCTCTGAAACATCTGAAGACATGCTTCCCCTGAGAAACACGATGACGGAAACATTCCATAGCTCTCTATGCAACAGATGGTTCCTAAACAGTGTTAATTTGAAATGCTTACCTGTTGTCCTGCTGAAGACAGGCTTTGTGTTACATCCTCTGATTTCTGACCACTTTCAGCAGTCTCACAGAGCTGCTGCCAGTCCTGTTCTGCTTGCACTTTATTCTGTTCAAGAATCCACTCTCTCTCAGCTGCCACACACAGTTGTTGTTTATACCTAGGAAAGACAGAGCAAAAGTGTTGATTTTAGCAGTATAAATGCTGAGAATATTTTCCCTTTGGTTTTTGGTTTTGTTTTTTAATCTCAGCCCTGTTTGCTGTCCTCATCTTTTTTCCATGTTCTATTTTCCAAATTACCTATTTTATTCTATTCCACTGTAAGTATTTTACTGGACAAAAGCATTTTAATTTGCTTAGAGCTCAGCAGTCTCCTAGGGTCCATCTGTACGGGTATTTAGAATCAGCTTTGGAGGTCACCTCAGCTCAAGCGGCATAAACCGCTCTTCAACTCCAGTAGCGCTCTTGGCAACACCATCTACAGCGTGTTTTCCATTTGCAAACAATGGCAATGAGATGCAAAAGAGCTAAGAATTAAAGTTCTTGGATCACCAAGGTAAAATTCCTAAGCTCAAAGCTTTAGCATATGCATACATCGAAAACACACTGAGGACCAATGGCACATTCAGAACTGAAGGGTTTTCAAGACAGACTCAGTTGTCACATGGCTGAGCTTTGCAAATACAAAGCTGTTAAGACTTTGGGACCGTCTCAGGATTGGTTGTAAATGTCACTTTACACAAAGTCTTAGTCTTCTTTACCACCATTCTGCATCCTTCTGGAATTTGGCCAACTATGCCCTCAGCATCTCTTCCTGTCCATGCATCAACTGAATTTGCAATTGTTTATACACAGGCTCCTTACAAATCTCAATCAGATGAGAACCTGGGCCTGGTGTTAGCACTACAATCTCTTCTCTTCTCTTTACATACAAGAACAACCCCTCTCCCATGTTTATATATACTTTCTTACGGCAATTAATACAACAAGTGATGCAATCTTGGATATAAAATTGTTGTCCAGGGAGAAAAGAGCAAAGTCCTTCACTCTTTCCTCACAGGAAAGGTTTGCCATCCCTTTGATCAGCTTTGTGGCTCTCTTCAGTCTGCCCATGTCTTTTTTTCAGTTGTGGAGACCAGGACTGGACACAGTACTCCAGGTGTGGTACCCGTTTAACCGTGAATTACTGTGAACTTTTCACATAAATAAGTTGGACACAAAACTGGCAAGTATGGGGTTCTGAATTTCTTCATCACAAGATAAATCAAGTCACTCACTTTCCAATCAGAGCATCTTTCTCCCTTAAACAAGCACTGTGACTCCACTCTCTTCTGCACAGCTCAATTTCCAGACTTTTATATCTTGTCTGCAGTTCTCTAATCTGCTGCTTCAGCTTTTTTAATTGCTTGACTTGTGCTGCTTCTACTGAAGCTGGCATTGCATCCTTTTCCTTAACAGTGTGAGCTAGTTCTTCATGCCTAGATGAAGCAGAGAGACAAAATAAAGTGAAGTTTCAAGCAACACAAGCATCTCAATTTTCAGTACTGATGATTTACTTTCTAATAATTTGGTTCAACAAATTCAAAGAATCATTGTCAGGAGCAGTGGAAACAGAAATCAATATTTGCTTGCCAGTGGAACAGGGTGTGAGGAGGTCTTTTGTGGTTGTTTTGTCAAACTAAGAATGCCATTATTTTTCCCCTCTACCTATGCACTTCAGTTTCTTGAATTATTAATCTATAGGTTAAAGCAAGTGAACACAGGCACCAGAGAACCATCCAGGTAATGATGGATGATTAGTGAAGACTAAAGATGTGGAGCATACGGATTTTGAAGGAATGAATTCCTCATTACTAGCCTTAGAAAGATGAGACAGGCCTTTCAAAGGCCTGCATATAGTCTTTGGTTGTGCAGGGGGGAAAAAAAAAAAAGCAGTCACTATGAATGAAATTAAGATGCTTACTACAAATACCTCTGCTTCTTAGTATCCTGGAAACACTACATAGGTGCAGGAAAAGCAGCACCAACATCAGAGTCATCTTTTCCTGTGGTTCACACAGGAATTACTTGAGATCATAATATATTATTTCATTCTACAGGGTAACAGCTTAAAAATCTGTTACTTTAACTTCATGGGACAGATCTAAGATACCCATTTAAATAATTTACTTTTGAAACTCTCATTCTTTCTTTTTAATTTCTGCATCAAATTTGGCTAACAGTTCCCACAACAGGACCAACAGATAGCCAACACTAGTACAATGGTACAGATGGCAATCTTGTATTGTCAGAGGCTTTTTAAAACACTGCACAAGGGGTTTAATCATTGCATAATCTCTCTGCTCTAATGAGAATCAGAATGTGCTGAGTGAAATCTCTCTACGATATGTCTCCTAACAGGACCTACAGGCAAAGGGGAATGTAAAGAATGGCATCCTTTGCAAAATATCAGATTCTATAACCAAAAGGAGAGAAAAGAAAAAAAGATGGATGGATGAATGGATGCATGGAGAATGGATTATTTTAGCAGGACTACTATACTGAAGCAGCAAGATTTGGACTGGCAGGCATTGGGTACAAGATGTAATTGCCTAATAATCTCTTTTACCACTTTGTAAGTGGCATTTATGTGATATTACACATTGGCTTGGTTGACAGGCAAAATCCCCAACATTCTGGTTTTAATGATTAAACACATTCACCTGTAAAGAATTAAAAGTAATTTTAGTATCTAATACATTTATATGCAAAACCAAAGGAAGGTAGGTTTGGCTGTTCTTTAAAGTCTGTAATATATATAGATGGTGTAATGCCCTCCTAAGGTATCACAATTGAAGGCAAAATTTCACTGTTTGTAAGTTTATCCTTTTATGATTAAATGATAACAATATGAGAGGTAGGAACAGGGAAAAAAAGTGCCTTGTCATTAGGAGTATGACAAACAGCATATATCTACTCATCTTGCCTAAGGCTGCCTCTACTTTCTAGATGCTGACCTTTCCTGCAGTTTCAAGGTTAAATTTAGTAGTCTGCTGCCTACATAAAATAATCTTACACAATATCAGATTGCTAAAGATAATCCTAACAGTCCCTTACAAGGGGCAGCTGCAAGACAAGCAAGCAAAGGCTATGCACAAGCAGTGCATAATTTTCTAAAGTGTCATTACAGATCTCATCAATTTAAGCAAAAAAAAGGCAAAAGCATTTAAAAGCTTATACAACCACAGCAATGTCAAACCAGAGTACTCTAATAGAGGGGAAAAAAAGGGGGCGGGGGGGGGAAGGTTAGAAAAAGGGAAAATGAAAATGGGAGAGAAAGGGAAAATGAAGAGGGAAATGAACAAACAAGCTCTCCTTCCAATTCCTGGATTTTTCCCTCCATGTGACGTTTCAGATTCACATACTCCTTATACTGGTCATCTATGTGACTGTTCCTAGAGCTATAAATAAAAATAAAACAAGTTTGCAGTAAAGAGCATCACTGGTGACCTAATGAGGCACATATATGTAAAATTGTTTTGAACAATAACACACAACTATAAATACCAGATGCTCTAAATTCCTAAAGAAGTGCTCACCATAACATTTCTTCTCATAAATCAGTTGAAACCAATTATAACAGTATTTACCTTTTCTTAAAGCCATACTTCAGAAGTTAGTTGCACATAAAGTACCAAGGATCTGCTGAAAAATAATGAAAGACTTCCACTTAAGTATAAGAGTTCCTTCTCTACCCAAAAATTTGTTACAAAAGAAGAAACTGCAAAACAAAGACTGCCCAGCAGAAATCTGAGCTTTTAGATACATAGAAAAATAGAGGCAGCTTTGAAATATTAGAGGCAGCTCCATATCTTTTCCTGTCCCCAGCATTTTCATTTGCTATCTACAAAGATGTTTCTCTGAGATACAGAGGAAGAACAGCAGCAATGCCAGCATTTCAACCAAATCTGAAGAGCTGATACTGCCACCACAAGCAGTAAGGTCTCTAACGATACCCTGAACCTTTTCAAACTTTGGATTCATCCTGCAAGACTCCAGAGGCTTAGTGCAGCCTGTTACATGGCCAGACAGACCTGGACTGATACTGTGCAGTTCTGCAACCTTCTGATTACTTTCAGCCCTATATTACAGTTATTTTATGCAGCTGAGTGAGCACTGCTTTTAGGTAAGATAAGACTGATCATATAACTACTACATGGACAAAAGTGCAGGCGTGACCTGGGTAGTCACAAACAGCCATATGCACATTGACCTTCATGTTCTGCTACATTTTGCTTTTAAATTTTCACTTCAACTGAATTAATCTGAATCCTACAGCCAACACTTATGCATATAAATAAAGTCTAGCAGAAGTGCTGTCTGAGTATAGTCTAGACGGGCACTTTTACACCTGCCTTGTTCACCCCACAACTCTCCAGGGCAAGGCAGATCAGAGGAATAATTGCTGTACAGCTCAGTGATCAGCATCCAGCTCAGCCTGGCAAAAATGTAATGCTGGCTGTAGAAGACACAAACTCCTCCTTCTATTCCCGAAGGATATGCTCCATATACAATTCCTGAATTCACATATGTCTTGACATTGCTTTTTTGGCATCTTTGATACAAGAACTGGCAAGCAAGTAGCTCTTTCCCTCCTTTTTCTTTCCAGAGATCATTTAGTTCTTTTGCCATTTGTAGCACTACTATAAATCCAAAACAGAAGCTGAGAGATGATGGTGAAGACTGATAACACACACAAATCAAGTATCTCATCACTCCTAATCAACTACATAGCTGATAATTAATTACCAGTGAAATTTAAATTTAAATTGCAAAGATTCCTGGACCATCAAGCTCTGGCCACTTCTAGGAGAAGCATTTACTTTTATTTGAAGTTAAATACAGTTAAATCCATCAGGTATGAAGAAATATGGGTATTTCAGTAAGATATCAACTATATCTTTACAACTAAAAGGAAAATAAACAACATAGAGGTTGTACTTTTACTGGTGAAACCCTTTACCTGATTCACTTCCATCTCTTCCTATTGTTTATTCTCCATATTTGACTCATATCTGATTATATACTCTGTAGGAGGAAAAAAAAACCCCAAACAAACCACACCACAAACCCACAACATTATTTCTAAGCAAAAAGGAAAAAAAAAATGTAATTTTTGCTCAGATTTCTCCAGATTGGAAAGATATTTGGGAAAATCTCTGGAGAGATATGAACAGAAATTGTCATGTCCCCATTCCCCCAAACCTCTGGAGTCAACACAGCTTCTCTCACTGTACAGCATTATTTATTCTGTGTCAGTGGTTACAGCTAATCCCATCTGGATAAGCACAGGGGATGCAGAGAACAAATCAGACAAGCATGCCTTGCAAACAGTGTCTCTTTAATCTCTTTAAATGAAAGAGAGATTTCCAGACCAGCAAACATGATGTGCTATCTCTATGCTAAAGGATGTCACAATTTAAACAGCATTTTTCTTCACCATCTAGACAACTCTAATTCTCCAGGAAAAAAAAAAGAAAGAAGAGTCTCTGATGGTTGGACATGACAACAAAAACAAAATACAAGCTTGCTCTTCCCAGGTACACAAAGTAACAAACATGGCTAGAGGACACAATGACCTGGTGGTCTTTCAGTTGTACTGACCTAGATTCCACATTTATCCCTAAGGCTATTAAAATAATGTTTTCTCTTCATATCCCATGCCTTGCTGGCAATCTTCAAACCATGCTACCATGTAGAAAATAGTACAAGCAGCATCTTCTTTATCTGAGTAAGCAGAAACAGATATTTTTGTAGAAGTCACTGTCACGGACATTCATGAGCAATGCTGTCTCTCTGTCTACAACATGCAACACTTACAAGATTTGTCCTTTTCATATGTTCCTTTTTCAGCCACAGTTGTTCCAAATGCATCTGATGGCTGCCACAGTTAAAAAGATTAACTAAATCTGACTTTCTTCCCCTTCCACTCCAATCATAAATACACTACATATTAAAACAAAAAGCCTATGAGATGCTTTCTAGAGTCAAGGCATGGAAGGAAACTATGCTCTGTGCACCCATTAAGGTATCAAAATACCATTGTAAGTGCCTTTTAAAAGCATGACTTAGCTACATTGGCTAAAATAAGAAGGAGATTATTAAGAAAGACCTTTGTGTAGGAAATCAAAGCCAAGACCACAGCTCCACCCTATTACTTCCTTACAATGATGTCACAATTTTTCTTGGAAAGAGATGATTAAGAAAAATGAGACACCTTTTACAAGCTCTGTCTACAATTATCTTCAAATTAAAAGGCACCACACAGTTTCCTATAAAAACAACCTTCCTCCCTATCTCCACATAGCTCATTTAAATTAGTGGCACTAGTAAAGGGAAAGCAATAGCCTGAATTTGGGTTACATATAATATTGGAATTATTAGTTTCCTATAAAAATAAGAATTAATGAGTCTTCCTGTAAATTTAAGACATTGCTTTCTATCACAGAGAGCTGGAGTTCTTACAAATGCAATTTAATAGCCTTTTGCCTTTGATAGCAACAATACTTATAATTGCAAGTTATGTTCCAGTAAGGACCATAATGAAAATAATGGTGTGATTTTAAGCATCATTTCCACCAATTGCCTGGGTGTCTTGCAGCTAAAAGAAGAATAGTAAACATATATATGATGATACTAAAAAGATGGCCTAGGAAACAACATAAATATAAGCAATAGACAACATCTTGCAAGCAGAACAGCTTATCCATACTACTTAAATAGCAGAGATACCTATTACAATCCAACCACTTAGTACAACCACATCCTAAAAGAGGTGCTTGATAAGTAGTCCTGTTCCTCCCCATAAGGGCCTGATGGGACTCCACCTATTCACCAAAGGAACACAATGGATTGGCTGCAAATCATACACAACTGACTGTGGTTAGCATACCTGGTTCAGTGGAAATTTCACCACTGTTGCTATTGAAATGCTAAGTCAACAACAAGAAGTTAGATGTCACACTTGAGCTAGTCACTTTTCAATAAAATAAGAACAAGGTGATGCTGAAGAACATGTCAGAGTAATATCTGAGCACCTTCAGATTTCTGTACAACTCCTATTTGTTAAAGGGGTGTAAAGCTTTATGATTTTGTTCAAAGCATTGAAGAGCTGTACTTGATTATCTCTTCCTTGCTGTCCTTATAATGTATCCTTCTTGTACCAAGAATAGGATGTGTAGAACAGATTACCAGAGCTAATAAATCAAGATTGCTTCTCTTCCTTTCAAAACCACAGAGAAAACAAAAATGCCACACATCTAGTACCACTTAAACATCTCCAGCCACAACTGTTTATCTGCAGGAAACAGTAATAGACAGAACTAAGACTATCTGAGTATGAGCACAGCTGGTTCACTATGTGCTGCAAGTCATGATGAGGCAAGCAATGAACACGGGTCACAGCTGCACTGTCAGGTGTGAAAAAACATGGTGACAGTTGCTTTACTGTGAGTAGCTGGTTTACTGTTTACAAGGAAGGTTAGACATGTAACATAGCAAATACACATCCTGCACTCTACAATGTAAACAGAAGAGATAAAATATAGCAAAAGCTAAGGGATGGAATAGGGATCAACAACATACAAGAGAAACCCAGGATGTCAGATATTGAGTGCAGGCACACCTCTGGAGTAGGGTAAGATGAGGTGGACTTAGCTGTGGGGTATGGGATATATGTTAGCCTGGTGTTAGGCTCTACCATTAATAACCAGGGCAGATAGGAGACATAAGAAATTATGTAAGTGAAAGACAAGATGTGGTGGGAAGAAACAATTGTCCTGGGACTGACAAATGGGTGCATATTCTAAAAAATGCCTAGGAACGTTAAAAGAGAACACACCATGAGAAACACTGGCATTGAGTCCTTTGAGCAAATATCCTCAGGGATGACAGGAAGGGACAGACATTTGAATGGAGGAAGGGGATACTACTGGCAAACCAAGTATCCTTCAGGACTAGAGGCTTGTATGCCTGAAGTACAGAGAGGGAGAGAACGACATAATCGAGTAAGAGTGAAAGAAAACCGCCAGTGGAACAGCCAGCAGGCAGGAAGCAGATCCAAGGAGGAAAGGGAAGAAGCACCAAGGAGGGCCTTGAGGGTCAGATGCTCTGAGGCAGAAGAGCAGATGTCAGGCTGACCGCCAAGGTCAAGTCCCTTAGTGGAAGGCAACAGAGAGGAGCACATAGCAGCACAAGATAACGCTTGGGACACAGAGGCCGCACTGAGAAGGTACTCGGTAACAGGAAGGGTGCAGACAGCGGTAACCCCAAGAAAGAAAGGCCGCAAAACGCAGGGGAGCGCACCGGGTGCTCTGAAGGACAAACCGCGGCATAAGGTGATGCTGTGCTGCCTTCTGACAGCTCGGCTCCCTCCGGCACGAACCTGCACGTCTCACCCGGGACTGGCTGCAGGCCACGTCCAGCAGGAGCGGCGGTGGCACCGCCCGGAGAAGTAGGTAGGGGCACGGCGCGGCCCCGTCCCCACGGCAACCTCGGCCCCGCCCATCGCTGGTGAATTTCGTGGCGCGCCCGGCCTATACCCAATCAGCGCTCTGCTGGATAGCCTCACCCCGCCCACAGGAGGCTATTGCCCCTCCCCCGCCCCTCTAGCGCGGCTCCGGGGTGCCAGCTGCTGCCTACCCCGGCGCGGGCTCTGCAGGCGTAACTGCTTCCCTTCTCTGCCCGCTCCTTGCTCAGCAAACCAGCCCTCCTCAGTTCCTCCCACTGCATTCGCTCCCAGGCACCTTGTGCCATATTCTCCTCCTCCTGTCTTCCCCGTTTCACCCTTTCCGTTGACGCAGTATCCCCTCCTCTCGCTCCGTGGGCACGGGCACGCTCCTCTGCAGCCCCTGTCTCTTTTAGTAACACCTTCCAGAAAACAGCCGACGCTTGTTTCACACCCTCAGATCTCACTTTCTTGTTCACTTGTCTTGCTCTACGTTCTGTTTATCAGACTGTTCTGCGTTAATTCCTCCTGCAGCTCAGGAAGGTGAGCCTTGGCCCGTTTCAAGCACAGCTGTAGGGATGGGAGCAAAGAGGCAACAAACTTTCCACTCTTTCCTGAGTCCCACCGCATCGTGTGAAAAACTTTATAAAAGCTTGTACGTCAAGCTCAGGCTGACTGCAGTACAGATAAGTAAGTTCTGATACCAAGGTGTTCAATTATTAAAACAGGTATCTCTCAAGTAAAGCTGGCTACGTTGTCTACGTGAGACTGAGGAAGATGTGACACGTGGACTGGACGTAAAACATGATTTTCCCTGAGTCACTGTGGATGACTTGCTTGTCTGGAAGCCATGAGGCAAACTTCCTGTAATGCTCGCTCACTTTTTCATGTTCCTCGGTTATACAAAGAGCTTTGCCAGATGAGAGACTGTTGGGCGTGAAGAGTTAACAGCTAGAGGCTCTGCTTCCTGGTAAGAATCCACACACACTAAGTACTCATAAGCCCTGGGAGGCCTGAAGAAGACTTGAGAAGACAGAAGTCCAGACAGGACCTAGATAAATTTGCACCTGGTGTTTTCAACTTTCACTTGTTTTTCACTTGGCTCTTGCTTTGTGTGAGAAAGTGCACATTGATTTGCTTGGATAAAATATGGTTAGTGGAAAAGTACTGAAGACCACTTTGCCTGTATTCCTATAGCAGCTTAAAGGTGTAAAACCCCTGGATCTTTTATCTCTGGACTATCCCTGGTGTCCAGCCTCTTTGTCTCTCTTGCCTCCCGGACACCGTTGGGGTCTGTGCCCAGATGCCACAAGAGACCTTTCAGAAACCTGAATTATATCTGAATATATTAATGAATTACATGCACAAATTATATCTGAAGTACACTGATTTAAAGAAAATAGGTTCTCAGTACTTCTTATATTTCTTTCCTTAGGTTATCTGAAGACAGTTATATTTCCTAACCCTATTCCATGTGAAGAAAGAAGGGATTCTTTCCATAAGGAACTGTTACTGAAAATTAGAATCGGGACTACTAATTTGGCTTCTAAAATAAATCAAGTTTCACTGAGCCACATCTAATTTCAAAACACTACAATTAATTAAGAGATTTAGTTCATTTGTTTATATGAATCACTTCTGCTTTAAAATACAGCAGTGAAATCTGGCCTCAAATGATTTTCCAAATCTGAGCACACAGAAATTCTAGCACCATAATTTTTACTCCGCAGTGAGATTCTGAAAGCACTCCTCAGCACCAACACATAGCATGTATTGATTGATGTCTGTCTATACACCACAGTGATTGGTGGCATTCTCCTTTTCCTCATGTCCTGCTCCAAAGCTGCCTAACCTATCAACTGCATTATCTTTCACAACCCTCGCTCACCACCCAACCCTAGCTATCATCTTCTCCAAGGTACCTTCAGACAGTCCATAGTCACATAGGCAAATGCATGTCAGTTCCTCAAATGAGTAACTGATGGCTTCTAGTGATTCAGTAGTGCCCAAAATGGGTAAATTTTAATCTTAACAGTGAGTCAGAAAGATTAGTCAACACAGCACAGAATACAGAAACCTGCATACACCTAAAATAAATGCAGAAAATGTCCTGGTTTCATAAATGGAAATTAAATGAAACTTTTTTCCCTTGTAGCCAAAATCAACAGGAATTTGGAAGAAACAGATTTTGTTCTTATCAAACATGAGTGAGGTTAGTACAATCTATGCCAAAGGTAGATTTCAGCCACCTTCAGAACCACCTGGCCTCAGCAGTTCACTATGAAATGGCAGCTCTTAAGAGTAACTTCACAAAGAAAGAACGAAAATGGACCCATCCTCTGAAAATGCTGCGTTTTAGAGACAAAAAGCAGGGTACATCTTGGCTACAAATGTACTATCAGGCTCAAAACCACTAAAGTTTCCAGTCCAAAGGCTATGTCAAACTCATTGTGGCCCAACTCCGTAACAAGACAAGACCCAGGATTAGACAGTCTATCCTGCCACCTTCATTCTTGTTTCTATGGAAAAACAGTTACAAGCAAAAGGCCACACAAAAGTCTTGGCACTTGCTAAAGATTCTTAACTTGGACAGTCAGAGGAACAGTTGTATGAGAAACATGATGCAAGACCTGAGTAAGAGAACATGGACATAGCCTACCTTGATGAAATGTAAAGATTAAAATGTAATTCAGAAAGGTCTTTCTTTCACGTGCAGCTTTCCTTCAATGAAGAAAATTAGTTCCACAGAACTTCAAGGAATGTGTTTGGTATGCAGTATACAAACAATAAAAACCTCAGAACTAACATTTTAAAGATGATCCTCTAAACAAAAGTGGCTTACATCTTACAAAGGGCTACAGAAGAATTTCTGATCCCCCCCTGAAATCTGGGTCCTATTATTTAGGAGCAAAATGATGCATTTAAATTTCAATTTCACTCAGGCTAGAAGAATTTGATATCCATGTCTCTTTTCCACATATACCTTTACAAAATTCGTGGATGCATAGTTTTGAAGACTGTAACATCTTTATAGGTACACCTCATGTTCCTCAACTACATCCTGAGAGTCATATAAAAAGACCTTATTTTCATACATCAGAAACAAACTGGAAATTACCAAAACCTCAACTCTGAATATCACCGGCCTTTCTGCAACAAAAATCTTACAAGGGCTCTTTGTATAACATGATCTGCTACCTTTACCTTCTGAATCCAAGGCAGTGGTGTATGCATTACACAGTGCACAGTTAGCCACGTATGAAACCACTTGAAATGCTCCAAGTTACCATTAACATTCTTAAAAGTGCAGCAGCGGCATTCCAGAATGAACACAACAAACTCCATTCAAGTGCAAATAAGAAAACATAGATTTAAAACCCAAATATCTACAAAAACCTAGTAAGAATAAAGCTTTACAGGCACTTGTAAGGTAGTGTTTGGGACTCCGCTGCGAAGTGCAGGAACAGCAAAGAGTACAGCTGGAATTTGGAACAGGAAGCGGCAACCACACAAAACCGTTACGATACACAGAAGAGTTTCTACAGTTCAGGAGGTGCCAGGGAAGACATTTGCCATCAGAAGCCCTAAGTTCCAGAGCAATGAATCTTTGTCCTAAAGACCTCTTCCTATTTATATCCTGTAACAACAATATTCCATCACTTCTGCCTTTTTGGAAGCCTGGTCAGGTAAAAAATTTCCACCAGTCTCTGCCTGTGAATGTTACTGAATCCACTACATCAGTTTTTAATGGAAGCAATTTAGGAGTCTCAGGAAACTCAACAGAGGAAAATATGAAGTCCTGCACCTGGTGAGGAATAACCCTGTGCACCTCCTACAGCCTGGGGGCCAGCCAGTTGGAAAGCTGAGGGTCCTACTGGACAACAAATTGGCCATGAGCCAGCAATGTGCTTTTCTATTCAGTCCCCAGTATGTCATTAGCTTTCCTTAGGAGCAAAATAAATAAATAATAGACAAAGCCAAATAAAATATGTAAACAAAGAACACACTAGGATCATTATTTATTTGGAAACTAGTAAGGAATTACGGAGTGGAAGACTTTTTAGTGGTGGGCTGGTGGAATGTAGCATCTATTATGTATAACCCAAATTTCCCCATTAAAAATTCCCTTTAGCAAGAAACTAAACCAAGACTTGTGCAATGTATTCTCAACAAAGAATCTGCCTGTTTAAGAATTCCTCATGAGTTCAACAAAACATTGAGAATATTTGTAGTAAGTGGCATACTGACACATGAACAATATTAAGATGCAGAAAACCATGTATGTAAAGAATTTTTCAAAGCTCTTTTCATAATTGGATGCCTTAAGTCACTGCAGTTTGAGCTCTCTTTGCTGCATTTTAATTCCCTCTACTCCTAAAGTCTGCTGCAGCATATTTAATGCTTAAACATACACAACATAACTCCACCTAACAGATAGGGGGTTTGTGCCTTCATCTCAGTTCCAAGTGTTTATGAGGTTGTCCAGACTCTGTGCAGGCTTCTGCAAGCACAGCAGCCCTGTGTTCTGCTCACTTACACTTCTGCCTTGTTGAGTGAGTACTGGATCACATCCAAACATCTGGGTGCTGACGTTGAGGGGTTTCGTTTGCCCTGGCATGTCATCCTCTATGAACACATCTCTTTTAGAAAATGCTTTCTAAACAATAGTGGCTGTCAGGTACCAAAGTGAGACCACAGACCACTGGTGACTTTTCTCAGCAGCTGGTCTTTGCCTATGGACATCTACTTCTGAAAACCAGACCATCTGCAGTGACACTCATCTGCCTCTAGGGAAAAAAAACCCACACGGATCTCTAAAATGGTGTGACTGTTTCCTACAACTGAATGCCATCCGTGAGCACACTGCATTCTGCTTACTAGGCTGCAAGGATGGAGGCTTTGGCAGGAACAATGTGACAGATGTGAAAGATACACCTGTCCTCTTCTCTGTCATTTTAGCATGTTTGATTAACACACAGAATCACAGAATTGTCAGGGTTGGAAGGGACTCCAAGGATCATCTAGTTCCAACCCTCCCTGCCATGGCCAGGGGCACTCTCCACTAGACCAGGTTGCCTAGAGCCACACCCAGCCTGGCCTTAAAACCATCTAGGGATGGGGCTCCCACCACCTCCTTGTTTCAGAAGCTCCACAAGAATTACTGGGTTTTGCTCTTCTGCCATTACCTTCGTCTAGCCTGTAAGCGAATGGCCTAAATTCAGGTAGTGGTAGACACTTGAAAACTGGTAGACAGTAAAAAAACTGGGTTTACTGATCCTTAAAATTAGTGGTGTCTCACTGGCTGTATGCTACCTGCTCAAAACAAACCACCACAATCATTTAGGTTGGAATAGGCTTTTCAGATCATTGAGTCCACCTGTACATTTAACATTGCCAAGTCACCACTAAGCCAAGTCCCCAAGTGCCACATCTACACATCTTTTAAATACCTCCATGGATGATAACTCAACCACTGCCTTGGGCAACCTGCTCCATTGTTCAACAACCTTTTAGGGGAAGAAATATTTTCTAACACTCAACCTAAATGTCCCCTACTACAACTTGGGAGTAATTTCCTTGGAAAAAGAGACAGACCCCAATCTTGTTGCAACCTCCTACCATTCTAGGATTCTGTGTCATTCCTTCCTCTTAGTTGTAGAGACTGAGGTCTACCCTGAGCTTCCTTTTCTCCAGACTAAACACCCTGAGCTTCCTCTGTCACCCCTCAGAAGATTTGCTCTAGACCCTTCACCAACCAGGTCCATTGCCAGTTCAGCACCTCCATGTCCTTCTTGTAGTGAGGGGTCCAAAATTTAACCTGGTATTCAACTCAGTACTGTGTTCAAGGTTATGATCCCTTCCCAACCCACTGGACTGTGTGCTATAAGCACATGAAGTACTTGAGCACCAACTCCTGAATTTCCTAATCCCAGAGTAGCCTGCTTTCTGCACCGCACTTTAGAAACCTATCACAATTTGCTTGGATGCTAAATAATAGCAATATTAACATACAGTTGTATAATTCTGCGTGCTTTGTATGAATAATAGCGGAGCAACAGTGGAGAAAGCTCACTCCATCTGGATGTAAAAGGAGGTAGCTCATAGAATCCCAGCATGGTGGGGGTTGTTAGTGACCTTTGGAAATCATCCAGTCCACCTCCACTGCTAAAGCAGGGTTACCCACAGCAGGTTGCTCAGGATCACAATGTTCAGGTGGGGTTGGAGTCTCTCCAGAGAAGAAGACTCCACAACCTCCCAGGGCAGCTTGCTCCAGAGCTCCAACACCTTCACAGGAAAGATGTTTTTCCTCATTGCTCAGACAAACACTTCCTGTGAAGATATTGATAACCCAGAGAGGTTGGGATAAGTAGAAAACCCTTGGAGTTGATGAGTGGAAAATTCTTTGAAAATAGTTACCGATTTTAACAAGACAACAGAGTTGATACAGAGATACCAAATTCAATGGAACGACAAAATTGGTGAAGAACTCCCCTTATTATAATTGGCTGGAATGCAGGAAGGGGCAGATGGACCTTGAAGAAAAGAAGATCAAACAGGAACTGGGATTTTCTGTGAAATACTTCAGCCATTCTCAGATAGATAACCTTGGTATAGGTAGGAAGAACCAGGACTTTCTGTGAAATATCAACATACCTCTGTCATTTTAGATGGATAATTTTTTGCATCTAAGCACATACTGAAACCTCTGTTGGTACACAGGCTTTGGAAAGGATCACCCTGTGTCCAGCACTGTAATAAAAATGTAATACATGAAACTTACTGAGTTTCTTGTCCTTCTCTAAATCAGTTGTGGAGTCTCCTTCTCTCCAGAGACTTTCAAACCCCATCTGGATATGTTCTTGTGCAATCTGCTCCAGAGGAACCTGTGTTGGACTGGATGATGTCCTGATGGTCACTCCCAACCCCCACCACTCGTGATTCTGCGAAGGTATACTTGGAGGTGGCGCTCCCTTGGTAAAGGGTGAGGAGCGCACAAAGGACCTGTGCCCGCTTCCTGGAAGGCAGAAGTGGCAGCACAGCACCACTCCCAGCTACAGACACCATCTGGCCCATCAAGTCCCTGACTTCGGCCCTGCTCACTCCTCAGCCGGGCAGCGCTCCCCGCTGGTAGGATCCCCCACACCGCTGAGACCAACGCACGGTTCGCCCCGGTGCCTCCCGTGCTGTCCTGCTGGGGTCAAGGCTTCGGTGCCTTCCGCGCTTCCCTGCCGGGGCCAGGCTCCCGCGGGGCTGCATTTGGGGCAGGCCCCGGCCGTCACTTCTCCCACGCCGGCGGAATCGCCCCACACGCGCCCCCGGAGCCCCTGCGCGGGCAGCCCTGTAGCGGCGGGAAGGGGTCACGTGGCGGCGCTAGGACCCGGTCGCCCCCACTCCGGTGTGGGAGGGGCGAGCAGTCACAGACCTGCCGCGCCGGAGCGCTCACCAGCCGGTGGGGCGCAGACGGGCTGGGGCGGGTCTAACCGAGCGCAGGGGGAAAGCGGGCAGCGGTCTGGCGTGAGCACGGGCATCCTCACGCCGAGGCGCGGGACCTGACTCAGGTATTGAGGCGGCGCCGTCGTGCGTGATGCTACGGAGCGCTTGGCTGGCGCACGGGGTGGGGGCTCCGGATCCGGGTGAACCGACCCTGGAGCGCCGGACAGGCTGAGAGGGTATCTCTGCCTGGGGCTGCCCGGTGCTGGCGAGGCTTTGGGCGAGCGCTGAGCGGGCGTCGCGGCTTCATCCCTCGGCCAGAGGCTGTGCGGGGCGCCGGTGGGCGGCGGGCACAGAGTGGACTGTCCCCATCTTTCTGGGCGCCACCTCACCGTGGGACGGACGGGTACCCCCCGCCGGCTGTGCCTCCCCCAACGCGTGGGGCTAGGCGTTTGATCTTCTTGCTCGGGGAGCCCTCGCTGCCGTACGGGTCCGCCCGGTGTTCCCACCATCGTCGGGCTAGCAGCGCTGTCCGGGCTCTGAGCGGTGCTGGCGGCTTAGCCCCGCTGTGGCTGCTGCCCCCCGCTTCCCACTTTGGCGGCCAGGTCACGCCTAGGGGAGCGGTGCCGCCGGCCCTGGCGCACGTACAGTGGCACACCGGCGGCTCGGGAGGCACACGCCAGCTTGGGCTTTGTTCCCGCCATCGCTGCCTTCAGACCGGTACCGGGCAACGAGGTTCTCGGCGTCCAGCCCTGGCTCCACGATCCCTTCGCTACTGCTCACCTTGCGTCTAGCCCCGGGGGGGGGTCAGTTCCGGAGTTCCCTTTGTCACAGCGGCGACGCACGGTCTAAGGGACCGTCCCCTCATAAGGGCATCGCTGCAGCCCCGGGTTGGTACTCCGTTACTTGGTGCAGCGAACGCTCAGAGAACGGCGAGGCGCTGAGACGCGTAACGCACGGCCACCTCTTCAGGCTCCGTGAGCATCCGTGGCGGCGGCGACCGGAGCGCTCGGCGGGAGCCGTTTCGGCTACGTGCCCACCCCGGAGCGCCGCGCGGGCGGCCGTGGCGGTGGCCGTTGGCGGCACCCCGCGACCGCCACCATTGTTCGGCCGATCCCTCTCCTCCCACGTGTCGCGGGTCGCCGCAGCCCCCCGGATTCTGTGGGGAAAGAGCCTTTTGTTGCTCCTGCCCTTAACCCCTACCAAGAGGTTTTCGGTTTGCTCCAAGGGCTGCGGAGTGGAGGGGAAACGCAACAAGGGGCCGTAAAATCGCCTCGATACAACTTCCTCACCGGCGCAGACCGTTTGCACCGGTTGGGGAAACACAGCCTTAGGTGGCAGCGGGCGTGTGTGCTTTTGGGGTAAAGCAATTGGAAAACCGTTTGGCTGAGGATGTCAGAGTGTGAAGTAATGTAGGGTTTTGCAATGCTTGCTTCAGAGGGAGTGGTGGTTTGGTAAGGCGTGGCCGTCAGCACTGTGGAAATGTAAAGCAGAATCTGAGTACAGTTACACCTGTTGTGTCCAGGATAGTGCAAGGTAAATGATAAAAATAATAAGATGACATTTTAAATTGTGGCTGAACTGGGAACTCACATATCTCCATGTGTGACACCATGTCAGGCAGCTGCACTGTCCACAGTGATTGTGTAAAAGGACACCTCTTGGCCAGATGATCTCCCACTACACTCAGCTACATGTGCGAGATACAGTGTATATGCAGGCCAGCATTTAGTACCATCAGAGCAGTTACATGGTATTCTGCAAAACTAAGCCTGTATGTCTGGCTGGTGACAGGAATGGACCCTTAATTAGTATTTATTTGGCTCTGTCATTTTTGGGGTTTATACTAGGCAAAATACTTCTATAAAAAAATGGCAAGAATCTCTGTTTTCCTAAAGCTCTGACACCTTGCAGAGCCACCATAGCTGCAGGGCTGAGATTAATTTTCATGGCATGAAGAATGAACTTCGAAGTTTTCAGCTGAAGTTGGAATCCTGCAACTTCTATTTTTGAAAGCATAGAGAAAGCAGCCAGATAACTCAAGCATGTTTGTCAGAAAGGGCATGTGCTGTCTTAAGGAGCAGCTGTGATGCTGACATTAATGCACTTACGGTAATGGATGTGGTGTAAAACCAGTATGCTGTAGAAAAACAAGTCCAGAAGCTGGGCATTGGATAGAGACTGTAATGGTTGACAGAGCTGTTCTTACAGAACCAGTGTATGTTTCAAAGGTGGTACACGAGGAGAGTGACCTGTTGGTTACTGTTGTATTTGTAGTTACACAGAATGGTTTGGGTTGGAAGGGACCTTTAAAGGTCATCTAGTCCAAGCTCCCTACAGTGAGCAGAGACATCTTCAAGTAGATCAGATTGCTCAGAGCCCTGTCCAACCTGACCTTGAATTTGTTTCCAGGGATGGGCCATCTACACCTCTCTGAGCAACCTGGGCCAGTGTGTCTCCACTCTCAGTTTTAAAAATATCTTCCTTATATCTAGTCTAAGCCTCTCCTCTTTTAGTTTAAAACTGTCACTCCTTGTCTTATCACTACATTCCCTGATAGAATCCCTCCCCACCCTTCTTATAAGCCCCCCCTTTAAGTACTGAAAGGCCACAATAAGGTCTCCCTAGAGCATTCTCCAGGTCCTTACTGCATTCTCCAGGCAGAACAACCCCAACTTTCTCATCCTGTCCTCACAGAAGAGGTGCTCCAGGCCTTGAAGAATTTCTGTGGCCCTAATTTATGCAATTATTTATCTCAAGATTAAAAGAGCTATTTCTTTTGTGTTAAGAAGAAGGCTACATTAATGCTTCCTTTTAAAACATGAAGTCAGCGTGCAGATCTGTGTCTTACTCTTTTGTATCTGGCCTGGCATAAGCCAGGGGTCCTTGTTGGTAACATCCTCATTATGGGCAAAACCCCCAAACAAACAAGAAACCAATCCAATACTATAATCTGATTTTCCAAGATAACATAAAGAGAGTTTCATTATATAAATAAATAAATAAGCACAACCTCCCCAGAGGAGCACTATGCCCAGATATTAAAACCTACACTGTTTAGCTTTCCTTGCTACACATAAAACTGCAGTGTGAGAGTTTCCTGTGTCACTGCAAGCCTGTTGGCACCTTGTGATGTGTATGTTACTTACTTTGCTCTAGCAGGGAACACCAAAATAGTTTGAGGTTAAGTGGAGGCTGGAGATTGATTAATAGCAAATTGTTGTGGAATGTCATCTACAGCGACAGCACAGGATTACTGTGTGGGTTATTGTACGACTTTTGAGAGAGAGATGAGAAAATGGTGAAAGCTGGGAAACCCCTGACTGAGAAAGGCAGATACAGCAGAACCAGAAAACTGCCTCTGATAAAACAGAAGCCAAAATGGGAGAGTGAAAGTCGCTGCGGGGCTTTGCAGGGAGGACAGGAGGTCAGGGCACCCATCAGTAAATACAGTAATGATTTTGTAGGGGAGTGTGCAGTAGCCTTTGGAAATGGGTGTAGGCTGGCTGATGTTTAAGCAGGTGAGCCACAGGACATGCACAACTGTCATGCCATTTGCCCATCAGAATGGCTTGTACAGAGTATCTCAGAAGAAGTTGAAATTAAAAAAAATGGAATACATGGATACATTAGTGCTTTAGAGCTTCAGGGAAAGGTTAAAGTCATGCTGAATAGGCAGATGCCAGTGATGTCAATGCAAAGGGTAGCTTATATATCGGGGACTGTCACTAGGCTTTTGAAGGATATGAAAATAGAATTATTTTTGCAGGAGTAATTTCCTGCAAAATTTCAGAGTTGGTTACATCATGTCACAGTCTGCTTGGTTTTTTTAATATAACTGGGCAAATACAGAAGGTTTATGAGCCCTCTTAACATAGTATTGAGACTGTGCTTTTCATGAAGACAGAATCCTTCTCATTCCACAGATGAGAAAGTAAAAGAGGATCTTTACATTGCTCAGCTTAGACTGTCTTCCTCATTTTGTAACTGTACAGTTCTCAACATAGTGGAGTTTCAGACTGAATTCCAGTCTGAGCTGGGTTCCTTACATGGAAGTTCATGTTTTGTTTTTGATAACCATTATTTATTTCTATCCGAGGATTCAAGGTTGGGCAGATTTCTGCCAAAGTTAAATTAATTCACAGTGAGTTCTCAAGCTATATAGGTCAGGCTACACCCTCACAAATACCCTTCCTATCCATACTGCTGATCAAGAAGTACTGCTATGTGGCCAGTGAAGGTACTGGCTAAAGACCTATCTTATCGTCTTGCCATTTCTAGGTTCCCCTTATGGTAAAAATGCTCTGCTTTTATGTACACTGTACCACCACACCAAACCCATCACCCACAATATACCTACCATCACCTAATATCGCCTCCTAACTCATCCTGTATTAGTTTCCATGGCAACAGGAAGATAATCTCAGGAGCATGAAACTCTTCAGATTTGACTACATTTGCTCCTTTTATTTTACACTTTACCAAAGCACGAACACATTAATGATAGGAAGAATCTGGAATAAATACTGACAATATGGTCTGTGTGGAGATACTGGAACCCATCTGCAGCCAGATAAATACCATTCTTTGCATCCCAACAAGGCTGAGCTGGCAAAAGCAGAAAGCAAAGCAAACTGTTGCAGTTGTGCAGTAGCTGCCTGTCTTAGCAAGGCTTTGGCAGTACTGAAGTAAAATTACAAGTCAAAATTTTGCTTCTACAAATCAACCACGATCAACAACCTCTTCTTACACTAGCCCTGCACATTCCACACAGGAACCTTCCTGCTACTTCCTCATGAGTTCTTAAGGAGGGGGATCCAGCCTGGCACAGGGCAGCAGGATGGAGGGAGCAGGTTGAAGTGCATCTTCTGCTGTGGTTAGAGAGACAGGGCTCATTTAGTTCTGGTAATGGCCTTGTAATTTTAATCTTAACATGAATTACAGCTGGGCCAAACCAGACGAACGAGAGTGAAGTATGCATGTGCATACACAGACCAACCTTAAAAGGATGGCGTTTGAAAGGCTGGTGCGTTGCTTTGGGGTAATTTTTAGCCAAACGTGGCAAATAACATGACGTAAAGGAAAGGGATGTGACTGTTTCCCCACAGGCTTGTTTTCATCAAGTGCTGGGAGTGCCCCCCGGTGCCCCACATCTCCAAGCCCAGCTCCATCACCAGAGCAGAACATGAAACCCTTTTAGGGTCCATCCCTCTAAGGACAAAGCTCGATCCCGCAGCCACGTGGGACAGAGCTCACTTCTTGCCTGTTGCCCGGCAGAGCCGGGCAAGGGAGGGGTCCCGCTTCCTCTGAGTGAACCGGGCTCCGCGGGGTGCTGCGCGCAGGGCGGGGAAGCCGCGGGGCGGGCGTGCAGCTCGCGGAAGGGGCAGGCGCTGCCTCTGCCGCAATTACGGTAGCAGAGGTCCCGCCCTCGCGCCGCCCCGCCGTCCGGTCACGTCCTGCACGTCTCAGTGCGGCGGCTCCGGTGCGCGTCCCAGTGGGCTGGCTGGCGCGAGCTCACGTCACGGCGGCGGCGGCGGCGGCGGCGTCATGCCCTGGGCCGGGGCGGGAGCTACTCCGTGCGGCCTCTGCCCGCCGGTTTTGCCAGGCCGTCCCCCGAGCTGGCTGCCGAATACAGTCCCTGTCCGCCATGCCTGGAAGGAGCCTGCAGCCGAGCCGCCGTTAACGGTGGTTAGTCCTAAAAACCACCTGCCACTAAAGCTGGCTTGGGTGTAACTAACTTGCCAGGGTCCAGCCCTGCAGGTCTCAGAGGCTACATCTTTGCTGTAGGCTCGATAAAGGAGACACTGCAGCTAAACACACTTACCTGGTGTTACTGTGTTGCCACTGCCTGCCTAATACTGAATAAAAACTACACAACTCGTCCCCCAACTTTTTAACCACTCCCGATGTAACGTTCTGATGGTTAGGAAGTCATGGGAGTGAGGATTGCTCCTGCCCCCTGGACTCCTCACTTCAGGTTTACATCCTACTCCTTCATATACCTGAATTGAAATGCTTGAACCAGCCTCTTCCCTATTAATACTGGAGCGCTACCAGAGTCATGAAAGGTTACACTTCGTGCATCTACTCTGCTCTGCCTGGTTAGTACTCTCACAAAACCAGCAATTCCTTTTTGCAGAATGCTTTATACCTTGCCTCATGAGGCAGGACTTGTTTGAAGCTCATTTTAACATCTTCTGGGCTTCTCCAATGCACAGATGCAAAGGCCCTTATGGCTGCATATAGAAAATGTGTGTGTGTAAGTTAATTAATTAAATACTACTGAAAAATACTGATAATGTAATAAACCTAAGAACGAAAAGGATTTACTTCAGGCTGACAGTGATACTGAGCACTGCTGCAGTTACTAATTCCTGTCAGCCACAGAAACTGCCCGGGCACATTTTCACTACAGTTTAGTTTAGGTACTTACTTGATGCGTGAAAACTGACAGCTCATCAGAAGCTCAAAGGGATCCGTCCATCTTTTCAAGATATCAGTACATCAGGGCTGCACTGCAGTCCTCAGTAGGGAACAAAAAGCCTGGGTGGTTTGTCCACTGTTGCACAGAATACTTGTGATGCACCAGGATTTTGCATTCAGGTCTCCTAACTGGGCAGTCCAGGAGCTTTAATACAACAAGGTCATGTAACAAACATCCCACAGATGTTAATATGGTGATTGTAATTTACTTGTGAAGTCACAAACATCATGAACTGCTGTAATGGCTTCCATTTTCCTGTGAGGGAGTGATTAGGTTGAGATCCAGTTCCTTCTTTGTGAGAGCTGTGAGGGGATGTTAATTTAAAACCCCTCCGTATGCATCTCATGTATTTTTGCAACTTTTGTAAGGACTAAATCTGAACAAGGAATAGTTAAAATTGCAAACTTGTAGTTCATATCCTACTGGCAACTTTAACTGTGGTGTAATTTCTGCCTATTGTGGTTACACGACTTTGATTAGATAATAGTCTCACTGTTTGTCAACTAATTGCTTTTTTCTTTCCTAGGGAACACTCTTGATCTTCGTGATGGGAGCTGTAGTAGCTGATGATGGCCCAACTGGTGTTAAAGCCCCTGATGGAGGCTGGGGCTGGGCGGTCCTTTTTGGCTGTTTCATCATCACAGGCTTCTCCTATGCCTTTCCCAAGGCAGTTAGTGTCTTCTTTAAAGAACTTATCCGGGAATTTGGCATTGGCTACAGTGACACTGCATGGATTTCCTCCATTCTCTTGGCCATGCTTTATGGAACAGGTAGGTAGTTCTCTGTTTCTGAAGCAGTATTGCATCACACAATGATGTCTGTAGGTCATACAGTCACTTGCAGAATGAATCATTACTTGTGTCCAAGCAAGGCATTAAAAAAAATTACTCCAGAAAATATTTAAGCACATCCAGCTTGCCTATGACATTAAATCTCTAGAACTCAATAGCAACTAAAGATAATGAAAAGGGAAAAAATTGCATGGCACTCTGAAGATGAGAGAGACTATGTATTTGACTGTAGAGGATAGAACACTCTTTCAGCTTGACCTCAGAGTATGGACAGAGAATCACAGAATCATTTAGGTTGGAAAAGACCTTGAAGATTGAATCCAATCCTAAATATAACACTGCCAAGTCCACCAAAGAAGAAATGCAAACTGGCTTAAAATCATTTGGAAAAATAGTTTTATCTTAGCAGCTGTAACTTACTCTTCTTGCCTAGGTCCACTCTGCAGTGTATGTGTCAATCGCTTTGGCTGCCGCCCTGTCATGCTTGTGGGTGGCCTTTTCGCTTCGATGGGGATGGTGATAGCTTCCTTCTGCACGAGCATCGTTCAGATCTATCTAACTGCAGGTGTGATTACAGGTAAGTAGTATGCATGGTTGAAAATCAGTTAGCTAATGGCTTGGCTTGAAGTTTTGTGTAAGTGGCAAGTATCTCAATCGGCAGGATCATCCAAATGGGCTTTTGTAGAGATGGCCACTAAAGGTGGAATTAAACTGTCACTTGTTTTTTGGTAAATGTTAATTTTTCTGGTATGTTCAATAGCCAGGGCTGCAATCAGTGAAGAGTAACCAAAGAAGACAAGAATATTATGGAGATGGAACGCTTTAAAAAATATTATCTCAGAATTCTTGAGTCCATTTGAAACAAAATGCTTTTAAGTTATCAATCAGAAAAACTGTAGTTGCAAACTTGTTAGTTAGTGATACTGTAGGCCAGTATTAATTTTTACATGCCCTCTATTCCAGGTTTGGGTCTGGCACTGAACTTTCAGCCTTCACTCATCATGTTGAATCGTTACTTTGACAAACGCCGGCCCTTAGCCAATGGGCTGTCTGCTGCTGGAAGCCCTGTGTTTCTTTGTGCTCTCTCACCGCTGGGACAGATACTGCAACATGAGTATGGCTGGAGAGGAGGATTCCTTATATTGGGTGGGATGCTGCTCAACTGCTGTGTATGTGGAGCATTAATGAGACCTTTGGAGCCACCCAAAAAGTCTGAAGCTACCAAAGAACCAAGTGAGAAGAAAGCGAAGAAAAAACTCCTGGATTTCAGTGTGTTCAAAGATGGTGGTTTTGTAATCTACACGCTAGCAGCATCTATCATGGTGCTTGGCCTCTTTGTTCCCCCAGTTTTTGTAGTGAGTTATGCCAAGGATTTAAAGTATCAAGACACCAAAGCAGCTTTTCTTCTGACTATTCTGGGATTCATTGACATATTTGCTCGGCCTATTTGTGGAATGGTAGCTGGTCTTAAATGGGTTAGACCACGCTGTGTCTACCTCTTCAGTTTTGCTATGATTTTCAATGGCTTTACAGATCTCATGGGTTCTATGTCTGTTGATTATGCTGGCCTGGTGGTCTTTTGCATTTTCTTTGGCATTTCTTACGGAATGGTAGGTGCTCTTCAGTTTGAAGTTCTCATGGCTATTGTTGGAACTCAGAAGTTTTCCAGTGCTATCGGTCTGGTGCTCCTGGCAGAAGCTATGGCTGTTCTAATTGGTCCACCATCAGCAGGTAAGTGGTCCATTTAGTTCAGAATTCAAAATCATTTGCATTGCATCCATTTGCACAAATTGTTTAAGGGAGCAGAGAAAAAGACAGTAAGTCACTTGAGAAGTGCAGATTGTGCTAGTGTTGCCACAGTGACTCTGTGGTTACAATATGAAGGCCAAGATATGGTGAGATGAATCTTCTGCTTCTTGGATCTATATCAAGACTGGTTGAATTGCCATCTGGACATGCTGCTCTTTCTCCACTGAAAGCCTACACTACACTTATTAGTAGATGGCTAATCCTGTATGACATGAACTTTATACACAGAGGGAATAACTTTTGTGAATTTCAGACATCTTTGGAGTTAGGATTCAGAAAATGAAACCTGTCAAGTTTTCCCTGGAAAGTACTAGGATAGATTCTCTATACCCATGGTGGATTTGGAAAGGGAAAGAAAATGTCAAAAGAAGGAGGGCAGGGAAAAAAAAAATCTTACAAGGAGGACTATAAAACTGCACTAAGGAAGATAGACTGCTTCTATTCAAATGTCTCACAGCCCAAGAATATAGGGACATTATAAAATATTCAAATTCATTAGTTTGAATTCAGAATTACAAATGAATTACCGATCAAAGAAAATAAATTATTCAGAATCTGACCTGAAAAATAACAACTCACCCAAACCCTACCAGTTCACTGCCATTAAATATTTACTGTTTATATCAGAAACTAAAAAGCATCAAGAATCTGTGACAGAGCTCTCATGGAAAAACTGGTACTATGCACTACTTCCTCTGACCTTCAGGTTTGGAAAGACACTTCCTTTACATTGTCCCTCCAGTTCATTCACCTCCACGAAATCCTGTGAAAATTAACTTGACTAAAGCATCAGGATCAGTTAATTACTCCAGACTATTAGCTGAGATCTGAATTTAAGCAGACAGTGCACTGCCTGTGCAAGAAAGGAAACAAGGCTGGGAGTGAGAGGAAGTTGATAATACAGAACCTGGCCACGGATGCACACATTCATCTGGGATACATGGCACCTGTCTCATTTCTTGCTGGGCTGGTTTTATCCCAGTTGCATTGCATGATGGTATCCACAAGGGATTCAGTGATTTGGAATGTGACATAATGCCAATGAATATTAAGCTGAGTTAAAACAATTGAGAAATATTTTCTTATAAACTTGTTAAAATGCTATTTCAAAAATCTCACCTAGATGGCCATGGTATTTCTAGACAGGAGTCACTTAAAGTGTGTAGAAAAAGCAGGAAACAAAACTCATTGCAAGATAGCAATTTTTGTTAATTACCTGAAACATTGTCTTTTCCAGGCAAACTCCTGGATGCTACAGGGAGGTACATGTTTGTTTTCATTATTGCTGGAATAGAAGTTACCACCTCTGCACTCGTATTGGCCTTGGGAAATTTCTTCTGCATTAAGAAAAAACCCGAAGAACCACAGACAAAAGAAGAAGCAGCAGAACGAGAGGAATTAAACAAATCTGAAGACAAAACTCCTGAAGATGCCAAGGTGGACTCCATTGAAGTGGAGCAGTTTCTGAAAGATGAGCCTGAAAAAAACGGCGAAGTTGTAACTAACCCAGAAACCTGTGTGTGAGCATGGGAGGAACCCAACCAAGTGTTTAGAAAAGAAAGATTTTCAACACTATTTATTTTAGAAATAGAACTAGTCTAGGGCTGGGCCATCTGATTTATTAACTGGAAGCCAGTCAGCTCATCAGGTCTCTGGCAGCTGATTAGCTCGACTACCTTTTATCGGAAAAATTAGCTTTATCAGTAAAAGGTGGAGCATTGTGGTTATACTTTTTATGTAAACTAAAAAGCTTTTATAAACACAAGTAAAGTGTTGCTATGCATCACCAGAAACTGCTCACTTGAAGAGATATAGGGAGAATATATTTTAAGCAAAGTGGAATTCTATGTATGCTTTCAGGCAATATTGGTGAAATCACTGTGTTGTGTGGCTAAATATAATTTCCCTTTCTGTGTTCTTTGTGAAGGGGAAAGAGTTTGAGAGGGAGAAAAATCTCAGGAACTTAAAGGTCTCCATTAGGCTTTTGAACTTCTTACTTTTTTTAGATTTTTAGATTAACTGGCTCAGCCCTAATTTCATTTTGATAATATCTGTTACTCTATGTAAATGTATTTCTGAGTTTTGTCTAAACCTGTAATCTTTGTAATTATCATCTAGAGATGCTGTATGTGGGATGGCACATTACAGATACTGTCCTCAGCAGGTCACACAAAGGGGATTCTGAAGTAGTGCTAAAGGAAAAGAAAACAAGCGGAATCAATCCTGACAGACTGTAAGCAAAGTTCACCTGCTTACATGCATGGATTTCATTGCAGTTCCCTGCACCAGTGAAAAACTACTGCAAATACCACAGAGAAGATGGATTTTAGGTTTAGTACAATCTTCTGAGTGTCCACTCTGTATATAAACTAAACAGTTTCAAGTTTCCTGATGACTTACAGAGTGGGTAGGCCCAGGGAAGGGACTGGACTATTTTGTAACATTTTGGCCAGCTTTAAAATGCAATGTTGGCAAACATAGGAAGGTCTCAACATGTTGATTTTATTTATTTGATTTTTTAAAACTTCATCCCACTTCCCTGTCCTTTTGCTCAATTTGTGGATGTGCAAGTAGCCATTCTTGTTGTCTGAGGAAAACCCATGGAACTATTGGTCATATTTACCACAGCAATGCTTAAGGACAATCAAGAATGGGCTTGGCTCTGCTACTCATTGCACAAACAGAACAGGGAGTCTCTTGGCCAGTCTTGGAATCTTCTCTGACATTGGTATGGGGGAACGAGAAGAAACAGAAACACATCAGACAAGCAGTGACAGCACATTTGAAGAAATGCAGGAAGGGAAAGGATTCATTGTGAGGACACTGAATAGAAAAGGAAGATAAAAAGAAGACATGCTCTATATTCTTTTTTTTCCCACCCAAACACATTCAAGAAATGTGATCTGTTCAAAATCACGCAACCACCCACTATAAAGTTACTGCAACCCACCTTTCAGCTCTGGTTATAAAAAAGCTCTCCAGGCTTTGTGGTGACTGCAGTAACAATCTTCAAAACAGACTAATTGTTACAGATTCAGTTTTCCTGTTGGTAGCAATGGAATATTGGCTTTTAGGTGCCAAAATTGTTCCACTTAATCACTGAAAACTAAAAAGACCCTGATCCCTTCAAACCCTGTGCCCCTCTGAAAAATAACATCCTTCGTTATTTAACACTCACCCATTTTAACAGAAACACGCAGCAAAGCCAACAAAGTGCCAAAACCATGAATCATTCCCTAATGGAACTATCTCAGATACCATCTTCCATCCTGGTACTTTCTTCAAAATGGTTTTGCATTGTTAGGACAACCTTGCATGGAAATAAAAAAGCTAGGATCACTATGGGCTTTTTGAGTGATTTTAAAAAGAAATGGATGCTACACCGAATAAACTCGTTATTTTTATATTGCATCTAGTGCATTACTTTAAAACCTTCTATTAATGCAACAGCAGGAATTGTGCTGGCATGTCCTAGTGGGAAGAACTCAAGTCACCAAACTTAGCTTCGGTTTGCTAAAGACTAAATCAGTACTTGGAACAAAACACTGCTAGCTTCAGAAGGTCATTTGAAAGGGCGAGAGGAAAATGGAATCCACAGATCAATTTATATCCCTAGAGGATGCTTCAGATGGTATATGCATGCCTGATGGAGCTTTCAGATAGGACTTCCCTGTTGAGCTTCAAAAAGCAAACCCAGAAACCTCCCCAAAGGTGAATTTGGATTCCCAAACAGACATTTTGTTTTCTTACTGTGGGTTTTGATCACCAGATTTCTTTGCTAGATGATGCAATACTGTTGTCACAGAACTAAATGGTTATTCCCTTGACCTCAGGTTTTGGCACCTCTTAAGTTTCCATACATTCTGTAAATTGTCTAAACTGTAACATCTCCAAAACTTGGGACTTACCTCACTGACTTTCCAGACTATGTTTCATTTCCCATACATAATACCTTTACAGTTAAGCTGAAAACAAGAAATGTTTATGGTACAAGTTTATGTGATGGGGGCAGAAGAGGGAATTTTTAAGACAAAGGAAACTAATTTCCACAAGACACCATAAATAATTTCTAAAGTAAATCTAGTGTTCACAGAATGTGCCCTGTTGGGCTATGCAAGTGCTTTTAATTGACTCAATGATGAACTGCTCTGAGGAGGACTGCCAGTGCTCTCATGCTATTTTCAGCAGAGATCTTCCAATAGATTGCAGTGTTTGTGAGAGCAGGAGATGCTTACTGCATGAGAGGGCAAATCACAGGACTCGACTGTGAGAAATTAGGGTATTTGATTTGCTGATCAATTTCATGCAAGTTATAAAGTATTTTGCTGTTTTTCATTACAAGAAGCATCAACACAAGAATGAACAACTCCCAGTGCAAGTCTCTTAGCAAGATCAAAACTAGAACTCTTCAGAGTACTGAGTTCTGAAGCCATTGAAACTCCCTGCTTCCACTCTGTCCCATTCAGGGGTGACACCCAGGTGTGTGCTAGCCCACCAGCCCTATTTCCATTCAGCTGCCTTTATTTCCTTGGAAAGAGACATTATAGTGAGGGGAGTGAAACCTCCATGCAAGCCAGATCCCTAGCCTGAAAAACTGCAAGCCAGCAGTGCTGGGGCATGTACCAAACAGCTATCATGGACATGGCCACAGAGGCCCTTACATTGAGCTCCTTTGTACACATCTCCCTCCTTCCTATCCCAAGAGGTTTTAAAAAAAAAAAAGGCAAGCAGCAAGTCCTTAGGTTCCCAGCACTGCCTTAGAACACCTGCTAGGAACCAGTACACATAGAAGGGAAGGAGGTTATTTGAACCCTTTCTCTTGACAAGACTAGCCTGGCTCCATAATTTAACACTGCTTACTGTAAATTCAGAAGGACTTGCTTTTAAACCTCTGCAGGTATTTTAGTATAGTATTTCTTTAATCTCAACACCACTGAGATCCCCTTAAGAGCAGTTTGTGAGATGTGTTCTTCATACATTTTGAGGCCATGCATAGTTGGAGTCATAAAGCATTGCTAAAGAGACACTAACTGCCTAGAGTCACAAGCAGAACAGTTCCAGGCAACATCTATCTGGATGAATTTTGTTCAGCCTTTGCCTGGTCAAAATTTTTGCAATTTTTTCATTGAAAAAAATGGAATAAAAGGGAAAGGAAATCATTACACAACTGAATTGCCAAGCATCCCAAAGACAACACTGTAATTTGCTCTTGCATCATACACTATTGAAACAAATTGAATTCCTTTAGACACAGAGTTCATAAATCTATTTAAGATGTCTGTGAGGGAAGCAAAGTTGCAGAAATTCCAAGTACAATACTACAGAATGGGTGAAAGACAGATGATTGTTCTGAAACTAATGAGGGGTCTTCTAGTGTACAGGCTAGCATGATTTTTACATCTTTGTACATTCTATAAATTGTGTACTATAGGATTTATGGCTGAAATATTTTATGTTTGATCATAGATCTTAAGCCCTTAATTTTGTAATGCAAGGAGAGGGTATGTGTATAGATGCCTGTAACACACACACACACTGAAGAGCTGTATATGTGTGTGTGCATATATATATATTTATACCTACATAAATACGTATCAGATATGCAAAATACCCAGTAGATAGAATAGAGACAGTTTGTCTGTTTACTAGACAATGAGCAATGCAGAGTTTAAACTGTTTTCCTCCTCCTATACAAGGGGAAGTTTGCTTTTTGAAAATTTCCTTTAAGAAAGTATCTTGTAGTTATTTGGAGCCAGGAAGAGCTCAGCAGAACTAAGAATCTTAAGTGATGCAGCTGTTTAATCATCACAGTCCCTGGGTTTTCTTTTTCTCTAACCCTTAAACTCATCACAGCAAGTCTTCAGCATTACCTTCTGCTACAGCAGCTAGATCCCTAAAGCTGAGACTTGAGATGGTGTGAAGGCCTGGACACACAATGTTTGGTAATACTAAATCCCATCTCAACCAACATGTGTTGGACAATGTAAAATCATTCTTTCAAAAGAAACCAAACCATTCTCCTAACCAAACAATCTAACTTGAAAATGAAAATCCAAAATACACTCACCTATGCACCTTTGTTATGTCCCAAAGAACACCTTCACTTCGATAGGCAATCATGAACAGGGTTTTTGGGAGAAGGCAACTCTTAAGAGTGGTAAGTACTGACTTGTGTCTGTGCCTCTGTCTCTCTGCCACGCTTGTCTTTAGGGTTATGGGAGTACACCTCATTTTGTGCAAGTGAAATGACTTTTTGATTCTTGTTAATGCACTTTAATGTAACCTGTACATTTATACTTAGACTTTTTTTTTTAAATGCTTTTCTAGTAAACTGTTGCAAAATTAGTGAATAAATATTGGGTTGTCAAAAAACTGTGGGTGTGAGAAAATAAGCTTAGAAAAAGTAACTTAGAAAAGTAACACCCAGATTTGGAAAGTTGGCCTCATTTGCACATGCTCAAGTAGCTACACTGAAGCAGAGCACTTAGAGAGAAGAAAGTAAGAGGTGACGCTGAGCTGACAGGGCTGGAATTTAATGTAGGCAAAGGGACTGCTTTTGCTGTGACTCACAGTTTGTTCAGTTCCAAAATGGACATGAGCTCCTTCTGTAAATGAAGACCATTTTAAAGCTCCAACTAATTTGTGGTGCTCCATGCAGAAATTACTGTTGTCCTCTGAAAAGTGCTCCAGGTTTTGATTGCAGGTAAAGTTTTATGAACTGCTGTGACATGTGAAGCCCTAAATAGTTTGAGTACTTACCTGCCAGCAAGCTGCTGTGGCCATCAGGTGATGCTCTTTAGAACCTGAAAGCTCCTAAGAAAACATGGTTTAAGAATACAATTATGGTTTGTGGATCCTATCATAGCCCAGCTAATGCTGGCTCCTCAAGGGATCTCACAGCTACACTCAACTGAATCAAAATTAAGTCTCTTCAATGTAATGAGCCACATTTTGCTATTTAGGAGCTACCTAGAAGGCTCACACCTCTCTGTGACTAATTCTAAGTACATTCTGATGAGAAACTTTGCAGAAATCTAAGATCACCTTCAAAAGTGCCTCTATATATTTACACAGTCGAGATCATAGGTCTAGTTTACATAAACCCCATATTTGAATAAACATCATTACATATTTTTTATGCAAGCTTAGTTAAACTGGTAACCAAATGCTTTGCTACCCAGCTGGCCAGATCAAGCCATATGCTGCTATGGGAATGAATACTAAGAAGTGAACTGAAAGAATTTATTAGCATGCAGTCAGCACAGCCTTGTGACAGAAAACCAAAGAGTTCATCTTTGCTTCTGGTACTCTTTGAGTCTGGAAGAAAGGAATTGTCTGTTTGCTGTGGAGGCAAATGGGATGGGATGACCTGAGTTGCATAGTTGTTCCCTCCTTCCCTGGACCTTCAGCAGGTCCAGACCTGTTGAAGGAAGGAGACCCACCAATATTTGAAGGTAAACAACTTTGACAATAGCAGAGGCACTGCCTAGGAGAAGCAGTGGTTTTGCAATGTGTTAATATAGCAGCCTTCTCAATGCTTCTGGAACAGAGCTTGGCTTTCTGCCAGTAGGAAAAGGTGCATCTACTCCAAAAGTCAGGGCTCTTCAAAGTATCTTGCTAGTGACAGTCTGGGAGATCAGCAGACCTGTTTGTCTGAGGAAGTACAAAAAATTAGAGGCAGAAAGAGTAAAAAGCTACTTACCTCTGGTTATACACTGCTTGTTCCTTAAATGATTTCAACACCTGCTTCATCATCTCAGCAACGTTCCAGCTGGCAACCTTCCTCAGTATCTACCCCTAGATGAATGCTTTGGAGCAGTTAAAAAATGAGCACAGCTCTTGCTGTTCTGACTCTTCATCTACTACTGCTTCAGCAGTTTAAAGCCTTTGACTGGGAAACTCTGAATCCAATGAAGAAGAGTATCTGGATTTTAGTATTTAAAATTCTTAAATAGGAAAAGACTTTTCAGCCTTTTTGACAATGTCAGACAAATCTAGACTACAATTTCTTAGCAGTGAGAGCAGGGAAACATTTGCTCTTTGGGATCTTTTGAGGAAAATACCTGTGCATGACTTCAAAAGACTGTGAGTTACTGGTTTATCATTTCCTCAACGACTATGGGAAAAATCAGCAGCTCTTTGTGCCTGTAACACCTGCAGCTCTGGACCAAGCTAGAATTGAGTATTTTGTCTGGTTATGAGATTGGGACTATACATTTTCTTCCTAGTCCATAATGTACCAAAAGAATTCCTCTTTTGTTCCACATCCTATCCCACCCCAAGTATCCTTGACTGGTCACAGCAAAGACAGTAGACTAGAGCTTAATACTTTAGGATGATACACACCATTTCCCCTTCTTCCACATGCCTATTTGTCTGTTGCACTTGTATTTCTCAGGCCTAGATGCTACTTACACATTTTGAATCAAGAATTTTTCCCCAAATGAAATTTACAAAGAATACTATCTTGAGGGGTTTTTTTTGAAGATTGTGTCTATACAGATCTTATCTAATTTTCTGTTTTCCTTCTGCCTGCAGCATGCAAGAGTTTCATCAATAGAACCGAAGCAGACTAGTCTTAATGTTAAGAAGGAAAAAACCCACCAATGTCTGAGAGAAAGACATGAAGTGTTACTCCTGTGCAAATATTTGCTGATGAAGTTAGTAGGATGTTGCTGTGAATCAGATTCTTACTGAAGCTCAGGCCTCTGAGCACTCTCCTGGTACAAATGACTGAACAATGCAAACAGTCCATACAATTCGGCTTCACACAGTCACTTAAATCTAGACTTATACCTGTAATGCCAATAATTGTCACCTGAACAAACCAGAGGGAAGTGGCCTCTTTTTAACAATGAAATACTGCATTCCTTAACAGCAAACCATTTTTGTTGTTAGCCTGTCTCACCCAGTGTATTTTAGAAGCTACTTTACTATAGGATTAAGTTCATGGTGGATTACACTTCCTTACAACTGGATTAAACCTAGATTTCTGACCAGATGGCTCAGCACTAAAAAAAAAAGCAGTGTTGTTTGTTTTCACTTAGTGTTTTGTACACATGAAGTGCTGCTTTTGTAAAGCAAAAGAGAAAGAACAAAATAAACACAGATTCATTTCATCCTTTCACAAAGACAAAATAAATATTCTTGAAGTGAACGTGTACACTCTAGCCAAGAATCTACTCACAAATCTGCAAATTCACTGTAAAGATTCTTGTCAGGAAATTCAATTTTTGTAAGTGTTGCCTTTGACAGGTTTTATGGAGGAGCTGCCATTCAGAGGTGTGGAACTCGGGGAAACAAAGACCGCAAAGAGTTGCGCTTAGGATATTTTTCCTCACCGGAGAATGAAGGACGAGATGCCTCAGAGTTCTACATGCTTTCCTCCAAGGGGTATTTTGAGTACTTTCAGGAAGTTAACATGGAATATATGGACTCTTTCAGTGTTTTTACTTAATATTTCCTTCAAAACATAACATTTGGTTTCTATTGTTTTCAGGGTACTTGTACCAGAAAGTATTCAAGGACTCTGTAACCATGAAGATTATGTAAACCAGCAGCATAGGTGGGATTTTCCACATAAAACCACATAGCCAGCTCTAAATGAAAGCTGAGGATAAATTAAATAGTATTCCCACTTTTAAAGGCCTGCTAATTAGAAACAGGGAGGATTCCTGAAGGTGCATTTGCCCTCAGTTTATGAATAGACTTTAGAGAATTCCATAGCAAAAGCCAGTATTGTTATTAATAATACAGGGTACTGTGGGCAGGGCTCAGTATTTATCTTATTTTTATCCTAGTTTTCATAACTGATCAAGCCTCACCAGCTCTTCTCTTCTCATATTTCCTATCAATACAATGTATTACTTGGTAAGAGCAAGCATTTGCAAAAAAGACTTCAGGAAAAGAAGCAATATCCAAAGAAAAACATTTATCTTTAGAGACAGAAGACATGTTTTCTGTGAGCAAAACAATGAATGCCTTCTCTTTCTTCCTTTATACCCTAACCACGGCACGCTGACCATGACTCCCCAAAGCCTTCCCTATAAGTTTTAGTACCACATCAAAGTCTTCCAATGTTTGCAGCTGGCAATGCTCAGTGCAGGTACAGAAACCCCCTCAAAACCCAATGAAACCAAAAAGAAGAAAGAAGTTCCACCAAGTAAAGAGCAAGGATTCATTGTAAGTAAGTTACACCAAAGAAGAATAGAAGTTATTATGAATGTATTTACACAATTGTTAAAGTACACAAATACAGTGGTAGTACAAATGAAGTGCTCTGAGATACTGGTTTCCAATACACAGGTTTATATAGACAGTCTAACTATTTTCCGCATGATGGAATTTAACTATTATGAAGGACAAAAATTGCCCACAAGTGAGTACAAGTCTAGAAGTCTGCAGTCAACTTTTAAGTATAGTACAGCAATCTAATGTTTCAGATACAGAGAGAATAAGGAGGCTGCCTTTTTAAGTCCCTCTAACAGTACATTATTAACCACAGATATTTACAAGGAAAGCACAGTGAAGTGTAAAACTGTTCAAATGGTAGTGCACATGCCTAAAATACTGAAGTTTATAGTAACTGAGGAAATAATTCTCTTATGCAAACTTATCCATGGACCAAACTTTTAACTTTTCCACTATACTCTCCTCAAACACAGGTTTCCCCAGTCAGACCCAGAGTACACACAAGCAAGTAGCTAATGTTCTGAAAACATTCAAAGAAGTGTGACTAATACTCATACTCAATATGCGGACTTTTGAGAGGGGCAAAAAAAGAATTTGTAACCACCAAAACAATCAAAATTACTCTTCATAGGACTATGAAGACCAATAGGCCTTTAAAAACAATTATTATTATTTTTTTCAAGCAGGGAAGAATTTCTTAGAATCCCTAGAAGTTCAAACAAAATGTCTCTATATGTTTTCATTCCCAGTGTGGAACTTCCCATTACTTCAGTCATAGCAGTACAAACAGTACTTTTGCTACTGTTCCAAGTACTGTGAGGACAGAACACCTTACTTTCATCTCATGAGACCTTTTACAGTAACAAACACTATGAAGTATCTCCCACATTCCATAAGCAACAGGTGCTAACAACACCTGCAACATTGTTTTGGACAACCTAAGCATATTGAGTCATTCCTGGATAATGACTCCGGGCATACACAGGTTGAATACAGTTCAGAATTAAATATGGTATGCACCTGAACTGGAAAAATGCTCAGCCTTTCACAGCAAGAATAGGTTGGGTTATTAGTTGGGGGATTTTTTTTTTTTTTTTTTTAAAGCAATTCCTTTTCTGAGTCTTGGCATGAAACAGAAGGCTTGAATCAAATTATTTCTTTATTTTAAAACATGTAGATGCTGAATGAAACGTGCAAGTTCACTGAAGACCCAGTAGCAACGTGTATTTTCCACTTGCAATACCCTCCAAGCTAACCAGCCTCAGAGTGCAGGAAACTAAATGTTACCAATAAAAACAATGTTTGAAACTATCCATTTACCCAAACTAAGCAGAGAGACAGGACTACCTTTCAAATTCTAAATCCCACAAATGCCAGAGTCTTTCACTTTGTCCTTCACATCCTTTACAAAACAGAAATCTATCATCACCATCGCTACTATACTCAAGACTCTCCTGCAGGGTATTTAGTTTTCCTCTTTTATGACATAGAACAGGTATTAAAAGTTCCTTTGTGTTATACAGAAAGTTAAACGGTAAGTGTGAATGAAGACAGCAAACAGCAAAGTAAAATTCTAACAGTTTTAAAAATTTCATGAGAAAACCTTCTCAGTCAGAATGGGACCATACAAATAAATGCAGAGTTTAAATAAAGTCAGATGGTTTTGATTCATTTACATGTTCCCTGCCAGACTAATTGTTTGTTGTTTTTCTTTTAAACAAGAGATTTCAAGCCATTGTCTTTAGTTTAGGTTTGTTTATATTCTACATTTTTAAATCAGACAAAAGCAAGAGTTCTTTACAGAGAATTAAGCCAATAATTTTAGCAAAATGATACAAAAAACTTTCTTAAACCAAGTAAAAGATTTATAGTTACAGTAGAATAATAAAAAGGGGGTAAAGTCTGCCGCCTGTGGAGGGAAAACTGAAATGGCCATCCGATAACAGGCGGTCAACTCTGTAAACCATCTTTCTTTTCCAGCCCTGTTACCACAGGGTTCTCTTAAGGTCATTGGGTTTCTGGCAAAAGCGTCCTGTAATGGCAGCTGCTGGAGTCTGTCCATGTTCCTCCAAGTGCCTTTTAAGTCACATGGAGAACTCCAATTGTAATGTTTCCGCTCTAGTTTAGGGTATTTTTGCTAGTAAAGCCATCGGTAACATAGGAGATCAGCCATGCATTATCTGCCCTCCATGGCAAAATAATTTTCATCGGTGCACAGCAGACTGGAGAACACTGGTAGGTACCCGAGCAGGAATCTACCAAAGCCAAAAAACAAGACAACATCAGCACACATCCTTCCAGTTAACATACATAAGCGGCTCTCAGTATATTTTAAATCATTCATTGCCAAAAGCATGTGAATCTAAAAATCCAACAAGCTGTGAAATGTTTTGCACCCACCTGTAGCTACACGAAGTTCCCTGTATTTTCCTCCTTTATTAGAAGGTAACATGGAAAATTCACCTTTTCAGCCAGAGGGGATTGTTTTGAAGAAAAGTAAACAGAGCATAAACATGCACAGAAGAACAAACCAGATGAAAACACCACCGATGTGCAGAAGTAGACGCAATGAATAATTAAATCTGGCGGGGGGGGAACCCCAATCCCCCAAGAAGAGGGTCAAAATTCATTCTTTTCAATAGCTTTTCATTTTTTTATGGGACATTGTGTTGAAAGACACTTCATTAATTTCCATAGCTTGACCAATTTCAGCAGCAGTGTTACAACATTTCAGTAACACTTCCACTGTGAAGTGAGAAACAACCACACATCACTGCAATTAAAGAAGCCAGAAATGCCCAAGTAGCTGAATCAGTGCTCGGTATTAATTTCAGTTGTAAAAAGCTATAAATAGTGAGGCATACAGTAAAGGCCAACCAATGCAGACACACCCCTGAGCAGACCAGAATCTGCATGTCTCCCACACACAAGCTTTCCAATGCAAAGCTTTAGGTTTGCCCTTTAATTATTTCTAATTTTTACTTTAAATTTTTGTATAAAGGTCTGATAATTGGACTTTAAAGTGTTAAGCTGCCATTTACAGTTGGATTTTTTAATGTTACAAACTGTTTATGAAGCAGCTTATGCACAGACAGCCAAGCACACAAAGCAGGAAGAGGAATAGCAGGATTCTTCACCATCTAGAGATACAGGATTAGTGCAAGCTTAGGCTTCATAGAGAAAGTGAGGCAGCAGACGGAGTTATATGACAGAATTTATTAAGGAACAGAAAAATCTCACAGCCTTTTTTTAATAAGAAGCAAAGCAAAGAAGCTCCTGAAGTACTTAAGAAAGCATCCTTCAGCCATCAAGGTTCAGATTCCAACTGAAACTTGTTATTCCCCTAATGAAACTTGTTGCCAGAAGCAGAACAGACTAATAAGCCAAAAGCTGCACACAGAAAGGCAGAAACTTCTACTGCACTGGACAGTGGAAAGAAGTTCTAAATACCCAAATCCAAGTCTGTCTACCTCAGAGAAGCTCATGTTCAACTACTCTCATTAGTATGTGAACATTTGTTATATATAGATCTGAACAGATCTGAGTATTTTTAAACTGACAGCTTGTAAGGAAAGGAGAAGAATATAAAGCAGTGAAAAATGGATACGGCTGTAGTAGAACTTTCCATTCACAGCAAGACAGAGCCCCATTTGAGTAACACAGTCAATTGAACCTTCAAACAGGTATTTTGGGTTTATGAATCTGGAGCAGATCTGTTTTTGAATGGATGACACACTGCTGCATGAACATCTCTGGAAGGATACATAATACTCACACAGCTGAAATTTAGACTTGGTTATTTTGTTTTATTATTGATGCTTGAATAATTTAGGGGCTTTTAAAGTCACTATTTTTGTCAATTCTGCTTAAGAGTCCAAGTGGAACAGCAGCCATAATTCAACTTTTGGAAGGACATTTACTTTTAAGTTAGAGAAAAGCCAGTGCTCCATCAAGCATTTGGCCTGAAGGCACAGGCACAACTATGAGATAATGTGAGGAGAAGAAGCAAAGTTGGATGTTTCCAAAGATTATTTTTCCCCACCCCAGCCAAAGCTTTGGTGTCTAATGAGAAGCACTCACCCAGTGCTGCCTTCCAACGAAAGGAGACGAGCAGCTACTTGCCATGGTGTTCGAAAGGAATGCTATTCTGAGGTAGGGGAAAAGACAGCAATTTGTAACAGTTCCACTGCCCCAATATATAAAGATGTCTAACACATATCCAACCTAAACTTGTGGCAGCAAACGCATCTTTTGAGGAGCTCCGGTTTCAGACTTCTGTAAGGCAATCCTATCATATTAAGAGATATGTCAAAGGAATAAATCATTATTCCTCAAAGAAAGCTGACATGGCCAGAAGAACAACGCAGAGAATGATGTCTATTAAGATGCTTGTGAGGGGATGAAAAATGCAGAGGCACTGGAATTATGTTGCTTTTTGCCCAGAGAAGCAGCACAACACTTAAGTTGTTCAATGCCAGTGCTGGCTACGGTCTTCTAAAAGCTCCTCCTGCCAAAGAGACTTAATCATATGTTTCTTTGTGCAGCATTCCAATCTTTTCTTCCAACTATGGAGAGAATTCCTCTAGTACCAGTAGATATTATGCACAGCTTTTGACTCTTGGGTGCTGAACAAGCTACGTTAAGGGAAAAAAAAAAAGGCAACTTACTCTATACCATAAGCAGATTGAACTACTCTATACCATAAGCAGATTGAACCTTCTGTGAAAGGAAATGAAGGCTACTCACCCATAACTAGACTCTTGAGACGATCACTGCTTTCAGGATTCAGTCTGTGCAATGAGGACCAACGGAACTGATTCAAAGCAGTGTTTACTAGAATACTTCTGACCTTTACTACTTCCCTTATTGCATTTCTTAACACGGAAAGATTGCCTACGTAATGTAGACTTAGTGAACAATTCACTCACGGAACCAAAGAGCAGAAAGATCTTTTAACAGCTACAACGATTTTCTGTCCTGCATAGATCACAAATCTTCATTGCACAGAGACCTGCAATTTAGGCTTGCTTTAGACCTGAATACATAACCTAGCAGTCAACCCAGTTCTGATGCAAAGGCAAAGGGGACAGATGATTTACTTCATTTAGAGGCTGTTTCAGTGGCTAACTGCCTTCACTTAGACATCTGTTTTGCTTTTCTTTCCACGTCAATGGTTTTCATTCTAAGCAAGCGGTTCCTCACGTATGTTTTCTGAATATTAGCTCCTGTTAAAATCGTTGTCCCCAAAATACTACAGCAACTAATGCAAGATGACCTCTTTCACACAAACTGAAACTCTTGCATCCTACAATCCATCTTCCCAAGCTCAACTTTAATGGCCCTTCTCTGTGCTACACTTTTCCAATGATGTAAGATACTGAGGACTGAACTAAGCATTATATTCAAGCATCTGTCTCATTAATGTCATGAAATAATCCCTCCATTTCTGTTCATTACTGTCATGCAGAGATTCAAGGATGAAATTTCATTATGACATCACACTAACCTCTCCAACATTACACTCAAAGGCTCTTCAGCCATTGCTTAGCACAGATACAGCTCCCCAAATAAGACAATGTGCTCCATTCCTTCATCCAAATCAGGTTTTGGAGTCCTGCAGCACTATACACGTTAGTTCACAGGCTTTACCTGTCTGCTCTGCTCTCTCTAATGTTTATCTCTGTCAAACATCTCACAATTGGCAGGTTTTAGCTGCTGCATTCATTTCCATATAACAAAGTACTGGATAATGTGTGCCATAGAATTTAGGTGATTTCATTAGAAACACTAAGTTTCACAAACTGCTTTGTAGATGTGCTAGTTATCACTCCAATAAACACTTGTTACTTAGTGGCACAAAGTGCTAGTCTTTCTGTTGAGAACAGTTTAGGTACTAAGTAGACAACGCCTTGGAGGTGGGGAATATACATGACATTCAGCTACCTGCACCATCTTTCTCTGAGTGTTAAATTTCTCTGAGAAGACTCATTTTCCAGATCAGAATTTTGGTTCTCACTATCTACGTTCCCAGCCTTAGTTTTCATTGCAATCTGAACTGATCAGAACTCATTTTGGAAACAAGAAAGGTAAAAATGTGGAGCTGTCTTTAAGAACTCTACTTATAGGTAAGTAGCTATCATTATTTGAGTAACCTCTGCACATTTCCACTGCCCAGAGTTTAACTAGCAGTAGCCCTTCCTCTGCAAAAGGAGAGGTGGGGATTACAGACGCAGTGTTGCCTTACTAAACCAAGGCATCCAAAAGCAGAAGTAATTTGTCAAGTTACAAAGAATGACTCTAACAAGCGTTATTCTTAGCACAAGACATCTGTAATCTGTACAGAAAACTTTAAAGGCTGATTTTTACCAGGAATATGGTTTCAGCACTTCCTGAAAAAGGAACAGTGGGAGCACGTTTACTTAAGACTTACAAAGGAAACTTAACACACTTGGAATGGGTGTGGACAAACAGCTGCTGTTCTTTACTGTTTTCCTGGTAAGAAGGGTTATGGATGATTTTCTGTATTCTTACATGTAGGCAATCAAAAATCTCCTTTATAACCTTGGATACTTCAGGTTTTCTTGATCAAAAATTAGGTGTAAAGATAATGGGAAACCTATGGCTTTAACTGGTAACCTGGTTAACATCTAAGGATATATTTTGTTTATGGAAGAACTAGTAAGAGTGTAAGCTATGAAAATCTGCAACTTGAGCCATCTTGCCTGCTACAGAGTAAGTAAGAACTGGGAAAAGGAAAAGTTAATTTTCTCTAACAGTCTCAAGGGGAAGTGTTATAAGGTAAAGTTTAAGTAAATCTCTCTTGCCTTCCAAATCTGAGAGGCCCCATGGGAAGCTGTTTAAATTATACTACAGTTGCATGCTATTGTTCAGTCACCACGAGTGGAGAACAACAATGGTTCACTGCCTTAATAAGAACTAAATGAGGACAACAGATGATAAGTGATTAATTCTAACAAATTCAGAGAAGATCTTGACTAGGCTGCTGTTGGGATTGTAAAGAAGTCAACAGTGTGATTCCGTATTTGGAGGAGAGTGCTAAAAAGGGTAGATATGGAAATATGCCATTAAGCCAGTCCGTACTGTTGGCCCACACCACACATGATACATCTGGATATTCAGAGACTACTCAAACTGTCCCACAATCCTACACAATCTCAGAGTATTCCCAGTTTAAAAGTTATGCAGAACCAAAATGTATCTGCAAACCCACCTGGGTAATTTGTACCTTAGAATGTTTAGAAAAGTGTCATGTGCATGCTGAGCTACAGATCAGCAATACAGCAGAAAAATTCAAAACACAATCTCTTCAACATAGTCAAGTAATATCACTACACTTATTTCTGTTACTCCCATTCAGTATTTATTTGACTAGTAACAGAGACAAAGCATCTGATTTGCTCAGGATGCCAGAGCAAACCCTGGGCACACCCACTGTACCAGGAAACCATTCAAGAAAATGTTCAGAGGGAAATCCATGTCACAGCCTCACAGAACAGCCAAGGTCAGAGGGGACTCCTGGAGATCATTTAGTCCAATCCCATTACCCAGCTAGAGCAGGCTGCTCAGGACGACATCCGGCTGGGTTCCAGATAATTCATGAGACTCCACAACCTCCAGTCCATGTTCATAGTATGTTTGTTTCTGTGTCTAAATGGAATTTCTTGTATTTCAGTTCGTGCCCACTGTCCATGCACTGGATATCACTGAGAAGAGTCTGTCTGCCTCTTCTTTACACCCTTTTATCAGGTATTTATGCATATTTGTGCATATTTACAAGACAGACGCAATTCTATCCTCTGTTCCCTCCCTGTTCACAAACTTCAGCTATAAAATATTTCAAAAGGAAAATTTTTAGTGGCAAGAACTGTAGTTCAGTTAGTAAGCTGGCAAAAAATGCCACCAAAGGCAACACAGAAAACCTCATTTATCTCCTATTCTTTTCCAGTCATTTCTGCTCCTGAACTGTTCATCCCTTGTGCCAGCACAAACATCTGCGCAGCTGCATAGTGAAAGAATTAATTCAGCTGAAAAGCAACCAAAAAAAATCCCACTTCACTTTTGTTACAGCAGAATTGTTTCTCCAATCCAGTTCACCCACAGACTTCATTAGAGATAACCACCTGGCCTCCATCTAAAAGAGCTTTCCCTCTAGCAGTAAGACTTTATATAAGAACACGTACTGTCCAAAAGAATTAATTCTGCCAATTAAATGACGAAGCCAAAAGGAATTAATTTTTATCGGTATGTTCCGTCAACAAGAAGTAAAATGAGTCCACAGCAAAAATGATGCAGTTGGAGCTCCAGCACGGCGGCGAGGCGTGATGGAAAACCCCGGAGGCGACTGCACCAGTCCTCATAACAAAGTGCTCTCCCAGTAATGCTGCAGCATGCCTACAGCACAGGTGGTTCCCCATTCTGAGGTAAGACTGAAGGGAAGCTGAACAAAGCCAGGCCACACACTATTTAGGACAGGTCTGTGTGAATACCCTGAAAAAGGAATGTTTCAGCTATAGCATAAAGTGTTAAAAATATACTTAAACATTTTTGTCAGTCTTAAAAAGAAGCATTCCTAAAATCTCCTTGCTAAATCACTGTGACCAGTAGGATGATTTCAGTGCTGACTATGGCTATGAATCACTCTACCATTCATCCCCCTGCCATCCTCTTCAAATGAGCCTTCAGCAACCTATTCATCATCCACCTATGTGGCTTATCTGCTCTGCAGTGCTGCACTACAGCATTTTTGCACTTTTGCACTTTTCTGTTCTTCACCAACTAGTTCTGATCTATTCTGCATCAGTTTGCTCTGTTGATTTGGAAATGTGACTCACAACTGCCTCTGACTTATTCTGCTTCCTCATTGATAACACATACAAGAAAATTCAATGAGTAAAGGAGCTAAATACTATCACTGCAATTAAAAATGCAGTGTCTCTAGGATCGGGCATCATCTCCTACACCAATTACACTGTATCACTGAACAGTTTATGCTTATTGCTGCCAAGGTAAAAAAGAAGTAGCAACATTTTTGTTTACAGTAGTCTACAGCCACATCACAAACATTTAGTTAAAATGTCGACACCATCTGCAAAATCAGTACAAAAATCACATCAATTAGCTGGCATGTTCTTTTGGCAAATTAACTTCATCAAGTCACCCTCATCCTTCCATTACACTGACATCTTTACCTGCGAAGTTGACATGCGAGAGGTATCCTGTCGGCCTGTTAAGTCAGATGACGAGATATTGACTGGGGCACCACGATGCAATCTCATACTCACTTTCCTTTCTCGTTCCATACCAGATACTGGCCGAGGAGAGGTGTTGGCTGTGAGGAAAATCTGCATTAGTCTCGTAATGAGAAATGGGATTATAATATGGTCACTGGAAAGATTACACTTTCAGCATCTACATCTAGAGCTTCCACAGAGTTAAACAGGAGAATCAAGGCCTTTGTTTTACATTCACAAAAATCTAAGCAGCTAGTGGCAAGTAATGAGTGAATGGGTGTATACAATTACCTTCAATCTACTGAAAAACAATGGGGAGAAAAGCTAAACAAACCTCCCAAACCCTGACCAGAGACAAATACCACTCAGGTATCCTAATTCTAATTTTGAATTTCCAGTGACTAGGAAGTGACTCCAAATTAAGACTAGTCTACAAGATGAGTCTCTGCAGGTTATTTGCTTACTTACCAGCATGTGAAGTTGGGGTAAGAGGAGTAGAAGGAGCTACATCTTGTGTTCCTCTCAGCCTGCCAGAAGCAGTGGAGGGTAACCCACGCACAGCTGGATTCCGTGTGTGTCTCAATCTTTCCTCTCGTTCTCGTCTTTCACGTTCAGCATCTTCAGCCGCTCTGCTTGCACCCTAGGGGTCAAGACTAGTGAACAACTTGGGGCATTATTGATCTTACTACTACTATTTGGATAAAAATATTGAAAATAAAGAACTGGACAACCTGGGAATTGGGCTTTGGTGAGGCAGTAATTATTCTGGTACCATTTCTTGAGAACTGCCATAAATTCTGTTCATACAACTGCTGGGGTAGACTTCAAAACGCTAGCGTACACAAACACTGTTACGAAGTCGTCATTCAACCCCCACCTCAGGCTTCCTCTATCTCCTGCCTTTCCTCATTTCCTGGTATTTTTTTTTTTCTAGACACAGAGCTTCCAGGAGGAAAAAGACAAGGCAATCTAGCAGTATGTTAAAATACTCCAAACCTACAATGTAATAAAAATAATACCGTCACAAACCCCGTAAGTTTTAGAAAGCTATGTCAGCTACTTACAAATTTCAGCATGTTCCAGTCAAAGACATAGTCATAGGAGAACCCTTGCCGGTGGAAGAGGTTTCTGAACAATTGCCTTAGATAGGAGTAGTCTGGTTTGTCATCAAAGCGCAAAGAACGGCAGAAATTCAAGTATGTGGCAAATTCAGCTGCAATGAAAAAGATGCAGGTTTTTCCCTTCAGCTTCACACTTGCTCTATTTCTAAATAAAAAACCAAAACTAAAACAACCCCCAAACAAACCACCTCAGCTCCAACAAAAAGGGAATATCCTAAACACAAAAGAACAATGACCTAATATTAGATATCTACTGAAGCTAACACTACAGCCCCTCTATCACGTCAACTCTGAAAATTAAACTACCACAGAGGAGGCAAAGATCTAATTTGTGAAAAGCAGAGAGGACCCAGTATTAGAGTCCTTCAATCAACAGTAGGGGGTAGATGAAGGACAGGTTTAAAACTAGCTGAGTAAAGAAAGAGATATGTTTTCTCTGGTCTTTCTCTGCTTTGACTATATCTAAATGGAATTTCATGAAGGACACAGAATAGCAACTCTTTGTTGTTAAGTCACATAAAGACTCGGGTCTGCTATCTCACAAAAGACACAAAAGCTAGGGGATCCACAGAAATTTCCCACACAAGACATGCCACCATTCTAGAATTGCAATGGTCTGAACACCTGTTTTTATATGGCAAATGAAATATTTGTTACACAGAAAAAAAAATTGTTGTGACTTCAATCCATTGGAGAGAACAGCAGTATCAAAATATCAGCTTTAGAGCTCAAGTCTTTCTGGCTGAAATAAGAGACCAATAATTTACATTAAGAAAGAAATTCTAACAAGCAGCACAAGGAAAGTTGATTAGTCTTCCCTGCCTATTAACCTCAGAGAAAAAACACAGCGAATCTGAAGGCACAGCTATGAAGTGACAGCTGAAACAGATCAGACATTAAGTTTTCATACAACCCTAACAAAAACTTAGTTCTCATTAGTGTACCTAGCTGCTGAAGCCAAGAGTTTCTGACGGCAGCTGATAGTAACAAATTTTAAAACATTAAAATTTAAAATACCATTTGACAGGGGTCACACATGCCAAGGTATTACTGTGGTGTAAACACCAAACTGAGAAACAGAACAACTCTGAGGCATGAAGCTAGGACACAGAAGGGCTGCTTGTGCCTCTCACAGATGCTGACCACCAAGAGGCCAAACCAGATGAACCTGGAGTGACAATTCCCAGGTGAAACGAATGCAGTAGGTATACCTGATAACACAATTGGTTTCATCCAAGAAACAGCACTCCCAGATATGAAGAAAAGGGTAGTTTCTCAAAAAGCTGTTTGTCAGTTATCCAGACACATGCACACACAATATAGTGCAAGTTACCCTTCAATTGTTTGCTAGTAGTTAAGAAACAGATAATTAGCAATGGTTTGTGAACACAAAGATCCCAGTCCTGAGATCAAAGTATCTTTATCGTGGACACGCCCCATCATGGGGGAGATGGGGAAAGGAAAAAACACTGGTAGAATTCACTGTAAAGAAACAAAGAAAACACCACTAAAATGTGAACACGTAAGCCTAGTGCCACAGCAGAGTAACTTACAAGGATATCCTTTACACAAAACCTCAATGGGTGTAGACATTTTCTTTTCACTGATACGTTCGTATTTCTGCCTCTTTGTTGCTGCTTTCAGTCCCTGCCAGGGGAGGGAGCCCAGGTTAAAATACATCAGTACATAGCCCAAGGACTCCAAGTCATCTCTGCGAGATTGCTCTACAACAGCATAAAAAAGTGGATTCATTAGGTTTCATTTTCTACTGGAAAAACAAAAGACTGTGCATCAAGACTGTCATAAAAACCCTTAGAAAAACAAGAGATAGCTGTTATTACACCCATGACAAACTCATCCAGTACAAGTGAACACCTATCACCCTTGCAGTTATTAAAAATTGTGCTAATTCCTACAAACTGACCAAACCCCACCCAACCGACAGACAGGAGGCCAAGCATGCTGCACAATTAGTGCCAGGAATAGGGAGTGTCTTCTGTGCCTCCATAAAGCAACATCTACTGGCACTGAATTTATGTGCATTGACATGTTTACAGTTTGTATCTAGAGCTTTCCCCAGCTCACCAATTCCAAGATGAGTGTTGATGGATGCGTAACGAGCAGTTCCTGTTAAGTTTTTATTTTCACGATAGGGAATATGCTGGTGAGTTCGAGCATCTCGATACTTCTTTGCTAACCCAAAGTCTATGATGTATACAAGATTGCCTTTCTTCCCCAGGCCCATTAAGAAGTTATCTGGCTTCACGTCTCGGTGGATGAAGTTCTTTGAGTGAATATATTCAATTCGACTAATCTAAAGAGAGAGAACAAAATAAACCATTGTGAGAAACTGGGCATGCCCCTTTTTTATTACAGACATACCAGCAATGCTGTCTTAATGATAGAAGTAAAGAATCTTTTAATGGTATATGTACCTTATAATGGTATACGTAAGGGCATTAACAAGGACACAATTTAGAAGACAACAGATAACCCTCTCTCCAGCACTTTCCCTGTGTCTGTTTATATTTGCTTCCAAAAACTTTCTTGGGGGGAATTCTTTTATGTTTGAGCAGTGCAAATCCAGTTTAAAAAAAAACAACACTGAAGACTTTGTAACCTCTTCTGATGGGACACTTCATAGTTACAGATGGAAAGCTGATTTTGAGTCTTTTCTCTAATGATACAGCCTATTCACCTCAAAATTACAGAAATTCAACTTAGCTGGTCATGACCTCTCCAGAAATTTGAATATCCAAACACACTGCACTATCCAGATCAACAAAGTAGTTTCCTACCATTTGGTCAGCAAGTAATAGGACTGTCTTAAGACTAAATTTCCTTGAGCAAAAATTGAAGAGATCCTCAAGACTCGGTCCCAACAGCTCCATCACCATTACATTGTAGTCCCCTTCAGCTCCACACCACTTAATTGTAGGAATACCCACTGGAAAAAAAGGAAAGAGTGTATTCAGTATAACAAGTTGATCTATACAGTTCACACATACACACCTTCCAGGCTCTTAAGATGAATTCTAAGAGGATCATTACTGAGAGTGTTTGTATTCACAGTGAGTTAACTTTACACCATTTGGAAGCAAAATTATATCATCCACTCTTTTAAACTCTTATCATTACTTCTTCCTGAATTCCCTCCACAGAGAAGAAATCTTTATTGTGATGAAAACTTAACCTCTGCCATCTTCTTCTGCAGCATCCATGCTCATGAAGAACCCACCATCACAACCTTTTAAGTCCATAAATGAAGCATTTTACCCTGCTCAGGTCACATGATCCTGAGCAGCACTGGAAGATCTTAGGATTATCAGGAAGTTTGGTAGCCATGGATTTGGAACTGCTACTCTACCTTGCAGAAGAGCTGAGGTACTGCTCATCACCCACCCTGCCACCTTTTCCATCTCCTCTTTAAATGTCAAAATAGATCTTAACCAGTAAATACTTTCAGGTAGAAGAGACAACAATCATAAAAGCCGTTACATCTGAAGAAGGAAAATTATTTGCTTGCCTCCACCCTGCATCATTTTGTAGATTTTACTCTCAATGTGGAGCTGAGGATGTTTGGTTTTCACACATTCCAACTTAATTGCAACCTCCTCCCCAGCAGCAATATCAGTTCCTAAAACCAGAAGAGTTAAAAACATTGGTCAAAATATTTTTAAGACATGTTTCCTTTGTCAAGACTGAAACAAAACAAATGATAACAAACTATTTCTCAATTATAAACATCCAGAGATTATGAAGTACTTTCAGTCACAATGCACTACAAATTCTTCTGAAGTCTTACAGGTTCTCTTCAACAGACTAGAAGTTTAAGAGACAACTATTACACTGTAGCACAGGAAGCCAAAACTACTGCTATCCCATTAAAAAACAAACCAAACCAAAATGAACACATGTTCTGAGAGGTGTCTTTCCACTCTGCTTGTAGTGGCAGTGCTCAGAATGAACGGTTACAGGTGTGGCATGAATGCTGGCCAACCTAAGAAATGCTAGGAATTCAGATCACCTCCTCTTATGTCTTGGAAACAAAGACTACAGCTTCCCTAAATCTCAACATACTCCAGATGAATTCTGACACCTTATGGTTTTATCCAGTTGGGAGGCAGATTATTTAGAATCAAGAATTAGTCCTCTCAAGTAACTTTTTAAAATCTCCTAAAATTTTTGTGTTGGGAATCAAGTCACCAAAAAAAATGGTTTATCTGTTCACTTCCAAAGCATAAAAGTAGGTAGGGAAAACCTGAGGTTCTTAAATAGTCAGTCAGGAAAATGCGTACTCTCACAGACAAGCAGCTTGGGAACTATAGGAGAACAGGAACTGGCAACAGGACATGTGTGACAGTTTTCAGACATCAAGTATCTCTACTTCCAGAGTTTGGCTCTTTTCTGCATTGCCTTATGAGTTAGGATCATGTAAAGTACATCACCTGCTGTTCTGATCCATACTCTTAAAAGCCTAACTTGAGGTCTCTTATTGTTTGTTTAGAAAGAAACTGTAAACACTCATTTGGTACTCACCTTCCCTATAATGTTCAGGATTTCATAGACTTCTACCCCACCTCATTTTCCCTCAACTCTTTACAGGTCAAAGTCTTTTGCCATGCTTTGTACAGAATTTTTCATTACCCTTAGTTAATCCTTATTTTACTTATCTGTATACTTTTTCCAGTTCTGTAATGCCCTTTTTGAGTCACACAAAGCAATTAAGATGCACAATTACAGCTTTTTTTTTCTGCTTATCTATTTTTTTCCCCATAAGCTTTTTTTGGACCATTACAGAGCACTGAGCTAATATATTGACCTAACTATTTTAACAGCAAAATTTTTTTTCCTGAGATTGAGGAGCTACTTCAGGGCTTTCTAGCCTTTTGCCCATAAAGGCAGGCTAACCGAGGCTAACAAAGACAAGGTAAGACCCTACACCTAAGAACAGGCACTCTTCTTTAAGGAGCTGATGGCCTGTGGAATTATCTATGAGTTCACACAAGACTATTTTCTAATGTTTAGGTTAATAAAATGTCCTCTTGTGTGCTCGCACACACAAATATTAATGTGGTGGTGTTGGTATTGTCAGTTGTTCTGAGTGAACACCAGGGTCAATATTCATAATGCACCTTAAGAAAATAAACCATCTGAAGCTCACTCTAGGTACAATAAGCACAGCTCAAGGTGAAAAACTGGAAGACACAAATTAAAATGAAGCTGTACTTTCTCTTGTATCATATCATTCCTTTGTAACTGACACAATAGGTGGCAAGATCACCAGCTGCTAGTTCAGGTACAGCACAGCAGCAACAACTGCAAAATCCTCTATCTGTAATCTAAGGTTTTCACTTTTCATGAATCCACTATTTTGGTGGACTTCAAATGAGTTATGGTGACAGCAGTCCAGAAATGTGAAAGGACAGAACAACAATACAAGGAGGAAGGCATTATCTTCTGACCTAATCCTGACCTCCCCATTCCAAACAAATCAAAATCTTGATTTTGAACCACAGAACTCTGGACCTTTCTTGTTTGTCCCTACATTCACTACCTGCTTTCCACAATCCCACAGTGGCAAAGATCATGGAAAGTGTAGATCAAAGACAGTATTATCTGATGGATTGCTTTAGGGTTTTGGTTGGTTTGTTGTTTTATTTTTTTTTTAATTTTTCCATGCAAACCAGGCACAAATTGCTGTCTGATTATACTGAAAGACACAACTCTTTTACAGACAGCTGTAAATGTCTGTTTGATTAGGGGGAAAAACTGCATGGCAGAATCAAGACCTGTATTTTTGGTCAGATTGCTTGACAGACCATGGTCTTGACCTAGTAAATAATCTCTTAGGACAGATGCTCTTCCCAAGAAGTCTTTATCACCTAAGATAGTCAAGATCTTTAGCTCAAACTTAGCTTCCATATAAGCCTTCTTCTTCAAGGCAAGAGATTTTGTATTAAAACAATAAAATTAGAAAGTCCACGTCCAGCAAAAAACGATTAGAGGGAACAAAAACATAGATTTTCTAAGCAATGCAGTTCTTGTCTCCAAGTAAGGACTACTGTCCCCAGGTAAATCCTGGAACAAATTTGCTTAAATAACTTTACAACAACCCAAACCTCCCTTTAAGGAAAACTTAGTAGTAATTGAGAAGCAGCAAGAAGTAGTATCATGAGAAGAATGAGTAACTGCAAGGTAGTAACAAGTACTATATGAGAAATCACAATTTTTAAGTAGAAAAGAAGGTCTGGGTTTCTCTAAGTATTTTCTTTTCAACTGCAAAATTCCAGTTTTCTTGGAACTGTAAAAATCTTCTACCATAAGGAAAGGTTTGGAAATTCTTTTACTTAGTTTACCACCCAAAACTATACACATAATACAGAAATCATAAAAACACAGAGACTGCAATGCCTTCATGACTCACATCTATGTGACCTCATGGACTGAGCAACAAAACAAATGTTTACTTCGACACCGCCCCATCCCTTGCCCTCGGTCCATCTTTGACACTATTTAGAGTATCTGGGACTTATTTTCTTTCATATCTTCCTCTGGAGGGTAACTTGAAAAGATTAACTACAATAAATTTCTAAATTTTATGTTCTTCTGTTTGTGTGCACTGCTTTATTTACCTTACATTTGCCTTACATTTCAAAATCCTGTCTTCCAAATTCCAGAAGACATGTTTTGAAGTATGAGAGAGAACACGCAAGAATATGAAAGAAGTAGGATAATGGCAACAGAGTTGTTTGCTCTATATTAAAAAAAACAGGAAGGAAAGCAGAAGGGCAGAAAGGAAGACAAAAAGGAAGAAAGGAAGACAGAAAGGCCCTTCTCTCTACTCCAGAATGTCTTCAACACCCTTGTAACTGCATTAAAAAAAATACAGGGGGACTGGAGACAGGCAAAAATAAACAGATCTTCCTTTTCCAAACATAAAAGTGAGGTGGAATCTATAAATTCACTAAGAGCTATCAGAGAACATGTGTACTTAGAAAAAATTCATGACTTCCGCAAGAATTTGACGAGTTATTTTGAGGCACCTATGTCCTACTGCACAGTCTGAAAAACCAAGTAGCAACTTGGGTTTTTTTATAAAAACCCCAGATTTTGAACACCTCTGTTCTATCAGATAATGGCAAGCAAACTGAATGGGCCTCCACAAAAGGCTTCGGTTCTCGAGAGACAGCAATTTCCCGTGGAAAAAGGACCCTATGCCATTATCTGAATCTTCCCAGCATGTAACTTTCTGCTAGGTCCTGGCTCAGGCATGAATTTTGCAGCAAGCACTAAACATAAATCCATGATGGCTACTCGGAGATAAAAAGAATAGGTCACAAAATGAGAAAGAGGAATTCTTGTACACAATGCAGCATAGCAGTAGTACAAACATCAGAGAAATATTACTTCCTGTGTGACTTTACTGGTGTGGGTTGCACACATAAAGATGAAAAAATAACACTTATCTTAGTTGCATTTTTATGTATAATATAAACTGCTCTACCTGAGTAGCAGTCAAACGCTAAAGCAGGAGTTTCTCAAGTCACTGAAGATTTTCCCGGTTTTAAATGCTGCCTTTATCTCCACCCAAAATCCCAGCAGTAGCCAATTTTTGCACAAGCATTGCCACCATCTTTCTCACAATAGCCTTCAATCTTTGATGCAAGCAATGCAGAGAGAAGAAATCATGTTCTCTGCCACCAGACAACCACACGCCTTCAGCTCAGAACATGGAGTTTTCATCTGCAAGATGATCTTTATTATGGATAATCACTATTTCATGATCTGTAAACAAGCAGCTTTAGCTAAGAAATTCTTTTGTAATGTCAGCTGCACACTTCCACATGAAGCACCGCTGTCTAGGAAGAGAAAAACACCTCTGTTTCTCCGTACACTGCCAGAGCTACCACATACATTAGCTGCTGACGCTGTTTTTACCCTCCAGACATACCTTAGACCCTGCAGGTTCCACCTCACTCCCCTTTTGGACTTGCTTATCTAAGTTACCACAGTTTTCGCACATAGAGTACTCGTTTCTTTCTGGCAGGATATAACATTTAAATTTCTCCGAACTTATTTCTTATGATTTTGCAGAATATATATATATTTTTAACTATATTCAGAACGTCTTGTGCCCACCGCTGCTCATCACAACTGTAAGCAGTTAGTTGTGACAGAGCTACAAAGCCAACACCAATCCTGCAAACCCTCCAACTGCCACGGAACCCAGGGCAGCAGGGCAGGAGATACGCAATAAGGCACAGTCTGAGCAACAGGACAGCCAAACTGTGGTGATTCTTTGAAGGATTTGAGGGGCTTTTAACAACTTAGTCATCCGGAGTTGTATAATTATTTAGGTTTTTCTGGGCCTCACAGGAGAAAAACATGCCTGTGACAGCAGTTTTTCCCAGTCCACTGCAGTGATATTTAACCCTGCTGCACGTTTATTTCCCAAAACGCTTTCTGAGCATGGTGAGGTTTGTTTATTGTCTTGTGGTGGTTTTTTTCAGTTTTCCCCCGAAATGAGGGGATTTATACCCTTCTGCCTTTTTTTACAGATTAGATTAGCGGTGCCCAAGGTCACAAGACAAACAATGAGAAGAGGCAACTAAATAAGCCAGAATTCCGATTTCCGCACTGTCCAAATTAGGACATGATGTCAACGAAACATCAAGCGGCTACTGCTGTGCCCCTAGCAAAGTGCTTCATATCAAGGGGCATTTCTTGGACAGCAGCGCAGCCTGAGCTCCAGCCGGGGTGAAATGAGGTCCCGGGGGTTGCTCCTGGCCCAGCCTCTCCGGGAGCTCAGAGCGGGCTCGGCAAGCAAGCGGTACCCACCCCAGCCCCCAACGTTCTTCATAGTGCCACAGACCCACGGGGCACGTCCCCAGCGAGCCACCTTCCTTACCAAGATAGATGTCCCCGAAGGAGCCGCTCCCGATCTTCCGGCCCAGCCGGTACCTGTTTCCCACCCTCAGCTCCATGGCGGCAGCTCGGTTCGTCCGCGACCCGGTTCTGTCGCTCTGCCCGCCCTGCTACCTCACAGCCCCGCGGTTCCAAATGCCATCGCGGCTTTGGTCCCGCCGCTCGTTACTAGCGAGACAGCCAGCACCGGCGCCGCAGCTCCCGAGAAGGATGGACACGGATTCCCTCTCGGACCGGCCCCTCAGCCGCCCCGGCCCCGAGCCGCCATACTGCGTGACCTCACTTCCCTAGCAACGGGGGCGGGCCGCGTTGGCTGTGGGAACGGGCGCGCCTCGCGGTGCGGCCCCGCCTCAGGCGCCCCTCGCGTCGCGCTCAGGAGCCGCTGTCGGCTCCGCCAACCCCGTGGGGAGGAGCCGGGAGCGACTGTAGCGGCACTGGCCGCGGCCCCATTGCATCCTCCCGGGAGCCCACCCGGGCTATCTGCACCGCGTATGAAGGATGGGGAACGGCCGTTCCCAGCCTCCCGTGTTGCCGTTGTACCCCTGTCGGCGCAGGGGAGAGGTGCTCCCGCCGACCCGAGTTCCCAGGAGCGTTCCTGTATAACCTGTAGTCTTATCGTCCACAACAATCGGGTTCAAGCCTTTTGACTTCAAACCAAGGTGACAGCTCGATTTCTGCTGTGTGTCACTTGTGTTGCTGCTGAGAACGCCGTGAAGGCCAGGAGATACGCAAACAGGTGTGAAGTAAGGAAACCAAGTGTGAAGAGGATTGTTTTACGGAGGTGAAATAGGCAGCCAAAGGACATGTGCTGCTCACCTGACACAGCACCTAACAGCCCATCCAGCCTCCCAAGTATTGTGTGTTGCAGGCAGCAAAAGGCTTGGTGGCCGGAGCAGTAAGGAGTACAGAGCTTAACACGTGCACAAAGCGAAGGTAGAACCGCCAGAGCTCTATGGTCATCTGCTGGGGACCTCTAATATACGACTTATGCGCCTCTTTGCTTTCCATTTTGTGTCTAAGGACTTTCATGCTGGAGGACAGGGTGGTCAGTAACATTATGCAGTGTCTGACGAGTAAGTGGCAAGCCCTGCACAAGAAGCCTTATGTGTGCACAGGATTATGAGAGCAGATTCTTGATAGCACAGAGGTACCACCAACTCAATTAATCCCAAGGATCACCAGTGTCTCTTATTGGTAGATCACCTAATTTGACATAGTCTGCTCAGATGCGCTGTTTCCTGATGAAGACAATTGCTCCTCTCACACAAAGCAGCCTCCTCTCCCCTGCTGTCAGCATGCTGTCGGTGTTGATTAACTCTTGACATTTCTTGACTTGCTGGTGTCACTCACACCCCTGCCACATGCAGACGGATACAGCAATCCATGGGGCTTGCTGTTATGAAGAAAATAAGTGCTCCAGAATTTCCCTGTGCTGCTTCTCCCTACGTAATGGGATGGGGGGCACGACATGAACAACCACCAGCCTCATAGAGCAGACAAAGGGAAAGGGCTGAAATGCTCAGGCCCCTTGGCTGCTTTTAGGCATAGAGGCAACGACTGTCACTGCCGGGGCTGCGAGGGGCAAAACAGCAGAGAAATGCCAGCCCAATACCCCAGCGAATAGTTCCCGTCTCTGGATGGCGTAAACTGGGCGGAGCTCCCGGTCAGCGTTCACCCCGCTGAGGGCTCCGGGCACGGGAATTGAGGGGATGCTGCCATCGGGCGCCCACTATTCGGAATTGCAGTTCGGCATCCGAGTGCCGCGCTTCTTCCGCGCTCTCTACTGACACCGCGCGGCCGACATTGGGTACCGCAGCCTGGGAGCTGGGTGCGCGCGGTGCCGCGCCCCTTGGTCCACGCTGCCGACCGTCGGTAACGGCAATACGATACCACGGTGCTCGCCGGTTGGTGAAACCACCGTCTCCCGGTACGAAACCTGGGCCGTGCTGGCGGCTCCTGGCGTGCAAAGCGCGGAAAGGTAGCGCCGGTGCTGCTGCCACCCCACGGCCGAAGCGTGGAGGCTAGCCGATTCAGCGCAGCCCCTCGGAGTTACTCGGGAGCTGACAGAAGGGGAGAGGGAAAAGAGGAGGACACAAACCCGGGCAGAGAAGCTGCGTGCCTCCCCAGCTCACCAGCTCTCCCCCATCCCCGCTCACCCTGCACTGCTGCCATCAGCTCCAGCCTGTCCCCTGAAGCCTGTCCGGGAGCCACAGACTGTGCCCAAGCCATGGCACGAAGATGGCAAGCTTTGCCCTTAACATGGGTGCTGTTAGCAGCAGTGTGGGGAAAGAGCAGCGTCCATAGAAGCCATCTACAATAAAAAGCTGCTGCTGCTTTCCTCCCAGAACTGTGTTGAGGATGGTAGTTGTCCATTTTCTCCTGAGGATGTTGCTGACTGCACCTGCCTCACATTTGCGTGGGTTGTCTCTGGCTGACCTTGCTTTCCTTGTGGCATGGGGGCAGGGGATTTATTCAGAGGACTCTGTCCCTGTTATCGATGTTTTGTCTCCTTTTCCTTCCCCCCCCCGCAGCCACCAAGAACCGGGATCCTCCTCAGGCCAAGCCGCTCCCCAGTAAATCATTTAATGATGTCGTTTAAGTGACACATCCCCTAACGGCGTGGCGGGGGAATGCACACCGAGGGAACCGGCTGTCCCGGTTCCGGCCGGGACAGTTGTCAAGTACCTGAGAGCGTTCCCCCAGCTCTACCCGGTCACGCCTCTTAACTAAAATCCGCCCCCCATGCCGCATTACCCCCACTGAGTACCGCCGCGATCCCGGGCCCGCAAGGAAATGCAGAACCGGCCGCGGCGAGAGAGACCGGGACCCGCACCCGGCAGCAACAGCCGCTACGGCTGGCACCGGGCGGAAGGCCCCGAGAGGCGGAGAAACGCCGTTACGGAGGCCGGCCCCACTGCGCCGCGGCCGGAGGGTGAATCGTTACGGTTGGGGCTCCCCATTGTCCAGTGCAGCTTCTCGGCGACAGATGGACACTTCCACAGAGGTGGCTCTGCAAGGCGCGTTGCCGCTCACGGCGCTCCTGGTCGCCGGGAAGGGCCCTTCAGCCCTCCGGATACCGCACTCCATGGTCCCGCAGTCTTCTAGCTTCCCGGTAGCGTCTGTCAGTTTCACTGTACGGTCTCTTAGTCCTGCAGCCCCCCGCAAGTGCCGCGCAGTCCTCTGAAATTGTAGGGGAGCCTACAAAACAAATGTAACCGAGAAATACACAACAAATAAAACCCCTGAGTTTTTCCCACTTTCTACCAATGCCCCAGCCGGGCCTTGCTGCCTTCCAGTGCGCCGGGGTCACTGGGTCTCTCTGGGGCTGGGTCCTTGTGGGGTGGCTCTTCCTGGTCTTCCCTTAAGGCTGTCGCATTTGAAATTTGTCAAAGTTCATCCACTTTGCTTCTCTTATCTTCAATGTTTCCTCCTCTGTCCTGTAGATTTAAGAAATTTATTTCCATGACCATGTTACCCAAATATACTGGGTTTTTTTCTTCCTTCCCCCCCTTTTGTCTATTCTGTACCCCATTGTTTTTGCAAGTTTCTCCCTGTATCTCTCAGTATTTTTCCCCCTATTCTAGTTTTGTAACTTTTTATTGTCTTATCTTAATGCCTCCACTTTTATAAATTTCTTCCTATGTCTCTATCACCTAAGTCTGGAGGAATAAAATTCAGCAGGCTTGGAAATCACTATAAATCCAAGGTGGGGGAATCAAGTGAGGTGCTCATTCATCCTCACATAGCCTTGGGTTCAGGTCTGGATCTAACATCTCTCTACAGTTTTGCCAGGCACCATGTGGCCAGGCAAAACCTTTCCTGTTTCAGCAGTGAGTTTTTTTGGGGTTTTTTTGGGTCATCATTCACTTTTACTCCTTTTTACAAGATTTAGTAACACTCCCATAAACAGGTTTTTAATGTAATCCTTGTTCTCTGACACTCTGCATGTTAAAGATTAGCAGAGACATTTTATTGCAGGTAATAAAGAACCCTGATGTCAAATATTTTAACAAACCAAGTGCTCCACGGGAAAAGCCCAAGAGGCTTCAAACACATTTCTGCTTTGCAGCCTCTGTCAGGGAGAGAGGAAAGAGATAGATTTCTGGGAAAAATGCCTCAGACTTTATCTTATTTATTTGTTTGTTTGTTTAAGAACAAACCCACAGTGGCTCCAACCACACTGGCCCTTCAGCTTAGCTGAAGTCAGGAGCAGTTAGCCACCACACTTCCGAGCTAGGTATTTGCCATGCTCAATGTATCTCATCGGTATCTTTATGGGTTTGCTCAAGGGAGACACTATCTTTCAAGAATAGAAGGAATTCAGGTTTGTCTTTTGGGAGCTGCAGTTCATTCTCCCCAACACATCCTCCCTGCCTGCAGCCAAGCAAAAACAAGCAGCAGGTCAATTCTACAAGCACTGCAGGACCCCACAGAGATGAGTCCACAAGGGGTTTAGTTCCCTAAGCAATATTGCTGTCTGGAGGCATCTCATTTCCTGGGCTGTAGGCAGCTGGGAGGAGGTGGTGAAACACAGCAGCAGAAGAGCATGTCCTCACACCACCCTCATAAAACACAGCAGAGAAAGTGCCTCTTGCTGGGGCATGAAGGGACCTCAGCCCAGTGACAGCCATGGAAACAAGCCTCTGCTACCGTTTGGTTGGAGCATGTTGGTTCCTAATTGGGGACAGCTGGGAGATGCAGGGCTTGGCAGCCCTGCCCGCTGCTCTTCACAGCCTCAGCTTTTCCCTGTTTTGCCCACTGGTTTGCACACCCAGGATCCCTAATGGGTACCATGTGTGGAGCAGCATTCACACGGCATCCCCCATCCGGCCCCAGCGCAGGAGGGGGACGTGCTGCTGAGCATCACGTTGGATTTGCAGAGGAGAAAACTGGGCGGCCGCCATCCCAAAAGCATTCAGGACAGGCATGCCGCCCCCGTGCCAGATTAGGTTTCCACGCCTCCGCTCGCTTTCAGAGTGGGGCCACAGCCTGAGAAAGCAGGAGGGGACACATACACACAAAAGCAGCCCACGCAGCAGAGCAGCTGCCAAAATTATTGCTGCCCACGGATTGAAGAGGAAGAGCCTCATGCCATTTCCCAGGAGCTCAAACCCTTTTTCCTGTTCCTTGTCCCCTCTCTTCCCCCACAGGCCCTGTCCCTTCTGACTGAGACAGCTCCCTGTGCAAGGGCTCAACCACACTGACCAGGATGGGTTTGCACCACTGCTCTGGCTCCTCTCACAAGACACAGGAAGGAGTCCTGCAGAGCAGAAAGATGTGTCTGCAAACAAGTAATGTTCCTGCTGATAGTAGCTACACAACTAGGCCAGCCCTGGGCTGCAAGGTGGCCTTGCAGAGACCTGCAGAAGCAGCACTGCATGTGGGCACCTCACCACAGAGCCGTGAGACTCTCAGTAACCCTCCACCTCCTGCAAGCCCCACTGAAATCAGCAGAGTTGTTTCTTCACTTTCCCATGACCAAATTCCCCTGAAAACAGCAGAAACCACATTATACTGATGGTAATTAATCTGACAAGAAGTCAGAAGACACTGATTAAATGTCTCATATCACTGGGGATCATGGATAATTGTAAAGATAGACTCCTTTTAAAATTGGCAGACAGTCTCAGCACACATTTAGAAGAGATTAAGGGAGAGATAGCCATGCTTGTGCCTTGGGATTCACCACAATCTCACAGTGGTGGTTCTGCACCACGGCTGGAGCACATACAAGCATGCCTGCAACCCGTGTTTTGTTTGCAGGGCTCAGCACCCTGCTGGGATGTTGGTCAGGCAGATGTGCTGGACATGCTTTGGGCAGCCACCTAGATGACTACGGGGACATTGGCACAGTCCTGGGAGGGAGAAAGGCATTTCCAAAAGCTTTTAGCAGTGGTCCAACCATGATCCCAGTAAGGTGAATGATCAGAGTGGAACAAAGGAATTATTTGGCTACTAACCTCCTACAGCAATGGCCCGCTGTGATCCAGGTGCCTCTCAGTATAACCTCAAGGATTTCCCCACTCAGCAGATGGGAGAACCCTCCTGGACCTCTGGAGGGTCATTTATCTATTTCCACAGACTAATTCAGGCACTTCCACTGGTACACACACATATATATTTTTACATATATGTTTACAAAAATGCAGCCACAGCCCAGCACTGCAGCGAGGTTTCTTGGGGACTAAGTCAGCAACCACCAGTTTCTCTACCATGCAAGTCCTGCATCACAGATCTCTACAGATGGCTTTGATTAAGTTGATTTCTTCCAGTGCCTAAATACTAGTGAAAATGCTTGGAAGTAGTATTATGTGACACCTTCTATTAAGCCTTCAGCACCTGCTTCCAGTCAGTCTGAGGCAGTTCATTAGAATCCCTGCTTTGTGACAGCAGAGCAACGCTTCTGCTTTCCATGTTGATGCAGAAGATTTGGTCTGTTTGCCCACCTGTTGAGAGCAGTGCAATCTTGGAAATGGAATTGCTGGTATTAGGGTTTGGACAATAAGGTGTTTTTGAGGATTCAGCTTCATCCAGTCTCCCACTGATGCTACAAGTGGACATTTTTGTCACCTGCTCTGTGACCACTATCACCCTTTCGTGGGTGACCTTCTCTTTCATTCCCACAGACATGAGCTCCCTGGATAGAAATTCTGGGTTGTGCTACCAGCAGCTTCAGCAGCATCACAAAGCAGCAAACGCCACAGCGTCTGCTTGGGCAGACAGATCAGCTCTTGGTCCCACCTTCCGGACCATGGCCAGGTGGGGATGGCACAAGGATCATAGGCTTGATGCTACTGGACTGTGACATGCCTGTCCACAGTTGCAGCCGTCTGAGATGTCCCCTGAAAGCGCTTTTCCAGGCTGGCCAGTAGATGGGGATGGAAGAGCAGCTAAAGTCTGATCCACGGGCGACCTTGTCCCTCTACCCTGGCTGTGTGCTGATGGCTGTCAGAGCTCAGGTGGCACTGGCTGCTTTGCTGGCTGTGCTCGGGGCTGGCCAAGGACAGGGTCTCAGAGAGGGGCTGCATGACTTGAAAGTAGGGAAAACTTGCAAGAACTTAAGTCACCATCCCTAGGGCAGCAAGCATAGTTGATAAACCCTGAAATAACTTCACCAGATGTTCTAGGGTCTGCCTGTTCCATGACAGTCCAGCATAGGGAGATGCTGGCTGGGGCAGTTGGAGGGGGCCAGAGGAGAGGTTCAGGATCTAATTCTGTCTGCAGCAGCACTACCTGATGAAACTGGACTGCCAAGTGTGACTTCTTGTGAGAGAGCCCCATGAGCCTACCACATGCCCGTGCTTGCCTGTAGCTGCATGCTATAACCCTCCCCAAGCACACTCAAGCCCACCTTGTAGATCTGCTCATGTTTAGCCAAAATGCTTCATGGAAGGGAGGTAATGTGGAGACCCCAGAATCAGGCCAGAGAAAACCCACAGAGAAAGTTCCTTAGCTCAGCCAGCTCTGCCAGGCTCAGCTCTGACCAACTGATGAGGGGCAGACCTGCTGAATTCCCACTAGGTCTTCAGCTTCAGGATTTGCCCAGTGAATGAAGACATTTGGTGAGTGGGACAGACAATAAGAAATAGTACAAAACTTCCCATCAGAGAAAAGGGATATGTGGCTTTCATGGGGTGCTGGCGCCTTCCAACCCAGCAGAAGGCTTCCCCCACTGGGAACTGGGCAGCCAGCTCTGAGCAAGTCCCAGAGCTGCCTGCTTTCAAGCCTCCAAAACAAAGAAACAGGAATGAACAATGAGTGACACTGATTGCCGTGTCAGGAGCCGTCATTATGTCCATGTGTAATTATACCATTAATTACTGACCATAAAGCTCTAAGGAAAACAGATCTGAAATGAATATAGTGCTGGTGCAAAGTCCTAAGAGATAACTCTTTGGCTGCTAAGGTAATGTAGCCTGAGCTGTATTTTCTGAAGCAAAATTGAATTTGCAATTAGCTCTCCTTGTTGCCTAAGTCCGACAAAAGACCTTCCTGCCTTTAATACCAAGAAGGGATGTCTCTGAGCTGCCATCAAACGACAGAGGCTTACAAAAAGCCAACTGGAGCAGAGCGGAGGGACCAGAATCCCAAATGTCTCTTTGGGCTGAGCGAGGCTCTTGTTTGAGTTTGGATTTGCAGCACACTCAATGTACATCTCCGAGCAAGCCACTTAATCTGACCCTGGCCCAAAGTTTAGCTGTCTGTCAAATGTTAGAAAAGGGCTTTGTCTCCCTCAGAAGGACTTGGAGGTTTAATTACCGGCTGTGCCAAGATGCCCTTAGGTGGAAGCTGCAATGCAAATGCAAAGTATCATTATTAGAGCTTAGCAAATAACTCAAATGTTTTTCTGCAGCAACTCCCTCGAAAAGAAATTAGATTCCTTTCTGGTGTGTTTGGGCGTCTTTCCAGGCTCTCTTGTTGTGACACTCATGAGTGAGCGGAGAACTAAGAGTATGAAGGTAATTCACCAAAAGTCAATGCCCAGCTCCTAAACCTGAGCCTTCACATGGAGCCTCGCTCCTGGTGCAGCACTTTGTCTCTCTGCCCAGACCCAGCATGGAAAAGGGCACGTGATAGGGATGCACCCAGGAAGGGTGTACCGTTGGCAGCCAGTGGATGGACTCAGCCCATCTGAAGAAGCCATCCAGGGGATGCATAGACATCAGCCATTGCCTCTCTGCATCAGGTCTATTGTGGGTCCCTTGGGGCAGCTCCGATCCCAGGCAGTCTCATGGCCTTGCTGAGCAAAGTAGGCATCAAAGATTAGAGAGATGATGGAGACAGGCTTTGCCAAAAACGTTTTCACAGGAAGCCACACATCCCAATCAGCTCATGTGATGCAAATCCCCCAGTGATTTAAGTCATTTCACACTCGCCTCTGAAAAGTCTGGGATGAATATTTGCGTCGTAAATTCTTTGGGATGGCTATTCTCTGGGGTTGAGCAGTTGCCATAAAGCTCTGAGAGTTTATGAGGATCTGACAAAACCTCCTGGCTCCTGCTGTAACCACTCAGTACCTTCCTCAGCATCGCGTGCCGGACGGCAGCTGCCCGCGCCCCGTCCCAGGGATGTGCGGGAACATCACCGCAGCCCTGACCTCCCCAACAGTCTCATGTGAGTGGGAACAGCACATAGGAATATTTTCAATTAGCTTTACAGAAAACATTTGCCTGAAACTGGATGCTGTGTGAAACTCCTGAACTCTCTTTTTGCTTATGGAGCTGGGGGTGAGGGAAGGGGTGTTGGGGGGTGGGGGAGAACAGGAAGAGCTTTTAGTTGTTTCAGCTCTGAGTTGTGTGGCTGCAGAGCATGCACGGCTTGGCCAGCAGGACACAAAATGTGACTCAGAAGCTGGCAGCTCCTCCTGTGCTCCATGCCTAGGCTGCCCTGGTGGAACCAGACCCAGGACACTGAATCAGAGCAGCTGGGTGCCCATGCAGGAGCTGACCCATGATGCTTGTGTGTCACACAGACCACCATGACCCACATTACCTTGTTTGATGTTGGTGTCAGGATGCGAATACTAAGCAAAAAGTGCAACAGGAGAAGGGAAGCTGGACCTACCAACTGCCAAACGCCTCCTGCCCCTCAGTGCTTTCTTGTTACCCCAAGACTAATCCTGCTTGAGCCCAGCAGCACCTCCCCTGGGCTCTGATGAACATGTCCTTGGTGCCAGTGAGTCAGATCACCCCGACTGCCCCAGTCTGGTGCCAGCATGTCTGAACAAGCACACCCTGCCCTCAGTGCTGCCCACTGCAAGGGCACTCCTCATCCCTGCAGCTTTCCTGCACCTGGGTACCGGCAAGCCCCATAACATGATTTATTCAGTCTAATTAATTTCTCTGTCCCTCTGTGGCTGATTTCTGTACTAAGTCATGACTCCACAGCTCCTCCAGCTCGCTGAGCAGGCAGCATAGCCTTTTGTTTCAGCACTTGCCTTTCCCTTTGCAGGGGGCAGCCCGATTTGCTTCAGTTCCCCCAAAAGCACCAGCAGCAGCGTTAAAAAAACCAGCCAGGGCTACAATGCAGCACAATTGAACTCCTGTCCCACCACAAACTCCTTTGAGGTTTTTTTGTGTTCTGCTTTTAAACACCAGCAATTAGGAAAACAGAAAGAGCTCTTATTTAATTTGTTTTTCCTCCCATGGCTGGGCGTTTCCTCTTCAGATATCACCCTGCAAAGGTGTTTCACCCTCAGCATTGCTCTGAAACATTTGCAGCCCCCACTGCAGAGCACAAACTCTGCTGGGAAGAGATAAAGACAGAGGTTTTCATCTGAAGCTGACTACTCTGGCTGCATCATTTGGGATCACACCTGGGTGCGATTTTTCAGCACTATCGAGCTTCTATCCTCTAGCTAAGAGCTCCAGACACCACTTTTCTTTTTGGTGTTCCCAATGCATGTCTGGTCCTCTGCCTGCAGATGTCCTGATGCCTGTGTGGCCTGTGCCTGTGCTCCCAGCTGAGCCACAGCCTTTACAAATCCCTTGTGGCCTAGGCACGTGGTTTCTAAAATGATCTATCTGCCACGCAGACTGCAATGATGTGAAAAACTAAGAGCATTTATAATTAAAGAAACACATTGCAAATTTGTTAACAGCACAAGGTTGCACCAGGGCCAAAGCTATTAACAGTCTGAAGCCATTCAGCCAAGCCACACTCAAGCCATGACAAGTCAAAAAAATAAAGTTAATAAAACACCCTTGAAATGAAACCCAGGTCATATACTTGATGTGCATATTTATTAAAGCCTAGCCTAATCCAGGCAAACTTTCCAGAAAAAAAGATCTTACTGGTCTTTGATCCTGCCTGTGCTTCCTCAGGGAATATCAATTTGCCTTCAGTAAAGTTAGATGGGATTAAAATTCACCTTAAAAGGAGCGAGAGCCACACTGGGTAGAGAAGTGACCGAGAAAGGTCTTTTTGAAGCTGCACAATGCTGACCATGCACAGCCTGCACCACGGGCAAGCTGCTGGGCACACTTGCAGCAATTTCAGGGCAAACGTTACATCCTCACAAGCCTCTTTGCTGAGGTCTGGGCTATTCATAGGATGGTTTGGATTGGAAAGGAGCTTAAAGATCATCTAGTTCTACCCCCTGTCATAGGCAGGGAATACATTCCACTAGACCAGGTCGCTCAAATCCTGGTCCAGCCTGGTCCATCCCTGAACGCTTCTAGGGAGGGGACATCCACAACTTCTCTGGGCAGTCTGTGCCAGTGTCTCACTGCTCTAGGTGCCCTATTGCAGCACCTAACAATCTAGTGTTGAAATGTGTGATCAGATGGTAGAAGCTCAGAGCCTCTCTACCTCCAGGGTCCAGGTCAATCTGCTGAAGTTCAGCCTAGAGCCTCACAGCAAAACACAAGACCCTCCCCTGGCAATCCAGCACTGGAAACTGAGGTTTCTGTAAAAATCCCATCTCTCACACTAAGCTTAAGGAGTCTCCCTCACACCAGCAACAGGGAAAATGAGGGTAAGGAACATCCCTAGGACTTCATGCCGATGATGTATGGTGAAGGCAGCTGCCTCCTGGATCAGATTATTTCCCACTGCTGATAAAACCGCACTCACACAATGCCACAAGGCTTGGTTCCCCCGAACACTCAGTCCAGGCACAGCCAGAGAAAGCAGACCCTATGCTATGTAGCTTGTGTCTCCTCCCTCAGAGCCCCGAGGAGTGACAGGAGCTGCAAAGGCCCCCTGCATCAGAGCACCCGGGTAGCTATAAACCCTGCCAGCTGTCGGCAAGCTCCCTCCCAGCAAAGTGAGGGATTTGGCAGGGCAGGTGTGATAGATTAACAGCTTCACCTGGGCTCAAAGCTTTTTGGGAGGAAGCATCTCCAGGTCATCAGGGCTTGGAAGTACTATATGCTGCCTTGCAGTTCCAGGGACTGAGAGCTGCTTGGTGCGTTTGCAGATATAAATACTTGTGCAAACACAAGAGAAACCACAGATATTATCCACCCCAAAAACTGCCCAGGAAGTGGCTCTGGAGATTATCTTCTTGGCTACAGGGTGCTAGAAAAACAGAGTTTCATGCCAACAGGACTGGTGGTCTCAATGTGTTGAGGTCAAGGGTGGGAATTAAAATGGAAGAACTATTAAGATAAAAAGTAACAGTTATAATAAAACCTCTTGTCTACACCATGTCATACACTGGATGCCTTTAACCACTCCTCTGTTTTCTGGTCAAGATCAGCAAACACCATTGTTGCAGAGCTGAACAAGAACCAAAGGAGTGGTGCCAAGCCCCAGCCCAGTGCTGCAGTTTGGCCGCTGCACATTCCCAGTCCAGAGCTGGTGTGACCTCATTACCTACTGCCACTGCCACCAGCCCAGGCAGCAGTCCCCACTCTGACCTCCCTGTCTTGTGTTTCCTACAAGAGCCAAGTCACACATGCTGGGGGATAACCAGCTTCCAGATGAGGTCACAAGGGACATCTCACTCTCTGAAAGTCTTTGGAACCCTGCAGGTAGTCTGTTGGCAGGATTCAGGCCCTGACTCTCCTCCTGACTTTGAAATCACTCCCCCATCATCCAGTGTCCCTGTGTGAGTCAGGGCCCACACTTGTGATGATGAAAACAATCCTTCATCCTACTGGTGAATGCCTTTGTGCTCTGGAGACAGCAGATTGCATGCTGTCACCTCACAAATATGTGAGTTTCTCACTCTTGGCTGTGGAGAGAACGCCAAGTGAGCAAGTACCACTGAGGCTCAGAACTCAGGAGGTAAGTCTGGGGTGCTAAGAACACTCAGCAGCCTGCACACCCCAGCCCACAGCATGCTTGCAGACACAAGGGTGTCCATCCATGGGCTTTCTGAAGTTTTGCTCAGCAGTCCAGCCTGAATCTGTGCTCTGCTCTCTCATCTTTTCCATCACTTCCTCTTGTCTTTTGTTCTCCATTTCAATGCATTAAAGTCTGTAAACCTCACCATGCGCAGTCTGACCCATGCTCATCCCTTGTTCCCACTCAGTGCTAGTGCTGGCACACTGCAGAACAAGAAATCAGCTCCAGCTCTACTCACCAGAAAAGGATGAGTAACAGGACACTGTGCAGCATGGACTTCTCACCTCCCCAAACCCAGATGAAGGCAATGGTGACCTAGAGCCACTGGGGCAGGAAGGAGTTGCCCATAGCAAGGCTCAGGGCACCAACTACTGGTTCCAGCTGGCAATGGGGGACCTGTCAATCAGAGCCAGGCTCTAGCTGTGTCCTTGACCAGCTAGGGAAGAAGTCAGGGTATACTAGTACACTGCAGCCACTTCCTCCTCCTCAGAGATGATGGCACAGATTCTTAGGTGATTGGGGAACATTGCATGAGCAGGAAAAACTTGTGATGGGCTGCAGATCAGCCTCGCTGTCCAGCACTCTGCAGGAATAAACTAACATGCAAGTGGAGAATTCTTCACCCAAAATGGGACTTTTAGCAGGCTGAAGTTCTAGTTTTATGGCCACAGCAGTAGGCCAGAAGGAAAGTAGGGATGTGCCTCTAGTTACATAAGAAGTTTGTGGAGAGGAAACACGCGCTTGCTCTGCAAACCACAGAGATGCTCAGAGCCAGGAGGTGCCAGGTCTCTCCTTCCAAGGTCAGTGAAATGCTGGAAGAGATGAACTCCTCCCCCTGCTTTCCCACCTCTCCTCATGGAGCAGAGGGAGCTGTGGGCAGGGGGCTGCGCCACTGCACCCCCAGGGCCCCGCAAAGCCCCATCCTAAGTCATGGAGCACTCCAAGCCCAGTGCATTATATCAGGATGAATCACTCACTGACCTCTGCCTTCCGCAGTGTTTGGTTTCTAATTTTATGGGCTGTATCAACGGGGTTATTGAATCCAGATGTCTGCAAAATGCAACTGCAGCACACAGAAACCCACAAGGAAACGAGTTGGTGGTGAGGATCAGGGCACATGGTTCATTTTTCCTAAGCAAACCCTGGCTTAGATGGGAGAGGAAGACATCTCATCACCCCTGCCTGCCTGGGGCTCTGCAGGAGCAAGTGGGAGGCTGTGATCTCCACAGTTCTTCTCACATTTCTCTCCATAAGTGTTTCTTACACTCCCTTTTTCTGAAAGCATCTTTCCCCCAAGGCAGCAACTGCACAGCTGTATCACACTCAGAAGGATCCCATCTCAGGAAGCCTTGGGAGATGCTGCAGAAACATAGGCTGTGTGTAACCTTGCTGTCTTGGTAGGGACACCAGTGCTGCCAAGGGAGGAGCACGAGGGTGGAGCTGAGTTTCAGCTTTCCCAAACCTCTCTTTCTAGCACAGATCAGTCATGCCGTGACCTGGCCAGTGCCATAACACCTGACAGCTGTCTGCAATGGGCATCTGGTTTGTATGAAGTACAGCTGGCTCCAAAACAACAGGAGTGCATTTGTCCCAGCAAGGCAGGACAAAGAAAAAGAAAAAAGAAAAAGAAATCCAAATCTTGCTTAAACTTCAAACAGGAACCTGCTGAGTGACCTGTCTGCCACAGGGCCATCCCACCCCCAATATGTATCCCATGGCATCACCTGTGTGGCTGAATGATTCCTGAGCATTGACACAATGTGGGATCAGAGGCACGAGGGGATAGATAAGACTTCTTTCCATTTGTTTTAAAGACCTTCCTGCCTCTTCCCTTCTCTGCAGCTCTACCATGGTAAATCTGACCTGAGCCTCTCTGAGCTGGTGATTCCCAAGAGCTGTGTGTGGATGCACATCTCTCAAAAAGATGCTGCCTGGTCCCTCCTTCAGCAGCAGCTTTCTGCAGCTGTGCAGACCCTGATATTTGGTATGAGAATGAGCCTGGCTGTGTACAGGACCCAAGCTAACAGGATAGATCATGATGCAAGCAACTGCCCTTTCTGCTTGGCTCTGCTGCATGGTGACCCTAAACAAAATCATTCACTTCTAGACTTAAGTTTATCTTGCAGTAACATATCTCCACCTTTACAAGAAACACTGACCTCCAGGTGGGCTGTTTCTGCTGGGGGCTTGCTTCATGCTAACTGGGGAAAAAAACATCCTTGCTTCTTGCTAATCAAAGATGACTGCAAACTGTTGTCAGGAAATGAAAAAAAATTGGCCATTGTCTACATCTTGCCCTCCAGTCCTCCTGAATAAGTCCCAAGAGAAGCCTTCTGCCAGAAGAGCCAGCACTGCTCCTCTGCACAGCTCACAAGAGGTAGAGAATTTGCCAGCGCTTCATGTGGAGTTTCTCCCTGGCTGTCCTGTGGTGGCAGAGTGGGGATTTCTCTGCACCCACCACCTTGCTTTGGCACACTTATATCAAGGAGATCTGGCTGGTTAAGACCCTCTTTGCTCTCCCTTTTCCCTGCAGCTCCATTTCCCACTGCTCAGGACAGATGGAAGTCATACAGAAGAGCAGAAATCCAGGAACACATATGGGTTTTCTCATTTTGTACCTTGTCACCTTGGAAAGAGCAAAATGTAATATACAGAACAGAGGGAGATAGCAGTAAAGAGGTTGACTTTCATGCTGCAATTCCAGCTCATACACCTGTGCCTATATTGAGTTGCTCCTGCCCTTGGCTGCTCCTAGGACTGCTCCTGCCTCACAGTAAGACTCCTCTGCCTTTAACCCAGAAAGGAGCCTTTTAGGGCAGTCAGTGAATCTGGGCTGATTCACTTGTGCACGAGCCATGCACATGCACTTTGGGAAAACTCAGAAGACCTGCAGGGAATGAGTTTAAAGTAAGGATGTCATGGTGCCAAGTTTCAGCCTAATGGGAATCACAACAGCTGACTTGCAACACTCCCCTTTAAAGCCAGGGTTTACAGAGAGGGAATCTCTGCCAGAACCAGAAACTATAGCAATGGTTGTAATAAAGCAGCATTTTGGCATAAAGCTATTTTTGCAGCATATTGCCATGTCCATGGCATGCCAGTTTCTAGTGTTTTTCAGATGCCTGCTGTCAGAAGATTTAGTTGGATTAGTTCCTTAATAGTTGAAGAAGGAAGGATCTTATTGGGTCGTCAAGTACACCCTTTCCCTGCAATGGGAAAAATGATATCCTAAGAGATGATTCATCAGGTATTGAATTCATGTAACACTTGATCTCGACTAACTAAAAGGCTAAGATTGCCTCAGGGCCCAAACCTGGTTGCATTGAAGTCAATGTAACTTTTGCAATTGGCTTCAGTGAGGCAGCTCTGACCCAGCCCATGATCAGTCTCCTGCAGCCTAGAAACCTATATTCACACTACTCACATTATAAGCAGCACAGGCTTATGATCTATAACAGATGAATGGTTATCTCAACTCAGCTGAAGCTGATGCAAATTTTACCACTCATTTAAATGGGGCCAAAACTCTAGTCAAAGTCACTAGACTTTATTTTTGGGTGGCACCATTTCTTCTTGTCCTTCCAGTTTAATATTTGCCTCTTGCAAGGCTCTTTTGTCTTTTCTGTCGTAGGAAAATTTATTTCAATATTAATGAGGGTGGAAGAGATGGTCCTATGAGAAGTCAAGTTTTACTGGTATCTAAATTAAGATTCTACCAGTGGACAGACAAATTTGCCCTGCAAGCTTCTGCTGACAGCATGGAGTGGGGGAAAAGATTAAAAAAACCAATAAAACCAGCCAACCAAACCAAACCCAACTGCTGATATCAGAGCCAATGCTATGTTAAACTCCTGTTCAGATAACTCTTCCTTCCTGTTAATTCAGTGCAAGTGATCCTGGCACCTCCCTGAATGTAAACCACTGATATCTGTAACTCAAAAAAAAGGCCTCTTCTGACTGGTAACACAAAGCTGGCTCAAACCTGACCAGTAGCCTCCCCTGTAGACCAAGTCCCATGTCCTGTAGTTAATCCATGGCTTTAATGATGGAAGACTCATCTGATTTACCCTGTTCTTGGGCCCCATCTCTCTGACAAAGTGTCTTCTTAGTAACCTGCACCTTTTCTCCAAAATTAAGTTTTACTTTTGCCATTTCACCAAAAAAATTGGACTCTCACTGTGTTTTGCTGACAGCCCAGGTTTGGTCAGCCCCATCTCCTCCCTTACCACCACAATCTTCCCCACCTGTCATGCTCTGCCTGCTGGAATGTGAGCTCCATACCTACACCACCAAACTCCACAGGCATCTGCTGATGCCAAGATGGCTCAATCAGGGTTGAGGTCACTTCTCTTCAGAACCCATGTGTTGGCCCACTCCTATTTTCACTTCACTTAGTACAACACAGGTGTGAATGAAATCAGAAATAACCATGCATGGGAGGTAAACTGGGTGCAAACTTTTTTTCCTCCAGAAACATACCAGCAAGGGAGACAAGTGAGCAATGGATCACATCAAGTACACAGAATGCAAAACAAAGGGACTTTGGTGGCCTGCTTCATTTGGAGGGGCTCATACCTGCAAGCAAGCACACCTTGGGGAGCCTGAAGGGAACAAAACTCGTTGACACCTTTATTATGTGGAAAATACATATACTGCTTAGCCCCTTAGATAAACCCATGCCTCGTCAGGGCTGGCAAGGGAGAGCTGCTCCTTTGCTGTATGTTTACTGGAGTCTTTTCTGCATGACTTGGTTACACCACTTACACAAAGAGTGCAACTCTGTGGGTACCTGGGTAGGGAACAACCCATGGATATTATTGGGATAATCTATGCAGGTCCCAGGTTGAGGCAGATTCTCTCTTGCCTCTCACCAGGGCAGAAAAAATGAGACTCAGGCAAATGGATTGCAGAAGTAATGGAAAGTTTAAATGGAAAAGCAGTGAGTGTTTTACAGAAGCTACAAAGCATAGTGACAAAAAGGAACCCAAAGCACACAGAGTCCCTTACAGCACACCCAGAAGCATCCCAGCATTTCTCTTCTCCCTACCTAAGGGTATACCCCAAACCCCCAGGGCTCTTTCTTCCTCCCACCTCCACTGTTAGGCTAATCTCAAATCTCAGCTGGCCAGATCTGAGATTGCCCTTCCCCCTTCTCCTCCTGGCATTAGGCCTAGCCAGGCCCAAGAGGCCTTGCAATAACTCCCCTTCCATTACCAGATAGGGAGCATCTCCCACGGGATCAGCAAGGGAAGAAAGGAAGTGTGAGACCTTGCTGACAGATTTATAGGGAGCAGGACATTATGGGAATGAAATACGCAGCTTCCTGTGTCCACCCACTGGGCTGGGCACCCGGGGCACCAGAGGTGCACACCGTGTGGCAGCAGCAGGAGGCACCCAGTCCAAACTGCCACAGGAGATCTGTTCATCTCAATGCTCAATGCCAGACCATCCCAGCCCTCACCTTGTTTACCATCCAGGATGCCTGTGAAATGCGAGTGGGAACCATTATACACCCACTCGGGACAGGCAGGAATGACAACACCAGGTGCAGAGCAATGGAGAAACAAGTGGGCAAACAATTGGTCTTGCTCCCTTGGGCCATGTATCCTCATCTGATAACCAGGAATTACAGCAAGAAGCCCAAAGGGCAGTGGGGAAAAAATAAAATATCTGAAGATCTCCAAATCGTTCTGTGTTCAAAATATGTGTGGCCATGGCACTTCACAATGTGATTTAATGGCCAGGGTGGTGCTACCTTGATGGTTGGGCTCGATCTTAGAGGTCTTTTCCAACTGAAACAGTTCTATGGTTCTATGAAATATGGTGGGGTCCTATCTCACTGGAGCTGGCAGGTCTGGGGTGAGCTAGGAACCCACAGCACTGTTGGACAACAACCATGACTGCAACTGTGCAGCTCAGCAGCAGCCATCACCCAAATTATTTTTCCTTCTTCAGCTTTGCCATCCCTCTCCCTCCCACTTCTCAGCATGAGCTGAAGATCAGGTATGCGAAGAGCACTGTTGACAGCACTGATGACAGCAAGGGTGACAGCAGCCTTGGCACATCAGATAGGAAAGGAATAAAAAGTGAAGGCACCCAGAATTCCCAAAATGCCAGCTTTAGCCCCAGCATTGGTTGGCTGCTATGGAAAATGAGGCTAAGGAAACTTTACTTGTTGCCTGGCAGGGATTTTGAGGCTTGATTGGGCAACCTCTGGAGATTGCTTTGAAGATGGAAAGTTTTGTTAAGGGTTAACCTGGAACGTGATCTATCTACTGATCTGAAAGCTCTCTACACAAAGAGATTAATTTGAAAACTGTATTCATACTTTACAAAATGACCTGCCCCTATGTAAAGCTGCAAAGAGGACATCTAGGGACACATCTCCAGCTGGTGGAAATTGCTCTGCTCTGACTGTGACGACTGGTGTTAACCAGCCAAGAACCTGGTTGTTTCATGAAAATGGGCCTCTTCATCCAAAATTCATAATGAAGCTGATCACCCAGACAGTGACCAGTCTTAGAAGGGGGAAATTATTTTCATTATTTAACAAATTTGGGATCGAGACAAGGAAAGAAGCACTGCTAAATGTTGCAGGGACATCAGCCACCTCAGCTGCTACCCTTCCCCTTGAGCCTCTGTGGCTGGTGCCCCAAAGCAGTCCCAGAGATCAGTTTCAGCAGGAGGGGAGCAGAACACAAGCGATATTTACCAGGAAATACAATGAGAACTGAGGATGCTGAAGGAGGAAATGCATGAACTGTGTAGAAAATATAACAAATAACACTTTCAATATCGACAGAGAAATAATACTGATGCACGAATAATGTAGAGGGGAAGAAAAGGCATGTCTGTGTCAAACAAAGATGTGATTGCAAAGCAATACCTGTCATTTCAGCTATCACCTCTGTTTTTCAATGGAGACCTTTTTTACATCTCACTGCTCTAGTCTGATCTGTTTTTTTCGGCTAGAATTGTCTCCTTTTCCACAGCCAGGAGACCCATCCTAGCCTGGAAGCAAAGGCTCATGATAAAACTTCCCTCCTAAGCCTAGGAAAACCCCTGAAGGCCTAGGTCCCACAGCACCACCAGGACACAGCTAAATCTACCAAGCCAAGAATGTGAAGAGCCATGGGGCTGGAGAGGAAAACGTGCACTGGCCCAAGCCCAGCCTGTCCCCTTTGGCCATGGCTCTTCACCCTTCTCTTCCTCCTCCATGAATTGCTTCACAGCCACACAAGAGGCCAAGGCAACAAAGTCCGAGCTGGAATCAGCATGTCCAGCACCTGGGATCTGCAGGGAAGGGAGACCCTGCCAAGAATTATTTTAACCTTCAATATTTCTGGCAGCAGAATATCGGTCAAGTGGTTCCTACTGGGCTTTGGGTTATGTCAGTCTGACACGAGCTGGTCCAGACCAAAAAGATCCATATGCTCAGAGAGAGCAGGGTGTGTTTTCCACGTTAATGGAAAGTAGCATCATGAAAGAATGCCTGAAATAATAATCCTTAATAAATTCAACAGTCTCAAGAAGGAAAATCATGCTAGATATAGCTAATACAGATGCAGTGCACATTTTTCTCTTCCAAACTGCCAGTGTTCAGGGACTTTTCCTGCTGCATCCCAAGTCCTCTGTGCAGAGCCAGGTAGAAAAAGTTGTGCAGGGGCTCATTCTTAAACCTGCGGCAGAAGAAGCAGGAAGGTATGAGACAGCCCTATCACACTGCACCATAGCTAGTGAAGGAACTCTGGATGCTTTGAAGAATCTGAGTGAGAATCTGGATCCCTCCAAATTCTCTTGGGAAGGAACTTTAGTATTCATCTATTTTTCCATTTACCTTCTTTCTTAAAGATGGAATTTTTAGTACAACTTACTAGATAAAGGACTTCCCCCCTGAAAAAGTAGGTATCCAAATGAAGGTTCCAGTTGATGTGAAACACATTGCTTCCAGCTCACCATAAAAAGGAAACTGGAATTTAGAAAATCTTAGGGATAATTTGAAAAATCCTAGGGAAACACCCACTATTAGGCAGAGGAAATACCAGATGTGTGGCTTTCCATGCATTTGTCACTGCAGATGGAGCTGAGTCTGACATGTCAATAGCAGAGAGCACCCACACCAGGAGACAGCACAGCTGAGTGGGCTTGGTGCACTTGCTGTATCACAGCAACCTGGTGATGTGTCTGGGCCCTGAAGCAGAACAAAACCTAATTTAGATGTACCTGTATTAGCAGGAAAGTTGAACTAGATGATCTCCAGAGGTCTCTTCCAACCCCTACCATTCTGTGATTCTGTGTAAATTGTCCCAGGGAGGTCAACAACAAATATCTCCAAACCCATCATCCTCAGATGTACCCATGTGGTCTTGCTGAGCTGGGAGCAGGTTTTGATCTCTTTAATGGGTAGATGCAAGTCACACAATAGCAGAACCCAATGCTTGCCCCAAGATGATTTCCTTGGCAGGCCTCATTTCTCTCTCCCTGCCTTCCTTCCCTATGTTTCTGCAACTTTTAGTTGAGGTGAAAAACAAGCAAGTGTTGCAAAACCTCCATTCTGGCCACAGCATGGATTGCATTGACAAATGTGCTGAGATTTTGTCTTGGTATAACCTTATTTATGATTAATTCAGCTCATGTTTTCCAAAGTTTTGTTCAAGAAGCTGGAGAAGAAGGTGGGAGGGGTGGATTTTCCAGGTTGTTCCTTGAGTGGTGTTCATCTTTAGAGGAAATTGCTGCCTGTTGGAGGTTGCTGGGAGCTGTACCTGGGTTAAAGAACTCTGCCATGGGAGCAAGAGGCAGATGCCGATGCAAAATTGCTTTTTTAAAATTACTTTTAAAAAAAATAATCATGTGAAAAGAATCAAGAGTGGCTTTTTTCATCCCATTATTTGACTCCAGCTGCTGACCTTGGCTCTGGGAAAATAATTACTCTTGACTTCGAAGTGGGGAGGGTTTTTTTTTTTGCGCCAAAGGCAAATGTCTATAGATTTATACTATTTGGAAAAATCAAACGGCTGCAAGCCAAGCCATCCAGCTTATAAAACACAAGCAACTCTCCAGGGATAATTTAAGGCTGACCCTGCAGCACTGAAATTCCAACCATAGATGATGCGAAACGTAACTCACACCATTTTCTTATCTGCTGGATGCTCCCATCACTGTGGGCTTTAGGGACCAGGACCAGGGAGGAAAGAAGAAGGGAGGAAAGAAGAAGGGAGGAAAGAAGAAGGGAGGAAAGAAGAAGGGAGGAAAGAAGAAGGGAGGAAAGAAGAAGGGAGGAAAGAAGAAGGGAGGAAAGAAGAAGGGAGGAAAGAAGAAGGGAGGAAAGAAGAAGGGAGGAAAGAAGAAGGGAGGAAAGAAGAAGGGAGGAAAGAAGAAGGGAGGAAAGAAGAAGGGAGGAAAGAAGAAGGGAGGAAAGAAGAAGGGAGGAAAGAAGAAGGGAGGAAAGAAGAAAAAACAAAAAGGCGGGGGGGGAGAGGGAAGAAAAAGAAAATAAAAGGGAAAAAAAAATAAAAAGGAAAGGAAAAGAAAAGAAACCCCCCCACACACAAAAGGCTCCAAAATAAGTTTGTGCTAATGAAGGTGAAAAGGCCTGGAAGGCCAGAAGGCAAACTCTGTCATCCACACAGCCAAGAGTTGCGAAGGCAGCCACAGACCATGCTTTTTCCATTGTGCTCCGCCAAAACAACCCTCAAAACTCTCCGGGGATGAAACACAACCCACTCTCTGCTGCTCAGGCAATCCAGGCTTCAGTTCTGCTTCTGACTAACAAAACTGTGAGCTGTGTTCCTATATAATTAAGACTCATTGGGTCAGTGACCAATTTTGTCTCCGGTCCTCAAGCCTACCTAGCACAGCTACCTGGCCAAGCCCTGTCAAATCTGGCCAGAGGACCATCCCAATCAAGATACATCAGCACCTTGTCCCAGCACTATTGCAGGTATTGCTGCTGGTCATGAGCCAGTTTGCAAGACAGAAAAAGCTATGGAGGAAACTTTTGTAGAAGAGAGAAGCTGAAGCAAATGTGACCAATTTGTGTTCCTCACAAACAGGAGCATTATGAGGGGTGTAGCCTGCTTGGGGGTGGGCAGAGCTCTCCTGCAACTAGGGTTTAGGCTAACATGACTGCAGCAAGCTCTGCCTTGTGATTGATCGCAACAGGTTTCTTCTCCAATTCACCAGGACATGGGGGGTTTTCTGCAAAATTACAGGTACAAGGCTCATCTAGAGCAAACAGATGCAACAGTCTGACAGGAGAGGGGGAAAAAAAAAAAGATGCCAAGGCTTCAATAAAAATAGAGTGATACTTTCTTCAACAAACTCTAAATAAGGGCATGGTGATGACACACAGTTTGAGCCATCTCAGCATCCAGCAAATCCCCTCTCCAAATCTGAACTGCTCATTCCTCTGCCCATCAGAGGAGCATGACCTATCACATTTCAGATGAGTTTCAGTACTTTTTAATAAGACAAACTTCACAAGACCACATCCACACACACAAGATCCACCTCCACCCCTCTCTGTCCCTAAAACAACCAGTTGCTGTTTGTGAGCCTCTGTGTGTGCACACACCTCGGGGATGGCACATTCAATAAGGGGTAAGTTTTCATTTCAGATTTCCAACTGCTTTTTGCCTCCAGCCTTTAACACAGCAGAGAGTGGCGTGCCTTAGCACTTCACAGCTGTAGACGCTGGGGAGGAGTCACAAGCATCATCTTGCAGCACTTTATGATTATGATTTTTAAATTACCCCATGTGCTGCGTGCAAAGTGCAAGTGGCTGAGATCACCTCTTTGCTAATTCCCCTCTTTTGCCCAAAAGCCCTTTGCAGATGTAAGAGCAGGCTTAGGGCTTGCTGATCATTCACAGTGGGAAATTCTGAGAGGCTGAGCTTGTGACTCGAAGATTTTTGCCAAGTAAAATATTGGCCTGCAATGATGTCCTAACAATGCAAAGTAGTTGACACCATAAAATAAACAATTGCAGAGAGCATAGCAAAAGGGTATTTGGAACTGCCAAGGATCTTGTGGAGGTATTACTAAGCCCGACTGGAGTTAGCAAAAGCAATTTTTATGACAAAAACAAGTGTCAGTCTTTCCAACACCCCAGAAAAAGCATCTCTGCCTAAAACAAGCCACATTGCTGGCTTCCTTCTTCTAGTTTTGTAACTTTTACAGCATGCAAAAATAATAGAAAGAGTGAATCCATGATCAGGGCAGAGTACCCATAAAAGAGGGACCTTACATACAATAACACCTCTCCACCCCCTTGGATATACAGCTCCAAGAAGCGGCAAAAGGACAACTAAAGGCTGCCATGATCTCTTAATGTAATCACAAGAAAAAGCTTCATAATTCCTAGCAGAAACTTTCTTTGCAAGAATCAGCTGGTCTCAATTAGTGGCAGCAGTAGAGCTTCCTCCCCATCATGCTGAGAGTTTCAGCAAATAGAGAGGAAAAAAAAAATTAAATACATTATCATCATCATTATTTGTCAACATAACCAGAAAATGCCTTACCAGTTAGGATTTCCAACATCTCCTCTAATTTTTGCTCTTTTTTGACACGACAAGGAGTGATAAACATTCCTGGGTACCAGTCAGCCAGCATCAAATACATCTGTAAATCTCCTTTAACGAGCAGAAGGACATGAGCACCCTCAGAGCACAGCACCTGTAACCAGGAGCTTGCCCTAATCACCATTTCTATGCAAGAAGCTATTAACACTTTATTTTCAGAAGCTGATAAGACTTAGGGTCCATCAGCATCCTAACCCCACTGGATACTTCAAAGCCGCATGGGGATTTCACAACAGTTGGGTGGTGGTGATATCTACTCATTGTCTTAGTGTCAATCTTGAGCACAGCTTGTTGGTAGAAGTGAACTAAAACCCTGCACTAAACCACCTCTTTTCCAGTAAATCACCACTGTGGAGCAGAGCAGCTTGAATAACATTCACCTGCCCTTAACAGGGCATCTGCAAGTGAGATGATGAAGTCTAAACAGGTCAGCCTGAGCTCTGTTAAGTCCACAATGAGATGCAATCACCCCCAGAGGATGGGTCCCCAGCTACCTTAGGTTGAAGTACCTCCACAGAGGAGGTTACTCTATTTTTGCCTATTTATTCTGACTATAAAAAGACCTTACAGAAAATAGCTTAGCCTTGGATCTCTTGTAGACAGCTACAGCCTGTGGATATGAATCCCACCACGGATATCATATGATCCTATATAATTACAGCTTCTATCTGCCTATAGCACAGCACCTTCATGGGAATGAGCAGCAGCATGGCATCAGCTACAGCATCTGAATCTGAAACTGGGGAAAGGTATCCAGGACAGCACAGTGCTGGCAGGCCACACTGACCTCCCAAGTACTCCCATCACCTCCCGAGAGGGCTGCCCAGCACACTGCTCCATGTTCCCACGCCTTGTTTCAGCACATCTTCAACACCCTGCTCAGCAGAGCGCAGCCTGGACATGGTTTTAACGGTCTGCTGTTGCCAAGGGAGGGATATTTCTGTGACCTTTCTCACCATTTCCTATAGCAATATAACCCTCATTTAAATTGTCATACCCTGCGGCTTCCCCATAAAAGCAAAATCAAATAAAAACACAAATAAACAAACAGACCAGATGAGTTTGTCTATAAGCAGCAGAAATAACACAGGGTAGTTTCCTGGGGATTTCTGCATTGTGGTTGGATTCTCCAGTGCACAATAGAGGATGTGCTGCAATCGAAACTCCTTCCGTGGCTGGAGCATTTATAGCATTCCCCTATATGGATTCTCTCCTGTCTGCTAAAGGTTGAGCTTAGATGTCAGTCTTCTCCTCACTGTTGCGACTAATAGAAACGCTTTTCTCTCTTGAGTTGCTCATTTAAAATCTTTGAGACCACAATCTAAATGTCAGGTTTTGCAGAAATTGGCCCAGGGGGTTCAAAAACTAACAAGCAGGAGTGAATATGGATGGATAAACAAACACATGCAAACACACATAGCCCCATCTGAGCATGCCATTCTTTTCTCCTTTGGGAACTAAGATTAAAATAAAATTTAAAAACTATTTAGGACTTGAAATTCTGCCATGACAATCTATAACAGCTTCTATTTTGAGCTGTTTTGTAAAGAAATCAATCTTTTGTGATCAGAATCTGCACTCCCAAGAGCCTTGTATGCAGTTGGCCAGGATTGGCCACATGCAAGACACAAGTGGAAGTCTTCAAAACAGTCTCTGCACCTTTTTTCTTTTATGCAAACAAACAAAATTAAAACAATACCCCCCCAAAAAAACCACACCCCACCCCACAATAAAACCAACAAAAAAACCCACACAAAAAAAGAAAAAAACCCCAAACCTCCCCACCCCCCCCACCAACATCTGGGTAAAAGGAATCCTGGTGCTTCAGGAAAGGCAAAGCTGGTCATCCTGCCCAGCCAGCGCACTCATATGGGCTGATCTTTGAGGTCTCTTCCAACCTCGGTGAATCTGTGATCAATAACTCCATGCCCACTTCCACAGAGATGCTTTCAAAGGCAGACTTAATGGCTGGAGTTTTAGAGGACACTATATATAAGAGGGGCCAGATTTCCAAAGGACACGGAACCCCACACTTGTGTTTTGGTGTAATCCCACAGGGATTTGTTCCATTCCTGAGGGCAAGGGGGCAACCCTTGCTCATCATGGAAATGCTGAATCCTGGCCTGTTTTCTCTACAGTAAGAAGAGTTTGCTGCTTGCTTTCCTCACCAAAATGCATTTTGGCAGCCCTTGGGTATTGCTTTCATATTTTAAAAGCAGCCCTGCAGAGAAACCGGTTGCTTTCAAGAGACAGAAAATACTTTTGTAAATCACTTATCATGTCATTGTCATCAGCTATTTTCCAAAGACATCATCACATCAAGCTCTACCTCCATTTCAGGCTTTGAATAATAAGACATTTAGCAGACAGAGAGCTATAGAACAACATGAAGCATGGTACACAAAAATTAGAGGAAGGCACATTTTTAACACTTTAACACAGCCACCGTTTTCAGAAGATATCCCAGCTGTCAGCTCCTGCAGTGACATAAGAAAACAAAGCTTTGAACATCTGCCATCTTCTTATTGATCTACATCCCTCTTGAGCCAGGACAATCTGCAGATACCCTTAACTTCATCATGCAGAGATGAGACAGCAATCGAGCCATCAGCACAGACCAGGACTCAAAACTACACTCCAGCTATTGAAAAGTTTCTCCGTAATTGATAAAATGCTGGAAGACTTCCACAGAACCAATGGCCAGTTCAAACAATGCCTGCTGGGTGACCTTCTCAGCCTCCCAGCTGGTCCTTTCAAAGCAGCTATGAAGTTAGGCAGTGCATGTCCAGATATTCCTTGCTTGCTTGACACATGGGGCTGAAGGCAAAGCCTTCCCCTGCAGTCTCAAGGTTGGGCTACTCACACACAAGAAAAATTACTTTTAAGAGTCTGCTTTATAGCCACAGTGACACCGTGCAAGGGGCAGGTGCTGAGCTGTTTGCTTTTGCTGGATCTGAAGTAATTGCTGTTTGTGCATCTCAAGATGCTTGAAGCAAGCAGGAGTGCGACACATGAATCACAGCACATAAGAGAAATAGCTGAGGCTTAAGAGGGCCATGACAAAAACAATTACAATCTCCCTTTCTGAGCTGAGCAGATGTTTAAAATTATGTCAGTGACCTCCAAACCATAAACATTTCTCAGGAAAATGTAGATGTGGTTTGCAAAAAAAGGAGATGTGTCCAATGTAAAGCAGAGGTCCTTGCTAAGCGAGCCCCCTTTGAGCAGTAGGAATGTCAAACATTCTTGACCTCCAAATCAGCAAATAAGCACATTATAAACAATGTTATTAATGGTTCTGCTTTCACTACAACAAGGAGTCTCCCTGTTTGTTTAACATACAGCAAGCTGGTTACAGCATAGATACTTTCATGGCCAAACCATATTAAAGCAGTGTAGAGAATTTGCTCCTATTCTTTCCAGCTGCACTGCAAGTGGTAGGTGCCAGAAAAAGAAAGATGAAGCCAATCTCAGTGCTGTCAGGATCACTGTTGTCATTTAATGCTTAGATACTGATATTGTGCTTTGAACCACCAAGTAATCATGACCCAACAATAAAGAGAGATGTGAGAGGTCATCAGCTCCTCTATGAAAACAGACAACAGTCTCCAAGTGCAACATTAGTGGCTGTCTCCATAGACATATAAAGTCTGCTCAGGACTCAGTCAGGTCAGAAAAAGCTGGTTTTGCCACCTTGGGTAGGATAAGAAACAAGTCAGGTGCTCTACCAAAACCTAGCTCTCTTCCTTATGTACTCCCACAGCACAAAGCCATATGCTCCAGCCAGCATAACTGTGCTACATTTCCAATAGAAACATCTCAGTGATCCTATAACCTTCCTGCAAACACAGCTGAGCCTAGGCGGTTGGTTTACATCCTAACCATATCCCACAGCACTTTGGAGTTCATCACACATCCCTCAGATTCCCAATATGCTCCAAACTAACTGCCAGGCACAGGTACACCCCAGAGAACTGTGTAGCATGGCAGCAAATGAGAAATTCCAGGCAGAGGCATGCAGAGTGATGCAGAGACCAACACTATATAGAGCTGCTCAGACATTGGTTTTGAAGATCCTCCTTCACATGAGACAACATTAAGCTCCAGGGAGGCAAATGGATACATCTCCTAAAGAGCAGCTCTGATAGCAACAGCACCATTGGGTGTTTCAGGCCATCAAGAAAATCCTGCTGGCTTTAGCCATGTCTGACCCAATCCATATGCTGTGTTCCTGTGAGTGAATAGAAGTGGCTCTGATGGAAATGGGGAAGAGCTGAGCCAGTTTCACTGTTATTCATAAGCCTGAGTATTTCAAAGCTGATCCTCAAACTGCTAAGCCTTCCCAAATGACCATGCTGAACCATCCAAAGATCTCAACACAAGTAAGGAATGCAGGCTCACATTGGAAATGCATTTGATCAAGGGTTAACACAAACCCAGTGAGAAAACAGAATTAAATGAAATGGAGTTGTCCAACAGCCTTCCTATCTGTGCAAATGAACAATGATGGCCCAAACACAGAGACAAAGTGCAGAGAGCGATCCAAGGAGCAAGTCAGCAGTGAAGGGACAGAAATAGAAGGATGGTCTCTGGGCATCAAATGCTCCTACACTGAAAGCCTGCACTTTGTGATGGACTTTCCTCTGTGAAGCTAAACCAAAACTGTTTGATCCAGGGTGGCTCTGGGAGTCCAGCCTGTTCCACAAGGCAGACAGGCAGCAATCTCTCTGCTTCTGATGCCAAGGATAAGAAATTCCTTTCTTATTTTACAGGCACATTGAGAAGATGCACACCAACATTGACAAGGCTCTTGGGGACTGTAGAAAGGAGACCACACAGAGCCAGGCTCTGACAGCATCACTCAGGTCCACAGGCATTTTGCTTTATGCATCTGCCTGATTATTTTTACCACTTAAGGACTCATCCACATCTAATGAGATTCTTTCATATCAGTCCGATTTTCTGTACTGATAAATCCCTTCCCTCAACCCCCAAGACATCAGTTACTCTCTCCCTTATTTTATGAGCCCAGAAAAAACCCACAGCAGACTAAACACCTCCCTTGTCCTGGAGACTGCATGGAGCAGTGATTTGCCATTAAGGACAAAACAAGCTGATAGCCCACCAGCATCCAAGGAAATGAAAAGCAGATGAAGATACAGCCCCTATAAATTCCAAAACCACTCAGGGAAGCACAGGAGAGGTGGCATGGCATGGTCACTATGATAGGAGATGATTCTCAGGAAGCACCTAAAGCAAAGCCCACAACTCTGACTTACATCCAGCAGGTACTGGACTAAAGCTCAATCCTCTCCCTGTGCACTCACAGGGAGCTCTTCTCTGCCTCTGGCTTTGGCTGTGTTACGGAGGAAGTCGCAGGGACTGAGGAATGTGCACCAGGGAGAGCAAATAAACAGAGGTGTGCAAATCTGCTAAAAATAACCCAGGAATTGCAGCTCTTGGAAGGGAACACAGATACTCGGTTGTTCACCGCCGTCTACCACAATTGAAGCCTTGTCTGAACAGGTGGGTGGCTGTCCTGGCAAATCCTATCTTAGAAACACCACAGAAAAGAAAAAAAAATAAAAATTCCCCCCTCAATCATTCCCACAGACCCTCTGTTCTCAGCTAGATTCTTGTCAGAGGTTGTCAAAACAAGAAAGAAAAATAAAGCTCCAACATGATTATTGCTGTTTTCTCACTGCTTTCCAGTATTGTTCCAGGCAGCCCAAAAATGCCAGGGAGCTGGTGAGAAGAGGCAAGGCTGACACAGCAGCTGGCAGTGCCAGAAACACAGAGCAACCTGTTTGAGAATCCCAGGAAGGGAGTCTTTGAAGGAAAAGGCCTTGAAGAGTCCAGCAAGAGCTGGAAATGGGATTGAATTATAGATCCCTGTGTGCTTGAGATCTCAAAACTGAGCAACAAAGGCATCAGCCACGGAGGGAGGAGGAAGGGATTGCATGTGGTGGAAAGCTCAGGGACACTGGAAAGATAGGGTTGTGTAAGACCAGTAAAATGCATCTCTTGCCAAACACGGGGGTTGCAAACCAACCCCCTTGGTAAGAAACCCAAGCACTGCTGGCTTTTCGAAGTCTGGCCTCTGAGCTAAGAATGGTAAATCTGCCCAGGTCAGCAGTGATCTCTGCGTGTTAAGAAACTGCCTTGCCTCAGAATGTCCTGGTGACGTCTTCTGTTTCTTTGACTTCTCCCTTAATTTAAATGTTCTAAACCCAGATAACCCCAAGTCTCTCAAAGCAGAGTCTCAAAACAAATATTTATCTCTCTCTTTTTCTTTTTTTGTCCTCCCCCTCCTCTCCTTTTTTGCCATGCTTCTCAGAAGTTTCCTTTTATCTTGCTCAAGCCTGAAATTTGCTGAAAAGCTTCTTAAAGGGTAACTCTCCAGTGCTGAGCACATTTCCCAACATCAGAGAGCACAAGCAGCAACAGAAGCACAGGGTTTTTTCATCTTTCACTTTCCAGAGTGTAAACCCAAGGTTAGACCCAAACTAGTTGACCTTTGCTTAGTGCAGAGGATGGGCACAATGACCACAGTCATTTTCTTTGCTCTGCTCCAGCCCTTCACAGGAGATGGAGACAGACCCATCTCCTGTGCCTTTACACTCTCATTTCTGGAACAGACATAATGAATGGCAGGAGCCCAGCTCCAGCAAGGATGGTGAAGCTCAATGGAAAGGATGACACAGTGAGACCAGGATGAGGGGTAGCAGCACAGAGCGTGGCCCCAGTCAGAGGGATGTATGACACCAGAGCTGTTAACCACCCCAGAAACCCAGCACTAGTGCCTCCCCATCACTAGTGGGTGTTAAACACCATTCTGTGCAGTGTTTTGCTCCATTTCATATCTGCCCCCCAGCAACCAGTTACTGTAGCCTATGCTGTGGAGAGACCAAGTAAGCTGCTCCAGCTTGCCCTATAGCCTACTTCCCAGACACACTAGGGTAAGCACAGCAAGGTTTGGGGGGCTCAGAGCTCTACATTGCACTGTAGCCCAGTATTGGTTTGAAAGCAGTCAAGTGACACTGCTCTGATGGTCTGGGACAGAGGCCATCCACTGCTCTGGCACATGACAAGCCCAGAAGCAATTTTCACTCCTTGTGCCAGGGCACTGTGTGGGCTCCAGACACCCAGGGGCAAGTTCAGTGCAGCTGAGTAGGCTGGACAAGCATCAAGAGTTTCCTCCACGTGGTCCTGAAAACCAGGCACCTAAGGATGCTAAGAGAAAGAGCAGTCTACACATACATGATATCCCAGGAATGCTCTGTGATACCTCACCTGGAACATCTGCACCCAGCACAAAGCAGATCAGGGTCCACCCTCCCAGCGCAGATGTGCCTGGTGAGCTCAGTGCAGCTCCCTTGAGCCTTCCCACTCTTGGCCACTGATAAAGTCAAACACAGCAGTATCAGTCCAGCTGCTTTCCAACTTGCTTCATGTAAGCTCAGCTCGGGTGCCTGATAACTGCACTCGTGGCTTCCTCTGGGTCTCTGGGAATTCTACAGACCCTGATCAAAGAGTCCCTGCACTGGGCTTCAGATATGGCTGCTCCTCCACTGCTTCAGCGGTACCAGCAGCAGGAGAAATCATCGCAGCACAGACCAGACTCTGCTAACTGTAAAAATAATCTTCAGACTGCACAGACCTAGGAAAGTCTTTGAAGAGCATAAATAACTAACTTCACTTGCAGAGGCACATATTTGACCATATTACCTCATCTCAACTGCAAAATGTCCAGCTCACAGCTGCTTCTCCTGATGTCTTCTCCTTGTAAAACTGCATCCAGCTCCTCCTGAAGTTGATTTAATGACCTGATTAACTACTGATGTCCTTGGCCATTTGCTCCCTATTTTAGGTGGAGAAAGTGAGCCTGACATTTTTTAATGGATCACTCAGCCACTTTTTTTCCTTGCTTGAGACACCTGGTTATAGCATTACAATTTCATAAATGCTATCGAGTAATGCCTCTTTAGGGCAGGCAGAGCAGTGTTTTTCTGCTTGCTGAGACTAGGTTTCAGTCAGGTTAAGCTCCAATGACTCCAGCACTTACTTTTATTTGCAATGCTGCATACAAGTCAGCTCAGAATTTGGCCTTGTGCTAGTTATACTATTTCCAGGCACTTGGCCCCCACATTTCACAAAGTTATGGATTGGAATGTTATTCACAGAGGGCTTCTGAAAAAGAAAAAACAAGGCAGCAAAGAGAGAAGGTGGAATAATACTTCTTTAAACTCAGCAGTTAATGCCTGGGTTTTTAAGTTTTCCATCACGGCAGGAAATAACGTTGGGAAGGTTCAAGGCAATGAGGACGCAAGAGTCAGTCTGCCCTATATTCTGTCAGAAACTGCTCCAAAATTTGCTGCTCTTATACACACCAAAGTGCTCTTGGAGAAAAAACCCTCTCCTGGTGCACACCTTGCTGCAGGAAGCCACCCCCCCAAAGTCAGCATCAGCACTGGTGGGAAGTGGTCCCTTGGATGAGCACAGGTTGTGGTAATGCAGCGTTGTCCATCCAGAACAGACAAACTGTTGCAGCCCTTGGCTTTGAGGAGTTTCCTTTCAGCACAGCTATAGCTCCATGTGCCTTGCATATGGGGACTGCCTGTGGAAAACTGTGAAAGCCTTGGAAGCAGAGGAAAACAGGTTTGTCACCTGGATTGCTCCTTCTCAACTGAACAGCAAAAAAAACTGAGAGAGCATTAATGCAGGATTCAAATCCTGCTCTTATAGACTTCTTCATCTATGGCTTCAACAGTGCTTTAAGTGATATGTCAAACCAGATAGTGTCGAGCAATGAGGCAATTTGGCATGTGCATAGGGCTGGAGGGCAGCCCTGGTCCACAGTCTTGAATAAGACACTTGCAAAAAAAATCCAATCTAGTTTATCTTACTAAAATAGAAAAAGAATTCAAGATTGTTTTATCTTAAGCAACAGAATTTAAGGTCTCATTTGCCTTCTAGTATTTAGTCTGCAGGGTGAAAAAGATTCACGTTTTCCAGAGTTTCTCTGTGACACCAAAAGGTAAAACCATTTTCTCCTGTAACTTTTTAAACCAGAACTCAGATTCCTCCTGAATCCCAGGGAGGAAGAAGGAGTGTTAAGGAAATCATTAAAGTTGACAGAACTTTGATAAGGACATGGAAGTCAACACAGTCATCCTGGCATCATGGATAAGAGAAGCAAAGCAGAGCAGTGACTAATACCATATCCAGCAAACGCAATCCAAAGTAATTCAGGTCAAAAGTGCTATATTTTCCTCTTTCATTTAAAAAGCAAGGCAGGAAATGTATAAAAGCTGACAGGATCATTAGGGATTTTATAAATGCTGCTTCCTGTGGTACAGAAAAAGGAAAGAAGAGAGGCACGGGGCCAAATTATGTGCTAGAGCAGATGCATGCAACTGCAATGCAAAGCAATACACTGCAAAACCAGCGGAGCTGCACCCAGAAGAATAAGGTGATCCAGGATCTGTTCTGCACTGAAAATGGGGGCAAAGCTTATAACCCAGCCCAGAGGGCAGGCAGGAAGGTGGTGCTGGCCGTGGGGGACGGCTCGCCGGCACCTGCGCATTTGATGAGTCAGCAGCCCTGGCCCCGACCTGAAACTCAGAGAGGCCCCCAGGACAGGAGGGGAGGATGGCTTTGTTTGATTTTCTCCAAGGCTTTCTCTATGAAAACATAGCCTCCTACCAACATCAGACCCTTTTACCGAGCCGACAAGTTAAATAATGAGTTTGGCACTTTCCTTCAACGCTCACTACCCTGCTCCGAGTCATGCACTGGGAATTTGGGGAAAGAAGGGCTGGGGGGAGGCAGGCTTGTTGTTTGTCTTGGAAAGCTACATGTAAGCCCAACTTGAAGCATCACCTGACACAGCCTGCTCTTCATTTTGCCTTCACCCTTGGCAGCAGGCAGGGAGCCCAGCACTGATCCCTGCTCTGAAAGCCTTGTGCTTTACATACCCATACCTCAATATGCTCAGAAAAACAGTGAATAGCATGTGGGTTTGTTTAGGAAAAGAGAAAAGAACAAAGAAACAGCACTCATCACTGGACAGCATAGCTTTGCTAACATGATACAGGGTTGGAGGTGTTCCCACTGAGCATGGGAAGAGACCACTGGCCAGTTCAAGCCTTCCCATCAAGGCAGGCACAAGAGCTCCTATTTATCAAGTAGGTGCTTCTCAAACAAGTTCAACATGGTCCAGACAAGGGGCTCCTGTGCACATCAGCTGCAAAACATCAACATCAGAGGGACTTCAGTGCTAGATATCAAGTATCACCATACCAGCAGCATCTCTGGGGTCTTCAGGAGGTTTAGACCAGAGCATCTCAGTCCTACCTCAATCTCCTTGTAGGTGTAGCCAAGAGCAATTAAAGCAGAGAGAGTGGGTGAGGTTTGTGTAAATCAGGATGAATCATGGCCAATGGCCTGGGTGAGCTATAGGGATGCACAGCACCTCACTGGGGCTCCCTGCACCCAGGTGTATTTGACTGCCTACTAGGACAGATGGAGGCGAGATTATGCTAGAGAAGCTTCTGGCTGTTGCTCTGACACAACTTTAAAGCAAATGCAGATACATCCACCATGCACAGAGCTGAAGCTCTCAGTGGAGTGTTTAGACTGTTCAACAGCCAAAGCAAATACATTTGCTCTGCAGGTTATAGAAGGCTGTTAAACCAGCCGTGCAGCCAGCTCCTCCAAGCCAAAAACTACCTTCTCTTTCTATATTGGAGCCTAACACCTACAGTGACCCTGTTAAAGTTCACCAATTGCCCTGCTGTCCTCTAAAGATGCATATTATAAATAAAAGGGTGAGCATTGAGCTCACTCCTGCCCAAAACAGAAAGGAGAACAGCAGGCATTCTCCCTTAAATCTCTGACACTGAAAAGAAGTCTGATATATCTTGACAGCAGAAGACAAAGGCTAGAATAAGTAGCAGTGGTCTCTGGGCTTTATTTAGGGTGTTGTGCTGCAAACACCTACTGCTCATCACTGCATTTGTTCCCCCAAGGAATTCCTGTGGGACCTTGGCTTTTGAAGGCTGGTGAGACAGGGTCTGCCGTGGCTTGCTTGAAAGATGGTGGCTGAAAGGTGGTGACAGAAAGCCACTGTGGGCTTGTGGCAGAAGGAAGGGAAGAGAAACCCCTGGGTGTCCCTTGCTTCTCTTTGCATAAATAACAGGTCATCTGCAGGTGATGGAGACCATGGGCCCAAGGCTGCCCATGAACTGGATGCCAGGGGTGCTCCAATGTGACACACAGCAGAGCATGTCCTTGAGGTGGCAGCCTAGCAAAGGCACTGCTGAGGCACTGCCTGGCTTGATAACAAGAGAGAATTGGAGGAATATTAATTATAGAGTACCTATCTCAGGAGGGTTTTTAATCTCCAGTGTACTTTATGACTAATGAGTCATATTTAACTTGCAGCACCAACCTCTGCCCTAACTCCATCAGCACTAAATTACTGCTCTTGTTGCACTGAGCCCCGGTGCAGCCCAGCATGCCCTGGCCTAAGTGCTCTGAACACATTCACCTCACAGGAAAACAATGTACAGATTGCTTTAGAAAAGGATCAGAGACAAAACAGTTGAAGATGCAAGTTTTGGAGCTGCTGCTATTCCAGATCACCTGTTGTAGGAGCACTGTTTATGTGGACAAACAGCTCTTATGCCACACACTGTTGCAATGCCAGCCTATCTCATGTTGATCTTCACTTCTGTCAGCAAACAAGTCCTAAACACCACTTAGCATCGACACAGCGTCCTGCTTGCTGCCACAACATCTTCTTACACAGCTCCTTACGCAAAACCAGACAATCTGGATTACTCACTGGCACATGGTTTTCTCCAGAGTCATTGCTTATCAGTATCAAAGAAGGGTTTGTGTTTGTCAAGGCAACAGCACCTAAGTTACATCAGGTACATTCATGTTTGTCAGGGTTAGAAATGCTTCAGCCTTTAAACCGTAAACCAACCGTGCAGGGATTAAGAAAAATCGTTTCCCTAAGTATAGGTCTCGCTGCCAAGAGATTTCTTTCCTCTTCCTCAGCAGTGTCCAGTCAATGTAGGAGCATGGGGGGCAATGGCAGTGGGACTTGTGCACCGCCTCACTCAAAGGCTTGAGGGAGCCAGGCATTTGAACAACAACAAAACCCACAGAAAACAAAAACAAACTTTCATCTATTTTCCCCTTCACTGGCAGCACGAACACACTGCAACTGCTCCACAACAGCACACTGTACACCCAAATTATTCTTGTGATTGTTTATTTACTAAGATTATAATCATGCCTCAAGGCTTCAACTTTGATGTCTGAAACTCTGTGGGCAAAATTTTCTGGAGGAAAATAATGACTTCCAGTATTCCCCATCCAGCCTTGTGACTTGCCCACAGTCACACTGCTGGGCAGTGGCAGAGTGGGGACAGCATGGGGCAGTCCTGGGGTGCCCTGCCAGCACCCCATTTCTGCTCCCAGTTGCACAAGCACTAAGGAGACCATGTCATCATGGTGAAATCAGTGATAAATTAGGCAGCTAAACCCTGCGTGGGATCTTGGCTCACATCCATTCCGGAAAAAGCTGGAAACAAAGACAACTTTTCTGGGAGTAAACCATTTGCTCTACAGCTCTAAGAAAGCGTGTAAATGGGAAATCAAAAAATCCCAACAAGAAGCCCCACAGTCAGCCAGAGAAAAGAGCACAGGAACATTGGCACGGTGAAGGACAGCGCTACCTACAGTAACTGGGCTTGTTTTCACACAGGAGGAATAGGATAGATTAACAGATAGGGCAGACTGAATATCTCCAGTGGGTACAAAATTCAAGAAGTAGCAACTTACACCAAAACCAACTTCCTACAGGTTAACGAACCCTCAGCTTAACGAGGCGGTAGGTCAGGAGAAGATAGATGCGATTCCTCCACAAGAAGGCCAGATGCTGAAACAAGAGATGCCTTTGCAAGCTCAGGGGAGCCCCCAAAGGACTGAAGGGAGCCCACATTCTTCTGGCTTAACAAGGTCCAGGGACACAGCACAGCAATTTACAGAAAAGAAACTTTGACACAGGCTGCAGGGCAAGGAGAGAGATTTCACACCAATTAGGAAACGCTGTGAAGGGGAGCCTAGGCAGAGGGAGTAGAGTTTCCAAAAGCCATGCTATGCCAAGTCACTGATTATATCTAATTGGAATATTTTAGGCAAATGAAAGCAGAATCACTAGCAGGAATTTCTACATGTACAGTGAGTGGGGAGAATATCCAATATTCCTTCTGAAGGGGTAGCAAAGGAAACACAGACAGGAACAGTTTTCCAAACAGAAAGCCAGACAAAATACTGTATTAGAATGAGTTTTTGGCAGCAGGAACCAAACGTAAAGGGTCTCAATAAAGGTCCAGAGAATCATTCACTTTCTCAAAGCCCACAGTCCAATCTCCATTTAATGCTGGCTAAAACTCTGTGATCCATCTGAATCCCCAGTCACAAGGTGAAGACACCACATGATCAACCATGGAAAGATGTCAGCTTTGTTGTCAGACATCAAAAGCAGGGAACACACAGGCTGTACTCAGGTTTAGGCTCACAGAGTTTCACAGTGACATTTTCTCAGTTCCTGCTTGATTGGGCGAGATCAAAAAACAGAAAAGTTTGGTGCACAGCTTAGAGTTATGCCTGGTTTCTACTTAAAGCCGAATGGCCCACGCCAAACTGATTCCAGATTTGCTCTCAGCACTTTCAGCCTTTAAGGCATCAGCCAGGGAATCTGTATGAAATCAAACTTGAGCCTGAGTCTGGCAATGGAAACATGGCTCACAGCTTTCAGCAAAGCATGATGAGCCTCCTTCAGCCTCACCCCATCCCCATCCCACTGTCTGTGCTGCTGGGAAATACTGCAGTAAGTATGCTCCAGTATGAACTTGAAGAGAATGCTGTGCACAGCTCAGTTACCACCATGGACCCACATACTGCAGATTTCTTTCTGCTGACTTCTCCTTGAGATCTCCTACCTACATTGAAACCAGGGGGGGAAGAAACTTGAGAGCAAGACTGGCTAGGTCCCAGCAACTGCTGCTCTGGGTGCTGAACTCTGGCAAAGCAAATAAACCCCCAGGAGCATCACCTCTGCAGACATGTAACATTCACAAGCACAAAGGATACAGATGAATTAAAGAACTTGGGAATGAAGAGTGGGAGTTTTTCTGAAGCACCTTGGTGATGTAGAGAATAGAAATTAACAACATGTTACACTACTCAAAAACTATGCTGACTTTCTCCAAGGGCTATCCTAGACCCAAGCTCAGCTTTATGATCTGTTGCTTTTTAGGACTCACAATTGCATTCCTGAAGTAAGAGCCTCCAGCCCTCAGAAGATACACCAGCACTAGTCTACAATCAAGAGTAAGTTATTAATGCATAACAGAAGTGTGTGCATTGAAGGGACTGGATGAGCTGCCTGCAAATAAACAAAATTACAATGTTCTATTTTGAGGCACAAGTGTGAGCAGATTGCTGGAGAGGACCCTGTCAGACTGTTGGATACATCCCAGTTCAAGGCAAGAAGTTAGAGCAAATATATCTAATAGTTTATATTTGGGGCAAACAGAAAGAAGAAATGGGTTGAAAGTTTGCTACTTCAGGATCTAAAATCCCCAGGACAGTGTCTCCATCTTACCTACAGGAATCTGAAGAACCACAGAGTGAGCTGCTGATTTCTTACTGACTCCATTAGCACATGGTTAGGATTTTGGTGAAAGTGCCTTGGAGTGGCACTAAAGCAGTCTTTCAGTTTAGGGGCGAAGAAGGCCAAACAAATTTGGTTTCTCACAGACTTCGTCACAGTAGGATAAAATTTTCTCAATATTTGTCTGCCCAGTAGCTGAAATGATTTTTTTCTCTTGTGCAAAGTCATAAAGCAAAAGGGTGACAGGCAGCATGTTGCACTCCAAGCTTCTGCAAGAAAACACATTTGATACTTGCTCAGACATCAGGCTGAAATAGTAAATTTCTGCATTTCTCATTAGATTTGTTCAACCCTTGCACAACTACAGAGTCCTGACACTTTGTTCTTTAAGCAGCATCAGGCTCTGTGTACAAATCAGGAGTTCCTGGAGGTATTCCCTCTGGTTTGTTAGGTTCGTTGTGGGTCTTGGGACCCTATAAAGGGAGATCAGACTCCCTTCTGCCAGAGAGTTAATAACCAGCCCAGAAATCAGAGTTGCTGCTGACAGACATTGTTTCTGTAACCTACAGAGAGGGCAGAGGGGATGGGGGAGATCAATAGAGCTGGAGTGTGTGTGTGTGTGTGTAAGTCAGCCTGTCTCTGCTCAGGTTTCCTCTAGGCGCTGAATTTCCATTATTTTTTTCCTTACCCGAAAAAGATCTCCCAGTCTGAAAGAGTGAGTTTGGCCATAGGTCTCCAGTCATAACAAGAGGGGAAAAAAAGAAAAAAAGCCAAAGAGAAAGAAAGAAAGAAGGCAAAAAGCATATTCTTCTCCCATTTACACTGGTGTGAAACCAAGTGATCGGTTTACAGCGCTGTGCTTCAAGTTCAGATGATCTTATCGTTTTACATGCTTTCATCCAGATTAATGAAGCTTTCAAGCTCAGAGCATTTTGGTCAACACTTAACATTAACATCCCACGTTTAAGTGCTTGTAAAAGCATTTGTAAAACGATGAGTAGGATTGTTATTCTTACAGCCAGGAATCCTAAGAAAATGAGTCATAGGCAGCAGCACTGCCTATTCCTTTGTCCCTTTCTCTCCACTACTCCACCCCTGAAGTTGTTGAACCTCATGGTCCACTTCAACCACATTTGATAAAGGAATAGGCTTCAGAAGCATATCGAGCCGCTAGCAGATCTGTAGTTTCCAGACACTCATCACTGCAACAAGGTTTCCTCAACCCTCACCAGACCTCAGAGCACTCAAGGAGGCATCCTCCTGGCTGGGTTTCTTCAGCTCTGAACTGCATCTTAACACATTTCCATACCTACCTATGGGTATTAAAGAAAACTTAGGAGCCACAAGATCCAGTTTCTACCATGATTTGTTCAAGGCCACCTCCTCTGGAGCAGATCCAGCTGCTTTTCTTGCACAAACTGGGGCAAGAACACCCAACACATATTTTTTGGTCTAGCCTCTTCAGCAAGTTCATGCTTATATCCTTTACCACTTTCATCTTGTCCTCAAAAGCATTTTTTTAAGACTCCTGCTCACATCTTCTCCTCAATCTTATCCTGAGCTTTTGGTCCCTGGAATTTTTTGCACATCAGTGAGCATTTCTTGTCTCATGGGTGGGCTGGTCCCCACAGCTTGCCCTGATCTCCCCAGCAGCAGCACAATCCAGCCAGCCCAGCGCTGCTTCATATAAAGAGGGTGTCAGGATCTTTGTGCTGTAAACTGCTCTTCCTCACCAGCCAAATGCCATTATTCATGCAAGGTTTAAACTCTGGACATACAGATGCCAGCCACAGACCCTTGGACCTGACATTTAACATCCCAAAGCCATTTATCACTCAGCACACTTATGCCGGTTTAAAATCCCCAAGTCACAAGGCAAACAACTTGGTGGTTCATTTTCCTGTGCTTTTGTACATTTCTGACTGCCTTTCTGCTTCTGCCTATTCAACTGCTTCAATTAGCTTCCCCAGTGATCCCAATCTCTGCTGCTCTCCTCAGTGCCACCATTGTGTACCCACAATACCTTTGGGTCTGCCTCATCCAAGCATGTCCATACTACTTTCCCCATCAATTCCTCCACAATTTAGCAGTGCCATCTGATTCACAGCTTTTATATGTTCCCTGATATCAGGGACCCCAGTGAGCTGCTCTGGCTGCCTTAGAATTTTAAACAGCTTTACCCTGAACTGGTCAGCTGAAAAGCACTTATTTCCAGAGAAAAGGAGATGACATCAGCTGATGCAGGATAACCATGACAACCTCCCCAGATCAGCAGGGCCACCTGCTATTTGAATAAGTGAGCAAAGCTGAACTCTCAACAACTTTCTAGGCAGGACCTCCAGATTCATTTGGCAGACTGAGTGCATGTTTGGTTTTGCACACTTTGTACCTGTGCTCCCACCACCATTTCTGTGAATTAAAGACTCTGAAGATCCAGATAAAGTAGTGGTACTGGGAAGAGGAAATCTTTCCAAAAAAGCATTTTGCATTCCTACCTGACACAGAGCTGACTTGCAGATGAAGAGGATATTAGCCCTAAACATTCTCTTCAATTTGTTTTCCAGGTGACTTGCACCAGCAGCAAGCAACTGACTGCCTAAGAAATGCGCTTTGGTATTTAACAGGACAGAACTTCATGAGTCAGTCTCCTTGCCTTTAACTGTATGCTAAGAAAGCATTTCAAAGCCTGGATTTGGATCCAAAACCACAACAGAACCATTTTCTAAATATTGTCTTCCTATGGGAAGGCCTCCATATCTGATCAGAATTTTCTTGCTCAAAGTGGAGTGGAAATGTTTTTTAAACAGACTGGTGTGCAGAATCAAGAAGTAATGTTCTGGATGCAGAAAGGTTAATTCTCCACTGCCTCAGTGTGGAAGCATAGTTGCATTCTGGAAAGCCCCATACTTTTCTCCACTGTGGCTTTCCAACATATAAACTCTTTATTAAAATAAATAAGTGTAGGAGGATTAGCCTCCTGGATCCAGAATCTCTTACTCCCCAATTCTTCATAATGGTGTTTTTGTAAAACACATGTGTCCCATTTTGGGGCAATTTAAAGTTTGCCTAGTACATAAATGCTTCATTAAAACAGCTGCTCACAATCTGTTAGTGTAAATATTTTCCACCCCTTTCTGATCATCATGAAAGGAGGCCAAGGCTAGAGCCATGGATCCAAACAGCCTGCATGTTGGAGGTGTTCTCACAGTTTACATTCACATGCATACTTCAGGCCTTCAGCCTACTATCCATGGCTCCCTTCCAAGCTCTGGAAGTGGGTATTTTGCACCATTTGGGTCCTTCCAGGTAGAGAAATCTTCAAGAGGTGTGGGCAAAAGAGAAGCTAGTTGAGTGTTTCTGGGTAGCAGGACTTCACTGGCTGTAATTACAGGGACACCTGAGTCCAGCATTGACATATCTGCTGTCAAAAAGGAGCGGTCCTTTCCCCATCACATGCCCTTGCCCATCTATTCCTGTTCAGTCCTTGGACTAGCCCTACTATTTTTGCTGTCCTACAGCAGACTGGATGAGGAAATTGATTTGGCTGAAAATAAAGAAAGAAAAAAAAGGCTTGATTTTTTTTTTTTTTGGTCCCTTCTTCAAGTGTGTTCAAGAAATTAAAAAACTGCCTCTCAGCAAAACCAGCCACAACAAACCAAATGGGAAGGATGCAGCCCAGCTTGTGCAGATCCACCCCTCATAAAAACACTCCCAGCCTGAAAGCAGCAGGTGGAATCCAACTTGCACACACAATGAACATCTTCTCACCTATAAACAACATCCTAATTAGAGACAAGCAGGTCCTGAGGGGTCTAGCCTGGAGCAGAGTAAACTCCTCCTCCTAACACATCTCTGCCAGCATTGAACAAAGACTTGTTCCCTGGCCCAAAAGATCTCTTTGACTTGGAAAAATTAATCATGCCCAGAAAGTCAATCTCCTTGAGATCAGGAGGTTCAGTTCCACCTTTCATTAAACCCTTGCCCTTCTGGAAATAACTGCAACCAAGTTAGCAGGGTCACATCTGATTCATACTGCAACTGGGAATGAAACCTGAAGCACAGGCTCAGATCCTGTTATCTGGCTGCCTCCCTGCATCAATCCAGAGAGGAGGAAGTCTCTTTATCATGGTTCCATGCCTCACGATGAAATAATTCGACTGGATTAAATCAGCTTTTTGGGTGCATCAATCATGCTATTGTCCCTAGAGCAGGAAGTTTCCTCCTCAGCCTTTAGCCACCTCTGCCCTGACCCATATTCCAAGGACTTCCCTGCACATTTTGCTTATGCCTGTATTTTGCAATTACTTACAGAAGCAGCTGTGTCCTGTGAACAAGGGCAATTTAAAAAGCTAACAAAGTTAATAACACTTAAAGTCATATAGGGTCTAAGAGAAGCAGACAATGATGCCTAGTGAGGTTTTCAATAGAAGCACCTTATAGGTAGGGGTGCCCTGGAGCTTTGGAAATACCACTGAGCACCTGTCTAAATTGCAGTCCCAGGAATCCATGTCTTCAAAAAACATTGACTCCCAGTAAGACTTAGGCAGTATCAGGTGTTGGATACTTCTACAAGGCACCAAGCAGATGTGATGCCCATGTGAATACACAGCTACAGTCTTTGCGTAAGAGTTGGGAAACCCAAGGAGTACAACTCTGCTAGGCACAGCAGTGATAGTTCTTTGATAAAAATGACTCAAAACATTGGGTTCTCCAAGGAGAGGAGAAACTTTTTCCTCTTAAAACTGTTTCTTGCTATGGTGATGACAGCAAAATCCATATCCCATTTTTTTTGGCCCAGATGCTATGTTTTGAAGGGATAGAAAACCTGACAACACAGGAACAACTTTTCCCCTGGCTTATAACTTGTAGGGATGCTGCACTTGTGGGGGCATCCAAGGTGCTGCTTGTACAGTAGTGCAGAAAGAGGTAGGAAAAATCATGGGAGCAGCACATCCCCTGGGATCTTTGCACCCAAAAGCACTTATGCTTGATGAACAAGAGCTGTCTCATCCTTCAGAGATTGAGTCCAGAGCCACCAAGGAGCCCCCTCTGCTTCTCAATAACCCCCATCTGAACTCCCATCAGGGAATGAATTCTGTCAAGCAGAGATGCAGCACAATGGGACTCTTAAGGAGGGAAGCAAAAATGATCAGAAAGAATCAGTCATTGGGCTATGTGGGATTTGGAATCTGGACATGTGAAATTCACAATAACAAAATAGGCTTTCCATAGCATTATTTACTCTCTTGATGCAGAGATAAACCATCACTTCCTTGCATTACCCTCCTCCAAGGGAGAGCAGTGAGAAACACAACAAAACAGCATTCCCACTTAAAATCATGCTCTTTCCCTCCCTCCCTCTCACAAACACACATTTGCTTTGAGCCTCAGGTTAACAAAAACCACAAAGCCCCACTTAGCCAAAACCACAACATTTTCCTTGATTTGGGGTCAAAACTGACAAGTTCTGCCTGTTTTCCTCCTGCAACTATCAAACTTCTCAGGTTCACTCTGCGAGCACCTCAGTTATGCTGAAAAGTTCACAGCCCTGGCACAAGTTTGGGATTTATTATTAAACCTGCCAGATTTCAGGTTTGATTTATGACTCTTGCATACAGCCCTGCTATCAAGTAGAGACAGGCCCTGCAGAGCAGGCTGTGAGGCGTTCAAAACACCATAAACTTTGAAGCCAAAAGGGACCACTTAGGTCTGGTCTGACCCCCTGTATAAATGCAGAGCAGCCACCCACCAGGAACAGGGCCATGGCTTGACACAATACTTTTACATTTTCTCTACCTCTCTGTGGTTTCTAGAGGCTGCTTGCAGCAGAAAGGACCCTGTGGAGCAGAGCAAGAGGGGAAGGACCCCTCACCATGCCCTCAGTTCTCTTTGGCTTGGCTGCTTTCTTTGGCGATGCTGAATGCTGTGAGCACCACGAAGGTGAAGCTGTTCCTCTTGTTGAGTTACAGACTTTCTCCCTTCTCAGGAGGTTTCATGCATAATCATGTTTGCTTTTCTCACTTTGGTTCAGAAGGATAACGGTCTTTTTGCCTTCAGTCTTCTGCCTCTGCATTCAGCAACAAGATTCTTTCCTCCAGCTGCCCCCTAGACACCCCTAACATAGGGCAGGATTCCTTCTGTGCTCCATGAGCTCTGCTGCTTTTGGGCAGCTCCCTTGTGGGCCCAAAGGTTATAACTTCAAGGGCTTCCTCAGGATTGCAGAGGTAGGGAAGGGCTGTATGCATACAGCCTTGTCCTTGAAGACCTGTTTGCAGTCTCCCCACCACTGCTCCAGATGGACTCAGCTCTCTCCACTGGCCTCACCAGCCCTTCAGCTCAAAGTCTCAGCATGCATCTCCCTCTTCTTGCAATCCCAGAAGCAGTCCCACACAGAGTCTCAGCCTAAAGATGATGCTCCCAGGCCAGTAATTTGAAGGGAGCACTTTGAGACAGGTGGAGAGGCTGCTGTGATACAGCAGGATGGATCACACCTCACAAGTCCCTGGCACCAGCTACTCCACAGCAGCAGATACCCAGTACTGCTGCTGCTCAGTGGGACTGGGTGCTGGAGGGCATTCCTACTGCTTTAAAGACACCTGAATGAGCAAGCTCTCAGCTTTCCTCCTAGGTTTTCACCAGTATAACTCCATGTACACCTCAGGGTCTTTGTGAAGAAGCAGAGTTGTACCAACCTCAGTTCACCAACACACTCGCTACCTGAAACACAACTCAAGACTCCCTGCTCTCCTTTGCACATCCTCCCAGAGAGACCTGATCTGGCATTGACCACTATTAGAGATGTCACAGCCAGAGCATTTGTTTTCACAGACTGGCACCAGCACTGCCCTGAAGACCATGAACTGCTGGAGCAAAGGGTGCCCAAAGGCTCCAGCCAGCTGGGCTGGATGCTGCAGAAAAAAAGTATTAACAAACAAAACCAACCAAACAAACCAAGCCCCCCATAAAACCACATTCTCAAGATTCCTGTCAATGTTACCCAGAGCAGAAACAAAAATTGGGACCAATTGACATTAACCCAAAAGGCAAACCTTCATTTATGTGAGCTTCCAGAGGTGTCAGAGAGATTAGAGCAAGTATGGAGAGGAAATAGTGAAAAAGCAGGCTCAGGAAGCCCTGACATTTTGTCACTGAGCCACATGTCCAGCAGAAAATGGTTCATACTTTTTTTCCTGTGGATTTACAATGTGACATTTATTGTCTTTTGTATATATGTTTTATGTGTATATATGGATATAAAATAAACCTAATTTATTTATTTTACATTTTAAACTCCAAAGATGTCAAAGGCAATCTGAAGAGACTAAGGGCAATTTACTGCCAAGGTTTTAGGAGCAGTCCTAGGGGCCCCATTTGCAGTTCTAACAGCACATTTTATCTTCTGCACAAGCAGAAGGGGGGGGGGGGGGCGGGCAGCAAGACAGAGGCGGAAGTAAGAGCTGGCAATGAGTCAGATGATGTATATTAGGCAGATAATAAGCAGAAATTACACACTTGGCAACTGTTTTGCACTGTGCCCTCAGTTTATAAAGCTCAGGTTCCCCCACTGGGATTACTTGCCATCCCATAATGCCTCAGGTAGTTTAGTCTAAAAGCACATCCCACCAGGAAGAGCTGGTGCAGCCAAGCAGGCTCATGTTCTCCCCTTTCAGTTTCGGTGAAACTCTCATCTTCAGCAGAGGCTCAGCACAAGGCCAGTGCAGCACTCAGTCCCAGCCCTTCACAGCTTCTGAGGACTCCAAGTGCTGCACATCCAACACTCCAAGTGGGTGGTATGCCCCACTGCCAAGTTTTCATGTTGAGTAGCATCATTCCAGCACCTTTTTTTTCAACAGACAAACAGCTGCATGGCAGACATCACCAAGAGCCCAGCAGGATCCAACACCCTGCACCAGAGAGCTCCCAACCATAGCACTCAGATAGCAGTGCTGCATCTAACAGTGCCAACTACTTGTTTGGGATGGGCTCCTCACTAACCTATCCTCTTGCTTTAAAATGCCTGGAAGCCCAGCAGGACACTGTTTCCAACTCAAAGTTGCTGACAGTAAAAATTCTTGACTTGACAGTGTGGCTTAATGAAAAAGCAAAACCATGACCCATTCAAAGCTTTTTCCACAGTCCTTTGTTCACCTGAACACAAGATGGCCAGAACTTTAAGTCAGCCAAGTGAGCTCTAAGGCTTGTATTTAATTTCTTTATACAGTGAACCTCTACCCTGTCTCCCTGCAAAACTTCAAAAGCTCTGAAGGAACAGCACTTGACCCTAAATTTGTTTACTGTCTTACTCCAGTGACTCACTATTTTTATTCCAGTAAATGGTCACAAACTTGTCTGTTTTTGCAGACACTCTCTGGCTTCTCAAAAGCATCACTCTGCCATCCTGATTTGGCACTTCAAGGTTTTTTTGTAGCAAACCACAACGTCATGTGCTTCTGAGGTAAGAGCTAAATTTGTCAGCGGTAAGAGACCTGCAGTAGCTGTGGGACCAAGGAAAATATTGTCCTTCCTCTGCTGTGTGGTTTTTGTCCACCTGGTTGCCTGTGCTAGGATCTTAATTAAGTCAGGTACAGCTGCAGGAGAAAAAAACCTCAATGAATCAGCAACTCCCCCATGCCACCGAACAGCTCAAAGCACAGAGCAACAACTGTGGGAGGCAAGGAGGAAAAACCCAAACCAATCATTTTTAGTAATGATTTTTTTAGATGGTGTGGTCCCAACTGCTCAAACCAGGAAAGTAATCAGTGACAGCATCTCCAGCAACCAGAGCTGGGTCTCTCTAATATATATGCTGAAGTTTCAGTAGGAGATGCCAGAACCAGGAGCTGAACCTCTTTGGCCAATGCTGGGAGAAGTAGATGAGTGAACAAGGCACTTTTGGACTTAAATGTCTGGTAAAACCATGAAAATGCTCAAGTAATCACTTGAGCATGTGCTAAAATACTTTGCTCAACAGCTCTAATTTAGATACTGGACTAATGCTATTTATATGTTACAGTCCTTCAGCTATTAATCATTTCTTTTCAGCTCTCTCACTGCACAGCTTAATGAATGAGTTTTGTCCCAAATATGTCCACATTCTCATCTGTTCTGTGCATTAACTCTCAAAAGCAGCTTCAGTAGAGGATTTCTTATCTATGCATTCATCAGTTCAAACTCCCTAGTGAGGTCATTTCCGAAGTTTTTAATAAAAAGAGACTTTTGATTCTTGGGGTCGTGTTGCCAATTATATCTTCACTAATCTAACAGAGGTCAAAAAAGAAGTTGGAGTCAAAGAGCATCTCTGACTTCTCAGCACACGTGTGCACCGAGGCTTTTAAAAATACACAGTCCTGCTGTTACAAATAGAGCATTCTTCTCCAAGGTCAAAAGCTTTCAAAGTCCAGGAAAACATAATAATTATAAAAAGAAATAGAGGGATATGGCTTTTCTCCACAGAATAAGGAATGCACTAAACTGGAAAGAGAGTTTCTCTGGGGGGCAGCATTTCAGCCCAGCTATTTTTACATTGCCAGAAGGTTAACGTGAACATCGGTGTCATTTCCTTTGTCAGACACTTCAATAGCACACCACCAAGAAGAGCAGGTAGCTCTTCACTCAAGAAGAGAGCAAGAATACGGAAGTCAAGAGAGCAAAGCTGAACAGTGCTCCACTAAGCCCTTTGTGGACAGACACATGGTAGGGCAAATCCTGTGCTTGAGGCTGTGATCAGTTTTCTTACTCTAAAAGATGCTTGAACTTATAGAAACAACAGTTGTCCCACACAGATGAGGCTCTTCCACATCCCTGAGCACAGCCAGACTGACAGATCAGGACGCACAAAAGCAGAAAGCCGTTTGGACCATGGAAAGCACTCGTCAGATGTACTCTCTTCAGGTGTTTGCTCACAATGTGTTTGCATGGTACACAAATCCAGGTTTTACAAAGAAAACTTCATTCTTTCAGGGATCATCAGACCTGCAGCCAAGAACCTACTGTGTCCAGAAACTGTTTTGACTCCTGCTGCTGAATAGCCAGGAGACAAAGCCTGGTTTGTTTTCAGAGAAATGAGTTCATTGAGGTCTTTTGTGGATTTGGCCATTTTATCACCTTTAGGTTCAACCTACAATAAAAGAACAAAAGAATCAGATAAATGATACCACTTTCTTTTATCTTACTGTCACTTCTGTGTCAGGCTAAGCTTGGCAACCACTGGTAGAGAGGTGGTGGGATCTTTGAAATGAGTAAAGCATGTGCACTCTTCCAAAAGAGCAGTAACAGGACACCATAGCTTTACTGAAGGACACATTACTGTGCTGACCTACGAGTTCAGTTGAGGTTTAGAAATGTCTCTTTTGGAACAGCACAGGGAAGGCTTAAACACTTTAGAACCTTAGATTTTGAGGAGCTGCTCTACAATGTGATAATGTACACACTTTTCTCCAAGCTCTTCTGTTCCTGTATTGATGCCAGGAGATTAAAAGGGTGTTGAGTGGTGCTGAGCCTCTCGAGGGGTCATTAACATCACGTGCAGTACTGGAGTTATTTTCACTGGCTCAAGCCACCCTCGCCTGCTGATGAGTGAGCAGAGGTCAGGGGAAGTCACAGAAACACATCCCTCAGGGTCTATCTTCCTTCTCCTTTCTCCAGGACACTGTGGGACTTTTGGCCAAGCTCAAAGACATTTTCTCAAATCTCTGAGCAACATCTCCTCCCAGTCGCACTGCTAGCCACCATGACTGCTTTGGAAGTGCAGTAGCAGTGCAAGGACTGCATTTGAGGAGCTTTCCCAGCAGAGCCCTTGGCAATATGCACCACGTGTGAATTTTACCAGTCCCAAGACCAGTGTTCATTATTCATAAACACACCACCTCTTTCACATGCTCAGGCAACTTTCCGCTGAAAGCACTCTCAGCTTTACACAACCCCAGCAGCTCAGTTGTTCCACAAAAGTTAATACCCAAGGGCAACATGAATCTAACAACTTGTACGTTAGACAAATATGGAAGTAAGATGCTTTTCCCTACCCTTCTCCTGCACCAGTTCTGCCCTGGCCATTCCCTCCAGTGTTAAACTAACCTGGCTGGCAAGGAGCTGGTTGGCTTAGAGACAGTGGGACCCATCCCTAGCACTCCTTTTGCCAAGGGTCACCCTTACGAAGTCTCTCCAAATTACATTCTTGCATTAAGCACAACAGCAATAGGAGGTGATGCATGGGAAAGGGATGAGGTAGTACCTGGCTGTTGAGAAGCTCAGAAAGAAAAAAACATGAACAGGTATTGGGGTAGAAGAAAAACAAAACATACAGCAAGAGCAGAGCTCAAAAGGACCTGCCTGAGCAAAGCAAGAGATGCTTTCAGAGCATCCCCACATGCACATCACACTGGACAAGTTTAAGTCTCAAAGCAGGATTATTCTCACCCTGGGGACAGTAGTGTCCTAGCAGTTGGTTTCTCCTTGAGGCCTCACCTTGACATACCTTAGAGTGTTTCCTCTACCAAACACTTCCAAAACCTCAGTGTCTCCCTAGCAGTTTATCTCCTTCCACAGCCTGACCTTTCTGCATGAGTGATGCAGATGTAAAAAAAGTCAACATTTTCCTGCCTTTCTGAGCAGTGAATCTGACAGCAGATCAAAGCACACAGTAATTTAGCCCATGGAATAATAAAAGTTAATGAGAACAATGTGCTGCTGACAGGGGAGTTGTGCCATGCCACAGCAGGGAGGAGAGCCCAAGCAAGCTGAGATGATCAGACCAAGCAGGGGAAGAGGGAGCTCATTTGTTCTAAGTTAGCTCCTATTTCTAAAGAGGACCTATGGATTAAACCACAAACCCAACAACATTTATGGGGCCAAACTCAGCAATTCCATACCCACAAAATTTTCCCACTGGCTTTAATAGTTACTTTGCCTTCATTTAGGTAGGCAGCCCCTTGTCACCATGCTGTTGAGTGTGGTTGCCTTCTTCACTGTCCCCACTGCCTGGAGACTTGGCCTTGCTTTTGGAGCTGCTTTAGCTTTCTGTGCATCAGTTCCCTTTTCTGAGCTTCCATCAGACAGAACTTGTGTAAGTGGAAAAGCCTTTTGGAATCCCCAAATGGAGACCAAGAGGCAAATGGAGTGTGGAGAATGGAAGGTGGCCGGCTGATGATCTTTCCTCTGCTTCACCCTCTTGTTTGCTTAGGGAAACCTTGGTTTGTTCCACAGTGGTCATCACCTGAAAAGCAATGGAATGGGAACCGCTACATAATCCTAAATTCCTCCCATCATCAAATAGAAAAGACAAACAGATTGCAGGACAGTAACAAAATAACTTCCCAGTTCACAATGCCAACAGCCCAGTCCCCACCTCCAGTAAAAAGCATCAGTCACACATGTTTAATTCCACATGGATTTGTCATCTTGGAGAAGGGGAGGAAGTGATGACTCCACAGCTCCCAGCCAAAGCAAGGGGCTGATGGGTTTATGAGCTACCTCTGTGTGGCACACACAAAAGAAGTAAAATTTTTCTTGCCCTGCTGTGGAACCCAGAAGATTCACTGTACCAGAGGAAGCCCTTCACCTTCCTCCTGCAACCACTGCCACCATCACGTCAAACACATGGGGAATGGAGTAAGGAATGCTCGAATGCCAACCTTGTCCAAAGGATGAGAATTAGATCAAATATTCATCAGCACACATTCTCTGTGGTTGCAGAGACATCTGGGGCTTTCAGAAAGCCAAGGCTGCTCCCATAGCCATCTCATTTGGTCCAAGTAATCATGGTGTGGTGCAACAGTTCACTGCTACCACAAAGTCTAAGCAGTGGGTTGAAGGACCCCAAAGAGCCAGTGCAACCACTTCACATGCTTCACCAGCCCCACTTCTGTCTCTCTGGCAAAAAGCTGGAAGCAGAAACACCCAAACAAAACAAACTGCAAGCTTCGGTCTGATCATATGATCTGGACAGGGTTCAAGCCATCTCCTGTCCCTCCCATGAAGGAGGAACACAAGGTCCTCAGTACAGTCTGAGTGGCCTCAGCACTGCTTCCAGCAGCCACACCAAGATTAGGGTTTGGTTCCTGGCATCCACCAGGCTCTGGTCTTGGATTCAGTACATGAAGCAACCAGCCCAAAGCTGAACCAGACAGACTCAAGCCAAGCCTTTACTGGAGTTTGAAAACACCAAGCTAACTATATTTTGCACATCTCTGCATTTTGTTGGCTTTGGCACATACCTGAAGCCATAACACCACAAGAGAAACTGATCTTTATGCCTCCACTTTGGCAAAGCCAAGGAGCAGTGGAAGCCTCATACAAGTTGGTTCTAATTTTGTGAATTTTCCAGATCTCAGTCCAGACCAAGAGCTTCCAATGCATTTACATAAACTCTGGACAATCCTCTGAACTTTCAAGAGCCTTGGGAAAACAGAGTCAAATACAGTACTTGGGACTTTGGGATGTGCTTCAGAGATGGGTGCTCTAGGAATAGCACAAATATTACAGATGCAATACCTCTGCAGCCCCATGACTGCATCCTGGCCTTTCATTAGAATTATGGGGGGTGAGGGGAGGGTGTAGAGAAAGACAAAAAACAAACTCAAACACTTTGTTACTGAGCTGATGGGAAAGAAAGGCAACCCAAATTCTCTCATCTACCAGCCTCAACCTGCTGGAAAATTCACCCAGGCACACCAGAAAAGTCAGAATAGATTTATCTAGCAGGTTGAAAGAAGGGAAAGGATGAATGACAGCTCCTTTCTTGAAAGGGAAAGAAAAGAAACATTAACTCCTGGTGTTAAAATGCTGTAAAACTGGCTTTTGACTCAGCACAGCATAATGCTGCTTGTAAATGGGGTAATTGGTTTGTGTGAGGTCATGAAATGAAGCATGCCTGTGCTTGCCCAGCCCCTGGAGCACAGTCAGCTGCAAGAGAACACAATATATGTACAGCACAGGTGAAGGTAAAAGGCTCATGTTTCTTGCAACTCATTAATCAAGGCTAAAATAGATTAATATATTTAAGTTTGTGAAGGGCTAAGTATCTGATAGCTTGAAACTCCTGTACATTTGGGGGCAACATCATACCTATTAGCTCCATCTTTCTTAAGTGTAGTGCAAGTCCACATGGCTCCCTACTGCTTTGCAAACACCTCTTCTGGTTAAGAGGACCTAACAGACCCAAACATCCATCAGAACTGAGCAATCAGAAGAGACCCATACTGTGCTTGAGCTAAGAGACAGGCAGGTGTTGGAAGGATGGCAAGGCATGAAGCACACAGAGTGGTTCAAACATTTAGACACTGGGAGAGCTGCTGGAATCCCTTCTGCTTTTGTTTCCAGACATCTCCATCAAGTAGGGGGTAATTAAACACTACAGCAATTGGGTGATAGAATGATTTATTTCTGAAGCACCCTCATAGCCTGAGGCTTTGGGAAGCACATAGAGACGCAAACCTTACTTCAAGGAGGGGAAAACAGAGAAGAGCACTACATGCAATCCCAACTAAGAGCAGGCAGAAGTACAAGCAGTCAGCAACAGACCAGCACAGAAAGGTGATGTAAGTATCTCACTGCTCAGGCTCTTTAATCTTTACAGGGTTGTTTATGAGTTCAGGGAGAGATGGGAAATGACACCACCCCCTTTTTTTTTTGTCTTTCACAATTAATAATTACATATTCCAAAGTGTCCTACTTAGAAAGTAGAATCTGGCACACAGAGAGGCAAGCCCAGAGAACATGATGCTGATCACTAGGCAAAAAATGAAAGAGCCAAACCAAGATGGAAGAACTCACCCAGGGTCAGCATGGCAGGTCTGGGGTAGGGGGGAGAAGGATTTTTTTTTTTTTAACTTCTGTCCAGTTTAAGAGCTGCACTTCCCCTCCTCAAAAAGGACTGTGTCCTGGTTTTGAGAGACAGCAGAATCCAAGGGGAAACATAAGAGAGCTGTGACAAGAGACAAAGGACTTACTCTAGAAGTGAGCAGCAGCATGTGCAAAGGCTGCAGCAAGGAAGACTGAGGGTGGCTGTTAAAAAAAGGTGTTTCCACCACCAGGATGTTGTGGCCTAGAGGTCTGAAAACATGAATTACTGGAGACCTTTCCATTTCAGGAGCTAATTAGTCCCTGGAAACTTTTTTCTGTTTCCCCCCTGCCCCCCATCTTACTTGAACTCCTTCCCTGTAAAATCATGGAAATGGTGAAATTACAGCATCCAGTCTATCTGAAAGATGTGGAGAACCAAAGGCATCCTGCCCTGCCACTGAGGAGGTCAGGAGACCAGATCCTCGAAGCCAAGGACCATGGGAATTCAGCTTTGCATTCGGTCCTGCTTCACAGTCTGTTTATTGTACATGTTTATTTAACATCTACATGAATCAAGGCAATATTATTTTATTAAAAAAAGAAAACTTGGCTTCACTTATTCAAACATTTGGACAAGGAAGGAAGAAAGCCCAGCTCAGGATTTGGCTGGTTTAAAGAATAGGAATATGCAGTTATTCCCCTGCTGTCTGTGGCTCAAAACCAGCTTGGTTGGAGGAACTGAATGCAATTGCCATCTGGCAATTATTTGGGGAACCTCCCTAGAAGTCATGGCCTCAGCTCAGATCCAAGTAGATAAGAGTCCTGCAAGGACACAGAGCAAGGCAGCACCTTAATTTCTCCTGGAGACCAAGAGAAACTATGGACCTTCTGGAGGTGAGTGTCGTAGTGTGAAAGTGCTTGTGCATCTTTTGCAGTGTCCATTTGTGACTAAAAGAAGAAATGTCAGACCCTCACTGAACACATCCAGACCCACTGTGCTTTTACTTACTGGCATCTTCCAAAACATTTAAGTGCCCAGAATAACAAACACCCAGAGCAAGGGCTGGTCAGGAAAACGCTGCTAAGTGCTAGAGAATACCAACAGCACGAGGTCATAAACTAGAGCTGCCAAGGCATTAGAACAAACTAGGGTTGTTGTTCCCCCCCACACTCCACAATAACATTAAACACCAAGGCAGCTGCAGAAGCCTTATTTTTCTAGCAATTCCCAAGGCAGCTACCATCTCTTGCCTTTAAATCATGGCTGGATGGGGTTTTGGAAGACAGGCTTTTGTCAAATGCAAGTTATTGGGTTCAATAAGGGTTGAAATTCTCTGGCCTGTGCTGCACAGGAGGTCACAGCCTGGATGATTTAAAGCTGCTTTTGGTCCCGATATCTATGGAAAATAATACGAAGCCTCCTATACTAGAAATGAAAGAATAGAGAGCAGCAAATAATAAAATTGTCAAACACAGACAGCCTTTGCTCACAGAATAGCTGTGAGCAAAATGAAGGCTCTCTGGCTTTGCTCATTAATCACGAGGATTCAAGTTCATTACTAAGGTCTTTTATCCTCCTTTCCAAGTGAAACAAGGTTCATGGAGTCATGCTTTATACACGTTTCATCATATCCAGCACTAGAGTCTGTTATCCACTTTTGACAGGGCCTACAGCTCTGAGATACTAACTTCGAGTTTGGCAAAAGAAAGCCAGCGTCGAGAAGGAAGAGAGCTCTGTTAAGATTCCCAGTGAAAGAAAAGCAGTAGCATAAAAATCAATCCTTTGCACACCAGAAAATCTCATGGGACAGGAGGAAAGGGGTTAGGCATGACCCCCACCACAGGGAGGAAAAAAAGCTTTGGACAGGATTGTCGCACCCTGAGGAATCTACTCTGGCAACGCTTCTTATTAGTCTGGATTTTCTAGGATCTAAGGACAGAGCTCTTGCTGCAGTTTTAATACAATTAATAAAACTTGAACGAGCCACCAGGCACCAATCAACAGTAAACTGAGCTCAAGCAGTTTCAGTGCTCGCAGAATTACTTTTATTTACGGTTAATAAGCCACAGCACGGATGGCAGAGCTTCAGAGCAGCTCACAAGCCTCCCCATCACATGGCCCACAGTATGGATACCCCTGGGAGTATTGATGGGCTGGGGCCAGAGCCTGTGCAGTCCCCCATATACACAGTCCTAATGAGCAACAGAGCTGTCTGTAGGGCTTGTATAATCTCAATCAAGACAGAACTTAATTTAATAGTTTATTCTCTCCATATTCTGCTGGGGAAGGGGTCAAGGGGAGTGAAAAAACAAAACAGATTTGGTGCCATTTAGAGCTTCCCAATTGTTGGTTATTGTTACAGTCTTAGTCTTGTTGCTCAGGCACCCTATGCAGAAGGCAGAATGTAAAGAATTCCTGCAATGACCTCATCCTCTTGGTTGGCAGCCACTGCTCTCGCTGTGTTCTGGGGTGGAATTCATCATGAATATATGGCTTTTGCCATGTCCTTGTATATGCAACACCAGTGACATCAGCCTAGCTGTGGGAGCAGAGATCTCTCACTAGCCAGGACTGCAGAGGCATAAGAATGCTAAATGGTGATTTATATAAAAGAAATGGCATCCCTATTTAGTACTAAAACTCAAAATACACACACAGAATCAGATATAGCTTTGTTGTAGTTTCATTGGTTTCAATCAGGGGTGAGACCACAGCATAAAAACTTGTTCTACCTGCCTAGATTCATCACTGCCTCAACTAGAAACCCCAAAGAGATCAACAAATTAAATGCACCTTTCTGGCAGAAATTCAGAGTTAACCTAGGGAACTTGTAGGAAAGGCCTGTGTTTGGTTTTGACATGCAGGTCACTTAGGATAAACAGATGTCAGTTGGTGCAGGTTCACTCCTGGGTTTGGCTGTAGTTAGCACAGGACAAGCAACTTTCAAGAACAGAAACAAAGAGCTCTTAAAAAAAAAAAAGGAAAATGAAAAAGAAGGGGAGAAAAAGGATACACTTCCAAAAATATTAATACTCATCCCTGACCTGCATGTCATGCTTACTCTGCTCCACAGTGGAAGCAAAGTTTATATTCCAGTGCTTGGCATCCAATATAAACCTCATATTTAGGCACCTCTGAAATCCTAATAATTTGAGGGGTTTATCTGAGTAGAGGTGATTTAATGAAGCTGTGTACTTGCCATTTTTTGCAGGTTTGCTCCATCAACATAGAATGCCATTTGTCTTCAGCCAGGGCATGATCCAGCTTCCTTCACAGCAAGTCATTTGGACCAGCCCTCAGAAAACTTGTGCTGGCCAGCTACTGTGGAAAAACCTGGCTTCACCTGGAACTAATGAACGAGTTAAATAAACTGTGAATGGGACAGCCAGGAGTAACTGTTTCCACTGGAAAAATCCAGTGTTTTAACAACCATGTGCTGGAATGAGCCCATAATCCTTCTCCAGGCTGGATACCAGGCTGAATCAGCCACTGAACAGCACAGTCCTCTCTTATTCCAAAGTTTTGCTTTACCTAGCCTAAGCCAAGTATTTTAATTTTTTTTCCCCCCCTTGATGTTTCTCTCCTTTGGGCTCTCACTCCTGCATCTGTAAAAGCCAGTTGGAGAATAATACCAATGATATTATATTTAGACTCTGGATGGGAGAAACCAAGTCGTTTTCCATACTTCTGCTCCTCCAAAAGCAGAACTTTGCTGTGCTGAACACTGTTCTACTCATCCCATGGGCTGGCAGGTGTTGGTGCTGAGGCCAGCACATTTTTCCTATAATTTGTTCCTTTACTGGGTTTATAAACATATTTAAAACCCAGCTGGCATGACTAAATCATTGATTCCACATCAAGGTGTGGATTTATGGCTTCTTTTGAGAGACACAGAACGATTTACAATGTGCCTCTTGTGCACTTATAGCCACACAGATGGTGAAGAGCTTTTTGGGGAAAAAAAATAATTAAAAGAAAAATCAATGGAAAAAGAAAAAGGCAGTACTACACTGCTTCCAGCACTGCCAAGAAATAATTCCTTCACCAGTGCATGATTCTTAAACAGACCAAGGTTCTCATCCTGCCTTACATCTCCAGCACTGAAGGCAGCACACCCATGCAAGATGCCCATTACGGGGTCAAGAGCATACAACAAACTCCTGCCCGCCAGCCCCTTGCCACCCTAGCTCAGCCATCTCACTAAGCACGTGTCCTCATCGCTTCAAGCCAAAAGCTGCAATAAGCAGATTAAACACCAAATGTACTCAGCAGACCTCTGGCCAAGGCCAAGGTCCCCGTCTGGCTGGCAAGCACTGGGGCTGTGCATGGGCAAACCATTCCAGTAGTTCAAGAACCAGGGCTTGGATTCAAATTAGAAACTTTCAAGCCAAGAACAACACTGCAGCTGGGAAGGGTGCAACGCTTGACACTGAGCAAACATGAGCTCATTTATCAGAGCATTGACTCCAGCTCCTTTCTGAGATAGCGCCGGCAGCACTTCTGAGCAAAGGCAGATAGAAACAGCAGAGGAGAGGGTAGGTAGAGCATTCAGGGGGAAACTCAACCAAAATAGGCTTTTAAAATTAGACAGACTAATCCAAACCAAGGTCAGAAGGCAAATGCTTAGAGCTGTCTTTGAGCTTTGCCGTGGACTACAGACACAGTTCACTTAACCCAATGGAACTAGGAGCATGATAGGCACAAAACAGACACTAAGTGCAAATCCCCCATATATATATAGGCATTCACAGTGCCCTGTCTGCCTATGCCAGGGTGCTGGATGCACCTATCTTTTGAGTAAAGTGCAACTCCAAGTCATTTCAGCTTGCTATTGGTCACTCATGTTTAGTTTTATCCTGCTTTCAATTTGGCCTGGTAGCCTTGTTGTATACAAGTTAGGTTAAATACAGGACTCCTCCACACAAAGCTCCAACCACAGAGCATTTACAAGTGAGGAAGGAAGTGCAAACAAAGCTGCCAGTGGTGTCCAGCATCCCAGCCCCTGACCTTTCTAACATCAGTCAAAGAAGCAGCACCAGGCATCAGGAATGTTCAGAGATATCCCATTTCTTGCAAAGCTTCTTTCACCAGCATTAATGTTCCTGTAAGATCAAGGAGTTTGGGTATTTATCCAAACCACAGCTCCAAGTCTTGCTGTCCATTCAGTGGTGATTTCACTGGAATCAGAAGGCTGTCAGTTAACAACTGAGTGATCGAGATGACTTGTCCATATGCCAGCATGACTGGACTCAGCTCTGTGCTACCTGTGTCACCTTCTCTCTCAGTCACAAGCCCCTTTGGACACCACAGGGACATGCTCCTTACTGCTGAGATTGTATTTGTGCTTAGTGAAAGCAGAAAGTGATGAAAAGGAAAGAAATCTCTACTTATTCTCCCTACTTGGAAATTTTTGCTTCTTTAACAGCTCCTTTATTATTTCACCAAGTCACCCGTATCTCTTTACAAGTAAATATATTCTGCCCCTTGATTTCCACGAGGGGGGTGGGGGAAGAAAGGCCTCTATTTTCTCTCTGCAGTATCATTTTTCAGTGTGACACACAGTTCACTGCAAAAAACAAACAGCCCTAATAAGAGCAGTTGTGCAGTTGCTACACCCAGTGTCAGTTACTTGCTTCTGCAAGCAGCCCAAGCCCTCCACAGGGTCAGCACCAAAGTGAGTGAGGAGCAAGACAAGTCCCTATCCTTTTTGCAGCTCCCACCATCACCCCCAACAGATCCTCCTCACTGGGGGCTGGTACATGGGAGCTCTGTGCAAGCACTGCTGTGGCTTGCTGCATCTGAGCTGGGGTCATTGCACCCTCTGCTGTGTTTACACCACATCAAGGGGTGGAAAAATGAGGCTGTTTGACTTTGCACCCAGAGCAGTGATGTGCCAGGGACTCAGATAAAGTGGTTTGCTAAATTTGGACAGTGTTTGGATAGGATGAGAGGCCTGGGGGATTTCATGAAATGCCTCAGGCTGGGGTCAGCCCTCGCAAGGGCAGTTAGGATGTCCTTACCCCAAGGGATCAACATGTCCTAAGGAAGCTCTAAGAGTAGCAGCCTAGAAAGACTTTATCCACAGAGCTGGGCAAGCAAACTGTACAGCCATTTGGAGCATCTCCTCTAATTCCATTGACTGCAATCATGGCAACTGCATCCCATGGACCTTGCTGGTTGCTGAAGAACTTGCCCAGTGCACCGCATACCAGAGATAAGCCTGAGCAGGCACCTTTACATGCTGCTGAAGGAGGATCCTAGGGAGGAACTCACTCCAAAGGAGCAAGCTGTAGATTGCTTTCAGTCTTGTCCATCAGCCTCCAGGATTCATCCCAAGCCCTGGCAGAGGATGGAGTTGTCCACCACCTCCCTTTCCCCTCCCAACTGGAAAAGTCAGAGTTCATCCCATCTGTTTGCTCCCAGTGGCCTTTTCTCAGGCTGCATTTTTCTTTTCACTTCTGACCAGCAACCCCAGTTTTAATTAGACTCCAACCCCATCTCAATTATTTCCTTATAGATCCTTGCCTTTTATCTGCCTATCAGAGAGCTGTCCATCAGATTTAGGATACTTCACAAGGCTGCTCCTCACATTTTGAGTGTCCCCATTGACTCAGGACAGGATCCCAGGCTAGGGAGACTGCCATCAGATCCTCATTCCTCACCCAGCTTTAATTTACTCCTGACACCACAAGTCCCAAGCTTCTCCTCTTTACCTTCATTGTGGTCTCCAGCCACTGCACCAGCCCTGCTCGGCATCAGGGGCTGAGGAGGAATGAGACCCCAGGAGCTGTTGCCATGGGCACAGACAGTGGTCCCCACAGGTTCCCATGGCAGCGGGCGAGACATGCACCGGGGTGACAAGAGGGAAGAATATGCACCCGCCAAGCTATTTGTAGCCCATCTAAGCATCTCACAAGTTAAACAGTTGTTCTTTCTTCCCTCTGCTCCCAGCACCCACCCAGCCCAGGGGGTTCTCCCCCACCCACCAGGGCAGTACTCACAGTGCACAAAAAGCTAAATAATTGTCCTGACCAACCTGGAGACAAAAAATAAAATTCACCATGAGTGCTGAAGCGTGGCCAAGGGTAAAACATGGCTCCAATGAGCTGCCACAAGGCTAGCTTGCATTTTGTCATTTTTTTGGCATGAATTCCTCACCCTTTACTGCAGCCTGGAGCAGGGCAAGAGTCTGTGCCCCAGGGCTGGAGTGCAGCAGGTTCCTTGGAAACCTGTTGGCTTCCCCCGCCATGAAGCACACAACACTAGAGTATTGCAGGTGGAGGATTGTCCTAGATGTTGTCGCACAGCCACAGGAAAGATGTGGTAAAGGACACTTATCCCTCCAGCGTGGTGGGGGAACGAGCACGTATAGGACACATCCCAAGTCACCCTCTCCCTTGCAGGCAGGCTTGAGTTAGAGAAGGTAATTTGTCCAAGCTGAGGTGACATTCACAGATGGAGAAGCTTCACCCAGTCCTTCTTCACAGCCTATATAAAGGTTTCCTGCTGGTCTCCCTGGACTATGCTTGCAGACCACTGGCCACCCTGCCAGAGATGAGGCTTCATCAGCTGCCAGCACACAAGTACAGTATTATTTAGAATTCACTCTGATGTCCCATTTCACTGGTGATGTCAGCCAAAAGATATTTTAGCAGAGGGGAGGAGGATAACACCCAGCATAAGCACAGGGTGTGACCAAATCCGGAACAAGCTTTGCTTACAAATTAAGCATCTTCCTTCTTTAAACTGATCCCCTCCTTCTCCAGGCCTTCAAACTCATATCACCCCTCAGATCTCCCCACAGGCCAGTGAAATCAGCAGTGAGCCAGTCAGCTGGACATGGTGGTGAGAGCAAGAGGAATTAGTCTCCATAGCATATGAAAAGAATTACGACTATTTAATCTCCTTTCCCCCCTTATCAGTGGTCTCAGATGTCACTTTGAGAGGGAAACACAGTGGAAATTCCTGCAAATCTTTCCTACAATTAAGGAATTGACAAGATTTTTCAGCTTTTTCTCCCCATGTTTGAAAAATTACTACATAAAGGAAACAATCTTTGTGGAGCATAATTCACAATAGGCTGAAACATTATCTTAAACTATTCGTCTGCTTCCTGCTCAAGTAAACATATTAGGAATGTGTGTGTATAGTTCTTGGGCAGCTTAAAAATAAAGAGAGAGGTATATAGACTCTCCTGCTCTTGAGCAGCACATTGTTTATGTTGTTATAAGCACAGATCATATTTATAGCTGAACACTGTGTGAAAGTGCAGGCAAGCTGGGAAACATTTGTTAGGCTTAATGATCTTTTATTTATCTGGTGCAGAAAAATGCATCCCTTTGGATTGATTCATGACAGGAATTGTATAGAAACCTCCTTCCTCAAGAAAAGAAAAACCTCAAAAGGTCAATCTGACATTTCAGCTTTCTCAGGCATCCAACAAAGATGTTCACGAGCAAAATCCACAGCCCAACAAGCTGGATGGCGTTAGAGCAGGGAAAGTAGAGACACAGTTGAAAGGCAGAGCTGTTCACATTACCTAAGCTGGAAGGGACCCATTTGCAGCAGCCCCACTCGAGTTTGTGAAATACATTGCCCTCCCCAAAGCACCCAAGACAGAGGCTTTGCAGACCGCAAGGAAGGGGCTGACAAAGCCTTTTGGCTGCCTGGCAACTCCCTCGTTTGACCAAGAGGCTAACCTAAGCCAAACTCTCTTCTCAGGCTCAGCCACCAAGTCAAAACCAGAGCTGAGAAGGGCTTTTCTTAACTCCCAGTTGCCTGAGCTGGCTGTTGTAAAGAGAAGCCTATGTGGGCAGAGCAGCAGCTCCTCCTGCAAGCCCTAGATCAGGCAGCTCAACACCTTTCACCTTGCCAAGGGCACTGAACCTCTGTGCTGGTGCAGAATCAGCTCAACCCTGGACCAGCCTTTTCCAAGCAGAGCAGGGACCCATCACAGAGCTCTGCAGTCTGTGCTCAGCTTCCACCACTCCTCCAGGGCAAGACATGTATGCAAACATGTATGTACTAGCATTTGCTGCCGTAGGGGTAAGGGCTGTCTGAGAACTGCTTTTGTGGTCATGAAGGGAGGATAACATGCAGAAACATGCACCAGAGCACCCCCAGGAAGCCTACCGCAGGGACAAGCGAGCCCAGTCTGTACTGCAGGTGCCTCAGGTCACCATTAATTTCCCAGGAAGAACAGAGAGAACACAAGTTTAGTACTTGCTTAAAATGCTTTAGAGGCAGAAAAAGAGAGGTTTCACTTCCAGAGATTGCCCAAAAGAACTGCATATATCTCCCCTATAATTGTAGAGAAGGGAGCAGACACTCACCTCATCTGCTCTCTCTAACTCTGAAGTTAACTTCGTACCCCTTGAGGGGTTTGGTGGTCTGTAACATGCGTGAATGAGCAGATCTACAGAGCCAGCAAAGAGAGGTTACTGCCTTGCTAAGCTCACTGTCCTCACCCACCAGCTTCTCTCCAGCCCTAAGCCAGGCAAGAGATGACCATGCCTTTTTTTGCTTCTCCTGCCTACTCCCCTTACCCATAGCAGAGCTCTGGAGTAAGGAAAAGCAAGAAAACAAGAGCTGCTTCACTCTCAACATATTCTAGGAAACCCTCAAGTTTTCTGTACTTGTCAAGTCATAACTTAAAGCAGCAAATAAACAAAACAAAACCTCAAACAAAGCCCTCATCTCACCTACTTTTTCCTTATCTGCCTAGATTTTCCTTTTTACCCTACAGCTCCAGGGGAAACAAGACTTGAGGCAAAGGAAAGCTATTCCAAGGTGCCAATTTCACCCCCAGCATCACTCCAGCACTCCCCACGAAGACAGCTCTCACATGGATTAAAGAGAATCTGTGGATTCTCTTTTGAGATGAGCAGGTAGCCCCAAGGCTCCTGCCCCAGGCTTACTTGCTCTCACAACAAAGAAACTCAACAACTTCTGTTAAAATACTGCTCCAGAAAGAGCCTGCTTAGTCCTACCTGTGATTTCCACCAACTCAACAAAGTCTTCTGGCAATATCTGCTCTGATAGGTTGGCAAGAGAATTTAATCTTTTGCTCATTTGTACCAATTTAACAGCTGTAACATCTCGAGGCACAAACACATGCACCTGCTGTGTGCAGCCCCTCCACAACCTGAAGACGTTTGTTCCCAAGAGGGGTTGGGTGGAGAGGCAGCGGGCAGCTTGTTCTCACCCCTGAGGAGCTCCTGCTTATGCTGAGCACTGCAGCTGCAGCCAGCCTCCTTGCAGGGGGAATCAACCGCTAGAGGTGAGGAGCAGGAGACAGGGACACAAGTCCTGCTTAGGTGGGTCCCTGAGGAAACCAAACCTGCAGTGAGGCCATTGGTCAGAGCTCTTAGTCCATGTGAAAATGCCACCAAAGGAATCCAAAGATCCATGCCCCCATGACATTACTGTTCTGGCAAAAGCTCCCAGGGTGGAGTTTGCCCAAGTCATTAATTTTCATGTTTGAGTTTGATGAGATAAAGTGATTTGTGCCAACCAAACCCAACTCAGCAAGTTCCATCTATCCTTCTCTAGAAGTGCAAGGTCTAACCTGACAACACAGCTGCCAAAGAGCTATTAATTATGAATTGCACAAACCAAGCTAATCTCACAACAAATCTTCCTGATGCTTGTCAAATGACCTCCCTTGCAAGTGGAAAAGGCCATCAGGGTAGTTTGGCTCCTTCAGGGAGCCTACCCCTCCATGCCCCTCTCTGCTGTGATGCACAACCATAGTTTGCCAGGAGGATTGCAGACTGGCACTTCTGAAGGTTGGTGTTGATAAGTGTCCTCTTCTCTCACCACCACTGAAGAGGTAGCTTTCCCACCCTTGCCTTCAACAGAAAAGCCTCTGTCAGGCTTTATGGCTTCTGCATCCAAACCCCTAATGCAGTTGTGCACATCTCTGAGCAGGTGCTGCAGATCTGAATTCTGTTTACAGGTCATTGGAGCAGCAGAAGCTTCTTTACACTGGCAGAGCTCAGACACAATGCGGTGGTCCTGGTTTTGGTTAGAAACACTCTCCTTCAGTTCTTACAGCAACCAGCTTCACAGTGCAGGATCTGTTTGCTATTGACTGCTGCATCTAAACCTTTTTTTTGTCCTTCAGTAAGTGAGGATACTTTTCCCACAGCAAACAATGGACAAAGGTCCTGAAGCTCCATGGAGCGCCACATCATGTCACTGTGAAAATACAGTCTGGATGAATCCTGCTGCCTGCACAGCAGCAGCCAGCCAAGGCCAAAGGCTGCAAGCAAAAATTGAAGGTTGTACCAGAGACATGAGTGCCACCAGGATCAGTGGGACAATCATGCATTTGTCCTGATGATGAAAGAAGCAATTCAGTTTGGGCTGTGGTGAAGACTAGAAAGTGTAGTGGGGAGATTTAATGGGATTTTAATCACCAGTTTTAATGGGATTTGCTAGAGGTCCCACAGGGCATAGGAATCACAGAATCATAGAAACATTTAGTCTGGAAAAAAATTCTTAGGATCATCAAGTCCAACTGCTAACCCAGCACTGCCAGGTCACCACCCAACCATGTCCCAAAGTGCCACATATACACATTTTTTAATGCCTCCAGGGAGGGTGATCCCACCATCTCCCTGGGCAGCCTGTTCCAATGCCTGACTGCTCTTGAGCAGTAAAGAAAATTTTCATAATATCCAATCTAAACCTCTCCTGGTACAACTTGAGGCCATTTCGTCTCATCCTATCATTAGCTACTTGGGAGAAGAGACCTACACCCACCTCACTACACCCTCCTTTCAGGGAGCTGTAGAGAGCAAGGTCTCCCCTCAACCTCCTTTTCTCCAGGCTAAACAATCCCAGTTCTCTCAGCTGCTCCTCATATGACTCATGCTCTAGACCCTTCACTAGCTTCATTGCTCTTCTCTGGACATGCTCCAGCACCTCAATGTCCACTTTGACTTGCAGGGATTACTGAGGTGTAGATGTGAACTCCCAGCTGTTACTCCCTCCTAACATTGGCTCCAGGTCAGATAAAGCCTTTTTGTGCCTTACCAAGACTTTTACTGGCCACTAGCAAACACTTAGAGAAAGCTTCTGTGAGTCAAATGAAGCATGGAGCCCAGCAGCACATTAGGGACTCATGGGCTGATGTTTGTAACAGTCACAGAAGGACCATCCATTGGGACCTCTCTCAATGCACAGTGCATAATTCAGCCACACTCACACATTCTGTGTGACAAGCCAACAGCAGGCAAGACGGGTTTGAACTGCGAGCAATGTCACCACACAGGGTTGCATCACCTTATTAATGTTTGAAACACGCTGTCAAGGAACTGCTTGCTGCTGCTCTTTGCACTGAGCAGAGGTAGGGTAGATGCAGGTTTGGGTGCAGAGAGGTGCCAGACAGCCATGGGGTCATGTCTTTGCTGGAGATGTGGGTGGGAGTGAGCTCTGTGTGCAGCCAGAACTGAAGCAATGACTTGTCAGGAGTGTTTGCTCTAAGGTCAGTGTTTGTGAAAGCTGACAGCTTCAGCAACAGGAAAACAGAAGTCCTGTGAGCAGCCCTGTGAGCAGCCACGGGACAAGCAGCAGCAAGAACTGTGCAGGAGAGAGTTGTGCTTGAAAAACAGTGGGGTGGAAATAGCAAAATTTCTGGAGCATAGTGCTAGGAACAGCATGACTGGCAGTTACAAGAAAAAAGAGAGACATCAGCACTTCTGAGTTCTCTCCCCAGCTCTAGGGAAGAAGGTAGGCTGGTGGCTGGAGTAAGGAGACCGCGGCACCCACGCAGTTCTTCGACACAGATCAACCTCAGGCTCCCCACTGTTCTTTCATGCCTCAGTTGACGCCCTGGCAGTGGTGACCCTTCCCAGGTGTGCTGCAGGAATGGTGAGCTTTTGGGACAACTTGAAAGAGCCTATGAGGAGGAAGGTGTTTTGGAAATCACAATGGCTATTGTTGTTCTCCATGAAAGATGAACAAATTTCATCATGAAAGGGTCAGCTCAGTCCATGTAACTTCTGCTGCCTCTTTGAGCAATTGTTCTCCTGAAGAAGGAGCCGCCAGGCCAGTCCAGAAGGATTGTTCCTTCTGAAGGTGGAAAATGCCTGGCATTGTGTCCAGCCTGTGTTTGAAGTGGGAGAAAAGCAACTTTGAATAAGCTTTTTATGGGCCCCATGGCTCTGCCTGACCATAATGTCAGGTTGTAATTAGCAACAGATACCATTTCTGTCACTCCTGATGTTATCATCAGCCTTCTTGTGTTTCAAAGTGAGGAGAGGCATGTAAATTATGGGCAATTTGGTCTCGGAAATAGGCTTTATGGTTTTTTTTTTCTGCAGGGTGACCAGGAAGCCTGGAGTTTGTTACAGAGATAGTGGTTGAGCTGGCAGAGAGGAGCAGGAGAAAAGCAAAGTTACAGTACAGAGCTGCTAAGCAGATCCCTGGAGGAAACACATATGGGCCAGCTCCCTGGTGAAGGCAGAGCTGAGTGGTAGGTCTCACAGGGGCAGTATAATTTGAGAAAAGAGGAGAGCAGATTTGGAGGCAGCCATTGCCCTGTGTCTGAGACAAGGAGGGCTCTGCAAGGCTTCATTCACACAGTGACATGAGAGGCTGGAAGGGGAAGAGGATGGCTTACTCCTGGGCAGCCAATGCAGTGCTGTTTCCTACTCAAATATTGCAAGTACTTTGGCTGATGAAGTGTTAGGATAATGGAAACAATATTTTCCCTTTATTGATAGAAAACTTTTCCTCAACTAAAATACAATTTTCAGAGCCATGGAAAAGCATTTCCCAAAACAAATTTGATTTTTTGGTAAGAAAAACTTATTCCCCAAACTTGCATCATTTCCAATTTTGACCAAAAGGAACTTTAACTTCTGTTAAAATAAAATAGAGCAAAATTCCCTCCCCCCTTCCTTTTTTTTTTTTGGGGGGGGGGAAATCTATTTTTTTTTTGCAGCAAGCCCAGTGAGTTTCCCAAATCCCTTGGCACTGCTCTGCAGCCTAACAGATCCCACTGCCAGAGCACTGGGCTCAGTATCTGATTTCATCTATTGCTGTATGAATTACCCAGAGTCCTGTTTCTGCCTTGCTTTGGCCTGCTGCAGAAGGACTAACACTAGAGCTGCTCTTTGCAAGGGCTCCTCAGCAAATGGTTGAAAGCAGAATTTGGCCCCACATTGGCTCCATGGTGTAAAGTTCTCCTCTTTTATTTGCTGGAGGAATTCAAGCATCACTCTAACGCTCCAATCTTTCTATCTACCACAGGCAAATAACACAGCCAAAAAGGTTATCTGCCTTCAAACAGAAATAGCTTATGTTTAGAAAAGAATTAAATTTTGTTCCCTTTAGAGTTGCAGCCACATCCTCAAAGCTTTAACCTGAATGTGAACTTCAGATAATAAAACTCCATCCTCACCCCCTCAGAAGAGCCAGCAGTCAGCAGCTACCTTGTGTACTCTCCTGCTATCTGCCCCATCGATTACTTGATAGCACAGCTTGTTTTCTTTTTCAAGGGATGACAGCTATTAAATCTATGTTCTCCATCCCTCTCTTTAGCACTCTTGGGCTCCTCCACAGCTGCAATGCTTTTCCATCGTCCCTGCTCTCAGTTAAATAAACATTATGACACATACTGATTGCTTTAACAAACTTTACTGTTCCATGTCCTCAGCAAAGCTCGGTTATCTTTTTACAGGGAACATTCCTTTCCTGTTGCCATGCCTACTTCAGCGCCATCCAGCACGACAGCCAAGACTGCTGAGTGGTCCTGCAATTTCCAACGACTCTGCTTTGCTCATCTTGAAATAGCTCAGAAGAGGAGCGAGGCCAGACCGCCAGCAGATGTGAGCTGTCAGAGCTGCTCTGCCTGCAGCCCAGCTCCTGCAGTCTATCCCAGCTGAGGACCCAGCCATGGCTGTTGGAGGGTCCATATTGTCTGGTGAAAATGCCCTGGAGCTAAAAATGACTGGGTGTAGGAAAAGGGAAAAGAGAGCTGCGACTGCCAGCGGAGCTGGGGAAGGTTGGTTTTATCCTCCTCATAAGGCTGCATTTGAAGTTCTGTAATTTGCAACTAAATTGCAGAATCCAGAAATATTTCTGGCAAATGCTATTTCACAACCATTCATCATCGTCGTGCACAATTTCCTTCACATGACAACCTATGTTTTAAAACTTGCAAAGCGAGGGGAAACTGCCATTTGTTTTGGCCAAGCCAAAATAGCACTTGGCCCCGGGATGCGGGGAGCCCTGGCTGCTCCCATTGATAAGCCCCAGCAGGCCAGCTCCTGCCAGGGCACAGGCACTTTGTGTTCCACACACACCACTGAGCAGTTTCAAGAAATGAGGATGTTTCAGGTTCCCCTGACCATGTCAGTTTTCACCTCTAACACAGCAGTGCCTATCTGTGTGGCTGCACCACTCCGTTCACTGCCACAGGGAAACCTGGAGGTTTCAGTGACAAACTCCCCTAGAGGCAGTGGTTTCACTTTTTTCCTTGTTGTTTTTACTTCCCCTTCTGCAAACATTTTCTGGTTGATAAAGGACAGGTTGGCTCCTCAAATACTTCAATTCTCAAAGGTCTGATTAATTCTAGATAGTGGAAAGCCAGATGCAATAGTTCTGAAATGTATCTAGCATTCTGGACAAAGCAGAGAGACCAGCAAGGCTGAGGAGGATTTCTGGTAACTGACCAGTCATAGAAGATGGTTTTTCCCTAGGCATTAGCCAGAGTATTTGTGTGTGTGTGTGCACACTGCCCTTGCAGCTCTCTGTTTGAATCTCCTGCACCTTCATGCACTGCGCACACAAACTCTTTTCTCCTTGTTCTAAGGGCTTTAAAGGATATACAGAATTGAATTAAGATTTCTTCTTTTAATCTTTTTTTAGGCTTTTTCATAACCAAGACACAATACATTGGACTAGTTGTGCAAGAGAGGGAAGTAGAAGGGTGTGAGCAGAGGAAAGAACTTGAAAGGAAGCAAATAAATCCTAGCTCCAGTCCCTCCTAGTCTGTATCTGGCAGCACCCATGGTGGCAGCCATGTAAGGGATCAGGGCAGTCGTGCAAGTGTTGGAGACAGGACCCTTTCCTGGCTCGGACTAACACTCAGCCCTTGTCGGGGGATTTACCACTTTGTCCCCATCTCTCTCTCTCCCACCGATTTCTGTGGCCAGAGTTAAGTCCAGGAGCAATGGGAGGTATCTCAGGGATCCTACTGGTAATAAACCAGAGAGCCACCCTGGGATAAACCCCATATCTGGTGAAGAGATTTCTCTCTGTTCTTCTCCCAAATGGGGTTGAGCATGATGGTGATCTCAAGACCCTTCACCAGCCCTGCCCTGAGATGGCCAACAGCAGCTGACTTCTTCTGTAGCCAAAGCCAGCAGCACCAAAGGACTAATCAGCAGCTATGGTCACACAGCCAGGGCAGAGATCAAAACCTGCATGTCTCAGAAAGACAAGATATTGGAAAGCTGGATGGGCCCAAACCCAGATGGAGAGACAGCCACATGAATGGAGGAAATGATTCAGAACCTGGAAATCTGCACAGCCCAGGCCACATGTGCTGGGTCTTGAACTGGCCTCCCTCAACACTGAGTGGTTGGGGTTTTTCTGGGGATTCAGACAGGGATTCTTGGAAGTGTGTCAGAAGTAGGCTGGGAGCGTGCACCACATCATATGGAGAAAACCTCCTGGTCTGGAACATCAGCTAAGTGTTTTTCCTTTTAGCTTTCTGCAGGTTGTACAAAATGAAGTTTAAAAGGCCATATTCCTTGTAGTCATTTGCTTTTATTAAAGGTATAACATAGATACACTCCTACACCTAGGAGTTATACTGAGGGTTATAATGGGATCAAACTGGCCTTCCATGGAAGAAGTATGTCCAAAGGCTCTTCCAGTCCATCAGAACAATTTCTTTGTTGCAATTCCACTGCACACTCCCACTGAACGGCAAACAGGTCAAGCCAGCAGCACTGCAAAGGGCTCTTTCCCACCATACCTGCTCTGGAATGGCAAGGTGCAGCACCCCTACCCCAAACCCTGCAGCACTCTCTCCAACCTCCAGTCCCAGGCTCCCATGCTGGGTCCCCATCACTGTCCTGTATTTAAGCTCACCTTAGCCTAAGAAGGCTGCACTGCTGGTTGTTCTTTTAGCTTTCCCAGCCCATTTCCTGGGCACATGTTCTGATTTCTGCCTTTTTACAGAAACTGGGTTGTACAGTCTAATTGTCCTAGCCTTTAGAGAAAAAAAAATTATAAGATAACCCAGGGACTTACACACCAGCTTGCCTGGCTTTCCAGCTCCACTGTTTGAGACCAACAGACCCTCCAGCCCAGCTTTGGCTCCCTTCTGCCTCCATTAAGCAAAATGCTATAGGAGCACCTAAGCTACCTTGGCTGCTTTTGCAAAGGGTTCTTTTGATCACTGCCATCCCACTTCAACTTCTAGCAGCTACTTCCAGAATTTGTCCTCCAAACATCTGTACAAGCTGCTTATTTTCTTAAAATGACCTCTTGTCCTGCTTGCTCAGCCTGCAGAGGTAGAACAATTCACCTTTCCCTACTGCCTCTAGTGTGGCTTCTGCCAATTTTCATCTCAGCTGGATAACACAAGATCAAAGAGAGTGGCAAGGCCTGGGTCGCTGGATGCTTGGATAAAGCCACAGGACAAGATCTAGGAAGGTTGGTCCCAGATATCATCATGTTTGATTTCACTTCACTGAACTGAAATGAGATTGAGTTACATCCCAGGCAGCCTTTGGGAAATATATTCATGGGAAGCTAGTGGCATGGTCTAACAGTTGGACACTCCTGGATACGTGGCATGGGGTGAAGCATTCAGGCCCATAAATCAGCTCCCCACAGAACAACCAGATGAAAATTTTTAACCCCCACCCTGAGATGGCTCTGAATATGGCACTTGGGAAGAGCTAGATCTGCCTACCTGGGAAATTAATCTCTTCCAGACCAGCCTCAAACCTGGTCCCAGAGGCAAACACACCTCCCTGCCCCTGTGTCCTCTGGCCATGGACTGGAAACACCACCTAAATTAGTGGGAAGGGAGTCTGCTTTCCTGTTTGTGTAAGAACTGACTTCTCTGAAGATTTGCCAGTGGTGGGGCTGGGCTTAAGGAGAACAAAATACTGGTGAGATGAAGTGGAGCATCAGTGAAGGTCACTGACTACTTTGGATTAAAATTTACCCCAGATTTATGTGAGGTTTGCATTGTCCAACTTTCTTTTGCTGGGTGATTTCTTGCATTTGTGGCACAAGAAGCCAAATTTATCCTTACTCCATTTATTTCTCACCTGAAATTGGTCTTGCTCTCACATTTCAAAGAACAATGATGGCAGAACAGCTACTAAACTCTGTGAGACACAAAGAAATTGCTTTTGCTGCAACAGCACAACCATAAACATGGTTTATGCCCTCTGAGAGTGGACTGCGAGTGTTTTACCTTTGGCTTCCAGCAAGCCCAGTTTGCTTTGAGCCTGCTTCATGTTTCTTTTCTTTTAGGGGAAAAGGAATCAACACCAGACCCTACCACCTCTTTAGGAAAAACACAAGGTGAATCTTTACAGACCTCCCAACAATACTTGCAGAGGAAGAAGAGTTTGGTGAAGACGTGGAGAAAAAATTCATCAAACTTACACCATGGTTGAGCAACAGATGAGATCCTGTGTCTGAAGAAATGACATTTTGAATCTGGTGAGGAGAAGGAACAGACCATTGGCTTTTCTATCTAGGAAGTATCCAGCTGCCAGAAGTCTCCTGTAAATGAAAGTCCTGGAAAGGGAGTAGCATGATCTGTCAAAGGGAAGAGCTGGTGCTAACCAACCCCATCAACAACTGTTGACAGATGAACCTTCCCTAGTCCACTGTGTCTGGGGAATTTCTGAGGAGTGAGCAACTTCTGTCCATTACACAGGCTCTTGCAAAATCCCTGCAAAATCCCTACAAAATCCCAGCTCAGGCTCAGCTATTCCAGAAACAACTGAGTAACTTCAGACTAGTAAGCAAATATCTGAAAAATCCCTTTTGCTCCTGGGCCCAGCAAGAGGCCAGTGGGAGGATGCTGAGAACCCACACGTATGGAGAACAGGTAAAGAGCATACTGTTTGCAACCACTTCTGCAGCCCTCTGCTTTAAAAGGTCTCTTACAAAAAAGTTGTCATTCAGTTATGTGGTATTTTTATAAGCAAACAACTGCTGCTTAGAAATCATCTCAAATCTATCGGCAAAAGCCTGGAAAATGCCAAATTCATGACTCCAGGAGATCATGGTGTCTCAGGGCTCTTACCACCTGATCCAGTAGCACATTTTATTTAACTCTGGCCTCTCAGAGCTGCAGATTGCTGAGCCCTGAATCAGCAAGTTTAGTATCCCTTTCAGAGCATCATTAGCATTAACTATTTTTACTGCCTGCTCTTGTTGTTCATGTAAGCAGATCCCCCCCCGGGCCCTGCTCCAGGCGTTCCCTTGGGCACTCACTCAAGTGAACTCGGTGCGCTCCAAGCTGCAGCAAAGGGCTCCTCCCAGATTTCCTGCATGCCTGACACTTACTTAGCATCATCACCTCACAACCAGACCAGTGGGCACCCCTGAACAGGTCTTCATGGGCACTGGGAATAGCCTCAGAGTGTAACTGCATGGAGTTCCTGAGACTCCTGAGCTGGAGGAGAATGCAATGGGCATTGGCAGCAGCCCCAGCAGAGAGAAGCCATGCCTCATTGTGATGACAAACACCCACCATGGCCAGCAGCTCAACTCTGAGCATTTGGCAAAGCGAGATCACAGGGCATATCCCCCTGTCCCAACATGCTGCAGCTGCAGGAGGCCCCTTCCAGTCCTGCTCCACCCATGCACATCACTCTGGAGACAGAGCCTCTGATTTTTTTGTTGCTGGTGTAAGGCAGCTTGCCAGCCTCTTTGTATCACTTTAGAAGTGCAAAACAGCCTGATCTAGATCTCGGGTTCCCACCTAGTTTCTGAATGATATTTTTGGACCCAGCCAGATTCTTAATTTGGAAGGATGTTACCTGGTGGCTCTGGACTGAGGATCAACATTAATACATCATTTCCCCTCATTACATTTTCCCATTTGTTTGGCATTAGAAGCAGTCCTAAGACCCATATTGCTAAGAGGAGAAGAGTCTTTTCCCAGGAAAAGCCTTTCCCATTGATAAGGGCATTTTTCCTTCTCTGCTCTGAATGTCATTGCAGCAACATTGCCTTTTAGCACTCTGGGCTGTAGCTATATATTAGGCCAAAAAAAAGAATAAGTCCTAAAATGAAAACCTCCAGATGATCTTGGCAGAAACAGCATGTCCATCACAAATGGAAATCACGTCTGATACTCCACAATAGCAGGAAACTCACCTGGTTTTGTTTAGTGTCCATGCAGCTATGTGCTGTTGGCACCCCTCCAGTGTGTCTCTTTCAAGAGGGACTTTTTTTGTTCTTTTTTAGTGCCTGTCCTCTCTTATCTAAAGCACCCTGCATGTTTGATTTTCACTGAGGCCCTTCACTGACTTTTTTTGTTTGTCTGCTGTAAAAATGTATAAGGGAACTCAGCAATTCATGCATTTACAGCTCAGTTCCCACAACAAGGTGCTTAAAATAAAGAAATTGGCTCAGGGTAATTGCTTGATATGAGAAAGATTATGCAGGCAATGAACATCTGTATCACAGCTACAGTTGATGGCTCTGAGTGCTGGATCATGTGCCAGGAGTTCTCTGCCAAAAAAAATACTTTAAAAAAAAAAAAAAAGTTTCCAACACAACATATGCTTATATAAGACTCATCCAGTATGCAAAGAAGCTCATAGAAAGAAAAAAAAAAAGAAAGGAGAGAGAAAGAAAAGGGAAAAAGCCCAGCGTGTTGAAATAACACAGGAAATTATGCAACCGATACCTGAACCTGAGCATTGCAGATCCTATCCAGAAACCTCACCAGATATCACACAAAGCTTTGGTGAAATAAAACAAGTTATCCTTCTCCTCGAAACTGAACTTGTTGATGCAGAGTCAGATGGAGGTTTTGCAGCAATGTGGTCACTGCAGGCCAGAGCAGCTGTAACATGGGCCAAATTTTGTGTCCTCCCTAGCATCTGGGCAGGGTAAATCCCCCCTTGCCATCCCTTCAGCTGCACCTTGCATGTCACGGAAGCTTCAAGGGCTTCAGTACACATCGAAGGGCACATGGACACTGGCTGCTCCTCTGCATGGGGCTGAATTTCCTCTGTGGATAAAAGGGAATGGAGCAACAAGGCTGGAATAGAGTCAGATGGGAATTTTTGCCAGAAATTTAAGCTGACCCAAAAAAACCTTGTTTCTGAGATAAGTTCAAGAACATTTCCCACCTTATTATTTCCATGTTTGCATTTGACACGCAGGAGGGTCATGTCCCTCCCCCTCTTCTCCAAGGAACCTCTGCTTTAGGGGCTTTGCAATCCCCTCTCATCCTCTGAGATTCACATAGACTCCCAGAAATTCACATGGGAACCTGAGGCAAAGCCATAGAGCCCACAGCTCTCATCAGTTAACAGGTGAGTGTTACGTGAGCTGCAAGTTCATTTCTCAGCACATGATGGGGGAGCGCGGTTGGGACTTGCCCAGGCACAGCACCAGCAGCTCAACATCACAGCTTCAGACTTGTAACGGGAGATCCCCTTCCCACCTCCTGAAAAAAAGTAAAATTTCTCAGGCTCAGATAAGCTTATCTGTCCTTCTTCTTGTGCTCAAGGAGGGCTGCTGACCAGGGAAACTGTTTTGAAGTTTTGTTCCACTACTGAGCTCATCCAGCCCATGCCCAACCACCCTTGCTAAAGGGTTATGTCTGCACTAAGGATCTAGACACGAACTGGCAGCTGCAGGAGGAAAGGAGAAGGACCAGACAGCTTAATCTTGCCTACCAGTCTCACAGCAAGGGGAAGGGAAGGCAGAGGCAAGACAAGACCAGAATGGTCTTCTTGCCCTGAGCAAAACAAATGAGTAGCTGTGTCTCCTGAAAGAAGACATCTGCCTGCAAAATGTTTTGATGGAAGAGTCCTCCAGTAGCATGGTGTGAAGAAGCTTTATGGGTTTGGCCTGGGAAGGATTGATTTGAAGTTCATTGGAGCTGATGGGAACTTTCACACTGGCTTCAACAAACCAGAAGCTCACAGTTTTCATTGTTGGGCCTTTAGTAAGTAATATCTTCGGGGGTACTCATGCCCCTGCCCTCACCCTGGCACACACACTCTTGCATGTAACTCTTAGGTTATCCTGTCCCACTTATCCCACAATCTGCTATCCTCCTTGCAGCATAGCTGTCTCCCCATCAGCCTCTGTAGTATGCATGTTTGCAGAACCTGGAGGGAAACTACCCTCATTCTGAGCTGCAGAACCCTAGAACTGCCTAAAAACAAATTAGTGGCTTACTGTCAGGGAGAGAAATATGTCCCCACTGTTGCCTTCCCAGGTCCAAACCCATAGCACCTCACAGATAGCCCCGCTACCGGATCTGTCCATCCCCTCTGGTCTGGTGGGACCTGAGCCCTGTGATCATGAAGGAGTCCTTTGTACCTCTGAAATGCTGTCAGCTTATGAAACAAAGCTCCAAACAGTCCCAAACTCCTTGATGCCCAAGAAAATGAGTGAGCAGAGGGGCTGGGAGTGTTCCCGAGCACGTCTCAGTGGGCAGAGGAGGACTATCTAATCAGATGTGGATGGAGAACAAATAAAAAGCAGCTGCTTTTCACCAGCTCCTCTCCCAACTGGAAAAAAAAATGCATACACATATGAGAACAAGGGAAGAGGCACTGATGAGCTGTTATCTGAATTTATTGCCAGCATCTGACCCACAGTGGGGTCTATTTATATTTTTTTTTTTCTTTCTTTAATTTATGGCCCAGTTTCTCATTGTGTCATGACATCACCCAGGGAGATAGATTTCATAAACATGCACACACATCGCACTGGAAACAGGATAAACCCCTAGGCCATCCTGGGCTCCATGTGGCATCACCCCAGCAGCTGGCCCCAGGCACCCTCTCTTCCAAGAAATCACTTGGTATGGCCGTGACAGAGCCACCCACCTTCCAAGTTTTTCTGGGCTGAAGGCAGCTTGGAAGGAATTTCTATACCCCAGCAGTCTAAAAGCAACTTTGCACCCTTGTGTCCCCTTGCCCCACCCTAACTGCACTTTCCCTCCAAGGGAGCCAGACAGCTCTGCAGTCAGAGATGATTTATGCTGCTTTCTTCTGGCAGTAAAATATATCAAATCCTTCAGAGACTGGGTGGAACTAAAACTGCCTGCTCCATCACTTGATCCAGGCTCAGATTGGAGAACTAAGTGGTCAGCAGATGTGTGACCACTGTGTTCCCTGGTCCTGCTTCAGCCCAAGATCAGCAGTGCCTGTCTGGCTGTCCCAGGAAGGAGCTCTTGGCTTTCCTACACCTAATGTAGACAAACTGATGGCAGATCTCTTCTTCCTTAAAGCTCTGATATTTGTTTGTCTGCCTGCAACTTCTGCTGGTGGGAAATCAGGAGCTATCCATCCTTACTGTGGAAAACTCAGCTGAAAGGTCGGGGAGCTTGAATTTCCCTCTGCTTTTGAAGGCGGCAATACAAGCTGAAGCAGAGGGAGAGCACAGCTCAGTACCTATCACTGTCAGCACAGGGGAAATTTGCCTCCATAGTGCATCTAAAGCCAGTCTAGGGAAACTGGTGTGAGAATGGATGGAAACCAGTCTCAAGACCAGCAGTAATAGCGCAGGCAGGTATTCTGTGCGTCCAGTATCAGCGGTTCAGACTGCATTCCCAATAGCTTGCTTTAAGCTTGGTTACTTATAAAATCAATTGAAATTCATGGAATGAGAAACAGGAGATACAGAACCTATTTTGTAGAAAGGATTTGGCCAAGGAGAAAACACACTTTTTCTGTAGAGATGGTGGAATGAGGGAAACAAGCATGGCAGCCTCTAAATGTCCATGGGCCATCTGGAACTCAGACAAGCAAAACAATTGTAGCAACTGTTCTCAATGTTTACATCACTCTCTTCCTCTTCACAAGGGATCATTGCACCACAGTATAAAGCAAGAAACTGAGGCTAAAGAGCTGGTCCATAGCAGCAAAAAATACAGGGCAGGCAGGGGATTACAGCTCATGACCCTCGAGTGCTCCGTCTTCTCCTGATTCCTGGGAACCTCAAGCTAGGTCCATGGCATAGGTACAACTTCACTGCAGGACAACATGTCTTTTGAGAGTTCAAAAAGTGGTTTTGTATCATCAGGCTTTAGAAGGAGATCAACATCAAGTAATGAAAGTGAATGTGACTTGAAATCGTCCTTTCATATGGTTTCTGAAGAGCCACAAATCTCAAATACCAGGTCTGGTAGTGCTACCCACACTGAAAGTACAATGCAGCCCTGGTGGACCTCCTCCATCACATGAAAGTCCTCAATAAGAACAACTAAAGAGGAGCTGACTGGACCATTGGGATTCAGAGTGTTTTCTGAAATGTTTTCCTTGGGGCTTTTAGCTTTCACTTTATTTTCTCATGCTTAGGACAGAAGTCATCTTTAACAGACACTGTACATGACTTCATCATTACAATGTACTGTCATCACAACTGGAACTTCCCCCATTTGTTAGCATTGGGTTTAAGTTCAAGCTGAACCCCTGACCTCCTGGCTCCACATTAAGATGCCTAGCAAGCCACTGCAGTTAAGGATGCTATGTAATGAGCCAAATCATCTTTCCTGCAGCTCCAACACAGCCAGCAGAGCTGGGGTAGAGGTTATTCTGCTTCAATGATTTTTGCAGTCTGTCGGAAACATCTTGTTATATGGAATCCTTATATAAATAGTTGTGAGGTGGGTGGAAGGACACCATGATTAAAGAGTCCTGTCCTGAAGGGTCACAATGCAGAAGGCTGAAAACTCTGTTTATGGATCTACACACAAGCCTCTTCCACTTTATTCTTTTCTGAAACAGGATCATCTCAAGCCTTCCTCCCATCAGACCAGTATCCAATCACACAAGTGACCCAATCTCACAGCATGCTGCAGTTATTCCTTGCACCCACCCTTCACAGCAAGCAGACTGAAAAACCCAGACATAAATCAGTTAGTATCAGGAGGCCAGGGAACTTACTGGCTTGTCCATACAGATACCAACTGTGACTGCACTGGTCCTCATTTCTTTCAGCAGAGACATGCCTGTGCAGGGCTCATCCTGAAACTGAACACACTTACCCCACAGAGCTGCTCAGGAACACACATTTTGACATCTAGTTCCTTCATCCCCTTCTGTGCACCCATCCTAAAATTCACCTACCCAACTGCTCGGCTCCAGGCTGATGTTCTCAGAAACCCCCCAGGCTCTCCATGGCAGATTTAACTCAAGAGCTCTGGGATAATCTCCCAGTGGAGATGCAATAGCCTCCTCCAGCCTGTTTTCTGGTTAGGATAATTCTTTCTTTGACTGATGATCAAGAGGCTGTTACGTACTGAGAGTGGAGTGATTCGTTCTGCAACGCTCATGGCATTGCTTCAGTGCTTGGCAATTCTGTCTTGTTATCACTGGTGGAGAATTTTACAGTCCACTGACAGACCTTCAAACACATCCATTGCTGTGTGGAAAATCCAATTTGCTTTGGAAGTCTCCTGACACAAGGCCTTGTCTTCATGGTGCCTTGGCAAACCATTTTCAGCACATGCACTGGTTCATGACCCTGTGATTTAACGGACATCATTAAATTTTAGCAAAAGAATCCATCACTTTGAAGGAACCCCTAACAAGTGTGTGACCTAAAAGTGAGACCTACTATAGTGGCATCTCCACACAAAGGACTCCTTTTCTCTTAACATTTGGCTTATCTCCATGCCACTCCCAGGTCAAGTTCAGTAGTAAGCCCTCATAGTCAATGCACCATTGAGCTGCTCCAGGAAAAGCAAACAGCAGCAATGCAAAAAAATGTAAATGTGCATTTCATTGCAGCATCCCCTGCTGCCAAACAGATAACAAGTTTATGTAGGCACAGAAAAAAATTCCAATTTGAATAATTATTGTTTGCTTATAAATTAAGCCACAGAACTGTGCCACATGCTGTAAAACAATTTTGCATTAGATGGGCTTACACGGTAGGACGAGTATAATAAACTCTGTGTTGAGTCACCAAATTCCTCACATTCTTTGACTTCCCATTCTGTCTCAAATGTCAGATATCTTGCTGGGGTAACACAAGTGGTAGTGAGGGCCAGGGGTTTGCGTGGGTTTTAATTGTAAAAGCAACATTCTCACAGAGAACGACAAGGTTCACAACCCCACTCTGCAGCTTGGGCAGACTGGGGCAACTTCAAAGGCTTCTTGTCTCCCCACTGGGTGTTTTGGGGTTCAAGGTCTCACAGGTCTGGCTGAGGGTCTTGAAGCTGTAGAGCACCCATAACCCCAGGTCACTGAGCCTCTGCAGGCTACTGTCTTTTAATGGAAAATATGCATGAGAGTCGGTCTGAATGTGGCAGCCAGCTTGGGGAGGCTGCAAACCATCAAATCATTGCAGTAGCCTGATGGCTTCTCTCCATTCCCCAGCTCAAAGCAAAGGCAGAGTGAGTCTTTATCACTTGGAGATTGTTCAGCAATCTCTAGGCTTTATTTACAACTTTGGTATCTACAGATCTTAAGATCTTGTGGATTCTCCTCTTCCTTTGTACTCTGGAGCAGGGGAATCCAGACCTGTGCTAGGTTATATAGATATCCTTTATGCTTTGTAGCTTTCTTTCTGCTGCTCCTCTGTCTTTAGCTGAGCATCAATGAAGATGATGTAGTTACACTGGGGAGTCAAGAAAAGCCTGTAGGCAATTTTGACATAAACTGTCTCTCCAAAATGGAACTGATGCATTGACTTTGTCCCTGTCCTTAGACGTCAGTGCTTGGTGGAGGTAGCCTGCAGGAGTTCAGGAAAAGACTGTGAGCCCAGAAACATCCCGTGATGTTCCAACACATGTGTATGCGCCTGGATTAAAGAGAGAAATTACCCAGAGCCAGCAAAAAGAGCTGGATTTCCTTTCACTCATTCTGGAGAATAGGTTTGGCCTGTGTCTAAGTAACAACATGCCGATCCAGGGGTAAAGGGGAGCTCAAGGCCATGGCAGCAGACATGCAGATTCCATACTTGCAAGTGGAGTGAAAGCACAGGCAGTCCTGGCTCAGTGGCTGCGGCCCTGCTCTGTCCAGCTCACAGCTCTGGAGAAAGCCCAGCAGCCCGCGGGAGGATGGGGCGCACCTGCAAGCCTCTTCAGCTCAATGATGTGGCCCTGTGCCTGCAGTTTTCCAATGCTGACAGAAAGAGGTTGAGGCTGAAAAGTGAGCTGGGTGGTTACAACCAGATCTGTCTCATTCCTCCCGGGACCCCTCTGGCATGAGCCTGCTACACTCTCCCAAGGGGTCTGTGCTTCAGCTGATCTGGCAGGAGCTGGGCTGAGGAGGAAAGGGATCTGGCTCCCTGCAGCCACACAAAATCCAAAAAATGTCGGGGGGGCTGTCCACTGAAATTCAATTTTTTTCTGCCTCCACTTTTATGTAAGCAGGGGGAGGAGGGGAAGAGGAGGAAAAGGAGGACTGCACTCCCTGGAGCAACTCCAAGGGACTCCCGCTGTGGTCCACTTGACTGTGATCCACATGACTGTGATTCACCTGACTGCTCCACCCCACTGCAGCCCATCCCACTGCAGCCCACCCCATGTGCCTCAATGGCAGGAGCATTCAGAGCCAAGCAAGCCCTGTGCCTCAAGCCTAGAAAAACCACAAATGAAAAACATAAATTTAGCAGCTAGGGTCTCTTCCCAACTATGACCAATAGAAAACATCTTTTGAGGGAAAGATCTGCTCATTTAATATCTGAAATGTCAGTGAAACCCAGGAGAAAAGGAACCAAATGCAACACTGGCCCAGGGCTTCCATAGCCCCCTGCAATAATCAAATACAGCTAATTTGCACTGACTGCTTGTGCTGACTCCAGGCATGGAACAGAAAAATCACAAAGGCAAACCACCCCCAGCCCCTTGGTCTTTTCTTTTTTTTTCTTTCTTTAAAATTAGGAGCTGAGGCTGACTAGCCCCTCAGAGGGAAACCTCCAGCCAGAAGGGCAGGAGCTTTAAAAACTTAATCCTTTCAGGCAAATGCAGAATACTTGTGTTTCAGCTGGAAAATGCATCAGAGATGATTCCCAGCAATCCCTGATTTAATAACAGCAAGAGCTGGCTGCAGCGGAGGCAGCTTTCTCTCCTCTGGAGCTCTACCTACTGAATGAATCCATCTCCAGTTTTTGAGGTTGATTCAGGGCTGGTCAGGGCAGCATTCTCAAACCTAAACAGCCTGCTCCCATCATTGACAGGGAGCCACCAGGTCAACTGGAAACCAGAGAAAATATCTTTTGTCATTTCTGAAGGCAAAGCAAACCATGCTGGTATCGCTTACTCTCACAGACACTGGGTCGGCACTTCACTACCAAAGCACCTGGTCCCACTGCCTCAGTAAAGCAATCAGAGATGCTTTGGTGAGCTGTAAGGGAGCTGCTTACACTTTATCAACCAAACCCAAGGGTTTCTTTTTAGAAAACCCAACAAAACTCATGTGCAGGACTGTGGATGCAACTGAGACCATGTGAGGCTGTGCTCAGCCCGAACGTGGTGGAGCTCAACTCTCCTTCATCTCCACAGGGTGTTTTGGGGAGCTGCTCATATCCATCCAATCTGTATCAGGGACATGCCTGGTGAAGGAACAGCCTGGTCCTCCAGCTGCCTCTTGTCAAGGCCAGTGAGCTCCTGCAGCTCCCGGGCCAGCGCTGGGCCAGCCGCCCCCGCAGCAGGCAGCCTGCCTGAGCGATAACCACACTGCAGCCATGGTGTCTGCATGCAGAGGGAGGACTCAGCCCCCGGGAGCTCTCGTGGAGCTTTGGATGGCTGCCAGTGGGCCAGGAGGTCAGCTGCATCCCACTGCTCCTGGGGACCACTGCCCATTGATGGAGAAGCATCCCAAACCCATAGTCCCAGGGAGACCTGGCCTTTCAGCAAAAGAGCTTGTCACAGGCAAAGGCAGGGTGACAAAGTGTGGAACAGCCTTGTGGGGATGAGCAGGACACGGCCAGAGCTAGTACTCAGCCACCTGGGGCACCCACCAGAAATAGCATGAGGCTCCTGCAACTTCTGAGTCACAAAGGGAAAGCTTCTGGCACTGGGGAGCTGCCTGCCCACCCTGCCAGACCCTTCCCCAGGGCTTCTACTGACTGAGAAGGCAACAAGCAAAAGCACTTTGAAGCAAAGCCACCCTCTGCTCAAGCCGAGGGGCAGAAGCCAAATGCCACCAGTTCCAGCACGCACAATGTACACCATGAGTCGTGGTCAGCTTTTGTGCTTTGGTTGCACCTGCAGGTCCCAGCCAAGCTGAGGACCCCAGAGCAGCACACACACGGCCAGCAGCACTGCACTCAAGAGCTTCTGCTCTACATAAACAGGATAAATACAGGGGAAGGGAGGCTCAGAGAGAGGAAGCAACTTGTCCCTGAGTCACTGACAGCTAGAAACAGATTGCAGGTCTCCTCCTCCAGACTTGCTCTCCTTCTCTGCCTGGGAATGTTATTCTGTGGCTGTGTTACCTTCTCCAAAGCTCACCCCCCCAGCACTGTTTCACTCCCCTCCTCCTCCCCAGTACTGAAGTATTTAAGCAGCAAGCCCAGGGTTGGTGGTCCAGCAAGAAATGCAAGCATGGAAGCAACCCCTCTCCTGGGACCAGACTAGGTGGCCATTTTTTTTAGTTCATGAGGAATTCAAGGGGGGGGGAAGAAAGAAAACAAAAAAGGGGGGGGGAAAATCATGTCCAAAGCTCACTCTTTTTTTTTTTTCTTTTCTTTTCTTTTTTTTTTTTTTTTATCTCCAGCAACTGCAATTGTTTCTGTTTCCTAATAAATCATGTAGGCCAGGGACAACCAATCTGCACAGCATTAGTATTGTCTCAATGCATTTGTTGAAAGAAAAATACCAGTGTGGCTTTGCTGGAGCAGACAGGATCTGCTTTCCAAAAGGTTTGTTGATATTAGCCCACAATCTTGTAGGGCTCCATGTATACTCTGGACTGAAAGAGTTTTGCTGCATTCCCATCTCTAAGATACGGAGAGTCACCAAACCCAAATATTACTTTGAGCAGCTGAGACCTCAAAAGGTCTCTCTTTATTTTCCTCCACACTCTGTTTCCCATTAACTCTTCGGTGGCATTTGTATGCATTAAACTTACCGAGCCCAGCAGCTGAACTCGGCTCCAGGCTGAACTATCTCACATCCATCTAAACAAGACCAACAGTTTGTAATGTGCATGATTTACTCCAACAGCTCTTCCACTGGATCTGTGGAGGGCAAGTCTCTTGCTCAGGGGTCAGCTGGGGTCAGCCCAGGCTCTATTTCATGGATAAACATCAGACTTTGGTAGATGCTGGCCCACCTATCAGCAATTTACTGCCATCATACTCCCCCATAAAGTGATTCTTAGCCTTTCCCAGCCTGGACATCACTAAGGAGCTGTGGGCTCTGCTGCCCAGCAGCCTGGTCCTTTGCAGCTCAAGCAGCATCAGCACCCTGGGGACATTACGGACAGGGCATATGCTTAAAACCCCCAGAGTTTAGGCAGATCCACATCAGAACAAGCAGCACAAGCCACCAGCACTCCTATGCTGGTCCTCAGTGTCCCTGAAAAAAACAGTATGTTGGATTGTGTGTGGAGAGCAATGCTCTCAGGTCAGTGGTGTGACCATGCCATTGTCTGTCTATGTTCCACTTGTGTCATTGCCTGTTTCTGAATGAGCATTAGAGATTCTGGACTTTTATAACCTCTTTTATTTCCACAGGACATGGAAACTAGGAGAGCTTTCTATCAAGTCCAGGAGGTTCCAGCCAGGGCATTATCAAGGGCAGCTCATACAGGGACAAGGACTTATTCATCCTGAAGTGCCCACAGCGGGAGGGGTGTGGGATGCCACAACACAGACCCTCTGAGCTGACCTTGTGGTGATTCGAATCAGAATACCTGACTCACAGAGGTCCCACGTGCAAAAATGACATTTCTGATTTGTGCTCACTACTGGCCCAGCCTCATCTGCCTAGAATGGCAAAGCTGTCCTGCAAATCAGAGAAAACCAGGCAAAGGGAATCCCCAAAGACTTTAGACAAGCATCTACATGGAGCCCTGGCAGGGCACATAGCTCCAGTGTGCCTGTTCACACCCAATGCAGACTAATCCCTGTCTGCAGACATGGAAAGGAGAGAAACAAGATAAAAGAGCTAACAACAGGGAGTGCTGTCCCACTCAGATGCACAGCCCGAGGGAGCTGCTGGTGCCCATCAGCTCTGCAAATCATGGCAGCCATTGACCACCTCTATAGCCAGTAAACAATGTCACAACAGGTAAAATTCGCCCCCTGATATTTCCAAGTGTCACATACTCTGATACCTACAGCTTTGAGGAAAATGGTAGCTTAAATCTGGATGCTAAGATAAAGCTACATTGATTTTGAAAGTTCAACAACATCAAGCCTAGAGGGGTTTTTCCATCCAGCTTCACTTCTGCTGCTTTTGCAGCAGTTCCCCAAAACCAGGCTGCTTACACAGGGCTTGCTTAACATCATTGCCTATCCCCTGCTTGCAGAGGGCCCTATGTCATGAAGGGTGAAGCAAAGGGCATGTGCTATCACCAAGGAGATAAGGCAGCAAGCAAAAACAACTCTGCAAAGGTGGGTAGATATGGCTGGTCTGACTCACGGGCTGAATCCATCCCTTTTGAAGGTCTTCAGAAACAGTAGAAAATGCTAAGTGAAATAAAGGCCAAGGTTTAGCTTTAGATTTAATTACTTTTAAACAAACATGATTAATACACATACTAGATCCTTTCACTTCCTGGAGTAGTGTTTACACCCATGGCATAAGGAAGCATTTGGATCCATGAGTCAGCAGAAGGGATTTAGTCGCCTCTCAGGGCAAAGGGGCACTTGAGCCAGACAAGCCCAGCAAGGGATACATCCCTGTGAACCCCATGGTATGTTTAAAGTAACTCAATGCTTAAGCCAGACTGACCATCCCAGGTCTTTCTTGTCCAAAATCCACCACTCATACCCAGCACCCCAGTATCCACCAGGATTCAGGGCTGGGATGTCTCTGTGTCCCCCTCAAGCACTGACAGAAATTTCAGTGCTGTGTTACCAGCAAACCGTACCCAAAGATCAAACCATTTCCTGCAGGACTGAAGAAAACTCTTGCAGGGTAGCAGCATTTGTGGGTGGGGATTTTAAAAACCATTTTTTTTCCACCTTAGGAAAGACACAAGGTCTTTTTCATCTGGGGCAGAGCAACAGGTGAAAACAGGATTTCTCTGGAATAAACAGGTTAAGAGTAACTCAGGGAAGAGTGGGAGCACTGCAGAGTCAGAAGGTAAAAGCCCAAGGGCAAGGCAAGCTTGGCTGAACTGCCCCAGCCATCTTTATTCAGGGCTCGAGCAGCAACTGTGGTAGCAGCTCATGGACAGCAATCCAAGCCCTGTGTCATGATCTCATGTCCACGCTGAAAGCTGTCCCTGGGACGGGTCCCTGCCTGAATGTCATCCTCCCATCAGCTGACGGTGCACAGGCTGCTGTCTCCATCCAACAAACAGTTCCTGTGCAAAGCACTGATACATCTCCAAGAACCTCCACCACCCAGATCATAACGAAGGATGTGTTTGTTTGTGTCTCATTCGAGTCCCCATTTGTCCTTTCTGAAAACCACAGCACAATTCAGCTCCAGGGCAGGCTCCAGCATGGCGACAGCACACGAGCAGTGTGGGAGGCGCCCAAGACCCCCCACCCACCACTCCCTTTCAAAACACATCTCTGGGCTGAAGCAACTGAACTGATTTTTGAAATTATTACTTTTTTTTTTTTCCCTCTCCAAGCAAATAAAGTCTCTGCACAAACCAGTCTGACTCCAGCTGGATTTGGCACTTCCCAAAGGAACCAGAGAAACCGGTTGGTGACGAGGCAACCCCTCCACCACCACCACAGTACTGGATGGGCACTGCCCCAGCTCCCCACACCTGCAGAAGTGGCAGTGGCATCCATGCTGCCTCATCCACCCCTTCCTCACCTTTCTCCTTTTAATAAGGAATATCAGCAGGGTACCTGCACAGCAGTAACACCCTCAGCACTCTATGTGGCAGTGAGGTTATCCTTCAGCCTTGGCTCAAAATCTGTTCTCCCTCAGCTTATTTCAAGTGGGATAAACATGTTTGTTGCAGGAATGGTCAGAAATGAGCAGGATTCAACCTCACATCAGAAGAGCCCATGGGGCTGACAGAAGTATCTGGAAAGATCCATCAGGCTTTCAGGGCAACCTGGAACAGGCAACACAGGGGTTGGGGTTAGCATTCCTTTAGCCTGAGCAGGGTCCCACATCATTCCAGAATCCAGGCTAAGAAATCTCCTCTTTCCTGAAGTGGGTCTCTCCAGGAGCCATACTAGAAGGAGCAGCCCCAAGGGGGATCCCCTGATTCTGCAGGACAGAGGCCGTGGGGCAGAACTGGGCCTGTGCTTCCCGCTGGACACAGCACACACCACTGCTCGCAAGCAACATGCTGCTGCGGGTCCTGGACCTGCTGCAATGGAGATGGAGCAGGGAGCCTCACCCAGCACCCCACACACTGCTATTACTGGGAGATCCCTCCAGTAGATTAGATGCACAAGATGTTCCACACACCTCAGCTCAGAGCTTAGAACTACATGGCCAGTGGCTGCAGAGGGCAGAGCCAAAGCTCAGGTGCCCCAGATTCTGTAAGCTCAGAACGACTTCTCTTTCAGCAGGAGACAGGACCTCCATGGTGTGATTTTCAGTTCAGAAGCTCATCACTGCCTCACCCATTCTCCTCCATGATCTTGAAGGTCTCTTCCAACCTGGTTTATTCTACATTCTATATTCTAATGTCATGAAAGAACACTCCAGTGAGACTACCAGCTGGACAAAGAGCCTCTGTGCCCCTCTTCACTGCTGTGATGGTGGAGACATGGCAGCAAAAGCAGCTTTGCTGCAACCCACAGTTGTCCCAGTGATTAGTCCAGGCTGGACAGCATGTGTTTCCTAGCAAGTGTGCAAAATGTACACCCAGAAGCAACCTTGGAACTTTTACTGAGTTTCTTGGCTGTTGCCCCAAAACAACCAAGACATGACTCTCCCAAAATCAACTAACCACTCACTTCTGCTGCACTGCTATGGCCTCTGAGCCCCTGGAGATGCCCTTGGGTTTCAGAGAAGCCAGTAAAAGGCAAAGCAGCTGAGTCAGCACCCAGCCCTGGGGAGAAAGCCCTGAGTCAGCTCTGTTTGGAGCACAAGCCAGCACTCCTCTCCCCCTCAGCTCTGCTGGCAGCCTCCTCCTTGCCCTGGCAGCACTTTGTCAGCCTGCACGTAGGGAGCACATGGGTGAGGCTCTGCAGGCTGGAAACCTCAAACACAGGAGCAGTCCATCACTGTCCACAGCTCAGGGCCAGTTAACTCCATATGAGGACCAAGGGGTCAGCCACAAACCTTCTGGAAAAGCTCACAACAACATGTACTGTCACCAGAACAGAGCAAGGCTGAGGAGGAGAGCTGCGAACTGGCTTATACAGCATCCATGTCCTCCAGCAGCCTCAGCTCAACACACTTCAGCTGGGGAAAGAAGGCAAACACTATGAGGAGGCCCCAGCTGACCCAGTGCTCTGCAGCCTCTTCTGCAGCAGTCACCACTGGTGCTCTCATCACTGTTTCATGGCCCCAAACAGGCAGACTCCTAGGAACTGCTTATCTGACTATTCAAAACCTCTCATATGAGCTGGGCCCCTCTGAGGCTTTGAGAATCCCCATGCACACAAAGGCTGCTTGCCACAGCTTCCTCCAGACTGTTATATTTGGAAGTTCTGCATCTCCTCCCCTACTGGGAACAGGGAAAAGAATAAATCTGAGACACATTTCCTTAAACTAGGTAACTACTGAAAATTACCCTTTCTTTTGTCTTCCCTTCTCCTTGCTGTTCTCGCTTAGATCTAGCTGAATATGCTCATGGATGCTGCTATCCTAAAGGGCCAAAAGGAGTGTCTTCCTTAGAAACTGCTGCCCAGTCTCAGCTCAGCTGCACAATGCAGTGCCCACATCACAAAGTGAGTGACCAGTCAGGTGCTGGTTGCAGCAGCAACCACATGCTGGTGCCAGTGCATGCCACTGGTTAGTGTGCTCCCAGCCTACCTTGGGCATCCCTGACACCCATGCTCACTTGGGCACACAGCCCAAAACTGCTGTGTAGCTCTGTTCCATATTTCCTGGTTACTCTTGCCCAGAAATTTCCAAACACTGCCTGGGGAAAAATCAAGGCATTGGGGTGATGCTGAGACAGAAGGATGTGACACCCCAAAATGACCTTCACAGGGCTGTTTTGTTTTCACTGTCACTAAGCATCTTGCTGTTCATAGGGAAGGAGGGAAGGGGAAGGAGGGAAGGGGAAGGAGGTGCTTGCAATTACTCATAGGGTCTGCCCCCTGATGACTCAGTGAAGCTGAGGCAAATACTAATGGTGAAAGACAAATTGTCTGGAGAAGGCAATCTCTTTGTTCCAACACCCAGATCATGGCACCACATTTCTGCCCACCTGTAGCCAGCCAGAGTAAGGCTGACTGATCCTCAATAAAAGGAGGCTCAAAGGCAGCCAAAGAAAAAGAGGCTTGGCCCCTGCAGCAGAAAGCAGAATCACTTCTGTGAAGCTGGAAAGGAGAAACTTGATTTCTCTTCCCTCAGTGCTGAAGACATTTCTGTATACGATTTTGGCTCTCTGTTGCTTTTAGCCCCTCTCAGAGACTTGCACATGGCTCCTCCTGATATTTTTCTGTTTTATTTAAGAACCAATCTGGTTTTCAGTTTGATATCTCTTGGAACAGCTGATCCCAATATTGCTAAACTTATTTACCATTCAACCAGCACCTCTGACAAGCATCACTAGGAGGCTTTTCCAGTTCCAGAAATAAGTATCATCTAATTAAGGTGGTGATGAGCAAAAGAAGAGCTCCTATCTCCCTTAGAGGTCATTCAAATCCTGTCACACTTCAAAGGCAAGGCAGGTAAGAAACACCTGCAGGATTGCACCACAGCATGTCCTCAGGTGCACAGCCTCCTCCCAACACCCAGGAGGGTGCTTGATGCAAGAGCCAGATCACTTCCCCTGCCTTCTGCCAGGGTGACTCACTTCAAATCACATCTTTCCCCCTCTCATTTCAAGCAGCACAGGACCAAGCAGGTCTCTCTGTGCTGAAGAAGACATTGAAGACATTGAAGTTTGTCTTCAAGGTACCAACAGCTTGGCTGCCACCAGGGCAGGCAGTGGGGCACACACCTCCTTGCAGCATGGCCATTGCTCACATATAAGAGACAAAGAGTGATCAGCATAACTTGAAGAAAAATGTCTTGTTCTTCCTGAAGGGGAAGCAAACAGGCATTTCAGTCCAAATCCTCTGGTCTGGCTGTTGGCAGACCAAGCATCGCCATCTTGCTCCCCTCCACGCTGGGCACCGAGGTTGTGGTATTTGGACACGAGCCTGTCTCTCCACAGGATGAAAGGGGGCAAACTTGCCCCCAGGCAGGCAGCATCTGATAGACCTCAAATAAACTGGTGTAGACACCCACATGAGTTTCTCAACCTACCCACTATTTGTCACCACAGCAAGCTCTGTATGGCTCTTGCCTAGGAGATGACTTAGTTCACCAGTGGGCTCATTACTTGTGCTTTATGGAAAATCAGAGAAGCAGAAGGTTACCATGGAAAGTGTTTTCACTAACAACCCAAACCACGTGCTTGCTGGAGCTCAGATGCAAAAATACATAGGCCTTCTGCCTATTTATGGGTAGTGCTTCCTAACTGAAGGGGGCTCCAATGAAGGCAATTCAAGTTTATGAGCTCTGCTGCCTTCAGAACAGATAAGTCAGTCTGCTGCTTTTAAGAGCAATTCAATTATGTTAATTAGGTATCAAGAAGAAGCTCTTCATCTTCAGAGAGCTGGAGTGGTAAGAAAAGCAATCTTTGCAAGCACCTGCTCCACCCCTGTCCTGAGTCACCTTCAGCCAAGATTTTTCATTAAGTGGCAACAAGCATGTCCTCACGTAATGCTGCATCAACATGGCATTTGCTTCTCATTAGAGAGTGGAGTCAGCACATGTGAGCAAAGGCAGTAATTTTTAATCCATTCTTTCCATCCCTGACTCTGCTGCCAGATAGGTCAAGCTGTAATCATGTTTCAAAGACCTAAGGGTGAGCATTTGGGAACTGGATTTTAGAGCAGTGGGTGGAATCTCTCCATTAATCTCCTGCTGTACAAAGTGCACAAACACGTAGCTATTGAGATGTGGCAGCAGAGCCTGCAGCCGGGAGCAAGTCCTGCAGTTACTGATGACTTGCTGGGGATGATGCACACCAGCCCAACTGTGAAGCTGCAGAGAGCAAGGCTCAAGACAGAAGTGGGGGGGGAGGGGGGAGGGGAGAAAATGTTGCAGAGCAAGATCTTAATGCCACTTTGATTAAAGAGCTGGGTTCTGAGCAAAGTTATTGCTCATCCAGCCACTCCCTTTGCTGCTCTGTAATTGTGGGCACGCAAGCACCATCAGTAAGACGGACACGTAGCAACCACAGAACCCTCCAACACTGCATCTCAGCACTGTTGTGGAGCTGAGGCAGAGCAAAAATCAGCAGGGCACTATTTCCTCCCCTGCCAAGGACTTCCAGGGAGCTCACAGGATACAGGCAGCTTCCTCAAGGAGAGCAATTCAGCAGGGAACAGGCCAGCACTGGTGGAGATGGGAGAAAACACAACCCTGCTCCTCTCCTAGGGTGAGCAAACAAGACACTGGACTAAAGAAAAGCACCAATTCAGTGCTTGGCTCCTGGTGTGCTTCAAAGAGTATTTACAAATAGAAAAAAAGTCTACTAACAGTTCAAGCTGCCATACAAATCAAACTGCAGCCAAAGCCTCCCTGGCTGGATTTTCCTAGCACCGTCTTCACAAACACTGGCTGAACATTTAATTCAGCCTCTTCCCCTCACTCCCGCAGCCTTGCATAGGAAAGGAGAGTGGGCAGGTTGGAGACAATTCCAGGAACATGTTGTTCTCCCTTCCTCATCCTGCCAGCAACCACTCTGTGCTGGAAAGAGCTAACAAAACACAACAGGAGAGGAGAAGTTAGATGCAGGGCTTCTAAGCTAACTCAGGAGTTAGCTCATTGCTCTATCACCAAATCACTTTTAGAAGCCTGCAAAGGGCTGGTTGAGATCCCTGGAAGTGGACGCAGTGTTGCAGAAGAGAGGTTGGAGTAGGCTGAAGACAAGGAGTGAACCATTTCCCCCTCTTCCACCAGTCCTGGCCCATTTGTCTTAAAAGTAGGATAGGGGAAACCTTAACCCATATAGAATAGGGTGCTTGGTTTGGTGTTTTGTTTACAGGAGGCTGAAAGGCAGCTGAAGTCAAAGCAGTAAATAGAGAGGTTCTAAATGGGGTTTAGAGGTCTTTGCAGAAGTAGTCACCATCTTCACAGTATCACTAAGGTTGGAAGAGACCTCGAGGATCATTGAGTCCAACCTGTCACCACAGACCTCATGACTAGACCATGGCACCAAGTGCCACATCCAATCTCCTCTTGAACACCTCCAGGAATGGTGACTCCACCACCTCCCTGGGCAGCACATTCCAATGACGAACGACTTGCTCGGTGAAGAACTTTCTCCTCACCTCGAGTCTAAACCTCCCCTGGCGCAGCTTGAGACTGTGTCCCCTTGTTCTGGTGCAGGTTGCCTGGGAGAAGAGACCAACCCCCTCCTGGTTACAACCACCCTTCAGGTATTTATAGAGGGCAATGAGGTCACCCCTGAGCCTCCTCTTATCCAGGTTAAACAATCCTAGCTCCCTCAGCCTCTCCTCATAGTGAGCCTCCTAAGGTCATCCTAGCAGAGCTAAAAGAAACCCTTTTCCAACAGGTCCTCAGTATGAACATTGCTGAGAGAAGTCTGTAGCTACACTTACAGAGAGATTTGGGTCCCACTTCAGGGCAGTATTTTGGTACTACCCTCTGGTTTCTTACCCTCAGTAAGTCTCAGAGGACATCTCTGTCCCATCCATCTTGGAATTTCCTGCATCCACCCAAGAAGACCATCCTCTGAATTGCTCCAGACACCCTCCCTTAGACTCAGAAACAACAATTACATGAAGGGGATAGAAGGGTCCTGTCCCCCAGGACTCACAAACAGGCACCAACATCCACCTCATGCCAAGCTACCAGCCACCACTATTAAAAGCTTCAAACAAAATATTAAGGGGCAGCCTGCTCTTCAGAGCCATTCCCAAAATAACCACATAGGCATCAGAGAGAAGAACACTTTCAGCCTTGCCTGGACACGTGTCTAAAAATCTCCAAAAATAGCACCTGCTTCCCCCTTTGAAAAACACTGTGGTTCCCAATGCCTCACAGGAACTCTGTTTCTGCTCAGAGAAGCCACAAAATATGTGAGCAGCCCCAAACTGATCTATGAGCACATCTGGGCTGGCTGAGATTTGCCTTACAGAAAAGGGAGGCTGAGGGAGTTGGGATTGTTTACCCTGGAGAAGAGAAGGATCAGGGGTGACCTCATTGCCCTCTACAACTACCTGAAGGGTGGTTGTAGACAGGAAGGGGTTGGTCTCTTCTCCCAGGCAACCAGCACCAGAACAAGGGGACACAGTCTCAAGCTGCACCAGGGGAGGTTTAGACTCGAAGTGAGGACAAAGTTCTTCACTGAGCGAGTCGTTCGTCATTGGAATGTGTTGCCCAGGGAGGTGGTGGAGTCACCGTCCCTGGAGGTGTTCAAGGGGAGATTGGACGTGGCACTTGGTGCCATGGTCTAGTCGTGAGGGCTATCGAGACAGGTTGGACTTGATGATCCTTGGGGTCTCTTCCAACCTTAGTTATACTGTGATACTGTAACACAGACTACGCCACGCCAAATGCTACATCCACCTGAAGACGTTTTAAGACATTAGTAAGACAGAGACACAAAGGCAAGTTGGCTTTCATTTCGGTTTTTATTAAGACGTGGGAGTTGTCTTTGTTTTCCTAAGGAAGTCACTAAAAAAATATAATAACTTAATTCGTAAGGACAAGATTGGTTAAAAATCCAGCCTTGCTTGCTTGGCAGCCTTCTGAGCTCGTACCTCTGTAGCTTCCATCAGTCTAACAGCACTGCAGGCTGCAGGCGTGTCCTGTGGGGTTTCAGCCTGCACTCCAGATCTGGCCATGCTCTCAGTTACCAGTTTTGTTCAGAGTTTTCACCACAGCCAGGAAATATTCCTGACCCGATGCTCAAAGCAATCTTCAGCCAAACAGGGGATTTCAATCTGGGCCAATTTCACATGGGTTCAGCCCTTTGTCTTTTGCCTCTTTGTACATCCTTTGGAAGTCTTTAAAACGAGGGGCACAGCCTAACCTGGCCTCCCCAAAGTGCATGCGTCCTGTGAAAAGGAAGTCACCGTCTCCTGGTTTCACCCCACACTCCAGCGGGGTCTTTATTTGTCCTTGCCAGTTCCCACTCTCCCCTGTGAGCTGAAAGACTTTGCTCTTCTGCCTGTACAGTTTGTTGACACCGACGTGAATTATGGACTCTTGCTCTTCTGCCTGGTTTGTCACGCTCTGAATGGAGCCTCTGATCACTGGAAACAGGGAAAGGAGGAAAGGAACAGTTACTCAAAACCCCTCTTGAAGAACCAGATCCAAACTCAGCCCCATGCAGCCAGGCAGTTGAAGGGGGACGGCTCTCACTACAGCAGTTCTAGTTTTGGTCCTTTGTTTTCAGAGTTCAGTTCCTATCAGTAACCTCCAGCATACATTTGTATTTGCTAGAAGTTATATTTGTAACCCATCCACATATTAAATCTGAACACAAAAATAATTACATCAGAAAAATCACATCCATCATGACAAAGAGATCTACCAAGATACATGCTTAATGCTCCCTTACAATGTCCTTTCTGTTCTTCAGCCATTAAAAATACCAGCTAACATTAATTTCCCCTTTAAAAAGGGAAGCACAGAGAATTCTTGAAACTTCTAGTCTTTTTTCAACAGTGCAATTTAGGGCAGCAAGTAAAGGCCTCTCTTACTTGCACCCCAGTCTTTGAACTTTTACTTCCATTGTGATTGCTGGGTCATTCTCCATCCACCCTGGGGAAGTGGCAGCTAGGTACATAGTTTTGAGGTCACTCACACACAATATTCTACTCCCTCTCCCATGCACACAGCCCCTTCAGACCACATTTACTGTTGGTGGAAGTTGCCAAGCGTTAAGTAGGTGTCCACCACTGTTTCTGAAAGTCACATTCAAGCGAGCTACCCGGGGGAGAAGGAGGAAGGAACAACTCACCAAAGTCACTAGTGCAGACAGCCAAGAGGACCTCTGTGTCACTGCATGGTCGGCAGGGAGCTAGAGAGAAAGGGGCAGAATTAGCAGAGGTCTAGATGATAGCAAATAAATAAACCAGCATTTAAGTTAACCAAAACCGTGACAAACACACACAGACACACACATGTGTGCATGACACAGTGACAAGTGGCCCAATGACCTGTCATGTCTCAATGATGCTGCAAAAAATGGAGGTTAAACAGCCCCCATGACATTTTTGTACTGAAGTAGGAATATGGATCTCTTTAAGGCTCCTGCTGGGATCTATCATCTAGCAGCCACCCCACATGCTTGCTGTGCTTATGCAAAATATGTTTGGATACTGTGTGCATCTGCAGCAAGCTCTGCTGTAGATTCAAAGCTCTTGAAAAGGCTTTGAAGATCATGTGCCTTTTAAACTCGGATGGCAAAGCTTCTTTCTTACAATTTCTACCAAGTGGTGTTGGGCTATCTCACAAGCCATTGAGTCGATCACCACATCAAAGATCCAGGAGGTGGTTACAGAGTAGGGCAGGCAAAGAGAAGAGGAAAAAAGCCAGCGCATGTGTTTGAGGGCGTCGAGGCAAAGCGGAAACTCGAGCCCTGTATCTGTTCGAGCTCAAGCAGCACAAAGACCATTTCCTGTACTGCTGGAAACATTTGGATATCTGCAGTAATCTAATCAATGCAAGAATGTGACTCCTCTTTGTACTCAGCCAGCTATTTCTGAGGAGTAGGTACTGTAGTTGCAGTACAGATGTTTCTCTAATACCCTGTTGGGTTCAGGAATTTGCTTACTCTCAGGGTCTGCCCTGCCCAGTTAATTAAGTCTGTCCACCGGTGGCCCAAGGATCAGAGCCCACAGCTTTCACTCGATGTCATCTGGAAGCAGCACTTACACTTCCGTCAGAAAAATGAAAACCCACCAAGTGTCTGGGTTAGTGCAGGCAAAGCTTAAAGCAAAGCAGAGCTCATGCTGGAAATAAGACAAAGCATAGGAGCTGCAGCTTATTTCATCATGCTATCCACAACCAAACCTCAAGCTGAAGCCACCCCACTTCCCCCCACTCTCACAAACATATAGTTTTTGAACCTCAACATCTGAAAACACTTAAGTTACCAGATTCCCAAATAAGTCACACCCTTCCTCTCACCCCTGCCTGCTTCCTGGAGAAGTTTATCCACTGCACTAAGAAGCAGATTCAAAGCAGTCTAAACAACGCGGAGCGGCTGCCTGCAACACTCGGCCACCATAAGCCCTCCTGTTAGGGCAGCACAAGCCACTCTTTAACATAAGACACAGCAAATCTCTCATTTTTTCCAAGGTCCCAGAAAGGCAGTGATCCAGAAAGAAGGATTATTGAACCAAATCCACCAGATTTGCCCCAGTCAGATGATTAATACACAGTGTAACATGCTGTTTAATAGGATTAAAGAGAACGTAAAATGCTCATTTCTGGGCAGAGATATTTGAAGGAATAATTCAAGAAGGTTAAAAAGCTCTAAAAGAGATAAGGAATAGGCAAAATAATTTTATTAAAGCAACTGGATCAGTTGGACATGTCTGTTCAGTAGAGATTGAATGCCTCCAGGGCCTTCAGAAAACAAGTCAGCCTTTACCACCCTTCTTTTCTCCACATAGGATTTCAGCTCTCTTTTAGGAAAAGTTTAGAAACTGTTAAACATCATAAGAAATACAGAACTAGCCAAAGTCTGGGCATAACTGGAGTACTATAATAAACTCAGACTAAAGATACTTTAATTTTTAGACTCTAGAGATTTTGATTAGTGGCTAGACCAAATACCCAAGTTTCATTGCACAGAGAAAGTTATATTAGTCACATAACATCCTTACTATGGAGCTGTTTCATTCATGGCACCTACCAGATTCATCCAGGGCAAATATCCCTTTTCCCTAGCCTCCCTCTGCCCAAATCAGGACCTGAGTTAGATCAACCAAATGGAGGGAACCTATAAACCTCTATGAATCCTGTGGCATTTTCACATGGACAGAAGCTCTAACCCAAAGCACAAATGACAGACATACTGAAAATCCACACTGGATTTCACATATTTTGTTCTCTGAAGGTCTAATAATAAAAAGGCATCTTGTCCTTTTTAAGTCTGAGTGGAAACAGTCTTGGTTTAGACCAGACAGCTCTGTAGTTTGTCCAGCCCCATCAGAAAATGGAAAAAACCCCAAGATGACTAAGGCATTTTTGTTCTCAAAAACAGTGCAACGCAAGAAACAGCATTAAAGATGAAAACCAAACTGCTTTAAAAGTGGTTCCTTCCATTTAAACAGACTGACCCTATAATAAATCAAATGAACAAATCTCCACATATACACAGAATCAAATCACTTTAATTGTGGACTCCAGGCAAAACCCTGCATACTTTTTAAATGCAAAAGGAAATTAAAAGTCCTCAGGATTGCTCACACTAGATCATTACTTAAAACTTACTTCAGATCCATGCTGACTCACAGCAGTCTGGTGGCACACAAGCTTATTTAACAACCACTTACTACCACCCATCACTGCAATACCAGACATATGAAGAACAGAAATCCTCTTCTGTGGAACAACTCCCACATCTGCATTCACAGAGTATCAAATATATCTTGCAAGTGGCAAAACCAAGGTATGCAAGCACAGTTGGAAAGCGAGTAGTAAAGGATTACTGACTGCCGAGGTAAATGGACCATTAAAATCCAAATAACATTCACTCGACACAACCAAAGCTTCATTCCTGCAAATCCTCATAAAGGAAACAAAATCCTTAGGAGGAGGCAATGCCTATACTTTCTTTCAAATCACAGCCATTAAGGAGTCTTTGTTTATGCCAGGAGTTTGTGATTTTAGCTGCAGTTCTGCACTCATCCACCCTGGAATTGGGCAGCAGGTGTTCTCCTCCATCACTAGGTCAAAATGACACACACACACCTCAGGCTAAAATGGGAAACTATCCTTATAACTACAAGAAGAAAATAAACCCCAAGCCTTTCACTCATACACAGCAGGAGAAGACGTTCCTCTTCTGGGGACAGGAGCCCAGTTACCAAACAGGATGGCAGTGTTTGCCAGATGCCCAACTCCCTGGGGACATCCCAAGGGCTGCCCATGTTCTTGCACCCAAAGCGAGTCTATGAACTTGCAACAACATCAGCGTCAGCTGCTCCAATTCCTTTAAACTCGATAAGCCAAAGAGCCTTAATTCATACAGCAGCAGGAGAAGGGTGGAAAGAAAAAAGGAGAGTAAAGCAACGTTTTATTGAAGTCTCTAAAGCCCAGATGCCTATAACTCAACTCCACCGCCGGTGGCATAAAGCCTGCATTGTGCACGTCGGCTGCCGACTCTCCTGGGAATGTCTTTGATGGATTTTGACAGTATCCTGACCTGAAGTAACCTGAGGCAGCCCTCTCCCTCCACCCCCCCAGTCCAGTGCCTCCAAAGGCCTCTCTATTCACCTCCCCGCAGAGGGAGATGTAATTACATCATTCCTCACAAGCCAGCAGTCATGTCCCAGCTGCTTTGAGCGATTTGCCCTCTGAACCTGATGTTACCGAGGAGGACATGGCGATACTAACAATAGACCACACTTGTTGGCCAACAGCTTTGTCAGACATGATGCTGGTCCTCTCCACAGGGAGGCAGAAATGCTCAAAGAGGGACATGCCCTGAGGAGATGCCACAAGCTCCAGAAGATCCCCAGCTCAACTAACACCAGAGAGTTGAGTTGTCTATAAAGGATCATCCCTAATATTGAGGATGGATTTAAGTGCACCTTTAGTGCCACAGTTTAGCATAAGCCTCCTCTGCCTTGAGAGCTGTGGGTAGACGTTGCTGTCCTCACTCAGCACACACACACACACACCCTTCAGTTCTTCCTCCTTTGGTTTATGACATTTGCACACAACCCTTCTATTCTCTGCAAATAGGAGATGGGGGTTATTGGAACCATTGTCATAGTCTAGGATGACAGCTCCCTGTAGGACACATCCAAAGTGAGAGGGGTTGGATCTGGCTGCAGGCGTTGCAGAAACCACATGAATGGGCTCGATCTTTTGAAACACTTGCGTTTCAACAGCCACCCATGGGTTTGACTGACCTTAACTTACCTCAAAACCAGCTTCTAACCCCTAAGTAAGCAGTCTCCCTATCTTGAATTTTCTCAACACGCTCCACAACCTCTTAAGTATCAAGAAGACAAGATGAACCAGGCTGCACTGTTCCAAAAACTGTCCCAAAGCTCCACTTTACTGAGCCCAAAAGACCTTCTCCCTCCACCCTACGTCTCTGGATAGGCTCTGCTGAACATACATCACTGCTCTGGCAACATGCACAGGAAGAGAAACACCCTGTAAGCAGAAGTGAAAATGTTTGACACAAAGTCATTGCAGAAAACCACTTTACCGAGGAATACCCTTTGGTTTTATGAAGACGCCTGCAAACGCGTGCGGTGTGGTAGAGGCGAGGATGGCGGTGGAGGGAAGCATAGAGCTGGTTTATCTGCACTTCTAGTTTCCATGGCATACATCACCCACAGGTTAGTGTTTCTGAATAATTTTTTGAAGGGCAATTAGACCTGTTCAATATCAAAAGCTACTGAGGAGGCCCAGGCAAGGTTAGAGCATTATTTTCTGTTAGTTCTAAGTTCAAATCTTTTGATTAAAAGAAACTAGTCTTTCTTCTTGCAGGGTCAGCAGAAGACATGCAAATGCGTCTTGTTGCAGTCCAGGCTGTTTGAAGCTAAGCCAGCCCATACTGCAGCACTTCAAGCCATACCAGAGTGGGGCCACAGAAGCCTGTCTCTGGGATGAAAGCTCTCAGCCTGACATCAGCACTGGTTTATATGAAACACCACCACCACCACGAAAAACAAACAAACAAAAATGCCAAAAAAAAAACAGCCAAACAATCAAAACACCAAAACACCCCACCTACACCCTTCAAATTCTTGCTGGCAGCTCTGTGATTGAACCCATACTGGAAAGGGCATCATAGGACGTGTCTCCTTCCTGGAAAGGCAGAGTTCGGACTTCAGAGAGCAGATCATAAAAATAGAGATGTGGTTTCTGCAATGATGGTGCATTTCTCAGTCATTTCTCTGAGTCCTAAGCAGAAACGACTGTGTCTCCACTGATAACTGGATCTGTGATTGAGCTGGGAGACAACAGTTTGAGGGCAAAGATCACATGAGAAAGAAAAAAAAATTGCCCTGATCCTTAGCTAATTAAAAAGTAGAATAAATCCTTGTAATTATTTCTTCTTATGTTAGCCTTGGCTTTCTCTCAGAAGAGGCAGCACTTCATGAAACAAACATCTCACAGCACCTATCTCAAACAAGATGCAGAGATGTGGTACTGAGGGATGTGACAGATATTAGATAATGATTGGAGTTGATGATCTTAAAGGTCTTTTCCAATCAAAATGATTCTATGAACAAAATGACCTTCTACTTTGCAGTGAGGGTGGTCAAGAGTCTGTCAACTAGTCAGGTTTACCAGGCTTTGACTAGCCAACCCCTTTCTGGATACACCTTCAGCTTTCCTCACCTCTCAGAAAGCTTTTCCCAAGTAAGTCAAAATAACATTCAACCTCAAAGTACTCAAAACCCCCACACTGAAACACCATCTAAACTACATCAATGCATCTGCACCTCAGTGCATCTCAAACTGACAATGAACACACTAGCTGGGAGCTCAGGCCAGCAGAGCTGCATCCAGCACACCTGCATTTAACCTAATACCTTCAGCAAAGCAGAGAGGGAAAATGTGGCCAGATGACACAGAGCATCTCCACAGCTGGGCTGGAGGTTACTGACACCCAGTCACAACACACAGAGGAGCTCTCTCATCACTTTTTTGTTTCACAAGGTTTTTCTGCCTTTGGATGGGGTAGGCTTTCAGGGCTTTCTGCAAGCACCGCACTTTTTCCAACGTCAGTAAGAAAAGGCCAAGTCAGGGAGCAAACACAAGAGCTAAAGCCAGGCTACTCCTAGCCCCTTGGCTCAGTAAGCCTTGGATGCAGGATCTGAAGGGATTGTGCTTCTTCAGTGAATAGAAGGTTAATGCTATGAATAACACAGAGAGAGTTTAGTGCTCCTCTAAAGGGAGTAGAATTCATCCCCGTATTTGCTGTAAATTAATCTGAGCCCCTATGCTGAGCAGAAAAAGCCCACAATAAAGACCATGAGCAAAACCACAAAACTCAAAGGCTCCGTCCCGAAATGGAGCCTCATTCAAAACCCCACCAAGATTGGTATAGGACAAGATGGTGATCCAGCAGTTGGACCAAAATCATGATGCCACAATGGACATTCTTCCTTGACTTCTTTACATGAATCAGGGATATTGGTGCTTTTATTTCTTCAGATTAGAAAGAGTCAAGTCCAGTCCCTTGCTTTAGCTCATTTCTAACATTCAGTTCAACTTGCACACATGCACCAGTTTCCAGAAGTAGCTGGAAAATACAGGCACTGGCCAAGAACAATTGAAACCTGCAAATAAGTTTAATGAAATGCAGACTTTCACATACTGTGGCATGGATAGTGCCAAGAGAATTGAGTTAATACCACTTCCTTCCTGCAAAGAAAGAAGAGAAAAAGCATAGTGTAAGCCTCACCATTACATGTGTGATGAACTTTGTGATCTGAGAAATGTTAAGAGATAATGTGACCAGAAACCAGGGATTTACCTTTTCATAGAAATATCTTCCAAGAGGGTAATAAAGTCCTTAAGTACCAAAGAAGACTATTTACATAAACAGTGTGAGGAAGAGATTTGGTAGTACATGAGCTCCACTAGCAACAGCTTTCAAAATGAAGCTTGGCTCAGTAGCTACAGAGCGTGTAAGGATCTGTTGGGATTGCAGTCAAGGCCTTTTTGCTGTTCCAAGATGCAGCACCCATTCTAACAAACTTACTGAAAGGTCAGCTAGAAACACAAACAGACACTTATTAAAAAAAAAAAAAAATAAATGCATGCCCCCAAAAGCAGTTTTTATTCAAGCAGCATTAGACGCTATTCAACTCTACCTCCAAGAACAGGAGATTCATCAACCCAGGAGAAATTATGAGAAGTGTCATATTTTTGAGACACTTCTTCCTGTCCCACCTCCTCAAGGTTGCTTATTGATCCATCAGGGAAAACTAATGCCTGTCCCAAAAACCAGCCCCCTCCTTTCCCTGCCTCCCCCCTCCAGTCACATGAGGCCAACAGGCACAGTTCAGCCTTCATCTTTACCCTGCTTCCCTCCATCCTTTCTGTCTTAGGGCAGCTTGTGAAGAGCAGTGTTGGTCTTTGGGCTCCCACATTGCTGTGGCAAACCTCAGTGCTGGGGTGGGCAGCAATGTAATGGTGACAGGACCAGTGCCAACTCTCAGCCAAGCTCCTACATTTACCCATTGCATCACCAGCTCTATAAAAATCTCCAGTCAGAGTCAAGCCTCCAATATATTGTGTCCAAAAAACTCTACTCAGCAGATCACATTCTCAATTAAATTCCTTCTGACTTGCAGCAGAAAAGAGAGAGCCCAGCAAACATGAATTGTCTCTGCAACCCTCCTAGTCCACATTTCTGTTCAAACAGCATTTGTAACCATTTGTCTGCTTTCTCTCTCCCCATTCCTCATGCAGCTAAAGACGAAACCTACTGTATGTGCACAAGACACCAATATAAAGACACAGAAATACATCTGTTTATGTCACAGGAAATCTCTCTCTCTCTCTCTTTCCTTGAGCCTACTGCTGCTGCCCAAGGCAGGTAGGAATGGGAAGCACTGGGCTGGCATGAGGATGGACATGCAGCTGAATGTGCATCTGGATGGTTGAGGGACACCTCTGGTCTTCTCCAACTTTGCAGCAGAGGAAGGGCAGAGACAGGACTTCTAGCTACCCCATGAGACCTTGCCAGCATAGGCAGCTGCAGTATCAGATCTCTACACTGCTCATCCTGTACCCAGCAGTGCAGGACCACAGCAAATACTTCAGACTCAAACCCCACAAAGATTCGTGGCTTGGCTCACCCCCTCCTGAAATTCACTCAGAAAATATTTTGGTGGGTTTTTTTCTCCTAAAGAACATGGTCTTCCAAAGCCTTGTGAAAGCATGCAGTAATCAGATCAAGGAAAACAAAGTTATAAAGAAAGTTTTGATGTCTTGTTTGGTTTTTTCTCTGATAGCTACCAAAACACTCAGCTGAGATATCATGCAGTGCTTGCAAGGCAGGAAATGCAAAAGGAAGATGTTCTTCACTCTGATGCCCCGGGGAAGCTGTGCAGCCAGGCACATGGCTCTGATGCTGGAGCTTCCCTCTGCCCTCGCCAGGGCAATGGGTGAGGCTGGAGCCAAAACCTACTACCAGGCTGGAAACCTGCCAGGAACCCAAAGCCTGCCCACCACTCTCGTCTTTGGTCTGGTCCATTAATGCCTCCTATGGAGCAGGGAAATAGAATTAAGTAACAAGTGGCTGGTTAATGTTAAACCCTGCGAGTGGAATAATGACAGATCAAAGATTAAGTGAGTCTGAAAAAGAAAGAAAGAAAAGAACAACAACAACAAAAAAAAGTAGCATATGTACACTCACAGCCACACAGGTCTTTCTCCTTCCTGTTTCTAGAAATCAAAATCTTTTTGGTGTGTAGGAGAGCTCAGAAGGAACAGGGCCAGTTTACATTCTAAAAATATGTTTATTTGATCAGCCTGTTCCTGAGGAGGACTGTGGAAGGGCTGTTCAGTTAACCCAAAAAGAGAGTCACTTAAGGTGTTCCATTTCTAATGGAAAGCTGTGGCATATATTCACCTTTCCTTACTTAATAGCACTCATTTCTTTGTCAGCTTATGATCATCCACCTGTTCTACATTAAGTTTGGGTTGGGTTTGGTGGTCTCGGGGTTTTTGGTTTGGTTTTGGTGTTTTTGTGGGGGTTTTCTGTTGGTTGGTTTGTGCTGGGGGCTTGTTTGTTTGTTTTCCAAACTGGAACAATCTAGGGGAGATGGTTAAGGCAATGGAAAGCCAGGACAGGATCCATGTGCAGATCCTGGCACTAATGATCACTACCAGTCTCCCAGTAGCAGGGCTTTGATCCAGAAAGGACAGAGGCATACCTCAAGATTGATACCAGTTTCAGGAATCAATGACCCCTACATCCATCTAGAGCAGTGCAGAAAGAGGAGGTGCCCATTCCACAAACTGGAATCAGTAGAAGTTACTGCAGATCAAAGCTGCATGTCATACAGTAGCAGCTTTTCTGACCCAATATTAAACCTCCCAAGATCAGATTTAACTTCTCACAGCTTTGGGTCCAGGGCAGCTTCCGAATATCTGTGCACTATTAGAGTGTGTATTTTCAGCTTCTAGAGCAGATAAAGGCAAATGAGACTTTCTGTCGTGCAAATCAAGGCCCCAACACAAGAAAAATTTGGCCAATGTTTGAGTAAGTTTCTAATTCCTCAGGGAAGGTGGGGGGCGGGAAGAGGAATGTGGTTCCCCCGCCCTCCCATCCCTTCTTTGACTACAGCCTCAGGAATTAGCAAACTAAACAGTTTTGCAGAGCAAGCACTGAGCATTATTAAAGACTGCCAAGCAACTCCGTTGGATTGCAAATCTGTTTGAGGGACTATCTTCTGCAGTACATAAAGGTCAGGGCAAAGCAGAGCCCCAGCTGCCCAGACAATACACCTGACTGCTTATTGGTTTTGACTGCCCACTGAGTTGGGAAATCAGCTAACGGCATTCGTGGCCAGTCTAGCAAAAATAAGCTATTTTCTTACCCCCTGTCCCCTGCAGCTGTGTATTTATCATTGCAGCTCCATTGTCACCTCCTCTGCCCACTGCAAAACCAACTACTGTCCTGGCAACATCAAAGGACAAGGAGAGCTAGAGGAGACTGCTGTCAAACTCATTTTCTTGGGCAAGGAGAGATTAAATTAGGGCATCCCTCCAATTTTAGTGGATTTTGTTTGGTTGGGGTTTTTTGTTTGTTTTGGTTTGGTTGTGTGTGTTTTGTTTGTTCTTCTAGGTGAAGACTTCTCAGATCAACATTTTTGACCTTTTTGAGGCTCAGATCCTGAAAATATCACCCTTGCTCAGTTTAGAAACATGCAGAGCGTGTGCATTCCCCAAGCATCAGAACTGCACTTGGAAATAATTTCACACAGCAAGAAACCCCAAATCTTTGCTCTGACCACTGTAGACACATGAATAATCAGAACGGGTTTCAACCTCCTCAAAATTAAACCCATTCTAGGCTCTGTTAAACAGTAGCAGCCAGCCTGACCACTTCAGATGCCAACCCATGAAACTGTTCAGCCATATGTTCTTAAAAACTGTCTTTAAAAATGTAGCCACCTTGCCCAGTGCCAGCATGTCAGATGGTCACAATGACTCAAGCAGAACTGTGCTGAGCATAAAGGTCCTGAGGACTTTCACTTTAAGTGTTCCAAGCACCTCTTTCCATCACCTCTCCTGCTAATGGCAGGGATGAGCAGAGTGGGGACAGCTGTGATTTCCATCCTGTGAATACCTTGGCAGAGTGGGCACACCAGCCACAGCTTCCTGCCCACTGGCCTCTGACAAAAAGCAAGAGTGTTTCCCCTCTGACAAGGTGAAAAATACACCAGCACATCTGCTGCTTCAGGCTACAAAGCTTAGTGGTGCATTCAGCCTTCAAGAAAGAGAAAGCAAATTGGACACTTGGGAGCAACCAGAGAAAAGGATGAGATTAGGAGCCCGCAAGCTGCAGCAAGGTCAGCACTCTGGGAGGATGCCTGCAGAGCTATGGCAGATTGGTGCCCCACCTCTGCCAAACCCAAAGTGCAGCAGAGAACAAAAGTTAAGAGGGGTGCTTCCAAAAGTTGCTTGCTAGTAGAAGTACTGGCACAGCCCAATTATTTATGAGCTTTCTTCATTTCCAATCTGTTTTCTCAGTCGAGTGAATTAACAGCATACAGGAAATAGCTGGGTACTGGTAATTAGTTAACTGGATTCATCTGGTTTTGCCTGGTTTTTCAAACATCCACTGGAGTGCTGCACCTTCTATCAAAATTCTCAGCCAGGTACCCAGCATTAAAAAAGAAAATGTATAAACCAGTTACTAGAACCTGCACTAAGTTGGTAGATGCCATTAAGATAAAGGGACATTTTTGTTAAAGTTTGACTTCTTTACTACACACAAAAGTGGGTGGATAATGAAAGGGCCTCCAATTTACCTCCTGAGCTCTACCAACCATCCCCTGAGCCTGCAATGGGAAAAGCAAACTCCACAGCTCACAGAAAGCTGGATCCAGAGCAGTGACACTCTTGAAACACAGACTTTAGGTAACAAACTCAAGGGGGTTTGATGGGAGAGGGGAAGAGGACTGATCTTGCTCTCCAAAACAATTGGTCAGGCCTACAGATTCTCGTTTCAGACTAGTTGAGCAGAAGCTGAAGAGATTAAAACACTAATGACTCTCAAGGGACCTTCACACTTTTCATAGGAATGTAATCCAAGCAGCTTGCTGTGGCATAAGGTAAACCTGGACCAGGAACACTGCTCCACTATAGCTGAGCAGCTCATGTGGGTCACCTCCCTTCAAAAAGTTTGCATGAACTGTATGGCCAAACAACACTTTAGCCAAAACCTTTGCCTACTTACCAGCATTAGTGTTACAGCAAAGATTTTCTTCCAGCAGAAGTAGAAAAGATTACAATCAACAGAATTCAACACCTAAACAAGTTCTGCTGCTTTTCAAATGGCCTCAGGCCAAAATGTCATAGTGCCTCACTTCTTCAGTTGAGCAAACACCAAGGCTTCACAGCCTTACTGCAAGTATGAGCTGAAGTTAATGGACCATCAGTATGGCTAGGAATTATATAGGGGTCTATCTAATCAAAACCTAATCTGAAATCAAAAGCACTTTCAGTCACCTATCACTTTAGGTATCAAGAGGAGAATGCACCCATCAAGATGTCTGAATTGTCAAAGTGATGGTTCTTATGGAAGAAAGTGGTGACAAGCACTGTGGCACACTTCCCTTTGCTCCTCTTCCAAGCTTAAGAACCTACAAACCTCTATGGATGTGCTTTTTCGCTTGTTCCTATCACAGGAACAGCCTTCCCATACCAAATTTCAGCATTCTGGATGAAGTCCTAGCTTATTACTACAAACACTTCCTACAAATAGAGGAGTTTTAGGAGAATGGGATAAGGGAGACTCAGAGCCAAGAGAAGGGTTACACCCCCCAAAATCTGGAAAACTGTAAGACTGCACTCTGCCATTCAGCTTTCCCAAGAAAAGGGAAAGGCCAATTCAGAACCTCTGTATATTTCCTACTGAATTATTTGCTAGGCTCTGATTAAGTGGGAAAGAATGACTGTAAACTAATAAAACTTGAGGTTTTCTAATTAAACCACAGGCACCCTGCCAAGCATTGTTGATTTGTTGATGCACCCTGCCATGTCAGGACTCTGAGGACACAACAGGTCATTAAAGCATTAAACAGATGACTTATACTCTTTAATCTGAGCCGGGATGCCAGGTTAGGAAGAGAGAATAAACTCAAGGGCAGAGTCCAATAATTATCACCAGGAAACAAACACACCATTTAGGGAAAGTGGGGAGAAGTTGTTAGCAAGTGGTTATTGCACAAGGAAAGGGCTGGATTCCTGAGCCCCACACCTGGGGCTTTTATGAATTGTCTCCCCTGCTCCCCAGTCCTATGAAAATGGTGCAATAGTTGTGACTTTTGGTCCTTTGTCATCAGACAAAGCACTGCAGCACCAAGTGCACAGGCTTCCTCTGCCCAGCCCTGCCAGCACATCTCAGCCCCCATCTGCAACAGCATTTCACATCTCTTATCTCTTCACACGTACTGCCAGCTCTGCTGAATCCTGTCAAACTGCAACTGAGTCACAAGCAGGCTTGTTTTTTCTAGCATGCAACAGCTAAGACACTGTAAGCCACATTTGTGAGCAAGAGACAGATACACACACAAAATTATAGGGGTTGGAAGGGACCTCAGGAGATCCAAAGTGTGCTTGGAGAGAAATAGAGAACCTTAAATACAGTTTTCAGCTCCTTTAAGGTCAGCTCTTGCCTCTGGCTTGAGCCTCCTTTCTGATGAAGAAGCCACCAGTGATTTCAGTCAATTGATTGTAAACTTCCTCCAAATGAGCATCTCGGTGAAGGGCATTTATTTGGAAGTTTCACAGAAAAACTAGAAGCAGCTCCAGAAGAAAGGAGGTCCACAAACTGCAAGAGCCCCAAATATATTGCTCTATAGACGCCTCACAAGGCAGCTATTTGGCAGTTTCCCCAGACATACAGATATTTATAGGAGAATAAAAGTGCTCATCTGACTGAGTAGTGGAAAGAGTCATGTATGGCATTTCCATCGTGTTTTCACCCCCCTGCGCCCCTCTCCAGAGTCTGGGGAATCCAAAAAAAGGCAAGAGGAATAATTTAAAATACAATTGAGATCCCTAGTTTGCCCTGAAGACTCTGCTGATGAACTATTAAAGAGCTTCTTCTGTGCAAACAAGACACTTGGAGCGTGAAGCAGATATCCTACTAGATTGTTTTATAGGACAGCACTGAAATTCAACCAGTGTCTGTTACAGCTGGAAATGCAGCAGTCACAGAAAAAGTGATTTAATATGCCTATCAAAGAGGAAGGCTGTAATTGGAGTCAGTCCTCAGTTTGACTTCTGAAAGTTGGGAAGACAACTCCCATTAGCTCTAAAAGTCTTCAAGATTTTATGTGGAACGAAGAGCATTTAGTTCTGAAAATGCAGCACTTGGTGCTGGCTTGTGATGTCAAGTGTGCCAGCAATGAGTCATCCTGATATTAGCAAAGCTCGGGAGAAACCCTATCTATGTGCAAACTAAAAATCAGCTGTGATATATTTCTCATGTATTGTTTTTTACTGTATGCAAAATCAATTTCAACTAAAAAAAAAGAAAGAAAGAAAGAAAAAAGTTTAGGACTTTTCTTGTTAAGTTTAAGTGACTTATCACTAGCCTGCCTGTGTCTCCATCCTCACAGCTTGTCAAAGAAAGAGGCACTGAATCTGGGAACATTCTCCAAATAACTAATTGAACAATGTATTTAATGTCTTCTGCAATGGAATTTTACCACATAGCTAACATTCTGCACAGCATATTCATCTCTGCAGAAATGATCTTACTGGGAAACAGCTCTGCAGCAGATGCCCTGCTTCTTTCACAGCACTTGCAAAAAGCAGAAGCACAGAAGCCTCCTTAAAATGCAGAACCCTCGATACTAAACCACAAGGTGCATGTACAGCAAGAGTAAAGAAGGAACATTACTCTTGGAATATTTGTGTTTACAGGTTTTTGTTTCAATGGCAAACACGCCATCTGCCAGCTATTGGGGTTACTGCATTAGCCCTCAGCCAGCCACGTCTCGCTGAGGCAAGAACTGTTTGTCTCAGGCCAACCAAGAGCTGTAAAATAAAACAAATAAAAAACAACCACCCCACATCTCAACTGCTGTGCCAACATCTAAGCGTTAGCAAGGCAATGAGTATGCACAAATACACAAACACAGAAGTCCAGAGTCCTGGTGTGAAAGAGAGTCAGGGGAGGGGAAAGGATGGGACTCAAGTTCTGCAATCATCCCAAAAAAAGGAGGAGGGATGCAATGCCTGGAAGATACAGCTGCAGTTTAATTAGCCACATCACTGCTTATCAAGTAACATCTCAGGCAAAGCACATGGCACCACTGCCGCAGAACAGCGTCCTGGGCTCACTTTACCTCGGGTTTTACCCTGGGCCAAGCCATCTCAAATATGCTGTGAGGACTCCCCTCCCCTCCCCTCCTGCGGGCTGCCTTCACTCCCTACTATTTCAAAAGAGAAATGTGGTTGCCACCAAGGCCTCCCCACTTAAAATACCTAAGCCTTGAAACTTTCCCAGTCATTTGGGACAAACTACCCCAGATCTGCCATTCCCCAGGCTATTCTGGAAATCTCCCCTCCTTGGTTTCAATGATAAAAGCTAGAAGCAATTCTGAATGGAGGAGATGCATGAAGCAGATAACCCCTATCTAAAGATAATTTCCCCTTACCTCCCTGCCATCCTCCAGAAATGCTAGCTTTAATTCTTCTCAAAGTAATTGATTAGCACAATTAGGTTACACCTAGAGCTATTGTTTCCAAGTGGTATTTAACATACGATTTAGCATCAGACTTCACAGATCTTTCAGTTTGTCCACTTCCTTTTCCTACAAGCTTTTAGCTGGTGTAAAAATCCTCCCTACAATACTAGCTTTTCATAATGGTTGACAGGGAAGACAACGCTGGCACTGCGAAAGTATTGTCATGGTGTTGAAGAACTCTGCCATGGCACAGTAATGCTCAAGAGAGTGCAACAGGCAGAGCTGAGGAAGGAACACACCATTTTCCTTGTTTGAAAAAACAAAACAAAACCCAACCATAATTAGGTCAGCAAGTAGCAGTAGTTTCAGAGGAAAAAAAAAACCTCCATGGAAAAGGAGTTCCTCCTTGTTTAAATGTTTATTATTCAAAACATGCAGCAAGGTCTTAAAAACTGAGTAAAAAAAGTAGTTAGAAAAGTGCTACAGCAGGGCTGGGAAGCCCAGTTCACACTGGAGTTCATTGCAGGGTAAAGCCAGCTCCTGGGATTCACCCCAGGCCTGTTCAGGGAAGAAAAGTTCACAGTGTAACCCTCACAAATAATTTGGAATACAGCCTGTGCTACCAGCTTCCAAAAACACAACAACAACAAACCATTAAAAAAATAAAATCAATTCTAGCCTGTTTATAAAACATGTCCTTAAAAGCACATGAAATTGACACCCAACCACTTTCCCACTCACTCACTGCCATCTGTTATACATCCAAATCACTATGTGAAGATATGACCAATATCCCAGAACTCACCAGAAACTGTGTGCAAATCAGATGCCATCCCCTTGCTCATCAATTCGTACTGGAAGCCTGTAATCTTCCTGCTAATGTCCTGCTGAGGAGTGGCCTCAATGAACAGGCCCCCCTGATCATAGCCAAAGCAATACACCTTACTGGGGCTGCAATCTCCATCTCGGACCAAGAGTTTCAGTTCTCCAGTTTTTTCCAAATAAATATTTGCTCCTGCAGAGTCCTTGAAGGGCTTTATGCAAACAGTCAAATGTTTGTAAGAGGCAGGTGAAGTATTGGGTCGCAGGTTGACAATGAGGGCTCCCGTGGGATACATCCACTCTATCGACCCTTCAGAACAGCGGAGGTAGACCTGTTCAACATCCTTCTTGTGAGACTCGTGAGTTAAGCCACTGGGGAAAGAAAGAAGAGAAAGTTAGAGAAATGGCAGAGCCAGTAACGTGATTGTCATAACTTCAAACCTTCAAAGACCCACAACAAAACAGCAGGAAACTTATGACAGCACTGAGTATCAGACCATCCAGCTCAGCAGCAGTCAGAAGTGCTTGTCTCTTGCAAGACTGCAACTTTAATATTATGAGATAATTCTAAATCCTTTCCCAAAAAAGTCAAACCACTAGTAATTGACCTCAAAATTAAATAGGCTATAAGTACATGATCAAAAGCAATTAAATTACCACAGCCCCATTTACTGCCCATCAGCTGAGCAGTGGCAAATGACCTGGTGCATACTAAGTGAAACACATATGCTTGAGCTCCCTTCCTGGGGGCTTAAATCAGCACCTTCTCCAGCTTCACAGATCAGACTCCACCTTTTCCACCCCCCACCCCGAGTACTTTGTTCCCTTTCCAAGTCTATATTCCCAATGGATCTGAAACTGGGAGGGATGCCAAGCTCACACTATGAACAGCACCAAAGGGATAGTCTGGGTGCTATTGATACCCTCTGCCCCAGCTGGGCAGCCCAAATCTCCAAATTGGGATATAGGGTGAGGAAAGAAGACACTCCCCAGTCAGAGCTGGGGAAGCACTGAACTATGCTGGTTTCTTTGGTATGTACCTGTTTCCCCACACATCTCCAGTATGAGGTTTAAGTTTAGCGTATCATTTTACTGCCCAGTGCTTATGGGCTAAGAGCCAACACACAGCTGTGGGGGTTCAGCAAAAAATAAAAGAACACACAGCCAGTTACTACTGCTGGGGCACAGGGCCACCATCAGTCCTGTGTCCTTGCTCCCAGCTCCATGGCCAAAAATTAACACCATGACAGAGATGGGCCAGGAGAGCAACATGAGGATCCCAGAGCTAACTGCTAGCAAAAGGAGAGCAAACTGCCATGCTTAAGCAGGATGATGAGTAAGTTCCCATGACTTGCTTGCCCATGGCCTAAAGTGAGGACAGCTCAAAACAACCCTTGCTGCCCAGCACTGGTGCTGGACCAACCCTACAGGTTCTTCACCCCAAGTGACTCAAAGCACTAATATGACACTGCATGCTGTAGGCACTCCAGTTAAGAGAGAGTGGTAAGAAGCCTGATTTATTGGCTGCAGCATTCGGGTCATTAGGCAAAAATCCTTTGGTCCCTGTCCTGTCACACAGCTATTATGTGAGTTGAGCAAATCACTTCACCATCCAGCTTGCTTCTCCTCCTACGCTTTGCATACCTAGGTCCCAAACATAACCATCTTCTACCCTGTGCCTGCAGAGCACCACCCAAATTAAGACTCTTCAATGCAGCTCATGAGTCTGTTTTGCAGTACTTTAGAGAAGCTTCACAATGTTCCCACTTGTAGGCAGATGAACCAAAACAGGGAAAAAGAATAATTTAAAAGGATTCAGTGACTCCTCTGATGTTACACAGGAAATCTGTGGCAAAGAATGTACTTTAGTATAGCACAAGTAATGACATCAAGTTCTTGTTTCTCAATAGAAACCTCCAAACACACAGTTCCTCATCCCAAAGATAAATTCAGGTGCTGAATAGGGTTTAAATTCAAGCCAGCATTTAGAAAGTAATAAGAAGCCATGTGTAAAATAAGGGGGGAAGAAAACCCAACAAACATATGGTTTGCATTTGCTGTTGATGTGAGTCATTATTGTGAGTGTCAGTGTGACCTACTTGATAGAGGTTACATGAGGAAGCTCAGGAAAAAAAAAAAAGTCATATTTAATAACAATAGTGCCTAAAACCATATGCTTTTGAATAATCTTGAAATCCACAGAAAAAACACAGATGAGGAGAAAAGAGGGGACAAGTTTTTGACCCTTAGTCTCTTGCCCTCAATTTCAGTAGAACTTAACACATTCAGGAAACCTAACTTGCAAGGGGATATTTCAAGCTGACTGTAAATCCACATCTGGTCCACAAAATCAGTTTTCACCACAGCACGCACATGATGCCACTCAGCAGAAAACACATAAGTCTGTTTATGTGAAATTGAAGAGTGTAAAGCTTATCCCTCTGCAAAGGGGCAAAAAACTGCTCACACATCACTTGTTCCTACTCAAGACATCACAGAACAAACTGCAGAGGTTTTGAAGAACTTACACTGGCAAATTCCACCCTGGAGTCTGAGTGCTTAAACAGAAGGAAGGTACCAGAGGCAAAACTCTGAACTCATGCAGTGAAACTGCTGTTGCAAGTGATCCCAACACCACTGAGGCTGTGAATTTCTGCCAGAGGAAAAAGCCTTAACCTTCATTTTGTTCAAACAAAAACCAGGGTGGACTCTGAAATTATCTTCTGAAAGCCAATTATATCCCACAGGCAAGAGTGATGCCATTAGACAGATACATCAAGCACAAGTACCTGTACACATTAAGCTGTATAATAAAGGATGACTCAAAGTTAAGCAGATTTCAAAATACATGCTCACATTACTTAACAGCAACCACCATCATCCAGCAAAACCTGTTACTTTGCTTTCTGTCCAAATGACATGTCACCACATTGAGAGATTGTTTAATGTCTTGTTTAGTTTTCACTAGCCAGTCATCAGACACACTATGTCCATAAAATGGAGGTCCAGAAGCCTTTCCCTCCCACCCCCAAGTTCACTAGTGTTTGTGGGTTTTTTGGTTTTGAGGGGTTTTTAAGTATATGATAAGGAGATGGGGCAGCTGTTTCATGGTTGCAGTGATGGATGAGCCACCCATCCTCCCTTTCAAGTATGTGGTGTTTATTGGGACTTCTACAAGCAGCACTACTTCCTCATACCAACCCATGAGGACAACCTGAATCACTGCATTTGTCTCCTCACTTTTCTTGCTTTCTGGTTTCAGCCATCCCCCTATATCTGCCCGTAAAGATCTATCACAGTATCAGTGCGGTAAACTGGTATGCTGCAACATGCAACAGGTGTTCTTTGGGAACAGAACAATCTACTTCAGCTATTCACTTTATCTTTCTACTAAAATGCTCTAAAGAGCCCTAGAAGTACCCATGTCCTCCTAGCACCCCTCAGTGGACATAAGGAACTTTTACTCCCAACTTGGGGTTTTTAATTAAAGATGACAATCTAGAGAGCATAAAGACTTCTTCAGAGCATCCCACAGCACAGAGCTCAGGACTGATGGATGTCAGCAGCCACATTGAAAGCTGAATCCTTGCTCCTACAGTCAAAACCCACCAGACTACCATATTCTCAGCATGTCACTGAAGCACTTTTGTCCAAAGTATTGAGAGGTTACTGCAGTAAGAAAAGCTGAAGTTACAGCAAGAGTAACAACCAGACACCATAGTGAAGGTCCTGCTTTCCTCTGAACAAAGCTTTCCTGGAAGCAATATGTCAAGCAATTTATTAAGATGCTGCTCTAGCTTATTGAGTGTACTTAACTGCAGGTGTCAAGATGTGTGCATTGCATCACATTTCCTTGGAACCGTGAGGAATGTCTATGGGATCCTAGTGAAGCATTTGTACTACATTCAGGGATATAAGCTTATCACTTTTCCACAAGCTAATGGGGGGTGGGGGGGGTGGGGGAAGTAATATCCAGACTATTATACTTCTAAGACTGTTGCTTTTAATATAGACATGTGTATAAAAGTGAGAAAACACCTTCAGGTTTGCTGTAGGAGATGACTAGGCTCAAATCTGCCAAAACAAGACAGCCTAGAACTTCACTGTGGGAAGACAGACTACATTTTGGATGCAAGTTCATAGGATTTTTAATGTGGACTATGTTTTGAAGTTAGGTGATGCTTTTTACCTTTCTGACCCATATAGCTCGTACTATTCACGCTGAAGTATTTAATTAGGTGGTATTTACTGGTATTACCTTTCATTCCTTCTTAACAGATAGTTTTTTTAGGACAAAGCAGATGATACTTTAATGGCCTGAGGACTGCCAGCTTTCCTGACAACTGGTTTGCTACCAGTAAGGCCACAGCTAGCCTGGTTTACATTATCCCTTCCAAAGTCTCCCGTCCCCCTAGTCCCTCACACAAGTGAAATCACCGAGACTGAACTGCATGTACAGTTCCTTCCCTGTGCCTCCAACAGCATCCTCATGAAGCTGTCACCACTTTGGGTCACCAGAGCAACAACAGGTGCGAGTCCAACCTTGCATCACCAGTTCACCTCAAACTCAAGTTACAAGAATTGACATTTCACTTCTCCCCTTACCAAGCATCACCTCTTTAGCATTGCTTATTCCAGCCCTATTCAGGTGACATGGGTGATCACCACTTCCTCCAAGAAAATAGGACAAACAGGAAGGGATTACAAGGGTTTGTCCTCACTAAAATTCCAGATTGTAAGGTCTGGCAAAGTATATGCAGCCAGGATGCCTAGGGATGAAAGCAGGTACAGATTTTGGCGTGGGGGGAAAGCTGGTAAAGCAAATTGATACAATTAAGAGTTTGCCACAGAACCAAACAGACTCGCCTTCAAGTGGATTCACTGCAATTAACCACAAATCAGTTGTCAAAAGAGTCCAGGCACCTGCATGCTTCAGCGAGTAATGGATAAAAAATTCCTATGTCGAAAGTCAGTCCAGCTGTTTCCCTGCTTTGAATTCTCCCTATTCCGTAATTCCCTACTGATGCAAGCTGGCCAAACTTGTATGTTAAAGAAAGTCAGATTTGAACAGAATTATTTAGTAAGAGTCAAAACCTTTTACTCTCCCAATACCAAAGCCTGACCCAGCAACGCTTGTTTGTTAGCAGAGTAGCTTTTTAAAAACTGTGAGCAGTGGAAGAGGTCACAGCCCCAACCACACACGTTAAACTTATTACAAACAATTAAAGCAAAGATAATTTGGGAGATAAACACTTGAGAACTGAAGAGGTTCACAACGAGTGCAATTAGAATAAATCAGAAGCGAGGCCGCTGTGCTAGCCCCTGCTCTCAGGGGCTCATTCATCATCCTCCTCCTCATCGTCTCCATAGGACGAAGCGCGGGATCGCTTCCCGGGAGCGGCAACGAGTACTGCGGGGCGGTTGAGCGCGAAGTGGCGGGACGGGCGGACCCGGCCTGAGAACCGGGGACACCCTCGCTTCGGCGGGAGAGCTCGGCAGGTGCGGACACCCAGGGCCGGCCCTAGCGGGCAGCGGCGAGAAAAGAAATTGGCGATACCGGGGCTGCCCCGAACGCGGCGCGGCCGGAGCCTGCCCGGCCCCGCGGAGTCCGCGGGCGCGCGGAGCGCTGGGGGCCGCAGGAAGATGGTCGCGGAGAGAAACTTCTCCGTGGCGGACACGGCACCGCCCTCCTCCCCAGCCCACCGAGCCGCGCCGCTGGGCAGAAGGGAGCCCAGCCCGTCCTGATCCCTCCATCCCTCTCCCGCTCGGGGCCCGCTGCCCCGCGCCTTAGCAGCAAGCCCCCCCGAGAGCGGCCGGCTGATGGAAAGAGGCAGAGCCGGCGGCAGCCCCGGCTCTCCGCTTCGAGCCGCAATCTCTTCCCCAAGCCCCGGCAGGTCATCGCAGCGCCCTGCGCCGCGGGAGAGCTCTCTCTCTCTTTTGTTTTCGGTACCACTTCTTCCCCGGGCGGGGGGGTGGACGTAGCAACTCTCGTTTCCCTTCCATCCCTATCTCGCCTGGGTCTGGGCTCACCTCCCCTTCCAGTTGCACAGGTCGCTGGAGTACTGAGCCGCGGCGCCGCCGCTCAGCAGCAGCCGGAGTCCCAGGAGCAGCGGCAGGAGCCCGGCGGCCGGGGCGCTCCGCATGGTCCCCCCGGGCCCGGTACTAACTCGGTGCAGGCGGAGCGATGCCAGGAGGCTCGCCTACATGGTGAGGAGCAGAGTACGTCGGAGTGGCTACCCCATGCCCGGCTCCGCGCTGCGCCGCTTCAGCTCAGCTCTGAAGTTTGCACCAGCTCGCTGCGAGCTCCCAGCTGAGGGGCGGGAGCGGCCCGGCCTCCCCGAGCTGCCCGCAAAGAGCCGACTCCGCCTCCCCTCCCTCCCCCGGCGGGGCGGCACTTGCTGTGCGAGCAAAACGCGGCGCGGATCATGAACCGCAGCTACCCACGGCCCGGTTCGCCCTATGCGGTAACTGCCGCTTCGTCTCCTTGCAGGTGCCCTGGACCGGGCCGTGAACTCTCCTGTCCTTCCTGGTGCCCTGCTGCGGGCTTTCCCCACGCCCACCGGGGGTGTGCAGGGAAGGGGTGATGCCCAGAGCCTAGTGAGAGGAAAGGGTTTCGTTTGGCCAGGAAAGATCCCAAGACAGTGACTCGCTGCCTGTCCTCGGGCAAGGCGAGGTGTCAGCAGCGACCCTCTCCCTGTCCCCATGCATGGCAAGGTGCCAGCAGTGATCCTCTCTCGGACCCCGAGCACGGAAAAGTGCCAGCAGTGGCCGTCTGCCTGTCCCTATACAGGGTTAGGTGCCAGGAGTGACCCTTTCTGCAGTGGGTTCTTCTGCCCACAGTAGGATCTCCGTCTAGGCGTGATTCCTGCATGGATGGAGGCTGACAGTTTCGCTGGAACCTTCTTCTGTCTCCACTTACTGGGAAGCACCTGGGACTCGATCTTATTTATAAAACTCTCCAGTGCTTGATGACCACTCTGGATAGCTCTTTGTCTTGTTTAATGTTCCTGTTATCCAGTAGATAACTTCGGGTACTGAACTCTTAGCGGCAGAGACTCTTAGAGAAACCAGAAGCAAAGACATTCCTTCCAGGATGTGAGGGAAGTGCAGCAGTGAATCAGCCCAAACGACCCGGGCCAAGATAAACGGGCGTAAAAACCCCTAGATTTGGGGATAAGGTAGGGTGAGAAGATGGACCTGCATATAGACTGCATTCTGATATGTCAGGTGCCACATATTTCTTTCAGAGAAGCATCAAGGGGGTTGAGACATCCACAGATAGGAGAAGGGTTAAAATATTTCCAGATCACTGAGTTTCTCAGTCTCTTGTTCTCTCAAGTGTCTGTCACACAGCTTTGTTAAGGGCATTGCACAGATTTTTCTAGGTGAGAGTTCATGGATGAGTATTAAACATGGACACCCTCTTCAGTTTGGTGTCTTACCCTCCTTGGTGCCTTTTAAATCACCCTGCAAAGTGTCCTGGTGCCACTTGTGAGGATCCAATGGCTAAACCAGGATATCCCAGCTCTGAGTGCTTCCTGCCTGCTTCTGCACCTAGGATGAAATCCTTCACAGTGTGTCCCTTTCCATTTGTGGGATTAGCTTTTCATGTCGTTTTTGTTTGGTAAATTACAGGTACTGTTCTGCTGATTATGAAGTATTAACATAATTACAGTAATTATGTCAAATGATGAAACGCATGTAAACATGTAATTAGCATGTGGGGACAACACTGAACAAAGTGATGGCAACACCCAGTGATGCAAAATGCCTTATTCTCCTGGTCGTGTGCAGTGACACAGACCTCAGAGCTCAGTGCCTTGATTATTTCTTTAGAAGAAGGTTTTGTTAGAGTGTTTTGCTTCCTTCCCTCATACTGGAAAGAAAAGCATACAGAAAATGTTGCACTGCTTTATTCCCTGCCATGTTTATGTATGCGACCCTCTGCATGCCCTCCCTCCCATCCCCCTCTCTGCCCCCCCACCCACTTACTGTATCTGATTTCCTTTGCAATATTCTAACTCTCTGCATTTGACAAAACAAACAAGTGCCCAGGCAGCTGCTCACGTTACACTTTGAAACTTTTGAAACTGTCTGAAAACTGGGAACTTCTAAGATAGAGAGCAGCTTGTGCAGGGGGTACTGCCTCTGGCTTTCATTTGTCACCTTTTAACTCAGAAAAGGTAGTGGTATTTAGTTCTGAGGACATAGAAAAATAAAAGCAAGGCGGGGGGAAGGGTGGTTTGAAAGCCCCTCCTGCCCTCCATGCCTTCATGATGCTGATACAGTCCATCTGCCCTAAGATGATGAGTCTTACAAATGAGCAAAGCTCAGGATCGTGGCTGCACAGCCAGCCAAGGATCCTGGGTGCAGAGCCTGGGGTTGTGGGAGCAGGACCCGCGTTCCTGGCTGCAGAACCATGCCCAGGTTAAGCCTTCCCCAGTTCAAAAGTGAGGGGCAGAAGGAGATAGGGAACCTCTGCAGTGACTGGGGCTGTTTGGTTTGCTCATTTGCATCTCAATCCCCACAATACTCTTCCGGCTACTCACAGCTATTCCATAGTAGTGCTCTTGGCTGAGATCTGGGAACACGCTCAAAGGGTGAGGCAGCTTTTGGATGCACTGAGCTGTTTTCTGTTTGAGCTGTGAAAAGCAAACATCTTTTCAAGAGAGAACATTCTGAACAGTAATTTTTTTGCATTTACGATTCAGAAAGAGCAGAACTTCACTGAAATCTGTGAGGAAAATATTGTATAATGTCTAATGGAAACATAAATCCTCTGTAGTGAAGGCTTCACACTGCTCTGAAAACAGAAGCCACTGCATTACTATACTGGCCTAACGTGGCAGGACTGGAGATACAGGTTCTGGAAACAGCTTCATACACTCCAACACTTCAATCCCAGTAAAGATCCACTGCCTTCCTTAAGAAGCAACTCAAAGATGAGGAACTGCACAGTCACTTCAGACACTTGCTTCTAAATTCACTTTAAGTATTTGTGGCAGCTACAAATGCTGGCACAAACAGCGGTGATTTTGAAAGACTCGGAGAACAGGCAGCTGCGGGAGGAGAACCTGTTGAAGGAGGGATGACTAATTTCCTTCAGTACTCAAATGTGCAGATTTGAAGAAAACAAAATCAAGTACTGATTAGAGATGGGTTCAAGCTTAGATCTGGACTTATATTTTCTTCAAAGCATGGCTGCTCTTATATCCTAGGTATTAGGGACAAAACTCTCCTGACAAGCTGGGACCCAGCCAGAAGGCACAACACATTCAGAGGCAGGGTTTTGGGTTAAGCACATCTCAGCTGAACATGCAAAGCTGGTTTAAACAGTGTGGCAGAGCTAATCTGATGAAAGGTCTCACTCAGCATTGCTGTCCCGTAGGGAATGTATATGGGAGAACTGCAAACTCCTGGAGAGCCATGCTGGTCATAACCCAGCCCATGTGTTGGTTTCACCATGTATCCCCGTGTTTTGCAACTCCCAACCAGCTCCCTCTCAGCTGATTTATTTTCATGCTACTCAGCTTGCAGGAGGTGAATCAGGTCCTGTGGTTACAGAGCAGACCCAATGGCCAGTGCATGGTGTGCAGCCCCTCACTGGCTGCCAGGAAGGGAAATCTGAAACTGTAAAAGGAGGAGGGGGAAGGAGGAGAAGGAGGGTATTTTCTGGAAAGGCATAGCCATAGCTAGACAGCATGCATGGCAAAGCAGGAGGGAGGAGAGAGGGGTCTAAGAATTCAAACAAGCCACAGAAAGGACAATAGAAAATTAATACAGGATCAATATGAAAGAAACAGAATTCGTAAGGTAAATCTGGGAGACAGGAGAAAACAGAAGAACAAATCAGGGAGAGGTTTGGCAGCTGAACAGACAGTGGGAAAACTTTGGGTGCAGTGAGAGGGGACTCTTACTGGCTTTCATGAAATTAAAACTAGTAAAGAAAATACACTCATCCATAACTACATCCTTTTGCTTATCCCTGCTTACTTCTATAAATGCTACTATCTGAGCATAGTTCCTATTACTCCTAAATTGCTGCTGCTCGTGGCTTGGTAGTTGTTTTTTAAATGGAAAACTTTTGGTCTTTGGAATGTAACAGAAAACAACACACAATTAAAGGGAAAAAAAAAAAAAAAAGCAAATGTTTCATAGAAGAAGTTGGTGTTAACTGCGTGCCCAAAACCAAGTCTGCAGACAGCAGGATTTCTGATGGAACTGTGTCAGTTTAGAGATTGCATTTTAAGGAGTGAGGCAGCATGACAGAATTGTTGAAAGAGGGGGCGGGGAAGTGCTGGGAGCGAAGCTGCCCCTCTCCCCTTGGATGCACAGGCAGCCCTGGAACAAACAGCTACCCACTGAACTGGCAGCTCCTGCTGCACGCACAATCCAGCTTCCGCCTCTGGATGTTTGCGTTGGGATCCCCACCGGCTCCCACCCAAATAATGAGCTTTGCTGTGGGCACAAAAGTGAGACTTAGACTTTCAGTCTTAATTGTCAGACAAACACAAAAACTCTGGGGAAAAAGAAAAGAAAATATACGAAGAAGTTAATTACAAAACATAACCCCATGATAAATAAATAACAAAGTGGAGATGCCCAGACTTGTGATGTGGCCAAACCAGTGGGTGTACCTGAAGTTATGTCTATCACTTCTTGTTGCATGAGGTAGTGTGAAAGCAGGAGTAGATGCTACCTCTGCAAGCAGTGACCTTCATTTGCCATGAATTCTTTGGCATTAAAGGCAAATAGGCAGTTTGGCTAATGTGTATATTTTGGGTTTTAAATTGCTACACTTAGAGATGTTGGCAAATAAATGTCCCTTTTTGCTCAAGGTATTTATTTCTGTCTCACAGGCATGCAGTAGGGACTGACCCTGGAGTTGAAGCAGGGAAGCCAGGTGTGCTCCCCTCCCGTGGGTGCCCCAGACGTAATAGGAGCAAAGCCCCTGCAAAACAAGTGACTCAGCCAGGTGAGAGCTGAATCACCTTCTGCAAGCACCTGCCTCTCCATGCTGACTGCAGAGGGAGACTACACCCCTGGCTATGCTACTCTTAATTCAAGCACCTCAGACAGCTAAAATACATGTAGATTAGGGAGCCTGAGTGATGTGCGATCTTGGCCAAGGAGTTTAAAGTGGACTAAGGATTAAATCTATACTCTGTGATAGTGCTAAACCCATACCTTTAGGATGCTGAGGTCCATTTTTCCCAATCCAGACAGCTTGGTTTTTATTAAGCAAAGGGCCAGAGCATCACAGTGGCAACAGTTCCAGGGCTTTATCTCAGTATTTCTGCCCCCTACTCAAAACACCTTCGACTGTTCAGCAACCCAGCCCATGCAGACAAGAATTTGCATTTCAGTCTTTGCACATCAAACTGAAAAGCAATGAAGGGAATGATGTCTGGACCCAAGCAGCCTATTGAGAGGATCAAAAAGGTAACACAAAGCACAAAAGATGGCTAAGAAACGCAGATCATTTGCCATCCCACACAGCAAAGCTGTCTCAGGACCTGGGGATCCAGGCAGAGGATTTAGTGCCTAAGCCTAGAGACTCCTCTGAGTTGCAGGCATTAACTCATGCTTGCATGCCTGAGACCGGATAAAGCTGAAGTCAAAACCAAAAACCTCTAAAGAGGCCTCAGCATATTGTTGTTTTGGGGATAGTCCTGCACATTTCATCCACAAGAATTAGTGTTTTCTTTTCATTTCACAATAACCTAGGTATTTAAAATGTCTGCCAAAAAGTACTCAGAAACCCAGCATTTAATCTGAGGACTTTTCAAGAGGACCAGTTGTGTATTTCTACCATCTAATGAACATTAATTTCCTGTTTTAGAAAATGTAATTTATGCCATGGTGAAGCTGATATTTATCTTGTTGTGTAGCCTCTTGGCTGGCTTAGTTTTTCATTTTCTCCAGTTCCTCCAGCCTGCATACAGTCTGCAACCTGTAGACTCAGCCTGTGCAATCAGCAGTCCTTCAAAGGTAGCCAGAACGTGGTGGGAGAATCTGACAGCAGAGGACAAAGGTCTGAATCCATTAGTAGTCACTTTTCATAATAAAAACAAGGCTAAAGAGAATATTTGTAACACTGATCTGAAAACAAGAACGTATTTTCCTTTCTGCTTCAGAACTTAGACAAAACTAATGCGAGTTACACTAAACAAATCCAGCCCTTGCCAGGATAAACAAACATTTGCAGTCTTGTTTGCTACATGCCTGTCATGAAATAAAGACACTGACATGCATTTTAATGCAACTCTCCTACAAATTGTGAAAAAAATAATTGTGCACTGTGTATTCGTTGCTAGGTTACTAGAAGGGAAGAGAATATTTTTGCAGACATGATGAACTAACAAGGTAAATAATTCAACTTCATCATTTGCAAATTTCACACTTAATTTTCAACAGCAGGTCTTTTCAGAGCTGAGTTCAACCTCAGATCTGATGAGAGGGTTTTTTTACAGCAAGGCTGACAAGCTCCTGTAAGCCAGATTTGGCCCATGGGGTAGTTTTCATATGACAAACTTTCCCCCCGCCACTGAATCAATGGTAGTTTTACAAGAAGAAAGGCGGTGAGGTTTGCCCAGTTGTTATTAACAGCACACGAGTTTTCATTTCTTCTTGAACTCAATCACTCACTAAATGAGTAATGTCTTACCAAATATTGCAGCATTAACAGAGCGAAGTAAAAGAGCTCTCTGTGCACACCCAGTCGGTCTGCACAGTGCCTCCACCAGCGCCGTTCCAGGAGGAACAGCACTCGTCGTGATTAAAGCAGATCAGGGATTGTCTAACTAATCCATAAATTCCGACATTATTACATATTTGCTTAAGGAAAAACAACAGATCAGATCATGAAATCAGATCTGTGCTGCTCCACAAAGCAGGGTCCTTTGTGCTGCTTTGTGGCAGTATTTGCAGGGCAGATGTATCTGAAGGAAGGGGTAAAGGGCCTTACAACCCCCTGTCCTGTTAGCGCCACCCAGCTTAGCAGCAAGAAAGCTCCTCCAAAGAGATCTGAAGCTCAGATGACAATCTTTCTATTTTGCAAAGTTTCCAGATGACAAACAGTACATCTGCTGAAAGAGATTCTGGGACATTGTTTTTATTGGTTGTTGGGGGTTTTTTTTGGCTCAAAACATGTTTTGGCTATCACTGCTTTATTAGGTCAGATTACACTCTCATTTAGGTGCCTATAAATCTGACCACAGAAATGCTTCACTGATTAAGTAGTGGACTGAGGAAGGGGCAAGTTACGTTCTTTGTTGAAGTCTCCACCCAGTTCCTTGCAACACCTTCTGAGAGTCATTTCTCAGTATTATGATGCTGAATTTAGTTGATGAGGAACTCTGAAAATCAAGTGATACACATTCATTGCAGTCTGCCAATTTATTGTGAGTGGTGGAAAAGACAAGACAACAGGAAAGCTCAAAGGTATGGTAACAGGCTTTGTTGAGGATAAAAGGGCTTAATTTGAAATGTCCAAAGACAGTGACAAGCCATGAAGTTTAATGAAAACTGACAAGTAATGACTAACAAATTAGAAAGTATCTTTTCTTGGAAACACCATGAAGCCAGAATAAATCTTAATATTTTTAGAAGATGCTGTGGTCATCCAAACTCTCTTTTAATGCTGTTGGGAGAAGTCCTTTAAGCAGTACTTAAGTACCAAATCTGAACTTTGCTGTCTTGGTAATATATATGTCTGTGTATCTTCTGTTTTCTCAGACAGGAGTCTGGCTGAAAATCCAATCAAATCCATTCAAGGGTAAAAAGACTTTGAAGGAAAGGAAATCCTCCCCGCTGTTGATTGCACTAGATACTTGTGCTCCTATGAAGAACTGGAGGAGGTCTTTTGTTACATATCAAACTTTCTCATTCCTTTACTGTGTTGGGCCTTATGTGGACCCAAATGCTGGACACAAAAATCTGACAGTCTGTGCTTCCTTCCCCTAACAGTGGCAGGTCTCATGCTACCTAACATGTCTTCCAAACAGATTTCTGGACTTCTCATTATCAGTTAGATCAGATTCTGTTTTTAAATTATCTTTCATTTAGACTGAAAGAACAAAATTAGATCTTTCTGTACTGGAAGATTTATCTCATACTAGTTTACAGTCCTTTTGTCGTTGTTGTTGTTGTTTGTTTGTTTGACCTATTTGATCCAAGATTGGTGAACCGTTTCAAGAAAATAAAGTAGAACTAACCCAAATGGTTGATGATCTTTGTCTCTCTAGTTCTATTTCATTTCATGCCTCCCTCACTTCACAGCACTATAACCTTTTTGAATTGCCCTCTGTGATATCCACTCCTTCACTGTTGACCATTGCTCACTTATTCATTGCTTGTTGGATCAGCTGGGCACTTGCACAATCAAGCCTTTGTTATGCTTTCAGACAGGCTGCAAGTCACAATATTGAAGCAGCACAAGGACTGTTTCCTCTGCTGGTATTCTTCCCTCGCATTTAGGAAGATGGCATACTAAACACGTGGAAATGTATATAAAGCAATTATGGTAATAATTCATGTAACAGCTGTCATTTAACTGCCTACACTATATCTTTTCCACTTTAATTGTCATAAGAGAGTGTAATTTCCAAAACCATGAAGAGTTTTTGCAAGTTGGTCAACTGAGAAACAAGAATTTGCCTCTTTGAAAAGCACAGCAGAGCCCAGGTTCATTTAATGACTCAGTAGATGGTGGCTGATGATACACAGTTAGCAGGAATCCCAGAAAAGCCATTCTCTCCAACCAGTTAATTGGCCCAGACAAAATGGAATGTAGTTTTCTAACTAATTAGCACTGACAGTAATGAAGAGCAACTGCAGGAATGGTGGGAAGATAAAGGAATGCACATACCAATGTTCTCCAACAGTATGAAATGTCAAAGTTCAAGTTTATGTGCATAATAACCACAAGTGGCACATGGGTTGTTGGGTGCATAAATAATCTGAGAACCTAAATGAGAACACTAACAAATACAACTTTGTACAGTTGGAGGTTTTAAAACAAAAAGAAACTTTTCATAGGAATATTCAGATATCCCAGTATTTAAATACCTGCAGGATCTGCTTCTAGGCCACTGCTATCCATGGAGTAGGACACCTAGATATCCTTGAGCTCTGTCTCAATAGGTAGAGTATTGGACATAGCATAAGAAGCAACATTAGCAAAATGCTATTTATAGTTAATTTCACTTGAAGGCAAAAGTAGGCTCTTGGCTTCCCAGACAGGGAAATTAAACCTACCTCTCTCTCTCTTACGCAGAAAAAAAGAAACCTTATTTGGAAAGGAAAATGTACCTAGACGTTAGGAGGCTGGGTTGACTATGCCAAAATAAGAGTGTGCAGCAGAAGCAAACAAGCAAGGATTTTGTCACAGGGAGGGAGAAGCAGAGTCTTTTGTGTTATGGTTGTTAATTGCAGGTTCTGATGGCATCAGGATGATGTTACCAGGGAGCCTCTAGAAAATGAAATAATGTACTGTCATCTCGTATATCCTGCTAGCACAACAATGTGGAGTCCAAAGATCTACTCCTAGAACACTTCCAATGGGCAAATTCTATCTGTAATGTTACATCACTGATGATGTCATAACCTTACCTAAAAAAACCCCCAACCTAACACATTGTCAGTTTATTCACACAGAATTATTGTGAATTGATACCATCCTTTGAAAGGATTGTAATTCAGACAGATTTGCTGAGACCAAAACGGCTCCAGACCTTCCTTTCCTTGCCCTCTCACATGCCTCAATGCAAGCAGACCTCTCAGACTCTCATGATCCACAGGGCTACATATTCACAGCTCCCCTGAAGCCAGGGAAAAGCAGCAGTGCTGTGCACACCTGAGAGCCTGATGGGTTTGTCACCCCCTATGCCCCACAGCATCCCACACTTCCTCCACTTGGGCTTACTGGCCCAAAATGAGAATGTCTCTATCACAAGACAGATGATCTCACACTGGGGTTGTGCTTCTATCTTTCCCAGAGCCCAGAAGCCACATGCACTATTGGATAAGATGATAACAAGGCACCACAGATACCATTTGCACAGCTTGTTGGCTTGTTTCCTCATAGACCTGAAGGTCCCCAGGTTAGCAGCATATTTGTTGGGCTGTTCAAAGGCCTTCCTGGCCTTGAGAAGAGTTACATTCAGAAAAGAAAGCACATAAAAAAATAGAGTAACAGCTTTTCATTGAAAGAGAACAGTTTCCTGTCTCTGTTCTGCTCACATCTGGTCAATTTTCTGACAAGAATTACATCTTTACTACTCTTTTACAACACACAGCCAATACAGCTGTAAGGGAGTAAGCAGTTCACTATGTTAGCCTTTGTATTATCAGCAGTATTATTAACTTTAATGAAGCTGTAAAATCTCTTTTACTGAAGATGCACGAACCTGAAAGTACTTTGAGTTTCATAACACAGGGTGAGTCCGAAGAATTGGCATTTGTAGGAAAATGGGAAAACAATCTTTGAAAAGGAAACAAAACTGAAATGGAATTAGTCACAATAAAATATAATTTAAGACTCACTTTTCAGAGTAGATTAGTGTTTTAAGAATGACATTAAAAGATACAATAAGGTATGATATCGTAAGATGTCTTTTATAAGGGAGTAGAAAGATTTAAAGAACCTATTAAATTCCATTTTGAATGAAGATGTATTAAGTAAATGCTGCTGTATTCTCTAGAGCTATACAATTCTTGTAATCTTTTCTTTAGAGGCCTTTGGCTAACTCATAATTCAAAATGTTACTCATTTCCCTTCCTGTCTGTATGTCATGTAAAGATGTGCATCCAATACATTGTCCTGTGGATCTCTGTGTATTATACACATCCCAGTTCCTGCTATGTATACATTCCTTTGTAAGGATACGATTTATTTCTTTAAGCACTTTCCCATCTTAAAATGTCAGATGCTTCCTGTACTTATATACAAAGAAGTTTAAGCTCCCAAAGGTACTGAAACTCAACAAAATTCTTACTGTGGACAGTATGAATTTACTAGTGAATCTTTGGGAAATACACAAATCCACCTACTTTACTCAGCTCTCTGGTATAACTATATTTCATAAGTGTTTAATTTTTCAGTCATCAAGAAGATCAAAGGGAGGTATGGTTTTGAAAAACAAACAACCTACAGTGAACTTTCTAAAGGTTTATTCTTCAAGTAGGAACTTTGATTCTTAAGGGTTATCACTTGTGGCACACAGGAACTTGTCAAGATTAGGAAAATGGGATCTCAGGGCTAACTTTTATCTACTTCTGTTATCTGAATCTTGCTATCTTTTGTAAATAAGACCCTTTTTTTTTTTTTTTTTCCCCTGACCCTCCAAATAACTTACTTCTAAAGCTTTTTGGGTAAGTAAGGAAAATACCATTATTACTTTACTGGGTTTCAGATTGGTTACTTAGTAACAAAACCAAACTGTATAAACTGAAGTGGTTAGACCATAATCAGTTTCCAGTTTCCACTGGGTTCTTCAGCAGATTTCACCAGGTGTTTCTTTTCAATGTATTTTTAAGATACAGCTTTATAGTCTTTAAGAAAAGATTGCCAAACAAAAGTCTAACTTTGCATAATATTACTCAATTATTGAAGCCCTAGGCAAAGAAAAACCTGCAGTCATCTTGTTCAATTCTGTGGAAGAACTGTGCGTCTCCCCTGCCACTACCTTATCCTCTGTAGCCCTATTGCCACAAAACCACACTAAACACGGAGGTATTCTCCACAGCCTGCACTACAGCAGTGAACAGAGTGGCTCAAGGAAAGCAGGGAACCTGCACAGCATTGCAGTGTGGCCCAGCAGGCTGAGGAAAGGACATAAAATGCAAATGCACAGGGAGTGCAATGACTGGTGGTGGTCAAGAAGAGTGTATGTTTGGAGGTGTGGACTGGTACTAAAATTAATGGTGTCTTTCTAGTTCACCCACAAAGGTACCTAAGTCCAGTACTCCTGTTAACAAAATGTTTGTGACATTTGCCAGCTCCTAAGAACCTCAGGCTCTTCAGACTGACTCATTTTACAAAAGAAACAAGCAACAGCAACATCCTCTGTAACAACAGCTAAGGTTTCAAAGTCAGAAGAAATACATCTTCTCTAGAGAGCAACCGTCTTTTCCAGTGAGCTTCTTCAAACTCACTATGTCTACCTTATAAGAAGTTTTCTTCAAAGCAATTAGCTCTGCACGTTCAGCTGAGCATTTGAAGTCTCGAGTACACAGGGAAATTGGCCCAAATAACTCTTAGGTACTAGTCCCCACTAATAATAAAAGCTCTAAAGGCCCAAGGAAGGTATTAGCAACACTTGTGTGACTCCCTTAACACGGTGTACACATGTAACTAATTGGAAACCAGTAAACAATTCTGGTATTGAAGCACAAAGCAGATAATCTCACTCACACTACTTCAGTCATTTTCTTCTCATGTGGCTGCCTGGAATAAAACTGCTAAAATACTGTTTCCCTCATGCAGAAAAAGATCTAGGGGATATAATAGATCACAAGCTGATTAGGAGTCAACAGTGTCAAGCCATTGTGAAAAAGGCAAACACTGCACTAAGCTGTGCAAACACGAGTATGGCTCACAAGACATGGGCAGTAATCCTGCTCTGCCCAGCACTGGTACAGCCCCAGCAGGAGCACTAGGTCTGGTGCTGGGTCTCATTCTCCAGTGGAGATGCAAAATACCCAGAGAGAATCCGGAAGACCGGGATCCAGAGAGATGAGAATAAACAGAGGTCTAAAGCATGACCAGCAAGGAAGGACTAAATGAATCAGATATCCTTAGCCTAAACAAGAGCTCAGGATAGTAGGGAACCACAACAACAGTTTGCAAGTATGTAAGTTGTGGCTGTGTGCAGGGTGGATAAGGAAGGCCAGATCTGGGACAGAGTTTGCAAGTTCTCTTAGGCAAAGAAAGGGTTAAGATAGGCATTAGCAAGAAAGCAGCTGAGAAGGCACACAGCTGCAGGGGATAAAAACCCTCGGGAGAGGGCTATCAAGGACCCCTGAAGGAGGGGGGTTGAGGGAGCCTCTTAGATCAGAGGCACAGGCTTAAGGGATGTTGGGCTGTCCCCTTTATGAGACAGTCTAGTCTTATCTGTGGCAGGTCACTGGCCTCCTCATTTGTGTTGACTCAGAGTGTTTGATTATGAAATGAGTATCTATTTTTTTTAGGCCTACTAAAAAGCAGGATAAGGTCCTAAGGTTGATTTTTAAAAATAGCTCAGTGCAACTTTTGACATCTGACCTAAAGTCTGGTCAAAATGCTGAATCAACTAAGGTAGGAAGAAAGGAGAATAATTTTTGCCAAATTTAAATTCCTGTTGCTAATAATGGACTCAGACTGAGACATTTTACTTTGGGAGCTGAAGACTTCAGTCTGTGGAAGGAGAAAGGTAGCAAAAAGCTTCTGCATAAAAAATCTGCATTAGGCTTAGGCTCAACAGCTCTAAAGCCAGGGAGGTGGCAGGTATCTGGATCTTTTTGCTTGGGTGAAAATATCTTAGCCTGCCAAATTTGAGGGGGCTTGAAAATCACAATAAAATCTAGGTTGGTTATTAAATTCTTTCCAAGGGTGAAGACAGTGAGGACTGTAATAAACAGTCTGAGGATGTTATGAAGTCTCCATTATTGGAAGCAAGCTGCTGAGAAAAGAGGAATGACAGAGCTGATCCTGTCTCAGGAGGGAAGGACTAGATGAGCTTCTGAAACCCAACTCTGCCCTACAGTAGTATAATAAGAATTACTGCATCTCTTGTTTTCTTGCCACTCAACTGTGATGTTTTATGAGAATAACTGAGTTGGAGTTTTTTTGGAAGCTCAAAGCATTCTTTGAATAGAAGTGGCTTCAAAACTAGCTCTAAGCTGAATATTTTACTTACTTTGTTGAATGATCCTTTTGACATGGTGTGCTCTGGACATGCTTTAGTACTGAAACTTGTGAATTCAGCAACAAATGTACTGGAAGAAAACTATACTTGCTCTACTATTCCAATACAGATACAACTAAATTAAGTTGCCCATATTCTCCACAATACCAACAGACAGATTTGTTTGTAAGAATACACTTTTTACCTCAATTACAATTTGACCTTTTCAAAAATAAATTAGACTTGGCCTAAATAATCCCCACAATACCTTACACAAGAAAAGTTTATTTCAAATAAATAAATAATAAACCAACTCCTAGGAGAATTGGTTGAGATCTGTCTTCACAAGTCAGTAGACCTAAGTTGTCCACACTAGATCTAGCCTGTGTCATTTTTTTAAATGACAGTGAATGTAGAGAAAGCAAAATAACTTTTTGAGTGTCTTTCTGCCAAGATGAAGAAAATTTCTATTTGATAGCTAAAGCCTCCAGAATTTGTAAGTTTTAGGTTCATAGTAATAATCCTCAAGAGATGATTTTATATAAAGGCTAAAAAGTAGTGTGATGTGAAATGTCTTTGATTCTGTAATGCCTTTAGTTGCAAAATCAGCTTTGTGTGCTCTTCCATACCACTTGGAAAAATCTTCAGAGATTGGAAGTACAATTGGAGAAACCATTTTTGCTTGTTTCTAAATATATTTGTCACAACAACATTAGAAGATCTCTTTCCCTTCTGACCCATGTGAAAGAGGCATAGGCACCAAAGCAATAGACTGTGTTTTGAAAAATGCTTAGTTGTCTAAGAACACAGACACGCCTGTGAGATCTTCAAAGGCCAGTAGGTAACAACCTCACAATGGAAGTTAGATGCCTAGGTTATGCTGAAAATCCCACTGAGTAGTTTCTGAATGCTTGTGGGCCTTTAAAAGTCTGTCCAAAATCCCCCCAAATAAAAATCAGATTGAAGTAGATGTTTGTATTTAATTACCCTCTGTGGTCAGCTACAGAATATAACTTAGAAAACATTTCTAGTGGTTTTGATTGGTTCTCTTTCTCCTCAGGGAAGGAAGCATGGGCTTTGCTCTGCATTTCGTAGACTGCACCGCATAATGAGGGTCTGGTCCCTGACTAGGACTTTTGTTTGGCTCAGCTCAAGTAAAGCAATACTCTGCTACACTTTCTTAGATAAAGCAAGGCATGCAGGCAACATAAAAGTGCTAGCAGCCTTCGTCGCCAGAAAAAAGAAATGATCATATTTAGCAGTGCTGTTCACAGAGAGATTAAACTCAGGCTGGATGGAGAGAAGCTGTGTAGATAATTTGAAATAGATTCCAAGGGTGAATTACTGCTTGGCTGTCTTCCTCACCTCCTCGGTTCTCAGATTTGTGTGCCAACAAACATTTTAAGATAACTCTGCTCTGTTTGCTGCTTGAATTGTCTAGCTGTTTAACAGGCTCTTCAGATAAACAAGGGATAATCTCAGGATTTTGCTCAACAAAGGTTGCTTTGTGCAAATTTTTAAAATTCTGAATAGGTTGTTGTACAGGACCTGGTCTTGAGATCCCTTTTAGTTGTGAATACTTTCAAGGGAGCAAGTGGTTGCACAATTCTAGTTTCAGTAAGTAAATGGTTGATAAATGATAATCATTATCACCACAAAGTATTTTTCCTTTTTTTTTTTTTTTTTTTTAATGTTTGGAGGGAAAAAAAAAAAAAAAAAGGGATGCATTGGTGGCACTGAGCAAGACCATTCTTGTCCAAGAAATTGATGACCGAAGACATACAAGTAAAACTGCAGACACCGTTTATTTAATAAATCAGTGCTTCTCTATACAGACCCTTAAGCCCTGCCACTGCCTGACCAGCACACCCCGAGCCAGGCCAGGGGAAAGCAGGAGGCGATACTGCACTTCAGAAGGCCACACAGCAGCCGCCGGCCTAGGTAGCCTCTTCCAGCAAGGGGCAGGGTCGGCGGCTCGCCCTCAGGGTCCCTCCATCCCGGAGGCGAAACTGCCTCCGAAGAGCGGCTCGGTTCGACCCCAGCGCGTGGCCGCCCTCCCCTAAGCTCTCTCTGCCCGCCGCTCCCCTAGACTGTCGCGCGGCGCGGCGCTTCCGGCCTCTCCAGCCGCCATCTCTATCGTCGTTCCGCCCGCTGCGGCTTCCCCACGTGCAGACGTAGCAAGCTTGAGGGGGACGAAGAGGCGGCGGCGACGAAACCGGGAGCGGGAGGAGACGGGTGCGCTGCCTCGTGGGGAGTTTCTCCAAAGAAAATCGGGTGGAGAGCTGGCAGCACCCCACGGCCATCCGTGTGACGCCACCGCATGCCCAGCCGGGAGCGCGGGCTCCTGCAGGGCGTTCCGGGGTGAATGTCACCCCGTCCTCCCTAAGGGGCGGAGACTGCCATGGAGGAGGCGGAGAGAGCCGACGGGAGCCCCGCCGCAACCCACCGCCCTGTGTCCCCCCGGGCGCCGGCGGGGCAAGGCTGCGCTGTCCAGGTGGTACGTGTCAGGCCCGAGGCTCGGGCGGGGAGGGGACGTCTGGGCGGGCGGCTAGCGGCGGATCTGGGGACGCAAGTCCTGAGCGGCTGCGGCGCTCGAGCCGAGCTCCTGCTGTTCCTGTGTGAACTACCTGTTAAACATTTCACATGCTGCCGTTTTTGCTATATGTAATAATTAATTTTGCAGTGAAGCCAGAAGCTGTTAGCTTCAGCTTCGTGACGGCAAAACCACCTTACTAAAATTACCTAAAATATCTCCAAGTCTTACTCTAGAATGTGTGCAGTTCAGGGAAAAGCAAGTAGTGTAACAATGCTCAAGTCCAGATCTGGTTCATAGTTCTGTACTTTTGCAAGTGGCTCATAGGCCATGAAAATGCTCCTCTGTTGGATTCTGCTATAAAATGGTAATTTTAACTCAGTCTTCAGTTGGTCTCATAATGACAAGACTACATTACTTGTTTGCAAATTATGTCCCTGTGCTGTCTCAAAATTACTTTCAAAGATCTTTATGCATATTTCTGTGGTTCAGTATTATGGTGGCAGTCCAAATGTATGAAAGGCTGCTGCAAAGAGAACTAGGATAATAATCTCTGCTGGGATCTTGAGATAGTTGTTAGCATGAACTGAAGCAAAAGGACTTCAGGTATTGGGAAAGGTATTACAGATCTCCCTTGTGCCTGATTTCAGAAATTGCTTTAGCAGGGTTGGTGTTTCAGTCCCTGGAGATGACAGTTTGCCACCATTCATACAGCTGTAGTTTATCTTGTTTTGGGACAGGAGAAATTGACATGGTCTTGAGTTTGCTACCAGCTGGTTGGTGTTTTAACTGGGAATCTGCACCTATATGTTAAATAATGCCCTAGCACACGTCTTTTTCCTCTTTAAATTAACCAAGGAGATTGAAGCATTCTGGTTTAGTCATGTGATGATAACTGGCACTGTATTTTTAAGATGCATGTTTTGTGAAAGCTTCCTAAGGATCTGGGGCTTCCCCTTTTTAATGATTATTCTTATACTGTAAATAAACAAAAACAGTGCTTGCCGACATACATTGGAAATCTTGTTTGATGTTTGGTTTTTCTTTTGTAGTCTGTCATTGTGCCTGTTCACAATAGTGAATGCTGGTTAGATGAGTGCCTGAAGTCAGTTCAGGAACAAGATTTTAAAGAAACCATGGAGCTGTCAGTTTTTAATGATGCCAGTAAGGTATGTTTCAGACCTTATTTCAATTTCTGCTCAAGTGAACACTGCCTCAAGTAGGAATTTTTGTTTTGGACTTGTGTTTGGTTCTTCATCGTACAAGTTCAAAATATCTGCATCCATGTCATCACTTCTCTAGGATGGTTCAGCTGAAATAATTGAGAAATGGAAGATCAAGTTGGAAGATGCTGGTATTCCAGTAATCATTGGTAGTAATGATTCCTCTGAACCTCGAGGCGGTAGGTATCTCAATAGTGATTTTTTTGAGGATTGGGTTGTTTGAAAAATGTCTTTGTAGCCACTTGCTTTGCAATGGAAAAAACCACATTGTTTTCCAGAGTTCTCTGTTCTAAACTCTTTCCACTTCAGAATTTCACCCTGTTGGCTGTGGCTCTGTAGAATTTATGTGTCCAGGAAAGATGGACTTGGCTTAACACTTGTGCTCTACTCTGCAAAAGAATTTTGTTTAATTGTCATATACACAATGTTGTTAATGCTTGCAATCTTACTGTGGCTTTCTGATATCAGCAGATGGCTTTTAAGCAAAAAAAAAAAAACACCCCAAATTTCTTACATAAAGATTAAAGAAAGTAAACACATATCTTTCAGTATTGTAGGATCAACCCTGAAATAGTACCAAATACATTTTTTATGTCCTTTTGATGATCAGGTTAAAACAGAAGTTTCAGAAAAGCTTTGATGTGAGCTAAAATTCTCACCAACTGCCTAATTATTTACACAAGGGGCTAAACCAGTATGTTCAGTGAGCTACCAGATAGGCCTATAGTGTGATTTCCTATTGATTTACATGCTAATATTATTTTTACCCACTGGAGGAGATAACAGACAAATCTATCTAATAGTTTTTCATTTGCTTGTGTAGGTTGCTTAATGTGTAGGGTTTTTTAGCAGACAAGCTTTCTAATATGTAAAATAGAAATACCATTACATTGCTCTTTGAAGAAGCTGGTTTTGAATAGCATTGAAGTTCGAAGATGATGTCTGTGTTCAGAAGGAGAACCACAGGACAGAGTAAGCAGAACAGTGTGCTCACATTCTATATGGGAGCTCTATAATGTTTAATTTGGGATTTTGTGACAGTGAGTAACAGGTAGCAATTGATAGGAAACTGTTTCCAAATGTGTGTATTTCATTTCACTTGTGTTTTGGAAACACTGTAACAGAATCCTGTCAGTTTCTGTTTGTTTTTTTTTAACAAAATATGTTGTTTGTAACTGGAAAGAAGGTTGGGCTTCTTACAGTCTCCTCAAAATGTTCTTGTAAAACAGCCCAGTTCTGTTTCAGGCGGCTTAATTTTTTCATCTTATTGAAACGTGAATAAATTGGAGTTTGTCCACTGCATTCATCTGCAGCTTGTGTAGGCTTCTGGCTTTATTTACTGTCACTTCTTTTGACTGTAGACTTCTTTAAAGCTGTTTTTTAAACAGTTGTCAGACCTGCAGTACTGAAGTAACACAGCATAACTGTTACTATAAATATTTTTAGTATTTTAATATCTCTAGTATGAACTGGTGGTGTTTTGACAGTGCAGCTTGTAATATTAGCATTATTGAGCTGGTGATGACAAAAGACAGACAAGGTTTCTGGAGGGAATTTTTCTCTTTTGGACAACTGATGAAGCTAGAGTTGAGCAATGCCAAGAATTGCTTGCATTCCTGGAAATGTATCTTTTTTTTTTGCTTCTCCTCAACTATTGGGTGATCAATTTCCTTTCAGATCTTACTTCTCTTACTAGTTGATGATTTAGATGCTAAATAGGTTGCAGTTTCTCAGCCAAAGAATAATACCAGAGATTGTTAATTACAGTACATAAGAAACTTGGCTAGGAATGTTTTATTATTACTATCTTGTTATAGCATGCATTTTTCACATTTATAGAACATTTTTTGTGCATGAATTCTTGTTTCTAATAGAGTGTTGCATTAATTGTGTGTAAACTAGTTTTTCATTTGGAAGAAAACAGAGTTGCAGTGTTTTGACATTAATTTCTGTTAGAGTTCCAAAAGTCAGTTCACCTTTGCACTTCAGGAAACTGAACCTAAAACTAAGTTTGAGTTGTGAATTACAAGGAGTATTTTGTGCCATTAAGGGTATGTCAGATTGTTTTTTGTTTGAAGATGCATTTATCAGTGTTGGGATGGCTGAAACCTGAACAAATCTTTAATAAATTGGGGATGGGAGATGCAGCTGTGAGCATTGTTTTAAATAACAGTATGAAATGCATAGTTCCTTTAAAAAAACAAACCCAAACTTATTCATGAGGAAGTCACTCTCAGGTCATCATTAAAATGAGGACATCTTTTCTTCATGGTTGTTACATTTTAGGAGCAGGTTACTTGAAATCCATAGTATTTGTTTGCTTTCAGTGATTTACTTTTATTATGTTAAGGGCTAGTTACAACTGTAAGGAGTCTTTCCTTTAAAAGAAGATGCTTTAGTACAGGAACAATGTACTAGTCAGGCTTCACATCTTCAACTATTTACACAAGATTAGGATTTATTTCTGATTCTTTTCTAGCGTGTAAAAGAAAGGGGGGGAACCTAGAAAAAAGAAAGGGTCACTTGCCTAAAAAAAAGGAAAGCTTTTTCTTTCCAAGAGTGAGGAATGTTAATATCTCACTGAGGCTTAAGTTTTTAAGGCTGTAACCATGGTAACAGGCTCTTTTCACCAAGTAAGCAGGCCTTACAAAACTCAGAGACCTGGCACAAACATTTGATTTTGTTCAGTGGAGTAATATTAAAGAAAATATTTCACTCATGCCAAACATAGATTTGTCATGGTGAAACAATTTTTAGTATCTAGTTTCTTCTATGGGGAGTTACAGCTCCCTTATTAATATTTTTAAAAATACATGTATTTTCTTCTCTCTCCTAAAAACAAAACAAAACAAAAAGTTGGTATATGTACAGCTTCAGGATAGTTTCTGTTTTAATCTCAGAAAAAAATATTTTCCAATTTTTTTCTTAACAAATATTAAATATTTCATGATTTGACTTTACGTGTTTATTTGAAAATGAGATCTAAAATATTTCAGAAAGTTCACAAAGTAATGTAATTGTCACTTTGTAGTTGCCTGTAAGTCTCCTTCACTTTCCCCCTACATTATTAATTCTTAGTACTTCCTTATTTTCTGCTGAAAGTTTTTGAAATGTTGGGGTCTCACTAATGACAGCACTGAAAATATGGGCTGCTTTACAGCTGGCAAAGGTGTGTGAGAGTATTGATCTGATTGATGTTGGGCAAGTTTAGTTCTATTCTGTTCTTTTACTTCTTGCTTTTGTAGGGACCTTCACAGTATTGGGGTTTTGCTTGTTTGGCATGTCCAGACCTGCTAACTTGCATCAGTTGTTTCCCAGTAGAACTGCTCATGCCAGGATTCAGCTCTGCTGTTGTGGTAGCTGCTGACTTTGCCAGCGCCTTTTTTACTGCCAGTAGAAAGGAGAATGAGAGTAGCTGTACTTGTTAGATTAGATATTCATTTGTGTATGGAAAGTATTATGTAAATACACTCTAAGATCATAAGTTCAAGAAATCCATGATGAAGAGAAGTTAAGGTGAGGATTAAAATACTCAAAACACAATAGGAAAGAATAACACTGTAATAAGGAAGAGCCTTTATTAGTAGTGCTCTGTTGACATAATGTTCCTTTGAGGCAAGAAGAAATGCAGTCATAAGTCTTGTTCTGTGCTTGGACAACTCAGCCAAATAGCCAAGAAGCACGTGCATTAAAACTTCATGAACCTCTGAGCCCAGTTAAATTTGTTTCCTGAGCATATTTAAATCTGCATCACATAAAAAGAGTAGAGAATTGCAGAAGTCTGCTTTTTTTTTTCAAATGCACAATCAGGAACTGTAGAGGTAATATTTAAAATTATCCTGCTGCACTTCATGGTGGAATTTTCTCACTTTAGGTTTCCAGTTTTTTCTGTTAAATAAAATCCTCACAGTACCGCACATCATTGGGTTTGAATGTCAGGACAGTCTTGCTGGATTCCCTGATTTGGTTCTGTAAATACTTTAAACAAAGCTTAAATGTAGGATTTGTGACTAAGTGGAATTCACATAGCATTTTTCAGAATAGCACAGGATAGAGCATGACCTTTCCTCACAGTACTGTCCAGGAGAAGAATTCATAGAGCAGAATGTTCTTAGATAGACCTTGTCTACATACAAACAGGTAAACACTTCTACCTTCATCTTACTGATGGTTGCTGCTGTCCCATCCTTACCCTTGGCTGTGTATTCCTGCTTTCCTCTTCTTTTCTTTTACTTTCTTTTCTTTTCCTTTCCTTTGTTTTGTTTTGTTTTGTTTGACTCACCAATGCTGTCATCTGCCTCAGAAATTAAGCTGACAGAATGTTGTAGTTTGAGCTGGGTGCCCCCCTGGTGCATTCACTTCCTGTGTCCAGAAGTCCAGCCCAGAGGGATGGACACAGGAAATTGTGTATTTCCTACCATAATTCTTTGCACCACTATAAGATCCAGTGCGGAGTCTGGCACTTCCTCTTTCCTTCCCTCTCCGAGACTTGGTAACTGGGGGAGAGATCTCCCGGCCATGGGCCTGATTGGGCCCAAGGCCACAGGGGGATGGGCAGTCTCAGGCCTGGCCAGCTGAGACTAGCCCAGCAGAGGGAGGGGGAAGAAGGAGCCCTGGGGGTTTTGCATGCACCCTCAGGTGGGGATGGGATCTTTCTTTGTCACTGCGCTTTGGGTTTTCTGTAACATTCACTGCTTTCTATTTAAACTTTCATCACTTTTGCAATCCGTTTGTCTGAGTCGTTATTTCTGCCTGTGGTGGGGAGGGGACCTGCCCCAACCCATTACATTTTTTTTGGCGCCCAACGTGGGGCCAACTGCAGCTCGGATTGCAAAAGATGGAGAGTTTAAATTTAGTTCTGGGCGTCGGTTTGGGTTTGGAAAGTTGGGGCTCAGGTTTTGTGCTACCGGGGCGACTGTGTGAACTCCTGTGGGCTGCAGAAGGATAGCTGGTGCGTGGCTGATGGCATGGAAGCCCCTACTGTTGTTTGGGAACAGCGAGGGGTGGTTCTTTCTGTGACTTTCTGCCCAGGGTAGCTTAAGAATGCTCGAGTAGCCTAAGAAGGCGAGACCTGCCTTCTCCTCGTTCTCTGCGGAGCGGCGGGGAGCGGAGGAGGGGCAGCGGCAAGCAGAGCGTGGTCGGCCCGCGGCCGCTGCGGGGAGCGGACACCCGCGGCGAGCGGGCAAGCGACTGCTGGAGGTGACTCGGACTCTGCATCGCGGCGACAGAGACGGCGGGGGCCGGGCCGGGCCGCGTTCAGGCGGCGGCGGCGGCACCGCCCGAGCCGGGCTGCGTTCAGGCGGCGGCGGCAGCTGTAAATCTTTCCCTGGTGTTTTCGGGCATGTTCCGAAAATGGCGCCGAGCACCTGGCTCCGCCTCCCTGCTTCTTCAGCGGGCTGTGGCGCAGCTCCTCCCTCTTCCGGGGGTGGAGGTTGTGCAGCCGGATGCTGTCCTGCCTCGGTACGCGAGCGCCCAGCCGGGGGGTGCGGAGTGCCTCTGACATGCATCCGTGTAGCTTTGGTCCGCGTGAAAGCGGTTGGCTGCGGCACCCTGGATGGATTGAAAAAGGCAGTCGTGGAGCCGGATTGTTCCGACTGGCCTGCCCCAGGGGTGGAGAATTTGCCGCTGAATATGAGAGTAAAGGCTTAGCTGAGAAGTTGTGAGGTATTTCCAGGTGACCAGGATGTCCCAAGGAGTCCACAAGGAATTCACACTGCAGGAGAAGGACTGCGTCGCTGGGAGGTTCCATCACATGAGGAAGAACAACTGGAATGGACTGATGCTTGAGCCTGAATGAGAGACTGTTTGAGTGGACGCCCAGATGAAGATATGGACTCCGCCGGACATGTCATCAGAAGTTTTCTGATTTGATGATGTGTTTGGGTGCAAAGATTATGGTATGAAATACAGGGGTGGCATGTTGTAGTTTGAGCTGGGTGCCCCCCTGGTGCATTCACTTCCTGTGTCCAGAAGTCCAGCCCAGAGGGATGGACACAGGAAATTGTGTATTTCCTACCATAATTCTTTGCACCACTATAAGATCCAGTGCGGAGTCTGGCACTTCCTCTTTCCTTCCCTCTCCGAGACTTGGTAACTGGGGGAGAGATCTCCCGGCCATGGGCCTGATTGGGCCCAAGGCCACAGGGGGATGGGCAGTCTCAGGCCTGGCCAGCTGAGACTAGCCCAGCAGAGGGAGGGGGAAGAAGGAGCCCTGGGGGTTTTGCATGCACCCTCAGGTGGGGATGGGATCTTTCTTTGTCACTGCGCTTTGGGTTTTCTGTAACATTCACTGCTTTCTATTTAAACTTTCATCACTTTTGCAATCCGTTTGTCTGAGTCGTTATTTCTGCCTGTGGTGGGGAGGGGACCTGCCCCAACCCATTACACAGAAATAGTTTTCTTCTGGTTCAGCTTCCTGAAATGTCTTGGTAAAAGATTCAACAAGCATCAGGGGATCAGAAACCAAAAGACACTAGATGCCAACACAGTAATTTGACTGAATTTATAGTTCATTGTGGTCTTCCATAACATGGCATGGTGTAAATAAGCCAGGTTCATGCTTATGTATGCATCCTTCTGCTTTGGCTCCCCTCTGCATTACATAAATGGTGCATAAAGGTTTTGTATTTCCATACTTGCATAACAAGCATAAAGGAGCAGAACTATTTTTTTTGAGTCCTTCTGGGGACCTGGTCTTGTTCTTTCTTTGCCTTTTTGTAATTTGGTACTATTTGTTATGACTTAAAAGATGAAACTACCTACAAGCAAGGGTTCCCAGCAGCTGCTCATTGTAGAGGGATTGGGCTAAGTGACCTTGAAAGTGTCTTCCAACCCAAACCACTCTGTGATGCTACACAATAGGTATTAGATGTGAAACCTAGGGTGCTGGACTCCTACTAAAGATCTGTATTACATGTTATGTTCTTGTGGAGGGCTAGCAAAAGTAGTCTGATTCTGCTTGGTAGTAGAAGTCTAACACATAAAACTGAGAAGATGACTGAAATAGACTTACTACTTAAATATCTACAGATTACCCCATTTTAAATATGGAAAAATAGTGTCCCTTACTTGATACAAATTTTCTTAGTTCTTTTTATTTCTTCCTGACTGCGCTAAGATTAAAAAAGATAGAAAGGTAAAAACGGCCATGTAATTTTATCTTTCCTTTTTCAACAGTTGGATATGCTAAAAATCAAGCAGTCATTCAGAGCTCAGGAACCTATCTCTGCTTTCTGGATTCAGTAAGTTAATGTATTTTGTCTAACTTTATTTTGCAAATAATTTTTTCTGTTTTTCATGTAGCTGTTGGTTTGCCTTAAAGATGAGCTGTTTAAAGGTGGTTGGGCTGTAAGAATGCAGGTTACTATTTATAGCTGTAAAGTTGTTTTTCAGCTTGTAGAAAGCCTACAGCCTTACATCGTTCTTTGATCCTATAGGATTTCACAAGCTATTGTGAGCAGGGTTGGGCAATGTGGGTATTTAGGTGTTTTCAGGATCTTTCTTTCCCACATTCTTCAGAAAATTATATTGATGAGAAACTAAGAGCTAATCTACAGGCTTTTTGATGCAAAATAGGAGAGGTCTCTCCTTCCATCTTGAAATTTTTTTTCCTGTCCTTTGTTGGATACCCTCTGTGGAGGTATTCAGCTCACTAACTCACAGATAGCTATCTGACTTCATTCAGCTTAATATTCAGTGAAGGGTTTCACAAATGTGCATAGCTGATCCGAGGAATGGTGCCATGTGGCTAAGATCAGGCAGGAAGAGCAGGACCTTTAAGGCTCACTGATCTTATGTAATTTCACCTTAAGATTGAGTCTTTCCTCTGAACTGGAGCTGAACTATGGTTTAGTGTAGTATGGGGATGAACTGGTGGCTGAAAGGGTAGATTTTCAAGTAGGATTCAAATTAATGTTATGATTGTCTGTGCTCCTTAGAAAGTGTTGTGAGAGCAAGGTTATAAACTCTACAGCCTTATAACCACACAGCTTTTAATTTGGGTCACTTTTCAGTTTGGAAATTCCATTTGTGGTTATCAACTACTAAGGTTTTTGTTTGTTTCTTTCTTTGTTTGTTTGTTCAAATTTTGTAAACTCCTCAGTGTCCTGTTGGCAAGATGGTGTTAAGTGTTGGGATATTTTTTTCTGACCCAAGGCAATGCAGAAATTTCTTGTGTTACCATTTAAGAAATTAGGTATTGCAGGTAACTTTCCTGGCCTTCATTCTTGCTATAATTAAGCTATTACTGTATTTAGCAACACACCATGACTTTTAAAATGAGTGCGTTTGAATTTATCCTGCTTCCCCTTCAAGAGTTTGTTGGTTGGGGGGGGTTGGTTGTTTGTTTTGTAGACTGTATTTCACATAAGTCTCTGGATGTAAGTTTATGGGGGGTGAAGCTTTGAAATGCAGTATGTGATACAAATTGGTATATATGGGTATTTCAGAAAAAACCCTTTGAACATCCACTGAATACACAGAACTCACAATCACATCTACAAATCAGCAGTGTTTGGAAAGGTCAGTTTCTCATACATTGAAAAAGAAGTATTTCATATCCAGTACTGAGTGTCAGTTTCTGTTTCATAAACAAATTATTTTGAGGAAGTATGAACACAAAATCTGCTCTGTTTTTGGTCACCTGACTCACCAGATTTTGACAGAGTGTAGGGACATCAAACATGATGCCATGATGTAACTGGACTGATGCCAGCTTTGTTGAGCTGAATGAACTCAGGATCTTGTTCTTTTTGCTTTACATCAGGTAGATACACACAAATGCCGTTTAATTTGTATGAATGATTCCATGGATTTAACTCTCCTATATTGTGAGGCTGTTTACATGTCTAAAATGGAAAAAAAGGAAATTAGATCTTACTTAGGATTTGCAGCATTCAAATATTGCAGGCTTGAGCAGATGCCACGTTGTATGAGGCATCCTAGGGAGTACGCAGGATGAGTTATGTATATACTTGTGTTGGCTGAATTTAGCTGAGTTCATGAGTTACCATGAGTGAAAAATGAATCCATTATTGTCTTGTCCCATGGAGCTTCATATTTTCCGTCTTAAATCTGATTCATTTACTGAAATAAATTTTGGGTTAGTCTTTCCTTGCAATCCAGACAGATCCAGGTGTTTGGAAATAGCCGGCAGTAACTAGAAAATTTGGTTCTTTAAATGAAATTAATATTTTTATAGAGAGCTCTTCAGAATTCTTAAATTGTAATTTATCTTGTGGTGTTTTTACACTGTGCCTCTTCATGCTGCTGTGTTGTTTCTGTTTGCTGACTGGATAACAAAACATCAGGGAAACAAATTTCAGCTATTGAACAATGTATCAGGTGATGAAATTGGATTTCTTCAATATTATCATTAGCATACATTTATATTTAGTATAACTAAGATCTGCTTGAAGTGGTTTGAGAATTTTATGACTTACAGCGTGGATAAGCTTGGAAGAAGCTACCAGGATTTTCTGTTCTACATGTTTTTATTCCTGCTATTGAGCCAGATCCTTTATAACAGAAGGCATTCTGAATCATCAGAAGCCTAATCTCAATACAAAAGAAGTATTAAATGAGTGGTATTACTGACATTTTTTTCTACTGTCTCTTCTCAAGACTGTGATTTATTTATTTATTTTGATTTTTTTTTTCTGAAAACAGATAATAGGAAATAAAATGAGTGTGGAAAGTGCTGCAAGTCTAAAAATTGCTCAATATTTTGGCTGTGGTTAATAAATGTTGTGTGATAATAGCTGAGACAGATGTTGCCAGCTGTTTAACAATTCTGTTTCTACACTCCACCTACCTTCTTTATTTCAGTCACCAGTCCAGTATCGAGCTCTCTAGGAAGGAATGTTGATATCAGCCTTTTGGAATGCGCTGCAGTAATGCCAGGGAACTGACCTTCAGAAGTGCAGCCCTAATTCATGTTTGATATAGGTGGAAGGGAGGAGAAATGTGACTGAGTCAGTTATTTCAATGCATTTCATATAGGTGGAGAAATACATTGAGACTCCGTGTGCATTTGTATCACATCAGAAATGATTTTATGATTCTGTGCAAACATATTTGGAAGCATCTTTGGGAGCACTGGCTCCAGAGAGACTGTTTTGCTTGCCATTCCAGCTGGAGTCAAGCTGCTTGTGTTATGTCTCTCAACACAGATTTGTGAGGACAACAAATTGAGAAGAAATGTGGAAAAAAAGGTTACAGAGCTCAGAACTGTCAGAATTTGATCAGCCTATTCTAGTATGAAGTGGCAGCTGTTTGACTAATAGCTATTATGGAGGGGTTTTGCTGTGGTTGTTGTTACAGATTTTGCCTCTAAGCTACTGAGGCATTTTTCCCACCAGGAAAACAAGTAGAAAAATCGAAGACATTTAACAAGCTGTTCATATTTAACATTCATTGTCTTAGAAAATCTTGGTTGTAACAACAATAGAATGAACTAATTATGCAAACACACTGTTAGCCTTACTCTTCACATTGCCTGCAGTTACGACTTTATCTGCCAGTTGCATTGTATTGTAACCTTAGTTTGGCACTTCTCTGGGGTGGTTCCCATCTTTGTTATAATCATTTGCTCAGTTGTATCACAGTGGGACTCTCACACTAAAAATTCCTTTTTCTGCTTGGAACTGCCATTTCCATTGGCATTCACTTGAACATGTCTATGCTTGTATAAAACTCTGTTTCTTTAAAAAGGAACATGCTTTCATTTTGTCCTAACACTCTGTGTAGTTTCCCATTATTTCAGGTTTAATCAAAGTGTTGTTGGAGGGCTCCTTCCTGTTAAAGAAGAAATATGAAATGTGTCCTTTTTTGACCTGCAGCCCAGTCAGAATCGCTTGAGTGCTTGACACATTTGTTTAGTCTTTTCAAAGGCTCTGTTGGCAATGTATCACTGTTACTGAGGTTTCTAGCAAGTTCAAAGATGTCACTCTAAACTGTGTTGCCACAGTGTCGCTGCTTATACTTGAAAATGACAAAGGGAAACAGTTAAGTCTTATTCCCCAGAAGTGAGAGTGGACCACCACAACTGGCATTCCCATGTTTGAATTGGCAGCTGCTGACCTGTGCCTTTCTGTTGTGAGATTTGTTTGTATGATTTAAATTTGGAATGTTAATTCTTAATTGGTGTGAAATTGCATGCTCTTCTTGAGTTTCAAGTTCAAAAACACTTCATTGAGAGGGTATTCATAAAAGTTTGGAAGAAGTTGGTTGGACCTTAGCTAGCCAGACTTGGTAGATATTTCAGGGCCTTAAGCCTTCAAGATAACTTTTAATTTGCTGAACAGATGCACCAAGGTGGGAGCTGCTGCAGCAGCAAAAATTTCCTGATCAATTAATAGTGACGTTGCATTAAAAGATTCTATTGATGGAAGGTACTAATCATTCAGACACATAAGAACTTCATGTCTGTCTTCCCATGCAGACCATTTTGTTGCCGTGCTCAAGAAATGAAAGGTGATTACTAAAGCCAGCTTCTGAAACTCTGAAGTGTTTTCTTGCCTCTTTCTTTCTCAATTCAATTCAGAAGCAGAAACACAAAAGTATTGGTTTTTCCTATGATCTTGTCTGTACTGACAGATCTTGTTCTGCTCAGGTGAATTCTGTGTGGCCTTTAGAGTGCAGGATTCTAAAGGGTTTGGTAAGTGTGGGGTTTCTTTAAGACCCCATCTTCTGGAAAATCACCTCCCATCAGGGTATTTGCTTTGGCAATGCTGTTGACAGGCCAGGTTTTGGAGGTCCCAGGCCTTTTACTTCCCTGCTTCAAGGAGCTGAACTGAACAATAGCAAAGAGAGATTTTTTTCGCTCTTGTCTGAGCAGGTGCAGGATAAATGAATGACCATTTGATGGACTGAAAGACTTTGGAGAAGCCATATTGTTTCTCAGTGAGTCAAACATTCCTCCTGGTGTTGCTACAGGTTGTATTTGGAAAAGCATGTGATTCTGAGTTGGTAATGTGAGCTTGAGAAAGCACTTCAGTACTGAACTGCAATTAGCGTGAACATGTCCTTGGTTTTAAAAAGTGGATGTGTTTTGTACAGTGAGTTGTATGCTTTGTTTTACTTTCTGAAGTGCAAAACCCCCCACTTTTAAGGGAAAATCGTGAAGTTATCACTGTGGAACTCAGTGTGCTGCAGACAGGATGGCTGAAGAGGCTTGTCATTTTAATTTACCCAAACTGATTAAAAAAGCATCCTGAAGCAACAGCTTCAAGTAATATTCTTAAGCTCAGTCTATTGATTGGGTTCTCCTTTTCTTCAGCTAATCATATGAGTAAAGTAAAACAAAACAATTAGCTTAGTATATACTGTCTGTGTTTTTATAAAGACTGGTGCCTCTGCTTGGAAGGAAAGCAACCTATCTGATAGTTGTGTAACTAGCTTTTCAGATTTATCAGCATCTGTCCATGGTGTGGAAGTTGAGAGGAGCAAGGCAGCTTTCTGCAGAAGGGCCACATTTGATAGAGGCAGCAGCCGTCAGAACGCGGGTCGGACTGAAAGGTGATGGAGATCACGGCCCCCCACTGGCAGAAACACATCTGGCTTGTTTAGAAATCCTTGCTGGCTTTTCATGGGAAATAAAGTCCTTTTCATTCTCCCATCTTTGAGCAAATTGTTTTCCTACTCAGAATGGATGCTGGAGAACAGGAAGCATGTTTGTAACCAGCAAAATTCCTATAAATTCTAAGTTATTTTGACTGGCTGAAATAGGCTTCTGTTTATGCTGCTTTATTTCTTGCTGTTTACCTGTTTGCTTGTATATAGATATTCAGATGACATTAGATCCAGCTGTTACCTGAGATTTTTCTTGATTTTTTCACTGTTTGGTGAGTTGTGTCACATGAAAATAGATTCAGATTCAGATACAGATTCTTTCATCCATTCCTTTCTTTCTCTTTCCGTGAACCTGGAAAGTATGGCAGAACTATATAGCAGTTCATCAAATGTGTTAAAACTAGTCATTAAAAAACCCCAGAAGACAGAATTATGTAACAAAACCCAACCAACCAAAAAAAAAAGTAGCTGAAAGGATAAGTTTTTTGAGTTTTCCAGCATTAGAGAACAAAAATGTGTTAATAAAAAAAGGCATTTTGAAGAATTTTTTGGTTATAGTGCCTCTGCTTTAGCTGGGTTTTACAGAATACTGATGATCTTGATGATAGCCTTAGACCCCAATCTGTAGCCTTGTTAGCTTTGCCAATAACATCAAAATGACACAGTGTTTTGTTAGGGGGAACTAGACCTTTCCTGTCAAGTTGTCAGCTTAGGAAAACATCACATTGACCTGTTTGGTGAGTGGAATATTTGAATTTGGCTTGAATGCTTTCCATGCTCATTTAACCTTTTTTTAAATCAAGTTCATTATTTGTCATCTTGGCAAATATATGAGCTCTGTGAAATTTATCTCTGTTGTGCAGGATCACAAACACTGGAATCTCTGAGCACAGGAGCATATGTTGTATTAGTAACATTGTTCTAAGCATTGAAATTCCTTGGTCATTGATGGATTTCTTCTACATTTTTTGATTTAGCAAGATGATGTCAAAGAGTCTTAAGAAATTAGCAAAGGAATGAACAAAGCTCAGTTAAAATAGATCTCTTTGTTTCTATTAAAACTAGGCTTTAATTTACAAAAATCAGCTCTGTATTTGGCATAAAGAAACATGATTACTGTTCTTCATATGGGAAATAAGGTAAAGTTTTTATGGGAACATTTTCTTCATACAATGCCTGAATTTTGGCACCTTGCGGATTAGGTGAATTGGATGGTAAATAACATCATTGTAGTTTTGAGGTAACTGAGGTACAGGGGTTGAACTATCAGGGTTTTATTTACATCTCTTATTCTTATTACTAAATGTGTCCTAAACACAGAATACAAAAAATTGCTTTTGACCATTCCTTCTTTCATAAATTTGCCTGTGATAAGGACCACTTTCATTGGTTTTATCTTTAACCTTGGATTATCTTAAATAGTTGAATCTACTTCTAATTTCTTTGTCATCCTTGTGTTGTTTTTGATAAAACCTTGATGTCACCTTTATATCAAAGTCATTCAGTCCTCTAATCTCTGGATATTTTGTGGTCATTGATTTGACTGAAAGTTTTAATGTGAAAGTTTTTTGGAAATTATTTTTTTTGCTGTAGTAGGAATCTCCTTAGAATGATTTTTAATTAGAGCAACTATTTAGAAGAATGGATGTAGAACAGGAATTCAGGGTTCCTTTGAACTACTTTTCCCTGATAAGGTAGGATCATTTGGAAATACTCTGAAGTAGGCTGTTTTAGCTTTAAACAGCAGCTAAAACTGAAATGATCCTTGGATAGGGAAGAAGTGTGGCACAAAATGGAAAACAAGACAGGTGGAAACTTCAGGAGACTAAATTTAGGGAAGAACATTTGTGCTACAGTTGGGCATTTTAGCAGACTATAAAACCATATCCTAGAAAGGATATAATATTGAACAGGGAATAATAGTATTTTGAAAAGACCATCTACCTGTTCAAGGAAGGACAGAAAAGTGTCTTAACTCTACATGGCAGCCAGAAAATTGATCTTTAGGCTACAGGTGAAAGACATATTAATATAATATTTAAAACTAGGTGGTGTTTTAAAGCCAGTATGAGTATGGGGTTTGTTTTGTGGTTTTGTTGGGGTTTTTTGTGGTTCCTCAGAATTTTATCATGTCACAACTTTTTTTTTGTGCTCATGAAATATGACATGGTAGATCTAGACACTAGAGGCTTTTCCTTTTCAATGAAACAAGACACAGCCAGACTACAAAGAGCATTTCCTCACATTGCTGGAATGTCTCAAATCTCCTGCTTTTAATTAAGTTTAGTTCCTTGTCCACACCTACTGCCAGTACAGTTGTTAGAGTTACTTAAGAGTTGGTGAATTTCTTTTAGAATATAAATTATGTGGGTGCCCAGAAGATACTTGTTGAGATAACAACACAGTTGTTGCCTAGTAGTTGTGATTAAGTCCAATGTGAACAGGATTGAGTTTAATCCACTAGAAGTGTAAAGTCCCTTAATGTTTGTTCCATTTGTATTTCTGACTGCAAGCCAGTAAAATGATGTTAATTTAGCAGCATATTCTAATGTGTGTCTGAGTACTGTACCCTTTTTCTGTTCAATAACAGTATGCCATTTATTCCAGGATGATGTGATGATGCCACAGCGGATTAGGCTGCAGCATGAAGCTGCCATTCAACGCCCAAACAGTGTGAGTACTTTCTTCTTGTATTTGTGTGTTTTTCTCTTACAGAGGGCCGGATACATCTTTAAAAGGATATGAAAATTTCACAGTAGGGCTGGTGGAGGCAAAGCAATAACCAGTGTATTCTTTTCCTTTATTTTTAGTCCTTGCACTGAATAGTAGCTTTGATTGAAATTCTTCCGGTTCTTAGTTTCTCTCTTCAGTAACCCAAATGTCATTATGACAGTAATACTGTTTTTCAAGTAAGTATACAGGTTTTGCTAATGTATGTCATGTAAAGGAGAATGCTGGTTTTGTGTAGTGTGAGAAGCTGCAGAGGACTGGCTACAGCTGTAGTTTATCTGTTCTTATTATTTAAGGTAGTGTGTACTGTGAGGGATGTGTGGGTTGGTATCATTGATAAACTGGCCTGCAGTTACACTGATGTTTCCCCTTGTGTCAGCCTACAAAAAAGAATAAAGAATGACGTTCTTTATTCTTTTGAAATAAACTCTCAAAAACATTCTGTGAGATATCTGTGTTATGATCTACATGATTTTGATTTTAGATAAATTTGTGTGATTAGAGCAAATGTCCTTTAGAGGGATATGTATATATGTACATACTCTACTTACCTGAAGATAATATAAATAATTTGTCCTGGCAATTTCTTTATCTGTCAATGTTATTGACATAGATACTCTTATATAAATTTGAAAACTGATTTTGCATTCTTACAAGAAAAGTTCAACAAAAATAGTCTTCTTATTGTAACTTCTCTGGCATTTGTGAGATTTATGTCAGTGTGCAAGAGGTTTCTGGAAAGGAAAGGCCAACTGACTTGGTCTGTCAAGAAGGTATTTCCTGCAGGTCTCAAAACGAAATGGACAGCTTCAGGATTGTCACTCTCTGGGAATTAAACATCTTTTGAACTTTTCTTCTGAAACACCTTGCTTCAAAGCAGAGATCATTGGGGTTGTTTCAGCTGAGGACTGTCTGCCAACAAGCTGAGGATGGTCTGCTAACAAGTTGGGGACTGTCTGCTGCTTAGTGGTGGGATGTGTACCTGCTCATCACACCACCTGTATTCGGTCTCATGAAATCTGATAATCCTTACAGTGTAATTTATCAAATTAGAATTTTAGTAGCACCTGAGCAGCAGTTAACCTAATTCATATGATGAGCATAATAAAATGATGCGTTGAAGGTTGTTTTTATTCTGATGTCCATCAGTTAATGTAATTCTGTAGTAAAATGCACCAAACAAACAAACAAGCCCAAAACCAAAACAAAACTAGAAAGGCAAGTTGATCCATTGAGCTTTCTTCTGAAAAGCAGTGTTGATAGCTATTACATTTGTCACTTATATGACTTCTTTATTCAGATATTAAGACTTAAAAAAAAATATAAATAATTTCAACTAAACAATTTGTAGTCTGCTAGAAAACACTTAAACTGATTTGTTTATATTCTGTTCTACTTTAGTGCCTAACAGTTTGAACTATTTAAGTGAAAAATCAAATGACTAATACTGAGTGCCTGAACAGACTGAAGGATGTGTCTTTATGATATAGTCTAAGCAAAACACAAACATGTGTTCCTGTTTTTGTGTGGTACTTGAGATGGGTTGATGTTGACTGGACACCAACTTACTCTATCAGTTCCTCTTCTCAGAAGAGTGGGACAGGGGGAGAGGGAAATAAGATGGAAAACACTGGTGGGTGAAACTAAAGGCAGTTTAATAAAAGCAAAAGTGAATGGTGGGCCTGGAAGCAAAGGAAAACAAAAGATTCATTCTCTGCTTCCCACCAGCAGGCGATGTCCAGACACTTCCTGGGAAGTAGGGCTTCAGTACACCTACTCATTGCTCTGGAAGACTAACTTTGTAATAATGAATGCCCTCCCTCCCCGCCCTTTACTTTCTTTCAGCTTCTGTTGCTGAGCATGTCATACTGTAGTAATATCCCTTTGGTCAGTTGTGGTCAGCTCTCCTACTCTGTCCCTTCCCAAGATCTTGTCTACCCCCATCTGCTGGCACAGGGATACTGGTGAGAGATCCCTCCTCAGCAGTAGCCAAAACACTGCTGTGCTATCAACACCTTTCTAGCCACCAATACTCAGCACAACACTGTGAGGGCTCTCTAGGGAAAATTAACTCAGACCAAATACACTACTGCTGACCTCACAGCTTTTTGGCAGTGACCTTAGTTTTCTTGTTTTTTCTTTAGACCTCTACTGGGTTTTATTTTCTATTAGTTCTTGTCTTTTAGGTGTAAGGATTTTCCTTGTTCTTGAACCCTATGAAGGCAAAAATGCATCTGTGTTTGAATGGAATGGAAGTTGGTTTTACATTTTACAAGTATAGAAAATGTTTGTAATGCCTATGTGAAGTATACTTTCTAGGTTGATGTTGTATTACACAGAACTCCAATTCAACGCCCTGAAAGAAGAAAGGGGAACATATCCATCTGTTCAGTTTGGTCCACAGCTCCCCAGTAGTTCTGGCACACACCGGAGTTACTTAAAGAACAAACAAATTGACCTTCTGGCCACAAATCTACTAACCAATGTCAGGGTGGACTGCTGCTCTTAAAAGAATGGTCTCTACTGTCCTCAGAATAATTATGCCATTGAATTTTCTAGCCTTGGAAGATGGTTGGGGATATTTGAATGAAGTTCTGTTCTGTGTTTGAAGTTCTGACCCTAGCGTCAGTCAAGCCAGAGTAGGTGGAGGGGGTTGGAAAAAGAAAAAAAAGCAAAAAAAAAAAAAAAAAAAAAAAAAAAAAAAAAAAAAAAGCAAAAAAAAAGCAGAAGCTTGAGAAATGCCAGTGAGGCAGTGAGCTTTTTTGGTTTGTTCCTGAAATTCTAATTTGCAGACTTGGACTTTCCATTGTTTTGCAACTTCTTCTGACCTGGATTTTTGACTTTATGTAGTCTCAGTGTACCATCAGAAATTGCGTTCCTGATCCTGGCCTTGCTGGTTCTTACTGAGAGTCAGATTTAAAGGCTGGTATTCCCAGTGGGCAATAGTATTGGAGGCTTCACTCTACTGTCATCACTACTATAGATTTACAGATAAGAAATGTTTCCAAAACATTCCACTGGGAGAGCTCTTCTTTCAGATCCTAGTGAATCCCTGAGGTTCTTCCTCTTTCATGTTACTCTTAAATATTGCTCTTCTCTGACTTAAAGCCTGGTCACTAAACACCAGAACCAAAGACAGCATATGCCTTTAGAATGACTCCCCAACTAGTTGTTCTACAAAGAAACTGGTGTGTCTTATCTCTGATACAGCAGGAGGTTTGCTCATGGGTTCAGGTACTGGAATATGGCTGGGGTAACACTGTAGCTTCCTGGAGCTTTACTAGTCTAATTTCCTGTGTTGTAGTCTACTTAATCATGTTTTAAAGAGCAAGAGCAAATGAATTTCTACTCTGTTGAGCTGTTGTTCTCTGGAAGACTTTAAAAAAATATCTCATAGGATGCAGTTGTTCTGTTATTGGTAACATTTAGAGTGGAGAGTTTTGGATCTCAAGAGACAAATTACTAATACATTGTGTTTTTATTAAATGCAGCTCTCTAGGCCCACTGCCATCTTGTCCTCTGGTGAATATTTTACATTATCTGCAAGTCCTGTTGACAACAATTCTATAAATAGGACACTCAGAAGACACAAGCTGTAAAGACTTTGCTTATTTATATTAGAAGTTATTAGGCTCTGCTAGCACTATATGAAAACCTGCTTTGAGTAGTTTGAACGCTTAGGGACATTGTACTGTCTGCTGATAGTAGAATAGCTACCAACCTTTTGGCACTGATTGTCCAGTGCACATGTGTGCGTATGCTGCGTACAAGCCAGCAATGCTTCCAATTGCTTGTGCTCTAATCAGATAAGGAATGCTTTTGTTACTAGAGAATGAACAACTGTTACTAAAATGTCTCGCTCTAGTTTTTGTTTACCCGAGAAGCAGCATCTCTCCCATTTATCCCAGGGTAAGGCAGGAGTTGCTTATTGACCAACCACAAATTGTGGATGCTTTGCTGGCAGTTAATGAGTGGGAAGAGTCAAGATCATGTTTCCCTTAATTCTGAAAAAAAATCAGGCCTTCATAGCTTGTTTTACTTATATTTGTCTTCTTCTGGAGGAGTTCCAACTTTGTGTACATACTAGTGTTCTGTTGAACTTCTGGGTTTGGATTAGCCCAGGAAATTATTTCCCAAACCACACACACACAATGCAGTCTTTCATGCTTTTGTCCCACATTTATCCTGTTATTTTGTTTGAGCAGAGTGGTACCATTTAGGAACTCCAACAGCCTTTTGTTTCAGTGAGAGAGGAGATTGTTAGCATTATCTACTCCCAGGTTGTCTTGCTGGGTGCTCTCATCAGAACTTACTCTCACCAGGACTTTCTATGGTGAGGTGAAATTGCTGGATGTAGTGTGAGTAGGCTCTTGGAGACCTCTAGCAGCATTAAAGAGCTTCTCTGGATTGTACACACACTTTGGCACACTTTGCCAAGCCACTGTGCTGTTATGGAAGCTTTCAAGAATAGAGCAGTATTTGGAATAGTATTTCAGTTTTATTTTTTCATAAGGATTCCAGATACTGGAAGGAGAAAAGAAGGGTGCTAAAATGAGATGTACTATTCATGCTGAAAACCCACTGACTTTCTCATCTGTCTTAGAACCATACTGAATATCTGTGGACTCAATATTGTCTGCTGGGCATGGTGTTACTTTATTCTTCCTCTCACCACTATTTGAGTATATGTGGGCCCCTACAACATGACTGTGCACATGTAGCTTCAAATTTTTATATCTCCTTCTTTCTGTAGAACTGCATGTAAAATAGCTAAGTTCTTCCTCACTCTCTCCCACATGTTCCAAATAGCTGGAATCAAAATGTGGGCAATGCAAATAAAGAACATAGTTTCCTTTTGTTTTCACTGGCTGGATAAGAGGTAAACCTGCATCAGTGTCGGAAGGAACGCCTTTCTTTTTTGTTGTAAAATTACTAGCCTTTTTCTGAAGCATGTAGGATACTTTTGCATGTGAGAGGACACTGAGTGTAACCATTTAAATTTCTTCAGTGAGGAATTCTCACTGGTTTGCATCTCTAAAGCAAATTTCTGGCATTTCTGTAGCTTGGATTTAGATCAAGAGCTGCAGCGCCTAAGGCCATTTAAACCTATTGCCTTATCTGAAGGTTTTAACCAACTGCCTAAATTCTGCATATCTTTGAAGGTTAATGTGACTCTAGGATAGTTGATTGGATTGAGTGAACTTGGAATAAGGCATGGCACCGCTGGTTCACAGACCTGTTCATCTGCCCCAGGGAAGCTGTAAACAAATATTGCACAATCAGCAAATGAATAGGAGAAAGGAACAATTGAATGAGCTTGAGCCTTTCTTTAAGGCACAACGCTAGACCAAAAGCATTCTGGGTCTCTCCCCTACCTTCACGGAAAGTTGATTAGAAATTAAATTGGTGTTTTGTTGGTTTTGGTTGTTCTGTTTGCTTCTGTTTATTTATTTATTTATTTAAGGTTTGGACACATTTCATTTCTTGATTTTGAAAGTTGTAGTCTAGTAGACAAGTTTTGTGTATTATCGCTGTACCCTGTGCCATTCTACTTGCCTAGACTGTTAAACATTTATGTTGCATGCTGGGAAGACATCATTTGCTTTACGATTATTGAGCACTATTTTGAGTCATTTCACTTTCTCTTTTTTTGTGGCGAAAATATCAGGTCTTTGAGCTTCCACCTTAGCTGTTTAAATCAGTACCTGAAATAGCATGTAAAGATTTTAGCAGCAACAGAAAGAATACACAATAAAATGAGTAGGTCCTCTCTTGCAGGTCTAATTGAAACAAAATTTCAGTGGTATATGAAGCAGATATTCATGTAGAATGGAACTTTTAAGATCAGCATTCCAAGCATTTTTATGGCTGTCATGATAACGAGATCTGATTAGTTTTCAAAACACCTGAAGATTGACAATGTTTCAACCACTTTCACATTGGCAAGAGGCAGGGTTTTATACGAGTTAATCCATGAGAGCACTTCTGTGGGAATGGTTTAACAGCTGTTGAGCTTTGTTTTGTTCCGAGTGTGAAAAGATTAATAGACCTTCTTATATCATCTGTCAGTAAGTTCCATATTTTGGATCTGGCTCTTGCCCTTGGCAGGAGGGAGGTAATTCTAGGTAGCCTGGACCAGTTTTCATATGCTATCCTGCATATCAGAGCAGCTCTTTAAGTCAGAGCGTGCACTGGTTGTTTTGTATACAGAAAGAGCACTGTGTGTAAATAGTGTGTTCTAAGTAATTTGTTTTGCTGAGTAGTTAAGACATTGCATACACAACTAGCAGAAAAAACATCTAGACAACTGTTTCCTTCTCCTATCAGGTATGTAACTGAATATGTAGAAACTCTTGTGATAGAGTTCCAGTGCAGCATCACTCACTGGAACACTGGATCATACAACAGAACCTTTCAGTGCAGCATTTACTGAGCAGCTGTGCCATAATATATCACATTAATGTGGGGCTTTTATTCCTGCTGGAATAAAGGCAGAAGATTGTTTTATCAGTCTTGTTCCAGGCCAGGCTCTTTTGTGAGGAAAGGGAGCACGAGATAGTGAATAAAAATTGGAAGAAAAAGAGGGGGGCCACTTTATACATTGGCAGTCAACAGTAGCAGTTTGAGAATATTGGCAATCCTCAGTGCATAGTGATTTTTGCATTCCACATTCCAAGGGAGTTTGGTCACCTCTGAAAGATCTTAAAGCCTTTTGTCTGCTCTGTCTTCTTATTAGTCTAATATTAGGGTAGTCCTGAAAATAATAGATTACCTTTCAGACTGCATACTGTGCTTCCTCTTGTGTGCTTTCTCTTGGGGGTCAAAATTGTTATTATACAGTCTAGTCATTACATTGCACTTGGACTTTATCTGATGAACAAAGCATCCTTGTTTGTATGGCTAGAGTCAGCAAAACTGAGACAGTACATGTTTCCTGCACCTATGTCTTGTTCCTAAAATAGTCCTTTATTACATAGTACTACTTGGAATTCAGCATCTCTAAAACATGTATGGATTGTCACATAACTGTTCCTGGTACTTTAAAATTTTTTTTCTTTAACTGGATACCATACAAAGGAAGTTTGTTAGATATTTTGCTGTTCTAGTGGAGTTACAAGTCTTTAGGATGTTCATTAAGAGATGACCTGAGGTCTAAAGGTGTTCATGAACTATTCAGCATAGTTGGATCACAGTATGATGTTACACAGTGAAAAAATATGTGCTTTATTAGGAGTACATCTTCATGGTGGGGGGGTTAGCAGGCAGAAGCTTGCTCCATCTGAAAACTGTAGCTGTGATTAGAGCAGTGCTGAGCCCTAGCTGGTATTTCCTGCCTTACAACAGCAGTAGCAGGGCTCGGATCTGCTCTCACAACAATTTCACAGCTTCTGGAACATGGGCAGACTGAAGTTATGTCTGCCTATAAGAGACTCTCAGGAGCATTAGATCAGATCTTGTTTAATTCAAGTAGTGTGATGCAATGGACAAGAACTTCATTTAGGGATGAAAAAAAGGAAATTTTCCTCCAGAGTGGCTTCGCTATTCTTCATCTGCTATTTCAAGGAAGTGGTCAACTACATTGTTTTGTGGTCTGAACCTTTATTCTTGAGGGATTTTATTACCTTTTCTCTACTTAAATTGGACAGTGTTTTAGTCTGGAATGTGAAAGTAGGTAAGTAGTATCTTGTTTGTAATTTTGCAGGTGTGAAAAGATAATAAGCATATGGAAGCTTTACTAGGCTATCATTAAATGTAACTACATAATGTTGAAACATTACCTATTCAGTGTGATAGGTAAGTCACTTCGTTTCAATTCTGTCCTTCCTGGGTGCCACAAGTTAATGGCTGTTGGTCATCTCTCCATCTGTATTCTGCTGAGCTCCAGGTTTTATCAGTCTCTCTTTTAGTGTTTTGTCTCTAGTTGTTGCATATAGCTTATAGATTTTTATTTGATAAATGCTTTTATTTTGGACAAAAAGTTGATTGAAATCTTCATTGTGTAGAACTTAAGTAATCTTTGTTTCTCCTTGGTTAATTTGCATCAGCTTTCCATCTCCCTTACTCAGCACGTCTGAGACAGATCAATGTGTGTTGCCCAGGCACGTCCTAGCAGGCAATGCGTGAACAGTTTAGCTTTAATATAAGCAATAAGTCATGTAACAGCTACTGAAGAGAAACTAATTGGATACTGGGGTAGATGAATAGTTCAAATTTGCTTGCTTACCCCTGTCAGTAGGAATTTACTCCACTGAATGGACCAATTATCTCAGGATGTTCTAGTCTATCTTTGGTATGGACAGAGGAAAAGGAGATTACATTCCTAAGGTGATCACCTATGATTATTGAGTGTCCAAAGTCAGTTTATTTTTCAATGTTAGGAGAAAAATATGTCCAAAGACATATTTTCTTGAACTGCTCTGGTCATTAGAACTTGAATACTTTATACTCAGTCTCCATATACTGCATACTATGAAGGAATGGCAACTCTTCCACATTTTTCTCCAGCCTATGGAAAAAGTAACTGTAATTTTTTTGATGTTGAGAAGTTGTCATAAGAGGTTTTCAAAAGTTATTTATAATGCTTCAATAATCTTTTGGTATGGAGGGTAGAAACCAAAGCAGCAGTTATGTTAAGGTTTTGTTCTGAAGTAGTGACAGAGAAGTATATTTAAAGGAGAGAACATGATTCCTTTTCTTTTTCTGCATTGAAGAATATGAAAACTCTTTGACAATGTAAGAGTATTATTCTTACAGTGGTTCTCCTTAATTGGGCCTTTCCATGTACAGCATCCACATCTGCTGGAATTCAACTGTGTCTTTGCTTTTTATTAGGCAGCTTCCTTAAAGATTCTTTTAAATTTGCTATTTCTGAAAAACCACAATGCATTTTCAAAGTCACAATGTCAGTCTAAGTCTGTTGTGCATTTAATCAAATATTGTAAATGAGAAACATCCCAACTTACACACCACTTTGTAATTAAACTTGTGTTTAATAAACCTCCACATGCCAATAACCCCATCAAATGATTGTGATTACTAGAGTTTTATATTCATAAATGGCTGACTGTAGTGCAGACTTTCAGCATATTTAATTTCTTAAATTATATCTGCAGTATAAAATGTTTGAAAACTGAGATCCTTTCCTCTTTGTGTTGATATTTTGCTGTGGTGATAACTATTATGAATCCAGTCATACTTGCAGAGTTACAGACCCAAGATAAATTGCTTTTAAAACAGAAAGAGCACAAGCATATTGTTTATTTTTTACTGTTTTGAAGCTTTATGCAAAGGTCTGGGTTTGTAAGCATCTTGACAGGATCCAAGGAGTTTACTTAATCTGCATCAAATTCAGACTGCATGTGTACTACCCTTAATACAGAGATTGAGTCCTTAGATATTCTTTATCCCAGGATTGCAGATTTTCACTGAGGGCTTCTGGGGCCTTGTGCTTTTTCCTACCTCACCCAGTTATGAAAATGTTTGGTCTTATTCACCTTCAAAAAGGACTTCTGAAACTCATTTAATTTGCTGCTATATCTGCAGATTTGCTGTAGTATCCCTTCAGTGATGCTTACTTGAAGTTTTTGTGGAGATGTCACGTTCATACCTCATGATTTTGTTTGCATGACAACATCAGTTTTAAATGCATGTGGTGTGATGCTCAGCTGTGCTCATTCAGATTACACCACCCCAACTTCTTGTTTTTAATTACTCCTTTTTTCTAGTGTACTGAAAATAAACATGCAACATCCTATTGTGGACTTTGGACTTGAACTGGTTCCAAGTAGAGTGTTTAACAGGGGTTCTTAAAAATGGGTTGCTACAAGATAAGAACATCTGTGGAAATGGATATTCATCTGACCTCAAGGAGTCCCTGGGGAGTCAGCACTATCAACGTATTTTATAATTTTTAAAACATGTTTTAAATACACTAGGGTGTGTTTTGTATCTTTACACCTAATGCAAATTACGTCACAGGTGTCATGTGTTTTGAAGTAACTGTTTCCTCCATTGGAAATGGAGGGGAGAGGAAATATGTTTTCACACTCTTGTCAAGTTTTCATCTGAACATAAGGATCTCTTTCCAGCATCGCATCAAGTGAGGGGGAATGTGTGGAAATTACTACAATACAAATAATAAAAGTAAGGTTGGAGACAGTACGGGTGCCATCTAGTTTTCCTCTGTACTTGAAGATATAGGAATGATTAACCAAAGCTGTTCTTAAATGTTCAAGATAAGATAAATGTCTCATATTAGCTTTTTGAGTTTAGGAAATTTCCCTCTGTGGGCATTCATAAACAGGCACATTGGGGAAAAAGGTGGTGTGCACCAGAGGTATTCCCCTCATGCATTGCTTGCTAATCCAATAGTCTTTCTTTTCATAGAACATGATTTAGGATCAGATATTGTGATACTTCTAATTAAAGCTTCTCTAGGTAGCTGATTGCATTATCTTCTAGGAGGTATACTTCATTCAGTCATATTTTTAACATGAAACTCAGAACTGCACACTCTCAGTGTGTAGAAATTTTTGTACTTTATATGACCTTTGAAAGCTGCATTTCATTTAATATCCTTGAGGAAAGCAGGGTTTTTTTGAACAGGAAAGATCGGGATTTTTCCTTGCTAAAAATGTATAATTTTCCAATACCTGCTTCAATATCATTATTTGTTGGTAAATTAAAAAAACCCCAACAACATATAAACCAAAGTTCCTCAAATGAAGACATGTTTTACAAAGAACTCGTATATATATACACCCAGCACCTACTACCTTACAGAGGGTTTATGCTTTTGCCTCTCTTGATTAATTTCCTTTATAAAACTAGGAAAAATATGGGATAAAATTGAAAACAATTTTTTCATCCATATTTCCTCTTTGGTACAACAAGAGGCTTCTGACACATGAGCTGTCTCCTGAATAAGAAAAATTCCTTTTGCTAGAGGAAGTTGTAGTGATTTAAAAATAACTAAATAAAAAAATGCAACATCTGCAGAAAGTGTTTTGGTTTTAATTACTGTCAACTCATTTAATCTTTGCTTCCTCTCACCCACTTCCTTTTCCATGTACAACGGAAAGCACAGAAACATAAAATGATGAAAATAAGATCCATCTCTACCTGAATATTGCTTTTTAAGACAAACTCTAGCTAAAAGTCGAACCAAATCATGGCTTGTAGGCAGATGACTGATGTTCCTGCCTGGTATAGAATGCTGATTTCTGTAAATATCAGGTACATAACTGAAATACTCTTGTATTTTAGTGGAACAGTTTTGTAACTCACAGAACAGTGACTGTATGTGCTCATAGTACAGTTTTGTAACGTGTAATCCTGCCTACTTCCTCTGAATGTGACTGTATCTTGGTACATTGTATTGATCAGCAAGTTGTTTCTTACATAGAATTGTACAATTATAGAATGGTTTGGGTTGGAAGGGATCTCCAGAGGTCATCTAGTCCAACCCCCCTGCAGTCAGCAGGGACATCTTCTATTATATCAGGTTGCCCAGAGGCCTGTCAAATCTTGCCTTGAATATCTCCAAGGATGGGGACTCAACTACCTCCCTGAGCAACCTGCTCCAGTGTTCCACCACCCTCATGATAAAGAATTTCCTCCTATCGTCCACATGGCTAACCAGGTGTTCTGTGACCATTTCATGAGGAAACTCATTATTCTAGTTTTACATTGTTATTTTTACTGTTTTAATTGTATTATAGTGTAGTATTTTTATAGTGCTCAAGCTCCTGAAAATGTTTTAGATATAGCACCATGAAGTAAATATGCATGACTTTAATTCTGATAATCTTATTTAGATAAGGTTAACTCCACTCCTAATCATGTGAAATGGCAGAATTCTTAGAGAAGTTGTTCAGGTGCCTAAACATAGACATGTGATACTATTTGGGCACTTTAGGCTGAGGTCATCTAGACTCCTTAAGTGAAGTAGAGGCCAGGCAGGATCACAGGGCCATAAGCTAGTTGATTGTATTGAACCACAGGGGAGCTGGAGGAAGCTGTTGGTACTCTAATTCTAATTTGGATTGGGTGGGTGACTGGTTACATGAACTGTGCTTTACTGAAGCTGCATCAGAGGCTCAGGTTGAATTACTCTTACATTGATGATATTTATCTTGCATCTGTTAAGTCAGGAATCCCAGCCATAAGTCAGAGTCCCATTGGCAGAGGAGCGGTACAGCTAAAGAGCAGAAAAGAAATAAATTGGATTGCACAGCAACAATGTTAAAATTTGTCTGTAAAGCATCTCTTAGCATGATGGTAAAAGCCATCTTGAGTGGTGTTGGTTCTGAAAATGCAAAGAAAGCAGGAAGTCTGTGCTGTGCAAAACATTTCACTGTTCTCTTAGGGGAGAGGGAAGTGTGAACATTTCACTTCTTACAAAATGTTAACTTTGTTATGCTTTCGTAGTTATTTTCCTGCTGTGTTGCAAGATCATAATGTCACTGTTCTCAGTAACAAGCATTTGTGTGTTAAGCGTATTTTTCTGTGATATAACTAAAGGAGGAGTGAGACCCCTGCTTTTATGTGCCATGCTGATGGGTTTGGTACCTCCATGGAAATACTCACTATGCCTTTTTTGTTCCTTTGCTTTTAAAGAAATTAATTATCAGGTGGTTGTTGGTTTGGGTTTTTTGAATGAGGAGGAGTGAAGACAGCAATCCAATTTGCCAGTGAAATAATAAATTGTAGGAATAATCAGAAAGCCTTCAAGAAATAAATGCTTTAGTTGTATGTATGCACATTTAGGTACTGTTCCAAAGGCTCAAAGTATTTTAAGTGTTATAAACAGTAAGGCAGAATCACTGTTAGAAACCAACATTCAGCAAAGTAAATTGGAGTGTGAAGTGGAATTGTCTATATGGTTATATGGAAAGAGGAGGATATTTCACCTAGGCATCCAAGTCAAGCTCTAGAAATTACAAACAGCGATATATGATACAGAAAAGAGCTGTCAGGATCCTATTTAATAACAGTTATTCCATCTGCCTTGACCTCTCCTTGAGTGTTTGTAGAGAACTGATCAAACACATTCAGTTTTCTTTGGAAGCATAGGGAATTAAGATCTGAACCAACCAGACTTTAGGGAATTACAGACCTTTAGCTGAGCACCTGGATTCAACTTTTTTTCCTTTTTTTTAAAAGATTGCTTAAACTAGCAACAGCCTTTATGAAACTGGTCAGGTTGGTCAGAAATTAACATGAAAAATATGAGTCTCTGCCCTCTGCTTCTCATTTAAATTTCAGCTTGCATAGAAAGAAATGATTGCCCTTGCTAATTGGCTCTAATGGAAAGCCAGGTGTTCAGAAAAAAGATTTGAGATTCTCCTTTTTATCTCTGACCTCCTTCAGGCTGTTTGTGATTCTGTATTTGTTCAGCTCAGGCTGTGACATTTTGAAATAAGAAACTTAAGTTTCTATACTGTATTGTTCCAGAATACCTTTGAGGGAAAAAGTGCTTTGTGTTTGTTTTTTTGGTTTTTGTTTTTTTTTTTTCTAGTCTGACTTTTATGCATGGTTTTGTAAAAATCACAGGACATGCAAGAGAAGGTGGGGTTTAAAGCTCTGTAGATTTAAACTTGCTTACATTCCTTATGAATGCTTAGGGTGGAAAATAAATGGAATTTTCATTACTGTTCTTGAACAGAACTTGATTATCTGAAATAACTGTTCACAAATGGTAATACCTACACTTTGGTGTTAGTTCTCTGTGAATGAACACATCCTCAAAACCTGGAAGAGAAATGGTCAGTTCTAGAACAGCAGTGGTTCATATAAACCAGTATGATCTTCCTTTGTATATCTAATTAAATGCTGTAGTACTCTGAAGGGTTGGAGTAGAGTATTTGGGAGTAGCAAGCTGCAGAGTTCTGTATAGTCACACTCCTGGATTCTCCTCAGCTTCTTCCTTGTCCAACCAGACATTAGTAAATAGTTTAGTGTTTGCATGAAATAGCATTAATATGTGTCTGTGCAGTTACAGATAATATGTAATCTTTGTAATATTCTGTTTGATATATTTTGGAAGCTATTTGTTATGCCAGTCCATGTTCAGAATATTATTGTTTAACTCATACAGATATAGAACAGAGAAGAAAATCTTGCTCAGATGGGTGTATAGTACTTCAGTGAATGAATCAAAATGGGGTGCCTGTATTGTTCTATCATGAATGAGACAAATGAGAATTACATTTTTTCTTTATTTTCTATGAATTATAAGTAATATGCAGCATTATAAGATATGGCACTGTTGGTACAATCGTCTGGTGTTATCCAAGTTCTAATTTTCATTGGACAAACTTAACTATTTTGGTTGAAATTTTGCATTCTAAATACCTGCCTTTGGATGATTTTCCTTTGAAAATTTCACATACTGCCAAGACTGGGGCTATTGTAAAGACATTTCTCAATGTTAGTGTTCTAGAGACCTTCGAAAGGCTCTATTTTAACATTTGAGCAGAGCATTCTGTATTTTGAGCACAGAAGGCGGCTAGTAAGTACTGTAGAGATAATCTTAATTCTTGGAGTTTCTATGTTCTGAGTGCTTATTTTAAATCTTAGTTTGTTGCTGTGCAGATGTACAGCAGTTTACACTATGTAACTTATCTCTAAGGTCTCTAAAATCTATTTTACTTTAGATTATTGGTTGCCAAGTCAGAAGGGAGCCACTGGAGTCTACTGAGCGTTATACTCGTTGGATCAATAATCTGACTGAGGAACAACTTCTGACACAGGTATTTTTGAGTCGGTTATGACTGAAATTACAGCAGAAAAGTAGAGCGGGAGGTTTATTTAGATGGATTTTTTTCAGTCATTAACAATACTTTGTAACTTACTAAGGCTATCAGATTCTTAGATTTACAGGCTATCCTTTCCATTAAGAGACAAGGTTTTGGTGCACATGATGATCGTGTAATGAGGCCTTTGGCTCACTTTGGAGTGAGCCTATAATTTCTCACTGCTGCCTGTGGCTGAATGCATATATTTTCATGTTCTAGACTTCTGTGGTACTGACCACTTCTATATCTGTTGAAATTTTGCTGGAGATCATTTTAAAATATCAGTTCTTCAGGCATTAAACACTGGGCTCACTATACCTATTTTTAAGTAAGATGTGTCTTGTGCAACTGAAGATGACAGTTTTGGCTTAGAGAAAGGTTGTTTTGTTAGGCAGGCAGCCTGTACTGAACTAAGAGTCTTTGGCAAAAACAAGTTAAACTGTGGAAGAAATCAATCCAGCTTGTGGAGGTATGAGTGTACTGAGTATTATAAGAAATATAATGGATGCTTAGCAGAAAACATCCCAACAGGCATTAAGAAGCAAGTGTTTGAGGTTGGGTTTTGTGATGCTATGGTAAGAAGACATTTGCTTTTGATTTAAGTGGCTGAAAATGATTAACACACCCTTGTATGTTGGACTTCACTGTAAACTGTTTTGTGTGCCCTGTCCCCAAAGACAGACATGCAGCCTCTGCTATGGTCATTGTAACACAAGAGGTAGACCTTGTGTTAAAATAAACAGTGGCACTGGAGTTCCTTATAATTCACAAAATGAAAGTAGTTGTAGAACTACCTATGGGATCTTTGGATTTGCTTTTGAGTTGGCATTAGAAAAACATTATGGATTTAACCCAGTGAACTTTTCTGATAGCAACATCTGGATCATTACGTTAATAAAGGAAAGAAAATTAAAACTTGAGGATGTAAAAACGTGTCCTACACATTCTGAAGTGCTTCATCCAAGTGGCCTTTAATCCAACATGTCTTTCATTAATTAAGATGGAAATTAAAAGAAATATCCTAATCTTGAGATTATTTAAGGGGAAGCTTGCAAAAAGAAAATTCTTTTTAAGGTAGGGATGTATGTCTGCTGGAAGAGATTGTTTAATACAGTGGTTTTGATAGTAGGGTGCAAATACATTGACCTGGGAAGTTCTTTACAATCTTATGTGCTTACAGACATCTCTTAAATTCTTACTCAAGCAGCATGTACCATCCATTATTTTTACATATTTAGATTCACACATTTTACAAATAGATGAGGAATTTTGGAAAATACATTTGGTTTGGACCTAGAAAGCTTCATAGAAGAACTTGTGCTACTTGTCCATGAATTCCCTAACAAAAAGAGATTTATAGAGTCATACTATTAAGTGTTCCTAATTTATCTTTTAAATGGTACCCTGTTTTCCACCAAATTTAACACAGAAATAGAAGTTCCTCAAAGACACTCACTTTCTGAAAATTCTGTGGAAGTTTGAAACTAGAGAGGTTTGCACTGCACCAGCTGCAGCTTGTATGTTGTTAAGCACCACAGAATTCACTTTGGGGGAGATTGTAGGTGCCCAATCATAAGACAAGCCTCAGCTGTGACACAGGGCTGTAGGACATTTGGCTTCTTTAACCCTGCTCCTAAGAGGGCTGTTTGGTTTCCAGAGAAGTGCAGTCAGCACATAGTTCCTTTCCTGGCTCAGTACAGGGTCTTTGGATCAGGACTTCAGGTAGTGAGGTAAATATGTTGCTTTTTCTTGGCTTAAAATAAGGGGAGGTGGAAGAATGGGAGTAAAAGCTGTCTCAGCTGGACTCGGGATATGAATCAATTATGCAAGGTTAGGCCTGATTTGTTGCACTCCTTTACCCTGGTACACTATAGATTTTGGGTTGGGTGTGCATTTTAAAACTCTCTTCAGTAAGTAAGTTCCAATAAAAGTAAAATGGTGGGCCTTTGCTAATGGGTTTGTAGAATCTCTGGGAGGAGCAGTCCTTCAGGGAATTCAGGAAAATTGGCTTTAATTTACAGCGTATTGTTTGCAGCAGTTTCCTGTAGTGAAAGAATGTTCAGCTTTTTTTAGCTGTCTTTGTACTCAGTGCCCAGCTCTTTTTCCAGTTACTTGTGTTACTTTTCTGTATCATGCATGTGCAGATTATTTGTGCTGTAAATTGGGGAACCAAGCAACCAGTTAAAAAAAGAAGGGCCAGTTGTCAAGATCATGTAATCCCCTATCATAATATTGCTGTTATTGATCAATAATATCATACAGTATTTGACTGCTTTACTAGACAGGGACTGCAGTCCGGTTTGGAAGAGGTGGGTGGTAGCAGATGTTTTGTTAGGTGGTTGGATGGCTTCATGTGCCTCAATGCTGGCTGCTGGGTTTATATCACTTGAGTCAATACCAGATTTTTGGATCAAATGTCCATCCCCAGTCCTCATGCTGAGAAGATCATTCAATACAAAATGCTTTTAGCATTTTAACTTTTCTTTTCCCTTAGCCATGGCCTCTTGATGCTTACTCATCCATTAAATGTTTCTCTAAACAATTATACTGTAACATTCCAAAGATACTTTATGGTATGCGTGAAATTTCAGAATATATACCCCAGAGAGTGTGGGGGAGGAAGAGAGTACAAAGAGAGAATAATAATGAGAACTTCTTTTTAAAATATTAGTGTCTGCTAGTTTAAAGTCATCTTCTGTATAAACAATGAGGTATTAAAAGACGGTTTTGTAGGGATACTGATATAAGCCTTAAAAAGACATGTATATGTGTTTGGCAGACTCGTTACCTTTCTGCCCAATAGGGAAAGATTATAATTTTAACTTACTTTTAGTAAGTGCAGAGCAGAGTGACAGGTACAGGAAGAAAATTAGCAAACAAATGAGGAGAACTGACTGTCTGATGTTTGAGTAAGTGAAAAAATGTAGATCAAAACTAATCCTCAGGATATCCAAGTCTGTATTGTGCTTGAAATACACTTGAAGTTTGATCATGCAGCCCTTCTTGTACAATGCAGACTTGACTGTGCTGTATGAGTAAAACTGTCTGAAAGGTTTTAAGGTTGGATTATTTGCACAAATATTTATACAAGTTGTTTTTGAGGATTGCTGCTGACTGCAAGTAACACAGCTGAGTCCATATCTGTGTCTGTTAAATCACTACTTCAGGTTAGTTCTGTCTCTCAGCCTACAAAGTATTATATTCAGCCTGAAGCATAATTCCATCTGACCTACCATTTTTCCTCCCCAAAGACAAGAGCCTTCTCTACTTTCATATGGTGCTTCATTTAAAAAGCAGATGGCAAGCTTAGAGTGACATGTGAGTAGATGCTTGCAAAAAAGAGTGGGCTCTTGCTGAGACTGAGGTGTCCTAATGGAGAAGAGTAAGGGTCTGAACAAAACATGATGATTTTATATGTCTGCTGCCCACTGTATGCATGTGTGTTCCTTCCTGATACATTCTGGACTGGCAGATTACCTCAGAGCTCTTCATCTTCAACAAATCTAGAAGTTTTCACAGGTAATTTGTAGTTCTTCCCAATAATCAGAACCACCTGACAGAAGAACAATAATTGAAATAGAGGTTCACAGCTGTGCTGCTGCTGTGCTGCTTCTGTGCTATTACAGGTGCCTGTTAAATTTAGACGATAGATTTAAAAGCTGTGCTTCTCTGCTTAGTAGGTCTTCCTATATTAGAGTTTAATATTTGATAAGAATTCATGCTACAGCATGAACAACATTTACTACAGATACTCAGTTTGGAAATAGATCCAGCATGTTGGTTTAGTCAAGCATGAAAGGTGTTTTTAAGGCAAGAAGGACCTGATAACATAACTGGAGCTTTTCCATAAATTAGATACGCAGTGACAATGCAATATTGAGTGTATCTCAAAAGGCAGCTTATTACTAGGAAGAAACTGGAATAGATTGCAGGTAGAATGAATTTTCCAGGTGGTCTGCAGATTGAATATCTCTACATTTAAGCATCTGTTTTGTCTGTTTGCAGACCAGAAAATTCCAACTTTAAGTGCTAGGTCTGAATGTTGATGTGTCAGAATTGAAATATTTGAAGTGGCTATCTGAGAGTGGATATATGCAGTACCTGTGGTCTGGTTATGTTAATAAAGGCAAAAGCTGGACACAGGGCAAGAATTTCTTACTTATGAATAAAACATGAAAAAGCTGATTGATATCCCGCTGCCCCCCTGTACCTTTGCCACTATTAATGGCTTACTTGTATTTGTTATCAGCACTCAATGTGATGCTCAGCATTCCCTGGGATTTTGTTGCTGTGTTGTCTTCCCTCACCGATGTTATCTAAAAATTAACCAAAGTCACAAACTGGTTAATGAGAGTAGATTCCATTAGTTTGTGTGGGATTAAGGATATACCATTTAAGAAAAAAAAAGGTAATTATCCACTTCCTTTTGTGGTTGATCTTTGTCCTCCTCTGGAGGAGAATGAAACAAAGTTTCACAAGTTAGTCCATGTTTTTATTTGTTTGGAAAAAAGTGTGTCCAAGGGGTTCATGAAGTTCTAGGAAGTTTAATGAGAAGTGACTTACCCACATCTGTGAACCCCAAGCATAATTAGAACTTCCTACTGAGGCTTTATGTAAAGGCATCTCAGAGTCAAATACTTTTGAACTTTGAACTACTGCAAACCCGTTCCTGAAATGTATACAGATTTTGCTTTGTTTGTTAGCAGTTCTGCATGAGTTTAAAGGTGTCCCACAGGGGAAAGACTGTTAATTCACTTGGAATTTTCTTTTTCATGTTTTGTTTGATAATTTGCATGCTTAAACAAGGCTTGAATGTGGTTCATAATCCAAATATGATATTTAAATGGAACAAAAACATTACAATATTGTAGTCCCAAACTGCTTTTGTACCATAAGTCTGGCTTTATCCAAGAGGTTCTTGATAAATACAAGCTTAGAGTGTGATGGATACTTGTATGGCAGAAAAAGCATGATATGATTTCAAGGACATTGAAACTAAGCAGACAGAAAACATTTAATCTCTGATTTGAGTTACAATTTGTTCCAGCTGATGATCTTTTCTTGTGTTTTAAGTAAGTAGCATACCAAAATGTGCAACATGTTTGCATCCTAAAAACCATTTTTCTGAAGACATTTGATGTAAGATGGACAGGTAATGCCAAGTATAAAAGGAAAATTCTTGAGGATTAATTTTTTTAGAAATGTATGATTTGTTTTTCAAACTATTATCAATGTTTATGTCTCCTCAATGCTTCTGAAAATTACATTGACAAATAGGGCAAGAAGTTAAAATCAGGACTTGGTTGTCCAGTTAGAGACATGGATGGAATCGGTTGATAACTTCCAGTTTCTGAATGTACCACTTGTTTGTCTTCCATATTGATTGTGTTGATATTGTGGCTTACAAATAGAGTGAGCTTTGCTTTGGGCTTCTACTTTATTGCCTTTAATAGCTCAAGGAAACATAACTTCTTTTTTTTTAAATTTTTTTTAATCTTTCAAAACAAAAGCCTACTCCAAAGACAAGTTTCCAACTAATCTAGTGATGTTTATTTTTCAGTTGGTTCTCCATCTGTTAGAGCCCAGAGCAGATACACCCTCAACTTCCTGTCATTTGCTTTCTTTGAACTTGAACATCAAACTACTGATTCCACCAAAAAAAAAAAAAGAAAAAAGAAAAAAAGAAAGAACAATTTTTACTGTGAGTTTTAGTGAAATAAAAATTATTGATTTCCAGCATGCTTTTATTGCAGTGCAGCTCCCTGTTGTAGCCTTGGATGTAAGAAAGAACACTTATTGGAACTGGGCACTGCACTGCTTTTCACTTTTTCACTGTTTTAAGAATTGTATGTGAGCAGCAGTTAAATGCATTCTATTTATTAATGGAAAATAACTTCCTTTTTTTGGGCTCAGCTTCTAGTGGTAAAAGTTCAGGGCCAGATTTTCAGGAGAGCTCAGTAATTTCCATAGTAGTTGCAGTGGCTGAGGGTGTGAGCATTCAAGTGTCATTTCTCATAATGGACAGTAGGTCTAAGACCAATTTGATCACAGTCAAGATTTTGTTTCTTAATATTTTTTTCATACTAACCTCAGCCTTTGTCTCTACAGTAGTTCTTGCTTGTTCTGATTTTTAAGGAAGCTGAATTTTAAAATATTTACATGCACCATATCCTCTCACAAGCATTTAACAGTATGTTCTGTTTCCAAATTTGAGGCCTTTTTTGTCTCTGTTGTAAAAAGACCCACCCAGATTCTGAACATAAAGATCCAGTTTTTAATGATTAATTCATTTTTTTTTTTCTTAGTGCAAGTGTGACAAATTGGAACATGGGGTTTTATTCTATTTGCACAGCCTTGGCCAAATGTGATTTAGAAGTTCTTGAGCTGAAGTTATACAAATAATAAATAAATAAAATAAAAGTAAGCTTTTCAGAGCATTAACTTGGATCAACTGTGAACAGTGTATCCTTTTTCATAAAGAACAGATATTTGTCTAGTCATTTTATTGCAATGACATGATCTTAAGGATGATTAGTGTCTCTAGTTCCTCTAGAAGTACTGCTGGTATATGCAGCTCCCATTTTGAGAAGGATCACATGTGAAGGAGGTGGGGCAGGCATGTGCTTTGTGGTTAGTGGAGGGATAACCAAGACCTGGGCCAAACGGAAATCGGAGCAGTTGCAGTGCATGGGGTGCATAACAAGGAAGGAAATGGTCTTGCATCTGGCTTCTAGTGTAACTGTTGGTCTTTTACCACTTCTCTGGATGAGTTGGTTTCTATGATGTGGGTGGATTTAACCTTTTGCATCACTTGCAATGACTGCTGTCACAGTGCAGGAAAAGGCAGCAGAGGAGAAATGCAAACCCAACAGTTTACACCCTTCATTTTACAAACAATGCCTCAATTAATTGAAAACTTGAATGCTGTTGGTAAACAAAATATAATGGCTTAGTAGTTGCTGCAAATTACAGTGATTTTTGTCAGAGCTACTACTACAGAAAAACAAATGTTACCAGACTGGTTTATTAGACATATTGGAAGCATTTTCCATTAATTTTCTTGAACTTAGTGTTGAATTTACTGAAGAAGTTATTAAGCATGCCTGTCAACATAAATGGTAAATGTTCAGAAAATGTGCACAATAATATAAATTATTTTTCAGGCATATAACTTCTTAGCATGCCAGGAGAACTATATTTACTTTGGCTAATTCTTTGCATACATGTATTGTAATAATGTCAGAATGAAATAAAAATAATGAACACATTAATCTCAGGATTATGATTATTTTTTAGAGTGATAAAGACAAATTGAGACAAGTTCTGGCTGTTTAGAGTATATTTTACTTAAAATACTGTTGTAATCTTTATCATTTTGGTGGATTTATTATGCTACCTGTAATTTAGCTTCTTAACCTTGTAGAAAGTTTATTCCTTATCTGATTAGGGATTTGATGGCAGAATGTACCACTAAAAGCCCTTAAGTGGGTTCACTTGTATAAAAGAGATTTGTATCAGCATAGCTCATAGTTACATCTTCATTGCCTACAACTTCTATGCAAATACAACTGCATCTCTACTAGAGAGCTGCACTGCTGTAGGTACTCTAAAAGATGTACAAGAGTCTGTAACATAGCTATTTCTTACAGGAAAATATTTATACTTTGTGTAACCAGTTGGATTGATGCTATAGTGCAAGAGCTTTGAAATGGTGTAATGTTGGGGAACTTTGGACCTCTATGGCCAGGTCTCATACTATGTGTTTTCTTTTTCTAAAGCTTTGTGCTGTTTTCCGCTGCAGACTGCTGGAATTGGTTGTTATGGCCTTGACAATATTCAGCAGCTCTCCCTTTCCCACTTTCTCAGTTTTGTCTCTTTCCCCTGAAAAGGTTTAGTCTTTCCCTGATGCTTCACCAAAGAGCCACAAGTTCACCACGTACTTCATTGCCCATTCATTTTTCAAGGACCAAATTGCTTAGTAGTTTCTAATAAAGAAATTTAAATGTAGCCACCCATGAGCGTAAGAAAGTGTCAGATTAATAATCATCTTCATATTCAGGAGAAAACAGTACTACACCTATGAGACACTCTTCCTATTGAGTCAGAGTCTCAGGGAAAATGGTCATCAGGTTGGCAATTGCATTTAAACAGATTTTAATGTTTCTGAGAGAAACCCGACTCTTCAGACCTCTGCTAAGCCAAGCTAAACTGAGCATGCTCATACACTTTGACACGCTTCACTTATAGTGCAGCCAGACAAGAAGGGTAATACTGAAGCCAAGCTAGCAAGAATCAGTCTTACTGTCACAGTATTTACATATGGGAAACTGCAGGGAAATTCTCAGCTTTATTATAATGGAAGCAAGAAAGTCATTGCGGTGTACACTTCAGCAAGACTCTGAAAAGACCACGTTTAGTTTTAAGCTTATTGTTGCTCTTTTTCTTCTGTGTGTTTCTTGGGTATTTATCCTAAAGCAGAAAGGCTCTCTTTCTTTTCTAGTTTTCTCCAACATGCAGCCCACAGTCTACCTAGGCTATGCTTAGAGCTCAGTCTAGAAAGCCTTGTCATGTTATGTTCCAGTCCTGGAAAATGGTCTGAGAATGATACTGGTGAGCACTCATTCCCCTTGTGATTTGTTCTTTATTCTGTTTCTACTGTTCTGCTTTTACTGATCATGAAAAATATCACTAATGAGTGCTGCAGACAGGCCAATGGCAATGCATCTTTGATTTTCTTCTTTTTAGCCAAGCATGGTGACAGCCTAAAACTGTAGTGTGCCCATGTCTCCAGAGTTTTAGACACATCTTTCATGTTCACATGCTTCTATAAAAATAAATACATAAATCTGTGATTGTGGAATGAAGATGGATTAGGAACTGTTAATTTTAATTGCTTGACAGTCTCAGAACTCCTGATGGCTCGCTTAAAAGAGTGGAAAAGTTGAGTTTTTCAAGTCCTGCTGTTCTATCCTCAAACGTCCATCTAAGTGAAACTCAAGTCATGTTGAATGTGTCCAGTGATACAGCTGCAACTCCCTTTTCTTCAGGATTAAGATGTTTGAGTTGAGTTTTGTTGTACTTGACATGAATCAAGCAATCAGAATCAGAGCTAACTCTCATGGAGGTAGCTACTAGGGAACCGCTTAGTACATCACTTTCAAATATAGTAGGTATCTCAACTACCAACGCTTATTCAGTCACCTCATTTAAGAAAGTAACAGCCAGCAGCATTAGCATTTCCTACCTAACCCAAATTCCAATCTAATGGCATCTTTCACAGGAATGTAAATCTTAACCTATGAGCCAAACAGCCTCTCTCTTAATCTTAGTGTCCGATTACACATTTAGAAAGAAAAAACAAAATCCAAACTCAACAACCTTTGGAGTCAGTAGGAGAGATTTTTATTTTTTTTCTGTGTCATAAAATTATTCATAGATCTGCAGAACAGATGTTGACAATTACAAAGAGAACAGAGGCCAGTCTGTGGTCAGCCAGCAAGCTCCATTTCATGTGGGTAGATCAAGGCTCAAGGCAGCAACTATTTCCTGTCAGCACGCTGGGTGACAGCGATAGCAGTTTTTGTGGGCTGTAGCCCAGTTGAATTATACAAAGTCACTTTTGTGAGGCCCTGGTTCTGTCCCTGGGCTGGGCGAAGAATAATGGTGCTAGAAGGCTCAGTGTTGTAAGATCTGTGTGTATTGATATGACATTGTGAGTTAAAAACTTTCATGCTTGTCTCCTTTCAGGAAGTGTAGAACAGTTGACGCTTTTGTTTACTGCAGCCATTGTGTCCATTCACAATTCAATTCTTTTAGCCTCAGCCATATTTGAAGCATCATTCTCCCAAAATGTTTTGTGTTTTGGTTGTTGTGGGGTTTTTTTTGGAACTTAAATGGTAGCAATTTTACTGCAAATTGAGAATGATGAACTCTTATCCTTTTGCCTTCGGTTTTCTTTGAAATACTCATGGTTGCAGGTGACCTGGGGTGAGGGACCAGAGGAGTGTGTTGGCAGCACTGCTTGGCATGCTGGTAGAAATAGTTCAAGTTCTTTTAAACTACTGAAAAGTGCTTATAGCTCATTTTGTCTCAGACAGGGCTGGTGAAGTAGTGATGATGCTGATGCCACATCCAACGGATTCCCATTTTCCTCTTTGTTAGTAGAAATCTGTAAATTAGCATCTATTAGTGACAGGAAACGAATATTTTCTTCTGCAAATAACTAGTTTTGATCTTCAGGTGTGTCAGGTAGTGATGGAAGAAGCATCCCTTAGCCTTTTGGAGATGATGGTAACAGGAAAATGGAAAAAAATGTAGCTTAGTGGAAGGAGAAGAAACTTTGCGGGCCTGGCTGCTATTCAGTATCTGAAAGATGATTCTGGAATTGGAGATGGAAAGATCTGATGTTTTGCCATTTTTTAATTTCACTCTTTCTTGGCTTTTATAATAAAGCCATGGCCATGGAATATGAGTCAAGTGTTCATGATGGGCCTGTCCCCTTGCTCTTTTGTACAGTAGAGGATGCACACTGCACACCGAGCAGTGATAAATGCCAAAATCACAGCACAAAACTGTTTTTTAAATGGCTGAAACAGTATCTGTAGCAAATACATGTTTTGTTATTCAGAAGCAAGAAACTATTTTCTGTCTGCCTGAGGACAACATGCACTTCACTGTTTAGCAAGAAAAGGCTCCCTGAGATAAAATCTACCCTGTTCTGTGCATGACTCAAATCTAGGGTTGCTTGAGCTTTTTTCATCAAGTAGGTAATGTGAATAATTTTAGACTAAAGAGGAAGGAAGAAATTACATGCCTCAGTAGCAAGCCTGTTTGCTCTAATACTTTGGTTTCAAGTTCTGTATAAGGGATAGGTGAAGTCCAAAGTCTCCTTTTATAGTAGGATACCAGGTGCATGCAGCTTGACACAAAACACAATTCAACTTTCTCTTAAGTGAAAATGCTAACATAGCTTGAGTCTTAATGGCAAACTGCTGTTGTTGGGGAAGGGCTTGTGCTAATTTGTTCGAAATAAAACAGAAGCAATGCTAATACATATTAAATATTTCAGTATGATAGAAGTATGTGCATTTGGTGTGTGACTGGAAGTGCCATACAGATGTGGCTTTAGCTGAGTCACATCCCAGTGAGAGAGAACCTCACCCATCAGCACTAGCAAGGGGAGAAACCTTCTGAGCCCTGTAAAAGCGGGGCAGTTATGTGTTGGTAATGACAGCTTCCTGTAACTCTACTGTATAAATATAAAGGTACCTGTGCCAGACCACAGGTTTAGAATGTGTCATGCTGAATTGCTTACCTGCACATTAACTGAAAACTGTCCATGGCTTCATACTGATAATGCATAGATAGGCAAAAGCCTAAGGTTATACCTGATTCTGAGAAGAGTTTGGTGATTGTGAACATTAAGGCAGTATTTAACTACAAATGTATTGGAAGTGGTATTAAAAAACCCCACTAAGTTTACAATATCATCTACCATCATTAGATTAATTTCTAAATATTTATTAGTTACTTAGTTTTGTTTGTATCAACACAGAAGTCTTAAAAGAAAGGTTCTGAAAAGAAATGTGTTTATATACACTGGTAAGAAGTTCAGCAAAAGGACTGTTAGGGCTCTAGGACTGATTGATTTTGATATATGTGATTAGGTTTAAAGTTTGTAGGAAGAGAAAGAGAATCTGGGGTTTGGGGTGAAGGTTGATTCTGAGTTAATTTTTGAGGAGGCTACTATTGTTTATATGGGAAGAAGGCATTGTTTGTGCTTTAAATTTTGACTCAATGTCTGTTTACTGATCAAGTCGGAAGCTTTCCAGATTTACCAGTCAGATTACATGTTAAATGGTTATCTTATTTCGTGGATTTTGTGGGAAGGCAGGTTGATGTTCAGTCCTTGTGACACTGGGACTTTTTAGTGTTGTTTGTAGCACCTTGAAGAATAGCCTGAAGTGTGATCTTTTCTCAGCTTTGACCTTTCACCAGAGAGCTCTATAAAAATGAGTAATAAATTTTATAAGGAAATACAAAAATGGTTTTAAAAAGATACTTATTTCTGCTACTGCTTTGCATATTCTGAAGGTTGCTTGAATTTCCCTGCAGTATTTGTCTGATATATTTGGTTAATTTTTCCTGGTGACTTTAGTGCTAGTAGAAGTGTTAGCTGTCACTGACATCAGTAAACCAAAAGTGTTTCCTAGTGAGATTTTTCCTGTTTCCTTACAATGATGATAAACCAAACAAGTTTTGACTCTTAAAATTTCTGTCAAACCTCTTTTGAAAGCAAGATGATGTTTTTTCTACATTATGTATGTGAAAACTCAACATCTGCTTCACTGACTATGCACAATTATATGGGAACAACTGGCATAGAAAAGTAGCTTATCTACCTTTAGCAAAACCAGACCCCTGCACAGGAGGAGTTTCTGTAATTGCCTTCTAAAATGTATTTACACTGTTCCTGTCTGAATTTGAGAGATTTTACCAAGGAATTATGTCACTGGTCTTCCAATAAACTATAATAATGATTGTCTGAAGAAATTGGAATATTAACAAGACTGGGCTACAGGCAGGTAATTCCTTGAGAGGCAGAGCTGTGTAATTTTATCAGACTGAGTTTTAAGGGAGTTGTACAGACAAGCCTAAAAACATAACCAAAGAGTATTTAGTCAGTCGTTCAGTTTCCTGTAGCTCTAAAAGGCATGAAGTGCTTCATTAATCTTAGTGCAGAGCTTGGTTGGGGGGAGAAAGTATGGGGGAATCATTCTAACAATACTTGAAAAACTTCTTCCACTTCTGCTAGAAGCAAGGATGTTGTGGCTTTAGCAATTGTCAGGAATAGGCTGAGGAGTTGCCTGAACATGCTGTGTTGGGCAAATATATACTTCTACTGGCTTAAATGGTGTGAAACATTTACTGTTATTGCGGGGCTTCTAATTGTCAGAAATGTGCCATTAACAGGACCTCTGGACTGTGTACATGTGCAGAGGTAGTCTGTGTAAGCAAATCTTGTGCCCTCTTGCAGTACTTCTACATACACACCAACTGCTTTGAGTTTGCATACCTTTTGACCAGAACTTTACATTTGTTGCTGTTCATTCATTTATAAATATTGTGAATGTTAAAAATAGTTTGTTCTTAATGGTTTTGGGCACTGTTGCAGAGCCAGCAGGTATTAATTTGAAATATAGTCTTGACAGATGTGCCTGTATTATCCTGAAAACTTGGTGTATTTGGATCCTTTTTAACTTTCAGATGAGAAAATAGGTAAATGTCACTTTAATATCCTATTTTTGTAATTTATCTCAGGAACCTGCTACTTGTGCTTTGCTTTTATTCTTTCCTGCTTCAGCCGTTTTGAAGCTTCTGAATCTGATCTTTTAAGGGGGTCTACATAGATTTTTTTTCTATCAAAATTTTTACGCTCACAGCTGCTAAAAGGTAAGAGAGTATGTGCATGTGAAAGGTGATGGATTGTCAAATAACCCTATCACACTGATGAATGGAAAAAGTATGAATTTCCAAGCAAGGCAGAAGTTTATCAGAGAGGAAGAAAACAAGACAATTTGAGTACTCTGCACAGCTGTTTCCACTGAGGTATTTCATCCATGTGATACTACATAAGAATTTGATGCCAAAAGTACTACGTAAACTTTTCTTTTGAATCAGTGGCATAAACAAATTGGTTTCACATGGTCAAAAGCTGCTGCATTTCAAAACAAAACAAAGCAACCAAAAGTTTGACTCATCTTGCATTTGCAAAGTACTGCAGCTAACTAACAACTATGTTTTCTGAATCACCCAGTAAACATTAATCAAAAGAACTGACAATTTTTCTGCCTTTCTAATTGCAAGAAGCTTTTTCAATTTGCTACCAATGTCCATCATAAAAACTTTAGTTTGAATTGGAGGATGCTGCATTTAAAGTGTTTCACAAATTAAATAGCTGTTCTAAGTGGAAGTGTATTCTCTTAGGCACAGGTAAGCAGATACTGCTTTCATATTGCTGTACATGTAAGTCTCTAATTCTCAATTTCCAGCATCAGAAGTGTCTAAGTTCAGTAACATACAGGATGCACATACTCCAGTGAGTGCTCCAGTCCATGTGTTTGCGGATATCCAATGACAAAAAGAATGCATTCACTAGGTAGAAGTGCAACAGATGCCAAACAGCTGTGAATCATCTGTATTCAGTTATGGGAGAAGTGAGAACCTTTAAGCCTGAACTGAAGAAAGATTTTGGTTGTTTGTTTGTTTTCAGCCCAAAATGGCTGGTTTAACCCTTTCTCTCAACTCCTAATTGCATTTGTTTAGTTAGTTGTCTTTAGATTCATAAATAATTACTCTGGCTGCCAGTCCCTCTTAAAGCCCTTTAGATTATATCTCATTAGAAGTCAGTAAAAACAAAGTGTCAGTTTTAAAGTAGGATCCTGTTTTGTCCTCGTTAATGTCACTTGACATTAAGTGCCCGTAAGTGGCTGACCTTCACACCTCCCACTATAAACAACTTAAGTCATGTGCAGTGATCTTGCCTGTATATAATGCCATTGGACTCTTAGCCTTTTGATACCCAGAGATATCCTACTATTGTTCAGTCCCCTTCGTTTTCTTGACGTGCAGGATTCTGCTCATGCCTCCAACATTTGCAATCCATTTTGTCTGGTTTTCCTGCTCTGCCAGATGATTTCTTTGTATCCCCTGGGTTCATCCACTTTTCCTCTGCATCAACCACCCTCCTTGCCAGAATTCCCTGCTCCATCAATAAAGGCATAATTTGGAATGCAATTAGAAAACAAAATGCCTGTTTTTCCTTAGCCTTTGATTGTTTTCAATCAGAAAAGAACACTTTTAATCCTAAATGCTTCTACCTTCCTCATCAAACATGAATAGTTTTCCCTCTCCCACCCTGACAGCTTTTTTCCCCCACAGTTGCAAGGTCCAGCAATCTTTTTGCGGAACTCAGCGTGTTGTTTCAACTCCAACGCACAAGTGCTCCCCACAGACACATGGAGCATTCTTAGATGCTTGCTGTGAAACCCTTGGAGCATATCACACTTTAATGGTTGGCTGTGTCCACTGGACAGCAGGACTGCTGGATGCCAGGAATGGGATAAGAGATGTTGTGCATGTGGGTTTTGGTGGTGTTCCGCACCCCTACCCCCACCCCGATAATTGGTAAAAGAAAGGATTGGGAAGCATACTGAGCAGTGGGGGGTTGAAAATGGTCTTGGATAATAGGGGGAGGAAAGAATCTGAAGTGAGAGAAGTGAGTTTAAGGAAGGTAATTTGTATGCAAAAGACTGAGAGGAGAAGGCAGAATTAACAACCCTGACCTGTCTACTGTGGAAACCAAAATTGCCAAATATTTCCAAATCTCGTGGGGGGTTGTTTGCTGTGGCTTAGTGTGAATTTGGTGAACCATGAAAAGAACTATATTAGCACTGAGAAACTGGTTGGAATGGTAGAAAAATACTTGATGAAAAATACCAGTTACTGTTGTAGCAAAAATAAAAAACTGTATGATTGTTTCTGAATTATCCTCCTGCTCTTGGTTAACAAGCCTGACACACTCAAATTGCTGTTCTGTCCTTTGTGAACTGAAGCATAAAGATTCAGCAAGGGTGTTTGGGCATGAGCTTCTTGCATATTTGGATCAAAGGGACTGGTGTATGAAAGACTCTCTGACTTACTGTCACTATGGCAGTTTGTGTGTGAAGGCAGCTTGGAATTCTTTCTGTGCAACATTGTTATTAAGTTATTATTGATGTTGAACAATGGGTTATTTATTTTTGCTTCAGATGGGGGGGAACTTTCTGAGTTTTGATGGCACTTTGTGAATGCAAACATATTAAGATAAGGTTATTCAGTGTTTTGCTTACTTTTTAGGCTCTTCTTTCTTTAAGTTACAAATTGGTGTTGTCTCTGTCCTTACTTCAGAATCAGTCTTTGACTAATAACATGGAAGAACAGGGATCTCTTTATGTGTGCTTGTGTTTTAAAGCGTGTATTTTAGCCCCTAGTATGTTTACACTAGACACTTAACAGCTTAAAATCCAGTAGGTGTATGTTTTATTTGACATTGGTTTTGCTGGCAAATATGCTTGCATTTTGTATATTAGACAATTTAGGAAGTGCACTGTATTTCTTTCTACATCATTCTTAAGAGTAGCATCTTTAAGATGAGCACTTTTGTATCTTTTAGATACACTACAGGACTGGGTATAAAGCAGGGCTTTTTGTACATGAGAATAAAAGAAAATGCATAATGCTACAAACATAACAATTCTGACAGTTATTTGAGAGAATTTTAGGGAAGATGTACTATGATTTAATGTGATCATGATATGACAGCAGCTGCAAGTGTTTATTTCCCTGGTGCTATGTTATGAAATAATCCAAGCATAATTTTTTGACTTGCTTCATGAGATGAGGTCTTAAAAACCTACGCAAAAAAATAATAAAAAAAAAAAATCTTGTACTGTCTAAACAGATGAAGAAAACCTTAAGAGTTCTTGAGGTTGTGCTGCAAATAATCACATGCTTCATGAGTCCAATAAATTCAGCATATAAAAGAGTATATTTTTAAAAACCCAATCAGCTAATTTTGCGAAAAAGCCAAGTGGTTCCATCACCTACTGCTGCAACAGGATTCCACTCTACTCTTCCTTTCCAGCTGCTATGAAAATGCACCATGCTATCTTTTGGAGAAAAAAGACCTATTGAATACCACAGTTAGCAGGGGTTTTAGAAGGTTTTTCATCAAGAAACTTATTTAAGCCATTCCTTTCTTCCCACAGGTTAGAGTTCTAGTTTTGTTTAAGTCACTGTCTGTATTTCCATGGGCTCTGGGTCACCCTGGGTACTTCTAGCCTTCTTACTACAGACATCACCCTATGCTGTGAGAGGTTACAATTACACTTGTTTAAAGAAAAAAAAAAAATCAAAAAAGGAAAATATTACTACAATTTGTATTGAGCCAAGATACATTCTGTTGATTGCTTGTTGTCTTTAGAGACCGATACACAGTTCACAGTATTTCTGGGTCAGTGATTTTTCAGTTTTGATGGTGGAGGTGTATAGACATATGCTCCAGTGCTTTATATTGTGTTTCCTTATAAGCCTTTTGAGAAAGAAGCAGAGGGATGTTTGGATAGAAGGCTGGAACTTTTATGTGCAGTTGACATAGTTAGGGCACTTTAATGGTGTCTGTCGATAGACAACTCCCTGAAAAGGAAATAGAAATGATGTTTATAAACCAACACACTGTGTATTTCCAGAAGAATTAAGTGAAAGGCAATGTGCAAGAAGGTGAGGTAACTACAGGCTAATGTACTTCTCTTTCTGTCACTGGGCTTTTCTGTTGTGTCTGCTGGCTTCAGGCAAGAACAACAAAATGTTTATATTTTGTTTATATTTTTCTGTATCTTCATGGTGGAGAATTATGGGTGGATTCCAGTTTGTGCTTTACACGGTGTGGCTGAAGTTTGGTTTAAAATGTGTCATTTCTGGGTATTTTATTGAAGCAGATATCATTTTTTGTGAGAGCAGTGTCCTGAGAAGCCTGTTTTGTTCTCTCTGTTCTTTCCCCCTACGATGTCCTGAAAATGCTTCCCTCTGTTTTTGGCTTTTGACTTTATTTTTCTTTAATTTTCTCACAGAATACATTAAAAGGAGGGAATAACATGTGATCCATTTGCCAACAAGTTTGTTCTTCACATGTGTAATTTTTGAAGGCATAGAAATTCTAATTTAAATAAACCTTAATGCAGGAAAGAGACTTAAAAATGTGTGGAAAATATGTCTGGGAGACTTGAACCTGACTAAAACCCAACCAAACAAAAAACACCAAACTTTTTTTTTTAAAGGTGTGATTGCAAGAGGTGATGAGAAAATAGCCACTAGGAGATAATGCTGTCAGTTCCTGGGGGAGGTGGTGGTGTAGTAGAAGACACTAGAAGGATAGCAAGAAAGAGCAGAACTGAAAGTAGAACTATAGTAAAAGAAAAGCTAATTTTCCAATGAGTTGATAATTCCAATCAGCATACAAATTTGGAGGTTGTGGTAAGAACCTTTTTTAGCAAGAGGAAGTTATACCTCATCACACAAAATCAAATTCAGCCCTGCAAATGTGCTGATAGGAAGCCTCACTGTGCTGGAAAGGTGGCTATGAATGGATAATTCCTGTTGCTCTAAACGATTTATTGTGGCCATTACATGAAAAATGATAAATGGATTCTGGATTATAATTATTAGTTATAATCTAGTATTGGAAAAGCTGTAAAATCTTTTGTGTAAAATCTGTAGTTTTCTGTGGTTTACAGCTCTTCAAAATAACAGCAAATCACTGTTTGTTATGAGTTGAAATGGTGCCAGAATGGTGTGATTTTATGCTGTCATATAATAGTCTTGTGAACTATAATATCCGAAAAGGCTGACTGCTGCTTAAAAGAAAACTAAACTCCCACCACTACCAGGTATTACTGAATTACAGCAGAATGGAAACATGACAAAGAACTTGAAACTGAGACTGTTACCACCACAAAAGCTGTTTAATTAAAAAATAACCAACCCTGAAACAACCCACCAAAAAAGCCTAGACCACCTGTCACAGACTGATGTTAAAGTGTGTGGAAGGTGATACTGGGAGGTGATGCAAAAAACACAAAAAAACACCCCCAGACATTCAAACCACCAAAACCCTAACCCCCCAGGGTTTCTGTGTGTGTTCTGTGTTCAGAGAAGTTCACGTACTCTGTATACATAGTGACAAAACATGACAGAGAAGATGGTTGTATTTTATATAGTCTCTTTGCCCCATGAAGAGATTATTAAACAGGAGTAGAACTGAAGGTAACAAAGATTCGCTTGCAGCATTTCCCAGTGAAGGACAAGGGGAAAAGAGATGGACTGTGAGTTTTTAGGCTCAAAACCAGAACAGGCAGATCTCAACAGTGTCAGTTGGAGTGAGCTGAGCAAGATGGAAATTAAAACCCAGGAGATGCTGTGGAAATCCACAGGAAAAAGCAGGCTGGCAAGTCAAGTCTGGGGAAGTAGGCTGTGCTGCTTAACAGTGTAAACTGGTTAAGGTTGTTGGCATTGCCATTGTCTCCCCTGAACCAGCTCTCAGCTTCTGTGCCTCTGTTACTGAGAGTATCAGTAACATCTAAAGAGACATGTGGCACAAGCATAGCCCCTGCCAGTTCACACTTTGTCTATATGTCTTAATGTTTGTTTGTATTAAAAAGTAATTTCATTTACAAGAGCTAACACAGAAATGTCATTAACAGTTGCTCAGGGTACTATTTAGGAATATAGTATCTATTTGTATGTGTTAAACATTTCTAAAAATGAAACCAGTTTGGTCCTCTCTCCAGACTTCAGTGTTTTGCTTCTAGGATAGATCATAATTTAAAATATAAACTAAATGAACAATTTGTTAAAATCCCACTTTTTTTTTTTTTTAGTTCACTCTCTTCAGTTCTTTAGTTTTGCTGAGTGGAGGATGATGCTGTTGGGAGAAGGAATCCTACCCTTTAGCAACACAAGAACAGTGCTTACAATTTAATAGTTACATAAATATTCACCATGCATCTTTATGTTCTTATTTTCTAGTCTTCTCATGTCAGATCACTGCATTTCAGTGTCAAATGAATGTTAGCAAACATCAGCTCTGTTCCATTGTATGGTTGATTTATATTTCGCATCATTGCCAAAGTAAAGAATGAACTGAAACCAAAATCCAGTGCCATCTAGACTTTGGATGTGGTTCTGGGATTGGAGATCTGTGTTGCCAAAAAAAATAAATCTTGCAATCAATTAAAACCCACACTCCATAATTCACTGACTATTGTGTGATTATACAGAAGCTGGCTGGACACTTCTAGTGGGAAAAGCCAACAAGAATTTTTCCTTGTGAGATCTTTCCAAATGCTTCCCTCAGCTGCCGCTGTAACAATAAATAAACACAAGACAATAAAAGACCATGGCTAAAATGATGGAGCCTAAATTACAAGATTTATATAACAAGGTAAGACTCTTCAGAAGAGAAGGATCATGAAAAAAATCCGTTAGTTTTTAGTAGAAGTGCTGTATAATATGTACAGTATAATCAGTTTGGGGAATCACAAAATGTAATCTTTTACTGAGAAATGTATGTGATAAATCTTCAGAAAATAGTAAGCTACTGTACATAGGAAGAGTACAGTCTGTGCTTCCAGGGCATTTCCCAAGATAAATTTCCCTCATGAATAAGGCCTTTAGTTGTTAACCATTGAAAGGAAACTAAAAGAGAAGACCCATAGGGTCTTCCAAGTTGAACACTACATCAGAGAGTTCATTATTATGCATGCACATAAGATCAGCTGCTCTGTGGTTTGGTACTTGTGTCAGCATTTTTCCTATAGTAATGTTTATTCTTAATTCTGTCAGCTGCATAAACCGAACACAAACCTAAGATGTGGTGGGTTTTAACACCAGAGGGAAGTGATTCTCTTTTGGTTTTGGTTGTTTGTTTTTTTTTTCCAAGTATGTTTATTTGTTTGTTTTCATAGTAAAGTGAACAGTCAGCCTTACCCTGTCAGTTCAGAGAGAGGAAAAAACAAACAAACAAAACTCCCAACCCAGTACATGAACGTGGTTATCAGTAGTAAATGTTGGCCACCTTTTGCCCACAGTACTAATGATGAAGCAGATTAAGAATTTATTCCTGGATTGACATCAAACCAGTTACCATAAAATACGCAGTGAGTCATGAAGTGTGCACATGAATTTTGGTTTAAGATGGTCTATTCTTTACTGTCCAACAGAAAATAAATACCAGCAGTGACTAGGGGGAGGAAAAAAACCCCAATGACTTTATGACTGACTTAATTTTGCACAGAAGTGACTGAATTTAACCATCTTTATTTATGACATTATGAAGTAGCTGTTATTTCACTACTTTAGGCTCCAAGAAAACCAGAACAATGCATGTGATATTTGAGTAGAATACTTGTTTGTGTAATCAGGGAAAGAAACAAAAAATGTTTTCAGCTCATTGTCAAAAGCCCCATGTCTGGCATAAATTTATTGAAAAAATGCATTGTGTTCATTTAAAAGCCATTCTTATTCTCATCTCACAGCCTTGAATTGTTGATTTTTTTGTTGTTTTTTTTTTTTGTCCAGCTTGTATTCAGCTGCTAATTTTTCAAGTATATTTTTCTGATAATTGCAGCTGAATATGCATCCCATTTGGTTGCCAGCCCCAAAGACTTGGAGTCTCAGGCTTTCCATGGAAATAAGTGCAAGCCTGAAAGACCTCCATGCAAAAGGAGAAGTGTCTGAATTAGGAACAGATTAGATTTTTCATCCTTTAAGAACTCACACCTATCTGCTGGTGATGCCCAAGACAGGAATATTCTGTTCTTCCATTGCCTTCTCCAGTCTGCACAACAGTCTGCATTCCTGCAGTTGTTTTATGTGACATCTTTCAACCAGCTTTCATAATTGCAGCATTGCCAACATTCTAGTTTTTGCAAAGCAGGGTAGTCCTCTCTCCTTGTTTTCAGGAGAAATCCAAAAGTCAAATTTGGATTAGAATGAAGACCTCCACTTTACTCACTTGGTTGTTTTTATATGTGGAATTAAAAGTGAAATATGATCAGTCTGAAATATTATCTAACTGCCAGATTAGCCCAACTATTTACTTAGAGCACAAGTATACAGATGTAGTTGGAAATTTGAAGTAAAAACGGGATCAGTAAGTTGTTTTCTGCTTAGAGCTGAAGCAAACACAGCATTGATAGAGTATTTTTTTCATGGCATTAAGTAGCACTCTGTAGAGAGAACTGTCCTTACTTGGGAAGTCCTCTTCTCAGAAGTCATGGCTTGCAGGCAGCAGGTAACATTTAAGGCTGGAAAGTATGTGGTCATAATCTCCCTGTATGCTACAGAGAAATGGCACTGTTGTGTCTCCTGGTCATTTTGTGTTGGATCCTTTATGACAGTTTTGTGGGTAATGCTGTTGCATGGCCTACTAAAGTTCTAGGGTGAGCGTGTAGAGGATTTCTAGTTAATAGTGGGACTGGAGGTAATAGAAAACACTGCAAAGTATCTTTTACACAATTATAAAGCAAAGTTGTGTGTGTGTTCGGTCTTTCATTATTCTTTACAAAGCACCAATGGCTTTTTAAATGAAGCATCATTCAGCATAAACTTTGTCTTACAGTGAATACCCGTTTCTGATTGAATTTAGCAACATCTTGGCTTCTGTATTTAAATGCACTTCACTGTATTCTAAAGCTGTGGTTCTTTGACATTTTAGTTTACTTAAGTCCTACACCCTCTCTCTCCTTTCTTCACTATCCCACCCATTTCCTTGCTGTTACAAGGGTTTAACTGACTTCTTAATGAGCCAATTCAGCTCATTACAAAGAAAAGAAAAAAGAAGTTTTCCTGTTTGTTTAATGTACTGAACTACTTCATCCAGGTGTGGAGGAGCACCTGTGCTGGCACAATGGAGGGAGGAGGCAGAAGCAAGGCAGCTGGTTACTTAGATTGGTATAAGGGTTGCAGCATAAAGTTTCTCAAGAGCTGCTGAGTCTGTCGAAGAACTCCCTGTCACCCCAAACCCCAGACTACCAGTAGGGCAGCCTGGCACCCTCTCTTGAGCCATTTCTATTGCTCATCTCATGAACGAGACATTTTTTTGCTTGCCTAGCAATCTGAATTGGCTTGCTGACGGTCTACACAAACAGCAGGGCTGCGGCAAGGGAAATGATGGGGAATGTGCGGCCAGACGGGAACGAGCAGTGGATCTTCTTCATAACCACAGTGGTGTGCAGTTGCGTCAGCTCAGGCTTGCAGAGTTTCACGTTCATGGTGCAGCTACATAATGCAGCAGTGCTGATCTCATGGCTTACTGCCACCAAAAACGTCAGCCAAGCCTCTCCCTCTCTTCCTCTCACTTCCTTTTATTTTTTTCTCATTTAGTGGTATCTATTTCTGCCTGCTTTGCAAACTGAATCAGTTCACCATATGGCTGAAGGAGTGCCAAAACCAGTACAGGGAAGGGGAGGTTGGTCTCTTCTCCCAGGCAACCAGCACCAGAACAAGAGGACAAAGTCTCAAGCTGCACCAGGGGAAGTTTAGGCTCGATGTGGGAGAAAGTTCTTCACAGAAAGAGTTATTTGCCATTGGAATGTGCTGCCCAGGGAGGTGGTAGTGTCACCATCCGTGGAGGTGTTCTAAAAAAGATTGGATGTTGTACTTGAAGCCATGGTTTAGTTAGTCATGAGGTGCTGGGTGATAGGTTGAACTTGGTGATCTCTGAGGCCGTTTCCAACCTTATTGATTCTGTGATTCAGAACATAAGTGGACATGGGCAATATGGGGCCACCTCTTCCCCCTTTGGTTATGGATCAGCATAGTTGAACTCATGGTGCAGCACTTTCTGTCAAAAGGGAGAGTGGTAATAATCTGACAGAAGTTAGTTACCCAAATTTCACTCCCTTTTGTCTTGATGAGTAATCAAATTCTCTCAGCACCTCTTCATTGCCTTACTATGTTGTCATCTTTCTAATGTCATCAGGACCACTCTTGCTCTTTAACCTGGTTTTCAGAACTTGCCCTTGTTTTACATTAAGAAACAGAATAAAGCATGTTTGTTTTCACGTCTATACCTGATCATTGCAGTTTATCAGAGCTATTACCTGTGCACCTGATTTTAAAGCAAAATTGACAGAGAAAATTAAATATTTGATTCATAGCCTTAAGATTATGACTTATGGAAAGTTCTGCTTTTCTTTTAGCATTGTATTACTAATGTGTGGGTGGAGCAGTTGGCTGAAGGGTAATCTCAGTGTTTGAAGTATTTTCAGATAAAGACTTAAAAGTTGTATTTATAAGAAACGTGTAAACCAAGATAACATCCGTAATAAGAAGAAGACAAAGAGAAATGAAAGTAAAAAAGAAAACCTGCATCTTTTGGTTTCCTGTTTAAAAAGCCAGTCTGACAAAGCCAAAAGAGGGATTTAGCTGGTGGGGAGCATTGGTGGTGGTGGTGATTTTTCTAACAGGCTGTTTATAAAGTGAAGTACCAGACAAAAAAAAATTATGGCAACTCTATACATGTTTCAGAAGAAGATAGGTGAATAGGTCCTGTATACCCAGTCTTGTGTAGACAGTGGGTGATAATGGGGTTTAATGTCTTTTTCTAAGCATCAAAGATGGGCATGGTTTTTAGAAGCTTCCTGGGGAATTTGTAGAGGTAATTTGAGGCAAGCATTTGTAAAGAAAATAAACAAACAAAATATTTCATGTGATATAAACTTAGTCTTATCTAACAAAATGGATTTGCAGAAAATGGAAGCTGGGAATCAAACTCTAATGAACTGAAACAATCCTCTCCTTCTTAGTCTATGGAATTTTAATTTGCTCATTTAGAAAGCATAACAGTGGTTGTAGAAACATACATTTACCAGGACTTTAAAGTCACCGGGCATCTAAGGAATCTGAGACACCTGTAGGCCTTGAATAATACTAATTGATATCTGTGAAGATTTTATGAAATCTGCACAAAAGGTAGAATTTTGAGTGGTTTAAACCTTTATTTACAATTCAATACTGACAAGTAGTTGCTGAAGTCTCTCTCCTCCCTCCTGTCTCTCTCCAACTTAACCTCTGAATTACTGAAATGGATGGAAATGTATCAGTCAGTTAAATGTTGCTGTAAGCTTCAAAGGCTCTAACAGGAGTTTAGAGGTGGTTTCTTAAAACTTTCCTAACTTTCTGAGACTCTAAGGAATGCAAAGAAAACTATATTTATCCTTGTATCCAAGAAGGTAGTGAGCCCAGTGTTAAGATTAAAAATGCCCACCAAACTGATTGCAGCAGATGCAATTTTGCATTTACAAGCTCTGGGTGGTTTTTTTGGCTCCACGCATGTACGCACATTCCTACACAGGCATCATTTGAGTTACACAACAAAGATGTGGAATACCAGTGGGTTTATAAGCAGTACTAGGAAAATATGTATTTGAAAGTTAGGAAGAAACAGAGTTTTGCAGTATAGGTGGGGATGTTATGGGATTTATAGCCCTGACAAGAGAGAAGACATTCAATGAGCAACTTCTATAATATTAGCTTAAAACATTGATGCTGTGCATGTCATCTCAAACTCTGATCATTTGTAAACAGCCTTGGTCACGTTTTTTGGCAGTATGCAAAATACTGCATTTTTCTCTTGCATCTGTGCTGTGTGTTTAAAGCAGAAAACAAAAACAAGCATGTGGAGCTGTGGTTCTTGTTTACTGTTTTTCTAACAGCATTAAATCCTCCTTCTGAGTATGTTGTGCAGGCAGCAGAGTGTCAGATTTACTGGATATGTTCATTCCACTACAAAACCCTTGGATTGCTCCAGTAAATTTTTCTCCTGAGTTTTGCATATTCCAGCTGTTGTTTCTGTCTTTGAGGCTGTGTTGAATCCAAAGCTAGGTCTTAAGAATCTGGCAGTTGAACATTCTGATGTCCTTCCTATGTCCCATTCCTGTAAGGAGGAGGGTACCTCTTTGCTCGTGGTCTGTTGAGCATTCTAGTTGTTAATGTGACCTAACTTGACTGGACTGCTGTGTAACTGTCAGAAGGGATGGCTTCATTGGCTTTCACTGGGCAATAGAGGGAAAGTCTGTATGGATTATAAAATAGTAATGCATTTTGTAAATACCCTTAGAAGTCTTCTTTGACAGTTCATTGTTTAAATCCTTTAATCTAGGGAGTTTGTCTTTATGTAAGATTGCCAGCAAAGCTCGTTTCCTACTGGATTTGTAGGGTGATTCAAATATTCTCACAGCTTTCAATACCTCATTCAGTTATTAAAAGCACTGATACCTTCATCAAAATGCATTACTCTGTGCAGGACATTTTTAATTTGAGCTGACTACTTCAGTTTGGTGGTGGTTAAGACGGTGGAGCCAGATCTGATTTCCTTCCAATAAACTGTCAGAGGAACCCAACAGAATGCTGCTTCATTTTTCAGGGTTCCCTCTTTGGGAAATTACAGAGAAAATCAAGACTGGATTAAGGCAAAACTCATGGCTCCAGGTGAAAAACTTTGAGGATTCACTGTATGTGAATCCCAGGTCAAAGGGCTTACTTACCAGAAAATGTGGTATCCTGCCATCTGTGGTCGAGGAAGAAAATGACTTTGATATGTTAATACTGGTAGATTTCTGTTGTTTCTGAGATTGATTTAGGCCCTCTCCCAGGCTCGTGACCAGTGGGTCTTGTCTCTTCCTACTGATTACACTGAATGTATGATACTAACATTTCTGTGACAAGTTTAAAAGGCTGTCAGATGAAAATGGATCATGTTTTCAGCTGGTAATGGTTTGTTTAGCAGCCTAGATGAACCCCAGATATCAGTGAGATAACTGAGCAGATGAGTGCACTGCTCAGTATCATTGAATCTGCTCTATGGTTTTTTGTTTGCTTGCACATGCCATGAGTGAAGACAAAGAGTGGACTTATGCCGACTCCCCATTATTATTTGGAATAGTTTATCTGAATTTTCAGGTGGATGAAGCTGATTATTTGTTGTTGACAGAAGGTCTGTGTTGGGAACTTGTCCTGACAAGCCGTAATTGTGTGATTAGGAGAGTTTAATAAAGAAAAGGAATTCTAATTCATTCTTAGCATTCGGTTTGTTGACAGTTGATGTCATTTTCATTGAATGAAATCTGTCAGTGGCACTTATATTTTTCAAGCTATTTGGGAGTACTGGAGTTCTGAAGGTCTATTGTCTGCATCTAAAACCTAAGTTAAGAGCTGTAGAAATCAGAAAATCTTCTTCAGAAAAAGTAGAAAACTGGTCCTATTTGTCCTTGCTCCAACTCAAGGTCTGGTTTTTATAATGTTCTCTGTATTAATATATTAATGCTAATGTATTAATCCTGAATAGTTTAGGGTGATAAAGACTTACTTGCTACATATTGTTAAGAGCAAATGCAGGTTTTCTGCCCTAATTCTGTGCTGATTATTGCAGATTTGCATCCAGACTTATCAGTGACTTACAAGTCTATGGGAGAGGAGGTGCCTGTATGGGAACTTTTCTTCTGCTATTTTTGAAACAAGAAGGATGGCTAACACCTGAACTGATGTATTATTTTTCTGAGCGATAAGGAGGTTTTTTTAATGTGATACAAAGTTAAAAAACGTACCAAAATGCCTTAAAATATTGGCAACATCTTCCAATAGTGCACAGTCCATAACAGCAGAGTTTCTGCTAACAAAGAGGAGGTACAAGATCCTGGCTTTTGAAATGGCTTGGCTATTCCTCTTGACTTCTCCAGGGAGGATTGATCTTCATTGCAGTTCCCCTAACGACAACAGTAAAGTAGATGCCAGTGGATGGTGAATCAGGAATATGACTTGCTCACCTTAGAAAATAGATCTCTGTAAGTAAGTCTGCTAATGTTTCAGCCTGTTTATTAGAAATAAAACTGAAGCATGATGTCTGCTTTCCATCATTCTGATTGCTCTGCTAATGGCTGTCAGGGCTCTCCACGAGCAGCTTCCACATGCATATTATCAGAGGTTTGCAAAGCTCCAAGTGGTTAGGCTGGTTCACCAGATAGTGAACTCTCAAGCTAAGGAGTTGCTATGGGGGAGGGAGAAAGAGGTGACACAGAGGGGAAGAAAAAAATAGAAAAGAAAAAAGGGGGAGGGAAATAAGTTCAGACATTTATGTCTCAGAAATTCAGATACTTTGTAGTATGATTAGACTGTAGAATTATATAAGCTTTTTTGCTTATATAATTTGCATTTTGAAAAGCGTGTTTGTGAAACTTCTATAGTTACTGATCAAAGTTTGGTAGCACTGATTTCTTTACATTCACAGATATATAACAAATGCAGCTTCTTTTATTCATATATTACTTTTTTTGGCTTTGGGGGGAGCTGTGCAGGGCTCCAGCAGTTTTTCTGTAACAATCCAAAATAAATCTGGTGATAGATAATATTTCTCTCCCAAACAAAAAGTTTTCTAAGAGAAAAATCATGATCACTTGGAGCTTAAAATTATTTAGGTAAATTCTAGGTTTCATAAAGAAAAAACTGAAAGATTGCTAAAATACGGATATAAGCAATACATATGTGGCTAATATTCCAGTATCTTTACAACTTATATCTTTATAGCTGTGTAAGGCCATTCTCAGCCTATTCCAAAATAATCTTCCAATCCACATAATAACATTATGACTCTGTAATTGCCCTCTCTGCCTCCATATGGGTATGCATTAGATAGAATTAAGTTAATGAGGCTTTTTGGCTGGGCTCTATTTTTTAGTCAGGCATATAAATTAACTGTCAAAATGGAGCATTTTCATTTTGACAGGAAATTATTTTTCTTTTAGTGAAACATAATTTGCGATATAAATACATGATGAATTGGGCATTGTAATGCAGATGACCCGGCGGCCCTGTATGCTTTCTGAAGTTTGGAGTTGAATACTGGTTCATAGAAATTCTTATTTAAAAAGGGGGGGGGGGGGAAGAGGAGAGAAAGGAGAACTGGGGAGAAATTCCCACAGCTCAAAATATTTCTGAAGCTGCCTAACAAAGCAGCTTTAACTCTCTGTATAAAGCTTTCTCTAAGCAACTTGGTGGGTCTGGCCTAAGCATCAACTTTGAACAAGATTTTCATTTCTAATCTCTTTTCCTGTCTCAATACTGAATTATGTTTAGAGTTTTCAGATCATGCTTGCCACAGTGTGATGTAGGGAAGCTGCCAAAGTCTACAGTCTACAATCCTAACTCTATTGATTACTGAGAGGAGGCATGCTCCTGACCTGCGTGGAGCTGCACTGAACCATTCATCTCAGCATTACATGAGAGAAGCAAACCATTTGCCTCATTTCTTGAAGCAATACTTTAAAGCATCCTAGGTCTCTTTCTAGGCCCTATTCTTGTGCCCTAACCTTTTGTCATCATAGGTCTGGCAATATATGGAGATGAAGACAAATGCTACAAACAGTATAATTTTGGAACATGAGGTGTGAACTTTTATCATGGCCTCTTTCTGTCATCAATGTATTCCCAAAGCATTTATTGTAAACAAGCACCTGTCTGACAGGCAGCAATACTACTTCTAAGTGAAAGTATTCACCTGTGGGCACCAGGTTTTTAGATTTAGAAGTCCTGTGGGGTCAGCTTGAAATGGAATTTGAACAATTGTGTCGTGTTCCTGCAGGTATGTTCTTACCCGAAATCATGTGCAGCTAACTGCTTAGGCTGACATTTCTAAAATGGATCCATTCTACTGTTGCATGTTTGCTGTGAGATGTTGTATGTGCAGAAGTAGTTTATATTATGCATCTTTGTTTTACTAAGTCAATAATTGAAAGGACAAAACTGAACTCTCCTGCAGGAGACTTGTGCAGTTTTTAAGATGGTTGCAGGAATTGGACCGTGCTCCTGTAATATGGTCTCACAAGACAAGTTTTTACAGGGGAAACTCCTCAAATAATGGAAAATGATGAGAATCCCAAAATAAGAAGCTTTTGATTGTTTGCAAAAGACATTTTTAGTAACTTTGAGAGTCTTGCTTTCTTTCTGGCTGTTTAAATTGTACTGGTAGTTATTTCTTCCACTTCATTCTGATCCCTAGCTGAGTCTTCACTAATTTCTTTCTCTAGTTTATTTAACACCTTATTTTCCTTTGTTTGTCTTCTAAAGGAAAAAGAGGTACCCACACAAACAAGATTGAGGCACTTCCTTCAGCTGTTGTTGCCTGGAAGCTTTTTACAAAACGTGTAATTAAACATGACTTATTAACATAAGTCATTAGTATAACTCAGAACATTAATGTTTACTTTTTGAGAAGTGCAAGACAAGAAGCAATAGGAGCCTTTTCCCCATCAGGATTTACTATCCATCTTTTGTGTATACCTCTGGAGTCATGTGCAAGTATCAGCTCTTGAAGAGTTGGGGAAAAAAAAAAAAAGGCATAAGTATTGGAAATGAATTATAAAAACTGTCAGCTTTTCTGTGTCTTTTTTCAAAGTATTAGGTGCTGATGGCTGGAAAAGCCTGGTTAATCTGCTGAGTTGAGATCAAAAGGAAAAACAAGCTTCAGTTCAATTTAGTGTTGCCTAAGATTTATGGATCCTGTGCTGCTCGTTTGGCTCATGTCTGGTTTTGAACAAGTAACTCTAGAGTTTGGCAGGGCGTTTTCTCAACAGAGGTCTGCTTGCTGTCTGGTGGAACATGCTTTGAGCAGCAATGAAGTAGATGGAGAAATACAAGTGCAATTTCCCTGGTGTGGTGTTTTGTTTTGTTTTAAAAGTTTCTTCCCTGTACAAAATGACTCCCAATAAATGAAGTAACAAATGTAAAAGGGGATATTTGAAATCCACCTCAGACTGGGAGAACTTGGAAATGTAAGTACTCTTTGCAGTATTTATGTGTTGAGTTTGGGATTTTTTAAAAATTTTGTTTATTTTATTCTTGTGGAAAGTCTACTGCCTCAATGACACATGGGTGTGTTTTGAGTTGAAGGCTCTTGTTGCAGATGATCATCTTCTTGTGGTCAGAGTCTGTGTTCTGGAGCACAGCATGCTCTGTGCGCAGCTGGTCTGTATGAAATAATTGACAGTTCTATAGCCCAATTGTTACATTGCTGCTTCCTGGAAGAGACAGATTGGGTTCACCAGCTTAATCCTCCAACATGTGGTCTATATTCAAATATGAAATGAGGCGTAACTGTGAACAAGCTTTATGTTTGGTTGGATTTATTTTGGTATATGCCAAATATATATATTTCATGCAAGTGCATCCCCTGGGTTCTCTTCATAAGTTGCTACTGTGACCTTTTCTATCAGACCAGTGTCTCAATTCCTCTTAGTGGGAATGTGTTGTGTGTTAGGCTAAACCTTAAGCTTCAAGCAAATTCCATTGAGAGTTAATGTTTATGCAAAGACAAATTAAAACTGTTTATTTTCTTTACTCATCTGTTGTTCTTGCTTTCTGTGAATCACAAACTTTCAGGGGGAAAAAAGGTAAATGCAAATAGCAGGGAAGTAATTTTTGATTACTAGTTGATATTATTCTCTCCCAAGTTCTGTATATCCTATGAGATGTGTTAAAGGGCCTAGAGCTCAACAAAAAGTATTAAAATTAATTTACAGTTTTGTATTTGATGTGGGGTGATTTAGGGTGGGCTTAGGAAGCTCATCAGTAAAACTAGATCAAATGAAAACCAAATCCACATGTTTTAGTCTGTAAATGCAGACATTTATAAAATAAATTGGTATATCATGTTACTTTTGTTTTTCTTTAAGATGACTTCATATGAATTAGACTCAACTGTGGAGTTACAAGATGTGTTGGAACATGTTGAAAGGTATTAGCCTTACACACAACATCACCTCCTTTGAGTTGTGTAGATAGGCAGACTTTGGGGTCTCGTGAGTTGTTTCTGTGATGGGATAAGCTGATGAAAGCAGTAGATATTTCTTGTCATAGTCTGGTTTCTTTACCCATGTGAATTTTTTGTTTGTTGGGTTTTTTTTCCTGAATAAAGCATAGAGAAGCAAAGGTAAGCAATTTCTTTGCTCATTGTTCCCAGCCTTGTAGGTTTTTATACAGGTTTTTCCAGTCTTATCTGTAATTGTGGGGTCCTGCCCAAGGGTTTTTCATGGAGTGCTTTTACTTCCATCACCTTCTGCCCCTGTGCTCCATTTCTCTCCCCTTGTTGCTTCAGTTACCTGTTACATACTGAAACCTGAATATTGGTTTTGCTGCACACAGGTCAGATACTGTGATTATCATCTTGAGAGAAATTTCAGCAGTCTGCACCTGACCAGTGTGTGGGCATTGGCAGTGTGGAATGCCTGCATAGGAGGCTGTGTCTCTAGCAGCAGAGCCAAATTTTACCCTTCCGTTATCTTAGAATCTTTCTTTTGTAATTCTACTTGTGATTTTTTTTTCCCAGATGACACTGATGTTTTACCTTTTCAAACACAAAAAGAAAAAATTATATTCTGTTTCCTAGTGATGCTCTTTGATCAGAAGATTGTGTTAACAATTTCTTTTTTAGGGCGAGACCAAGAGAGAACTGCCCAAGGGTGACATAAATCATCTAGGAGTTCCAAGAGCCTTTCTTATAAGTAAAGAATTTTTTCCTTACAGGATTGAAACTTCTGGTCTGCTCAGTTGCTTGAGATTTTAGCATCATGTTCTGTCTTTTGCTGAATTTAGGGGAAGTTGTTTACTCTTCTTTGCCAGGGGCCAATTGCATACCCAAGATTTTAGTTTGTTGATAATATTTAAAAACCCCTCATTGTTTTACTCCCTGATGGCAACTACTAAGAAAATAACTTCAAATATTTGGAAATTTGCTTGAGGAAATGCATCCTGTCAGTAAAATAATTTTAAAAATACAAAAAAAAGGTAACTTTGCTCTGGCTGGGATGGAGTTCAGTTTCTGTAGTGCTGTGCTTGGTATTGGTTGCTAGAAAGGTGTTGCTAACACAGTAGTGTTTTGGCTGCTGCTGAGCAGGGATTTCACAGCAGCTAAGCTGTCTCCCCAGCTTTTCCCCCTTCCAGTAGGCTTGGGATGGTGGTCAAGAGGTTGGCAGGGGGCACAGCCAGGACAGCTGACCCCAAGTGACCAAAGGGTTGTGTGACATGGTGCTCAGCAATAAAATCTAAGGGAAAGGAAAGGAGGGGGTATTTCTTAAGGCATTTGTCTTCCAAAGCAGCTGTAATCTGTACTGAGACCTCGCTTCCCAGGAAATGACTGGACATCGGCTACTGAGGGAAGGAGAGAATAAATCTTTCTAAAATTATTTTAAAGAATGAATTTCCATGTGCAACCTTTACTCTCTTCTTTGTTGTTGTTTTTCCATTAATCTGCCTGTATTTCGATCCATGGGTTTTTCAGCTTATTTTCTTTCTGGTCCTGCTGAGGAGAGGAGTGAGCAGCTTGGTGGGCACCTGGCAGCCAGCCAAGGTCAGCCCAGCACACAAGATGTGGACTGCCTTGGAGCTGTAGGACACAGGCCAATGTGTTGCAGGACAATTTATCTTGTTTATGAAAAGCAACAACAATGGCAAAGTAATATGCTGTAAAAAGCTCATACTTTGCTCCAACTGTTGCAAATGAATTATAGCACAGGCCCACATAGTAGCATATAATACATTTCTATGCTTCTGCAATTACTTTAAAGCTGCAGGGTTCATTTGCAGTCCAAGTGCTCATTTAGGAGCAGCACAGAATGGAATGGATTGGCTGAAACTGGTTTTGAAACTGCACGCTCATGAAGAGCTTCAAATATAAAGCATAAAAATGCTTAGTTTTCTCTTGCATGAGAAAAAGCCTTGCTTTCATCTGTGTGTCAAGAGACTAGTTTATTTGAACAGAAATATATGGCACATAAATGTTGTTCCTGATAAGGCTGTGAGTTTTTATATGGAATGGGCTTGGGATGTTAATTTTGTTGCTATTTTAAATATTGAGGTTTAAAGTTTTTGTTGGGTTTGTGAAGCAGCTGCAATGCTTAGATCTGATTGCAGTTGGCTAAGGAGACACTGTGTTGAATTGGAGAATACTAATTACCTAATTATTCTTAGGAAGTTAAGAAAAGACCTGTTTAGAGCAACAAAACTATTGTAATAATAGATGATAAGACTAAAAATAATCAGTGAAACACTAAGATGCTGTCAAAACTAGATCTAGTTTGATTTAAACATAAATAACATTAGCTCAGACGTCTTTTTCATAAAGGGAAGGAATGAAATGCATGAAGTACAGTTAAAAAGCAAACTTTTGTTTCAGTGTTCATCACTGAAAAAGCTTTATTATGGAGATTTAAAAAGTTGCCACTCTGTGAAAATAACATCTGTTAAAACACAGCACTCCAAGAGGAACATGTTTCCATGCACCCACTCTTCTTTCATTTCTGACTTATAATATTTAGTTTAGTACAATAAACATTGAGATTAATTTCAGTAAATGGCTCCTGAAGTTGGAGTGATTTTACAAAGTGTCACCATTGGGAAATGCCTGGATTTGGGCTGTGTAGCTCAAAAGATAAAGTAACCTCTCAAGGTACATATCTTTTTATTTGAAATACACTAATCACAGAACATTAGGGGTTGGAAGGGAAAGATTGAGTCCAACCTCTGTGCCAGAGCAGGATCAATTAGAATAGGTCACACAGGAATGGCTCCGGGAGGATTTTGAATGCTTCCAGAGAAGACAACTCCACAGTCTCTCTGGGCAGCCTGTTGTACTGTTTTGTCACCCTCACAGTCATACAACTAGTATATAGTTATGTAAATAAACTAATATATAACAAATTCCATAACATTATAGTTTGTATTAGTATGCTTCTGCCAAAAAATACTTGGATCATAAGTCACAGAGCTAAAATGAATGTTTTGTTGTCAAACCTTAGAAAGCTAATTCATTATACCTTTAGCAAAGGAAAGGATGAATTTGACTGATTTGTTGTGCCATTGATCTTAAAAGTTTCCTTTTGTTTATTTATTTGGGTAAAGAGGCGCTAGGTCTAATGTTGCAGCAGAAATGAGATAATCCAGGTCTGATCGTTGTTGTAGAACATGCACATTGTGTTATGTGGAGCTGTTTGACTGTTAGACTGAAAAATATTAAACAAAATGCAGGGCCCTGCACAGCTGTGACAGCATGGGGAAAAAACTTTCCTTTTTATTCTTTCTTTTCTTTCCTTGAAGACCTTCTTATTTTCCTGTCCTTTTTTCTTCAAAGACAGCTAGGGTTGGGTTTTTTGTGTTCCCTAAAGTAAAACTGGAAGACACACCATTCTGTCATTTAATGAAAGTTTCAAGCATAAGAAGAAATATTTAAGTGACATGAAAGGCAAAGTGCTGCCTGTTGTCATCCCACTGGGAATCCCTCTGTAGTGCTGCTGTGGAAGCAAGCACTTTTGAGAAGATGATGGGATGGAGTGGAGTGGCTGGAGGGGCCCAGAGGAATCGGCAGCACTACTGCTAAGGGAAAGGATGTGCAGGAATTTATCTGGACTGATAGCCTGAAAGTTGGACACAGTGCAACTTGGAAACTGAGAATAAATTCAGCCAGTCACAGAAATACACCAAGTGATATGATAAGGCTGAGTAAAACTTCTGCAGTTGTCTTCTGGTGGCGATAAAATAGAAATTACTGTTTAGCAGACTTCCAAAAGAGGCGGTCAGTGCCCCAGGTCTCTGTGTTTAAGAGGTGTTTGGATAGTGCCTTTAATAACATCCTTTAACTTGGTCAGCCCCAAAGTAGCCAGGCAGTTGGACTAGTTGGACTCATAGGTCCCTGCCAAGTGAAATAGTCTATTCTAGTCTGTTCTATGTGCATGAAAACAGGAGGGGTTTTAAATTGCAGCTGTGCCTTAAAATTATTTAGGCTTTCTAAAAAGCCTTTCAGGTATACTTTTGATGTCCAAGTGACCTGGTCTTTGGACAGGCTGTTTTTGAAAGCCTCATAAATCAGCAGAAACACCTTCTGTACTGGTTATGTTGACTCATTTGATGATGAGTTTTATTGCAGGTTAAAGCAGTGCTGAGTTAATTTTGCTGACTCATTGATCTGATGGGAAGCCCCATGTTCAGGCTCAGCATGGCACTGTGCCCAAGCTAACACACCTCCTCTCTCAGAGACAGCTAATATCTGCCTGCAGAGGATCTTGTAGTTATGTCAGAAATGGGTTATGGATCAGAAGGTATAAACATTACATCCAGTTATGCACTAGCTGCAGTAATTCTACTGAAGTCAGCAAAGGTAATCTGTATTTCCACTGATATAAGTGGAAACAGAAACATCTTCCAGTTAACTTAAAACACTCTACAGCCGTTCTGTGTCATATTTTAACTTTACATCTTGCAGATACTGTATATAAACCTGGGTTATATCTCTTCTAAGTGGCAGTTGGTATAAACATAGTATCATTGTATAGAATGAAACATGTGAGAAGTTCCCCTTGGAAATGAAGGAAAGAGGTTATTATAAACAACCTAACTCAATTTAAAGTGCTTGAAGTGTCACACTTGCTTCAATGCTAAAAATTTGGCACACCTGGTGCGGGGAAGCAGCTAAAGCATGTGCATGGGTTAAAGTAAGTGTAGCTCCCTCCTTTCCTCTGATATTTATATTAAATGGGTTTTCTCAGCCTGGAGGATATTTTCTTTCCTCATCCTCCATAGCAGTTGTATAGTGCACAGAGCACAGTACCATACAGCACCATATTCTCTACTTATAATTATGCTTTCACACATTTCAGTGCAATAGGAAGATGAATTGAAATTTTAACTGGATGTCTTTTCACCTTCCTGGAGCTTTAAAGATGTGATGTTTTCCTCTTCATTTTCATTAGCAAGGTGGAAGACTTGCCAGTCAGAATCTTTGGTGTGTTTAGAAGTGACGTTGCTGGGTTTGGAGATTTGAGTCCAGAGAACTGCAGCTGGAGTTCTCTCTTTCTTCTTTGGCTGGTACCTTGGTGACCAGTTACTGCACTAACACAGGCATTGCTGTCATTTTTCACAGGGTGTTGGTTGAAATATACCAGAGTAACAAGTCCTGAAGGTATTATACCTCATTAGTTTTATGGTCTTTTGGCAGTATTTGAAGGGCCTTTTGAAGGGGAAGAACATGTTTATTATCATGAAACTGGGTGCGTGGCTAAAACACTTCAGCTGGTTTTAGAAGACTGAAACTTGCAGTTCTTTGGTTGAATTCAAACTAGCAAAGAGGACTGCTTGCTAGTGGAGAAGATGTGAGTAACCTTCACAACAAACACAGATTTTATCAATGAGTTTTTGTATTTTTCAAAGTATTTTCTCTCTTTAAAAACTGTCATGTTCTCCTTCCAATCTCCAAAGAATTTGGGGGGAGGGCAGAATAGCACATGCACATGGGAAAAATTGCTGTTCATGTGCCTCAACCTAGCTGAATATTTAACTATATGCAGCTTGCCTACTTGCAACTGAAACAACTGTTTTGTGAATTAGGATTGAACAGATCATTTCTGACCTAATGTTGATTTTGGAATTTAGACTCTTTTACTGCAATATGTGTGTCCTTCTGGTTCTATAGTTTGTCTTCATACAGGATTCACTGTGAAGTGCAGTTTTGAAAAGAGCAGAGGGCCCCACTTCCAAAAAAAAAAAAAAGAGGCTATAGTGCTTATGTGGGGTATTATTAAACCAAATACTGAAGTCTAATTCCCAGAGTTAGATTTGCTGAGTTTCTTGTGTGGTGCCAGGATGTACATGTTCCTAAACTGGATTTAAAACAGCCCAAATTGTCTGTGCTAGCCAAGAGGAGCTCAACAGAATGTGTTTGGGGATACTGCAGGGTAGAGGTGACTTGACCTGAGACATGGGGATTTGTGCATCTTGTGCAGGTACTCAGATCTTCATGATTAGAAATCATACATGTTGATAGTAAGAAACTTAATTTCTCATAGATTTCAGTGGAAGTCTAGAGTCAAAATAGTAGTTAAAAGTCCTAGTGTCTTAATGCAACAAATATGAAGAATAATAAATATGCAATATGAAATAGATGAATAGGTATTGTTGATCTATTGATTGGGTGTAAAGCAAAGCTAAGTTAGATAAAGCCTTGATTAATGCTCTTACTCATTTTTTTTTCTTATGCTGGCGTTGTACTTGAGCTTCAAAGCTTAGTTGTCACCATGGCTTGTTTGTGGCAGCGAAAAACCTCATTTGTTTGTTTTGTAACACCGATACTCCATCCATGTAGGAATATTCCAATTGGTGTCTTCTCTTGCTGTGGAAAGGACCAAGCTTCATAATACTTTGCATCAATGATCATTATAACAAAATGTAAAGAAAGGTTGGATTTCCTGGAGTGCTCTGTTTTGTTTTCTTTGTTTCACAAGTAACATGTAAATTTCTTGTTACCAATTTTATGGACTCTTGGGGAAAGTGAGATTGAATCTAAATTTCACAAAGTGATGACAGGGAAATTAGCGTTAATACATGTTTTTAAACAGTGCTTGTAAGGTACATTGTTAGTGTGCTTTTGTGTTTTACATTCTCTTTTGTCAGAAATTGCAGTTCAGAGATTTGAAGCTTAATTTAAATCTTAATCATTTTTAGCAGGATGTGTGTGACAAACAAAGGTGTTTATACTGAGTGACCCGTGAAACTTCCAAAGATATAAATCACAAGAGCTGCTCGCTAGATCCTTCCCAGCTGCTGCTATAACCATATTTGGTTTTCATTATAGCCAAAGCTGCTGTTCTCTTTTCACATTTTGAATTACATTAAGTACAGTTCTAGCATCTGTTTCCTCCACTGATTTTTCAGCTGAAAATCCACATTTTGTGGTCTGATTCAGTTGGCTTCCTTTAGGTACTTATTTTTCCTTTGAAATTATAGCAAGACCCTTCTTCCTGCCACATTTCTGCTATGCCATTGCCATTTACTAATGATACATGCTGAGTGCCAGATAGTACATGTCTGCTCTTCTTTGAGGAGTCAGTATTTCTGCAGGACAAGAAAAAGGTATTAGAAAAGAATGTAAAAAATCTTTTTTTATCTGTGTAGCAGAATTGACTTCCTCTTAATTCTTTGAATGTTTGATCTGCACTTTGTATTCTCAGATTCACCTGGCATACCAAAGCAGTTTTTACAGATGATTTCTTATTCCAGGAATTAATTTAATCAATTTGTGAATAATTCTATTAATCTGATTATAGAAGTGTTTGGATACTTGAGGCTTAGGCAAATATTCACCCATTAAAGATGGCTACCTGAACTAGTGAATTTAGAAGCCTTATTCTCTGGGAGCTCCACTGTATTCATTAGAGATAGCAACAGATATCTTAGGTGAGTGTCCCTATGGCACCAATTCTCTGTGGTAGGGAGGACCCATATTGCTTGTGCTACTTGCTTGGACATCTCTGGCTTCAGATGAATCAGGGCCCTAATCTTTGCTTTTAATGTTGATTTGTATTGTTATAATAGGAGCATAAGAGCCTGAAGCTAATTCACACCAGCCTCCACTTGGAAGATCTTAAGCTATTTATTACCTTCTTTCTTATCATTGAATTCTTGAGACTTGCAAAATATTTTAACATGCTGGATAGATTGAATGACTGCCTGTCTGAACAGTAACTAATTCAAACCAGTGAAGAGGAATGCCAAGTTCAGACAGAGCTTAGCATAGGAATGTGTGTCAGGTGTGATGCATACTAAGAGCCCAGTTTCAGAGGTATGACCTTCAAACTGCCCCTACTATGAGAGTTTTGGTTACAGAATAAATAGTCACAAGTAAAAGGAAATGTTGATCAGACTGTTGGCTGGGAGGCAGTGAAAGAACCTACAAAATCAAATCCCACATATAAACCCATCAACAAGTTATTAGGGAGGCTGAAGCAAGAATGTAGATAAGGTAAAAGCTCTCAGCTCTGTTTTCTCTCAGACCTGTACAAATTGATAGCCTATTTCTGCATATTCTCAGAATTGGTTGAGGTCTTTCCAGTCTTCTGCACTATTGAAAACCAAAGTGTTGTACCAGATCACTGGGTTCTTAATGTGTATTAGGGCCCCTTTGTTATAAAAAATGTATGTGTATGTCAAAATGTCTGCAGAGGTACTGGTTTTGGTTTTTGTTTTTGTTTTTTTTTTTTGTTCCTTTGGTTAGTATATATCATTATGACAGTATATTGTGGGGTAAAAGGTTTGAAGCAGTGTGCAGAAGGCTAGCATTAGGCCACTTATGTAAAACAGCACCATGAAGGGTTTAATTTCTCCCCCCTTGTGAAATGCATTGCATTGCTGTTTCTTGCACTACCAGTGAAATCTGTTCTTCTAAATTAATTAAAGAACCAATTTGTATTTTCTGTCTTTTCTTTGTTCTCCCAGTCATAATTTTGAAGTGATACAGAATGCAAATCCAGCACTCTTGGGGTATTTGAATGTATTTGGTACTCTGATACCCCCCAAAGACTCATGATATGATGGAAGACATGAGGGAGTGATTTAGGGTAACGTTTGCTTTGATTTCCTAAAGAAAACACTCTACTACTGCAGCTGTTAACCAAATAATCAGAATCTGTGGTCTAAGATCTGATCTAATATTTCTTTTTTAACCTACTCTAAATGTTAAAAGTCTATTGGGGGGGGAGGAACCCCACACAAAAGAAATACCATTTGTGCTGAAATAAACAGAACAAGTTTGCATGAATATTTAGTATTTCTCATGTGGCTCTTTTGCCTGTCTGTTGGCACACAGTTGAGATCTTCAAATGTAAAAGTGTTCTCCTTACCTACAGTTCTGTCTTTGTATTTATTTCAGTTAACTAAGTGTGGTGGGTTGAAATTCTTCCCCCCAAGCATTAAACTTTGCCAGACCAGCTCAGTTCTGCTCAAGATCTGTGGAAAAAATTCTAAAGGCATAGCCTAAAACTACCACACTAAGGTTTAGGTGTTTCCCCACACTTCCAAATGGCATGCAACTTTTATACTGCGGCCACTTATTTCAAACGGAGAATCAGTGAACATAAGTAGGTAGGATATGTTATGCTTCTGGATAAAGGTGAACTCTCAAAAGTATTTAGTGTTTCTCTCTCAAAATAACAGCACTTCAAAATTTGCTGAATTCGAGACTTACAAGGAGGTGTATTCACAGGTCAGCCAAGCATTTATTTTAGAAGGTGGTATGTGGAAAAGATTCATGTGTTGTTTTTCATGTCAATTTGTTTTCCTTTTCACTGGTAAGATTTAGAGAAGAGAATTATTGACTTCTTTGTTAATTGAGGACATAGCATCATCCACTTCAAAAAGCAGGATAATGGAATCCTAGAAAAAGCAGGATAGTCTTATTTTTTTGCTGGACACCATCTAGGGAGATGAAGCTGGAAGAGAAGTTGGCAGGGAGATTTGTAGGAAAAGAAAAGATTAGTGAAATGCTCAGCCAGCAGCCTCCTTTACTTCCCTGGAGCTGGCAGTCCTTACTAACCAAGCAGGAGGTGTTCCTCAGAAGCAACAGTGTGAATCCAGAGAAGCTAGCAGGGTTCTCTTCATGCTGTATGTGTTGTTAGCAATTCAGTATCTGCTAATAAGACTTTAAGCAGATTGCTTCTCTCTCCTGTGTTAAAAGCTCAGCATAAACAGCAAGCCAAGGAGACAACTTCTTGGTACAGAATGTTTCGTTTTACTGGATATAGTAATTCCTCCATTGCAAATACTTAACTCTTTAAATACTAGAAACTCTCCAAGAATTAGAGAGACTTATTAAGGCATGGATGTTACAAAGACCAATTTTAGGAGCTTACAGACAAGAGGAAAAAAAAAGATGGCAGACATGCTAAAATCATACAGGCTATTCCCTTTGCATGCATGTATTCTTTTGGTTTCAGCAGTAGGTTAATTCATCGTCATTAGTAGATAAAAGCTCTGAAACAGACTAGAAGAATGGTGCTTGCTATTGGTTTTACTGGGAGCATTCAACTACAAAAAGGAGATATTCAGCAGTGTAGGCAGCTCTCAATTATCCAGCACAATGAGGCTGGCATGGGCTGCCTCGCATAAAGCAGAACCACAGCTAATTCAATACATCTGTATTAGACTATAAGCCAAAAGTTAATATATTTACCTTCAGAAAATCTGTAAACAGATTTCCTTTCAGCAGCAGGTTTTAAAAAAAAAAAAAAAAAAAAGAAGTAGCAAGTAGGGTGCAGTCATTTCTAAGCAGCCTTTAACCTGCATTTCATCCTCTGTGGCACTCTGTTGTAGCCAGTGGGATCAGGAGAAGGTGATGCCAGGGTAATATACATGGTGGTTTCACATCCAACAGTGCAGAAGCTTTATTAACATTTTCTATAACATAGGGAGTGCTGTGTTTGGGTCTAATGGTTAAATAGCTGCAAAGCAAACTCAATTTTTTTCTAGAAGTGAAGGCCTAGTGACAAGCACTAAGAATGTAGTAAGCCATGAGGGACAAGGGAATTCATTATAGTGGTTTACACAAATGCAACTTTCTTCTCCCAGCACTGCCATCCATTACTCCATTTTCCTCCCATTGCTGTCCTGTGCTTACATAGTGACAACTGGAAGTGTCTGGATCACAGGATGTTAGGGGTTGGAAGGGCCCTCTGGAATAATCAAATCCAACCCCTCCCTGCCAGAACAGGACCATAGAATCTAGTGCAGGTAGCACAGGAACACATTCAGATGGGTCTTAAAAGTCTGCAGAGAAGTAGACTCCACAACCTCTCTGAGGAGGCTGTTCCAGTGTTCTCTGGCCCTCACAGTGAAGAAGTTCCTCCTCAGGTTGAGGTGAAACCTTCTGTGCTGTAGTTTATATGGGATGTGGGGAAGAGGGGATCAGGGATTTGTATGAGAGATTCATGCATTGTATCTCTTGAGATTATGTATGCTTTAGCATTAAAATTTGCCCTGAATGTTTTAATGAACAGTTTTTCTTTTCAATCTCTTTTATATTTTTAATAAAAATCTAAACCAAAAAGCAAACATCAGCTTTTTATGTAGTAATATTTATGTCCTGGCTAATTTTCTGAGCTTACAGGAAAAGAGCCTGTGTATGAAAGCAAACAGTGCTGTAACAGAGCCTGTATAACTAGGGTTCTAATAACTTTGCAGAATCTCTCTTTAATATTTATATGTATTCCTGGCACTCCATAAACCATGTAATACTTCATGCAGGTATTCTAACTATATTGTCGACTGGCTGCACCTTTGAATAGGCTGAAGGTTTGTTTACATACATTTCAGAGACGTGAACTGTCAACCATACAGTGGCTGTGTAGATAAAAGTATCAAACATAAATTACTTCTACATCTTGTACACTGGTGTTATTGTTGGACTCTGTGTTTGTAAGATTTAAGAGAAGTTTGAGAAAGAGGAATATCACTCAACTTTTATAACCCTTTTTTATTGGTATATTATTTTGAACCTCGATTAAGTTTGGAAATGTTGGAAGGAATTGTACTCATAGGTGTCAGAGAACATCTCTGCAGTGAGGTACTTCTGCTCTCCAGCTGTATACTGGAAAGCTGTATGGTCTAGTTGGTTGTTACAGAAAACACTTACTTTATGTCCCTTCACACCTTGAGTATTATGTCCTTTACCTTGAGTACTGTGTCTAGTTCTTGGCCCCTCAATTTAAGAAGGACATTGAGACTCTTGAACGTGTCCAGGGAAGGGCAATGAGGCCTCGAGCACAAGCCCTGTGAGGAGAGGCTAAGGGAGCTGGGATTGTTTAGCCTGCAGAACAGAAGACTCAGGGGAGACCTTATTGCTTTCTACAACTACCTGAAGGGAGGTTGTGGACAGGTGGGGATTGGTCTCTTCTCCCAGGCAACCAGCACCAGAACAAGAGGACACAGACTCAAGTTGCACCAGGGGAAGTTTGAGCTTGAGGTGAAGAGAAAGTTCTTCACAGAAGGAGTTGTTGGCCATTGGAACGTGCAGCCTAGGGAGGTGGTGGAGTCACAGTCCCTGGAGGTGTTCAAAAAGGGATTGGATGTGGCACTTGAAACCATGGTTTAGTAGTCATGAGGTGTTGGGTGATAGGTTGGATCTGATTATCTCTGAGGACTTTTCCAACCTGACTGATTCTATGAAACAGCAGCAGGAAACACTGGATAGATGAGAAAGCATCTTCTTACAGCTGCTGTTTTTGGTTCCTTTCTTGCAAAGACTCCATTTCCTGCAAACCGTGGAACATTTCATTAAGTCTTCAAATCCAGAGGAAATTGTGGGAGGATTTAGGTCATAATTTTTCCAGGAGCAGGTCTGGGATACCTTCTCAGAGGTGCTGACTGCTCTCTGCTTTCACGAGTATTAGTAGTTCTCAGGACTCTGGAATGATTCTTGATGAGTTTTGTTGCTAAGTCGAGTATGGGATTTGTGAAGGCTTAAGTAATGCTCGTTTGTAGTTAAAGCTGAAGCAGAACGCATGCATTGCCTGTTCAGTATGGAGGCTCATGGCATGGTTTATTTCTGAAATGTACTTTTTGTTCTTCCAGATCCCAGCTTCTTTAGAACAGGGATTTCCACCTAATGTGGAAGCATGCAGTGATGAGGTGATGCAGGCAATTATTTATATAAGCATATGAAAGGGTAAAACAGTTCAGTACAGTATAAACTGACTGAATGTAATGCCTACCAGATTGGATGGTTAGGTTCATTAAAGCTTAGTAAAGTTTGCTGTAACTCTTATTTTCTTTTATTGTCTGTGTTTTGGGGTTTGTTTTTGTTTGGTTTGTTTTAATTAGATTATTCCCAACCCCCCCCCCCCTTTTTTTTTTTTTTTTAATAGGATGAGGATTCTTCTCTTCCCTACTTCCCTTTCCCTTACCTCTTTGTCACACTAACACACAGACACACCTGATTCTGGATATAAAGCTGGTAATCTTTAGTCATGAGGTCCTGGTACACTCACTGCTGAATTAATGCTTTGGTATCTTAACAGAGAAAAGCAGTCAGGGCCCTTGATTAACCAGGCTGCTCTTGTGAGCTGCCTGTTTTCCTCTCTATATTCTGCACAACATAATGGGGTAAGGTTGATTCACCATCTGCATATATTCTTTTGGCATGTTGCTGTTAGATTTTGATTTGCTGGTTTAGGAAATAGAACTTTCCTTGAAGAGTTACTATAAACGCAGGAATGCCTTTCTCAGTATTGGAACTGAAATTTCATATCATGGTCTGAAGTGAGCATCAGTGGGGGCCAGAATTACATGTGCTGTTGACAGCTCTGGAACACAACAAATGAAAATCACGTAATCAACTCTTTATATTCTTTAGATTTATTTTCAGAGAGCCTCTGTAATAGCTGAATGTAATTCAATAGCCAAACAGTTAGCAAGAACAAACCAGAATAAATTAGTTTCAATTGCTTGCTACTTGATCCTTGGAATAAAACCAGATGACAATGAAATTTCTAAATAATTTAACAGAGGCAATGTTGAAATAGCAGCTTGTCTGTGTTACCTGGAAACTGACAAAGATAGATTCCAGTTTGGTTATGACAACATTGTGTTCTGAGGAATTCTAAATCTAAACAGATTTATACTTTGATCTGCAAGATCTGTAGTTAGTTTTTAACAAATTTGTTTCGTGCAACTAGTTTATGTTCAGACAATCATTAAGGCAGAGAGTGTACTGTAGTTAATAACTATTACTAAGCATTAATAGTATCAGTCAGGGTTGGAAGGGACCACAAGGATCATCTAGTTCCAACCCCCCTGTCATGGGCAGGGACACCCCACACTAGATCAGGCCGGCCAGAGCCTCAATCTACCAATACAGCCACATCTGAAAGGTTCACAGGTCCAAACTGTTTTTCAATATACTGAAATAACTTCTTGAGGAAACATGGAAACCCACTGAGGTCCTGAGGTGATGCAGAACATTTGTTGGGCAGAGCTGAAGAACATTTCCAAAAAAACTAAGTGCAACAAGTTACAGAGCTGCATCATCATCCAAATTCTGATTTTCCTTTCTTTTCAGATTCAGGCTGGCATGTCCTCTTTGTTTCTTTTATTCCAGTCCAGGCAATCTAAAAGATTTATGGATAAAATCTTGAGTGGCAATCTCACAAAGTGAGAAGCTGCGGTTTTTCTTTCCTCTGTGTTTCAAATTTGTGCTTTGTGATTTTATTTCAGTATCTAGGTCAATGGAGCACAGAATATCTAAGATGTTTGGGATGTGTGCTCTTTGCACCCAAGCATGACTAATCACATTGAGCTACATCTTCAAGATTAAGTGCATTTACGTTCTCTGATGAACCAGGCTGCACTGAGGAAATGGCATTCTAGCCTTTCCAAACACATTTTATGTATACCAGTAGGCTCAAGACTTTCTTTTGAAGATTTTCTTCCATTCAGAAGTGAGATTCAATGCATTCTAGCCTAGCTTTTCTCCTGCCTGTTGTTTTCTTTTGGGATTACTGTTTAGTCATTGTTCAGTTTGGGCCATACTCAATTGCCCTTGTAATTAGTGCAGAGCTAATAACCGTGTGCAGAGTAATCATGTCTGCTCCCATTTTCAGGGATTGTTTTGACTCTTTCAGCTCCCACTGACTTTTTGGGTGAGTTTTTGACATTAGCACCTCTGAGGCTAAGTGTATTTCAGTTAGGAGCAAGATGCTAACCTGCTAAATCATAGCTGTTAAGTGATAGGATTTTTGTGACTAAATATGACTACCTAAAATGTGTCTGCCTTGAGATGAGTTACCCTAAAACAAATTTATAGACAGTAGAGTTCTATGGTTATGTTCCTGGAGGCAGCATGCAATGTGCTTCATCCTAAGGTGGTTCAAATCATTAAAAAAAAAAAAAAAAGTAAGGCTAGATGACCTGTTGAGTTTTGATAAGGTTCCTAATCTCATTTGTTTGGAGAGTTGGTCTAAGAGTTTGTAACATTTGGGGGTTAAATCTGTGTGTGTCTGTGACAATGGAGGCTGCCAGACTTAAGAGAGGAGCTCCCTCCCAGGAGGACCTTGAAAATAGAAATGTTTAGGTGCACGACAGTTTAAATTCATGCACTGACTGAAAAATGCCAACTATACAGGAATATCAAGATTACCACTATAGCTGCAGTGAAATCATCTGCTCAGAATCTTCATTAGTGTTTGAAGACTGGCAGTAATTGTGAGGTTTCTTTGTTCTGCCCTTGTAAACCAGGCTGTGCTCTTTATTTCCTGCTAGTTCTTGGAAGCAAGCACAGTCTTCTGTCTTAACTTTACATGTTCTGTTTGACAAACCCAGTCTCTTTTTTTGCCCAGAAACTTTGTCTTGAAATAAAAGAAGGGAACCACTTTACTTTCCATAATCTAGAATCTAGTTTATTTCATAGTTGTGTTTACAAGAAGTTTGTTTAATGCTACAAAGGCTGATTTATGTAGTTTTTGCTTGTCACTAGTCAAGGGGACAAATTAGAAGCCACTCTCTTCAGTCCCTAAAGCATTTTCTTACAAATATTTTTGTAAGGTAGGTACCACTGGGTAGCAAGTCCATAGTGCTCTGGTAGTGTTTGCAATAAATGGCATCTTACTTGTCCAAGCTTGATTAAGTGTCTTTGGCAGAAATAAAAGATCAATGAACGGAAAATTTCTACTTAATATCTATATAAGGAATATAAAAAGGAAAATCAATATACAACCATTGTGGGGCTAAGTTCAAGACCTTTAAAGATTCTTCTCAATTCATTCACTTGTGTCAACATCCTCATTATTAATGCAAGTGTCACATGCGGTAAACTTCTCTGCACTTGAAATAAAACTTGAAGTGCTCTGCGTGTGTTACAGCTTATGGCAGAAGGGAAGGATGTGGAATATGAAGCAGAAAGTAGATTCACCTGTTGGGCTGTGACACCTCAGAGCTGCTGGTACACACTGCAGTTTGGAAACTAAGCACATGCTAAACTCTAAGCACTTGCATTTCTTAGTGCTTAAAACTGCTGATGGTTAACTATAGGCAAAATGATTTGCATGATTTCAGGTGTGAGATCCACTTTGTTCTCTGAAACATGGTAATTTGGATATTCTGTTAATTAAGACTGGCTTTTTTCACCTTTTTCCTAGGTGTTTACCTCCCATGGACCTACAGTGATCATGCCAACCTGGTTCTGTTCTCGAGAATGGTTTTTTCATGTGGGAAAATTTGATGAGGGAGGAAAGGTGAGTGCTGTGGATGTGTAGTCCAGGAACCCTCGCTCTCCTAAGGGCAAAGATTTATTATCCTGATGGTGAAGAACAAAGGAGGAGGGGCGGTCACAATGTGCCATAAAACTACTACCATTAAGTCTCATTTATCCACCCACTTGTCAATCTTAGTTCTCAGGCTTGTCCTCAGGTGTTAAGTAGCTTTTCCTCAAGAATCAGGACTGAGTTACAAACGAAACGACTGTTACCTGAGAAGTGTTCCTCCACTGACAGCTCTTCTTTTTCTAAGATTTTTTTTTTTTTTTAAAGTTGCTTTAGGCTCATCAGCATTTTTATGGAATAAAATCCAGAGATGTCTGTTGGCAGTATTTATTGTGGTAGTACTAGAGTTATGTTGGCAAACAGGTCTAATTCAGGTGTGCTTGGATTCATTCTGTGTGTGTTAGACCTGAGGGGTTTTGCTTCCAATGTTGTTGGTGTGATGTTAGGACTTGAATGGGTGATTCTCTTCTGTTTTGGTAGTGGCTTTTTTCTTGTTTGTTTGTTTGGCTTTTTTGTTTGTTTGTTTTTGTGGGGTTTTTAAGCCTTCATTTAATAGTATTCTTAAAAAACAACAACAAACACCAAAAAAGCAACCAACAACTTCTGCTGAGGCTATTTCCTATTTTATTATGTATACAACAATATATTATGATGATCATTCTTTTTATAGCCTCTAAACAGAGTAGTCCTGTGCCATGAAGTGTGTACATGCACACTTAGACAAATACACACACCTACATGTGTGTCTGAGGATACACAAATATTACTTTGGCTGCCAAATAGAATTACAGTTTAAGGAGATGGCAGTCAGAGAACAGAATTTAGAGCGGTGAAAAGATTCACCCTTAATTACATGGCTGGTGAGTAGAAGAGCTGGGAATGGTGCCTGCTTCCAATACAATCTACATTTGCTGACCCATGTGCTTTATTTCTTCTTTATTATTATTCCTTATCATTGTGTTTTCATTGTCTGAAGAATGTTTGACTTGACTTCTTGAGCATTGTTAGTAAGCTCAGAAAAGAAAGCAAGCAAGCTAAAACATAGTAACAACAATAGAACAGCAAGCTTAATAATAAAGTTCAAGAGGTTAAGTTAAACAGAGCATTGTTCTGTGCTTTTTGCTTTGAGTTTTGGAAGGGTTTTTTTTCTGGTTTTGGTGATTATTTCCCCCCCCTCCCCCTTTCTTCTTTCTATATAATTGTGTAGGAACTATGCCACTGGCTATTCAGATGTAATACACTGACAATCTTAAGCCTAATGATTTTTCAGCCACAATGCATGATACATCTTTCTAGTTTTTAAAATTAACAGTGATAAGTTAAACTTGTTGTTTCTCCCTATTGTGAAGTGTCCAACATGTCAGAACTCAAACTCTGGCTGATGCAGAGGAGCTCCAAAAAAAAAATACCCGAAGAAAAAGGGTGATGACAGATCTGAACAAAGCAGTGAACATAAGCAACGAAGTCAAACCTTTGTCCTGCATGGGTTTAGAGGACACAAAATCCAGTCCTAAGTCTTTCAGCATTTAACACTGTATTTAGCATTGATCCAACTCATTTACTTTGAAAAGTGTTCCTTTGAGGCAAAGAAAAACTTTCCTCTATGTATCAATAGAGCTGTTATCCTGAATAGTACTCAGTATTTGTTTATCTTATCTGTGTGTGTATGTTCTGTCCTGACCCATGATTTGACTATGTTAATTTGATCACTTCCATCTCCATTTTTGGGTTAGTATTTAATAGTGTGACTTAAGTGTCATGTTGCTACAAGAAACAGACCAACAAATCTCTGCATTTCAGCCTTCTCCATTTGCTAAACTGTTTCCATGCCAAAAAGCTTCAGTTCCTCTTTGGAATTAAATCCAAACACCTGTTCTTCATATTTCAGCACTTAGAACAAATGGAAGATAATTCTTCCATGGATGAAATTGCAATTTGATGTTTATGTTAATAGATTGAGTAGACTGATAGAATATAGCTATATAAGCTGTAATATCATGTTTTTTATTGTTATTGCAGGTAGGTGTGCATGCGTGTCTCTGGTCATCCAGGCTTTCTGTGACACAGACTTAAAAAAAACTAAACTAAACTACTTCTAAAAACTTCAGGTTTTTTTTGTTTAAGTACTTTGTGGTCAAGATTTACAATGGCTGGAGGTTTATTCATTTTATGTAGCCACTGTGCAATCCCCACACATGATCCTAAACAGTATCTTCCTAAATGGTAGCTAAGAACCTGATAGGTTGGCTTTATGCACTGGTTAACTAAAATGCACTTTTAGGCTATGCCTTTAAAATGTAGCTGCAGAGGTGTTACTTATGCAACCTCTCAACATATGATCATTAAAGCAGAAGTACTTGAGACTGGTTGATTTTTAGCAAGCTCTAATGGTGTGCTGAGACTAAGATAATACAATAGAAATAGTCACAAGCCTATAAAGATACATGTTAATAAGATCCACTGTTAGGAGGGCAGTCATGTGAACCATGTTTCTAACTAACCTTTTTAGGAAAATAAAGCAAAAGAGATCATCCTGTTGTGCAACTGGTTTGGATAAAGAGGTGCAGAAATTCCTTATTGAATGAAGTAGCAGAACTTTATTAAACCCTTCAGAACTCACTTGTGAAAGTTGGTGTGTGATGTTATCTGCATGATTGGTTTTGCTTCTGTCCTTTTTGATGTCTTCTAACAGCCGGCACCATTGTTGAAAAGTCTTCACTGTGTCCAAATGTGTCACAAAATGTTATGTTGAGGAAAAGTGCACTTGGACTTGTATTACATGAAAAGCAGATTTTGAAGCTTTATCATCTGTTGGAGAACTTAGAAAATCATGTGCAGTGGTAGATGTGGTGCCTGTTACAGGCTAGGCAAAGGTATTGCTTCCAATGTTTGACAGCACGCTTCGATTTTCATACAATACTAACATTTTGCAACTGTATCTAACTGACCTTGTGTCCTTCCAAAGAAATATGTTCTTCAGGTGGACAACAGGTTTTTGTTTGCTGATAACATCCAAATGGAGATCACAGGCAGGACACATTATATGTCTCTTTTGTCTTGTTGTCCTTTTGTTCTAGTCACTTGTGTGTAAGGGCATTAAGCTAAACCAACCTTGTTTGTAGCTTTTGATAAATGCTTGAAGAAATCTTGAGTACAGCAACTGTATAAAGAACATTGCTAACCTGCAGACTCCACTCTATGAAAGGTGGAAAATGGCATAGTCTGGACTTTATTCAAGCACTGTTATTCTTGACATCAGGACTGTAATATGCCACAGTTGATTCTTTCTCTAGAGTTTTACCACAACTTGGTCCCAGATTTCCTGTCACCTCTGTATTTAACCTTCCTTTTTAAGTGTATGAAAACTAAAAATAGAGTGACAGCCTTAAAGTTCTAAGCTAATCTCAAAGTGTAAACAGGGGGAAATTATTCTTAATGAGCCCCAGATGGAACAGCATATTATAAACCACTTCTGGCCTTTCTGAATGCAAACTGTGGCTCCAAACGAAGTGTCTGGAGCTTGGGTTTGATCTATTTTTGTGATAAAAGGTCACAAAAAAAAAATCAAATTGAAGAGGTGTCAAAATACCTTTTCATACACAGGAGATTTGCACATGCTGTAGAGCTCTAAGATAACTTTGTAGGCTATTAGGTGCTAACTAAAGCATTTTTCCATTTTTCTGTGCCAAAGCACACAAATGTCATTCCCTTCACAAAGGCAAGCAGCTGCAATAAGACCTGAAAGGTAAAAGTAGGAATTTGGGGGTTTGGAACAGGAATTAAAATATGGTTAGTCTGTTAAATAACTCATCAAGGTTCTTTGGGGGAAGATCTGGATAAAACACAGGCACTAATGTTTATGGCTGGGCAGGAATCAGTATTTGATGTAAAAAAGGAAAGAAATAGTGGTGGAACCAATGATTAATTACACTTGATAATGTATTTGCACACTCACCCCATGCCCCCTGTCAAGTTTTTCCTAGTCTGTTATTAAATATTATTTAGAATTTACCACCTTCCTTCAATTTGACTTGCCCATCATCTTTGTTTAACTACATTTATGTACCAGTACATTTGGATGAAAGCCATCTTCTGGAGTTTTCTCTATCCTATTTCCCAAACAATGGAATGTATGTTACAGGCTTCATGTCTCATATCAAGGAGAAATGATGTGAAAACATGATTTGTATGGGACCCAAAAGATGAAGCGACAGATCTGCAGGAAGAGAGACTTGAGATTATCTTGGGTAATCCTTAAGAGAAATTATTATTAGCTATTTAATATGGAGTTAGCTTGTGGTTAGTCTGCTTGCATATTCCTGGTAACTGTCCTAAAGGAAGTTAAACTAAGCAGCATTTTCAATTAATGATGATTTCTCCCTGAAGTAAATAATTTCAATTAGAAGTTGTTCATTACAGAGGAAAAATACAATTGACATTTAATACAAAGCTTGCCTTTAGGGAAAGACTGAAGAGTGGGTAATTCTTGATAAATTATGTCCTTTTTTATTTTATTTTATTTTTTTTCCATAACTTTAAATTGGAGAAGTGCTGAAATTAGTTACTCAGTTTTAGCTTCCAAGAGCTTAGCTGTTCCCCATTAGCAGCACACTGAACAGCATTTCTTAGTTAGAGAGTTTAATGTCCAACAGAACAGCATTTCTTTCTGAGGCAGGATTACTTCCTCTAAAGTAGGGACTCTTCTGTGTTCACTTCCACATACGCAGCTGTGGGCATATGAATTTAAAAAGGAAAGAAAAGAAGTTAGTTGAAAAATTAGCAGTGAAACAAACTCTTTCCAGAGTAAGAAACATGTTAGCGTGGAATCCACATTTACTTCATTTTTGATTCATTCTTTCCATTCACAATTTTATGCTTCTCTGAGGAATTAAAGCAATTTGGCTTATTCTGTCCATCAATTACCTTGACAATGGCTGTCTGGTTTGCAAAACGTGCTAGGTTATAGCCTGCTTTTCCTTGATGCCTCTGATGAAGACAAAGGGCTAAGTTTTTCCAAACCTGAAGGTTGCTTTTTTTCTTGTGGGGATAGATGTACTTCCCTTCTCTTGTTTGTCAATGCTTTTTGTTATAAATGCAGGCCTTCTCGAAATAGAAAACATGGCGATGGGTGTCCCATTTTCACTAGTTTCTGCTCTGCACAGGCTAAATCTCCACTCATTTTACTCACAAGGATCTACCACCTCTACTAGAGTGCCTTCTGCTTGAAGATAACAGGGGAAGAGTAAATGTCAAAGACAATTGAAAGGCTGAGTGGAGGGCAAAGAGATGGACTGAGGAAGTTTGGACAGATTGATTGGGTGGCAGAATCAACCTCCTGTATTAGGTTTAGCAGCTGGTGGCAGCTTTTACATTGTGTGTATGCCTGTGCAGCCTAGTGGTAGCTACAGGATGGTATCTCTCACCAGGTGTTACTAGTACCAGCACTGCACAGAGGACCACTTGTTCATAAAAGGCCTCCAAAAATTGCTGATTATTTTCTTCATGCCTGCTGATGCTCCTCACTGTTACTGATGGGGGAGCTGCAAGCCAGAGTTGCTTGTTGTAGTGATAGGTGGCTTGCACCTCCTTGCCAAATATGTATGTTGAAGATGCTGTGGTTAGAGAACTGTTTCATGCACAGTGATCTAGGAGTGAGAAGCAATGAGAAGATAAACAACAGGAGTATCACAGAGTATTTAATGTGGTCCCTGAACAAGGAATTACTTTAACTCAAGTTAGATTCTGCTTGACATCCCATTGTGTATGCAATGTCAGTTTCCTCACCTGTACAGCCAACCATCAGCATAGCAAGGGGTATCTGCCCAAAATACTGAGTAAATGCAAATCCCTCCTCTCTGTGGTGGTAGTATACTCAGGTAAATGATTTTTTTTTGCCTGTGGCTAGAGCATGCTGGTTAGAACAGAGCAGCTGCAGTTGTCTTTTTCACTAGGAGTTGTAATTGGCAACTGATGAATACAACCTTGAGTAAGGGCAGGCGAATGAGTTTATCCCTTTGTGCAACAGAGCATATAGGGTTGGGTTTTGCCTATAACATGGAAAATTCTGTAGGTAGTCCAGTAACATATAACTGGTGCAATTTAATTGTATTTCTTAATGCTGAAAACTATTTATGTGGTAGCTTATTGCTGAAATGCTGCATTGTTAATTGATACTTTTAGCTAGTATTATGTTTCAAAAATACATTCAAATGTCCCTTTTAGTGGTTAAACAGCTTTTTCTTTGAAGGTTGTGGTGTTTGACAGAGACTCCTGGTGGTTAAAATGCCATCTGGATCCAATAATATGTCTCAGTTGAGAAGAAACTCTTGTATTGCAACAAACTTACATGCTCAAGAGCCATGGGAAGTCCCATCCCTGCAGGATCTATAATACAGTCAACATCTTTCCTGCCCTGAAAAACGCACAGCAGAGCTGCGCCTTTGTAATGCGAGAGGTCACTGCTGAGCAGAGCAAGGCACCTGTCGGTCCTGGAGCTCAGTGTGCTGGGTTTTAAACTCCTTCTGCCAGCTGAAGGAAAGCAAAAGAGCACTCAGAGCCAAACAGCATTTGGAAAGATCTTTTTGCAGTAACACTGCTCTGTAAGTTCCATACTAATGGTTGTCTTGAATAATGTAAATGCTTGTCCAAACAGAAATTATTTGCAGATACTTATGTGATATAATCCTATATCTGAATCAGAATATGACCCTTGCAGTAAACTGACACATGCTACAAATTTGATGCCCTCCCTGACACAGTCTAGTATGCAACTGGAAAAGAGAAAAAGGTTTAAGCTTTGCTGCTGACTCTCAATATTTCCATTGAAGTCCAGAATAAGAAAAATATAGAAATGGCTACAAGACAAATGAAAGGAATTTATGTGGTTTTTTTTTTCTTAGATTCTTCATGACTCTGGTTGCTGTCTGCTTCTCCATCTTCGGCTAGATTTCTTTTGTGGCTTTCAAAGTAGGGTCATACAAAGCATCAGTTTTATGAAGTTTCTCTAAAATTGCAGCTCTTAACCTACAAGTCAGACAAATTTCTACAAAGACAAACAAAAGCTACAGATAAGCTGCCCTCAGATCAGAACCCATTCTGTTCAGAATCTGGGAGTGTGGCCTAATCCAGTGTCTTAAATCAATCCATCATATAGTAAAGTCTGGAGCTGCAGAGTAGAAAGCTTGATTTGGTTCTGTTTTCTCCCAAGATACATATGTTCAACTGAGTGGTTTGGATTTGTTTACCAGGCTTCAAAGCTTTTTTTTCAGGCTCATTTCTCTTCCCCTCCCCACACCCTCTTGGCCACACATTCTGATGGATATGAGAAGCAGTCACTGAACTGTATTGCACTTATAACTAGAAGGCCAGAATAAACCACAGAGGGATTTTGGGTTCTGCACTTTAATTGGAAAATCTCCTTTTCTTAATTATGGAAGAAACTCAGAAGCTGGGGTAATGGGGAAAAAATGCAATTTATTTTTAACTTGTGCCTTTATTATTTTTGTGTTGAAATACCTACAGCTGAGGTTGAGGTTTATGCTTCTGCTGTTCTTGTATGTGATACTCCCTACAGAATGAAATGTATTTCAGTATCTTTCCCTTCTTTTCCTTCTTGACTTTGTGACCTTTTAAACAATGGGTTGGAGGAAATAAAAATAAGTATTTAAACACAGAAAAATCAACTATTCTAGGTACATTTCAAGAAGTTGCACCACTGGAGAAAATGCTACTTTTTGACCTTTAGTATAGGGCTCTATCTCTAAAGGTGGGTTTATGCTTTCATATGCTACCACATGCAGTCGAATTCTATGTGCCAAAGCATTGTCCTTCTGACACTGTGTCTTTGGCATAAAGATTTTCTTATTTTAAGGTGGGCAATGTTGCATGTGACTCTTAATTTTTCTCTATTTCCTAAAGCTTTATATATATCCACAATTCTAGGAAAACTTTTGCGGTGTTCCAGCAGCATTGCTTGCAATCCCATCAGGAGGAGTGTTCCATGGAAATTAGTTGCAAGGGGAAAAAATAGTTTTGCTTTCAGACATTGCCTCATTCTGAGGTTGCTTTTATTAAGTTTTCATCTTATGGGACTTGATTAACCTCTCCCTAGTAGTGACCACCTTAGGTATTTGTGTAGTGACCAAACAAAGAACAGTAACTCCAGTAAAAAACCAAACCACTCTTCTGAAGTTACTGATCCCTTTCAGTAACCTGGGTGCTTATATGGTGCTTCAGGCTTCATGAACAGTTCAGCGTCTGAGTTTCTCTCTTTTGGGACTACCCTATACCAAGCTTTATATCCCTGTCAAAATGTGATGATGTTTATTTTTCCACTTTGTCCTTGTGGTCAGGCATACTTAATTTTTAAGTAGCATTGCTTGCTTTTAAAAATACCTTTGTATCTTTTTGACAGATGTTTAATGAGTCATTAGATAACTTCCTGGAGACATATAGAAATAACATGAATAAAATGTTATTAAACCTTATTCATTTGGTAACAAAAAGCGTCTTTGGTTGTAACTCTGAATACCAGTTGCTTCCTGGTTTGAAATACCTGCTTCTCTTCCAGGGTGTTCCAGAAGATTTGTTGTTTTTTTATAAACATCTCCAAAAGGGTGGTGAAGTCTTTCGAGTAAACCATTGCCTCCTGCTGTACCGTTACCATCCCCAGGCTGCAACTCATTCCATCCTCGAGTAAGTTGCATTTCTTTGGTGGAACTTAACTTAATGTTGGATGATTGGCAGCAAAGATACCCAATCTTGAAGACATCACACAACAGAATAATTAGCTAGTTGTGTTTTAATTGTTAGTTTGTGTATTTTAAGCATGACACATGGTGGTAGCATTCTTTTTTGGTGGAGGAAGCTTAGATTTATATTTGTTCTTGCTAATAATTTGCTTTGGAGTAGCAACCTGTAATGCTGGAACTGCAATTATGAACTGAAATCTTTGATTCAGATACTACTGCTGCCCATGTTTCAGTGCTCATGATTTAGTGAGGCATGAGATTTGTCAGTATTTGACAGACATTAAAAAATACTTAAAATATTTTTTAAAAGCTTTGTCTTTGAAAGTGTTTCTGAAGTATTTTCATGATAGTAACTGTAGGAGCAATAAAGCATTTTGGGGACTGTTACAGCAGTACTGTGTTCTCAACTTCCAATTACCATTCCAGACTGTAACTGTAAGATCTCATAATTTTGCCTGAATAACCTCTTTGGTTATCTAGAACATCTAAGTTTCTTACCCTAAAAGCAGATTATGAATGCTTTATGTGATTATGTATGGTAAAAGTGAGACGTGAAGCAGTAATTTCTTCAACAGTTTGAACATGATTGTAAGAATATATTTGAAATAAATCCCAGTGGTGAAATTTTATTGGGGGATTTAATTAGAATTTTTAATAGGTGTGGTTTTGATTCTCATATGCTTTTGCCATGTGAACCGTAATGTAAAAGATAATTTATGAATTTTAAAGCTTCATTATCAAACAGTCTTGATTTTGAAACAGTAAACAGAAACTTGTAATACCAACTAAAACCTTCTTTTGAAAAAGAAAAAAACCCCAACCAACAAAACCAAAACCAACCCTAAACCTTTAATCTGATAATGTGCTGCATTTACATATATTACTTTGCTATTTTAAAAAGTCTAAACCATCTTAATCAGATAATGAGGTTTGAAAAATACCTGAGGATGTTTAGGAGTAATTATCTCAGGTGCTTCCTTGTATGCTGTTGCCTACTGCTTTTAGAGTGCTGCTCTGCCCTTAAAGACAGCATTAAATAGTCAGTTACTGATTCCTCTACATGCTCATTTTGCGCAGGGAAGGCATTCTTCGTGCTCAGAAGTCCTGCAAGCTGAGCCAAAGTTGTTACTTTCTCTTATGCATTGACATTAATGAAAAGTTATGTGAGTTTTATTGTCCGTTAGGAGTCCCACAGCAGAATCACAATGGTAATTAAGTAAGCTGCTTTCTTACTGATTAATGATATAAATACACTTTTTAGGCAGTCTTATTTGTGTGGCTTTGTAGAAATAACTAGTAAAACTAAACATTTTTATGGGTATTTTAGTTGTATATCACCATATTATTGTTTTACTGCAAATACTATAGTATTCTAGCATAAATATCATGCTCCTGGTTAATGTCACTGGAGAGCTTTATAAATACATTTATATGGTTGCCTAAGTACATAAAATCATTTAAGTCTGAAACAGTCATTTCGAGCAAGTGGAAGATATGATTTGGATTTTGGAAACAAATCAGAGGTAAATGATTTTCCCTTTCACTGGTGTTCAAGGGTTTGTTTTCTCTTACAGTATGTGATCATTTTGTCAGTTACAAACTTCTCATCCATGCCTCGTGAGCTGCTACAGCTCTTGGAAGCACAGTGCTTGTATCTGTGGGAAAACATCTTATTCTTGGAAATGAGTTTGTTTTGAATTTACTGCAAGCTGTTGCTTATTCAGATCTACAAGGTTGTGTGGCACAAGCACCCTGAGTTACAACATGCTGAGAGAATGTGGAAATATTGTAAAGCTCTTTCAGATGTGCAACTTGCATGTCCAAATTGACGCCTGCCCTGTTTCATTCTAAGAAGTCAGGCTAGCCACTCTTCCTGTTGGCTTTTTGTTGGTACTACTGCTAATACTATTTTGTGCAAATTTTCAAATATGAGGTTGTGTAACATCTCTTTGTGCTGGCCTGTTCTCCTCTTTGTTGCCTAAGCCGTGAAGAGTTGGCCAGCCTTTGTTTCTAAAGGTTGAGGTGCACTTTGAGCAGCGACATCAATGGATTCATCACAAAGGTTTAAGTTCATTTAAAATGGGTCTTTCCTAATTTGCCTCTTGGTCACCCCACCTTATTTTAATGTGTGTTCTACATTCTCCAGAAGTCTCTTTTTCTAATGGTGTGTTTTGTTTGAGCAATTTTCTGTGGCCTTTTGCCACTGGCTTATGTTGCCTTTGAATTTTCGGAGTTAGCCTAGACCTCGATTGGGAAGCTGTTAAGTCACCAAGCAAGTGAATACCTTGGCTGCAGTCAAAATGGTGCTTGTAGGAAAGCTGATTTGTTTTTGTTTTTGTTTTTTTTTTTTGTTTTTTTTTAACAGTATATGCCTAGTTTCAGTCTTAAAAAATTAGAACTGGTTAATAGGACTTGTTTTCTACAATACAAAGCTGCATGATTCAGCATTTTCAGCAAAGGTAACAGTCACTTGTGGCTTATTATGGGCTGTTTTTAGTTTAGATGAGTGTCTTTCATTACCATTTGGGGGAAAAAATGCCTGATTTTGCATTTTCAAACTTCCTAAAATATTCATAAAGCTACTTGGCAAGCGACACTTAGTTCTTTTTATTTAGCCTGTACAACTGTAAACACTAATGCTTTTTGGGTCATTTCCTATGATTAGTATCCTTCTGGAAGAAATATCTAGAGGTGAAAGTATCTGTGAAGCAGGAAACAGAATCTTATTTACATTCTTCCTTTCCCTGGAGGCATCAGACTGCTTTATTAAATGTTTTGGATGTGTGACAGAACCAGAACGAAGTACAGTGTCTATATTTAGGTTTCATTAGGTGCATACAGAAATGTAAACGTTCTCATTGGAACTCAGTCTAAAATTTGTGATGGATGCCTGCTAAATGTGAATGAGCATTACAAGGTTTGAGAAACTTCAGCAAGGAATTTACAACACAGAGTCCCACATATTGTATCTCTTACATCAAAATCATTTTATCTTACATTACAGCTTGTCCTAGGGCTGTGTGTGCTTTGTGCTACATAGCTACATTACACTGATTTGCTACAATATCAAAGTTGGCTTTATAATGAAAAGTATTGGAGTAAGAAAGTTTGGTGTATAATGAAAACATTGTAATATGCCAAAGGGGAGAAAAGGGAACTGTGTATAAAACAATGTAGCTCATTGCAAGGTGAGTGTCAGCTTGGAACAAGCTGAGCAATAAAACATTTTATTTGTCATGAGGTAGCGTTGGTCTCGAGGACAGGCAGTTGGGACAGGTAGCTAACCTTTGCAGCAAGCTACAAGCTCTTGGTCAAGAGAAATTTAATATACACAGAAAACAAGGTTTGTACCTTCCAGCTGAGATTCAGGTGATGCCATTTTCTGCAGAAAATGTGCAGTGTACTTTCAGTTTGTGTGCTGTGTATTCAGAGCAAGTCTTACGCTGTAAGAGCTTGTTCTGCAAAATCACCAAATGAGGTCATCTATTGAAACCATCTGGTCTCAGGCACTAGAAGCTTCCAGTGTCATCTAAGCGAAGGAGAACAGGCACTTGGTCTGAGACACACATTTGGTTGTTGTAGAGGTTGTCTGAGGCATGGGGCTTGTAGCTGATGAGCTCTGGAATGCCTGCTTCATTTCCTGCAAAAACATGCATCCAAAAATAGGCAGGAGAGAGGAGTAGCGTAACGTGTTCCTGTGCAACCACAGCAAAGATGAGGTCAACTGCATTTTTATCTCCTCTTCTTTCATTTGGCACTTCAATTAAACACGGAAACTAATGACCTCATTAGATTCTTGAAAAGTAAATGGCATTAACATTGATAGTTTCTGTCTTTCTTAATAAGCCTTTCATGAAAAATAGGCCACAATGCAAGCCATGCCTGAGTTAATGACCCCTGACCTGAAGATGAACTCGGACATTAATAGAACCTATTAACAGTGTAAATGTAATAACTCCATGGGGTGATATAGTCCAGCAATTAATAAGTTCACATGAAGTTCAACAGAACAACAATGAGGAAAAAAAAAATCAGTTTATTTGTCAGTATGGTCAAGGTTCAAATGGGATTCACTTCTGATTGTAAGGATCTTGAATTCTGTGTGCAGGACTAGCTTTAAAGAATCTGTTCCTTCAGCTCTCACTGGGATTGAAAAGTTCGCTGGTTTTCCATTTTTTGATTATCTATCAAGTGAGATTCACCTATAATACAGAACTCTCTAATCCTGCCATGAATAAAAAGCTGCTGGCAGAGGCCATTCACTTAAGAACTCCTCATCCCGTCTGGTGTTACCCGAGTAGCATGCAGGACCAATGTCTATGGAAAAGATCAGGTGTATGGATTTATAGCATTACTATGGATGGTAATCAATACCCAAAATTCCAGTACTCCTTTGGATATTGGGCTTGTACTTGTGTATTTCTCAAGCACTTGCACATCTGTCTGCTCTGTAGATTCACTTAGGCAGCCTCACTGGGGGAAGGAGGGGAAAGGCAGTCAAACTATATGGTGAGGTTTAACTGAGCTCAGGCACTAAATCATATAGCTTTTATTGTCACATTATCTTTCATTTAAAAATAGGAGTGGAGCAGATGTTTCTTGACTCCTGTATTCAGTCAGTAGGTCACCACACTTTTTAACAGAGCTCCATTGTTATGTTCCTTGGGTGGATGGTATGGTAATAACTACTTGGGCCTGAGGAACACACTTCATAGTCATTCTCACCCGCAGCATGAATACCCTCGTTTCACTCCTGCAGAATTTTGACTCCTTTTCTTCCTTCCAGACTATGTAACTGATGAGAATTGAGGAGCCATGGCAAGTGAGATCTTAGGAAAATCCTGAAAGCCTTGAGAATGGTTTGCCAAATAGAAAAATGTATACCTGTAACATTTATTTTGTAAAGAAGTGACAAGAAAATGACAGAAGTGGGGAAACTCGCATTCTCCAAGAATCTGGGTCAAGTTGAAGTGTTAGTGCATGGTAACAAACTTCTACAGTCAGAAGAATTTGTTAGCTGAATATGGGCTAAGTAATGATACTGAAGGCTGCTGCAAACCAGCTTACTTTAATCCTTTCTGACACAGGTAGTAAAAGCAGCTTTGATTTGGGATGATACCTCTTAGTTTTTGCTGGTGGCTATGAATATGTAATAATGCAAAAATCTCAATATAGCTGTGAGAATCATCTCTGGGTAGTGGTTTGTACAGCTTCTGGGTAGTTTCAGGCATTCTCTTTAATCATCCTTTGCATGTTGCTACCCTTCCTGCCTGTTGCACCTGCACTGACTCTGGAAGGGTGGGAAAATGGCATTCCCTTATCCCTGAAGGCAGGAATCCCAGTTATCTGTGCTGGAAACATCAAAATGTTTGGCAAATTAGGTGAACCGGAAACCTGAAGGGGATAACTGAAACTCTCTCTTTTGATGCTCCTCCCTTTGGCTTCAGCGTGAGAGGTGGTTTGTGCAGGGCACCTTTCTACAGAGGTTGTCTGAGGTGGTCATTCTAAAGCTTAGTCACAAATTCCCTCCTCAAGTCTCTATTTATCTGATGCTCTTGGCTTGCACTGGTAAAAATTTAACTCATCACTGCCAAGTGTTTTGACAGAACTCTTAAGTTTTCATTAAAAAGGGCACACACAATATGGGGATGCCACTTTAAAAACTCTTTTGTGAGTGTTTTCATCTGAATGCCTCAAAGTGATGCAGGCAAAAACTCACAAGAGCTGGTGACACAGGCTTTATTTTCACAACCCAAAATAGGCATTTAAACAGACCAGTTATTGGTGCTTAAATGCAGCTGCCTGACAAAATTCTTGTCATTGAAAAGCAGTTCAATTTGGAGTTAGTAACTTTCACGTCCTTTTATTTCTGTGTTCAATTCTCTTGCATGCTTGCCCCATGTGGATTTTTCAATGTAATATTCATAGCTAAGATTAGGTCAGTAAATCTGCTTCTGTCTGGCATGTTTGTGGGTGATACCAACAAGATTTGGTCTGCTTGAATTTTACCTCTGTAGGGACTTCTATAGGACAGAGGCACCCGTTACCTAGACAGCAAGTGCATAATTGTTTGGAAGTGACCAATATGGAATGTGCAAGGACTTCTCCGGCACAATTAGAAACATTTTCTGTGAGCCTGGAAGTAGATTCCAGTGTGACATACAACTGGAGTTTGGTTGATAATCCTTTTTCTGCCTTGTAAGCTAGCCTGTTTTTTCTTTAACTTTCTTAATGTTGAAACTCAAGTGGAAAAGAAACTTGCCTGTGTCACTCAAGGCAACGGAACAGATTCTGCAGCCCCTTTGGAATGCAATACAGTGTTACCCTTCTGAAGTTGCATTTCAAAGTAAAATCCGGTTTAAAACCTTTCCATTTACATGTAAAGCAATAATCTTCCTTTTTAGAAGCTCTAAAATTTCCAGTAAATTGATCCTGGAAAAATATTTGACCTTCATATTTCTTTCTTTTAACTTTTCTTCTGGGAATATAGAATGCTCTAATGAACATGGAAAAAAAGCAAGTGTCAAAGGATGCCAGCAGCAGCTAAAGCTTTGCAGCAAGAATGCAGCTTGCATTTGCATTAGAAGAGATTTGCAATCAAATCAAGACCTGTTTTCCCCCCTCCATTAGTTGAAGTGGGGGTACACAGCTGTAGTTCTTGATACAGCACGGAAATGTAATATGGAGTAGCTGTTCTTCTTCGGTATGTGTGTGAAGTTCTTCCCAAGTTATCACGCCACCATCAATGATGAAGTGCTAAGCAGGATTTGGCTGTGCTCAAAAATGGCATGCTGGGCTCTGGAGCCAACCAACAACCCCAGCAAGAATCCATATGTCTTAGTGTGATGAGAGTTGTATGCTTTTTCAGACCATAATTCAGGGCTGTGAAGCAACAACACATATACCAAAACAAATTCCGGTCATTAAAGTATTAGAAAAGTTTGCTAACAAACTTTTGGGAACAGATTAGGATGCTCACTAACCTCAGTACCCACAAAGAGGTGTGATTTCTTTGCGTGGTTTTTTCTTTTTTTCCCTCCCCTATCATGTCTGAATTAGTTTAGTCATGTTTCTGTGTGTGTGAAAATGCACACATGCATACATAGGTACATAAAAATGCCAAAGGCTTTAGGGGTCAAAATCTACCTTTGTCCTAACTTTCCAGGGAAACGATCTGGAATCACCGAGTCAGGTTTCTTGAAGACAGAGTCTTGAGCTCCTGGACATCATTCACTATTTGGAATGCTGGCAAGCAAGGCAAGAAGCTCTACAGAAGTTTGTCTCCAGCGAATCAGAAAAAGGTGAGCTCCTAAGAGTGGTAACATCTGCACAAACCCATTTGCTTCTCTTCCATGTGCTTCCTAGCTGCTTTTAACATAATGTAGCAAAATTCTCATGCAATATTTTGTCCCCAGGTACTAAGTTGATCATTTATGTAAATTGGGGAAATTCTCAACATTCTACATATTCTTCTTTGACAATGCTACATTGCTTACATATTACACTTGCCTATTTAGAGTGCACAGTGTGTATGTGGTGCAACATAAGCACCTACGTCTCTGCTTGCTGGTAACTGAGCACAGCAATGTGTCTGACACTATATATTGTTGAATGCCTGCTGCTGTGTAACTAACCCTCTACTAACCAGGTACCCCAGGTGAGCAGAAGTAGTCTTATTTGGATGATACAATACTAAACCACCTTGCTGAGGATTCTTCATGCAGGTATAATATTTGCCCAGTTGCTACATGGGTGCTGGACCTAAACCCTATTGGACTCTGATCAGCCTGGTTTACATCACGAGGAGCGGTTGTGCTGCAGCTCCCTTTGAGAAGCCAGATTGTTTAAAACTATGGGTTGGGTGAACAAAGGAGTAGAAACTATTGTACACGGCTGTCTCATTCCATTTATAACCAGTTGAAAATGATTCTCAGGAGAGATTTGTCTGTGAGTTTAAATATCTTACTTTTATAGCATTTTCTTGTGCATAAGAACTTTTGGTTAGATAAAGGCTTTAGGGCTAATGTCAAATGGCAGTTTCTTATCAAGAGCCACAGAACATTCATTTTATTACCTAATGTGTTTTCTTTCTTAAAAGTATGGATAGGAAGACAAGATGACAAATACCTATAAATGTGATTAATGTTGTAGCTCTCAGACCACACACACACAAAAAATAGAAGAAATGCATATACTCTTAGCTGGAATGACTGAACAGATGTGGGAGATGCTCATACAGTAAACTAACCAAAGCAAGAACTCAGCCTGAATTTCCTACTTGATACACCATGGCCACCCCCCTTTCACTGCCATCATGTGGCAGTGGGTAGACTGTATAAAGAAAGATGATTAAATGTGTGCTTCCAGTCAGTTAACTCATTCAAAGAGGACAGAACTGTTATTAAATGTATTGAGTTATCTTGGTCATGCAGTGCAAGCATGCACATGACTTCAGGGTGTTTCTGAGAACCTTCTCTGTATTTTGCAGAGCACTTAGTGGAACTCCACTGACTCATCAGCAGCCATTGCACTTGTCTGTCTGCAAAACTATGAGAATATCAGTTCCAAGGGAAGAGATGGCAACTTGGCTGGTAGCTTTTTGAGATGCTCTAGGAAAAGGCATTGTGTTGGGTTTGTAGCAGTCTTAGGTGTTGGGTTGGTTTGGAGTTCTTTTGCTTTGTTTTGATTTTTAGCCCTTTTTGTGCCAAGCCAAAATAGAGATTGCTATTAAGATAGAACACCTCTCTAGCTTTGGGTTGCATTTGCCACCTACTTCTATAGGTGACTCATTTAGGACTTCACATCTTCTTCAGCAAACACAATGATAATTTGAATATGTCATTGCAGAAATGATAAAAAATGCAAGAGAAAAATGGTGTTGGTGGGCTTTTGCTATTTTTCTGCCAAAGAACGAAAGCCTGCCTCTCCTTCAGTAAAGCCAGGCTTCGCTCCCCAGTATGCTAGCACCATCAACATGGTTCTCATTAACTGGCTTGGCTCTTGCTGTTCATTCCAGCTGACCTTTGCTTAACGTTTGCTTTGGCAGTGTTGCAGCCTGTGATGCTGTTTTGCTTCTGATAAGGTTACAATTGCACGTATTCCAGTTTTAGTTGATATTGATATATTGCACTGAGCACTAACCCATTGATTACTGGATGCTCCAGCAGACACATTGAGCCAGTTCCATGTGCCAGATGCAATTGCACTTGCCAAATGTGACTCATTTTGCAAATGTACTGTAGAAAGCTACTGATCCTTAATACCTTATACAGAGTAATCAAACTTACCTGCTGTCTGACATGCTTTCAGAAGTATTCAGAACCAGTGAAGATAAATAGAAAATTGTTTATATCATACTAAGTGAGAGTAGAAGTCTAGTTTTTAGATAGCTAATTTCTGATACATTAGAACTATCTGTAGCAAATGAAGTACTAGATTGATGTAGTTATTCAGGTTCCTTATGCATGCCATTGTAACTCCCTAGCCTTTCCAAAAGTGAGATCCCAAGTCTGTCCACCTCCATTAGAACTGAAGCTTAAATAATGTACCAATTTTTCCCAGTAAGTGGTTGGCAAGAGGCTGTAGAAGTAGTTAAAACATGTCACTTCTCCAGGTGCTAATCAAAGGATTATGCTGCTGGAGTTTCAGAAGAGAAATTAGACTTTTCAGTAGGTAATTTCTAGAGGTTTTCATTTTATTCCAAACCAATAGTAGTAAAAGAAGTGTAGTTAAACTCCACATTACACTTACACATTCTTCAGGTTTTTTCTGACTAATCTTCAACTCTTGCCAGAAACTTTAAAATCCCATGTGAACAAAGGTTGTAAATAGTTGCTGCTTCATCCTTTCCAACCCTAAAAAAAACAATAAAATACTTTTTCTGTCTTGCCCTTAACAAGATTTAAGCTTTTGTATGTTCTGTTAATGATGAGAACACTAGAGAAGCAGCACAGTTTTGTATCTAGAAGTAGAATCTAATGTTGTCTTGTAAATGGAGGCCTTGGGATATGAATTCATCAATTATGTAAAACAGACACCTTTCAAAGAAATTCTTAAAGCCCCATAAGACAAAATGTGTAGTAGTACAGCAACACAATTACCATTTTCTTCTCTGAAGGTCTAGCTGTGTGGAACAGTGTGATCTTTAGAGGTCTAATGCTCTTTGAAATGTATATAAAATTGCCAAAATAACCTGTACAATTTATCCAAGCTGTATAATTGAACTGTCTAAACTTAATTTTACGTGGTTTTATACTTAAGTCAGTTTAGCCTCTTGAAAAATGCCACCTATGCTCCATGTCACTGTTGCTGCATCCTTTTATTGGGATTCAGAATTTCATTAGATGTCATAAGACTGACTTCAGTTTGCATGGGGAGTCACAGCAGTGTTGTTTTCTGATCTGGCACTAGGTATCTATAGAAAATTTGGGACACATACTCCTAGAACAAAAAATAACCACCACCTCCCTCTCTGCTGTGCCCCCAACTCCCCTCCAAACCAGTTACATACACTTTGTGTTATTTGGTAATGCTGAAAAAAACCTAAACTTACTAAATCTTCAAGAAGGGAATTAATTAGTTTGAACTGTCAAGATTAGGGCATATAAGAAAATATCTTTTCAGAGAAAGAATGTTTGTAGTACTTTTAGACCCTGGATAAACAAAGCAGTTGTGTTTCTTGCACTGCCTGGGGTTTTGTGGGATGTTTGTAAATTGTAAATACGTTGCATTCTGAGCAGCTTTTCCTTAGAAAACAAAATTTTGGCAATCCCAGGAAGCAGCAGGCTGTGTATGTTCTTAGTTAGGACCAAATTATTACTTTAGTCTGTTTGGAAAACAGTCAGAGTTTGAATGATGGCTGTGTTAAAAGAGAAAAGGACACCTAAGCAACATCCCCTCCTTTCCTTCAGACATCTGTATGGTGAATATTAAAGCAATGCTTTGTCCCCAAAGAGCTCAGGCAGAAATCCAAGGCTCAGTATTTTTGCTAAACAGCAACACCAGTGAAAAATTATTCAACCGGTAAGTTTTTTATGAATTAATTACCAGGATCTCAGTATTCTTAGGGAAATTCTGTTTCCTGACTGTTCCCTTCTTGATTCATGCAGTTGACACTGGTTCAGTATTTGCATTTCTGCAAAAATGAAGTCAAACAGAACTTTTTTTGTTTAAAACACATCCGTCTGGTCTATCATTTGCAGCTGAAGATGGAAACCAAATGTTTTGGGGATGCTACATATGCCTGGAGGGTTTCTGAGCTGTCTTGTCTGCTCTTTTATTCTCCATCAAACTTCAGCTAAAAGGAGAATTTCAGCATTCACATTTTGTGCCATTTCCGATTGCTGAAAATAGTGCTCAAGGATCTAACAGAAAGGAAGGGGGAAAGGACCAAATAAGCATCAGCTAATTAGCAGCATGAAAACAGTCCCAGTAGGCAGCCAGCCCATGAAGTTTCTCTATGACAACCTTGTCTGCCAGTGGCAAACTCGAAAGCTTCAAGAAAGTATTTTCTACACACTTTTTCCTAGGCCGTTAACAGTTTCAAATAATCTGTTAGCTTCTCTTTACTTTTTTCTAAGAGCAGCATCACAAAATATGTTCTTCAACTATGATCCTTCAGCTCACTCAGAAAAGCAAGAAATGGTTACGTTTTGAAGCATTTTAACTACTCTAAACTATCTGAATGACAGTAGGAGAGACTGAAGTGGGGACACACAAAAGAAAAGAAGCAGAAACAAGGGGAAGATTACATCCACCTTGGCTGTTGAGGTGAGAGAGAGCCTACAGAACAAGGGGAGAGATTAAATTTGAATGCTTCACCAGGTATAAAGCACCCTAAAATGGCAGGGGGTAAAACAGAGGCTTTATTTTGGACTGTAGCAAATGCTTCACGCTGAAAGATGGCAAGCAAATCTCTGTGCTGGTGCAGTGCTTTTTGCAGTGTCCCTTTTCTCAGTACAGAGCCATGCACGCTACAGAAGTGATGTAGTTATCTGCTCCCAAGAAATGAGGGACTTGCAACTAGTTCCCACTGTTAGGTGCATGTTGTGTGTAATAAGGAAACTTTGGTCTGCACATTATTTAGAAGCTCATTTTGCATATTGGATTCTGGTGTTAAAATTCTCTTGAGCAACTTTGTTATGTGTATGTACAAAGAGGGAAGAGGCTGCTATCTTTAATGGAACAGTGTCTTTAAATGGAGTCATGGAGTGCATGTGCATGCTTGGAATGTAAAGATACCCACAGCTTCTGACATGGCTGTAATGATAAGGAGCTGAAACAAAAGCAGCACCCTGATACTGAAATCCACTCAGGTTGTGCGGGAGAGTTGCTTTGCTAGTTTCAGGGTTCTGCGTGTGGTTTACTGGAAGATGTTTATGCCTCTGCCTGTCTCCTGTCCTGCTTGTCATTAACTGTTTCCATTTAAACTTGCATTTTAATGCTTTCAGTTACTTTGTTTTGACAGCAATGGCCAAAGCTGATTTAACTTTTGCAGAGATGTATATTAACATGCTTCCAAGGCTTTATATAAGTTTGAATGAAAGAGTTATAAATAGAACAATCAACAAGGTCACTAGAAGTTTAAAATGAAGGACTGCATGAGACATGGAGAGAATGCAATAGGGAGGATCTGCTCATGTGGATTTTGTAGAGTTTGCAGGTTGTCTTCCTCAAAGATAATTTTTGAGACCAATTGATGTGACGAGGAGGGAGAGGAGACAGGTGGCCATTTACCAGAGAGGTTGTCCATTTTTTCTATCATACTGTACTAAGTTTTCCCCTCTCGTATAAAACTTACCTCTTGTATCCTTTCAGCTAGAACAGATCTTGAGAACATGCTGTGATTACTGCTTTCTGTACCTAATCACTGCAGACCTAAAGCAGACCACAGGTGAAAATGAGGGAAAATATCCTGTGAAGATCATTCACTGTGAAAGGACATTATGAGGCTGATGAAATCTCTTTTTTCCATTAGGAAATCAGAGGGGAGTGGGAAGTGTAAGGAAGCATCCTGTGCAGTAGCCAACAAGACAGTAAACAAGTCAAGTATGCAACGAGCTATTAATTCTTGTGTAATAGCAGCACAGCCCCCACAGCTAGGTAATTACAGCTGCACCCCAGGCCCACTTTTACTGACTTCTTGGGTTGGTCGTTTGCAGTAGGATTAATCTGCTGTCCATTAATCTCCTTTTACCACAGGGAGGTCTGATAGTCCCAGCCTGTGTGTCCCTTCATACAGCTGCTGTGTTTATTAAAAAGAGGCAGCCAGAGAAGTGCTTTTATCTTCCCCAAACTTGTCTTCCCCTAGCAGAGATTTTGGGGGGTGTAAATATCTTCTCTTTTGAGCCATGTAAAGTTTTTCTTACCAGGCAGAAAACTTTCTCCTTTTTTCCTTACACCATTGTTTTGTATGTTGCCATCCACATATATAAAAATTACTTGCCAGAATTATAGTTGTATAACACAGCTACCTAAGTGTCTCTTCAGGGTCTTAGTTGAGAGAAAGGAGCAGTCTTTTTTCCTTAGGAATTGTGCAGATTTTCATACAAGTGATGTTCAAAGCAAAAATATCTAATCATTATTTATTATCTTAAAACTGAAGTGTGATCTGAGGACTTTCTAAGCTCCAATGGTGTCATATTGTTACAGGCATTGCAAAAGGGAAGTTTTGCTAGAAGGAAGTGGGGGGGAAACGACTTCAGACTGCTTTATAGCTTTATAATTCATAGGTTTGTCCCTGGGAGACAGTAGTTCATGTATGGAGAGATGGTCTTCATAAAAGATAGAAGAAACAAACCATTAACACAAGAAAATTAATAGGTAACTCTGGATTTACCCTAACAGTATGAAGTAAATGGCTCATGTAACTGTGCACAAGTCCTGTATTTAGACTCCAGACAAAGATTTTCTTTAATTGGAAAACAAATAGTGTGTGTCAGAAAAACAGTTGACTTAACATTCTGGCCACCCACGTGGTGTACAGTCTGGCAGGAAAATTGCCCATTCAAGTTTGACCTGTTTTGTAATACTGTAAATATCAGATCTAAGCTGGCTGAAGCCATTGAAAAAAAAGGTTACAGTCCTTTTCCTCTTCCAAGGGAAATTTGTCACAGGCTTACCTGTCAAGTTTTGTTTCTTTTTTTTCCCCCCAGCTGCTGCTAGCAGGAGTTTTGTGTGCTAGATCCTCTGGGAACTGGGGGGTTAGTAGGGCAAAGGCAGTCTGCAGAAATGTCTACACTTGGTGGTGTGAGTTATGGCACAGGATGAGAGGAAGTGTTATGATTACTGGCAAACTAGTGGTACAAGAACTATCTTTGGTTCTCTTAACACCATCTGTGCACCAGTCTGGGCTTTCTGTTAAGTGCATTAGAACAGGCTGAAGGTGAGCAGTATGATACCTTCCAGCACAGATCTTACAGCTGACTTCTCAGTTACTGACATTCAAGTGCAGATAGAATTTCACTTCACCTTATATCGTAAGTTTGGGTGTTTCAGATTTAAAAATCTCTAGGAATATTAGAAGCTGAAAAAAATCTCTTCAGTTACTGGAAGGTAAGTCAGTGGATCAGATTGTATTTACTCCCAGAACTCTGTGGGGCTGACACTGAAGACATCCTGCTCAGTTTTGTTGGTAATGATCACAGCTTTTAGGATAGCAAAATATTAGTGGTGGAACTGAGATCTGCAGAATACAGGAGAATTTTAGAGGTGGTTAACACAAATGAAAAGTTTACAGCTAAGTCACCTCCCTTTCCACAGTAACTTCTACTTGCTTCCCTTCATAATGTATTTATATGTGTGTGTATATGTATATATTTATACACACATAAATAAGACGTGCAGAGGAAATCTTGGGATGCAGTTTGCAGTGCTCAGTCCGCACCATCTGATATTTCAGCATGGTCATGGACACAGGGCCAAGGATGTAAAGTGTGTTAACTTGTGTAGAAGAGAAAAAGATGCTCGTCCTTAGCCTTTCTACTTGAGGGAGTTGCTTGTGTTTGCTGCTGTGCATCCCAGCCACTGTCAGCCACAAAGACCTAGTGCAATGTCTAGTTAATTCTGTATCCTGCCCTACTTACCTTCGTTCTTTCTCTTTCCATTAAAATGCCTGAAACTAGGGAAGTGTCCTTAGTGTGATCCCTGCATCAGGATCATCCAAAGCAGAAGTCTGGATCTGCTGGCCTGTAATGTCATTGCTTTAGTCATACAGTCCCAAAATGAGAAGTTAATGATTCCTTACTGTTCTTTCTTTTGCTGTCTATTTTCAAGTAACCTATTTCCCAGGTATGAATGTCTGCCTCTAAGTGGTTCCAATGGCTATCCCTGCCCACCCCCTCCAGTCTGAGCAGCATTTTCCATGCTGGCTTTTTATGTTGGTGGTGTTTAGTTATATTTGTAGTCCCTTGATGTTTTAGTTTGAATTCCTTTTCCACTGATGTTTAATGGAAGAACTGATACTATGGTATTTAAGGATTTTGGTAACAAGTCTGGTCCATTGCACAGTGGAAATACCTCCCAAATCTTTTTAATGTAGAAACACCTTTCATGCTGCAAGACAACATAGGTCTGACTGGCCATTGCCTGAGATCATGTGGAACCAGTTCTGTTCCTCTGTAGTTTTGCCCTCAGGCTGTAAAGGTGGCACTCTGTGTGGGGAATGAAGTGGCAATAATGATTGCAGAAGTTCAGCATTATGTCAGCAGTGCTCCGGCGTCAGTGCTTTCCTCTGCACAAACAGAGTGAGGTCACTTTAGGTAAATCTATCTTAATCACAGGAGGAAAATGTGAGAGAGAGATTTGTAGGCACAGAAAGCAAGCCAGCCTTTTGCAGCCTTCTCTAACTTAATAAATTTATAAACAGCTGTTTGGCTTTTCAAATTTTCTCAACAGTAAGTGTAGTTAATCAATTTTTAATGCAACAATTAAAGAGATAGAAAAACTGCCATCCAGCTTTCACCAGAATAATTGATTACTGCACAGCCTTAACTATCTCAACTGTTCTGCTTCAGTGTAAGAGTTCTGTGTAGATAATATGAATAGAAGTCAGGAAAACACAGCTATGTTTATTGTAAAAGTCTTCCAAGATATTACTGGCAACCTAATGCTTCAAAAATGAGGCCACTGTGTATTTTGGATCACAGACATTTATCCTGCCTGCATATTTATGAGGAATGCAAATACAAAATCCATCTGAAATACTTGGCATCTAGGGCTGCAAATCATGCTTCCTATAACTACAGTAAGAAAACCCAAATGAAGCAGTAATTATATGTGTTTAAACACCAAATCTGCTGAACATTTCAATTGAAAAATAGAAAGTCCAGAACCACAGAAATTCCCATACTTGGTGTATTTTGGCCTAGAATCGAGGGTAGCATTACCAGAGCAGCCAAAGCAATAGTGCAGCAGAGCTCTACTGATGTATCTGCTGGTAGATGTTATGCTTGGAGTGGGCAGAAAGAGGAAGGTTTGTATTATCTCATCTTAAGGTGTTTTGTGGAAGTGCCAAAATGAGGAGTCTCTGGTGTGTGTTAGTGTATTTGTTGCTGCAGTGTGAAGTTGATGATCTCATAGGTGTTTTCTCTTACACAGTCAATAGCTTAGATCATCTGTTCTCATGTTCCTAAAACCAAAATGTGCTCTCACACAGCTGCAGAATTTGTTCATTTAAGATACACCTGGAAAGGATTTTATAGATTTTTTTTAAAGCTCTGGATGAGAAGCCTGGGTGCTTTGCCCTATGCCTGTGTTCATTCTCATGCCTGTAGCATTACACACGTAGATACACTACAGGTGAAATACCAGCTGGCAGCTAAGAATGGCACTGAAATGCTCTGCTTCTGTTTTGCCAGGTAACTGCGTTTTGTGATGTTGATGAGAAGAAAATAGCAAAAGGATTTTACACTTACGAAGAATCTGAGGTCAGTTATAAGTGCTCTTGCATTCTGAACTGTCATCCGGAAGTGTCTGGGAAATGTGATGAAAGATCACTTCACTGATTTTAAATGCTGGATAGCAACTCATTTTGGTGAGGAGGCTGTGACAGGAGACTAGATAGCTGGGGACTGATACGGGACTGACTTCCTGGAGTCGGTTTAGAAAGACAAAAATACACTCTGAACGGATTCTGACGATGGGGCAAGACATAGCTTTCACTAACAGCATTTTTAAGTGGGAGTAGATTTTGGCCAAATATCTGTTAAAATAAAGCTGCTGTGATTAGTTGTAACTTATTGGTATATTATAGTTTACCTAAATAAATGGTAGATTCCTCTGGAGCCTAAAATTGTAGGCAGCAAGAATTCATTCCCTAGACGAAGCAGCAAGACATTTACATGGCAGTAACCAAATGATATAGGAAAAAATGTTGCATTATTAACTTCATGATAGCAAGTTAGCTCAAGATGGAGCAATATTTTGTACAGATTTAGTTCATACAACAGTTGGTGAAGACAGTTCTTGATTTCACTGGGCACTGGATCAGACTCTGTGAGCACCATCCTCTGAGAGTGCAGCCCTGCAGCTTCGCCATCTGACTGCAGGGGTGGTCTGACCTCAGCCACACACCCCCACCGCTTTGTTTATCATGGGTCTAGCAGTCTTGTGGCTAAAGGATGACCTGGTTCAGTTAGCTGATCTGGCAGAAAGGAAACCCTCAAAAGAAAAGTTTTACAGCAAATTATCTTGTGAATCAAATTACCCTGGGGCTGTGTGATCCCTAGATTTGATGGGAGCAGGACTCAAAAAGAGGGGGAGAGGGAGAGGAGAGAGACTTCAGATACAGCTTGTGGTTAGACCAGGGTAACTGTCAAGTCAGATTCTGTACTGGGAAGCTAATGAGTGCCTTTAGCTGCATGAAAGCAATTTGAGTTCAGGATTTTGACCTGCAGTAATGAGGACTCACTAACTACCAGCACAGTAATACTGGCAGCTAATTGTTATAGATCCTGGGACCCATCTTCTCAGACCAGTCTAAAGATTGTGCTGTAACCTGTTGGGAATGCTTAGAAAATTCTGCAGCTTGGATCCATGAAGTCCTAGTTGAGCATATGGTATTTAACAGTTCCCACTGTGAGGGAAAGATTCTCCTCTTTTTATACACTATTGTGCCTGCTGTGTGATGTCTCTCTGATGGCACAGCAGCTGATGCAGCTCAATAAGGTACTAGAAAAGTAATCTTCCAAAACCAAGAAAACAACATTTTTGATGGGGCAGGTTATTAAAGCAGCATAACCTGCAGTCAGATCAAAGACAGAATGGTTTGGGAAAGAGCTTTAGCTTGTAGGTGAGGAGGAAGCAGTGGAGGAGAGGAGTGAGACTACCTCCTTTCAACAGCAGAAGGCTCTTAATTCAGGTCTGGTGTAACATGTAACTTAATTCAAAGAAACATAACTCTGCTGACAGGTTATGGCAAGAACACAGAGGGTGCTTGAGTCTACTGTCAAACCAATGAGCATGCAACCAGCTGGGCTCTTTAGCGTGAGGTCTGAAAATAATTTTGTCTCCTTCTGGTAGCTCCTAAAAAAAAAAGCTAACAGGTAACAGTGAGTGCCTCTCTACTGAAGTCTGCTGCTTTTTCCCACAGGAGAGACCAAAACCAAAGATTCCTGTATGTCACTTCAGAGATGCAACTCCACCCTTCATCATCTGCGTGAAGCTGGTGAGTGCCACCTCCAGCCTTAGCTCTACGTGTTAATCAGTATTTGCTCAGCGTGCAGTTGAATGGCCTTGTTTATCAAATTGATTGTGCAGACTGTCAGGGATTTAAAACAGCAGCACTAAGTAGCATAAAGAATATTAAAAGGTATGCACAGGAGCTTGGATCTGTTTCACTTTCTTGACCAACAAGTAAGTACAGATAGATGCAAGTGAGCATGTACAGTTGGCCACCTGGCCTGCTTTAGTCCTAACACTTTGCAGCCCTATGTATAGCAAAGGCTTTGTCTTTTACATCAGGCCTTAAAAGCTGTGTTGTTTAGCACTGCAGGTTCTGAAGCCTCTTCTGTGGCTAACTGTGGTAACTTTCTTATTTCAACTGGTTTAGTTGACTAAAGAGCAACACTAGGAGATGATAACCAGCAGTTATTTTATTGTTCTATTTAAAATAGCAAAGCATGAGGTATTTGATAACACAAACTTTAAAGCAAAATAGCAAATGTATTCCAGTTGCAAACACTTGTTAAAAAGTCTCCAGCAGTAGTTAAAATCTGTAGCTCTATGTAAACAACAACATTCCAATGCTGTTCTAGATCTGTTCAGAGATTGATTAGCTGAACCTCATCTGCTACAGTCTGCTTTTAAGTTAGCACTCCCAACTTTACAATCAGCTCTGAGATCATAACTGAGTTGTAAAGCCAGACTGAAAGTACCTTAGGGCATTATCATGTACTGTTGGTTGATAACTCTTGGATAAGTTGGTAATATTACAACTAATTTAATTTTTCTTACTACATATAATGGTGGGTGGAAGTCCCTAGACAAAACATCTGTGCAACCTCTTATAAAGCACATTTAGTTTGTGAAGCCCTTACAATGAGACTATTATACAACATCTTGCCTGAAGACTGCTCTATAACTTAGTTGTGCTTTCAGTGTTTTTCCAGTCATGGCCACTGAGGCTTTTGTGCTTGCAGATTACAGAACACCCTAGGCCATGGTATCAGTTAAGTAGTGCACAGTATGCTCTTTGGAAATACAGTTTGACCTATGCCAGACAGTTTCAGAGTTTACAAAGTTGCTTCTAAAATCTGTCTTTGAGGCTGCTCACCTTTTAGAGAATGTAAGAAAGCCAATGGCCTTTTGTATGGAGCCTAACCTCCAGAAACTCCAGGCTAGTGATCTCCTCGCCCCTCTCACTTCATGATTGAGTTGGCTACTGTAGAAGTTGGGCTTCTAGGAGTCAATGGCAGAAACATCCTAGTGCAGAGGTAAAGACAGACCGTTGTGGGTGGAGTTCAGCAACTTTACATACTGGGAAAGCAAGGGGCCAAACAGACAAGAACAATGCTGCAGATAAACCTGCTGACAACACACTCAGTGTCCCTAATGGAGCTGACCTTTCTGGAGACACTAACCACACTGACACCTGTCAATAATCTGAACCCCACCACACACACATCCTTATACCACATTATTATTTTAATATTATGAAGACCTAGAGAATCAGGTTCTTAGAAAAACAAATTGTTATAAAGAACTGAAACCAAGCTTTCCTGTTAGCAGTGCCTAATACCCTGTTATCACCTGAGAAACCACAGGCAACCTAAGAAAGAAATAAACCCCAGAAATACATCTGCACTGAAGTGCAGGAAGCAGAGTGAAAAGGAATGGGAGGGTCTCAGGAAGCAAGCAGCAGTGCTAAGTCTCGCTCCAGAAACAAGTTTGCAGGACTCTCCTTGTCTCCACCATTTTTTTGCAGCTATCTTAAGGAATGGTGTTCAACATCCTCTTCCAGTTGCTCTCATACTTGCTTCTATTTCTTTACTAGTAGGAGTCTTAGAACCCATGAAACCCCACTCCTACTATTCACAGGGTTGTGGGTGGATTGCAGTGGTCACAGTTTGCAGTACAGTTTTATCATGGCAAGTTGTCTTCTACCAAAGCAAAGCAAGCTGATGAATGTCTGTGGTTTGAATACTCAGGTGTCTTGTCTGCAGCAGTTTTCAAGCTTCTAGACCTGAAATGGTTTCAAAATGGGTTGAGAAGGGCAGAATATTGAACTTCTCCATTCACCTGTGTTGGTGTTGTGCAGGCCAGGTATGATGGGTTAGGCTTTGCTGTGTTTAGAAGTCGTTTGCCTTGCTTTCTGTGCAGCCTAAACCTTTCCACTTGCTTTTCCTTGATTACCTTTTCTACATTTATTCTTCTAACATGATTTTTGGAAGTGGGAGCATAGGACAAAGTAGGGAAAGGGATAAGTACATAAAATATTTATGTACTTCTAAAATGGCTTCAAATGAAGAGAGTCCCTTTTTTGTCCTAGTTATTGCTGCTTCTCCAGTGCCATTCACCCAGATTTAGCAAATCAAACTGTGCAAGAGCTGTTGCTCTTACAATTTGCAGTACCATGGAATGATTACATTTGAGACATGAAATTCCTCTGCAGAAAGGTTTCATCCCTGTGTATACTGGGGAAGAGGGGAACAAAACTCCTGATTTCAGGAGGTTACAGATGACCTGGATTTTCAAACTATTTAGGACAAGAAGCTTCACCCAGCTCCATGTCAGGTCATTCAGTGAGCAACCATGCAAAAGCCCCAGAGAACGTCTGGACATTCCTTGTGTAGACAGCTGCCCAGGCAGCAGCTACAACCTAGCTCCATATTGTATGGAACTGGTAGAAGTTTATGTAAGGCAGAGTTAGCTTCAGATCCTCTTAGGTAACTACTAAAAGTCAGTAACAAATTAGCATCCCAAACTTCTGAATTTAGATTTATTATTTACCAGTATATCACCATCCTTCTGAAGAAGAAAGCATCCTGGGGCCTTTGTCTTCTATTTTACTGTTCATGGTCAGGGATTATTTTTAGCTTTGATATAGACAAAACCTGCATGTTTTCATGGAGCTCTGAGAAGGTAATTTGAAGATCAGGGATGTTTATTAAGTGGGTTGTTTGCAAGAAAGGACTCTGCTGGCCATAGGCTTGGAGCAGTGTTTGCTGATTTGTTTTTCAGGCAGTTCCTCCCTCACTGGTGTTGCTTTTGTTAAAGTATAAAATAATTTTAAAAATACAGTCAGTCTGGGTGAGCTTTGCTTAAGTTTGCCTTTTAAAAGGGCTGTAGCTGAAATTCTGCTCTCTGTGTGTTTGATTGTTGGAGAGAATAAAACTGTGGCTTCAGCTCAGCTTTAGCAGCAGCACCACTTCACCCAAGGGTCTGCTCCGTGCATTTTCTCTTGCTCTGAGGTAAAAGCAAAATGCTTAGGAATGATGCATAGTGCCCTGGTTTGGCAGGGGTTCCAAGTGCTTGAAATGAAAGGGATTTTTATGGCTTGGTAATTAAAGTGGTTTGATTGTACAAAGTTGTCAGTGAATTTACTGTTAGGTTACTATTGTAAATCACTGCCTTGTTCTCTTACCTTGGTATTGTGCTCTGGGAATGAAAGATTTGGTTTTAACTCTCCCACTGAATTTAACTCTGGGCTCTTTTTATATATTTCATTTTTTAACCCTTCTTTAATGCAGGTTGATTTGTTTTTCAGCAGGCTAAACACAACTCTTTCATACCCTGTGTCCTAACTTGTGAAATCTTGGGTTGATGAAATCATTAGTGGAGGCTAAAGGTTGTAATCAGGGCAGATTCTGTAATTCTGAGCAGAATGCCCTGCTGCTGCAAGGGGTACCCTGTGCAAATGGACCAGTGACTCAGTTCTTCAAAGCATTAAATGCCATCAAGTGTTCTTGATTTCAAGAGATAAAAAACCCAAACATCTTTCACAGTCAGGGCCTTATCGCTTAGATAAGAAATTGGTTCCCTCAGGTAAGGGGAGTCCCCTTCCTGCCCTTCTCCAAATTACTTACTAGCTGTTCCTGTTTTTTCATGGTCAGTAAACATCAGAGGTCAATTATGAATTTTATGGCTGGTAGTTGTATTTTGTGGAAGCTCTGGATCAGATTATGTTGTCTATGCTGGTGAAACTGGAAGAATGGAGCAGGCAGGTGAGAACTGGACAGGAGAAGGGCAGAAATCTGTGGTCCTGAGGCATAAAGTGCTGGTTTGGGCAAGAGGTTTGAAATGTACTGGTGCAGTGTTTCCTTTCCTATTTAGTTTCAGCAGAAACAATGCAAGGAGACAGGTCAGGTTGTTTTGTTATTAGGCTCCCTGCTGATGGAGATGGCAGTGTTCCTTGACTGGAAGGCTTCCAAGCAACACCCAAATACTGTAAGCATGTTTACAAGCGGTTCTGCTGAGGGGTCCAAGGCAAGCTGGATGTACAGGCCTCCATGTGGGACACAAAGATTAGTTACTGAACTGGGGTTCACTAAAGATCCCAGAGCAATTGTTTGAATCTGGTGTTCCATCTCCATTAATTCCACAGCTTCATCTGGACTCTGGTTTTGTGACTTCCTCTCCTGAACACTTGCAGTTCTGCTGTGCAGTGTTAACCTTTGGTATTGCTGCTCTGGGCCAACCACAAGAACACTGGTCGTCTCTTTACCTGCCTCCTATAGTGCTGTGGTGTTTAATTCATTATATGATGACAGCCCTGGAGATGAGTAGAATTAAGGACTCCAGGAAAACCAAAGTAGAAATGCTTAGAAATGCTGAAGCTGCTGTGTTTTCTTAACAACTTCATGGCCTTGCAAAATTGCTTATGGAGCAAACCTACCAGATTCCTGTGCAGATAACATTAACTGGGGCTCAAAAGGAAACACTTTTAACTATGCAAAAATATTTCAGTTGCTTGATGAAAGGTTTGTTTCATCAGCCAAGTTAATCATTGTTCAGAATGTACAGTAATCACAGTTTTGTCTGTCTCATTCTCTTGGTCCAGTCTCTGAACAGGCCTGTATCAGGAAAGAGCCTGTGCCAACAGCTGGCTGTGAGCTGTGCTCAGTGTAGCCCTGGTGTGCTACAGAGCAGCAGGAGGAGTGGTCCAGCATCTCCTCCCCCATTAATCTGGACATCAGTTTTTCAAAATACACCAAATTTTTGAATGGAAACCATTTCTGACCCTTGCTTTACTTATCTGTAGTTCTACAAATGGGACTTTCTTTTGTGGTCTGAAAAAACCAAATTACCAAAACCTGTCACAGCCTGCAATGAGTTTGGCTGGTTGATCTAATTCTTGTTTTCTTCTCTCCCAGGATTTGACAGGTGGAGCATTTGAAACAAACCTGAGCATGCTGAACTTGAAGGAAGGGATGGATTATTACCACTTCAACTAAAGCCAAGGTAAGGCAGTGATGCTAAGCTGTGTTATCTCCGTGTATCTGTGTGCAGGAAGAACAATGCGTTTGGAGGCTTAGAATTTATTAGTAAGTTGTGCTTCACTAAATTAATCTTTGTGCAGTGACTCCTTTCTTAGGGAGGTCTTAGTTACACCACAGATCGTGCTGTTTGCTCGCTTTGTTGTTTACCAAACTCAGTTGGGTTGTTAAATTGTATTTCTCATTGAAATAACCATCAAATACAGGCCATGAGATCACAAGAGGACTGTTACCATAGGGAAGCCTTAAAAATGCACCAGGAAAGCCTGTGACCACTGAAAGCATAAGGAGAGGTTTCTGTTAAACACTGCTTGGGGCCCTCAACAATTCCCTGCTACTGGCTCATTCCTGCTTCCAGGAGCTGCAGCTGGTGCTGGCAGAGGTATAGCTCTGGGTAGGGCTTAGGCCAGAGAGTGGGCAGTGACAGCCTCTCATTCAGGGCTGTGTGAAAAGTGCAGTCCTGTCTGTAACATCTGGCAGCCAGATGATCACACACACAGCTGCTCAGAGTTTTCACTGGACTATCTCAGGTCTTCTGGAATGACCAGGCTTTGCCACACAACTTGTGTCTGTCTTGGAGCAGGGACCAATAGGTGTAGCTCCACAAAACCAGGGTGCTTCAGGAATGTACTAGAAACTTCCACAGTATTGACAGCGGAACAAGGCAGGGGCCTTGGGGCAGGAGAGTGTCTTCTGCAGTTGTGCCTGGAAGAGCCCCTGAGGTGTGTGCAGACAACCAACCAACTCCATCTGTACGGTAGGGAAACTGAGTTCTGTTTGGTTTAGAGTTGAAGAACACTGATCCAGGCTGAATTTCATCAGCCTGCACATGTACCTAAGAAGTACTAATAATATAATTTACAGTTACCTTTTTAAAAAGGAAAAAGAATCCCCGAGGCAGGTTGTGGGAAACGCAGCAGATTGCAAGGTACCTGCTATGAACTGCAGGAGACACACACTGACTTGGTTATAGCTCCTCTTGCCAAATTTTTCCTTCCTTTCAACTTTTTATAGGGGGTGTGTGTAGATATCTCTCTGTATATCTGTCTATGTATGTCTGCACACAGAGTGAGCCACTGTTCTTGTCTGGGATACTAGGATTTAATTAGAACCGTGGAACAACAAAGTGTAATTAGAATACATGCTGCCTGTGCATTTGTCCTTCCCACCACATTGGTCTTAATAAAGAGAACTGTTACAGCCATTTCATTTGGTGGGCAGTAAGAAATGGTCTCAGTTCCTAGCAGCTGCATGAAATACTGATTCATCTCTGTTCCTCAAGAGGGAAAAAAGGTTTGAGTCCCTAACAGCTAGTTCCCCACAAAAAGCATTTGCTTGAATTCATTATATAGAGCTCCATCTGAGGCTTTGATTTTTAGCTGAAGTGAAACCTGAATTTTTGTTCAACTGTGACATAAGAATGAGAGACTTACCCATAGAGATTCTTTATGTTCAGGAAGATTTTATTGTCACTAAGTGTTGCCATTCTTACCTCTGAAAAACAATTCTTACAAGAGATGGGTGCAGCAAGTCAGGTTTAACACAAACTGAATGGCTCCATTCAGATTGGCAGAAGTAGAAATCACTGACATCAAAAACACCCAGGTCAATGGGGAACAGAAGGATGCAGACAACCTGCCATCTTGTGGCTACAGATAATGAGGTTACAAACTGAAAGCACAATGAATCTGTGTGGCCTTCCCGTGGTGTACCTGCACAAAGCTTTAGTCACAAGCTCTGCCTCTCCTTCCCTTCAGGAGCCCTGGGCAGCGTGTGCCGAGGATCCAGTTTGTCAGGACACCGCAGCGCAGCCTCTGCCAGTGCCACTGGCACCTGAACCATGAGTTTCAGCTTGCAACCAGCAGCCAGAGCCTGCACCCTCCTTATGCTGAGCTCTACAAGAAGGGAGAACAAGAGGTCAGGGAGCTTTATACTATTGCAATTCAGTGAAGTAAGTGGAGAAGTGGTAGTGTTTACAGTCCTCTTTAACAACTTAATTTTTAACTACAATGTAGCACATTTTATTTGTCCAAGTTTTAAAGGAATGCTAAGTGTTCATTTTGTATGAAATTAACTTAATTCACCTTTTCATACTGTTGTGCTTGGCTTCCTCTGTGTCTCCTCTGTTCTCAGGATCTGTGAGCTCTTGAAGAGCAGCAAAGTGTTGTGCACTCATGTGAGTACAAACTGGCTGCTAGTAGGGACACCTGGACAGCTGTGCAAAGTCCTTCACCTTCAGTGAGTATCACTGAGTGAACTCCAACAGTTCTCAGAGCAGGTGCAGGCTTAACTTTGTGCTAGAAGTTATACTATTTCCTTATGTGAAAGGGGGAGGAAAAGGTGAAGGTCCAAATTCAGCACATAACTTCCATATGTCACATGGCACTATTTGTAGCTATTCCATCTGAGATACCTCTATGGATATTTGGCTTTGTAAATTGCCAAGCGAACACATGTTCTCTGCAGCAGGAACAATTCAGCCCCCTCGGTTTTGGACAGAAAGGAAAGGAACCCCTGAGAAATCCTTACCAAAGCAGAAAATTCTGTACTTGTGACCTTCTGAGCAGATGGGCAATTCCAAACTATCTGCACTACACTGAAGCTGGATCTTTGTGTGGATATGTGGTCTGTCTGCTTACACATGTAGTAACTTTTAGCTTCTATTCTCCCTCTCAGGCAGTTGTAGAATTTGGTGGTTTGTGCCTCTCACACTATAATTTTGCTGCTTTAAATTGACAGGGAGGTTTTTACCCTTTTTTCTTTCCCCAGAAAGGGCAGATGAACAGTTTCTGAAACATCTGTACCATGTTATTTCATTCTTGCATTTTGCCTGAGTAAGATGTCACACTGCAAGTCTGGAATGGTGTCAAGAAATCAGACTGGAAGGGCTTAAGACAGGAGTCTTCAGCACTCCCATAGATTCTGTGGTAAGCTGTGGGGACACTGAGACATTCATGAACCACTGAAGGACTGCATCTGTGGTACAGGAGTGGGTTTAGTGAACAAGTGATCGTTAGCAGGTTTCAGAAACATGTTTCCAAACCTTACCTTGGACACCAGCTGTGGTCTGGGCACTTTCATGAGATCACAGAGACAGTTACGCTTCTCTCGCACCACTGGCAGCTCAGCTTCCCTGCAAAAGGAGGCAGCTCCAGTTAGTTCAAGATGGCTACATGGATACAGCTGCTTAGGCTGTCCATGTCATTATCACACTACCATCTTATGCATATTTCAAACCATACAAGTTTTTATTGTGTCACATTTTAAGAACCTGTACCACTTCTGTACCATCTTGAGCCAGATATACCATAAACACACAGCACCCTTCCAGAGAGCACAGCTGCCACTAACCTGCCCAGAGCTGTTTCTGCTAGGTTTTGGAATCCCTTTTGACTTGAGTTCATGGATTTATTCTGTGAAGTTACAGCTCCTTTTAGCTTCAGGAAGCTTCACCTCAAGGATTTCAGTGGATTTGAAGAATACTCTACAGCTGAAGATACCTTCTCCTCACCTAGAAAATCCAGACTTCACCCTTGTGAGTCTCTTAGAAAGTTTCTGAAATAGCAGCATGTCCATCAGATAATTTCCTTAAGAAGTGTCAGTTACAAAAAGCCCCCAAATGCCAAAAATCCATACAAACAGCATTCTTCTCCTTGTTGTAAAAAATCCACCCCTCTGCCTGGAATGTGGTGGGACTGCCAGTACTGCTCACCACCTCAGTACAGTTAATTTTGTTTTCCTTAAGTAACAGCTGTAAATGAACTATTAAAAATGGAGCTCTTGGCATAGCAAGAGTCCAAAACTAGAGAGAAGCATGAAGGGCAAGATAAAAACAAACTGAACTATATTTTATTAAGACACCTTGGACAATTTTTCATATTTAATGGTTGAAACCTTCCTGTAACTTAAAATTGATTATTTATAGCATAATTAGAACTCTGAATATAGAATTGTATGATAAACTCTGCAGTTCCACCAAGGAACAGATGAAGGTATGCCAGCAATTACCTGCCCCAAATATTGATTCTCATTTGGCTTCCCGATGGCAATGCTTTTTGTAATTTGGAATTTACTGTGCTGGGTTTAGCACTGAGAGAGCTTGACAGTAACAAGCAGCTCTCCCTGACACTCAGCAATGACTTGAAATATCTTCTTTTGTAAACAGATCAAATCTACCAAGATAAAACAATTAAGGTTTAAGTAAACTGGCTCTTCATCCTTAACCTTAGTGTGGTGGACATCCTGCAAAGGGGAACTTAGAGCAAGCTCTAAAGTAAGACAGACAATAAACCAGACAGCCAGTCACACCTTGAACATGCCAGTAAACACAAAACCAGGATAGGTGGTTTTCTGAAAGGGTCTTTAGGAAGCTTTTTGCTTTGCTTTAGTAACCCATTGAGGAGAAGAGCTGCTGTGTCTGCTTCTCCTGCAGCAGTTTGGTGTGCACCACTCCTAATTTTGGTATTGTAAATATCCCTTGGTGACAGCAGTAATCTAATCCTCCTCCATTGTTTCTGCTAGCATTCTTTATGTAACCTCGGAGCAGGCCTGCTTTTCAATTCCCATTTCATAGGCGAGCCCTGAGTCACACTAAACACAGCACCAACCATGCAAATGCAGTTAGCCAGGTCCTGCTAACAACAGGCAGAGCCCTTGTTAACCAATTCTTCAACCCTGAGTCCGCTGCCGCGTTTTTGTACTGGAAAATTCATAACAGCAGCAGCAGCTACCCCTCACAATGACAAACTTGGTTTTCCTTTCCCAAATATAAAAGTTATTTAAGTTCAGGCACAGAAATAAACTAGAAAGTAAATAGACATTAGTTAATGTCAGCATGAAATCTGAAAATATGTAAACCACAAGGCTAAGACTCATTCATTCTCTGAACATCTCTAGGTTAATTTTATTTCCATGAATGTTAATTTACTATAATGACTAAATAAAATGTTGTTTTCTGTCCTGTCTATTCTTATGTACTAACTTTGAGTACTCTCTGAGGCAGGGTGTTGGGTCAGCAGACCCACGACCCAGGAGCATTACCTTTAACAAGGAAGAACATCCAAGATGGCAGCAAACCAAATAAATTAATCTCTCAGAGCTCTTTGTTTCCTCAGGACCCTGAGGCGTGCATTGTTTATAAACTTTTCATGGTGACTGTAATGCACAAGGCTAAAATTTGGAAGAAGGGGATAAAAAACAGTGCCAGAATTATGGTGAGTATCCCCTCCTCTTATCACTTCAAAGGTGGAGACAGAACAAGGTCCTCCTGCCCCAGAAAGACATTCTGCTGCTTCGGTGACTATTGTTCCTAAAGAACAGGACCTGATGTTACAGGTAACAGTAGGGCATAAATGAGTCGGGTTAGAGAGGAGTGGTTGTTGTTTAATTCATGCAATTATGTGCTGGGAAACAGCTAAACTGTTCCAATGCAAAATATTTGCTTGAATACAAGGTTTGCAGCATTTTGAGTAATTACGTTTCACGGGAGATTTGAGCTGTTCTGCTAATTCTGTTGTTTCCCAGCTTGCAGTGATCCTTCCTTTCCCCAAATCCTGCCAGGGCTCATAAATGCCAAGAAACTGTCTGTGCAGTTGAAGTTTGACTATTAGCACAGCTCAGTCACTCTCTGCTTCATGGAGAATTTCCAAGATCTCCTCCCTTTCTACATTAGAAAACTATGGATATTTTACTTGATCTAGGGGCGACTTTATACTTTATACTGTGACTTTCTATATCCTACTTCCAGTGGGACAGCGCAGGAGAGAGGTCTTCAAAGGAATTCTTTTCAGCAGCGCTTTAGGCCTAGAACCAATGAACAGCTGAAACCAGGGTACTGTTTCTTACAGCTTCCTTTGCCATCAGCCTTCAAAGGCATCAGCTTTTTCTTAAATCCAAAGGTACAAAATTTATTTCAGCTCTTATTAATATGTGGCAGCAAATTCACTTACCAGTTGGTGTCACTGAGGATGGTCATGACCTCGTCCATGACGGCAGGATCGGCGATGTCACTGTAGGTTATCAACATTTCGTAAACTTGACTGGCTGTGGTTTTCCGGATCTGTGGGCAAGAGCAGAGGAAGCTTCAGTAAAATATCCAGAGCCCTGAGTGGAGCTGCCCAGTGCCCCTGCTGCTTCCTCATGCTGACAGTCACTTTCTGTCCTGTCCAGACATGCCTCTGACAATGATTTGCAGCAAGGAGGGACTGAGTTTCTGCACCTCAAGGAAATTCATACTGCAACGTCACAGGCTCTGGCCATGCTGTCAGTGTGCCTGCACTGAACTCTTGCAGTTATTTCAGAGTGAGGCAGCTACAGCTCCTTCCCTCACAAGGACTGAACATTGAGACTATCCCAGCTACAGAGACAGGCTGGTTTCTGAAATACAGTGCATAGGAAGACAGTAAATGGATGACAGTAAAACTTCCACAAAACCAAACTCTGCTTGGTTGGGTGTTCTTCCAGAAAGCCTGGTGATAAGCAAAGGCAGGCAAAGAAATTCTAGGAATATTTCTGGAGCACTAGTACCAGATTACATTGACCCATGTGTAAAAAGAAAACATTTATGATGTAAAATACCAAAACCCCATGAAATTGAAATGATCTCTCTTCAGTTCTTACATTGTGCCCTTCCTGCAAAGGATTCCTCATGTAGCAAGTCCAGAGAACATGGGAACAGCTGGACTAAAAACCTGGACTTTGCTGAGCACCACCAGATGATTTCAACCTTATCAAGAAGTAATTGGCAAAATTAATCAATGTTAGAGTGAAGAATGCCAGTCTGCACTGGCCAGACACCAGCTGTTCAGGGTGTCCTCAAACCACTTCAAGACCTCATGGTTTTTCCACACTTTTTATGTGCCCTTGCTTTATTTTGATCGCAGTCCTGACCATAGCTGCAGATGAGGGGCTGCTCCTCACACAGCTGCAGGGGTCCAAGGTGAAAGCCTTGCACTGACCACCCTAGCACAGAGCTGTGGCCCGTGTTTGGCTGTCACTGCACCTCTAAGTCAGGACTTCCAGCTCTGTGCACTAAACACCGCTCCTCCTCTGAAAACTGAAGTCATCAAAACTTTTAAAGGACTGTGACAACATTACAGCTTATATGATGTTCTCTTACACAGAGTAGTAACTCAGGGTTCGTGTCCTGCCTCAGATAGTTACATGAAAGAGGTGAACTTCTGATACACTTTCCTGCACTGTACAGGCTTTTGTCACACCTGAAAACAGGGGCAAATAATTTTCCTTGAATCAGAACTACTACTGTGCTGCTGCTGTTGGGAATGTCACAACCTAACAGTGACTCCTCCAACTGGTGCCTCCAAGCACTAACTGCTGGTCAGATCTTCACTGTGCTGGGGGCTATGTTAAAAAGAAACAAATGACTTAAGCACCTCATTGGTGTCTTGAGGTCCCTTCCAACCCCTAACATCCTGTGGTTTGGACAGAAGATGAAAGAGCAGTACACAAACAGCCAGCTCTGCTGCAAGCATGCAGTTGCCTGTTTTGGATGGCAGGACTGCAGGTAGCAGAGCCTTGATAAGTAAAACCTGCTCTATCAATACCCAATAAAAAGAATGCTGCTGCACTGCTCTGCACATCTTTTTTCCCTTGCATCTCAAATGCTACATTTGCTAATGTGCAATGTCTTCAATACTTACTACAGGAAATGGATGGCAAAGGAGGAGGAACAACTGAAATAGAACTTTCTCTCTCATGTCTCCTTCGAACTGAATCAGGCCACAAAACCTAGAAAACAGAAGGAACAAGCAGACCCTGTGTTGTAACCACAGAAGTGCATTTTGAGGATCAGAGTGAAGAGGTGTATCAGAAAAAAGGGTGGGAGGGGAAGTGTTGCTGCCCCCAGGAAATCTCAGTTCTAAAGTGCTGTGGGAAAGCAAACACTGAGGGAAGGGACTGAACCCCTGGCAGGTTCCTGGGATGCCACACATCTGTGCCAACACAAATACGGATTGAAAGCTGCCGACTGGCACCAAAGTCCGGGAGCCAGGAACCGCGAGTGAGCCCAGGCCTCGCAGCCGACAAAAGCAGAGTGTGGCTGTGATGTAGGTCAGAGGCAAGGACAACATAGGAATGTGAGGCTACACTTGCTTTTAGGCTTCCCTGCACTCTGAAAATGCTACCAATAAAGAAATTAAATGTAAGGCAATAAAATCATCTGCCAGGTTTCTGCCAACGACCCTTCCTTCAGCTTTGCACTCCTTGCTCTTTTGTCCTCCTTTCCTCACCCAGTACTGTCTGTTCTGACTGCTGCATTTCTGGTTTGCCTTATCTGCTATCTGAACTGAGGATTTTTATCTCAAGCCAGACACTTTTTCAGATGTTTCCAGCTCTTCTTACTTCACACCTAGGAACTAATCCATTATAGCTATTTTGCACTGGCATTGAGTCAGGCTCTCTACAGGCAATAAGCAAAATGATCCACTGCATCTTTAGGAGTATCAACAACATTCTAGAAATACTCACATTCTATCAGATCCCTCAATGTTTTCACCCCAACCACCCAGAAGTACACAAGTGCTACAGGTACTGTTATGCATTTTCCATTTCACATGGACCAGCCCTAGCTGTTACATTTTCTTCCCTTTCTATGAGCAAAGAGAGGATTGCTTTAGTTCATCGACTCACACTCCTATGCTGGAGCGAAGCTTCCGGATGTCTTTGGACCTTCTGATCTCTTCTTTACATAGGTTAAATAACTTCATGGAAAAGGGATGGCTGTTAAGTAAAAAAGAAGAGCAGGTTTCAGCAGACTTTCAAACACATTAATGATTGCAAAGACACCAAACAAACATTCGAAGGAGAATGACAAGGCAGAGCACTGCATGCCTCTTCCAGAGCAGCACAGCCAGTGCTAGGTGGACCGTTGCTAAGTTTGGCCACCACACTACTGGGCTGGTTGGTTGGTTTGCTTTTAAGAGGGAAGACATTTGTATCCATTATTTACACTGCTGCTACCTCTAATGCTGAGGCATGAACTACCTTTATCCAAACTAATTCAGAAGGTGCATGATGGCAGCCTAGCCGTGGCTTGTGTTTAGCAGTAGAAACACCTTGTTACGATTTAAAGTATTCTATAACCAAACAAAAACTATTTAGTCTGTGTACCCTTGTGGTGCTTGGTCATTCCTCAAGGTCTTCAACCAAACTTTACATAAAAGAGGATGAATGTTGTTCTTAAATGCTCCACCATTTCACAGCCCAAATTCCTTTAGCGATTCCAGACAACGCAATTAAACCCAGGGCTTACAGCGCTAAGTGCAGGAGTCACGAAGCCATCTTTAAATACATTTAGCAAATTCTTTGCTTTTTCTACACAGTCTGGGAAACCTGAGTCTCAGTGCTCTTTCCCAGACACTCATACAAACACAAGTATTGTTGCTATATTCCAAGGAGCTGTTGAGGAGACGAAAGAGGGAATATTGCTTTTATCCCAGTACAAATTATTTAATCTTTTACTTGCTCCACTCAAAGCTGGAGTGCCACAAATGCAAAAGAAACTATTTCATATTTGTCTAGCCAGCACAATTACCTCTAGACCACATATTCTGGAAACCTCACCACACTGTGTATGTAAAGCAGGATGCAAAAATACTCCATTTTCTGCTACCATGGTTCAAGAGCTGTGGATAAAAAACACTCTGAAAAGCTTCAGAGTTTAATCTGCTGAAAACCAGCACATTTAGCACGCGATGTTTATAGGAGTGACAAGATGTTTTGTTAAGTTAATGCACCTTGTTACACACAGTTTTCCAGGCAAGACTTAGTGGTTTTTAATGACTTTAAAACAAATTCTTAACAAAATGCTGCTCTATACTGAGAAACAGTGACCTGCTTAAAAAAGCTGAACAACCAACCATGGAAGCGTTAACCTAAGTAATGTCATCTGTGGCTGTCTCTGTGTTGTCCAGAAAACCACACTGAGAGAATAAATAAACCCACCAGGTTTCAATGCTCATATTGAGGCTTCCTAAGTCATTTTCAGAGCTGGTAGTGGCTTTCAGGACTAGAGAGAGTCTGTGGAGGGTGGAGTTCAAATATCCCCACCACATGCTTACAGGGCAAGTCTGAGGCCACCCCTTGCCTGCAGTGACACCAGCACTCAGCTGGTAAGGAGTATGATAGGCATGGCAAGCATGCACGTAGGAGACACACGATGAGACCGACAGAATGAGTCCTTGTGCACCCACAGACACTGGTTTGGCTGGGTGAGAGGGAGAGAAGAGCATATCTGCTCTCTTAATGTTATATTAAGAGCAGGTATGGTTTTTCTTACCTTGGTGAAATGTCTTCTCCTCCCACCCCCAATTACACAAAGACACTGTGTAGACAACTGATTACAATTCCTGTGCTGCATGCCTGGCTTTCAGCACAGAGTGAATTAGGTGAGAGTTAAACTGTTTGAACAACAGGGACATCACTGAGAAGCAGAGCAACAAAGAGACCAATTGGAACAAGAGCATCTGGAACAAATTTACTAGAGCTCACCTTATGAGCCGCATTCTGTGTTTAAAACAGATGCCCTTTCTGTCATTTGCCAATTCCACTTCTGTAATAACTAAACCTAACCTACGTGTGATCTCAAGAGGCTCAAATAGCTTGGCCTCTTTAAAGGAAATTGAGAAAATTCCTTCTCCTGTGTAGGCTCAGTGCCAGCAGAAACAGCCTCAGCCTCTGGGGAAAAGGGATCAGTCTAAATTCTTTGCATTAGGTAAATTGGGCGCACGCGGTACTGAGAGGTGTGGGCTCCTTCCTCTGAAGGGTGAACTTGGTGTCAATAGCTCAGCTGACAGCACCTGGGGTGGCTGTGAATCAGCCAACAGCCATGGCCTCACTCAACAGCAGTGGGATTCAGAGGGATGCCATCCACTGGGACCTTAAGAGGCTGGAGGGCATTGCCAATGTCAAACTCATGAAGTTCAACAAAGCCAAGTGTAAGGTCCTGCACCTGGGTTTAGGCAAGCCCAAGCACATAGAGAGGCTGGGTAAGGAATGGATAGAGTGTATTGAGTTCTGAGGAGCACAACTTGGGGGTGATGAGAAGCATAACATGAGCCAGCAGCATGCATTCTCAGCCCAGAAGCCAAACACATCCTAGGCTGCATCCCCAGCAGTGTGGGCAGCAGGTGGAAGGAGAGGATTCTGCCCCTCTGCTCTGCTGAGGTCCTACCTGCAGTGCTGGGTCCAGCTCTGTAGTCCCCCAACACAAGGAGGACATGCAACTGTTAGAGCAGGTCCAGAGGAGGCCACAAAGATAACTGCTGTATAAAAATCCATGGGAGCATGCAATGCATAGAAATCATTAGCAGGAAATCAGTGCGGGGCACAGAGCACCTTAAACACTAAGACCAGCAGAAAGATGCTACCCACAGCCAGGGCCAGAGTGCTTCTGCTGAGTATGTAAAAGAGAGAGACGCAGGGAAAAGAAACACTGCTTTTACTGACCACTCCAGAAAGCCCTAGGTCCTGAAATGTCCTTCAGAGGCTACTAAGCTCACAGGACACTGGCTATCAGCCTGACCTTCCTGTACTTTCTCAGGAACCGCTCTCTGCCCAGGCTCTTGGCAGGCTGAGCATCTCTGGTGACCATTTACTCATGAGACAGCAGAATGACTCCTGCAGCCACAGGAGCCATAACCAGAATATTGTGCTTCAGAGCCAGTTTGGCAAGTGGCTCCAGTGCACTCTCCTTTATTCTCCCTCCCCTGTCCCAGCAGGGAGCTGACAGTTACCACTGTCTTTGAAGAGTAGCCCTGGTGAGTTCAGGAAAGCCCAACGTGCTCCCCTTCCTTAATGACAGTTCCATTTCAAGCACCTTGCCCCTTGCCTCCAGCAGTCTCTGATCAATTAACATTCCCTACACAATGATGAATGCAGCTCCACAAAGACATTGCACACCAAGATGAAATCAGGAGGTTTCAGGCTGTGTCCCCACAGGGAAGAAGTGACATTTCAGCTGAAAACTACCACCCTGTTTGGGGTGGGAGAAAGCAGCAGGTGAATGATGCTGCAGTTTCACAGAGAAGCACACACCTGCATGGCTGCCAGGAGAAATGATTTCCCTCCCAGCTCCCCCTACCATCTCCCTCCTTATTTTAGCTCAATTTGTGAGCACACAGCAGAACAGATCCAGAACAGAACTACCTCAGGCTGGGTTTTACTGGAAGAAGGGTGTTTTTAACCTGGAACAGTTCTCTACTGCCATTCATCATGTGGCAATACAAACCACTCCTGCCAGTTCAAGGGAGGGGAAGCTCTCATGCTGGACACGCAGGTTTATGCCACCATCAGATGAGGATGAAGTGCTGGCCTGAAAATTGGCAGGGAGAGCTTTTCTGTTCATACTACAGAGCCAAACTAAGCCAAGGACAGCAAAGAAAAGCTGCTCTGACAGAGCCTTTTGATTACCCCCATGATGCTAAAGCTGATTCCTTTCAAACCCCACTGGACAGGTATGTACCTTACACTTCACTTCCCTGCTGGCAGGTTCAGCAGGGCCCTGGCAGAGAATTGATCCGTATGTGACAAATAAATCTCACTTCAGACACAAGCATTCATAATACTCTAGTGGAGGAGAAACACCCAGTGGTTCCCTTTCCCTCCTGCACCAAGATCACAAGAGACCAGCCCACCAGAGAACTTCCCAAACATGTAAACTCATCTACAACCTACCCCAGAAATATCAAGCTGCCTATTCTGAACTTTATGAGCTTTACAGTGTGAAGCAGAACACACAGCAGCTTCACCTCTGCAGGGCAGGAGTGACACCATGTGGCAACTTCCTTTAACAGGAGCACTGAGCTCCTGGTCAGTGTCAAACTCAGCCAACAGCTACTAATCCTGTTTAAATTAAGGATTTTACCTGTCCAGAGTGCTAATATTTTATTAGGGGAAAAAAAAGCTCCATGGCAGTGCACAACTCCAAAGTCCATTTGCAAATACCTTTTCAACATGACAGCTGACTATTAAGCAGCTGGTGTAGAGGCATAATCCTGATGCCAGGCATTCTACACCCCAAGTTCCCCTTGCTAAAAGCCCACAGAGCCCAATATGATAAAAAATGAGGGAAGGAGGTGAAATGGGAGCTGAGCACCCCAAGGAATGCTGACATTTCATTCCCAGCTTCTCTGAACAGTTTTCATTTACTACATGACAAGCAGGAGGTTCACAGCAGAAGAATCCATAGGGAAAGCTGCTCCCCCGCAGCAAGGCTGCTGTAAAAATAACCATGCACCTCATGCTCTCTTACTGCTGGCACACTTTGTATAGAGTATCTGACACCACGTGCACACACAGTATTTTCAAGCCACTGAGCAGAGCTCAGACTCACTCTGCAGTGTTTTTACATTTTTATGGCATGCTGCTTTCAAGAGAGAATAAACAGTCCCACTGAGGAAACCAGGCCCAAAGTCACACTTTTCTTCTATGCAAAAAGGAGTGTGGGGGGCAAATCCCAGAGCCAGGATCAGTGTCTATCTGTCCCCAGCCACACCCCGAGGACACGTGCCTAGGTAAGCAAAGGCAAATATTATACCAAACACAGTCATGGACTCCTCAGGCAATGCCACAGCTGGGGCTCTGCACACAGGCTCCCAGACACAGCACAGCCCTAGACCTCAGGCTCTCTTGTCTCTCCATGAAACACGCACCTTGTTCATCCCTATCACCAAAAATCTGTCACATGCAGCAACTAAACTGTCCCTTTTTGAGCTTGATTTGATTTCAGGTCTTTCTAATAAAGCATTAAAATGGCACTACAGGATTCAGTTTGAGTCTGACACAGCAAACAGTGATGGTACCACAGGCTGTCTGTTCACTGACCCATTACATGGGGAAGAGGCTTTACCTCAAGGTTTCCACCCACAATCTATCATCTTGCTCAGCAGGGAAGACTGGAGCCTATGTGGAAGTCCCCAGTCACTGGTGTGATCACCAAAGCAAAGTAGTAATATTCATTCCATCTGTATCTGACTCATTTTAAATTCCCATTTAAGAAGGGGACTGCCAAATGTGATTTATGAGAGATTATTCAAATACATGCTTCAAAACAAGAGTCAAAGCCATTACAACTTTTAGAGTGATGAAAGCTTTTCCAATTTGTCTTCTGTGAGCAATTCCTGAACCAACAGATTCCAAATCCAATACATGTGCTCCTTAGGATACAAGTTGTGCAAGTCTGCAAACACCTACAGCTGTGGCAAGATGCTGCCTGAGAGCATCTGTAGAATATATTTTAGTGTTATTGAAATGAAAGGAATTCCCTTCTGAAGCATGTGCAGAAAAATGTGATTTCACACTGGAATATCTTACTCATGTTTGTCCATTCCAGTCTTCTGGAAAATATTTAATTCAGAACTGAGTGTGGAAAAATTGAGCTATGCCTTTTATACTCCTATCAGAACCTTAATTAACTTCACTGGGGATATTCATCTCACCAAAAGCAGCAGGGTTTTGGAAGTGCTACCTTGCAGGCACGCTGCTCTGCGGCATCACACCAGGACATTACCATTGCTAAAGGCTGACAGCACAGTGAAGAATATGCCCCAAAAAGTAGGCATTTAGGAAGCTAGGAAAGGAAAGATTAATGTACTGGTTGTTAAACAATGAACCAATAGCCAGTTTCTAGACTGACAGGAGTGCTGAAGATCTTACCCAGGCCCTTTCAAGGCTATCTGGCCCAGAATCTGTCACAGCTTCCCCCTTCATGACATTAAAACGCTATCCATACACACTCACGAGTTGTGTACACCCACATCTAGAGCAACATTCAGCAGCAGTAGCAGCCAGGGTAAGACTGAAGAGGCCTGCTGCAATGTGGGAAATAAACAAAACAGACTTTCAGTGACTTACTTCTCTTGCATGGTAAATATATCAAAGCAGCCATTCGCCAGCATTTGGTCCAGCATCGTCAGAAGAGGCACAGACACCCTGATGAAAGAGAAGAGTTTAACAATGTAAATACAGCTCTTGGCAAACATATAGACACTGGTTTTAATGAGAAGCCAAGAAAGAAGCTTCCTATCTACCTACACATTTAAATTAGGACTCTGATTTACCCAGAGGAGTGTTGCTTGGTAACTTCTGTGTGCTGGCTAAATCCTCCTCATTGGCTGAGAGGGGGCCTCTCCGTTAGAGCCAAGAGGAAAAAAAACCCTAATTAACAACACTCCTGGTTTAAACTTGCAGGGTTCTGACAAAACAATTAACAGTAGTGGAAAATATTAATGTATTTTCTTGTACATAAACAATGCCTTCCACAAAACGTATCCCAAGCCACCACTACAGGGAATTATCAAATGAACTGCTGAAATAACTATGGCCACATTTTCTATTTCAAGGGGTAAAAGAGGAAAATAAAAAGAAACCAGAAAATTCTATTAATAGTTGTGTGCTTCCTTCCTCTGGGGAGTATTTCCTATTTTGCACTGTGACAAATTAATCTCATGCTGCAGAATGAGACATCTTTGACCAAAAACCCTCATGAGAAAATTTAACTATTTGTGAAAAACAAACAAAAAACCTCCAAACAAACAAAAACCCCAGTGCCTGGACTGCACTGAACACTGTGCAGCAACATACAACCCTCCCTACAAAACCTGGTGCTAATCACGCTGTGTACAACATCGTAGTGCAGAGTATTAATAGAATCATTTTTGTTGGAAAGGATGTTTAAGATCTTTGAGTGCATTCTCTAGCAAGCCTGGTGCTAAACCATGCCCCTCAGCACCACATCTGTTCACAGAATCTGTTCCACCATCACTCCTGGGTAAGGTGTTTTACCAAGGGTACTGCTGTACCAAACAGATGGACTGAACCAAACAGTACATGGCTCTGGCACAACAGAAGCCACACATCTGGCTTCAAACACTCCTGCTGCTGCAGATCAAAAGCAAGCCATTACCGGTCGTTCCGCAGGTTGTCCTCAAAGACCTGCAGAAGCGTCTCACAAAAGGTCTCCATGGCACTGGAATCATGCTGGATTTTCTTCATGTAGTCAAACAGGCTCTGAGCAGAGTATCTGAGCTACAACAGAAGGAACGTCATATGAAGGCACAGGGGATAAACCCAGCTGCAACACACCCCAAAACCCCAACCTTGCCCCTCACTACCCAGGTGCATGCCACATGAGAAGCAGCTCTTCACAGCAGTGGATGAGTGTCTAAGTTCAGTGCCAACATTTGCCAGGAAGATGGGTGGGTTACTGCCATGAAACCCTGTTTCAAGGAAAGAGGTTATTTTTTTCTTCCTCTCCTTTTTAAGTTTTGTCATTGTAGGAAAAAATACCACATTAAAGGTTCATTATTTTCCTTCCCTGAAAATAAACCATCCCCAAACCGCTAGGATTATCCTGCTTGACTTCAAATAATAATAATAGTGTTATGGCTCTGAGAGTTAGAGTACACAAGGAGTTCAAGAAGCAATATTTATGCAACAAGCTGGTGTAACTGGAGAATGCAGGCAAGCTTTTGGGCACATGGTACAGGCCACACAAACCAGCAGTAAACTAAGTTAAAAATTAAAACGACTCCGAAATAATCATTCTTGGTGTAACTTTGTCATGCCAATCAGCTCCTTTAGGAAGCTGGCAGCAGGAGGTTTTAGTGCTTATGTTCCAGGCTCAGCTGGCATCGGCCCATTTGGGTCACACCAGTTCCTTCATATCACTGTGTTTGCCCAGCACCTCCCTGCTGTCCTTGTCCCAGGTCTCTGGAGTTGCAGTGACCCTGAGCCCAAGGTCAGGCTCCTCTCCTGGACCTGCAGCACAGGAGGAAAGAAGGCAGAGTCCCTGTGGGATTCTCCCTTTCCTGTGGGATCCACGCCCCCAAGCAGCCATGTCGAGGACCAAAGCAGGCTCCTTATGCCAAAAGTAATGCTGGGCCATTTCCCAGTGTGCTTAGTATAAACTGCACCCTTACCCTGAAAGGTCTTTACAGGATATACAACTGTAAGGAACAGAGATTTCCTGAACAGTTAAAACCCGATTAATTATTATATACTACCCTGTAAAGCAGTGTGTGCATTTAAAACCATTAAAATGGAGATGAAATATTGTGTCTTTATACTCTGAACAAGCAGAGCTCAGCTATAAGCAGAAGAAAGGTTAAATCCAAGTCAAGACTCAGGAATAGATCTTAAAACACAGATGTCTCATCATTTTCTGTAAAAAGCTCAGCCACTCGAGGCTTTTCCTGCTGATTCAAATGACTGAGAAGGCAAGAACGGGCACGAAAGGAAAGGGCAAGCCTAGCTGCACGTAGGATGTTCCAAAGCTGTGCAAACCCAAGAAAGAGCAGCAGGAAAATCAGAAAAGCTATGTAATGAAAGCAGCATTTCTTCATTAGTGAGTAATTAAGCACCACAGAAGTCCAGGTGTGGATAAACCATCATAAAACTGCTTGGGAGATTTTAAAATGGGACATTTTCCAAATAGTCAGCACAGACCACAGGAGCTTTGCTGGAGGAAACTCCAACACAACAAGATAAAATCCGTGCTTCCCCCTCAGTTCACCACTCCTCTTTTCCCAGATAACCTGTGAGGACAACATCTGAGCTGTGACTGCAACTGCTCCTGAGTCTTTGCAGAGAAGAGCAGGGCCACATTTCTTCCTCTTCTATAGAGAACACAATTCACACTACATCAAATGTGTGACATTTACCTTTCCCTGGGGTTTCACAAGGACTGGGAAAGGAAATTAGGAGGTTAATGGGTTGGAACTGAGACAACTTTGGATAAGAATTTAAAAGGAGGCCTGAGAACGACCTTGTTCTTATTAAACATAGTAAAACCAAGGTTTGCCAAGCTTGACTCTCCCATCATTTAAGCTAATAGTAGACACTTCAATGATAGGCAATACATGATAAGACCAACAGTGTTCAAAGAGACCTATTCATCTGATGATAAAATTAATTCCTAAGGATTTTACCTCCTGAACCAAGGGAAAAAGTATGAGGAAGTGCAGCTGCAGCAAGGGCAGGAGGCAGCTACAGCTCTGGACAGGTGCACAGTGTATCCATAAGGTGTCTGCACAAGCCTGCATGAAATTGTTTCCTAGTCAGCTTGCTGCAAACCTGAGTTCAATACTTCCAAACAGAATCTCATGGCAACAAGTGGGGCTGATACAGCCTAAATAAAATTATCTCAGGCATGCAGTTTGTAAGGGAGCAATCAAATCTCAGCTAGACAGAATAGAATAAACCAGGTTGGAAGAGACCTTCGAGATCATCGCGTCCAACCTATCAACCACCACCTAATCAACTAAACCATGCAACCAAGCACCCTATCAAGTCACCTCCTAAACACCTCCAATGATGGTGACTCCTCTACCTCCCCAGGCAGCCTATTCCAATGGGCAATCACTCTCTGTGTAGAATTTCTTCCTAACCTCCAGCCTAAACCTCTCCTGGTGCAGCTTGAGACTGTGTCCTCTTGTTCTGGTGCTGGTTGCCTGGGAGAAGACACCAGCCTCCACCTGGCTACAACCTCCCTTCAGGTAGTTGTAGAGAGCAAGAAGGTCTCCCCTGAGATGTTAGCCACAAAGATGCCCAATCCACACAAGGGCTCTGACTCTCATTTTGCAGTACCATCTTGGAGAGACTTGATAAAAGAAAGCCAGTGGGGCATGATAAGAAAGGAAGAGCATGTACTGAAGATGCTCAGTAGCCTCTCCAATAGCTATAGTCTTGGGCACCTCATGTTGGAAGCCTGGGAGAAAAGTCATTTTCAAAGAAATTACTCTGTCCTTTGCTTTTTCCTTCCCCCCCCTCTTCTTCTTTTCCCCTTAACACATTGTGAAATGCAGTTTTGACTCTTGATGGGGGCAGGGGAATTGCAGGACATTCTGTGCCTTAACAGAATTCTCAGTGTGGTGCAGTTCAACAATAACGAAATTCTATCAAAATCATATCGTGACCCCTGTAAGTAGAGGGTTTGTGAACTGGAGAAAGAACACCATTGTATAGCTCTGATTTCCATATGCTGAGAGGACTTTTTCTGCAGCCATAGAAAATATGCATCATTGTGGGCCAGATATATAATTAGAAGATTCTTTTACACAGAGAACGTGCCCTTTGAACCAAGGCAATGTAGCAGAATGCCAAATCCCAAAGGGAATGACATCTTCTGTTTTTCCAGATCACTTCAAATGCTCCAGCTACAATTCTTTCAGCAATTGTGCTGCCACCACAATGTTTCTGAGATACCCCACACAGCTCATTTCAGAACATCTCTTTTACAAGCAAAACAAAGACCTACTCTTGCTAAATATACTGCAGAGCAATTTTAGCTATGGAAAAATAGCCACTGACCACTCAATTACAATGGAGCCTTTCTGCTACTGGTTCCTCAAGATGACTTAAACTGACATTTGAACTCAGATTCTCCCATAGGATACAAGAATCTTCTCACTTTGTAGTCCATCTGTGTCTGTGCACATATGTGTTTTTAAGTGAGAGGGAAGAAAGGAGCTATCACAAGAACACACAGGGGTTACTGCAGGAATACATATTTCAATAACTATCTTCCTTCACCCAAGACTTAATTTTCATCATTCACATGGATTTAATAAGAACAGTACTTAAAACTTTCTATTAATGCTTTAAATCAGCCCCTGGATACTCTGCAAAGAACACTCTGACAGACCAGTGAAACAGGAGTCACTGTAAGGCACAGCCATTCAGGTTTATAGATCACGTCTTATATATCAAATGTGATTCACCACACACTGCATAACTCCAAGTGAAGCACCCTACACTTGGAGCCTCTCTTGCTCTGCTATCTGGCTCAAAAGAGAATTAGGTCATCTTCTTTCTAAAGCCAAAGTCCTTGAGTGTATTTTAAGTGGAACAAGCCTTTAGTGTTCAAGAAAAATGCAGGGTCACCAAAAGTTAACATTTCAAAACTGTATTTTGAAAACAGGACAGAAGACTTCCCTTAACCATGCTGCAAATGGTAACAAGGGAAGGCAGCTACAAGTAACTGAACTTTTTACAGTTTTCAAACCCAAGCACAACTGGAACTTAACAAACAAACAAAAGATATTAAACTGTTGAATGAGAATTTTTCTGTGACCTCAGTTAGCAGCCAGCATGTCTGTTTCTCCACAAATTTTCTTCCTTTTTATAGTTCTATGAATAACTTTGGTTTTGGTGGAGCCTCCTATAATTAACTGTGTTTGACTGAAAGCTGAATTTCATGTGCATGTCTACTATTAAAGAAAAATCTGTTAAGAGTTACATTGTCTATCTGATAATTATTGTCACAAACCAACAAGCATCTGTTTTCAGAGCTTTAAAATAGCCATTCCTATATAATTAGTTGGCATTTTAGAAACATTAAAACTCTCAGAACTGGTTGAAATACATGAGGCTGCAGAGACATCAAGTCCTCAGCTACACAAACCCCAAAGGCTTATGGACTTGTCTTGGTCCCAAGCACAGAATCCACAGCACCACTCATAACCTATCATTTGGGCATACTCTGAACAGCTCATGGTGTGCCTGGAAAGTGGAAGCCATGGGAGACAAGCTCAAAATTATTACCTCCCCGACCCAACTGTGTGAACCCAGCAGGAGCTGTTCTCTCTCCACAAAAGCTGCGTTTCCTGACACAGCTCTGTTCTACCAGCTTTCTTAATTAGAGATGGCAATCTTAATTAGCAACACACTTAAACACTGTTGGGGTGCTGACTTGTGACCTCCTCTCCTGTTACAAGACCACTGAAATTTAAAGATTTAACTGACAGTCCAGAATATTCAGTCACTTGCCTGATATTTCCCTCCAGTGTCATCCTGAACCATGACCTTACACCTGCAACTGTTTTCATCTATGCTACATCTTTGGCTACATCAAATAACAACAGCTGAAATATCTTGGAACCACAAATTTTGAACCTAGCAAGGCAAGCTGTAATGCAGGGACAGAAGATACACTACAATTCTAACACAGTCAGCAAGACTTGGGCAGCAAAACAGACTACCAAAACCACTGATAAAGACAGCGTTCATGCACAGAAGAATGAAATAACAATTGCAAAGCTCAGAGGATTCAGACAGACATTAAATGATTTTTGGAATGCATCTGCTGGTATCTCTCTCTGGTAGGAAGTGTATTAAAAAAAAATACATAATTTGAACATGCTGCTAACAGCTATTGACAACTTCAGAGTTAACAGCTCAAAGCAGGTTACAAATGAAAACAGACACTCAGTCACAAAAAGCAATCACCTTTCATTTAGCAACCACCTTTCATTTAGCAACCACATTATTTAGCTGAACTGCTCTTCTTCCATTAATAGCTAGGAAGGGTGAGCAAATTAATGCATTAGTTGACCAGGCAAACAGGCTGGAACTCTCAGGTTCTATCAGGCCAGGAGATGAGAACCAAAGTGTTCATACTCTTCATTTCCTGCATGCTCAGTAAGTCAAGGAAGTGATACCCTTAAACACAAAAAATACAAAGCCCACCAGGTTTAAAGGATGGCTTCTTTAAAAATAGTATCTTACAGGGGAAACAGTCACGGAGCTAACCCTCTGCAATACCCACTGCAACAGGTCAGCAGCTTTATCAGGTAACTGCATCCACCTAGCAGAGAGGAAAGCCACTCTGCTGCCTTACCGTTGTCTCTGTCAGTCCTCCAACAGACACTGAGAGCCCCAGCAGCACGTGGTACTGGTATGCTGGCAAGGCCAACAGCTGGGTGATGCGAGGGAAAGCTTCCGAGGCGGCGTTCCAGTTCAGAGTCTCTTTCTCTGACCTAGGATAAAGGGAAGGAAAAAACCCACAAACCTTATTCATGTGCACTACCTTTGCTCTCCATTCCTATGATAGCTTCTCATCCAGTGAAAGAAGTCTGAGTTACCTAAAAATCAAAGCAATCCTTGGCCTTTTGGCACATGGGGAAAATACAAATCAAAGGTTCAGCCACTGCCAGCAAAGTGAAGCAATCTTCAAGTTCTTGTTCCAATCAGAAATGGGATTTGAACCACAGCTTCCTTTTCATTTACACTTTTCTCTACATCAAGGGAACAATTTCTCTTTCTTGTATTCCATTCAGAGTTCTCTGCCATCAACAGCTAGTAAACAACTAACTCAAAGACAGGCTTAGGGCAGGAAAGGCTGCCACACATACACCCCAGCACAGTCCAGCACCTTTTGGATTGTAGGAGATTGAGATTCCGCTGACTTAACAGAACAGGGACACCAAGTAGGATGTTCCTAAACCCAGTCAGACATTATAATCCCCATTCAGCAATGGGTTACGCTTACTAGAAATTCCATCTTGGAAAACTGCTGCAACTAGAGCCTGGTTAAAAAAAACACAATTCATTAAAAATTACCATTATGATCAGTGTTTTCCAGTCTGTGGGGAAAAAAATTCAGGAAGGGACTGCCAATAAATTCCTGCTCTCCCATTATGAAGTGAAAATGAGATTATAAACCACACATTTCATAAACAGCAGGATGACCAAACCACAGCTCCCAGCAGTTCTGTTTTACTGATGGTCTCCCATCTACTACTGACATGACCTCTACCATCCCCACAAAACTGGCTGGTGCATTCAGACATTATTGGGGTTGATCCAGAGAAAGCTTATGCAGCATGAGCACATAAGACCCACTGCCTTAAAAAAAGATGGTTTTAACAGGAACCCACAGGGTAAGTTCTTTTGAACATTTCATATGTTTATACATATTCATCGGACACTTGACTGAAATTCTGGTAAACGGCACCAAATATTCCTCACACAGAGCACACATGGGCACAAAAATCATGTCAGGTTGCCTGTGCTAGGTGTAACTGTGTGCATTTACCTTTGAGTTTCACTGTCTAGGATATGTTTTTCAATATATTACCTTGGAAATATCCTCTCCAGCTCCTCTCGATGAGGTATGTATGGAACTGGAGGACAGTCAAAATGCAGAAGAGTAAGGAACACAGATCCTGCATGAGCTCGAAATTTATCTATTTTTTCAGCTGACTGTTGAGCCAGCCAGCACATAATCTGTTTGCAGCTGCAAAGAAGAAAGCAATTAATCACATAATTTAATCAACAGAATGTGCATTTAAATTGTTTCAACAATAAAATATGGAAGCATTCTGGTTTAAATCTTTGTAATGAAAGTACAACTCATTCAAGATAGCAATCTGGTGACAGAATCTTTAAAGTTCTGTCTTCCACAGATCAGTTAAAAAACATCATGATCACCATATTTGATATTCATATACCACCTTTCACCCAGCAAGACAGGAAGGTGCTTTAGGGTTTGAATGAACTGCTACTCTTCAGATAGAAATAGAGCAGGACTCTGAGACAAGTGCATTTTCAAGTTGAGAACTGCACACCTAGCAGAGGACTAGAGCTATCCTAAGTCTCACATATCCCAAAATTAAACATATAATAATGAATAATCTAGGCTGGCAGTAGACCAGTAGGAGGAAGCCCATGGAGAGAAGGCACTGGCTGAGTAGTGCATTCTTAGAGGATCCAGTATTTTCCTTCAAAGTGTCCTTAAAAGATTGGGATTTTAAAATTCAAAAAGAAATAATGTAAATATTCAGCTAATCATTGCAAGCTCTGTCCATAAACCAACATCATTACTAGGAAACTTTGCTGCAGCTCAAGCTATGCTTAAAAACTGGAAAGTATGCTTTTTGTTTAATAGTAAAAGTATGCTGCCATGAAATTAAAAAATCAGGAGCTCAGTGTAGATTATCTTATTTCTGTATTTCCTTACTAATAATTCTACAAAGACAGAAATTAACACAAAGTCATCTCCACATTTTATCACATTCCAAAGAAATGATGCAATGCTCTGGGTAAGCAGGCAAATTTGCTTTCTATTTAAGTGAACAATACTGGCAAGCTCCCCAGAGGCAGCAAGTGTACACCAAATCTCCCAGATGCACTGTGTTCCAAAGGTGGGAATGCCACCCAGTTTCTCTCCATCAGGTCAGTCTCTCTGAAAAACAGATGCAATATCCTCAGCATCTCTATGGGTGTAAGCTTCATGCACTTGCATCAAAAGCTTCATAGATTGATAGAATACCAGGCTGGAAGAGACCTCAAGGATCATCTATTCCAACCTCTCAGGGTAAGAATGCAGTTTAAATGAGAGTTCTGTCACACTGAGTTAAAGAGGAAATCCACAATATATAAGCAAAGCTTTCTTGTATGGACTGGAATGTAGTTACAGGAGATAAGACACAAAGAGTACAAGTAGCATACATGTTGGCATTAATTAACTCTGCTTCATTCTGCACCAGCAGGAGCGTCACTTCCATTAAACTTGTCATGGCAGCTTCACGCACCCTGTTGAAACAGAGGTCCATTAGTTACAGCAGGATTTATTTCAAGAATGGTACATCAGCAGTTGAGATAGATACTGGCTGAATAAATAAATAAAATAATGAAAGTGGTGACCACTGAGAGATACTATCCAGTTTTTGGGAGGAAGAGGAGGAAGAGTTGTACCTCCAACCCCATTTTCTGAAGTGAAGCCCAGACAGGACCAAGGGTACAACAGTCATCCTAGTTTCCAGGCAAGCCTTCTTCCTCACCACCTTATTTTTAATTCTAGCCAGATGTCATCAGGCTCATTCTTTATTTCAAGAAGGTTACATTTGATAATGATGAGTAATATTTACTGTGCAAGTAGATATATTTAAACCAACATGCTTTGGCTGCTTCAAACAATCCCCTAAAAAAGGCCAGCCCGCAATGTGGCATTCAGATATTTAGGCACTGTTAAAAGTGTCGTATTCTTGTAATTTTTCAAGCTCAGTATTTTCAACATTTAAAAAAAAAAAAAAAAAAAAAAAAAAAAAAAAAAAAAAGGTGACTCAAAATGACTTCAACCTCTGTGCTAAGCAATAGTTTTATGAAGAAGATTAGCTACGGTAATGCTAAGTTGCTCCTGAAGATTTTCTGCCCTCAGAATGTCTAAATAAAACATCAATATATAAAAGATGAAAGCTGTAATTTCAGTTAAAAAATAGAAATCAATATGCTTGTTCTAAACCACACGCTTTGTCAATATATGTGTTATTAAATGTAGTTTCTTTCTTAAGATATGGGCAGTACTATAGTGGATCTTCAAGTGGTTATATGATCCTGCAGAAGACCAGGACCAACCCATTAATCACATTAGTCACTCACAGCAATGTCATCCTTTCTCAGTAATACTTAATCCAAGAGAAGAAAAAGAAGTGAAATACTTGAAAACTTAAACCTCTGTGAAAAGCAATACTCCTGTTTCTGATCCCCACGCTGAGCTGAAAATAGTTGTCTATACAATCTTAAAACTGGGCAGGACATGAGTTATAGTGGTTAAAAAGGTAAGTTACATCATTTTCTCCTAAGCAGCTTAATACAAGTTTGGTCATCTTTCATCAAAGTGTGTTTTCCTAGTTTCTCATATAGTATCTGACTATGAGATATTAGTGTCTAACACCTGTAGACAGATTGGACAAGTCCCAGCAAATAATCTGTCAAAAGAAACAGAGTTTGCATATGGAAAGCAAAGTTGGTTAAACTTTCCCACGATTCCATTAAAGAAAGATAAAAATTGGACACCAAAGACAAGGCCTCTGCAGAGAAATGGCAGCTCTCACCATATCTTTCCATCTTAGTCTATGGTTTAGAAGAAACAAAATGAGAACACACTCATAATTGAGAGACCACAACAGCATTTAGCAGCCAACGGTTTGCTATGAGAAAGGATTTCCCCTCCCCCTTTAATTTACATGTTTCTTGGCTTGATTTTGGCTGGCATTGCTTAAAAACAATCTGAAACTCAAAACACATTAGAATTGTAATGGATGTTGGGAATTGAACTTCCTCAGGATTTCTTTGAAAATTTCCCCTTTGCAGAGTTTTGTTTTGTTTTAAAATTAAGACATAGACAGAAGGCTAAACAACAGGTATGGGGAACTTAAGTGAGAGCTGTCAGATGTGGAAGTTAACTTCAATACTTAATTATACTTCACCAGGTTCTTATCTACTTCAGTATCTCATTCCATTTTGAGAGCAAACAGCTTAATATCTCCTTCCTTTCTCTGACTTCCCACCCTGTATGGTTGCTCTTGCATTTTCTTTCAGCTACACCTCCCTCTCTTGTGTTACCACATTCCCTGAGCCAGACCCATTCACCTCCAGCTTAGGAAAGAGGAGAGGAAAAGCCAAGCTCTTTCTTCCCTTGCACAAGCTGGAATGACCTGCTCTTGATCTTTACTACTTTGCATCCTTGTTTCCTCTTCTACATTTCAGATGTCAAACACACCTACTTTTCTCTGATTTCTTGTCCTGTGTTATTATTTCCCCATCATATGACAACATTAACAGCCAGTGCTGAAGGCTGAGGAGCTGGGGTATTACTACATAAAACAAGAAAAATACAAACACATAAATATTAACTCAGGCTGATCAGAGCAGTCTGGATTATTTGCCCTGTGTATTTTTCCAATGCATTTGTCAATATTGTAGTGAAGTTCCCTGAAGACACAAGCCAAGTTAGTTAAAAAAAGTGCCTAGTACCAACATGGCACAAAATATCTTCCTTCTGCTTTGTGCTGTAGAACTTACACTTCACTTTCTGCTCACAGACAGAGCAGTTACAAGTAACTACTGCAGCTCACACCAGAACCGATGAGATCTCAGTCACCGATAATGACTCTGCAGAGCACAAGCACTAAAGTTTGACAGCAGCATAAACCACCCAATGATTGCTGGCAAAGAAAGCCTCCAGTGTGACACATACTGCGCCAGAAAAACAGTCAACTTTTCCTCCTACATAAGATAACAGTGGGTTGTAAGGTGTGTTATAGTAGCTCCCATTCCTCATGGATTACCATTACATTACAAAATGTTCTTTACAGCACCTGTCCCCTCGTTCAAGCTATGCATTGAGGAGTCCTAAAGAGGAGAATGCCACTGTGATTAAGTCTTTTCTTTTAAAGCAAACCTGGGGCTACCAAATAAAATAAAGAGTGAGCAGGACAGAATTCTAAAACAGATGTAAAAAGAAATATGAGGCTAACCAAAAAGTTCCCAAACTCCCACAATATGTACTTGGCATCAGGTATTACCATGCCAGATCTGAACAGGGATCAGCATGCTATGCATGACTGCTGAAGCTGAATGCAGCCACTGCTCCAGAACTGAGCTGTTTTGCTTGCAGCAGGGAGAAGGGAGCAAGCAACTGAGACTGCTTTGCCCACAGAAAGAAGCATGATAAGCAAGGAGAAGTACACACCCTCGCTGCAAGGCAGCAATTACCCTCACAGGTCACAGCTATCATCTGTGAGCTGTGCGAACTCTGCCACAGCCACAGTGTACCTAGTTTGGAGCCATTCATTTCAGTAATTCTCTGTCTTTCCTACCTTTTGAGTCTCAGCTGCCAGATGAGTCTAAGCTGCCAGTTACAATACAGAAGATGCCACTCAGTTAAACTAAAAGGAAATTGCTTCATGTTCTCATACTAAAGCTGAAAACACCCTTCAAAGAAGAGGACAGTGACTGAAGAAACATCCAAATCAGTTAATTCATACAAACATTCTGCAAGGATATAATGGAAACTAAACACCAAAGCCCTTCATGAGACTCAGCACTGTTAGACAAGAGCTTCTTCACTAAACTGGGAAAATAAGGAAATCTTTTCAGCCAACAAAATTATTTCATGCCAGTACTTTTGAGGCACTCCCTCCTTCCTGTCTGGAATGGAATAAAAGCAGAGCCAGATACTAGATCTGAACAATCAACAGGTTGTTAATTTACAATCCTGAACACCCATCTCTGCACCCTGAGAGGCCTGATGCAGTTGCCAGACAGGTCAAATGTACATTACCATACCACACAAGGAGTGTTACCCATACTGTTAAATAGAGCTGATATTTTCTGTATAGACTCCTACCTAAAGCAACATATTCAGTAATTTCAATTTGTAAATATGCATATACAAGACAAAAATGTGAAGTCTCACTGAAAGCAGCATTTTACTTAAAGTCAATTAAACAACAGACAGATAACCTTAACGCAGCACATTCATTTACTTAGTTATGGCTTCTCTGTACAAGGGTTGTTACTGCTCTGAGCCTTCTGCACAGCAGCAACAGTGTCATGTATTTTAAATCTGCAGATAGTGGATTTATTCCCGAATTATGGTAATTTGAGACTTTCTATTAGCAAATACTATTTCAAGCTAGGCATATCACAAAAATATGACTGCTACAGACAACCTTCTACAGACTTCACATTAGTAGATATATTACTGCAGATCTATGATTTAATCATTCTTGCAGTCTCATAGCTGAAACAATCGAAAGCCTACACTTAGCAAAGAGTCTGTAATCCCCCAGCACAATCGCCATCTCGGGTCGAGTCCCTGGCCTTAACAATCTGCAACTAACACCTGATGCAACTGCTCCCTCTCCTGGCACAAAATCCCCACAACACGGTGTAACAAGAGTTCACCAGGCAAGAGTAAATGACTGATTTGAAAAAAACAGAACTAACGCTTTCAGTCTCTGCACAACTTACAACTAAATACATTCCTGTTATTCACAGAGATAAAACAATGTCAGTCACAAAAGCAGAAGGCAGCTGAACTTCAGCTTAAACCAAAATGGTCTCCATCTTCCTAACTTCCAAGGCAAGGGACAAATTCTCATCAGCCTTTCACTTCCTATTCCTCTTCCCCCAGTGTATTTCTACCTAGACTCAAATCTCCAAAAGCTTGGAGCTGTTTCTAACAGGTTTTGAAATGACAGCAGGTTTTAATCAGATAAAGGCAACAGCTAAGTTTAAGTCTTGGTTTGTAAGGCATCTTACCATCCTCCAACATCTCCTCGGCTGTCTGTGGTGTAGTCATTCACACCACCAAGCAGTGTAGCATAAATCTGAGTAACATTATCTTTGCAGACATATTCTTCCTGGGATCCTTCTCCCTTCACACCCATTGTCTGGCAAACCCTTTTAAGAGAGAAAAACAGAGGGGAAATCACAACACTAGCAAGGAGAAATATTAAGATCACAGCTTTGTTCAGCGGCTTAATAAAAATCCAGTGACATAAAATATTCTAAACACCTCTAGTCAGTTGATCAATCAAAAAACCCACACCACCAGAGTTGTACTCCATTCTCAGATGTGTGATAATCCTCCAAATAACAAGTATTGAGTAACAGAGACATATGCAGTCCCACACTGAAAATGTGTGTATCACAGTGAAAGTGATTTCAAGAATTATGCTAAAGGCTCCCAACAGAAAGCAGAATGAACAGGATTATAAAGAAAAAGTAAAATTAGAGAAAAATGAAGATGATAAACATACTTTGCAATTGCTATTAGGGCATCTCTTCTGGCTGCTGCAAAGCTCACATCTGCAGGAGTAATTAAGGTCACTTTTTTCAAACCTTCCAAAACCTGAAAAAACAAAACCAAACCCCCCACAACGTTTGAGGTATTCAAACCCAATGCATTATTTATGACAAATGTTACATTTCGATCTTGCATTAAAAGAAGCTTGATGATATAGGAAGAGAACTAAGCAGGCAACAGTGTTTGGTTTCTCACTGGGACTTGTCAGCATGCCTCATTTTTCCCTTTGGACAAATGCTGCACAGCAAAGGGATAATTCAGTCTCTGGCTTTTCCATTAACACAATTAAAGCAGGACTAAACTTTAATTATTGGAATGTATGGCAAGCTAAACTCATGATCATTTTCTGGAGTTACTGTACATTAGAATCCAAAACCCTTTCACAAAGACCTTTAATTATGATCATTATTATTTATTTGATTACCACTATAGGTTTCATTTAAAACACATGTGCCTCCTTCTCATTACAACGATTGTATTTGCTCACCTGTTGGAGCCTGCCCTTCAGCAGAAACCTTGGAAGAGCCCCAAGAGCTCGTGAAAAGCCACAACGAATCATTTCCTCCGTGTTTTGCAGTTCTGAAACGTACTGTGTCACCAGCTCATCTAGAAAAAACACAGTTGCAGAGTAAAAAGCAACTACCACATCACCATCATCATGATGATCACAGATTTGGCTAACGAAAAAACACAGCAGATAAAGCTCCCCCCAAAGAGAGCAGCTAGAAAAATTGAGAATTTGTTAAAAATTAAGAAATCAACATTAAAATGATAAAAATTAAAATACAGAGTATCTTTAATTGCCTATAGAAAAAAGGAGAGAGAAAAATTTTGAGATGGTAGCATTACATGATTGAATTCACGTTGTCTAAATATGAAGTCGGATTTTTGGACAGACTAATCCCAGTCATTCAGAGAGAGAAAAATACAAAGTTCCCAATTGAAAAAAAAGAAGTTTTAATGCCTTAAATATCCAAGCAATAAGCACAAATATCTGCACAAACACAGGGGAACAAGTTCTTTTATGTTTCCAGGTGATCATTTTCCATAAATAGACAAGTGTTCAGTGGTTGGAAAGTGATGTCTGTGGATTTGTGAAGGTCAGTTATTTGCCAATTTTCCCTCAGAAAAGTCTTAATTGGACTTAGGGTTTCATCCCACACAGAGATCACACCTCAGCAATGAGCTAACTTCAGAGCACTTTTTATAAGGAGACAACAATAAAGTTGGGCTTTTTGCAGGGACCACTGGCACAGAGATGCTGAGCTCAGATTCCGTACATTGTCACATGTCAAACAGGGACAATGGGATTCCGAGCAGCAGCACAAAGTCACAAGAATAAACTCAATGGGGCAAAAAAAAAGAAACTCAGCAATGAACAAAAGCAATAAGAAAATGAGGGTGAATGAATAAGACACAGGACTTTATCGATGTCATTTTGCTGTTGTCTTTATCCTAGACTTAACAGACAATACTTCCTTTACCACATTTTTCATCTTCTATATTACTCTTCTGTAAAACGTAGAGAAACCCAAGGCACTCCAGAAAGGCTTCTAAGAACAAATGAGATAGCTGCAATAGACAAACTGTGGTTGAAAAAGAAGGAGGATGGTCTTAATTGCCTTACTGGATATGCTCTTTTTAATCCTCAAAGACACAGAATCAGAGATCCTATGGAGATTACATAATTGTGCCATTGCTTACTGTCATCTAAGATTTAAGTGATTGAGCAATATTTGCTAGAGGAACAAAAAAAAGTTACCATAAGAACCTACACATTAATCATAACCCACGACAGACTTTTTTTTTTTTTCATTCCCTATGCAATCAGCAGGCCTCAACTAGTTCCTGACATAAGGAAACTAGGTCTCTGTCCAGAGGTTAGCAATACCTTCACATAAGCACATCTATTATTTAAAAATTCCCAAACCACTGGAGTGTAAGATAGTCTTGAGGCTACAGGAAGATGCAATGCTTGCTTAGACAACAAGATGATCTTAGTATGACTAGGAGAAGTCTTCCCTTAGATTGATGTGAATTTAAGATTGACACTTTAGCCAAATGACATTAAATTAAGACATGACAAGGAGGAAATGAGCAGCTCATTACTTAAAATGGCTTGGTAATTATGCTAGCAAGGGTAATGCACATGTTCATATTCTTCCAAGTCTTCAGCTTCAGAAAACAACATGGTCTATGAAGTATCTACAGTATTAATTTAATACAACCCATCCTGAAAGAATATCAAGAGAAAGCCATCAAAGCCAAACCAGAACATATTAAGACAGAAAAAAATAAAACCAAGAAAAGGTGAAAATAAACAAGAGGCAGAAGAAGGGATTCTATAAAACTGCAGACCTAGATTCAGAATTCCAAATCACTAAAGTTTGTGTTTTCATCTTAATCTGCCAAGCCAAAGTAAAATACTGGTTACATCTTACCAAAAGCTTGTTTCTTTTCTTTCTTCTAATCCCCTTAATCATGTTTAGACCTGCTCAAATTGACTTACCTAAGGCATCTGCATTGTCATTGAATGTCTCCTGCACTGTAGCTTACACACACACACCAAACATCGGGGGGAGTATTCTTAGTAATGGATTTCAGTCCCACAATGTACAGAACTTAATGGTCATTAATAGCTTTCACTGGCACAGAGATGAAAATACACAAGTTTTCTTTCTCTCTTAAAAGATGTTTGGATGTATAATGACACTTCTGTTACCATGTGTGGAAGAGGCTTCAGAGCAGCATGAGGCCAAATAAAAGCATAACCAAGACAGAGCTGACTACAGATTTTTTTTAAAACAGAAAAGATTTCCACCTCACAATTCTTTGTCAGACTTTCTGAAATTATTTAGAGCAAAAAGTTTTGCCTGTATCTATGAATCTGAATACCACAGCCCAATATTTTCTGCCTCTACTGTAAACATGAGTCATTACCCTGTAGAGCTGGATCAGCTTCTCCCTTTTCATTGATGTAATATTCATTACACAGTGCAGCCAGTGCCGAGACTGCAGACTCCTGTAGTAACAAAGGCAAAACTGTGAACTTCATGTGTTTACTAAGGTCACACTTTATGATAACTGTGATTAGAATTAAAAGGTTAAGGAAAAAAGTGGATTATTTTAAAAAAATAATTAATTCTCTCCAGCTACTGATATCTACTTTTTGATTTCCTCCAACTACTGGTGTAAGAAGAGCTGAAGAGGAAATCTATGTAAAGAAAAAGCAGATTCTGCTCCTATTCCTTCAAAAGTACCAGTAAGCTAAACTAATACTTAAGACACTAATAATAATAATGTATCAGCTGCATTTGTCTCAGTTGAATGACGTCCAGAAGGACACAGTATTACAAAAAATATAAATAATTATTTCATCTTCAAAATACTGATACCAGATTGGTGAAAAACAAAGCAGCTTTCCCTAAAAAGTTATTGAAGGGAAACACTGAAAAAAACCCCTAGGACTGAACATTATAAACAACCCCTCCCCGACTGGCAGTGTTCAATTCATGTACATACACCAGCATGAAACACATCCACCAACAGATTTAATATTCAGAATTAGAGTAGCTTGAGATCACAGCAAAAGGATTTGCAACAGAGTTCAATAGAAAATTTAAGCTCATAATCCTGAATAACTCTGGCTGAGGACACCAAAGTTCTTACTGTTAGCAAATGCTGCCCTCAACATATAAGGCCTGAAGACATCATCCAGAGATTCTAATTCTTAGAAAAGTTCTGTGAAAGTACTGAAATATATCTTGCACACATTACAGGTGCACCAAGACATCCTATCAATGTAACCATACCGCTGACAGTGAGCAGCTTCAAGTAACCACCAGCGACTACTCACCACCCACCCACTGTCAATGCCAGCACTTGTCAATCACTCTGTCCAAAGGTACCTACAGGAACGACCTTTGTGACAGCTGTTCAAGCATTCATCAAAAAGTTCCATTTGACTTTTGAAGAATTCAATCTCTTTAGAAAAAGCATAAGCCTTCTTACCAATCTAAGAAGCAAATGTTCAAGTACCCATTAGATTCCTTGGAAAACAATCCACTGACAGAAAGCAAAACTATTTCTAATTCTGTATTTAATGAGCCCACATGAAGGAGAAGGAATTGTTGTACCTTTATGTGCTGTTGTGCTGCACTTGAAACAAGAGGGTGACATTTTAGGCTGTCGTTTATTAACCACTGCCAGCCACCTGCAACAGTAAGGAAGATAAATGGCATTCATTTTTCTAACTCTCCAAATATCAATATTCAATTTTATTTTTCACAAAACCCAGCAGTTCTATAAATTGATCCATTTCTTTGGTTTTCCAAATAAATGAGGTTGTGATTCTCAGTTACTATGGCCATTCCAGTTTGGTTTACAGCATACATAGTGCAAACATTGCCTCTGGTGATGCTGAAAAATTCATGCTAGTAAAGAGCCTCAAAACAAATCTTCAAAGAACATCACCATTTGTTGCAATATCTGTCTATATTTCTGGTATTTTTACATCAGGCCACCCAACCCCTCTAATCTTGGTTCTTTGAAAAAAACATCATTTGTTAATACTTTAGCTTAATGAGTAACTACTAAGATAATGGAAGGTCATTTAAAAGGTGACATACCGATTATCGGATCTCCTCTAAATGGCATTTTTGACAGTGACAACTTTTCAATTAAAGTGCAGACTGTAAGAAAATAAATTTGATAACTGGATAAATGCAAAAAAAAAGAAAAAATAAGAAAAAAAAAAGGATAAATTACAGCAATTTTGAAGACACAACCACATTAAGATACATTAGCATTACTTTTGCAAATAGAAGTCCAAAACACATGAGATTAGAAACTAAAAGGGAATTATATTGGTGATTCTTACAAGGGTTGTGATCATTTTCATCAGGGTGTCCAGCAATAGGACAAGGGGGAATGGTTTCAAGCTAAGGGAGAGTAGGTTCAGACTGGATCTTAGGAAGAAATTCTTCAGTATGAGGGTGGTGGGACTCTGGAATAGGTTGCCCAGGGAGGCTCTGGATGTCTGCTCTCTGGGGGTGTTCAAGGTCAGGTTGGATAAGGCCTTCAGCAACTGAGTGTAGTTGAGAGGTTTCCCTGCCCATGGTGGAGAGATGGAGCAGATATCTGTAAGGTCCCTTCCAACCTAAGCCATTTTATGATGATTCTATACAACAGAAGCTGCAATGCAGTAACTGATGTCTGATATGAATTAGTCCCATCATTTATGCATGCCCACTGCACAGTGCTATGGTTTTTTTTTCCCCTCTGCCATTTAAGGTGCATATGTACATATCAGGCACCTTTCTGTTTCTCTACCAGTCTGTAAATATGTATCACTATAATATCACTAATAAGCCAACCTGGATAAAGATAACCTTATAGCCACTAAAAAACTATTCAAATATAGACAAAAGGTTTTCCTGCTTCTTAGCATTCTGGGGGGCCTTTAGGGTGAGGCATCTATTCCCTGCACAGTGCTAGGAGCTATACAATTACACATAGCTTTATTTGCTTTGATACTTGGAACACAAAAGAATGTCACTTCAATAATTAAGTTCTCATTATTCCAAATGTATACAATTAAATGGGTTCTAAGCTTACAACACCCCTTTCAGAACAGCAGTTTCAAGGCTGTTTTGGGGAGTAGAGATTAACACACTAAACACTGCAAGCTTTTAGTGTACAATAGACTGCATTGCTCAAATGAAAACTCAGCACTTGGGGAATACAGTATCATTAACCTCCTGGTGATGAGTTCCAATACAGCAGATGGGTATAAATTCATACTCACTATCTAACTGCTTTTGAGTTGGTGGAGGGCTGGTGGAGAGGAAGGAAAGAACAGAACAGGCTACTGTATAATGCCACCTTTTTGTTTTCCTCTCCTCCCACAACTTAATCTTTGAATCTTACTCCAGGCTCCATACACAGTTCATCATCATCTTCATTTATAATCAACTTAGTGGGTTCCAAATCTACTCCTGAATTCAGTTCTCACTATGGTCATGTCACACAATCAGGCTCCCTGTGCTGTAATTCCATTCAATATTGTATGTCAGCTCCTTTGTTCTAATATTTATTCACAGACAAAGTTAAGTACTATGTGACTAAACCCAAGTCTCTAAGGAGGGTTCCTCCTTAGTTCTCTACCCTTCTTCATGCTCTATTGTGGTTCAGACCATCATCTTCATTAGACATGCAGGCAATCTGTGGAACATTTTCAATTCTTCTCTTATTCCACCTACACAGCTGTATCATGCCAATATACTGTCATTTGTACTTCTCCAAAATGATGAAATACTGCCCTGATTAAAAGCTAAACCATACTACAACAACCTACCTTTTCTTTCAGCCTGCAACATCAGATCCCAGACTGCAAACTCATTCAAAGACTGCAGAAATCCACTTGTCCCCTTCACCCCTTCTATTTGATCACTCTTCCATCTTGGTACTGAAACCCCTTTCCCCACTAAGTTTGGATGGGCAAGCCATCTTCAAAGCTGGCATCTGCTATGTAGCATTGCTTTTAACTCATGAGCTGGAAACTCAAGTTGGTGTAATTTCTTTATCCACCCAGGCTACCTGGATGGATTATTTTTTCTGCAAAGCCTTTCCTTTAAACATTGATTCTCTATGTAACAGTCTTCAAAATCAAGGGGAACTTCCCATCATCTCTGCTGTGATATGACAATTCTCCTATGGTCTTTCTTCTTCACTTTGCACACACAAGTATTATGATAAAATCAGTTACATGATGGCATCTGCCTTAATGGACAGATCATAACTCTTCTGGAGAGGAATCCAAATCAATAAAGGAAGCCAATTTAGCTCTGAAGAAAGTTCAGTGTGCAACAATGGAAGCAGAGAATGCATGACATAAACCCAAGGGTTATTCACAAATGTGCTGGCAACCAAAGCTTGGTGTACCTGCACTCAGATTGGCCTCCAAGCTTTGTATTTTTGTCATTACTGTGCAGACTTCATTTATGCATTATTCAACACAAAACAAACTGGAAAAAAGCAAACAGAAGAATTCATTATTGCACATATTCTGCTTTCACACCACAGCTGTGATACTCACCAGCTGGTCTCATCAACTCTCCACCCAAGCCCCTGCAAAGCAAAAACAAGAGTCCTTAGAGAAGAATCTGCTACAAGCAGAGTGCATTGCCTGATGAGACAAAACCCTTCAAAACTATTTCAGAATGAAAGCAGATCACAAAATACCTGCAAGTCTTGTACTTGACCAACTCCAAAACACTTCTTTTCAAATCAACTGCTGTCTCCACTTCAGCATGATTTATATAAAACCTTCCTGAATATTTAACTGTTTTTCTTCCAATAACACAGCCCCAGTCTTTTTTTTAAATGTGAATAATAAAAGACTCAAGTACATTTTGCTTTTCTTTTCACTTGCTTGAAAAGCATTCCAAACCTGTGGTATTTGCCACATGACTTTTCAATCATACAGTCTCTATGAGCTTCTGAGTTCCACAACTGAAAAGCAATTACAACCCATTTTTAAACAAAATCTTCGTCTCTGGAACATTAAATAGAAACTTCGCTCACCAGTTCCTGCTTTCACAAAAGTTAACTGGTTTACCTTCCTGGCAAAGTTCACCCCCATTCTCTCACCACCTTTTTCACTGCTGAAGCCCCATCCCAGGTAATTCTGCATTCATCACCACAAGTGAGAGGGTAAAAATTTCTAATATGTCAGAAATGGCTCGAGAAGATTCAGATCCTTCCTGAAGTGTGTGTTACACACAGATGGTCTCACTGGCTTAAACCTCAGGGTTATCCAACCTAGTTATACTGCCTGAACATTAACCTGGTTACTGACAGCACTAGGAGGAGAAAGTCTGAACTGGGCAGAAAGTGGGGAGAGGAAGAAGCCTCCTGAAATGGCAGGGCCAATTTCAGTTCTTCAGCCTCTTATGTCTCCAGGCAGAGACACCTCCTCATCCTGCTGAGCAATGTCTGCTGGTGACATGGATATCCCTAAGGTGCCACGAGCACTGCTTGGGGTATTCTGTTCAGCGTCACCTTCTGTGGCTTAATTTTTCCATTTTATGAACCTTTGACCCCTGCCCTTCCTTTGGATATTTCCTCCCTCAACTCCTTATTCTTGTCTGCCTTCACTTCTGCTGGAGTATTTCCTCCCTGAGGTATGCCAAACCCTTAATCACCTGTTTGCATGGCCATGCTCTGGCAGAAACTCTCAGCAAGGGGAGGAACAACAAAGGCTTTTATGTTTATTTGCTTGGTTGTTGTTTTTTTTTTTTAAAAACCTTTTCTTCCCTCCTCTCCTCTTGCCTCCCCACAATAAAATTAGTAGCTATGCTCAGAAGGCAAACTTAGCAACCCAAACAACTCTGAGAACTTTGTTCTCCAATTTATTCTTTTATACGAGCTTCAAAAGCCTAAACATTTTGAACTAGTTTTTCCATTCTGTACAAGTAGGTGCCTCCTGTAACATGCACTGGAGTTTCTGACTGCTCAACAGTTCCTTTGGTTTTTCAGGTAACACAGAAATGCCAGATCCACAATATTCTCATTTGCCTTAGATCAGCACTTCCTTGAATTGGGAAACTTTTGCTTTTGACAATCAATATATTAAGCTCAATGTTATAATCCACAGCTCAAGTTTATCATCGTATGAAACAAGCACAGATTCCACCTCCCCATGCTGATAAGGTCTTTGTATTATCTACCCCACCTCCCTGCATCTGCCATGTTGTCTGCTGCCCAGATTCTAAAAAATTTAAATCAGAATAAAGAGAAGTGATGCAAGGAGTCAAGATAGTGGCAAAACCAGAAGGATAATGTGGCAAAGGCTTGCTTCCTCTTCAGCATTTCTTTTCCCCTCATTTTGTCTTCACCCATTCCTTTGCTTTTGTCTGTTGTCCTGCTGCAAATGAGCATAAAATAACGATCTTTTATATGTGTTTGGTGTGCAACAGAGACTGCTGATGCAAGGACTGAGATATGGACTTCTGTTCCAACTACAAAGCAAGAACTGAGTCATAAAGGCTGCTCTTCTCTACTTCTTCACATGCCAATAAGGAAGTCAGGCCACTTAAAGCTACTCTTATGTTAATAATTTGACAGCTATCCCTTCCTTTGGCATTACATCAACTCAATTTAATTTCTGAGTTTAAAGCTTGACTGAGGATTGCTGTCCCTGTTGAAGAATGAAGAATGGTGGCAGTGATTTGCATGGTAACATTTCCGCGTAATGCAGACACTACAATGGAAGCTGCCTGTGAGGCCACTGCGGTACCTTGTGTCCTCTGCAATACAGGTCAAGTTATTTTTTACCAAGACATTGTGGTAGGGCCATCACTGTATGTAAAATTTCTCCCCCTGCCACAGCTCCTGCATGTTTCAGTTTTAAGAACTGGAAATTCAATAACCATCCTAGATCTCTCCCCAGTCAAACACGATGTGTGTGCATCTTTCTATTAACTTTATCTCGCTCTGCAGGATTTCACTGAATTAAAAAGATATGGATCTACTTAACCCAGAGATTTTGAATTCTGCTGTACAGTCAGTATTCTCTCTTTTTTCTTCCAAAGACACAGCCACAATTGCATCACATTATTATATGTACTTGTTTCAAGGTTTAATTATTAATTCAATTTGTAAGTTGACTGATGCGGTGCCCAGGCCCCATGAGCTCCTAAGCATTCCTTCCTGTGTGTAGTTCCACAGCAATGCTTCTCCCCTGGAAACATCTTAGGATGAGTTACAATTTACTTGTGGAAAATATAATAAAAACATATATAATCCCTTGTAGAACTGATAAATGGAAACTACTGACCTAAGAACATTGGTGTGCTAAAATCACATAGGCCTGAATCAGAACCAATGACAGTGCTGACATCAGTACCTGCAGAACTTCCAAGGTACTTCCATAGATTATTTTTATAATGATTTAAAACTTGCTTTTCCTGAGAAGTTCAGAATCAATCTTTAAGATTATAAAAATAATATTGCCTGAAGCTGTTTAGAATTGGATAGCACCTATGCCTTCATAAACACCTGGATCTGAAGTTCAAATTACTGGAATAGCTGAAGAGATTCACTTGCAAATATTCATCTTCCGGGAAACTAAGCACACCTGCTGAACATCTCCATATGAATAGTAACCAACTGTTTTCCATGGGAACTCTTTGTCCCAAAGACAAGTGAGCTACCTTGAGAGCTCCAAATTTTACACCTGGTGGGCATTGGAAGTCCCAAATGGATTTATTACAAGCCACACATAGGAGGAAAGAGATACCTCCGAGGACAGATGAGCACACTGTGCATTTAATGAAGCTTTTATGATCATCCCTTGAAGATGCAGAGAATGAACTACACCAAGATGACAATCACTTGTTTTTAAGTTACTGCAAATTGATATGCTGACCATACATGTTTTGTATTGCATCTTAACACCAGAAGACTACACGTGCAATCCTGGCTCTATGGAAGTAGGAGCTTTCTCAGGGATTTCAGTTAGTAGCAAAATAATTTAATCTTCTAACTCTTCATAACATAATATGGCACAGCCTCTTAGAGCAAAAAAATAATTTAAACTTGGAAGAACTGTTAAGATGAGCTTTGTTGCAAGGCTGGAATTATTTGCTGATTAAGTTAATATGTCTAAAAACCTCTTCTACGAAGATGACTGCCAAGAAACATATTTGCCCTGAAACCATCAAGATTAGTTGCAACCTTAAAGGTTTTTTTAAATGAGACAAGTTTCTCTTTTGCCTAGCACCTGTCAACACCCACAGGCTACCTCACTCTTTTGGAAAAGCTTGAAGTCTGAAGATGCAGGTCCAGCTTACACTGATTGCTATTCAAAAAACCTAAAATTGCTCATCTCACACAGCTGACAGTGTAATATACGCAGCCAGTCAATCCGTATGTTACAAGAGTGAGATCAGAGTAAAACTCAGCATGCAGCACATTGCACTGGCTGAATCACCCAGTGTGGGAGTCGCTACCAAACACTGTGCATCCTGTCATAGCCAGCTCTGATGGGAACCCTGAAGGCCCAACAAATAGAACACTTGCTGAAATACAGAAGTGCAGTGCAACTACCTGGAAGAAGCCCAGCACATCTATCTGCAACACTTCCACATCCGTCCCTGAACTATTCTGTTACCCAACTCTGTTAGCTCTACACTAGTATGATAGCTCTACACTATCAGACTGACTATAAGGAGGAAGGTAAAAACATCTCTTCAGTTGAATGTTCATCAAGAACATTCTATCAGATGATGCACTTTTAAAGAATCTGAACAGAACTACTATTAAAAATACTTTTTTTCTTGAGAACTTTTCTTATTGAGAAGTAGGACAAGGCTTTAGATGTACTACAAAAATGTATCTCCACAAAACCCCATATACTAGCCGTGCTGGTTCAGTAGAAGCTTAATCAAACTGACCATTAACACTGTGTTTAAACTGTCAGATTGCCCTCCTATTCCAAGTAAGACAGATGCCACAAGTTTTTGTCTTAGTTTCTTAAATATAAACTAATGTTTAAAGATAATAAAATGCAGCTCAATTTTTGTAACTCTGTAACCCAGAGAGATGAAAACAGACACAACAAATACCCTATTTAAGTGGGATGGTTTGCATATGACTTGCTGTAACTAGTGCCCATTGAATAGAGAAAAGCAGGCTCACTGCGCAATACTCAACTGGAAGTGCTCATGCAAACACTTAAACCAACCAGCTCCTCAAGACAAACTAGTGTATCAAATGTGTCAGAATCAGGACTCATGGAAGGAAGTAGTTACTGATGTGCCTGGACTTGCTTTCTCCTTTTTCAGACGGCTATGGTAAACCCAGAAAAGGATTTCTCCAGGAAGACACAAAAATACTTGCATTTGTGAACAAATGTTCATACAGTAGAGGACAGGATCTTCTACAATTAACATAAACACCTTTGATTGCTTCAGCTGTGCTCCAAACTGAGAGACCAGGCAGTGTAACTCAAAATTTGGGCTGTCTCCTGTCTGAAGGATAGTTCATGGCTATCACTCAAAAGCAGACTGGAGACATTACGAGAGCTGCTGAATGAAGTAAGCTGGTTAGTTATACGAGGGTCTTCACTACAGCACTTGGGCTTCGTTGAGGCGAAATACTTACAGATTCAATGGAATACTAAGCACTAAGCAATTAAGAAACTCAGGCAGGACCCATTTTCCAGCTTACAATTTATAAATGATATCTTTGAAACCAACCAAATAAATCACAGCACTTTTTATATTTTAGATCCCTTTCCCACTTCCTGCAAAGACCTTGATCGATGCATCTTCACCCGTTTGGTGTGCAAAATACCTAATAAACAACTGAGATATGTGGCCTGATGCTTTTTGTTAATGCAATACAAAAACTAGAAACACAAATAAAACAGACAGGTTTTCAACATTCCTAGGAGATGCTGTTACACCGAAAATTCCCAGTAGCAATTTCTCAAATGGAAATCTTTGGAATATTACACACAATAATTACTCATCACGAAACAAGTTTGGCTTGTTCCGCTAAATGCTTGCCCAGCAATACTCAAATTGCTGGTTTGTTTTTATAACCTAGTTTATTTTTCTTGTCCTATTTTAAAATACTACATGCATAACAATATTTTAAAATATGGATTATAGCAGACATCTCTGTCTCAGCCTAAGGAACAGAGTAAACAGCTGTGAAGCAGTTTTGCTTGGAGTTGAATTAGAAGTCTTATCTAGAATGAAAACATTTCTGTAGGCATCTTATAAATACCATTAAGTGCAAGAAGTGCACATTATGACAAAAACAAATTACACCCAAGCTCCACCCTGACATTAAAGAATTTATAGGAGCCAAGACAGCCACCCACAAAGACACTAATATACAGTATCAGCATTAAAACCATCTGCCAGTGCAAGCTAACTTTGGAGAGGAAGTTTCTCATCAGTATGTACAACCCTCAAGAAATAAATTCTGAAGAAATAAATTTTAACATTTTCTCAGAATGTTTCAGGATACAAAAAACTTACATAAAAATTCTTGAAACTATAATTAACCATTAGACAACAAACTAACAAAGTCTATTTGGTTTAGACATGTCATGTGCAAAGAACTGCCCTAAACTGCCCAAAAGCTCAATGAATTTGGCAGTTAAAGCAGAAAAAAAATTCCTCATCTGTATATACAATCATTAGGGAATACAAGTCATTAATTATGGTCTGCTTTCCTTAAATTTAGGAACAGACTCTGAAGTCACATACCAGTTTTAATTCACATTTACTTAACAGTTACTTAGGCAAACTTCCTTTATTTCCTGGAAGCTTCAATAAATAGGAAACAAAACAACTCAGTGAAACCTCATTTACACTTTTTCTTTGGCATCAAACCTTTTGTAGTACTCTTGGCCTACTCATTACACAGGATGAAGAAAGTAATTCTGGAATTTAGACAGAAGCTCCTTTTAAAAAATAAATAAATAGTGGACTCATTAACTTATTAGTTAGAGGTCATTTCTATAGACCTGTCTGAACCATACACATACTGCAGTACAGGTGAATAATGGGAAAGAAATTCATTACACACTGCTGCAGCCATGGATTACTGAGCGGGTTCTCTTTAACATTCTTTCCTTTCTTCAACTGCCTCTGTCACAATACTGAGACCAGTACTTACCACTTTCCCATTAATCTAACATGCCTGTGAGTCGTACTCTCTAAGCACCACAGCCATTACAAACCAACATCAGCCTCTGTAATAGGCAGGCAAAGCCAAAAGAATGCATGTGCTTGCCTTCTGATGAACCAGGAGAGACAGGTAGTCTACACTACAATAGGGGTAACTATCTTCTGCAAACCAAAGAACCCCAGGATCCTACTACTTCATTACTTCTAACTGATAGTTCCCAATAGGAAAATCCATTTTCTTACCTGTACAACTGACGACTGCAAAGCTGAGGGGAGAAAACAAAAAGAAAAGCAACCAAGATTAATTTTAGCAGAGTTTGCTTGATGTGCTTTCATTTTTCCCACTCCCATGCAATGTCTCTATGCTATATACTGTAAGCAACACTTCAGATTATTGTAAAAATAATATTCAACAGAAAAATCTTTAAAAATTTCTGTCCCCCCCTTTGAATTCTACATTTAAAGAAAATCATCTTATCCTATTCATAAAGCACTCATTTTAATTCCAAGTCCTAGCTGCTCCTACACATACCCTGGAAGCTAGTTTGGCTTTTGAAAATACTTTTGCCTCCATGGTTTATCCTTTTGAAGTTTTGATATGCTACATTGTCTGAAAACTGAAAACAACTGTTAGCTACACATTAAACAGGAAAACAGTACACAAAAATTCAAATGTGACTGAAAAACAGTATCTCATTGCTAATACTGCAGTAGGCCATCTTCAAAACTCAGAGATGACCAAATTTGTGTATTAAAAAAATCCAAATCCATATTTTCAAAATGAAAGAGTTCACACCAGCTTTACAGATCAATTATAAGAACAGATTACAGCAGACACTGCTGATCAAGCCTTCAGGCTTTTCAACATAAGAAAGTTAAACAAGGGCAAAGATGCCTTTTCAACCTGCTTTCCCCTATGCACAAAATTAAGCAAGCACCTATGTGCTTGAAAGCTTACTGGGGAAATGGTGAAGCCTGATCTAGAACTAAAGGTAGTGCAGATCCTGCAGAAAAAAAAATGTAGCAGTACAAATAGTGAAGTATTGTCTGTTCCACAAGATGAAAAGTCAAAGAAACCCACTCAACAACGTGGGATGACTATTAAAGGGATAAGTTGGGCAAAATAACTTCTGTACAAGTACTTTAAATTGCTATGAGCGGAACACGAGTGAAATACAGAGCATGACTTTTAAAGCATGTAAACAGCTAAATTATGGATGCAAGGACTTAGCAATGAAATCCTAATAGAGAAAAGAGAAATAATAAAAAGGAAAGAACATATTCACTGGGAAACCTCTCAAACATGGTCACTTTAAGGCAATGGCCATACATCTATCTGCAAGGCACTAACTGTGTAGGTATATAAAGGGAGAAGAAACATGAGGGGAAACAAAAATAAAGCCAAAACCCATGCAGAAGTCTACCATACAAGTGTTGGGGCTAAAAAGCTGACAGAATAGATAACAGAAAATTACACTGGAGTAAGATGCACAGTCAAGGACATGCAGCTGACCACATGTCTGGAGTCTGTGTCCAAATCCCTGTTTGTGACATTGTTTACTTTTATCAAGGGGAAGAGGAACTTGGAGAACAACTGTCCTAACTGGAAATGTTTGAGAAATAATACAACATAGCAGATAAAAAGATACATTTACACTTGCTACAAACCTCTTGATGGATTTGTTTAAGTCCCTCCAATGATTTTTCATTGAAATAATATGTTATAGATCTGTAAAGGTACACAACATTTTAAAGATTGATTTCCTAACCATGCCATAATATTTTTTTCTTCCACAATTACACTGTGCTTTGAATCAGAAAGCAAATCATTTCCAAACTCTATGCAACAGAAATATGCAATATTTAAAAGATTTCAGCAAACATATCAACATAAGTGCTTTCTTTATCATGGAGCAAACTCATTCTTAAAAGAACTGGCTAATAACATTACAATCGTTATAACCCTACAATATTATTATCACAAGTAATCCTTCTTCGCTCAGTCGCATTTTTGGACTCCGTATTTCTGTGGTTTTTACAATTTCAAGTACTTCCCACTACTAAAAATTGTCTGCATTTTCTTCTCTAACTTTTCAACATACTTGAAAAAAGGAAATATTAACTCAAAATCTTTTGATAGAGACTGCCAGCAAATACTGTTTCTATTTGTCAATAATTAAAGCCACAGCAATGAGTGCACACTTTTAATAGCATGAGCTCAATATATTTAGCCTGTACAAACAATGAGAACATGGAATTTGTTAAATGTCACCACTTTAGATATCATGGTATGATTGCATCAAAATGTGCTCAGAAGTGAAATAAAAAGGTTAATTAGAGAGTAATTATCCAACTTCTGAATGAAAATGATCCCCAAAGTCTGCTCTTTGTACTTATGATTCCTATAGAACTCTATTCATTTTCAGTGAAGTTTACACTCTGGAGTCTTGTTTTCCACTGCCTTGATCTTAAACTGAACTCATCTCAATTTAAATCATGCTAGTAAAACATTCTACTGATAGCACAACCTTCAAATTCTATTTTTTTACAGTACAGATTTTCTTTCTTGTGAAAGAAAGAAAAAGTAAATTACTCATTTCTTTAATGACATCATTAAAGACTTTTCCAAATAATCCTGTCAATTATTCTGGCTTCATCACCCACATGTAATAGGGGTGTGTGTGCACATACACCCGTAGATACCTCTCTCTCTGGACCAACACTCACCCGCAGCAATTAAATCAGTCCAACTCAATAAGCTGCTTGAGGAGATGTTTCTCTAATACTGAAGACAAAACCTGCTGTCCTCTTCCCAGGAACACCACATTCTTCTGGTGAATGGGGGGTTTAATCTATCCTAAATTATGACTTTGAACTCTCCAAGCAGGGCAAGCAAATGATCTCACTTTTCTGATGATGAATTCAGACTTAAGTTTATAACATCAATGAATAAAATATGAAAGCTTGGCACGACTGACCAAAACAAACAAAAAATCAATAGAAAAAGAAGTTTAGTAAGATAGACATTTCCATAATTATATTCAGGAAGCTTTCAATAGAGCAGACATGAAATGGAAATCGGTAGTCAAGATAATCTTGCATTTATACCTATTATTCTCCTCTGCTAGTTTACAGAGTGCATGGGTGATCTCAGCACAGGCAAGAATTGCCCCATGGCGTGTGTGCAGATCTGTGCCCACTGATAAAGGCAAGAGTCTTGGCAAAACTGAAAGAGATCAAATAATTTATTTTTAAAAAACAAACAAAAAACCCAAAGCAGAGTTACACATCACAGTTTTAAATGTCTGCCTAGAAATAATACAGGAAAATAAATTCCAGACAGTCAGGCCAATATATCCTGGCCATGATATGAAACCCAAATTTCAAATATGTAAGTAAATGCCAACAAAGCAGAGTGAACCACACCAGGAAATTTTGTACTCACAACTACCTCTCTGTTTGGAGTAAATAAAATAACATACTTGCTATTAGGCACTGGGCCAACTGAGCAGTAAGGCAAATGGGGCTTGTACTTCCATGGAATTCTACTGCCATGTAAACTGCCACCTTCCCAATCCACCCTAGGGAGCCCAGGTAAGATCTGTAACTAGAGGTTCACTCAGGTGTCAGCTGCTGTCTTTCAGCCATATTAAAATGCAGCCAACATCCTCACAATCATGAGTGATCTGAGCAAAGGATCCTGAATTGACACTGAGAAGCATCTGATTACACACACCCCAGTCAAAAAGGAATTCTTCTGAAGATGTCAGACTGGACAAGACAAAACAGATCCCCCCACCCTTGACACCATCAAAGCCATATCAACAAAGCAAAAGCCAGGAATTCAAAGGCTGAATTGTTGCAACAGAAATACACCCATTTATTCATCCCAGAACTGGAAGGGACCAGGGTAGGCAAATAACTCAAGTCCAGTTCCCAGTAAAAAAAGAAACAACAAAAAACACCTGACAGTATTTTACTGTTCTTGCATAAAACCTGAAAAATACTAAAGCTATCAGTGTCACTAACACTGTGTAAAGTTGCAGGGGAAATCTAAATTTTCATTAAGTCAAGGTGCATATTTAAGTCTTCTTAATACATTTTTGCCACCTAAGCTACAAAGCTTGTTTTGGCGCACTGCACAAAATTCGTGACCTACCCACGCTGGCCATGTATTCAGGAGCCTGTGGAGTGAGGTTATGCAGAGCTTTGGTTGAAAGTTCTCGAATAACACTGAGGATGTGAAGAAAAGAAAAAAAAAAAAAAGGATTTGTCTGGGTTAGTAATTTAGCAGAAGCAGTATATTTATAAATAATGATGTCAGGATGTTCCTGACCATGATAAAGACCCCAGCAATACCAAAAATCACAGCATTTTCTGTTCGTCCTGTTCTTCCCACCCCCCAAAAAAGCCAACAAAACTTAACAGTGGACCAAACAGACAGCCTACAGCTAGCTTTTAGCTATATGAATAGAAGTTATTGCTGAAAGAGACAAAGAAAAACCTAAGTGTGGCTGGTAAAACCTGAGGGCTCATTCTGTGCATTGGCAGGGATACTACAGTAAACTACTATTATTTCTCATGATGCAAACTATTATCAGCACTGATCTAATCTCATTCAGGTTACATGTACACATTTTAATCTTGACGAACACTGAATATGACTAAGCACCATCTCTATGCCTGAAATGTACTTTAATTATGATAATTGTACGGTGACGGTGTTTACCCCTCGCATACACTATACGCCATATAAATGTGTTTTATTAATCCATTAAGAGATTGAGGTCATGGCAAAATGACAAAATTCAGACATGTTTCAAGTGACAATACGCTAGGTAGATGTAGATGGCATCAACTACTACTCATTTAGCTTGCAATTGCTATTGCAAGCTAGTGTACAGTACAAAAATCTCCCAGGAAAGCACAAGATGCAGAACAATCAGCAGACTTTATGCACTCACCTATCCCAGTGGTTAATCTTCATGTTAACTAAATGATCAATCATTGGCTGTGTATACTCAGGGAAGCCAGCAATATAGACACTGAAAAACAAATGTCCATAGACAGAGGTCATGAAAGCATCATCTGTGTGCATTTTTACACAAGCTACTCCAAAGGTTTAAATCCTTCAGTTTTAAAGCAACTAAAAAAAAAAATTACTAAAATGTCTTCTCCTAAATGAGATGCAGCTGAATGAAACAACTCAAATATTTAACAAAATAGAAAAAAATATTTAACAAAATAGAAAAAAACCTGTTTTACAAATGCTATTTAAGTTTTCAAGGTTCTTTATAAAGTCTACTGTACATACACAGGGATCTTACCAATGTCTATAAATATCTGAGGAGTGGATGTCAAGACAAAGGTGCCACTCTCTTTTTGGTGCGGCCAAGGAACAATGGGTACAAGCTAGAACACAGGAGGTTCCACCTCAAGATGAGGAGAAGTTTCTTTACAGTGAGGGGGACAGTGCACTGGAACAGGCTGCCCAGAGAGGTTGTGGAGTTTCCTTCTCTGGAGATGTTCAAAACCTGTGGCCTGTGTGGTTCCCGTGTGGTCTGCCCTAGGTGATCCTGCTTTGGCAGGGGGGTTGGACTCCATCTTTCAAGGTCACTTCCAGCCCCTAACATTCTGTGATTCTAATACAAAAAGCTTGACAGCAACAAAAGGCAAAAAACCCCAAAACATTCAATTTCCACTGTTACACTGTAGAAAATCTAGATGTGGATATCAACTTAAGCAATTATTTCAGAGGGGAGAAATATTACTGTTGTAATCCACACCACACAGCATAATTAAGTTATGGAAGAAATATGCCACATCTTCATAAATACAACTGTGTAAAATTGAATGTGGATTTTCAATTTTTGCTTTTTAAAAATCCAACATACACAAACAGCCAGTTCTGACAAAAAGTTAAGGCTGCCAGGTCAAGCCCTATGATGGTAGGGGGTCATCAAAATTCATTATCTAGACTGCTTAATTGCTTAACAGCCACATTTGCTTTACAATCTTCAGAAGCATCAACTATTGAAAGCTAAGGTCAACCAAAGTGAAATGTTTTCCCTTAGAAAGTGAAAAAACCAGTAGATGTGTTTGTGTCCAAACGGCATGCACAAAGGGATGAAATTAAAGACACATGGACTACCTTAATTTCACCTTTTCATATCTTGTGACTGATTAACTGCCCAACCATAACAGTGTTCCACTAATATATACGTGTGTGTAATTAGAAGCAAAACAAAGACAAAGAACAAATACTGCTGCATGTTACCGTACTGATATCTAGGCAATGCATCAGAAGAGTAGGAATCCTGAAATCCACAGCCCAGACCTCAGTCATTCAAGCCAATACAGGGTACAGAAAAACTATCTACTGCTACTGTGAACCCTAGAGAGGGGTTAGTTGGTTTAACTGGTTGTTGATACCAACAGAGAAGTAATGACATTCACTGCTCTTTGGTCCCTTTCCCTGTTGTAGAAGATCATGATAAACACTTCCCCTGCTTTTTGAACCCTAGTTTGAGCATTCACCATTCATTCCAACCATTTTCATCTGAACTTTCTTGCCCAGCTAATGAAATCTGATCTCTTCAGCCATGTCTGCAGCCTAATCCCACTTTCAGTTTTAGTGTGTAAATACCTTTAATTACAGCCCTCATTTTTTGTACCCTGCTGAGTATCTAGCCTTCCTGATATGGTGTTGCTAGTAAAAACCTTCTATCTCACTGTACTCAGAATTCCTTAACCCTGCTTCAACCAAGCACAGAACTCCTGGAAGCACATAATTTCTCACAGTTCATACAAAATGGGTTTCCACTACCTCCCATCCTCAGAAAGAGATTACAGTATTTGAGCTGAATCCTCCAAAGAACAGCAGCAAAAAAATTCAAAAGAGTGTGAAAAACGTGCATAAAAAGTCAGATTTGAAACTACATTACCAACTTTTTATACACACATATATGTGTGTCATATAAATTATAAGATACTGCCTCTCTGCAAAAATATATAATAATTTGTTACTTAAAATTCAGCTGTAGAAGTTGACACATCTTTTTGGAGCTTTTATTGCTCACAGGAATCCAGCAGTACCAACCTTCACACCTACACAGCTTCCTTTCACACAGCAGCATTAGGTACAAAGTGTCCCAGGATTGTTTTATCTGGGTGGGGAAAGGACAGCAAAAGATTCTAGATCTAGAATATGAACCTCAAGCAGCCTTTTCCAGCCACATAAACAATTACACCACCTTAAGCCATACTAATCAGAAAGGTCCATTTTCCCTGCTACATCGTAAATGATACAAGTTTTCCATGCAGTCAGATATATGCTTATACACTTTTCCTTTGATGTTACTCAGGCAAAAATAAGGAAATAATTAAGTACTGACCCACATAATTACATCTTACTAGAAGAGCAAAGTGGGGAGAACTTTGAAAAGTAATACAAAGAATGATACAACAAATACTTTACATAAAAGAGTTCGATTAATGACACTGAGTATGGTTTCAAGGAATCATGCTACTAAACAGTGTAAGATCATTTATAAAGAACTTACACATTTATTCTGTTGTACAAGTTAAATAAAGGTACAGAAGTGGGAAAAAAAAATTCAACAGTAAAGATATTTTCACTACATAAGTCTGAAAATCACACTGAAAGGAGTAACAAATATGCATTTGAAAAGAAAACTAAAAATTAACAATTCAGCTCTCAAAAGGTAAGGAGAACATAATTAGTCTCCAAGCCAAAATTATAAAACAGGAAAATAAAAAGTGCTCTTTCAATTTTGAATATTTTTCATCTCCCACTAGTACAAAATGCTGGATTCAAAAGCGGTACCGACATTCGGCGGCTCCAGAGCTGCATCAAATACCAGTTCGGTTCATTTCCCCAACCCAGCCCAGTAGGTGGGAGCTCTGGGGAAGAGTGTAGGAGGAGGGTGTGGACCCCAGAAGGAACAGTAGTAGGTAAAAGGTGAAGATATGGCCAGACCACAGTGATGATGCACAAAAGGGACAGTATAGAGGTGGACAGATTTGAAAAATAGAGGACAGAGAAATCCAGTGCAATTTGTTTGAAAAACTGGTCACTGGGCGTCACAAAGCTGGCAACAGAGCATTAGCCATCACATATGTGGTTGCTATTTCTATTCCCCAAGAATATAATCCCCTCCAGCCTTTCTAGCCTATTGCCTTCTGAGCAACACGCAACTCCACAGGGCAATTTACCTGACCTGTCTTAGAGCAGTCTGAATCACCTTCTGTAGGTGCCTGTCTCTGCATTGGCTACAGAGAGAGGCCAGACACCTAGGCTAGACTGTCTGCCTTAGACAGCAAAGCTAGAAACCAGCCCTGAGTCTTTTTCATCTTCTCATGAGGAAGTGCAGTCTTACATTCATTGTAGTCACCCTGTGCACCCAGCTTGTCTCTGAATTCCCCTGACTTCAGCACTGCTGTATGTTGAGATAGCTGACCAGAACAGAAGGCAATATTCCAAGACAAGCTACTGATCTACAGCAGCAGCACCACACCAGTTTTGGTATTTCCCATTATGTCCTTGGCAGATTCCATACTGCAGTGATCAGTCTGTAGTTTCAAACACTACTGTACACTGTGGCTAGATTTTCACTGAAAATAATAAGCACCCAAGTTAAAGATCTATTTACAGGCCAAAAATGCACCAACCTGCGCATGTTTTTTTAAAACCAACCAAACCACCTGTTTATTTAACCCCCATCAGTCTGCCTGCCATCAGAGCAGCCTCTGCTTTTACAACTCTCCAAAATCCCCATGTCTTCTCTAATCTGGATCATCCTAGACAGTTTTGGGACACCTGCAAATATTGCCTCTTGGCTGCTGCTCCCTCCACATAGACAAGGCAATCGTGGTCCTATTTTCACCATGTCTTATGAAAAATAAATGAATTATCAGATTCTAATTTATTCAAAACCAAGAGCAATAAATGTCATGTTCAGTAAAGTGAAAAAAATTAGACAAATATTTCATTATGTAAAAGAGGTGCCACACGTTTAGGAAAACTAATGCTTGGAAACTTACCTTATAGTCAGATAACAGTTAACTCTGTTACCAACAGCAAAGTAATCAGCTGCAGTTAGAATGTCTATGCCATGTGGAAAAGTACCCTGCAAATACCATAAGAAAGAGGAAAAAAGTAGGAAAACGTTATTTTTAAATGCAAAATACTTTCCAAATAGGCAACATCATTGAAAACAAATTTCCTACTACACTCCAAGCACTGAAAAAATACAATTTAATTTCTAATTTATAGCAATATCTCTTGTGCTAAAGACAAAGGATACTGGATAAACAGCAGAATCCCTGGCTTCACTTACGAGGCAGTGATAAACAGTCCCAGTATACAGCAGCAGCTAATAAACTATGCAACATCTTTTAACTCCTTCAAGTCAAATCCAAATGTATCTGGTGAATGCATGACTAGGTATGCACAGAGAAATTATTTCTCTGAAAGAAGGTTCAGCTGGAAGTAAGCATATTCAGTTTATGTGAAGGTACAAGTACCTGCTGTGAGTTGTATGAAGTAGAGAATTAGAGATTTAGGCACCAAGAAATGCATCACATACATAGATAAGTTCGATTATTTCTATTTGTTTCTACTTACACATACATTTTATCACTTACTTAATAATGTACTAAAAAAATGGGGGTGGGTTTGTTTGGTTTTGTTCTCTTTAAAGTCCTGATACTTCCCAGCAAGGCCTGAAACATTGAGTCCTACAGAACTATCACACTTCAGACATCACTGCTCAAAACACTCTGGTTTTAGAAGACAAATTATCTTTCTAAATACAAAATTGCTACCTAAAAATTTGCCTTTTTACATAAGCAATACAATTCAGACATTCAGACTTTTGATTGGCTCTGACTGATTTAATACAGTATTATGCAGCAAAGCTGTTTTGGAATGGAGGAGGCAGTACAACCTCCACAAACCATAATTAAATCCAAATGGAAACCAGCCAACTGAAAGGCACTAGGCTCACTTACAACAAGGACAATCATATGATATTTAAGCAATAAGGCTATGTGGAAGTACAGGTTCTGGATATGATACAGTTTTGTTTGTTTACAGCTCACTCATCCCCTCCACATTAGGATACAGCCATGCAAAAATAGTAGAAAATATCTCTAGATCTAAGCCTGAATAATTAAAGAAGTATATACTGCAAGCAGTGGGAAGCTGTCAGCTACTACTGCGGTGGTCTTGTTCTGGGAAGTAGAAAGGCAAAATTAAAACAAAACAAACAACACCCAAACCCCTGGAATCTGACTGAACCAAAAAGGAAAGACAAAATATTTAGGGCTTATCCCAGAGACCTTCTCAAAAGTGAAGTGGATGCCCTCTTCAAAAGTCTACTGAAACAGTGATTAGAGAGAAAAATGTATGCACAAGCAATATCTGTCTGATTTATAGCCAAACATCAAGACATACAATGACATATATAAGAATGGAGAAATCACAGCTAAACAGTTTCAATCCAAGCTGTCAGTTGGACTCTGCTATTTATTACTTGGCTGTAAGTGTGCCAGTTTGATGCCATCTCACCAAAGGTCATAGTGCCACAGTGCGTCAGTGAGACAACAAAATTACTGACACCAAGTTCATGAGTACAGAGGTCATGGCCTATAGAAGAGAGACTTCAGAGGAAAGGCTAACAGTTTCTACTCTCTCAGAACACTTAAAACTCACTTCTCCAATATAAAAGTTTGTCCTACTAGAAGTATGTGCATTTCTCATGATTTATGCTCTCAAAAAAAGTGTCTAACTTGTAATTTCCATTTAGCGTACTACAGTGTGATACAGTTGTTTCGTTGAAGCCATAAAAGCAAGCTCTTGGGTTAAGGATATGTTGAACTGGGAAGGTGAAGCAGGCAGAAACCAGGAAGTAAGTGAGGTTGAGGGATTTTTTTTCTCCACCTATTTCGTACCAGCATTGTTAGTTCTGCTGGAGAGTGTGTTTTAGTTCCTTCCAACTCGGAGAAAGGGTGCTTTCAACACATCGCATCCAGGGAAAAACTACTGAGGGTGTATCTACTGATTAAGTAACCATTTTCCTAGGCAATAAGGAATGGTACAGTAAATAGAACTTCTGTACTTCTATAGGAACAAACTGGAAACTGATGTCACAAAAAACTTACTGTTTCACTGCAAACTCCTTAAAATGCCATCAGAGGACCTGAAGTTGCTGTGCGTTCTACCAGCACTGACATATTTGAATCATGGGTCAAGGTAGAATCACTAGTAGCAAGGAAACTTTTTGATTGTAAACTAACAACTCCAAGTGAGAAATAAAAAGCTTCACAGAATCTTTGCTACATGGAGGCAGTTCTAAACCTTGCAGCACTCTGGAGCCCTAGCTCACCTGGAACTGGAGTCACACTGAGGTGTTTACTTTGTTCAGTACCTCACAAAGTGGAATCAGGCTGAGTTGCTGAGTGATGACTAAACCTCTCCAGGGCAGTAACTACAGGCCCAGGAAAGAATCACACTGGCGTCTACTTATCACAGACCTAGTTCAGTCAGGTAACCAAAGATACCTACCTTCTTCCTTCTAGTATTCTTGCACATTTTCTCTGCAATTAACCTAATTCTATCTAGAAATACACACAACAGTTACAGACCCCTTGTTCTAAAGGAATAATATCCTGACTCGTAACAGAGATCTTCAGAAATGGTCAGGGAAAACTAGACAACATTTAAACAAAAATCCCTTAAAGGAATTAGAGTGCTAAAATAAAACTCACATCCCAGAAAAATATTCTACAAGCACTTGTTTGCTGGTAACAAAAATAATTATCTTGTGACATCCTTTTATTCAATTTCTCTAAAGCCACAGAGTCTAAGTTTGATTTTAGGCACTACACATTTACAGTAACCTCCAAGGCGCTAGTGAATGAAGATTCAGGAAAGTTACCATACCTGTCTCCCAACATTCTCCTGGAAGGCAGCCTGAGGAACAGAGAACAAACATAGCAGAACGAGTCAGGTTTGCTTTTTGATAAACACCAGATGATGGATTCAAAACACACAACAATATAAATGACCCATGGCTTTTCTTTTTTAAATAAAGTAAGCTTTGTCAGTAGAACAAGCCCGCAGGGCTTTTTTGTTTCTGCGTCTCTACGTTCTGCTGTTCTTAAAGCTGTATGTTGCATGACAGCAGTTTAAGATTTACTAGTAGTAAACCAGTCACACCCACGAGAGTGCTTTTGGAGTAGTGACACAAGGATTTGCAGTGGAATTGAAAGTCAATACCTGTAGACAGCAGAAATTCAGACAGCTCACTTTTGTTGGACTATTTCAACATAATTTGCTAACAGTAGGCAAGATGCACATCTAGAAGGACACTGAAATATTGAAATTCTCTGGATACTTCTCTTAGGAAATGTCACTCTATCCACAAACACGCATCTCCAGCACTTGTCACATGACAAGTTATATTTAACATACAGGGGGGAAGTCCCAAACTTTACTGAAAATGCCACAAGAATTTTGACAGGCAGAGCTTCTGTATTTCCCACATACACACAGTACACATGTCATAATCCACCTGTAAAAACCAAAGGTTAAGTTAGCTCAGCAAGGTCTCATACTCTGCATGTGGAGCAAGCACTCCCACAATGCAGGTGAAGCAAGCCCTGCTGTGGCCATAGTCTCCTGGTGCACTTGTGAGGTTATGTCTCTTTAGGATAATGACTGCAGTTCCTGTAGACTTGCCCAGGCTAGTTCAGCTCCTGCTTGCAGTGTATCCATTGCAGGACACGTAGCACAGGCAGACTCGAAACCACTTAGCCACCACCACAGCAGGTTTTGGAGCCCACCTGAGCCTCTTATAGTCACAGTGCCCCTGAGCTAACCAGTTTAAGGACTGCCTCTGGCAGAGCTGCATGGGCTCTCTGCCACAGTGCCAGCAGCGTAGATACACCCTTGGGCAACACATAAATCAGCCTCCAGAACAGAAACATGAGCTGTAGCAATGCCCTGTGCTTGTGCTTTATTGTATGCTGGAGCCCAGCTTCTGGCATGGGTTTTTTTCACTCCTCACCTCTCTGCCAACACATGCTCCCAGTGAGGATTTGCCAGGACGCTGTTTCAAGTCAGCCTGCATCATGTATTTATTTTTACTTACGCATTAACTTTAAATCCCCTTTTATGCTACTGAGACCCTTTTACTCAGCACTGGGACGTTTCAGCAAGGGTGACGCTCTCAGCTATCGTATCCAAGGGATTTAGTGGTTTAATCACTGCTCAGACAAGTGCCTTAATGAGAAAAATCTGTAAAGTTGCTTGGTTTTCTTTTTTAGATTAGAAACTTTGGTATCCAAACAATATAAGTCTGGTCTCAAACCAGTGGAAGTTTGATTCCACTTAAAGTACAGCTGTGGGCACAGGACTCAAATACACTCTGGTAAAATCATTGTTTACAGGCCCCTATCCATCTGTTTTCCAATGCTGCAGCAGAATAGCTATGGTATTTCACAAAGCTTTTTTACTTAATGTAGGAATTACTAAATTCTACTGCTGTATCACCAGTTATTGACTTCCTTAGGAAAAAAAAAAAAAATCATGAAGATATAAGAAATAGGCCAGCAGCACGAACAAAAGTATTTACCATTCATCTGATGTAACCTAAGCATCCAATTTACATGTTAATTTACATCTAATTGATTAGTTCATCTATAAAAAGCATCCAACATTAACCACTGTTTACAAAGAAAGATATTATTATTGCCTCGCTATAAATATATTTGTCAATGATTTCAATGTGATAGCACTGGAGAAAAAAGAAATACAATCACTTACTGGGTCTGACATTTGTGCTAAGAATTTACAATTCACAGTAGTATGAAGAGATATATGGTAACTAGCAGGTGCCTGCATACATAGCTCAGCAGCCATAAAATTTTCCAATTGCAGACTAAAACTGTATATTAACTTGTTCTACAGCTGGTTGTGTAGGTTGAGGGAGACTCATATGCATCATCATGAATCTCCTTCAGCTTCAGCATTGCTGTTGTGCATTTAAAGAAAAAAGCTAAAAGGTGCCTTTTCTGCAAGTGAGTTTTCAGCCAACAATGAGGAAATTTACTGTGAAAAGCAGGATATTCAAACAAAATCAGAAAAAGTCCTCAAAACAATGTAAAACCAGAACCCTAGAGACACATCTGGAAAATGTCACCACTGGCTTTGTAGACAATGCACGTTCTAACTGTGATAATTAAAACACATCACTGTTCTAGAACAGCATCTTAGCCCAATTTTAGCAACAAACACACAGCATGGTAAATTATTTTTCCTGGGTCTGAAGGAGCACATTCAACAAAAAAAACTATAGGGAAAACCATCCCCACAATTTTATTCTGTGAAAGCTTTGTGAGAGACAGTAAAATAGCAAGATAAAAATAATGAAACCTATTCCATCCAAGTGAAAAGGCCATTTTCTAGAGCTCATTTCATCTGCACAAAATTGCTTCCTTGTTCCTATAGCAGTCTTTCACTGTTTCATGAAAGATTTTTCTTCATGACACAAGATTTTCAGTAACTGAAAACATTACTATTTCAATCATACTTTCAAATGACTGCAAATTCCTGAAGTATTTCAATTGGTTTGTAATATTAGTTTTTCATTTTTCATGCACACCCCTTCTGGAGATGGAAAAAATGGATTTCAAGATTCCTTGATATCAGAACCAAGGTGACCAACTGGCCTTGTAATCTGCACACTTTGCTTTCACATGAAAACTGAAAAAAAGGTAAAGTATTTTCTAAGTTATGACTTCAAAAACTATCAACCAGGAGGATAAATAGCAGCCTCTCTTTAAGATGTCAAAGCTGAATGGAGCCCAATTTGAGATCATTAATTCATGCGATGATTCCTTATAATGATTATTTATGGAAGAGTTGCATAAGTCAGCTCAGGATGCTTTCAGAGCTTCAAAGAACATTCTTGTTTTAGTCTTTCTAACCTCAGGGTTCAAAATATCTCTGTACACTATTTTGTTTTATTGGTGCTCTGCATTATAATATATTGCATATTGTAATAGATGGAAAATCTAGTAAAACATGTTGTTTATTTAAATACACATTTAACTGTAGTGATGACTAGAAATAATTAGAACTCCCAGGTATTTTTCTTCAGAACTGCAGTAATGCCTGGAAAACACAGAATATTATTTCACCTGCCTTTCTAAAACAAGAAAAATGGTTTCAGTACTCTCATAACTATCCATCAAAACAGCAATTCCACCAAAATAGTTCTAAATTAGAATGTACTAATGAAAAAAATTAGTAAGACTGGAGATAACTGAACTGCAGAATGCTCAACAGCTTGGTTTAGGAGCAGAAAGTGAGAAGAAACTGTACTGTAGTCTGTAATCATTTGAAATATGGAAGCACAATTTGTAATAAGCTTATAGCCTCAGTAAAGGTATCTGATTTAACACTGTATTTCATAGTCAAACTATTGGTTTATGCTTAAACATAGAAACATGATAAACATTACACATGACAGGTGAACCAGTACACTTGTAGTAGCCATCACATTAAAAACAATGTCTCCTCTTCATGTATAGTACTACTGGTTCCTAGGACAATTTCTATCCAGCAAATAAATTATTGACTTATCACCAATCTATGCTCCTTAATGTTTCCTGCTGTTTTTAGAGGGAAACAAAGGTTGCTTTGCTTTCCTAAGGATTGAATACAGTCACTTGAATTAGCCAAGAATAGTAAATTCTAACATTTAGGGGTTGATGCTAACAAGTTGGTTTGGGCTCTGAGCAACCTCTTCAGGTAGAGCAACTTTTCCAACCTGGTTAATTCTTTTCTATTCTAACCTGCACTAGTTAAAGATATCCCTGCTAACTGCAGGGGGTTAGACTAGACAAACTTTAGAAGTGCCTTCCAACTCAAACTGATCTAGGGGACAGAAGTATTGCTCACATTCATCAGTTGTACACTATGCAAAGAAAATGTTCTATCAGCTCTCAGCAATCTACAGCATCTTAGCTCCGAAGCTTTGGTTTTAACCTCTTTAGACAAAGTGACTTGTGATATGATTACACAAGCAACTGACTCACTTCCCCAGTAATTATGCTACAGCTTCATTCAGCAGCTTAAACTCTCAAGCAGAGGTGTGGCTAGAAAAAAATACAGGTGCTATCCAGATATCCCTGAGAAATCCTTCTTATGTTGCAAATACATTAACTTTCAAAATTTCAGTTACTTTATCTGTTAATTAATTTGAGTGTTCCAAAGACTTGTTTGGGGTTTTAAAATCTTGGGGTACTTTTTAAATGCATTCACAGTAAAGTTTATTCTCAAACCTGGTTCTTTGACAGATATTGTTTGAGTTAATACAGTTACAGGGTGGGGTTTTCTACATTTGCATAAGATAATTTGTTTTATCTGCTAAAAGATACAACTCATAAGCCTCATTGTTTGTTTTTTTAACAAAAAGTAAGTTCAATATATACAACACACTGACTTAAATTCTCAAAGTTTCTCAAGTTCTAGAACCTCTCCTCCATAAATTCCCTTCCCTTAATAACAATCATGCATTCCTTTCAATTCTCAACAGCATAAATATTGTCTGCAGGAAGGTTCCACAGAGTGCAATTTGGTATCAGTCCTATTAACTAGATAACACTATCTAATGGATTTATCTGTTCCTTTCAAAAATTCCCAGTCCTGCAGGAAGAGTTTTACACAACAACAGAAAACACGTTCAAAGGACAGAAATTCTAGACATTTTCAACTTCCCACAATTACAGAACAACAGTTGCTGAACAATGAGAAAAGTGTAACTTCACAAAACTTACCAGCTTGGTGACATGAAAAAGATAAAATGTTTGCATACTTGGAAAGATCTTTCTGTTTTCAATGTTGTGACTAGAAAATACTAAATAGCTCTTTCTTAGATACTTTATCTTAATCATCATGACAACAATAGAGCACACTGTGACCCTGGCCACAAATCGAGATGTGGATCTGTGAATTATATAACTTTAAAATCTGAATCCATATTATATTTCTAAGGATTTTAAAAAGCACATTTTGCTCACAACACATTGTTTATATACTGTAGTTCCACGTAGTTAGCCTATAACTTATTAAAAGAAAACAAAGAAACATAAAAGTTAAAACGTAGTAACTTACGGAAGCAGCTCTTCTGCAATTAACATCCCGATCAAATATGGCAGCAATAACCAGTGCACTGAGGAGATAAAATATTTAGTATTAGTACCACAAACATGAGAAGACATCTGTAACACCATCATTTCAACATTTAGACTTCCAAGCAGAACACACAGCATTTCCTCCAAGGAACATGTTATTTGTAAATACAAACTAAAGTTGGAGTTGAAATAACCATGGCATTTCCTCATTTCTCTAGCTTGCTGTGGACAGACAACTGCCATCGTACTGTATCACAGTAATTTAAGGAGAAAGCAAATACATTAAACTGCATACAAAGGGGGTTTATTTTAAATACAGCAGGAGGTTAAACTTGGAAGTAACTACCACCTCTACAGTAAGAGTCATACAGCGCAATTTTAACTTAAAACTTGGAAATACAGTTTCTCAATAGCCAAACGCACAGCAAGTCTTATGTAAGGCTTAAGCAAAACTAAGTTAAGCAATGGAAACTTGCAGCTATCTCTACAAGAACAATCACATCCTGTAACTAACAAAAATCAGAAAACTATATGCAAATCTTGCTAAAAGGTGACCTGCAAGATAAATTGCAAAGCAGTTTTTTTGGTAGGTGACCTGTAGATAGAGAGGTATGATTGCATGAAACTATTTCTTTGTGCATGAACTCTGCAGAGTTCAATTCTTCTACCTCAAAAGAAATGCTACACAACAGAGAGAATACATCCCAAGACACAAAGTCTACAGCTTTAGAAATCCACTTCCAGCATCCAATTAACTTCCACAACAAATAAACATCACTTCAGGAGAATCATTTAAGCAGAAAATTATTCTTTTCAAACTCTGAAACTCTTCATTACATTATTTATTGACTTCAGGCAAAACAGGAAATAAGTACTGGCTGAAAAGTAAATCTAAGATACCCTTGCTTTAGCATAAAGATATTAATTACACTGATAATATCAAGCTTCCCTGGGTGGTGGCTATCAGTTTCCTGCAGTGAAGAATACTGTGTTGTTAAAATTCACTGAAATGCACAATCAGTGTAGCCTCTGTAATTTCAGTTTATCTCCATTATGGAAAACAAGAGACAGAAAGCAAGAACGATATCAAAATAAACCCCTATGAAGTATTCTAAAGTCAGTTAATGCTTTCGTATTGCTCCTTGAATGAGCAGTGCCTCTCCCTGCCACACAGACATTAGGTGATAACACAAAAGGAGGGCATCCAAGGAAGAGCAACTGGAAGAGCAAATGTTTGGGAAGCAATGCATTAAGAAGTAGCACGCACAGCTAGCTGATGACAAAGTGCTGGGTCACACACAGCATCTTCACACAATCTTTGCTAATCTTCTTTTCTGGCATACAGAGAAACTTAAAAGATCTTACCCTTTAAAAATGATATCTTTTTAATACCACGATTAGCTCTCGTAAATCTTTTAATTACGGAGGAGAACATTCAAAACTTAGGAATTGGATGAAAATCATCCCTGGAAAGCAAAAAGAAGCAACTTTCTGCTTGATGTTTCCAATTACAAAGACTAAAACGATAAAATGCTATACAGTCAGTTATGCAATCTTTCAACATTGTTCTTATCTGAGAAAATAAGAAGCAACAAACAAGCAAGCAAACAAAACAAAAAACACATCACACCCCTCAAAAAACACAACAGCAACAACAAACCACCATTACCCTACCAAAACAAGTCAGGAACCTCAGACTCCAGACTATTGCCCTTACAATGTCAAAGGTACCTTCAAGTGTTACAGAGCATTTCTAAAGAGGTGTGCTGGGTCAGACCAAAATTCTTCCAAGCCTTTTTCTTGTCTCTGGCAGTGACCCAAAAGGGACGCTTAAGGATGAGTGTAAGGACATACATATGAAATACTAACATACTGATTTGAAAGGTTATGCAGTCTTTTCGAACTGGCAATGTTAAAAAGCAGCACTGGAGTATAAACACTGTTCCTTCACTCATATTTAGACTTAAGAAGTGGTTTATTAAATATAGTGGTAAACAGTTTCAGGTTATTACACACAAAACCTCTTCTTATAATCAAACTGTACTTTTCATTGTTGGTTTTTTTTTTTACTCTTCTGTTACCTTAAGACAATCCTGTGTAGGTAAAACCAGGAAAACAACATACTGTCTGTATGATGCCACCCGAGTTACTCAGTGCTCCAACTGAATACCATATTGAAGAACCACAAAAGAGAAAACCCAGGAATTTTGTCATTGGCTCTGCAGCCCCATTATATTCCTAAACCATACTCCATTCACTGTTCTATGTTAATCCATTTAATAAGTATTTTAAACTTATCAAAGTACATGAAGTATTTTTTTTCAAGTTAATTCCTATTTGAAAATGCAGACAGAGTCTGCTGTAACACAGGGATTAGCAAGGAAAGCAACATGTCTAAGATGAAACATGTCTAAGGTGTCTTCACCTGTCTGCTTTGTCGTGGGAGTTTATGTGATACTCTACCAGGATTTCCTAACATAAAGAAACTGTTTATGTCAAACAAAGTGGGATATTTTTTTAAGCTAGTTAAAGATCATGTCTTGACTTGCCTGAAAGGTACCACACCTGACTACTAACAGGTAGAGCAAAGAATGGGTTTGCATCTTGCAGTCTCTATGAAACGCCTTTTGTAGTTCCTTGAGGTATATTTAGTCTGTATGCACGACAAGCAGTTGAGTGCACAATAAACACAAATGGACTTGAAAACACAAGTTCCAATTCTATCAGTCAACTAATGATTCTCCCTTTCTTCCCTATCCCTCTCCCTCTCTCCCAAGTACTCACTTAACTGGCTTCAGGGAAAGTTAAAAGGACTAAAAGCATGTTAGCAGCTGGCTCACTTCCTCAGCCCACCACCAACCGCATTACCTTCCCCTGATAAGGCAGAACGAATCAGAGAGCAGAGGCCAGGCAGGTGATAGACATCAGAACACAGAAATATCAGGTCATCCTCTCCTTCTAAGCACCAGATGTACCTGACAATACATCTGAATTTCCTTTATCACCTGTAGCAGGCACCTCTTGTCTATACTAGTCACACACAGCAGGAAGTTTATCCTAGTGCTAACCTCTGAGAATTTGCTGTTCTGAATTCAAGCAAACCACCCTGATGCTGCAAGAAGAGAACAAAAAAAGCTTTAACCTCATGTCAGTTTGGCACAAAACTGAAATTTCCTTCCTGAGCCCAAAGACGGGTAAAGTTTACTTGTAATGGGACAGAAAACTCTCCTCCTTATTAAACGCTAGGGAAGGCATAATACTCATCAAAACCAACATGGTTTTGAGCAATCCAAGAACTTGAAAGAAGGAGAAAAGACCAGGTCAGACCCGAGTCATTGAGAGATGCTGCTGCTGCAAACAGCCTTTTTTGCACCTCTTCAGTCATTGCATTACCCAAACTGGAATGGCTACATAGTGAGCTGGATGAGGAACACAGAAACACAGATCTAGGCTTAATTAATTTTCCTTTTGCTGGCTTTTCTTCTTAAAACCTGAGAAGGTTCCCATTTCACTTTACCACACATGCCACTTTGCTACACTTAACTGCAGGCGCCATGCAGGTGAAGAAGTAAGCAAAAGAGGCTGCTTTAGCCAGCACTGATGGAGAAAAAGCCACCCAGACTACAGGGTCAGATTTAACTCCTCCTGTTTCTCCTAGGCAAGAAACACTGCATACTTTCACAGACCTTCTAACCCAGCTCACACTGTGCTCTTACACTTTCTGTTAGCCACCCAATGGCCTACACTGTTCAATGTGTTGCTCCAGTCCCAAGGTTTTGGTGTAAAATGATTAAAGTATAATAAATACACAAGTAGAAGTGAGCAATAAGAGAAACGCTTAGAACAGGAGCTACAAATGCTGCTATTAAAAGAGGCAAAAAAAAGGAAGACATACGATGCCCCTGCAGGAAATAAAAGTGCAAGACACAGTAGGCACACAACTCACTTCTGAAGGCAAGATTCAAATACATAAAAGAAGAAAGCTATTCTCAATATTTCATCATGGTACAAGATGTAGCTCAAAGCAATGCTTCAGATTTCCCCAATTCTGCAGGACAATCTTGCCCTGGAGCAAGCTACATCACTCATCCATAGCCACACCTTCCTTTCCCCCCCACCCCTTCAAAAACAAGGCAGCACCGCAGGGAAGGCAAAGCCGCCTGCACTGCTTCACTGCACGCATAGTTTGCATGAGCGTGCTGCTGAACAGAGACAGCAACTCCAGTCCAGTAATGATTCCTTTACTGATTACCTACACCACAGAATGATAGATGAATGCAACTGCTGACTGTCCAACAGTTGTCAACAATTCAGATAGCCAGATAGCGTACAAATATGGTTTCCTTTTTATTTTCTATTTAGGTTTTAAACAAAACGGTTTAGCTCATTACTGTGCACCTGTCACTTTACAGACAGTAACTTCCACACCCAAGGGAGCTGGAATCAAATTACCTGTATTTCCAAGTTACTAAATTAGGTTTAACTTTCCTCCTAAGTAAACATAAAAGGAGAACATGCATGTAAAAATTGAGAGAGAAAAAACCCTTGGTCAAGCAGAGCTTCTATAAAGACATGCTTGAATAGCAACTTCAGTACATGCATTTCAAAATGTAGTAAAGTTATCCTTCAATAAAAGTTAAGTTTCATCTACTTAGCCAAGAATTTTCTTTTTGTAGTCCACTAGTTTGAAGAGATCGGACAAGGTTTTAGAAACCAGTTTAACTAGACTTTAAAAACTAAATTAGCAAATATGACTAAGTCTGTCTTGTTGAAATGTGAATAGGGATAAACTGACATGTAAAATATGAGCCGGTGCTATTAGAAACACTCTCAGGCAAGAATTTCTAGTAAGTGTTTTGTACCTCTTTATTCTTGTTTAAGAAGAGTGGCAAGGTCAGGAAGAAAAAGGGCTGACCTGTGATCTAGAGCAATCTAAGTCTGTAACTTCAGCATTCTGACAATTTTATCACCTCAAAACACGTTTGTAAGAAATCAGAGAAGAAACAGCTATCACTGGATACGGTAAGGTATCTCTTTTAAACCATGGATTTTACTAAAAAAAAGTAAAAATTTATGCAGTTTAAGGTGATTTTTCACTACTCAAAATTTATGTATCTTGACTACTGAAAACACAGAAAACAATCATAATACAACACAATTTGCAGGCAAAGATAGGCCAAGCCCTCCCCCACCCCCAACTCCCCCTCTGCTTTAATCTGTAACTACTGTACCACAGCCTGAATGGGTTGTGGGGCAGGACCCCTACTTCTGTGTTTTGGTACCCAAGCGAGTTTCCCAATAAGGTACACTAACATGTGCCAAAGGTCATGACATGAAGCAGTTCAGTAATTCAATGACTTCTAGTTACCCCAGTTCCAGCTCTACCACACTGACCAAGGCAAGGGCCTTTTGAGTTTGAGTGTAGCAACCAGCTCAGCACTACCCATGTTCCTCCAGCCTGTATGTGAATGAAAGATAAACTACTTGCCGTTTCCAGCACCAAGTCACCAAGTTCAGGACTGGAATCACTCATGACATTCTCTTAAGGAGACTGTATTTCCTTTTCAGGTAAACAGTTTCTTATTTTTCTCAAAGAATCTAATAGCTTATATTCACAGAAGTACTAAGGTTGAAAAAGACCTTTAAGATCATCATGTCCACCATTACCTAACTCTACCAGGGCCACTACCACATTATATCCTTGAGCACCATATCTAAACAGCCTTTAAATACACCCAAGGAAGGTGATTTAACCACTTTCCTGGACAGCCTGTTCCAGTCTTCGATAACCCTTTTAGTACAGAAGTTTTATCCTACTGTCCAACCTAAACCTCCTCTGGCATAACTTGAAGCCACTTCCTCTTGTCCTATCAGTTGTGACTTGTGAGAAGAGATCAACACCCACCTCTCTACGAACTCCTTTCAGGTAGTTGTAAGGAGTGATGAAGTCTCCTCTTAACCTCTTTCTTCAGACTAAACAACCCCAACTACTCCCTCAGCCACTCATTCTCAAGACCCTTCACCAGCCTGGTTGCCATTCTCATTCTTACACAGGCAGATGTTTTTGCTGTGTAATTCAGCTCACAATGGATATTATGTACTTTGTTTCAAGATGCTGAGTTGTGCATTTTTTAAGGGCAGCAACAATTTGCTTGTGGCTAGAAGTATGACTCTTCTTTAAGTAAAACAGTGACACACCTAAGGCTAGATTTAAAAAAAAGCTGTATGTAATTATCGGCTTGCTGACACAATAGGTGAAACTCTGTGTCATCCTTTATTTGATTTTTTTTTTTTTTCCATCGTTTCTCTTTGGAGTGGCAATTCTACCTTCAAGACTTGATTATATTTAGAAAAAGTATGGCCAACAAAACTACACAGATTTTTAAGGAAAGCCTTAACACAAATCCTCGCTAAAATACTGTGCGGCTTTGTTGGAAAACTAAGCATATGCAAACCACAAATATCTTATAACTGATCACAAGCAATTTTCAGCTTCCTCCTTCCACCCACCCCATGTTCCTTTCCACCAACTTATTCCAAACAACTGAAGTTGCCATAGCTGGCACAGCCACAGGGTTAATCTGCATTACTGCCATAAGCAGAAGACAGCAATTACTTCCTTTGATATTTTCCTAGAACAAGAAGATGAATTTGCTTTCAGAAAAGTCTGAAAGCTCAAAGACAGGAGCTCTTTCAGAAACAATCTTTGTGACAGAACAACAAAATTCCACAAACCATGACAAAACCGGTGAGCTTGCATCTAGCATACAGAGATCCACCCTGTTTTGCACAATGTAGGGAGAAAGGAGTAAAAGAAATAAATAGCTCAAAGCATCACAAGGAGAAGAAAGATTCTGATAAACAGAAGGCTGCCACACTCACACTTAGGCTTCTCTAACCTTCGCAAGGAACAAGCTTGACAGACTTTAAAACAAACCTTGAAGTTGTTCGACTAAATCAGGAGATGGAAGCAGAGAATTTATTTTCAAAAGACTGCTGACCAAATCTACAAAACCCACCAGTTTTGAACCAGCCTTTTGTATTGGTATGGCTATCTTCATGCTGAAGACCTACTCATAGTGAGAACATGAATGAACTCCTGTGAGTTTAAGGACAGCAGTAAACATCAGCCTGCTGGAAACATTTGTCAACATTCTGGTTGTGGGTGTCATGTGTCTTCATTGCTACCATTACCTGCATTGTTCAGATAAAAATAGGAATACACTACAAGATGTAATCATATGGTTATTTCACTGTGCAAATGTCTTTACATATCTTTATGTTCAGAATTTTATGCTATGTATAATTTATCATTAACTCAGGTAGATGGGAATTCACTGAGACTCTTCAAAACAAACTATTTCCTCAATAACTTATTATATCAAATACTACTATTTCTATCATGCTTAACTGAAGCAGGTCTCTTCTGAAGTATTGCATTTTCTTTCTGAAAACAACCCAGAAACAGGGGATGCCATCATGTTCTAGCACAGCTTGGTGTTACAAAACTCTTCTCCTCTAGTATCCATGCTACTGTAGATGAAACATCATCAAAACAAGGCGAAACTGCTTTATGTCAGTGGCTCAAGGCTAAGATGTCTTAGAATTTTTTGTTTGTTCACTTGGGAGAAAACACATGATGGATTGGGGAAAAAAAAAAAAACAGCAGCAGCATTTGGCCTTAAGAAATTTGACTGCAGGTTCTTTGACAGAAAGATTTTTATCAAGGTAACAAAAAACCCCAGGAGCAAGTACCACACAGATAAGAGACACTTGTGTGACCCTGCATTGAAGAACCAGCCCTGGAAAGCAAGGATACAAGGATGAAGAATAGCTGAGACCAGCAAGGGCACAGCACATCATGTTCAAGGAATAAAAACAGATATGTAAGACTTGCAAACTATCCCAAAGAACTTTAAAAACAGGTTTTAAGAGGAAGAAAAAAGTCCCACATTTTGGGGGAACTTGCTGAGCTAAGCAAGTTTCCAAACAAGGCTTTTTGGATGAGATTGAAACAGTTCTGTGAGCAATCCGGAAGCAAGGCAGCCCCTAGAAATGGAACCAGATATCTGGGACCACAAACAATTGTATAGACCAATTTTATTTTTTTTCCTTTTTGAAAATACCAAAGGGCTACTGATCAAAACCCCTCTGGGACAGATAAAGATGCCAGAATTCCTGCTATCAATGACCACAGTAAAAGCCTGCCAAGAAACTGTTAGAAGCTACCTTTTTGTGTTTGCAGTGCAAATCAGCCATTAAAGACACCTTGAAATGTCAGCCAATGTGCTGCCAACAAAAAGACCAAAACTAAAGAGAGAAACTCATAAGCAAATAGGGGAAAAAATAGAAAAAGGTAAAAACAATTTGAATCCACAAAAATATCATCAATACTATGTGAAAAGCTGCATCAAGTTCTAGTCCACAATTGCAGTATTTTGATTTGGAATTTTTTTAAATTTTATTTTACTTTCGAAACAAAACCCACAAACTGAAATGTAAATATGTGCATACATTTGCATTTGTCTGTGAGTAGTTTAGTGCTGTGGTCCTCCCTAAATGGACATATCACTCATGGCCAATATTTGATTTTAGATGTCTTGAAGACAAAGCCTTAGACTCCTACATTGTTAACTTCTATAAAATTAAGACTTTGACTCTTAAATTAACTTCTAGCTCCTTCCTAATTGGAATAGAAGATTAGAAGAAATATTAACTGTAAACAGCTCAGATTCTTACTGTCACAACTTACCTTGAAATCTGATTAATAAATGGTATCAGTTCTGCAGGATCATAAGCACGAGCAAAAGCCCAGCACACGTAGCATGCTGCATCTCTCACATTGGAGCCCACGCTGCATGCTCCTCTCTTCTCATCATATGTCAGAGCTTTCAAAATTACAGGAACAACTGTTAAATTAAAACAAGAAAAAAAGTACAAAAGTAACAATTAGGACCATACAGTGAACAAAGCCAAGGTGTAAGAGCATCCAACGATCACTAGAGAAAGGATTCAGGATGGAGTTGCGTGTTCTGAAAGAAGAGAAGCATGGCTCTTAGTATGTGCTGATTTTGGATTCCACTGGAAAGAAGAGTTGTTTTTTTTAATACATTACTTTGTTTCTTTGTCAGTAGCAGTTTATTTTCTTCATATATAATTCAAATTCCTCTTAATCAACAATGCTTGTGAATCATCAATACACCAACCTTGAACAGGACTTTGCTTCCCAACATAATGGGCAATCTGAGAAACTTTGGACTGACTGAGCATGTTTTAGCCACAGAGGCCTAGAAGCCACAGAGTTCAATCTAACACGTGTCTCTGTGCCACACTTTGAGAGAGCTCCAGAGGAAATGCAGTTGAACAGAGCATAAGTCCTAGCTGAGCACTGGAGCCACATAGTACTGTTGCAGTGGGACAGCGGCAGAACACAGCGCTCCCGCTGCTGGTTTGGGGTTCTTAATGATATTGGGGAAAACAGATAAAGCAGAATAAGAAAACAGAAGTAAAGGCAAATGAAGATCCCAGAATCTTACCACAAAGGCCTCATAACATAGGTACTGGTAGTATAGAGCCATTACAAAAATAAACTTGGGAAAACAAGTAGGTGAAGAATTTCACTTTTATGTTTATACCCCCATGAAAAGTGCAAAAGCCAATAAGCTTTTTCTGCAGATGAGAGAGCGTCTAAAAACCTTATAGAAAAATTCCCTTACACAATTCTAGTAATGTACTGCCACAGTTTGAGAAATACTATTTGTATGCAAGACTCCCCGAAGGGCTTTCTTTTGGTATCTGCAAATCCAGATATCTAATTTGAATACATCTCTCTCTAGATGCCATGTCTTTAATAAATGACTATCTGCAGAGAGAACAGCCTCTGGAAAAAAAACAAAACACCACCACAAGCAAAAAAGCCAACACAACAATTTCTCAGTTTTCTTTCTTGTATCAACTTATCAAATGCATCTTATATTTCCTTAGAAAGTACTTGTCAAAAGGTGATCCCGTTGAATAAGAAAATGATACTGCTGAACTATAATTCATTAGCAAACTGTGCCCAGATATACTTGAGTGGATATAATCACAAAATAATTAAACTTCAGTGTACAGATGATCACTGTGTACCTGCCACTTAAAACAAAACATAAACTAACAAACAAACAAAAAAGCACCACAACTGGAGAAGTGTTAAAAAGCCATTTAAATTCATTTTAACCTACTAAAGAAAACAAAGCAGTAATTAGAGGGATGGACAAGATCGAATTATTAGCAGCATAAACACTACATAGGAAAAATAGTAATTCCCAGTCAAGAACAATGATGTAGCAGAAACTGATGGATATTTCAGCATATCCCAGTCCTGAAAGAAACTGCAATTAAAATCTTTAAAAATGTTGACTAGCTTGTTTTGAAAAAATGCTGCATCAACTGATGAAAAAAAAAAAAATTGGCACTTGCTGGTTCTACAGGAACACTAAAACAAATGCCAAAGGCTATTTTGCAAGGCTGCTGCAAATTTCCTTCAGCATAGGCAGACTGCTCCAGCTTCTTCAGAGAGCTATGAGTGCACCCTCATCTCTCTGTGCACCGAAATGGGGGAGAAGAACCCACAAGCAGCTCCCCATATTTCGACCATCTCTATGAAAGAAAAAAAAAATAATCATTTTTTTCAGTTCAGGGCATCAACTTCCCAAACAGCAGGGGCAACACCAAATGGCACCTGGTTTACCAGGGTCAGTCTAGATGGAGGTGGTGCTGCCAGGGGTCTGTTACAGCAGACACTAAGAAGATGCCAGAACAGCAGCACTATTACTCTGAGCAGCTCCAGCTTTCCCCATTATCTCCATTAGGCCTTTGGACTCACAACTCTTTGATGTCTTACTCCTGTGTCTGAGACTTGCAGAATTACTGCTGCGAGAGAAACAACATAACTGCAATGTCTGGAGAGGGAGGTAATGAAGAGGAAGGATAGAAAAGTGCTGGGGAAACAGGGAAAACAAGGTGCAGTACACTGCAGTAAGTAAATGTAAATACAACAGAGGCAATAACAAGGAAGCACTGATCTAGGGGTCATCTGTTGAAGTTTTCATACTATCACTGGTCCAATATTTACTGGTGAATGGTGGACTACAGGCAATACTACATAAAAACTGCTCCTGACATACCTGTGTGTGTGAAAAAGTGGGTCCAGCTTTGCATTTCCTGTTTGTATTTAAGAGACATAAACCCCCCAAAAAAACCCTACCAAAAATTGCAGGTTTCACGTCACTCTCTAGAGTTCTTCAGACACAATGCAGGTTTTTCAATGCTTTAGCTTCCCACAGTGTCAGAAGTGCCTGGATGAAGGAAGCCATGAAGGAACAAATATTTGCAGTATTTGGTCTACTGTAACTGAAAGATCTTAGAAAATACCTTCCCAATCCAGCTGGACAGACTCTGTGTTTGAATTATCTCATGTACACTTTTTGTCTTCAGTCTAAACACAAAATATTAAGTTTAGTTTCATTTAAACTCTTCACATTCATACTCTTCTAAAGCATTGTTGGATACACAAAGCAGCAATGGAGTTCAAAGTTTTGTAGTCAGCTTCCATATTTTGTATCTGTTAGGAAGTTTCAATTCACCACTGTAATCACCTCTCAAATACTCAGCATGGTGACAGTGTTGGACTGAGCTGCTCTGTGTTGCTTCCATTTTTCAGATTTAAAATCATGTCAAATTCATACTTCAAATCAATTCATCAAAAAAAAGAAACAAACAAACCCAGAAGAAACTTATTTTAGTCTGGCAGAATGGAGATGAATCTCCTCATTTTTGAAATTCTGAACAAGCCTTTTAAATAAAAAAGGAGGAGGCTGGGAAATACAAAGAGACTTGATTTGCTACTTAAAGTTACTATTTCTTTCAGAGATTGACATTAAAAGTTTGCCATTAAAACCAGAGGATGAATAGTGTCCACTCTCAACCCAATTATTAAAGCAATATCCACCTGTTTAGGCCTGTGAGCACTCAAGAAAGTACAGTCACCTTTACCTGTAGCCTAGAGGTATTAATAAGCACCTGCTACACTCTGCCCTGCCTTACCTAACAACATAACTGCAGGTTGCAACACAGCTCTTTGCTCAAGCCTTGTGAAAATAAAGAAACAGCTTCTGGCTTCAAAGCGTTACAAACAACAGCATTTCCCCCCCACCTTATACTAGATACAGGTTTCACAGATGGCTTAAAATCTGTGTTTAAAACCTAAACTATCAGATGCCTAGCACCTTTCAGGTGAAGGCAACAGACACTAAGCAACTAAACAAGAAACTGATGAAAGACATTCTATCCTGAAAGGTCACACGTACACAAAAATGCCTCACGTTATGCCTTTAAAAGCATCCTTCACACCAGCCTCACTACAGCACATGCCATCAGGAGGCCTGTTACTTAAACTGTAGATTGTTGGGGGGGTTAATTTTTTATTGCCACATTTATCATACGAAACATACAAACATAGCAATTAAACAACAAAAACCTGCACCTTAGCCCTAGGTCTTGCCTCCACAAGAAAACTGCGAAATTTCATGTCAGTCCAATTTTGGTTTCAATAGATTTTCACTGGATCTCAAGAATTGCCTAAGTTTAGTTTAAAACTAAATTTTTAAAAGCTATTAAGCTCCCTTAGATAAATCTTTTAATATTAGCCCTTACATAAGTCTTAGATTTTTGATCTGGACCCTTTATGCAGAGATAACTTCTCAAATGATAAATTGCAAAGCCTTCCATTTTAGAATTATAACCTATAAGAAAAAATTAAATATGGATGCCTGCTATTACTGAAGTGTTGCACACTGTGTCAAATGGTGAGGCTTAAACACAGAAGTATCAATACAAAGTAATAATAATTTTATCTTTCAGATTCTTCTTCAGTGCAACCTTACTCATTGCAGAAGTGTCCTTTGCTAGGTTCATCCCCTCTGTGAGCCTCAGGCATAAAAAAAAAATAAATACTGTAAACAGCCATATCTACAGCAAGCTCCTCCTGGTTTAAACAGCATACCTATCACTATCATTCATACACTAAAAAAAGAACTCTGGCTTTTCAGGGTAAAGAATTTCGGATTTGAGACCACGTGCTGTTACCTGGCGTTCCAACCTCTTTGGGAAGAAAAGGCAGGTCCAAATTATTACTTCGTTGGAGCTCCTATACTAATATTTAATACAGCAACACGGGCACAACCGGATAATTTCAGGTTAGGCCTGTTATTGGAAATAGATACTTGATTAAAGTTCTGCCAACATTTCTGATTTGCTCTCATTTTCTATACAACCTGTCTAATTCAGAATCTAGCCTTAAAGGACTACTTCATCCAGAAGATTTATTCTCCAGGGAGGATCAGGAAACGCATGTGCTGCTTTGACTGCTGAAAACTCCTCTGTGTTCCTGTGACATGCTTTCACACTGCATCCTGTGGGGCAAGTGCCTAAAAGTCTGTCAAGAAGTGGCCTCTCTCCTCTCACTCCTGCACCCAGGTTTGACCTAGTTAGGAGCTTGCCAGGGAATAAGGGAAGAGTATCACAGTTCATGCATGCTCAGAAGGCATGTGAGAATTTCACAGCTGAAGTCACTCAAGCTGCCCCAACTTTCTCACAATTCCTCCCCCTGACCCAGGCATATAAGCTATATATATGCATATCCACAAACCAAATAAGCATCTTCTAACCCGTGACTATGAAGGGCTGTGTCTGTCTGCTTGCAATCTCAGTTCAGTCTCTCACTACGTAATGAATTAAGGGAGTCTTTAATTATATGATCACGTGATTATTTTTTTTCCATAGACCTATCTCAGTCAGCCCACAGGAAAGACCTGCTCTGGGATGAATCACAGCTGGGCAGCCAAGGAGATTGTTGTCTGCCTCACTGCTGAGGGAGGAAAATAAGTAGTGCAAAGACCTGCTTTCAGGCAGAGAAGGGATTGTTGGTTAAGACGGACAGAGCCCTAAAGAAGTACATTGTAACTACATCTCTGCCAAAGACTTGCTGTTTGATACCAGTCACATCACTTCAATGCAGTATTTAAAAGAAATAGATGTTGTCTATCGTTTCCTGGGTATCTGCTTTGAAAAACTAAGGGCAGGTTTGTAAAAGTGCTACAACACTGAAGTGTGAGCTTTTGACTATGGCAAGAGGCCAACGAGGAAGCAGACAGATCTGGATTCTGGCCAGTCTATCTCATCATCATTATTTAATGCCACCATAACTCAAAATGTTTATGCACCCTTACCTGGCTACACTGGAAAGCCTGCAGCTGACCTAGGACAGAATTAATTCACCTTCTCTGGAACACACAGAGATGAGTATTTTGGGGATTCCTCTGCCTGCTCACATGCAAGGCCATACTGGAGACCTTCATACAGGTTTACAGCTAAGAGAGCTCTTCCTGTAACTTAACCAGGAGCAACTGCACTTTAAGGACATGAAGAAACAGGCTTAGGAAGGAACCCTACTCAGCAAATGTATTACTTTGAAGGAGTGCAACATCTCTGTAAACCTTATTATGCTGCATGGCAAAAAAGAAAAATCACTGAAGAAACCCCAACCTTTAGGCTAAGGTTATGCAATACTGAGATAAAGCCTGCAGTGAAAAAGCTAGAAGCAATTCATTGCCATTTATTCCCTGCTCAGTATTTATACCAGTTCCCAGTTGTGCTGGGGGAGGGACCTTTCCTGCTATAGCTTCAGCTATGGGATTTATTATTCTTGCTCATACCTGCTGACTAGTGGGGAAAAAAAATCTGCACTATTTATAATGCTTCCGTGCTAATTTGAAACCGATTACATTGAGACAAGCATTCTAACTTTTTAAAATACTATTTTCAAGACCATGCATCATTTTTAAAGTTCACCTGGGTGTTAGAGAAGAGGAATTCTTCTGTAACCAGCCTTTCAGGTTTGGGTGTTCTCTATCTTCTAGGAGTCCACCTAAGACAGGTAGATCTTTTTTCTTTTCATTTCTTCCTGTATCTATGATGAAAAGTACCTGGAACCTTGCCAAAAGACTCACAATTAACTACCACTACAGAACAGACCAGCACATTTCAGAAGCCTGACTTCCTGTTGTGTCCTCTTCCCAAAAACCCTGGCAGCTGCAAATCAGTATCACTGAACATTTTGTGGAATATGAAAACACAGAGAGCAACCCTTAAAAACAGAATGTGCAACAAGTTTAAGATGTTACAAAATAGATTTTGATAGGACTATTTAAATCCTAGTCTAAGTTACACCTCTTTCTAGAGCACATTTGAAAGCAGAATTACTTACACTTTTTGTTGGGGTTTGTGACTCTCCCCCCCTCCCCCCCCCCAGATAAAATGGCACAGTCAAACTGGAGAAGCAAAAATGTTTCTTTTTTCATTGTATGTTAGGTTTTTCAGACTTCTTTTTTTTTTTTTTAAGTATATCAAACTCTATACAAGTATCAGGAAGGCTCAGATAAAATACACAGGAATCCAATCCCTTATCATTAGGAGCATTCTCTGTACCAAGAATACAGATAATCCAGCACTACCACAGAGCACATATCCACCCTAGCCAAATAAATACATTCAACAGAAGCTGGGGGAATTACGAAACTGCAGACTGGGAAGTCATGCATACACAGATACTCCTTCAGTGCTGCAGCATCTGCTGCTGAGATTAGCTGCATCTCCATGAAACCTTCTGACCGCAGGAGAGCCTCCTGTTGATATCAACTTTTCACCAAAAATATAGCTGACAATGGGACAGTTTTAAAAGAAAGAGAATCAACTGAAATAAGCAGTGTATCCTGTTTAAACAATGTGCTCATCATTCAGGAGAAATAACGCACAGAATGTTTTCCCAAACCTAAAAGGGTCTTTTTGGATACTGGCAGCATTGTACCTGACCTCTCTGGGAAGAGAGGTCAATCAGATGACTGATTTTGTCACCAAACCCCAAGGAATCATAACCTTGGCAAACCCCTCAGTTTAGCCCCTTTGATAACAGACTTCAATGCTCCCTCCTCTTGTCTTACACTTTTTTGTTTCTCCTTTTATTCTGAAGGTAATTTATGAAAACAAAAGAAATAAAGCTTGATTCTACAGAAACTGATTTTTTGGGGGGTTTGTTGTTTTGGTCAGTTGTTTGTTTTGTTGGTTGTGTTGTTGGTTTTTTTCCTATATTTCTACCCTTCCCATTTATTCTGAGATTTAAAAAAAATATATATTAAAAAAACCAAGTTCAAGATTTGGATCACCTGCAATTGACCCACCAGTATTAGACTTCTGAAGCAGGCCTTCTCTCTCATCAGCATTAGTGCTTTCTGTTTAAATGTTACTTTCACTGCTGCCACAATTAAAAAAGGAAAGAGGGACTACTGGATTGCTTCAGTCTATTCACTGTGACTTGGAAAGGCAAGCAGGCAGACCAGAAATAACGTCTTTCTGGCTGGAATCCTCCCAAAATAAGCACTAGTTCATTGCAAGTGTAACCGCATGTTTCTTCCTATATCCTTTCCCTGGCTTCTTTTTCTTACTCTCTATTACTCGAGTATTTCCAACTTCATTTTAAATATATCTGCTTTTATGACAAAAATAGGATCACACAATGAACAACAACAAAATCTAAAAGGAAGTTAACTGCGCCTGTGAAACACCAAGAGTCCTACCTCTGATGGGATTTTAGAGACCTTTAGGCAGACAAAAAAGTTTAGGCCCATAGCCACTGAGCAGGTACAGCTCTGACTATTCAGTGGTCAGCAAGCCATGGAGAGAGCTTAAGAGCAGAACACTTCTAATCTCCCCACTGGCAAATGAAGAACGCTGAGGAAGTTTCATGTTCCTGTAGATGACACACCTTATTAGCTAGAAAGTTTATAGCATGCTGTCATCAGGAGAAATTTTAATAACGTCCTTTCACAAGCAAACCAGAAATTCAAGTAAACTAGGATTCTCTTGTTTGTTTAGTGTTTATCCCCACCCAATTAAATAAAAACCCTATAAATAATAGTCTGAAGCCTACAAAACCACAAATACAGCACAAAACAAAAGATGTGAAATCATACTGAAACCACACTGAAATGTACGTTTTTTGGCCCTAATGTATGCTGTAGAGTAAGAAATGTTTCGTTTAAGAGTGCTGCAATTCCAAATGTAGAAATTCACACAAATGAGATCATAAATGTTTAAATTACTTCTGCCTATTTTGCTAGAAGTTTTCCTTACATGCAAATTTAGCTCTGTGAGCCATTCTAAACAACTGCGGCTTTATAGCAAAACAGTAACATGGAGCTTTGAACTTCAGCAAACTATATTTCAAGAACTGCAGCATTAGTGGAATAAAATGAAACATCAGATTTCACTTGCTGGTTTGTATTTCCCCCTTTTAAAATGTGTTGAAATAGCAGACAATATACAACAATCAAATCTTTGTAAAACTCGGTGTTTCAAAGACTAACTGAGAGCTAAAGAGATTTTGAGTCTAGGAGTATTCATAATATGCCTCTCTGCTTTCTTCGTGAGTGGCATCAGAGCAGCACAATGCCAATTATGCCTCAAAGGAAAATGTGAGGCACTGACTTCCTACATACTAGAAATGCATGTGGCACAGCTCTGGTCCTACTACAAAAAAAACTTCATGTAGGCAAGAGAATTCTCTAAGACACTCTACCATAAGCTTGGAAATTAAAACAGAAAAATAAAAATCAAGAAAAATTAATTCTGCATTAAAAACCAAACCAACACCACAAACCAACCACTTTAAAAAATAAATACTAGATTTTAAAAGGGAATTACAACCACAGCATCAAGTAAAAACTGAAGAAATGTACATTTCATATCTCTGTTAGAATGACTGTCAACAAAAAGAATGATTATTAAAATCCTCTTCTTATAAACAGTTCCTAGTTTTACCTACAGTCTCAATTTCTGGTGTTACCTACTTCCCCCAAGATGTTTCACTGCCCAAGGCTGAGGATGGGAACCAGAGGGAAGATCATCCTAGTTCCAGGCCAAACAGTACAGGCCACAATAAATATCTAAAAATACGATCTGAAGTTGCTATTAACTGGTGAGCTTTCATTCTTTTCCCATACAAATAATTTGCTCTAGTAATCATCAACAAGTGGCTGACAAACATCAGCCAGGTAATCTGCCCAGACATATCTCCAAAGTCAGGGACTGAAATCATTTCAAAACAAAGGCACATTTCAAAGGTGTTATTTGAAAAGCATTAAGACTAATAACTATTCATATGGGATAGAAGAAAATAATGATGAGAATATTGTACAAGAATCATAGAATGTTTTGGGGCACAGCATGAGTTACAGCAATTATATTCAAATACTTTTGCCCCCTTCTGGGGCAAAATAATAACCTAGTTCAAACATGCTAATACAGATAGTAAAATCTGTTGATAACTTCAGTTCAAGTGATCAAAGAAAGAAAAAAGGCCTTTCTTGAACACTTAGCTTGAAGCCACACAGTTAGATACGTAACTCAGATGACAAAGATAGGAATTAATATTGCCAGTCACACAGTTCTAAGATGTTTCTCTTATGTGGGAAGCTAAGCTTCACTAGGTCCATGTCTATCAGTGTTCAATTCCACGAGATCATTCACATTTCTCTAGAAAGACATGGAAACATTGTTGATTGTTGACAAGAAGTGGACATCCTCTGAAAGTTAATAAGCAGAGTTTTGACTGATATAGAATAGAAATATAGAATAAACCAGGATGGAAGACAACCTCAAGATCATCGTGTCCAACCTATCATCCAACACCACCTGATCAACTAAACCATGCAACCAAGCACCCTACCAAGTCTCCTCCTGAACACCTCCAGTGATGGCGACTCTACCACCTCCTCAGGCAGCCCATTCCAATGGGCAATCGCTCTCTCTGTGGAGAACTTCCCCCTAACCTCCAGCCTAAACCTCCCCTGGCGCAGCCTGAGACTGTGTCCTCTGAAGGATAGGAAGTAGAGTCGAAACAGCAGAACAACTTGGTCACCAGCACCATTCTTTGTGTTAGAGCAGAAAGAACTACCTGATAAGCAGAGGGGCTGATAACTGACCAGAGCAACACTTAATCTTTCATACATCCAGGGAGTGCAATTTGGAAGCGCAAGAGGAAAATACAAAAATAGGCAAGCAGTGTATCAACAATAGGTGAAATTTATACATTTTATAAGTTTTCTGTAAGAGACTTCATTTTGTTTAGTGCTAAAGCTGAGCCAAAAAGAAACAAACAACAAAACAAAAAAACCACAAGAAGGCAATTGGTAACATTTATAGAACAGCAGTTTTATGCCACAATAATTAAGTCTGTGAAATGCAGCTACAGCTAAGCAACATTTATTTGATACTGAATTTTAAATAAAACTTAGAAGAAAAGAGGTTTGTTCTACACCAAAGAAGGCAAAACTAAAGCTTCAGCTGTCCAGAGATACAAAACCAATCACATTTTTTTAAAAGGCACCTTTAGAAAAAATATCAATAAACCCAATCCTGGTGCTCCTAATCAATCTGACTTGGTCTCAGGTACATTAAAACAAAAAAAAAAAAAAAAAAAGTGCTACCAGCAGGTAACTGGGTTCAGTTTATCTAATACTCAGGATGAACATATGAGTTAACAAACATGATGAAACATCATGACTGCAATCAAGATCTATCACCTCTAGAAGCATACACAGAGGCTCTCGCATTCCTTTTCTGGGGTCCAGCACTGAGTATTCCACCCCAGACTTGGATTGTTAATATTCAAGAACCAAGAAAAACAGCAATTACGTGGGATCTCTCCCGCCCTCCCCATCCCCCAGTTTTACTTTGTTCACAGCTGATTTCATCTGTTCTGACTAATGAGAGCAACTTCCAGGAAGTAGCTAGACTGAAAATAGTTTCCTGGGGTCAAGGCAGCAACTGGACAGCACATCTGCCCTCCATACCAGATCTGGGAATGGGTAAAGGGAGAAGAGGGCGGGAGGTGAAACAAATAAAACTTCAAAAGCTGACTGCCTCTTATCCCAGCTCAGTCACCAATATGAAAGGAGTCTTTCAATAGCTTTTGGATCTAATTCTAATCAAGGAAATTTAGCTCCACCACATCATATGCAATGAAAGAAACCTGATGGTACCTTCCTTCAGCTCCAGACAACACAAAATGTTCCATGTTTGCAGAAGAAAACTGAAGACAGTTATGTAGATTGTGGGCACACAAACTTACTGACATGAAAGAACGGCTATTAACTACCGAGTGAAGACTACTGAATAACATCTTCTCTTGAGAATTCAAAGGACTTCTCTCCTCAGGTCTTTTCAGAAATATTTCTGAATGCAGACGTTACAAGGGCTTTCTCTGTAGGTAGAATTTTCTAATACACTATTCCTCTTCAAAACATTTTATGATATAACAGAAGAATGGTAGGCCACAAACACACTTGTTATTCCATCTAAAGCCAAAGGACTTACAACTGAACACTGCTAAATTGCATTAGAGGAACATGATAATAATAATATTATTATTAATAATAACAGCAATAATAATACCCAAAAGCCACCTTTCTACCTTAAAAATAGGTAGATAACTTATATTCATAAAAATTCCCCACAAAACTCCATTGGCATAGCAGGGGGAAGGATGGTGACCTGCATACCTAGACAGGAGAAAGTAAGTGTCTGTAAGTCATTCCATGAAAATGAAGGCCATACTTGTAAGATTATTTTTAAGACATGGCTTTTTATTTTGAAACAACTTTTTACCCACTGCCTGAACAGGTCTTCTTGTGACAATTTCCTTAATAATGGTTATTCAAAAGCCCGTACTTTTGAGAAGTATAAAATTCATTATGCTTCTTCAGTTAAGACAGTTGCAGATTACTAAAACTTTTATCCCTAGAGCAGTGGGTGAAAAAGAGAGTTATCATGTTCAGCTGAATTTCAGAGCTTTGAACAGAAATGTTATTATAAATCAATAAGATCTATATTGGGATATATAAGAAGATATATATTGGGAGGAAAAACTCCCTTTGTTTTTACATTCAGTAACAGGAATGCCTTTTAACAACCAGTATGCAAGGTATTATTAGTTCACTGAACAACTCAGCAATATCACTAAATGACTGGTAAATACACTAATAAATTTGCCGTTTATAAAGTCTAACTAAAATGCAACTAAAAGCAAGTACTAATATTCATCAGTGGCTGATCAGTCAACTTTCTTCTTTCACCACTCAATTTCACACTTCCTAACCAAATGAATAGCCCTGATAATCAATGTCTTCCTGAGGTGACTCCATTTACAGGATCTGTACATTTGACTGTTGGTTATAGGCAAGCTTTGGCAGGTTCCTGTGGCAAGCAAGTTTGGAGTTAGTTCAGTCCCGCCTTCAGAAAGGAGATTCATGAAGGACAAAGATTTAAATAAAAAATGGAGACAGGGGAAGAACAAAAACAAACAAGCAAACAAAAAAAGGCAAGAATATTAAAGCTACAAAGGCATTCAATATAAAATGTCAGCTTCTAATAAAACAGTAAAATTATTTTTAAGCTTTGCTACCCCCTGTGTACAGTCAATTCTGCTGCTCGTGAGTCACTTCTACGAAAGTGAAATATATTCAAAGCTCGGTGTATTACCTGAGCCATTTTTGACCCCACATTGCAGGTTGCTACTCAGAAGAACAGACACTCCAGTTTAAAGTAAAACTTGGTTGTTGGAGGGCACAAAAGCAACAGGAGCTCTCTTCGATAGCTTAGATGCCGAGGTAATGCTGAATGAAAGCAGTGGACGCAAACAAATGAATCGTAGCTTCAGGCTGGAGTAATATCAGGTGCATCTCTACACCCCGAGGGCTCAACTCCTACACTTCTTAAGTCCCTCCCCCTGAAACAACCTCCTGCAGTTTCACTTAGAGATCAGGCAGAGAACAGGTACTTCTCTCGCAGCAGTGACAGCTACAGCTTACCAACAGTGATCACCCTGAAGGTTTCAGACATCTATGTATCTGGTAAGTACATTTCTTTAGAGCTTTTCTTTTCTCAAATAAAGAGTGTTCGTGTTAACACCTGAAAAGTAACTTGGAGTTCGTTTCTCAGCTGTCTCCAAAGCTTAGGTTACTCCTAGCAGGTGCATTTACTGCACCAGTTTAAGCTTTCAGCAGAAAGTTTCAACAGAAGAAGGAAATATTTTAGTTTGAGAGAGAAACTAATTCTTGCAAGTCTTTACAATAATTAACTCTTCTTGGTGAAAAGTGCTTTAAGCACCTTTTTTCATAAAGGAAGTTACTGTATTATACCGAGGTATGACAAAAAGCTGTATTGCTTAAAATTGCTATGTTTAGTCTACCAACTGTTCTTCATACAATAGTGTCAGGTTAAGTTTGTAAGCTTGCATCAAAAGAAGCTACTCCACTTCTCATTTATTATTTTTCCAGCTTCTGGGAATTTAGCACAGAGAACTGGATTGGTTTGGGTTCTCCTCTCTCTAGTTAAACTGTGATAAGACATTGAATTATTAACTTAATATTTACAAAATATTTTGATTTCTTACCCACGCTGCCTAACCAACTTCTTTACTCTCTGTTTCCGTGCTTCCTCTCACACGCACACACACAGGCACTCACACGCGCAGAGTCCTCTTGGGTCCCTGCCTTCAGCACACATTTCCCTTCCAGCCCTCACCAGCCCACTCCTCTCACCCATGTTTCCTCCTAATTAACAAACAGTTGTGTTAAAATTTATCTTTCAGTTTAAAGGAACTGGAAGTTTAGAAGGGAGTGGTAGTTAATCACTGGAAAATCTCAGCTAGAATAAAACTCACAAATCTCGTTCTTGCAACACTCTAGGTAGGTGACAATGGCATGTCCTTGAGTTATGCAATAATGCCACATCACAATATTTTAATTATAGCATGTCCTTCAAAATGTTCCACCCCAGTGAGTACTCCTGGTCAGAGAGATCAACATCACCAAAAGGATACTGTAATAATAATGCAGTGTGCATGACAAACTGTTACGTAGTTTGCTACAGCAGTGTCCTAAAAAGAAATGTAATTACCATCCCTGCTTGTAATAAAAGACATTTTGAAATGTCCTCTTTGATCAACTGGGCAGCTTGAACAATTTAGACTACTTAAAAACTTTAAAAACAACCTGCACATCTCTATGTACATATCTATGTGTGTTTGTATGCGTGTATCTGAATACATATGTGCATGTCTGTATATATTTATACCCACGTACCTTTCTGTTTATATATTTATACAGGCACACAAAGTTAAACCATATTCTTGTATTCTGAACTCGCCAATATGTTAAAGGCAAGGAGGCAGCAACAATATACTTTTAAAAATAGAAGGAAGAAAACTTGCAGCTCACAGTCTCAGGTTGGAAAGGGCTGCAGATTAGAAAGCCGTGAGGGGAGACACTGTTGACAAGAAAAACAACTAAGACAACTTCAAGTTTAACCAACATTATCTGAATAACCTGTTTTCCATCAAAATATAAATAAATAATACTACTACTTTTCCAAACTAGAAGGAAAAATAAAGGACAGAATAATAGATAACTAGCTGCATTTATAAAATGCAAAACAAAAAGTTCCATAAAAATTATCATCCTGCTACTGACAAATTTCCCCCCATATTTAAAGGGTATCACCAGTTACAGCATTCCAGTGAAAGGAAAAAGCAACTACATACTTTCAGTTCTTTTTCTAAGACAAGAAGACAAGTTTTAAGTTTTGGTAGTACAAAACACACATTGCACCACTGTAACAAACTACCATTATTTAGAGAAAGACAGTTTTGATTGGTTGCACCTATTTGAAACCATTAATATATTTTCCAGCCGTACGGGTGGGATCAAATAGTTTTCATTTTTTTAACTATGAAACATGTATCTCTGCCAGGTACTCCAGGTACTCCTGTGCTTTACTTAGAGACTGGAGGAGAAATTATTCTTCTTGTCTGGGTTTAGAAGTATTTTATTACTAGCATATTAAAACCATGAGGGGGAAAAAAAAAAGGGATTAAACAGTAAAAGAGTGAAACGGAACATTCATCTGGCTGACACTAGCCTAAGTTTACTGAAGGGTGAACACCCTTTCAAATAAGCTACTTGTTCTACACCTCTCCAGTCAGAGCAGCAGGTTCTGGGATCACTGCTGTCTGCAGGCTGAGCACGCCACCAAAACACATTAAAAAAAACCAAGCTGCTGTAATTCTCTCCTGCTGTACACAAGGCACAGAGGCTCCAATGCTCTATGTTTCTAACATTAAAACTGCAACCATGCATTTTGTCTTATTAAGAAATGGTAGTTAATACTCTGTTGAACAGGAATAACTTGAATCAAAGCTAAATACCAAGTACAAAGTTGGGGTGGGGGGGAACAGGACACACAGGAATTTTCATCATTAAGCAAAGGAAAGCTAGCAGAACAAGAAAAGCTCATTAACATCTCTTTATTATAAGTGCTGCACCTGAATGCAAATTCAGACTGTTATCATAAATGGTTCAGCTAAGAATGCAGTGAAGTTTTGACAACAATATCTTTTTTTCAAGAATAATTAGTACAAATACTTCCAAGAAGATATTGAGAACAACAGGTACAAACTGACTTGATCAAGTCCATTGCAAACTGTCCTCGTTAGTTATACACCATTAGTCGAAAAGAAATGCAGTGAGCTCACAGAAGACAGAAATAAAGGTTCCCTCTCTGGACCTCCCCTCCTACACGTCATTTTTATTTTTTTTTAATGAGTGTAAAAGCATTACTCTTACTATTTCAAAGGATTTCTGGCTATCATTATTTAAAATATTTGTTAATACTTTTATAAAAGAATATTTAACTACCATCTTAACCAGACTTCAGGGACAAGACTTTAATGTGCTGTTGTATAATTCAATCCCTCCCCCCCCCACCTTGTTACAGTATCCAACTCAACCAAAAAGCTCTGCTAAAACATGAACAACAAGAAGCTGCTTCTCTACACATCCCTTTTTCTTTAGGCTATTGCACATTTAATCATTTGTTAATTTTAAGAAAAAGCTTGGTTGTTTTTTCTGCCTGCAGAGCAGCTTTAGATTTTACAGTTTGCCTTCACAATCACCATTTCAACAAAATTAATATTTCTATGACATCAGAAATAACATTTAATACAATTTGCTAGAATTACAATACCTGATGGAACAAGCAGCAATTCTGTAGCTCTGCCTTCAGTTTTCACAATGTGTTGCATCTCATTTTCTATCAAATAATCTCTGATTTAAGAAATGCAAAACATCTCTACTTTAACTAAAATCACACAGCAGGTAATTGCCAGCAGTTCTTTTCATAAACTTCGTCTTTTAATACTAATTCAAACTTCTCTGTAAAAAGTTTGGGCTTTTTTTAATAAAAAAAAAAATAAAATAGAATCAAGCTATCTAGTCACTCTTACAATTAGTATTCCTGTAGTTTCGGGTAACACAATAGATACAGTACGTGGTTTTGCAACAGTCATCATTTTGATAATGATGCCTATAGTTCATGATGAAATCATCAGTTTTTAGATCTCTGCCATAACACATCCTATAAAATCATGAGAACTTGACTCTGAGAGTTTCTCACGCCTTCAGAATCAGTGAACATAATGGAACAAGCTGATACAAGCCCTCCTGACTTATCTACTGAGCAAATCATTAGGCTGTGTAAAGTATCCACAACCTTAGTTTTTCTTGAGAAAGGCAGATAGATCATTCCCCCACAAATCAATTACTGTCAGGCACTTTTTTTTACCTGAAATAACAGACTTGTGTGTCTGTATTAACTTACATGCAATGTGGAAGGTACTACACTGAAGAAAAATGTGAAATGTGTCTATCAAGCAGAAGGTTCTATTAGTCAGATGCTGCAGCACTCATTTCTCTTAATTGAATTAGGAAGAGGAAGAAAATTGGTGTGGTTTTATCCTTCGAGAGATTGGCCACTTTTGAGGTATCCATTGAGATTAGGCTGTTAGGAAATGCCATGCCAGTTAAAAGAGGGGGTTGGTCAGTCTCTGAAAGAGCCAAGTCAGCTCCTCAAGTGCAACCAATCCACTCCACCCGCATTTCACCAAAGCAGGAAATTCCCTCCTCTCCCTCCAACCGGCCTGACAGGCTTGCCCCATATCCAGCTGCTGCCAGGACCTGCCTCTTCTCATTCTACCCACCTCCACTTCTCTCAACAGCTCCACCTAGATTTCTACTTTCATCTTCTGAATGAATATTCCTTCAGTTTTCAAAGAAACTCCTTCAAGCCAGTAGCAGTGGCCAGTGACTAGCACTGTGAAAACCAGGCTGCTTCTCTGCCTATGTTTAGGTAGGGAAGAACATCCACGTTTAATGCATGTCTGTCTTAAGCATGAAGCATTGTTGTTTTGCTTTAAAACCTCCACAAAATGCCACATGTAATATGAGGGGGAACACAGTTAAAAGAATTTATTGCTTTGTATTTATTTAGTTCCACTCTTCCACTACAGCTAATTTTAAATTTTGTGTTACAGCTCCAGTGCTACCAGTTGCAAAAAAGTTGTTTTCCGGCACCCCCTCTGCCCTGAGACACCACAGGAGTTGGCTTCCTCTCTTCACCTGGGAAGGATTCTAGAAACCTGAAAAACTGGAAACATCAAGAGACTAAAACTGAGGAAAGCTAACCACAAGAAAGTTTTTATAAAGAACCATTACACTTAATTGTTTGAAGAAGAAGAAAAAAATATGAGTCTCCTCAAAGAACGCAAACCAAAGAAGCCTCATTACATCCCAAGACCACCAGGAAAGCCATTCAAGTACAAGTGCTTTCAGTGCCCCTTCACTTGCAATGAGAAATCCCATCTTTTTAACCACATGAAGTATGGCCTCTGCAAAAACTCCATTACTTTAGTATCAGAGCAGGATCGTGTTGTCAAGTGTCCAAAGACCAGCTCCTTGGAGCCCAAACAGATCCATCAGCTTGAATCTACAGTCAAACCAACTTCTTCTAAATCTGTCACAAATGGACTAAGTCTTGATTCAAAGCCTCAATACCCTTTTTCAAAAGAAGATGCCAAGGAAAATGTTGAATTACAAAACCAGACAACAAACACAGCAATTCAAGGACAAAAACCTGCAATCCAAAAGGAATTAACCCCTGCCAGCACTACAACAGAAAGCACTATCAGCATGCAGCCCCTTTTGGACAGCATTGGAAGGCCCTCAGCTTTCGTTCCTGTAGGAGAGCACAGAGATAGCAAAGGCTCAGAAACTAATGAAGTATCTGAAATGATATCACTCCCTAACAAAAGTTCACCTTTTCACACTAAGTCTGCATTTCATGCACCAAGTCACCCATGGAAAGCTGGCTCTCCTTTCCTCCCAGAATTTTCACATAAAGTTGCTCCTCCAAAAGGCTTTGGTTCCATTTCACCTTACATGCAACCGATGATTCCCGAGTACTCACCTCATTTTTATGAGCACAGGTTGGCTATCTATACACCTTACTTGCTTCCAGGTAACTCAGAGTGTGAAAGCTCTGCTCTCTCTGTCTATGGCACACAAGAGCAAAGACACTTTCTTCCCCACCCTGGGCCACTTCCAAAACCTATAAATCCATCAGCGTATGAACACTATCGACTGTTCCAACAGTATCACTCCGCTCCCCCAATAACATACGGATTTTGTAGGCCAACAGATCCTTCATTTTACAGATTTTCACATGTAACTGGTATCAACAGAGATCAAAATTCTCATCTAATGGAAGAAACTACCTTGCTGTATCCAGCTTCTTTAAGCCCATCTCAACAATACCCTCTAAGTTCACACAAAAAGCAAGCCGATTATGAAAAAGAAATTACATTACTGCATGCTAAAAGCCATTCCAAAGATGACCAAAATGAACGAGAGAATGCTAAAATGAGCCCTCTTGCAGGAAGTGCAGCAACAGGCTCCCCTGGAAGACCTAGCCCCACCAACTTCACACAGACAAGCCAGGCGTGCGAAGGCTTATTTGACCTCTCTAACAAGTCATCTTCCACATCACTTGGCAAGTACGATCAACCAGAAGAAAACTTCACAGCTTTCAGACCTGTGAGAAAAAGCACTGATCAACCAACTCCACTTCAAAGTGTGCAGGCGCAGCAAGAGAGAGGAGATTCACCTACCAGGTAAAATAATAAAATCACTTTGCAAATTCTTGTCTGGATTATTAGGGACACACAGACAGATGGACACATTCCATACAATGCCCCTAAAATATATTTAAATTTACAGCACTGAGATAATTTGTGCTACATTAACTGTGCAGAACCGAGTACAAGCCATAGTTGCTACGGGGAGCAGACTACTACTTCTCCTCAAGTTTATCGGGCACTGCCAATACTGCTACTAAGCACCTCTGTGTATTTTGTACATGTAATACGTGGCCGTATCACAGCCATGTGTATGGTAAAAGGGACTTAGGGAAGGTAAGAAACAGCAACATTGTCAGACTTCTAGCCAGATTTTTTTATCTTCTTCCTGCCCACTTCCCCCGCTGCAAATTAAAAGAGCAACTGATAACAAATTCTCTTCTGTCTTCATTTCTTTCAGCATTAACGTCACTGATGAAGATTCCCATACACAGAACGAATGCCAGAACAATGAAGGCTCGCTGTCGAACACGGAAGACGACACAGGGATAGCTCCACTTAATCTTTCAAAAAAGGCTGACATAAACCCAGGACCCGTTCATGAGCATGCATACAAACCTACAGCCAAAACAGAAAGTCAGAACTTTCTAGAATTGCAAGACGTGCCACTGAACCTCTCAGTAAAGGATTCCTGTAACACAGCAAGCCTGAAAACATCATTCCACAGTCCACCTCATGATACTGGTGCTGCTACTTCTCCAAAAACTGAAAATGAAACCTCTGGAGCAGATGCATGTAACCCCAAGAATCCTACTAACAGTGCCTGCAACAAATCTTCTTTCACAGCTCACAGTAATGAAGCTCAAGATTTAAGGATAATGGACAGCTGTGATGAGCAAAAACAAACAGCAGCTGTAGCACTCTGTCAGCTGGCTGCCTACAGCCCCACCACAGTCAGAATGGACAACGAAGGGCAGAGTCCTCAGGACAGTACTGCTTCATGTACAGAAGCTACTCTTAATTCTTCTGATACTCAGGATACCCAGTGCAATCAAAAAGTAAAAGGACAAAAAAGGACAAATCAAAAAGAGTCAGCAAAATCCCAGCAAGGCACTAAAAGAGTAAGGCCAAATGACTGTAGCAGAGTCTTCACTTTAAGGAAGAGAACAAGAGTCTCTTAATACTTCACTTTCCAGTGAGTTTGCGGTCACAGCAGCCAGTTACCAGCAACACAAAATTTCTGCAAACCACCTCTTATGGGGTTTGGTGCCCACCAAGACACATTTAGTCTCTCCCATGTAAATAATGTTCATAATTTTATATTAATATTTTGACGTAACTGAACTTCCCTCTTGTATAAGCTCAGATTTTGATGAGTGAATTTTTGCATTTGTTACTAAAGCCCAAGTATCTTAGATAAATCCTCAAGGTTTTTTTGCAGTTGTATTAATGTAAAATAACTTTTACAACTTCTTTTCTTAAAAGATGCTTAAGCTCTAGAAACAACATTGTTCAAAACCATACTGTCGTAGTTTTTTTTCAGGTTTAATTTCATTTAATAGGAGGGCTTTATGTCTTTTTTTTTTTTCTCTCCTTTGAAACACTTTTTATTTCACTGTGCTGTAGTTCAAATAAGCTTAAGATTAAATCTATTTAGAATCTGCTGTAAAAACTGTTTTGTGTACGAATGCACTTTGCCCTTATGCCATAATACAAACCAACAGGCCAAACTTTGTTACTCAGAGGCAGACAGCAGTTTAAACAAACTGATCCAACCCTTGTATAAGCAAGCTTCTCTTAGGTTGACCGAGAACGAGGTTTAAGTTAAACCAAAGAAAGCCTGCACCAATTTAACGAATGAAGTTTACGTTCACCTTCAATTGAACCACTACGAAAACAACACTGAAAATGTGATGATCTAAACAGTTTAGGTGTCTAATCCTCTGAGGTTAAACAGACACTGGGCAACCTTTGAACTCCAAGCCTAAAGGGTTATTTATATAATTTATTTCACCTGAGGCAGGTCTTATTTCAGCATTCATATGTCACCAATGATCAGTTTCAGTGTCCAGCGTACACCCTACATCTATTTTCTGCTTCTATGACTGTGTATACAAACTTGCAATTTTTCAAATAAATCTCTGACCTGTACATAAATTATATGGAAATTCATTAATGAACACAACCACACCCACAACACTATCTGTAACACATTCTGAAGAAACATTAGGAAAGAAATTGTTAGCCACATTTTTCAATTTACAAGTACAATCAACTTTGAAAAAGGAGCTTTCTTCAGGGAAAAGAAGTTGATGATACAGATTCATTCATACATAATTTAGCTCCATAAAACAAACCATGGAATTCCCTCCACCTTAAAACTGCTGTCCAGCTTATCCACACTTCTACCAAAGTTTAACTCAAATAAGGCTGTTCCAGTCTACAAACACCTCATGTAAATGTTCACAGCCTAAGTAAAACAAACACAGACTAAGTATTACTCACTTTAAACTATGGGTATACAATTCTCATGGATTTGTTGAGAAGAGGCTCCTCACCTGCCTCAACTTTGCACTAGTAAGGAAGCAGAGCTGCATCCAGTGCAATGCAGAGCTCCCAGCACAAACTAGGCTTTCAGCTTGGTCTTCTCTCAACCAAATAACCTGAGCTCTTTCAGTCTTTCCATGTCAGTTATTTTCCATTCCTCTCAACTCCTGCTGCATTAGGCTGGACGAGTACCCTGTGTCACAGTTTTACCAGCAAGTAAGATAGAAGGGTTACCACACTGTTTATGACTTTTTCACCATCTTATTCCACTAAGATAAATAAAATTGTTGGTCGATGTGGGCGACTCACATGTTTCTTAAGTCCTTTCCTGCATAACTACTGACTAGAAGGGACTCTCATCTCTCATTGTGTAGTTACTTATCCCTAACTACTGTGCACTTGTCCATAACACAGTGATTTAAGAATTTAGGACAATTTACACATAAGTCTGCCTTTCAAAGTACAACAGTTGCTCTTAACATCATCTTAGCTTTTCTTCCATCCTCCAGAATTCATTCCTTTGTCTTTCTCCAAATCCTTATAATCAGCTTTGAATTTCTACTTCAATAGTAGATTGGATAACTTACAGAAAGCAAAACTGACTAGGGCAGACCTGCAACTTAAAACTAGACTATCCTGTAACTTGTGTAATACTTTTTCATAGCAATTTAAATTGAAAACAAGGTCATGAAATTAAAAGTGGGAAAAATGGAGAAGGCACAATGTAGAGTGAACCATGGCTATCCTGCAATCTAGAAGCGCTCGGCAGTGATGAAGATTTGACTCTGATCAAGACATGATTTGTCATTACCTGTTACATTCTCCACCATCTTTACCTAATTTTATGACCAAGACTTTCCAAATTTTATCCCTAAGGATTCAGACTATCCTCTTTTACTCCACAATATCATACCTTTCTGCAATGTCTTTTGCAGTCCTATACAGTATCAGTCTTGCATGAAACTTCCAGCTTAGATGAATAAAAAAATTCTATTACATGAGGCTATCCTAATTCCTTGATAGAGGAGCACAGTTTAGGTTTTGTCAGATCTAGAATGGAGGCTTAGCATTGGGTGGCTTCTCATTCTTAAAGTTAGGGAGTTTTAACCATTTCATCTTTATCACAGAAGCACAAAAGTAAGGGACAAAGAAAAACCAATTGAAGTGGGCCGCACAAAAAACTCTCATATGCAAAAGAGAAACTATATTGGACATGATTTTTTTTTTTGGTGGAGACAGACTAATAAACAGCCTTAAATGAAATTACAGTTTCTTCTAGAACAGTTCAACATATGTTCAGAACAGCAAGATCACTTACTAGTGTGAAACATCAGGTTTGAAACGCTTTTGAAAATTAGCGTTCAACTTCTCTGTTCAACACAAGAGTACCAGATGAGACCAAGAGAACCATCTAGCCCAAGATGCTGCTGTAAAAGTGCCCAGAAGTGGATGTACACTACTGCATTATTCTTTTGTCACTGCAGTTCTATAAAAAACACTGTCCAAAATCACCAGAGAGACAACTACTACTTGCACATTAATACCTCTCTGTATGTACGTTGACACACGGAAAATACACACGGAAACAATTCCTTTGCCCTGTTATTTTTCCTTCCACCCTGGTATTTCAAAAACATATTAAAAACATAAACAGTTCATGTATAAATTACATTAAATTGGCCTCTGAAATTTAATCAGAAACAAACAGCGTAAGCTACTAGCTTTCAAGTGCAAGTTAGTCATCAATTATTTAATATAGTCTATTTAAATAATGACACTAACACAACAGAGAGACATACAGAATTATTTTTATGTAACTGTACAAAGAAATATGGGAGGGAAGAAGAAAGAAGAAAACCCCATGAAATTAATTTCATTTCAGAAACAAAAATTTATTAAGTCTAAAAAAGACACACCCAAGACAATGCTTTTGACAGAGATATCCCCATAGGCGTGTATTTTACTCCAGAATTCAATACTGGTCATTATTCAGCACACTCACATCAGCAAATTCCAGTCTGTGGCCACGCATTCATTCTCTGACATACAGCAACTAGAACTCACCATCTGAAATTCGGGAAGGCAGTAACAATCCTCTTCTGCCTAATTCAGCCAGAGCCAGGCATCCACCATGCCATGCATTGTCTGTTTCCTGGAAACTAATTTTAGAACAAAGACAAGGACTGTTGAGACCAGCCTAAGATCAGTTCCTTTTTGGATTTCATTTTTCATGGTGAATTTCTAATATTTTAAAAGACTCATAACCCACAGCAGCATGTGTTATCAAACCTGCTGGACTTCTAAACTATAAGAATGACAAGTTGAAGATGTTTTCTTTCCCATTTTGCACATCATAAATGCTGCTGTAAACATGATCAAATAAGCAAGAACCCCATTCATCAATAGAAAAGTGACCTCAAAACAGAATATAATACCTGAATCTCATCTAGAGAAGGAAAACAGTTCTCCAGTACACTGGCAAAAGATGCAGATTTATAGAACATACCTTAAACAGGTAATGAAATTAGTGCCAAACACTGCCCTCAACTAGCAAAAGAGCTTCAAGTTATAGTTTCCAATAAACACATTACATGATCTTATGCAGTAAGCAAGCAGTGGTGTTTATCCATCTTCAAAAAACAAACCAAATCACAGCAACTTATAGTGAACACTGTAAAAAATACTCAAATCATGGAGTCACAGAATGGCTTAGGGTGGAAGGGGCCTCAGAGATCATCTACTCCAACCTCCCTGCCATGGGCAGGGACACCTCTCAACCAGACTTGGTTGCTGAAGACTACATCCAATCTGGCCCTGAACACTTACTCTCCCTCAGCTTAACACCATTCCTCCTTGTCTTATCACTAGGCAGACTGGCAGATAAAGAAGTGGAAAAGGGAAAGGCTGCAAGCTGCATGACTAAACATACAAAAAGTTCTTCTTGCATTACATGAAGAATCTAAGAATAAAACACTAAACAAATTGGTCACATGAAAGCTTCATGTCTCCCAGTATCCAGTCTCTGACATGGACCTACAGCAGATGCTTGGTCAAAGACAAAGCATAAAGAATCATTCCCCTTTTAGCCTCCTCCAAGCTTTAGCAATTGACAGCATAGACATCCCAAGCCACAGGCTGCAGTCAGAATGTCATATTTAATAACCTCTGATGGACTCTCTTCCATTAATTTGTATAATCCCTTTTTGAACTCCCTTTACACTTTTGGCTTCCATAACATCCCGTGGCAATGACTTCCACAGTTTAATTATAATCGCATGAAAAAGCACTTCCTGATGCTTCCCAGCTCTCGCGCTATGAGAAAGAGTGAAGAGTAAACAATTCCTCCCTTTCCCTCTTTCTTTCATATTTATGATTTCATGTATCTGCATTAGATCCCTCCATCTGTTCTTTCCACTTGGAAGACTCTCCACCAGTTCAATCACTTCTCAGCGATTCAGTTTTGTTCTATCTTCCTTTCCCAATCATATCTAACATTCCATTTCCCTTCTTTCTCCTGACAGCTGCTGAGCACACCACTGACATTGTCAGAACCATCAGTGACTTGCAGCTCTCTTTCCTGAGCAGTAATAACAATTTTACAGCTCACAGCAGTTTGCCCTAAATGTGTTAGCTTGCATTCATTAGAAATTATATTTCATATGATGTTTACTATCAAGTTACTTAATTTAGGCTTATATTTCTTTTCTCTCACCTTTAAGTTTCACCATTCAGCTAGCTTTAAATCATCACTTGATTTCTTCACTCCATTATTCACCTTTGTTTCCAGGATCCTTTTTGAATATATTAAATAGCACAGGGTTTGTCTAGAACCTTGAAGGAACTCTGGTGATGATTTCACATTACATGGTGGAAAAAAAAATCACTTATTCCCTCCCTTTCTCCTGTCTTTTAATCTATCTATGTACAAGAAACCCTTTCTTCTTATCCCAAGAGATAACAAACTGATAAGCAACTGACTTATTTTTATTTTGGTCACTAAATATTTAGTGCAAAGAATACAGAAGATTCCCTTTGTCCTTGTCTACATTTGTTCCCAGCTCCCTCTGAAGAAAGCAGGTCACTCAGTTATTAGTTGGATTACTCATGCCTAGGACTTGAAAAACAAGGAAAGAAAACACATTGAGTATAGGCCTTTGAAGCTCCAAGGATAATTGAGATCAGCGGCACCTCTTAAAGTAATCACAGTAGCACAGTAAAGTGTTGGCTAAGTGGATCCTTTCCTTGTAAGTTTTTAAGACTTTATACATTTATTTATTTTTTAAAGTGTTACTCTTTGAGCTGGTACTGTTAACTTGAACTCACAAACAGTATTAGACTTCTATTAAAACTGAGTACATCTGAGTGATAAATTGAACATTAGCAACATTTTTCTGCTAGTAAAGAAATTCTGTTACTCGATCACTCTAAACACTGGGTTAGAGCTTACAGCTCAAGTACTCAATGTACACCTGATGAGCCATTTGGTTAAATAAAAAAAAAAAGAATGTGATACTTTTTTAATAATTTAGGGCTTTACAGATTCTACATGGATGCAGACAAAACATCCAGCAATAAAATGCATCAAGAAAGCATCCTAGTAGCCACATGTGATCAAACTGAAGTTTCAGCTAGGCCCAAAGCCTCTCTCTGACAAGGCCAACAGTACATGCCTTAGCTATAGTGTAAGAACAAGCATATTTTAGGTATAAGAACAAGCGTATTGTGACACTCCCCAAAACACTTCCAGACTCTGGCACATCATGGGCCTCTTATTTGTTCAGGCATATACTTTCAGCATCCACAACATCCTGCAGAAAGAAGCGTGAATAACCACCACCTCTTCTTGATGGCAAACTTGGCACCTGTTCCTTTAGTTTCCTTCTCATAAGATAAAATCTTCAGGGCAGTAATTGCCATACTATTCACTTCATAAACCTCCATTACACCCCACTTATTCCTCACTTTCCCTAAATGTTTTAGCCTTCCCTCACACAGAGATTGTTTCCTATCTTCAGTGATCCTCAGAACCCTTTTGAATATCATTTCCAGATATTCTGTTTTTGAGGATTCTCACAGCACTCAAGACATGAGCACACCAGAAATTTTTAAAGCAGCAATTTAATGAGCAATTTTTAGTTTCCCAAAGTGTAACTTCAGCCCTTCCATAATATTTTAGAATGGGATCAGATAAAGAATTAGGAATCACTTCTTTACTGAACACCTTCAGGACACCTGTGCCTGAAGATTCTGTAACCTGGAAAAAGTGCAACAGAATTCACAGATTTTCTAACTGTTGTCCTCCTCTTTCCTGAACAGATCCATTTCAGATGCATGTAAAGCATGAAGTAAGATTTTTACCTAAAACAGTCCAACAGAGATCCAATCACATCATCTGCTAATTCTTTTGGAAGTCTTCCAGTTATTCTACCAATTCTACAGAAGTTGAAAGAAAAGAAAAAAAGACAAACACACAGACAGTGATTTGTTAGTGCTGAATATCATGAGCAAGTCTTACATAAAATTTAGTCACTGGAAACTTACAATATGATTGCTGACCTTAAGACACCAATGAATGCACTTCCCTAACATCACTATCCTGAAGTAACAATCTCAAACTTGAACCCGAAGCTACACAGTAGCTAACTTAACACAGAAATATAGGCTTCTTTTATAGTGGAAGAGAGAATATTTGAAGAAATGCTGCCTTACACCCTCTAAATCCAGTCTTATTCAAAATGCTTACTTCCAAACATGGCTGACATTTTCCTGAAGATTATCACAGATTGATATAGAATGGTTTGGGTTGGGTTGCAAGGGTCCTTAAAGATCACCTAGTTCCAAACTCCCTCCCATGGGCAGGGACACTTTCACTAGATCAAGTTGCTCAAGGCCCCATCCAACCTGTCTTTGAACACTTCTAGGTAGGGGACATCCACAACCTCCCTGAGCAACCTGTTCCATTGTCTCATCAGCCTCACTGTGAAGAGGTTTCTTCCTCATGCCCAGTCTAAATCTACCCTCTTCCAGCTTCAAGCCATTATCCGTCATCCTATCACTAGGACTACCCGAATCAGGAAGACAGAAACACAGCTTTGTATCATGAGCTGTGTTAAAGCCATTTGAACTAACTGTGAATGTTGACAATATACACACAGATCATGGATCACATCAGACTGCATTTCTATGTTCTTCACTTGTTTTGTAGAGTAACCGTAAGAAACCTACCCCTTTGCTGCAGACCACCTGACAATGGTGTCTTTGTCTTTCAGTCCAACCAGCAATTGTTCTGCAGATAAGTTCAAACAGAACAGATAATTCTTATTTAACAGCAGAAAGATTTCATAAAATGTTTAAAATACATTCTCTTAGCATATCTGTCTTTAAATAAAAACATTTGTATTTGGATTTCTTCTGTTTGTCATGCAAGAATGTCTTGAAATTAAAGAAAGAAAAAAAAAGAAGGAAAAAAGAAAGGTCAAAATTGTTTCCTAAAAGCCAATTTCATTTGAAATATTAAGTACTGGGGAAGATTGAAAACTGAGGTCATGGTGATTTTTTCAGTGGTTCATTTGATTATTCAGTTATAGAAGTCTTCTGATGCAATTTTTGCCTATTTATTTGCAGTGCATCCACCAGAACCCAGCAGAAGACCTGTGTATGACTGCATGCTAATACATTACTGGAGAACACTGGTAAAATGTACTTCAATCACTCCATCCTCCAATCCCCCCCAACAAAGTTTGACTGAAATTTTATAGTCTTCCCAGTTGATCACATTAGCACATGATTTTCTCAGCCTTAAGAAGCTTGTTTTCCAATATATGCTTAATTTAGGGGACACAGTCTCAAGCTGTGCCAGGGGAGGTTTAGACTCAAGGTGAGGAAAAAGTTCTTCACTGAGCGAGTCATTCGTCATTGGAATGTGCTGCCCAGGGAAGTGGTGGAGTCGCCGTCCCTGGAGGTGTTCAAGGGGAGATTGGACATGGCACTTGGTGCCATGGTCTAGTTGTGAGGTCTGTTGGGACAGGTTGGACTTGATGATCCTTGGGGTCTCTTCCAACCATGGGGTATACTGTGATTTGCAGGCAATGTTTGTCCAGTTTTAACACACCTACAACATTTTCAATCTCTGCTGGAATGTCATATTCCTCATCATCATCAGCTTCGTTAGCAGCAACTGTCATCACCTTATTTGGCACAACCGGACCCTGAGCTTGTAGATTGGCAGCCAGAGATCGACAGCCACGCTGATATCTGCACAAGAAACAGACACAGTTAATTTATTTTTCTGATTTAAGTTCCACCTAAAATAGGTACAAACTGTCAGAAAGCCTGCTTTTCAAGTTACTACACCTCCCAGTGTACAGCTCTCCAGTTTAGTGGTTGCTTTAAAGAAAAAGTATCCCACTCCCCTTCCTCTTGACCCAGTTGTCTCTTTTCCAAGGTGAGAAGAACTAGACATTTAAATGGTTCCTTTTCATTATCTCTCCCTTTCCTGTTTCAGTACAACCTATTTTCCATTGCTGACAATAAAGAAAGGCAAAAATTCCCATGCCCCAAAAACCTCTCCAAAACTTAAAAAAAAAAAAAAAAGGGAAACCAAAAAGAATTAATAAAATCAACTTCTTAACAAATGTTTTTTAAATGTTAAAATGAGCTTAGTTCTTTCTGACCAAGTTCTGCTCAGATATTTAGCCTGTGGTGGAGGTACATTCTTACAAAAGATAATACTTTACATGCTAAACTGACTTTTGCCATTGGGCAAGGTACACTCTCCACCTAAAAAGAATTTTCTATGCCTAAGGACGTTCTCAAAAGTTGGTAAAAGAAACACAATAAAAATAGTCACCAAGGGAGCCTGCAATTTTAAAATATCAGTGCGAGAAATCTCAAAAAGACTTTGCCCTCTGGCAACAAGTAAAACCAGACACCAAAACCTGACTAATATGCAAAACCAAAGTGGGATTGCAAACCAGTTTTCCCCTGTGAACTTTCTATCAAATCAGAGCAGGGCTATGTAATGGAAAATGTTATGTTCCCTCTTACAAAATTGTGTTAAGCCAACATCAGTAGCAAAGGTCACTATCTTCCCATCTTTACCAAGTTATGCATTATATAGGCTTCTGCTTGTGCAATTTGGCTTGTCACAGCACTAGTTTAGCAAAATGGGGGGGGAAATACAGACAAACTAAATGTGACAGAAGAAATCTGCTTTTTCCAAATAGTGCAAAGGAAGAATGTGTTCATTCCCAAAGAACAAGGGGATTTCTCGTTTTCTCTTTTAGGAGAGGTTAGGAGGACAGAAAGTCAGTAGTCAAATAGACTCAGATATTTTTAAGCTTTTTGAGTGCTTTTGTATTTATTTCTTTTTAAACTACTTCAGCTTGAAACTAACCTCCACTTTGCTACCTTTGGTTTCACAAATGTCAGTCCAAGTCGCTGAACAAGTTTCATCCCCAGCTTGCGAAGAACCATCTGATTACTTTCTGACAGCTTGCACTTATCAAGACACTCAAGCACAGTAGCAGCTGTAAAAGAAAATAAACACCCTAGGAAAACTGTTTTTAAAGGAACCTTGGTAAGAACATTTTGCAAAGTTTCAAACTTTAGTAGAAGATTTGGATTTTTAAAGGTACACCTGAAAGGCAAACATCTTGGAGTCTACTTTGTAGCAGCTTTGACGCTGGTCAAAAACAGTGATAATATCCTTTACCTACCAAACAGGAAGGTTTACTTTTGGCTATGAAAATTATAATGAAATTAGATTCTGAGAGCGTTATGCTAATTCCCACTGCATGTAAAACATTCAGGTATCTTTCAGGATCTATGAATTTTCAGCAGTCTAATAAAACCAGGAGTCAGGAAATCCAACTCATTTACTCTGCAGCCAGTTTCTGCATACTAAGAAAGCATTCCCTTTCTTCATTTATTTTCAGGCAGCACCATCTTTCCTCCTCTGGCACAGAAATTTTTATGGTGATGAAGGTCCATAAACAGCCATGAGAAATACTGTGTATGTGTAAACAATCAGCAACAAAACCTTTCATTTGGGCACATCAAAGGTTACAAAGTTATTTGTCCAGCAAAATGAAAAATTACACAGACAAAAGAGAATCTTGGATTAATGAGTATAAAGTTCCAGGATTCAAAGTTTTCACAGGAACACATTCCTGTCACAAACAAAAATCCTTCTGCATTTTCAGTCTGAAACAATTAATGATTGTTTTGAAGGCTGGTCTTTAGTTAATACAGACTAACACCCTGGGCTCTGAAGGACCCATCATTCTTGCTATAGGCACTGCAAACATGGAATCACACTGGCAAAATACAACTTCTTACTCAAGTCTCGTATCAGGATTTTCAAATCACTGAGATCAAAGATATAACAAATGTTTCCAAGTCTGAGAAACTGTAGTATGTGACTTCATAAGGCAAAAGACTGTAGAGCATTTTATGTACCCTGATGTACAGAAATATTATTGAAACAGTATATGCAGACAAAAAGGCCAATGACTTCAATACATTCCAGCAACCTGGAACAGTTTGCAGCTGTAAAAGCTAGAGAAACTCATGGCTTAGGAGAAAGAGACTGCAGAAACATCTACATTCACAGAGAGAAAGGAAATTAAGAATATACAAATAAAAACCTCTTCCACGTCCTCCCAACTCTTGAATCACTAAAATGCGTTAGACCCGTACAAATGGATTCAGAACCAGTGCTTACTTTTAAATCAAGTTCTAGGTCGCAACAGATTTCAAACAGTATCTACCTTTGGCATTTTTTTCCTACTTGATCCTCAGATCTGCTATAACCTGTAATAACTTAGAGTCTTTTATTTTTTTTAACTCTCACATATTCTTAACCCAAACAGTTTCTGCCTAAATATTTGCCTTGTTAGCTGTGAGCATCCTCTCTTTTCTATGTTAAATTTGTTCATTGATATGCCCCTGATTTTTCTCTTATTACCAGACTGATAACTACTTAATATTCTTTCTATATGGCATAGATCAAAACATCTAACTTTACCAACAGGGTTACTGTTGTGAGCCAAACTTCTTTTCACATTGATTGTACTGTACTGTATTGTACAGTTGCATCTTTAAAATTACTTATTTTGTGTCATACTATATATTATTCAGCCTGGTTATTATTCAGCTGATCTGGCAGTCTTACTTCTCTGTAATCTTCCACAGTGCTGCCTGCTACTTCAATGTGCTGACACTCCTCAGTATTTTCTCTTTGCTCATGCCCAGCTGTACAGCACATGTGGTGTCATTCCATTCTGTTTGTTTTCACTATCTTATCTCCATCTTTACCCATAGCTCAGGCATTTTGTAAGGAAGCCTCTGCATGTCAGGCTTAGTAACTAGGAGAACAAAAAGCTGTTTCCAGCACCAGAACTATGCACTTCCTTCGCAAAGTCAAAATAATTCCATTAAGCGAAATTTCAAGCTTTCTAAAGTGAGTTTACAGCACCGCTTGAGTCTTGTGAATAGCAGAAACCACATTTCTCGTTCTTTGATAAGCTCCCCAAACTGACAGGGTCTTTTGTAGTGTTTTGTAATTAGCCTTTCTTTACTGCTATCAGTAAAACCCTAGCTGTCTTTGCAGGCAGTTCTGGCTATATTCCAGGATTTCTGATGAGCTGAATGCAATTCCAATGTGCAGCCACACTGTTGAGAAACTTCTGTGCTCCCCTTCTGGGTACCTGTCTACTCCTAACTGCACCCATTACAGTCTGTTTTCTCTAAATACTTTTTCTCATTTCAACAATATCACTGCATGAGTCCATCTGGGTCCTGAGAACAACAGGCTCTTTAAACTTGGGGTCTCCAAAATCCTGTGCTTATGTTAAAACCTGAAGATTTTCTGCAAAATGTTTAGCAGTAGTATGTATAAAACCAGTTTATGTTCTCCTGAATTTTAAAGTGTTTTCCACACCTAACAGTTTATATGTTCTCTGCTGAGTTCCTGTATTACAGAAATGACTAATGAGATGACCTGCCAAATTCCTTCATGAACTGTCCCAACCCAACCTAGTTGGGGATGTCCCTGCTGACTGCAAGGAGGGTTGGATTAAACAACCTTTAAAGGTCCCTTCCAATCCAGTACATGCTATTCTATAACATAACATTCCCCAGTGGTGTCTGCTCCTCCCTGTCACCTCCTCCTTTTTTCCTCTCATTCTGCACACTTTATAGCCAGATTTCACTCTTTACAACAACACCTGTTATAATTTTCATCTTTCTTTCCTTTTTTTAATTGGAATGGCTTTAAGAACAGCAATCAGGATATTAGGAACTTACCATATGGCAAACAATCTTCTCTTTTGCCATGTTTAAATAACTGTGCCTGCAATTAAAATAGGGAAAACAGACATGAGAACATAAACTCTCAAGCAAAATATATTAAGCATGTACTTCTAAAATGCATTTTAATGCAATTCCACTAATCTGCAGTGCTTAATAATTTGAATAGCATAAAAGGAGAAGAGTCTCATGGCGCAGGTTTATTTCTTTGTAACTAAATACAAGTCAAGGATAGTGTAACCCAGCTCTCCTTCCCTCTATACACAGGCAGTCAACTCAGAGAGTGGAGTTGGCCAAAAAAACACTCAAGAGAGAATGAGGGAAATAAAAAAGCCACTAGTTTTCAGCCAGCTCAGCTCTCTGAGCCATCCAGCTCAGTGCTTGGTCACACAACCTCAATGCAGCTGCAACCACAGCACCTATTAAACAGCTCATGTTGCTTTGAACCTCTGAAAAGTGAAGCAGAATTTGTAGACCATGAATAAAGGCAGAACAACTAGGGGAAGTCTACATATCTGTGGGACTTCCTGACCCTGTATACCTGCAAACTGAACAAGCCTTGCTCACGATTTAGACACCCAACACGCAGTACGCGCCAACACTATGGTCACTGCTAAGAATAGGAAAGAACAGGACGGGTGGACACATGGGAGTGAGCTTAGTTATTAGCAGCAACTACACACTGACACAGCTTTTCAGAACTCCAGGTCAAACTAAACAAAACCAGCTATGGAAATCTGTGATTGCAAGCAGGCTACAAATATACCTCCAACAACCAAACTGATTTCTGTGCTGAGGTTTGTAAAGAAGCAAAGGGTAAATAAAGAGCTTCTAAAATAATTTTATATACAACTAAATATCCCAGTAAGATTAAGCCCCAGCCTTATGGTGAGACAAATGGACTACTAGCACCTGAGAAAAACATGTTACACATGGAAAGTTTCCTCAGTTCAGTTAGTATGCTTGGAAACTACTGTGCTCAGTCACTTAGTTTTCCTTGCTTTGTCATTCGCCAGGAAAGAAATCTTCTTCAATAAATATGCCTGGGAGTTAAACAAGAACAGACTTACCTGAAAAATATGTACTTTCTCACACATACCAAACACACACATGCCTCCCGTATTGCAGGTGTGGTTAAGAGCAACAAAGGCAATAAAAACACCTTTAGGCTATGTACCCATTCTGTTCTGGTTTGTTACTAAATTGCATTTTAGGATCCTAAATTAGTACTTCTGATTAGCTCTACAAGCCATACAGGGGCGTTTGATAACATGCACTGAATTATTTCAGATTTGTAACGCTTTCATGAGTAACTAGGCAATGGTATAAGTACAGCAATGTACTGTACCAGCATCTAATAAAAATAATTCTCAGAAAGAATTTCCCACATACAACGAAACTCTGCTTGTGTTAAAAAGCCTAAGGAGAAGCAAAGATGACAGAAAATCTGCAAATCTTTTGTATAATTAACCAACCTAGACTGCCTCTAAAACATTTCTGCCTCTGTGCTGAAACATGTGGAAGCTCATTCCTTCATCACTTTGTTCCTGCATTCTGCTTTAAAAACCACTCAGATGTTTTTTCACAAGGGTAGTAAGTTAATAGTTGATGCCAGGAGATACTGCAGCATCTTGCATTCACAACTACTTTCTGTAGAAAATCACAGTTAAGAAGGTTGACATTCTTTGCCTCCAAATTATTAGGATTCTATTCAAGCATATTCAAACACAATGCAGTATAATTCCTGAAGCAGGGATAATGTAGATTCATAGAATGGCTTGGGTTGGAAGGGACCTTACAGTTCATCTAGCCATGGGCAAGGACACCCTCCACTAGATCAGATCACCCAAATGCCTCATCCAGAAGGATACTGTAGAGAAACAGCTTTTTAATATAGTCTTGGGAATGCTCCTGGACAAATTAATTTGGATGTCTATGCTCACACTTCTCAGTATAGTGTCTAGCAGTATAGAATCCTCAAAACTTCAATCTGTTATCCGTCTTCTGTGGTTCCTAAACTCTGGAACCTTTCTACAAGTTTCTCTGTGAATTTTCACATCCTTAAGGCTAGCTTTGAATTCAATTGTGACTCCTCAGGAAAAACATAACTAGAAGGTACCACCTCTAAGCAAGATGTGGGAAGAAATTAACCAATGCACAAGCAGGAAATGAAAAAAACAACACCAACCCTCTCTTCAAATACTGTACATGACATTTTTGTAATGCTTTTCTAAAAACAACTTAGAAAACAGCTTTCCCCTATGGATCAGTTTAGAACTTGACAGATTCCATTTCACAACCACTTCTGAACAAAATGGGGAAATATACATCCTTTCCTTATAACAGGCTCACTACATACCTAAACAAGCTGTTTTCAAACCTAGTACACAACACATCTATTCTCAAAACACTGCAAGGATTTATAATAGACTTGCAGATGTTAAAGCATCACAGCAATTGCTGTAAATCAACTGAGATATGGATTGAGGAATTTTACTTTATTGATACAAGTTTCCAGGGGCAATAAAAAAATAACCAAAGAACACCAGAGCTACTGAGTTTAATCTAAACTGAAAAATATTGGTCCTTAATATTTTTTGTTCAACAAAATATGTTACCTATTGATTTTGGAATAAACTGAGCTGAAAACGTCAAGAGTCTGAAAGGAAAGAAAGTTCTCTCTGAATCTATTAATGTATACTGTAGGTCAGACATAACCTTCCACCAGATCACTGCTGTTTCAGCAAGTGATACTTGAGATCTTTTTCTCTATCACAGAAGTTTTGCAGTCATTTCAAAAACCCTTTTTTTTCATAGAAGGAAATAAGTAATAGCCAAACTGTTGAGAACTCTTCTTCAGATATTCAACACAGCAGGAAGACCAGTGCCCAGGTTTGGTTTTTTCCTGTTTGTAGAAACATCATGAAAAGTTTTTGTTACTTCTTCATGAGTCAAAGCATGCTAAAGTGTTCACAAGCCAAAACTTCCCAAACTTTTCAGCTTAGCAGATACAATTTTTTGGAGTAAACAAAAAAGTACTTGAACCCTTGTTAACATTTAGGATTTTTTTAAAAAGTAGAATTTTCTTCCAGCATATGTTACAGGTAGTGATGCATGTAAAGCAAAGTTACCATCTCAGAAAAACTGTGCACACCTAAAGCTTAGAGGGATTATGCTAAAAAGAAAAGCACATAATGCACGAACAGAAAACATTGTAAACAAATAGAGAAAAAAAGGACAAATCAGCCAAATCAGCCTTACTGTATTCAGCTTAAACTTCCTGCCTTGAAGGAAGAGAAACATCCAAGGCACATCATTTCAAAAAATCTGATACACACAGAATAATTAATAAGCTTGGTTTGCCACCTGCACAGGCATTTTAGTGTCAGCACCTAACAACACCAAAGGTGAGGAGCCTGCCTATTGGAGTATCCAGGCAAAGTTACGCCATGGTCTCTTCACTTTAATGAGGACACACAGCATACACCAACTTACCCAACCTGTTGAAAAGTATGTGACTCCCTCTCTTATAAATAATTAAGCCACCTACAAATTAGAGAAAATCAGTGGTGTGCAAGCAGTGATGACTGTCAAGTCTGGTTTTGCTTTAGAAATAGCATGGTGCAAGGAAAACAAAGCCTAGTTTCTTAGTAATCACAGAAGAAACACACCACGCCTTCCAATTGTCTGCATAACCCACTTTAGCCCAACCTGCCTGAGATATATCAATCAGGATCATCTCCAGGACATGTTCCCCAAGCTATACAAATCACCATTAAGGGTGCCCTGACTGTTTGGTAGCAAGTATATCTTCCTGTCGAGCAGGAGACGCAGGTCTGAATCTACCCTCTGGTTGTAACCAACCAAGTCAAGGATTGGGAGGATAATTTCAGCCTCTATGGGAAGAGAATTAAATGATATCTTTCATTACTCTGGAGCACCCTCTAGTAGTCATACAACATCCAGGGCCAGGGAAAGCTATCAGCCATCCCTGCCTCCAGGCCAGATATGAGGAGGTAAACAAGGGTGAGGGAGGACATGCTGTCAGAATAATAAGTTCATCTGAAAGTAAAGAATATTTAGTGCATTATCTGTACAACTAATGATAAAATAGGTTAAAGCCCTTGTTCTTACTATGTCTTCCACATCAGGAGTAAGGAATACTTACAGAATTCACATATTTGTCAGGGTACTGATCATCAACACAGTACTTAAGCTGACAACCTTCGATACAGAGTCCAGTTAAATAGGTGGCAAAAGGTACACATATTTTATAAGACCTTATTCACCAGTCAAAAGCTAGCAGAATAGTTCCTCTCCATCTTAACCACACCACCCAAAAGCACAGATTTTAAATACTTGGGAAAAAAGAAAAAAGCGAAAGATCAGCAGCTTGGGAGAACACTCTGTTCTGACAGGAAAATGAATCAGTCTAATGGTAACAGAACTTCTGAACCTTGAACTAACCACACTACTGCTGGCTAGAAGCGACAATCTCAGACGAGGCCACATTAGAATATTCTCTGCTGTTCAGAAGGATAAGAAATACAGCACTATCAGAAAGGCATCAGCGCCCTGGGTATCTGCAGATGTAAGAATTTTCTTCTTCCCTACCACTGCTTTTTGTCCACTTTTGTCACCAAACCAACAAGCACCAACACCTGTTTGAAAAAATAATGCCAAAAGACAATTCTAGCCTAGCCAATTCTTTGAGAATGCCAGAAATAAAGAGACTTGGGAAACATTCTATTTGGAAATCGTCTATTTTTGTGCCTCTGGGTCTGAAAGAATAGACTTAGAGAGTTCTTTCTTCCCTGGAGCAAAATTTACATAAGCATGTACCTATTGCTAAATGACTTTTGCATTAGAGACAGCTCAGGGAAATGCCCTGTTCTTAAGACTCTCGAGTTTCATCAGATCACTGTGCAGGGCGTTTTATTTTTTTTAATTATTACTCACACTTGTATACTGAATCACTTATAAAACAAATAAGGTTTAATAAGTTTCAATGCCCAAGGCTACCTCAACATGATGACATCTCTGTCACGCAAGAACTGGGAGTGCTACACCCTGCAGCAATAACTAAAAAGCTGTTTGATATAATGGCAGGTTTAAAAGCAAACCTCCAGACCAAGAGAATTTAAAATGCAGATTCTTGAAACAGGTTAGAAGTTTCCTTCAAGTAAACAAATCTTACATAAAAAAAAAAAAAAAAAGCCAAAAAGTTAGCACTTTCTTATGAATTCAACATTAATACTCCTTCAAATGCACAAAGTATCTATGCACAAAAGCAAATTTAATTCAATCCTGCAGCGTTAGTTTCAGCAAAAGAGGGCAGTTTTGAAAACTAAATCCGAAATACTGTAAGCAGATTCCTGCCAGTGCACACCTGTTGTGAAATGATCCATTACTGACAACAGGTGTAAAGAAAAAAAAGAAAAAAGCAGCAGTGGAATTAAAATATGTAATGCAAGCTGCGTGTTCCAACAAGAACCATGAAACAGTAGTACTTGTTCCACACATAATGCTGAGTTAGATTAAACAGTAGCATACCTAATCACCAAGACTTAAGGCCACAAGAGGCAGATCAAAGTGCAGCAACACTGAACTACTCATTGCGTACCTAACTTGCAGTTTCAGTTCATTGAAATGCAAGAGTTTCAGCTCTTTTTAAAGCAGTTTTGCCCTGCCAATCTTGCTACAAGCTACTTCCTAAGTGCAGACCATAAGCACTGTAACATCGTAACCTGCCTAATTCACCCTGCTAGGGGCAGCCATAAACTGATCTGATGAAGAGACAAAAGACTTTTACCCCTGCTCTGGTGGGTTACGTTCCCAAAACCTGCAAGATTCCCAAAACCTGCCTTGCTGTACTGACCAGAAACTGAAAGATGTTTTGGTTTCTCCCTCCAGCTCGTTCAGACAGAAATGCTCAGACAACTACAGTTGTAACAAATTGCTGGAGGAATTCTGAAGCTTGTTGACGTGAGCTTCAGTTGTCCCTCACGAGGATATGTTCTGCTTCACACACTGAGCAGCCTCTGTTTCTGTACAGACTGTTAGAATTTTGCATATTTAAGAGAAAAGGTTTAGTTATTTTAAACACCTCTTTTGTTTCCAGCTGGTATTTTTGGTTTAACAACACACTACTGTTACAAAATTCTTAACATTAAATTCCAGACATATGTATTTCTAATTCCATTTCAGCATGTCTGTGTACACACAGATACCTGCACACATATTATTCTGAAAACCTTTATTCCCCAAATGATAGAATTCAATTTTTTTATTTCATGACCAACAATGTAAGGATGAAGACTGAATGGAAGCAAAGGCTTAAAAAATTCAGACTCCTCAAAGCAACTGGAACGGGAGCTATGAGCTGTAGGATACAAATAAAACTGGCCTGATAAATAATTTCTCCTGTGCCAGAGAGGAGGAAGAAAGCACATAAATGCAAGGTGGCAGGTCTCTGCTTCCAGGTATATTGTATCACATTCTAGTTTCGATTCTACTTGTTAAGTATTCACCTGTTTCGCTTAGTACGCGCTAATGAACAGGTGGATAGAGCCAAAGCCAAACTCAAAGGAATTATGACAAAACACTAACGTATTATACATCCTGCAGGTCTCATCATGTACCTAGAATGGCAAACAGTCAGTCTCCCTTTCCAGATCTGACAATAAAATGATGAAACATCATTCTGTCTTTTGAAACATACTGCAATGCATACAAATACTGCTTCCTCCTGCTTAAGCAGCAAGTCGTAAGGTTTTCTAAATATAGATCGTTTCTTGTATCTTCTGATTTGGAAGAGCTGCTACAGGAAGAAGGAGGAAAAAAAAAAATGAGCAAACCACACACCACACACTTGTTCCAGAACTTTGCTTTGACGTTGGTAATACTGCATCCAAGTCCTCACAGCTATAACTTGAAAAGAGCTGCAAATTTATGCAAATTATAGAAACTGTACAAACAGCAGCAAATCCTTAAACCTGAGCAAAGGCTGTACAAGAACCTGTCATCTGACTCTACCTGCACTACCTCAACAAAAGCAAGAAGGAACAGCTACAGCCACACAAACACCCCCATTTCACTCAGACATATTTGGACACCAACACCGGAACAGACATCGCAACTGCCATTCAAGTGTTTCAAAATGCAACTCAATCCTTTTAAAATTATGGAACCAGAAGAAAGCTTTTATGCAAAGATACACAAAGGAGTGCTATCATACAGTAGTGGTTCAGTTTTACAGATGTGTCCCTATGCATAGTATAGAAATTTTAAAATGCTAACAGTTCAGCTCTTTGAGTCATCAACTATTGCTGCTTCACAAGGAAAGGAGCATTCAACCAAATACTTGTTCAGGTTAGCAAGCTATACCACACTGCATGCATTCAGACTGCTGAAGGACACTGCCTCACAAGCTTTGTCTTACAAAATGCATTGAGAAAAATATTTCAGTTGAAGAAGAATAGATACGACTTCCAAAAATAATTTGCATTCAGTTAACAGTTCCAGAAGGCTAGGAGGGACCACCACTGTTATCAGAAGCCCAAATTCTTCATTTTGTAAGGTTCCAATTTGTTAATTTATTTCAAAGGTTCTGATCAAGGTGGGGGGGCAGGAAAAAAAGTAAGAACAAGAAAAGCAGAAAACAAACCCAAACTAAATTACAGAATTACTCCTGATATACAGTTACATATTTAAAATCATGGGTATCCATACTGGGAACCTCACTTTTGTTTGGGAATGACAAGAGTATTTAGAGAGACATACATACACGGGACGTTACACCTTCAAAACTGTTGTGGGGTAAATTCCAGCTGTACATTACCTCATCCTTTTCAACAGGCAGGAACCTCTCTACCGTGGCATTACCATATGATCATAAATGTAACCATCTATCTTTTAGAAGAACTATATTTACCAGGGCCTGGAGCATGCCATTGATAACCACTGTCCCCTCCATGCTCTGGAAGGAGGATTTGGATAACATGGAAAGGGTCCAGTCCAGGAAGTCTGCCATCCTTTTCTGCCTGACGTCATGGCGGACAATAAATCTGTCAGAAAAAATCCAAAACGCTGCAGTTACCAACTTCATGACTCACAAAGAAAAACAGTTTTTCCTGCTATCCAAACTGGTTGTAGTTTCTGAGAACAACTGTTCAATGAGTATTTTCCAAAATCACTTGAGGGTGGGAACACACCAAGCCATCAATGTTTAGCCCTTCTGTTTCTGAGCAAGCCTCTGACCCAGAATTTCATTTTCTCTTCCGACCAACCTATAAACTTGGATTCTAGAGATTTCTGATCTCAATTGTAAAGCAACATACTTTCCTAGCATACTTTATTTCCAAAATAAAAATTATTTCCATCACAATAATTGGAAAGCTGAAATAAACAGGAGGATTCTCCACCATTCTCACCAAGAACAGATATTCTGCACATCTGAAAACTGGTGCAAATCCAGAATTGCTTCATACTTCACTGTTATCAGCCAGGCCCATAAAGAGTAATCATCAGTAATGTAATTATTTTTATTCTCCAGGTATTTAAAAAGGTCAAATATCTGTTATTTAACACATTGGATGGGTCAAGAGATGTATTTTTACCCATCAGGGAGGGCAGGGCATCATGGTTAAACCTATACGCAGTCATTATCAGTGCCAGCCAAGCTAGCTAGAGCATCTGCTTCAGTCATCTCCTTTAGTATTCTTAGCACCTAAGAATTAGGGTCCTGTTCTAGCAGAGATTCAGACTAAATTCACAAACTCTGATCACAAGGCAATGAAAGGAAACATGGTACATAGGAAAGCTAGAGAGTACAGTTCCTAGCTCTTACAGGAGGATGCATGCAAAGCCTGCACCTGGTTACTTTATAGCTACAAGTTAAACGGGGAACTGCACCAAGAGGTAATTTAACAGGGGAATATTAAATCAGAGAAGAAAAGAAACAACGAGCAGACATGCCTTCAAAGTCAGTATTCCCTGTGTTCAGCAACAGAACAAGGAGGATTTGGGGCAGGGTTAGCCGAGGGGAGTGGTTTGTTTTATAACACAGCAGCAAGGACAAAGCCTTCTTTTGCACAATAGTCCTGGTAGGAAAGTAACTTGCAAAGTAGATGAACTGGTTCCTAGACCCCCTCTCAGCCTAAAGGGGTTTAAATCTTAATTTCTCAAATGACTGCCCTAACCTCCACACTAGAAGCAAGATAAAGATGAGCCTCAAGTCCTCCTATTGCAACCAAGTCACTGAGGACACAGAAAAGAGAAGTCATGAAACAAACTCCAGCTTCCTTGCCCTATGGAAAGTGAAGTACTTTGGGGTACAGGAAGTCTTCGATTCCAATGTTTCTAAACTTCACTTGAAACATCTTAGAACAGGAACCAGCACCCAGACTTCCTCCCTAAGCAGTTTCCTACTCAGCATGTCCTGTATCTTATCTCTGTCTGTCCTAGACTTTTGTTTTCATGCCTACCTAACAGTCCAACCTAAATAAGATGGAACAGTGATCTCCTCTCAAAAAAAAAACAAACACCCAACTAGGTCTACTCATTAAAGAACTGTTTCAGGATGTGAAAGCAGTAAATTCAAGTTCACCAAGGCCAAAAGGTCCTGGTGAAGTGGTTTAAAAATTATCATGAAAACACCATTTTCAAAACAGCTTACACTGAGTAATTATAAATATACTAAACAGCAATTGTGCTCCCATTACAGCCTTACATATCTTGATGCAGCTGGTACTAGAACCAGCTTGACATACTCTATCACTTTATTTGTTATGAATACATACTTTTAATAAAAACTAATACAGCACATAAAATGGAGGTGAAAGGAAGAGAGGACAACTGCTAATAACATGCCTGCACAGTACTCAGTGTTAGGATGCAAGGCACTTATGAAATCCCCCTGAAATCTAGGGCTGAGCACTGCATGAACACAAAGTTGTGCTGAATGAAATGCTGTAGTCAGTGACATTACTACACACATGCTTCCAGTAGCAATTTAGTTCTACAGATACCCTGGAGAGCAAGAAGTGCAAATTCATTTACTATGAAGTGATGACAGAATCTTTTAAAATTACTGCTGCCCTTATTTGAGAAGGTTTCCAAATACTGAATGTACCTTGAAGTCTCAGCCACCTATGGATGGTTGATTTGGGTACATTTCTGGGGTTTTAGGAAGTGAAGACGATAAAAGGCACATGTAGGCACACATAAACGTTCAAGACTAACTCAATCTATGTCACACTTTCACCTCAATTCCTCTGCTTCTGTCAGCTTGCGACAAGGCAGATTACCAAGGCAGATACATCAAAAACCTAGGAAAGCAACTTCCAATTATCCCTTCCCAAACCGCTGCAAAAACTAATTAGGATAAGGAGACAAACCTATGTTCTGTCATATGGAACTAGGTGTGTGTATAGACAAGATTATTTATTAAAGGGTAGTCAAATGATTCATGCATTCACCTCAACTTTACTTCAGAGTAAATCAGAAATGTACAGGACAACACAGAACTCTGATTCTAGTCTCAGCTCCTTCATGAATTTTCTGCATGATGTTGTCAGTTCCAAAATAAAAAATGTGTTTGTCATCAGATCCAAATCTGCAGCATTATGCTCACTAAATACATATTTCTAGAGCATTGACTCCTGTGACTGAAGTTCAGGATCAATTTAAAGTAAGTATATGACAGTAGTTTCCTAGAAAGTTCAGATCTGCTTCAATAAATGTTTCATTCAATGATTATTTGGATAAAACTAATCACACAAATTCAGAGAAAAACATTAACACAGATTTTGCTGCTCAGGAGCCACTCACATCCATTATCATTTCATCCTGTTCACCCTACAGAGGCTCTGCTCCTACAGCTACACTGACAAAACTGTGTTGGCAGAGCCCTCTAGTGTAGGCAGAGCATATGTGAATGTGAAAATGCTGGGGTTTGCTTTAAAAAGAAAAAAGGAAGGATAAAACAAATAAACTAAACAGACCAAAGCCCTCTTCTGTTAAAATATATTGGATACGTGAGAAGTAGCACAGTTTATGATCTTTGCAATTTAGTTTCATACACTTCACAAACAAAAAGAACCTCCACTAGTGCTCTGGGACAGGAGAGAGAGAGAAGTTTTTTACTCCAAATTTACAAACAATCCTAGCATCAGTATTACTGAAGCAATGCAAAAAATGTCAGAACAACTGTACCTCTGTCACAAACTATTTTGTGTCTGAACACTCACAAGTAAAACAATGGGATCTTAAAAGTTCCATTATCCATACCTGCCTCATTTGATGAATTATTTGACAACAATAAACCTAAGAAAATCAAAGTGCTGTTTCCTGGGTGAGAGAATGAATACAGTGACAAGAGGGACCTTACAGTAAATTCTAGCAATATTATTTCCTTTTAAATAACTTCAGTTCTACCAGGAACTATCAAGCCAGTAATACTGGTTATCAGTTCTCTGTTTACCAGGTAACACACTGCAAATCAGAAGCAACAGGATGTAAATGTAGCCTTCTGAAACTCTGTAGCACAAACTGGTTCCTAGAAGGCAATTTGAATAGTATCCTGTCAACAGTGAAGATCTGTATCACTTGTGATAGATACCTGTTCCTCTAGTAAGCAGAAGAAAACAAAGCATTTTCAATAATAAACTCACTACTGCATCTGATTCAATCACGTTTAACATCCCACATGCAGCTGGCAGCTGTCATTAGTAGTAAGACTGAAAAATAGCAGGAGAAATAAGAGCTTTTTTCCTTCCTTCCAAGAAGCACAAGAGAGACTTACTTTGAAACCAGAACAGCAGCTGCATCCCGTGCCTTATCACTGACAACCAGGTAACACTAAAGGTAAAAGAAAACTAACTGTAAAATAATTCATGCATGCAGATTTAGTAACAGCCACATGACCACTTTGTGTACAAACAGAGGACTCAATATTTATGATTACAAACTGTATTATGATTACATATATTATGCAATTATGAGAACAAATTGAGCTTAAGATCATAAAAAAATAAATTTCCCATTTAACAACATGTCTCTCAGACAAAGAACACTTTTCCAGTGCCTTTCAAAGCAACTTTACTTTCACAGAACTTAGCCATATAGGTGCTACTACCTGCCTACAAGTGACGAGCCTGCAAGTGTCAAAAGCATAAGCTATTCAGGTGTTTGTGAGGAGAGGGCTGCTGCTTTATCTGAAAGGGATGAGGAGTCAGCCACTTTGGCTTATGCCTAGAGAAACTTCGTTGAAATGCTTCATGCACTCACAGCTTCCAATCTCATTCACCTAATGCTGATTTCCTATAGAAATCAAACATGGCTTTCAGAAAAAGCTTGCCAGTGTTTTCAAACACTAAAAGCTGTTTGCATAATCCAAGGCATGCACTCATGTCTGGAGACAGTTTATTACTTCAGGGAAAACAAGTAACAGTCTCATCTGCCACTAAAGCAGCAAATCACGTGCGGAAGATTCCAGAACTATAGAGAAATTCTTTCCAGGTCAGATACAGAAAATATGATCTTAAATAGTATTCTAAAAGGTATTAAGCCTAAGAGAAATAGCTCAGGTTTGACAGTATTACGAGGTGCGTTCCACTCACTTTTGCTATATTCAGGATGCGATCCATTGTTGGCACACGAGTCTGCCCTTCCTCTGTACCAACGCTTCCATCGAAACGGGCCAGATCAAAAGGGATCAGGCAGATTATGGAGAGCCATAATAAAAGCATGTAACGAGTTTCCCAAGTCTGGAAAAGAAGAGTAGAATAAAACATGCACTCCATTTCTTGGAACATATTCCAACAAAGTGCCTGGAACACAAACTAATCCACCACCTCCACGGAACTTTCACAGTAAGACGAAGAAAACTCCAAACCAGAATGCTTTAAACCACCAAAGCAGACAGACCTACAAGCAATTCCAACGGGGAAATATGTAATAGAATTAACGGACCCTCACTTCTGAATCTGAAATCTAGACAAGTTCACATCTTTTCCAAAGGAAAACTCTATATTGCCATTTATTTTCCTGTTTTCGCCTTCACTCAGTCCATTTGTGCCTCCAGCCACAAATATGGAAGAAATACATTTTCTTCCCTACTTTTGTGCACTGCTTTCATGGGTGCACTGAAACAACTTCAGGTGTGTTTTGAGATACAGACAGTCAAGAAGGAACTTTTGAATCTGTAAAACTCCAACAGCAGCAAAGTGATCAGAACTGATGTTTATTAATAAATTATTTCAATAATTATGTTTTATTTTTCTTACACTGCTCTAATTTTTTTCTGCTGGAGACAACAAAGTTAAGTAAGTAGAGCAAGGTCTCACCTCAGAGTCTTTTGGATTCTGGTCTGCAAGCATATCCAAAACAGGCTGTAGATCACTCACTTCATGAGGAAACAGTGGGAGGAAACGTTTGTATCCTCTCACCTGTAACAGAAAGGTCCAAAATTTAGTAAGCCATCTGGCATCATCAGGTACTGAGGAAGGACATCCTTTGAGGAGCCGCTTCTGTATTAAAATCAGTAAGGATGTGAATTATGGTCTTAAATACCTTGAAATTTTTGCATTATTGCAAACTTCAGAATTAATTGAATGATGATTTCTTGAACTTGAAAAACGAGGACCTCTGGAGACTGTCTAGTCCAGCTAAAGCACTGTCACCCATAGCAGGCTGCCCAGAACCATATCCAGTGGGGTATTCAATATCTCCAGGGATGGAGATTCCACAGCCTCTCTGAGCAATCTACTCCAGTGTTCAGCCCTCAGTAAAAACAGAATGTTTTCTTATGTTCAGATGGAAATTTCCTAATCCACCTAACTCTTCATCATACTTATTTTGTTTAAATCACCCAATTATCTTAATGTCTGGATTTTTATTTCTTCATTCAGACCTTGATATTTACTAGTCTGGGTCATAACAAACTGTTGGGAAAATGAGAAAAAAGGGAACCTATCTTTCACAGTGCAGTTTTACATTGCAGTATTACATTGCCAATTATTTACTTATTTTACTATTTTTGAAACTGAAATTGCTTCAAGTTATTTAAACAACAAAGAAAATACTGACAATTTACACATTTCAAAAACAGAATGTTAAACTTGTGGGGTTTTACCTTTGTAATGATGTAAAGAAATTTGAAAGCCAGGTGGACTAACTGGGGAGGAGATCCTTTGTCCCGTGCTATATCCAACAATGAATTCATCATCCACTCTAATGAAAGGAGAGAGGAAAAGTGAGATCATATGCAGCTGAATTTACAGTTTCTCATACTTCTAATAAGAAAGGGAGATACTCCTAAGTAACATCAAACACAGCAATCTTGTCATGCAGATACAGCCCTTACAGTTTAACGGATTTTCTGGTATAGACACACAAATTATTTCAAGATGACATTCCTACCTAAGTGGCGATCCAACAAGTGAGGTTGCTCCTGGTATTTGTCCATAATACCTGAAAAGGAAAAGGGATCAATAATAACCTACTCAAATTAAAGGCTCTTACATGAATTGTGAGATACATCCCAACTCTAGACAGCTTTGGCTTAAAATTTCAGTCATCTTGAGCTAAATGCTGCACCCACCTGTAAGCAAGGTCAAAAAGTAAGAAAGATACAGATAAGTAACTGTAAAAAACACAGCCTGTCCACTTCTGTGGTGTAATCTTTGATCAACACTGAATCATAAACTCCTTTCCAGGAGTCTCTCAAATTACTGTGGACAAACCTCACAACTAGTTGAAATAAGCAATTGCTGTCCTTCACTGCAGGGCTCTTTGTGGATCTCCTTTCCTAAGCACAACTTACCAGCACACTGCTCCTGATGGAGCTCTGCAAACAGAGGACAACATTAAACCAAGGTAAATTGTAGCTGTTCCAGGTGTCCCAACTTTACCCTGCATTCCTACCCACACAGCAATCAGAATGCTGCTTTACACCTGTCTGCCTTGCTCTTCACATCTTCTTCATTAACATACTGATCCCACTTACTTTTACACACTCTACTTGTTAGCATGTCAAATTGCTGATTGTCTTTGAAAACACAAGCAGAAAGATATCTCTGCATCAAGAAGTCTCCTCAAGCGTGACACTTTTCCAGCTCTGATTCTAGCACACCAAAGGGGAAATCCCCACTGGACATGCAGGATTTCACCACAAAGCTATCTGTCTTCCCATGCCTGGAAATACTCAAAGGTAAAATTTCACCAGTGAGGATCTGTACTGAAACAGGGTACAGGCATTGCAAAACCCTTATCTTTTTCTTTTGAGCTACCTGAATACAGCAGGGGAAAAAAAAAAAACCAAAACAAAAAAACACAGCACTACTATGCAAGTACTCAAAGATAGTTTTTTGTTTTGAAATAGAACACAGGAAATTATTCAACAAAGAACAAAGAAACCTTGATAAATTTTCACTTGGACAAATATAGAACACTCCACTTCAGCAATGCTGTAGCTGACCAGTGGATGACACTGCACAACCACTTTCAAAATATCATCCACTCCAACCATATCTTTGCAGTAACCTGAGCAATTCCCCTGGGATACCATAGAGCTGCCTCCTATCAAGATGGATGCCCGAGTTCCTGATCAGCACTAACTTCCCACTACAATTAATAACAACTTGAACCAGCACAAATAACATAACTAGTGAGTACAAGAAATTCCACCAACACTCAGAGAAATAGCTCTCAAGCAGAAGTGGAATTTAACAGAAAATTCCTTACCTTGCCCAACTGTTTTCCCAGATCAGTCTGGCAATCTAAAATAAAATCCTAATGCTAATGAGAATGAAATGAAAAAAAAAAAAAAAGTTCTTAAAATGTGATAATTAAAAAAAAAAAAAAAAAAAAAAAAGGTCTCCATAAATTTTCCTACAAAGTTATAGTTCCAGACTAAATTGTCTTCCACACTTCTGTTTCACACAAAAACATGCATCACATTTCTGTGAGGGTTTTGGAGATGTCACTTGGAAACCTCTGTACCTGATGATTAAGTGTCACCATTGTGTCCTACACATTTAGCCTGTTATCAATTTTGGGACATTGTGCCCAAGAAACATCAAGTGATACCTTATGACATAAATATTATAACCCAATATTGAACAACAAATATAGGGCCTATCACTTTTAAAAATATTAATATTTGGTTTACTGAGCAACGTTGTGTATGCAGTTTATAAATACAGTTTAAATGCACAGGCAGCACATCAGACATGAAAGACAAGCACCAAGGTGATAAGATGAAGTAGAGGATGGCCTTTCAGATATGAACTGTTTCAGTGGTGGCCCACCAAAGTTCACCATTTCACCTGATACTGAATGGTCAACACAAACACAAATGTTCTTCCTTTTGAACAGTTCCATCTTCTCATATGGAACAGTTAAGTCAATCTAGTATACTACTACTGAGTTACTTCTGCAGGGCCAGATTTCTAAATCTAGAGTTTTCCAGTTTATGGTTTGCCTATCCAGTTTCTTTTTGTCAACACCACACCCAGTGTATGAATATATTGGGACTGTAAATTTTTGCAATTTCAGTGTTTTTACAGAAGTATTTCCAAAACACCAAGTCACTTCACTGAATTTGCAAACACCTGAAACTTAGAATTAACTTCTGCAAATCACCTGGTCAGAAACCTGAATCCAATGCACAAGTGTGGATTATAACAGACTAATTATCTACAGCACTGACACATGCACCTAATTATATCACTCCTATGCTCAGCTGAGATCTAGAAGCAGAATGGCTTTCTTCATGTGGCATGAAAGCTCAGTTAGAAAGTCAGATCCAAGCTGTCTCCACTCAGAAAAAAATTACCTATATAGATGCCTTCTCAACAGTTACCTGGCCACAAAAGCACTTTAGTTGATGCATATACAAACTCAATAAAATTATTGCCTGCACTTGAATACAAAACTGGAGGCTAAATATGGATCAGAACTCGGATTTCTTAAATCTGACCTAGGTTTTTACTTACAGTGGTTAAATACCATGTAATGATGCAATATATATCTAGACAACAACATGAGTAAAGAAATAAACCTCAGCTACCCATTGATAAAGTTCGAGCATTATTACTCATCCAAAATTAGTGGTTTAACCCATTTTTAGCAGTTAAGTTCCTTTAAGGAATATAAGAAGATGCTCCCTTTGGATAACACGCTTACCTATGAATTTTTCCACAGTCATTTCTCGAGTCACCAGATGCCCAAAGGATCCTTTCAGATTATCGATGAGCTCCTTGACTTCCTGACTCTCTGTGAAACTCTCCAGGATGTTTCTGGTGGTGGTGACACCCGGCTCCTGATTCTTGCCTTCATCCAGCTCTGACACCTCTCCATCCATCTCGCCCAAAGCCATGTCCGAGGCCGGGCCTCAGGACTTCCTGCAACAGCCGGGCAGAACAACGGCCAGTCCGTCACATCCCTCCCGTGGCAACGCGGAGCTCAGCCGACCCCTCCCCAAAGCCGCTCGTCCCTCTGGCGACGCCACCGCCCCTCACACACGGCCCGGCCCGGCCCGGCCCGGCCCGGCCCCGCCCGCCACCATGCGGCCCACCGCGCCCCTCCCCGGCGGCGCAGCGGAGCGGAGGCCCACTCTAGCCCAGCCCTACTCTTCCTCTCCACCTATCCCACGCAGCCGGTGGCTCTAGGAAGGTGGCGGAGGCAACGGCGACAACACGGGGGACTGCGACCGACACCCTCAGCCCCAACCCCGCCGCGAGCCGGAGCTCCCGCGCACATTACCCTGGCAACAGCCGCGCCGCTCCCCAACGCCTGCCCCGCGCGCCGCCGGGCACACCCTCCCTGCTACGGGGCGCCGTGCGGGACCAAAGGATGAGAGGACGGTAGCGCAACGGCGTGCGCTCCCGCCCTTCTGCCGCAGAGCGGGCCGCTGAAGAGACGCGGTGCGACCTCCTCGATGGAGGACTGCCTCGCTTTAGCTTGGTTCCCGTTGTTCCCGTCTCTTCAGTGAGATGGGATATGGTTCTCTTCGCCGCAGCCCGCGCTACTGCCAGGCCGCGAGCGCGTAAACTCTGGCGCCGGGAACAGCTGTCCTGATTAGGCCCCTCCGGTCATTTTGTATTGGTTGCAAAACGTAGCTGGACCACACCGTTATTCCTGCCCTTCTCCATTGCTTAACCTGCCCAGACTAAAACACTGAATTTTATGGCTAATATTGTAACTCATTATCTAAGTCTCATAAATTTCTGGAAACAAAATTTGAATGCTAAGAGCAGAAAAGGGAAGCAAGGGAAGACTCCAACATCTGTCCCCCCCCCGAAGTTATTATCTTTCATGCCAGATTGTTTCCCCTTAGCTTTCTCAGGAAGGTATTTGTCATATTTCAGCCCAAGACATTCCCCATCTCTCTCTAAGCCTCTTTTCCCACAACACTCCCCCCCCCAGATACTGAATGTTTTACCAGATAACGGCACTACTTGTCCCCTTCTTGCTTCATACATTGCAAATACTACAACACTGTAGTTGAGGATTAAAGTAGACATTGACTAAGTCACCTCAGGTGATCTTTTTACTTAACAGAAAATAAACCTGAAGGCTCAGACCACCTGACTAAAACAGGTGAGATAAGCCACCTTCAGAGGTGCTCATTCCACTCCATTGGTTATAAAGGAAACCCAGGGAGACACGTGTGGTCAGGATGTTAAGACAGGTAATTTCTCTTTTCCAGTACCCAGTAAACCCATCCACACCCAAACATCTTCAGGCTCCAGTTCATTAAAGCAATCCATAATCACAAAATACAGGTACATCAAACACCTCATTTCTGCAAGGCAAGGATTTTATTTGAGAAGGAACTTAAGTTCACATGTACTTTCCAATGTAATAAATGTATTTTTATTAACATTAATAAATTCTAGTACACATGCACTTTGCTGTTTCCTCAGACCTGGATCTTCTAGCTATCAGCTAGGGTTTCAACTGTATTCTAACTCTATTATTCCATTTTTCCACTGTTAGAATTGTTATTGTCACACCATGACAACTTCCTCTGACTGTAGCCCAATGTGAAAGGAAGTAAAAAAAATTAACTATTTGTATTACAGTTACAGATAATTAAATGCTTTTTTTTTTTCAAATGTATCAATTACAACATCTAACTTTAAACATTGTGAAATCTTCACTAGCACAGACATTTAAAGTTGAAAAAAGTCTGAACCTATTTGAGCATTTTTTAATATAATATTTTAGGTATTAGTTTTGACAACTGTCTGAGGCCTAAACACCTAAGTTCAGTTATACTTATCCAAATCCTCCAATTCACATCAGCATTTGTTGGACTGCACTTACAGTTACTTTCTTCACCAAAAAAAACTCTGGATTTGCTAACGTACTCTAGCTCATGTTGTATGCCAAAAACTTTGTTTCACAGTTTTCTCCCCAAATTCTCATTGCCTATATTTTCTATAAAAATAAAGGAATCAGGAATATTAAAAAACATTATAGAGCCATCTAGTTTGACATTTCAATAATCCAGCAGTGGCAGAACAGACCAGCTTTGCCTACTGTACATTATTTTCTAAAACTGAAAATACATCGAGCACCAACCACTATAACAGCAACAGATGCTTTCTTGTCCTCAAAACACTAAGCCTCCCTCCCACTTTTTGCTATCTTTTTACAAAGTCATATAAATATGTTACTATCATAGTATAACACACTGAAATATCATACTAAAACTATGATATTATCAAACTTGTGTGGTTACAACCCACTTTCTGACCATACAGTTAACTGTCAAGGACCTACAGAGGCCTCCTTTTAACAAAATACCACTGTAATTTCATTTCTCACAGCAAGAGAAAAGAAACAAAAGCGTGTAAGTAAATTACATTAAATTAAAATAACTATTAGAAATGTTATTAATTATATATGCTTGTCAAGTGCAGTCCAAAGGGCCTTGTCTACTCTTCAAATCAAAAAAGAGGATGTCTGAATTTTCTGATTCATAGAATCTGATTTAAATTTTGGATTAGGACACTTAACATGGGAAAGATGACAGAAATATAAATGGGAAAAGGCATGGAAACAGGGACAGAAAACTAAAGCAGAACAAAAGAGGCAACATGTAAGGAACAAGTTCTTACTTCCAGCACCACAATCCCACAGCAGTAGATCTCAATAATGAACTACTGATAAAGCAGCAGCAGAAGTGACAAGATACAAACTGTGGAAATGCAGCAGCTATGAAGTGAGACTATGGGGAATAACTTTGGCTGACTGCGAAGTTACTTTTCTAACCTAGGGGTCTCTTCCCAAATAAGACAGTCTTTTCCGTCAGCAGGGTAAGAATCTGTGCTAGGAAACTGATGCCTAAAATTACACAATCACTCTTAACATTTAGTGAGGTTCCAAAGTGTACTTAGCCTTTTACATGGCAGGTGTTAACCATCAATTAATTCCACCCTTAATTCCTAGTTTTGAGTTACTTCTGATAAGCAGAGGCTGTTCATTCCTAAGAGACTGTGTTAGAATTTCTCAAACCCATCTGGCTACTTCAGAAGTTTCCTCATTACATTTATGGTAGAGCCTCTGTACCCTGTCCCAAAATGGTTCCAGTGGTTTATGTAATTAAAGAGTTGATACAATTTGTTTCGTTTCTCAAACCCTGGAGCTTTGGGTATTTTACTGTGATAGGCAGAGAAAAAAGAGCTGCTGAACCCACCAAACATTCCAGCAATGGCCAGTTCAAATTCTGAATGGCCATAGAAGGAAGCAGGGTCAAAGATAATTGGCCCGGAGTCATCCTCAGCCACATTTCCTGCCCACAGGTCTCCATGCAGAAGAGCAGGAACAATTTCTATGTCACAGAACATTTCAGGAATCTTTAGCTGAAGAAAAAAAATAAAGGCATGAATAAACATGTAAAAATTAAAGATTTTTAAAATAAAAAAAAATAAAGAAAGCACTGTAGCATATAGGAGACTAAGCTGATCAATGTTTTCAGTCCTCTGACTAAAGTGTTTTTGGAACTGATGGCTACAAACATAACCCTGAACTGTAAACCATAATACATGTTCTTGATTGCTCAAGACAGAGCTTAGGAGATTATTTCATTCATAGTCTAGTGTCAACATCTAGTACTAATGTATAGTTTCTAGATTCCTGTTACAAGAAATAAAACAAATTTCATTTAAATCAAAAGATTGCAGCAGCAAAAAGAGCAGAAGTAAACATCTGTACCAACTGACCAAAATTAAGGCACAGGTTTGTGCTGCAGAGGAACATATTCCTGGCTGTTTCTTGAGTGCTGCATGGAGTGTGACCTGAACTACAGCCTCAGCTTGAGCTGGGACCAGTAAAAAAAAAAACACCTTTGCCTGGGCAGCAGAATCTTACCTACTTTGTAACACCAAGTTCTTAGATAGGTTTTACCACCCTATTATTATTAGCTGTACACTAAGAAATAGTTGTCAGTGCTGAATGAAAAAAAAACAAATGGAAAGCTGACAATGTTGTTGAAACAACTGTGAAGCTAGTCTAGTTACTGCTGTTCATTAAAAGCTAAATAAATCTCCTATTACTTTTAAAATTCCACTGATACATATTTTCTAACACTCTAAAAAACAAATTTAAGACATGGTTCATACTTTTAGCTGTGACCAAAGTTCTCTGGCTTCTCTGTCTCCATAATCTTTTTCAATCAAATCCAACTGAGCTTGGAGTCGGTGACGAACAAAGAAGGAAGGCCAATCGCTCTGCCATTCATTCACCTAGAAAAGATGACACAGAGGTTTGTAGTAAGAAATTTTCATATCTACATAGCAAGCCACGCACATTAAACAGCCATATTCCCTTTGCTGTCAGGTCAGAATGAAACTGCGAGAGCAAAATTGTGATCATAAAGCTGAAGACCAACGAAAAGAGCTTTAGTATAAGGAGTTTATAAAACTATATGAGAACGGTGGCTTTCACAGGCATGGAACATACCTGTGGTATATAACCACAGCAAGTGGCTTTATGGAATCCAAACCTATCCACATACTGAGACTCAGAGTGACCTGCTCCTTTACCTAAGAAACAAAATAAAATTAATTAATTTTATCAAGGTTAAAATTCTATGTTTAAAAACAGTAAAGATAGCTTCTGGGTATATAATGTACACGTGAGAAGTGTGGCACAGGGACAGGAGGGACATACCTCATGAAACATTGTCCCGGTACTGACACTGACAATCACAATTACAGTGTGATACTGTACCAAAGTAATGATTTCATTTTTGGCTTAGTACATTATATCAATACTTTACCAATTGTGTTTCCCTCCTTTCTTAATTTCTCTCCAAGCTTCTGGTTATAAAGATGAAGATCTGCTATCTGTTCACCGAGTTTTGAAGAATATCTGCAGGAGCAAAAAAACAAACTGAAAGAAGACAAGTGAATTAAATAACACAGTGGGGGGGGGGAAGATCTCAATTAAATATGACCAAGTGTATATTTTGCAAATATAGAACCTTAACAACTTCAAAAGTACACAAAAGGGAATAAATGAATAGACAGCTCTGAAGAAACAGATTACTACAGATAATAAAATTAACATAAGTCAGTGTTCTGCAGGAAAGGTAAACAGAACACAGGGTTGTGTAAACAGCATAGAGTTCAGGAGGATCAGGTAATCTCCTTATCAGCATCACGTTAATAAGCAGAGAATTGAACGTGGTCTCTACTTTTGTGCCACATACTCTGAGATCAGCTGAACAGCAGTAAGAATGGCGAGCCTAAAAAGAAGCCATAGGCAAGGATTGAGTTGAGGTTGCTTAATGCAGAAGGCAGACAATTGAAAAACATTTGAAGTATTGCACAGCTATCTCAACAGGAGCTGCAAGGAGAGAATTTAAAAATCTTCTCCATGCCCAGAATGGGTATAAAGTAACGGGTTTTAAATTGCAACTAGGAGGACTGAGGTTAGAGACTAAAAAACCTTTCCTAGGAGCAGCAAGATGGATTGGAATGGGTTGTTGGGAGAGGCTGTGGAATTGCCATGATTCTCTTTCTCCAACAGATATGTTGGACAAAGAACTGCCAGAAGAGCATTACTGTGTTCCCACAGAGGGCCTGGAACAAAGCAGTTAATGCTGAAAGCCCATTTCAGGAGCACATGACTCCTGAATTCTATGTTCAGGTTGGATGATGGATGAAATGGAGTATCATGTTATCTATCCATTTAGTTCTTCCTCACCCTAGTGCCTCTCACCTCCTTGACTGATAGGCTTGGAAAAGAAGCTCAAACGAAAAATCTCACGAGGAAAGGATGGACTAAACTCAGCCATTACCACGCTCACTTTAGTAACACCTCAGCACACGTGGACCAGTATACAAAGCTCTCTGTTAGTGACAGCCTTGCAGGTAAATCTGTTGCCAGCAGAGGGACAGGAGAAGGAGTGTGTACACACACATATACACACATAGATAGATAGATAGATTTGGAGTTTTTAAGTATACACACATACACTGGAGGTATTTAGGAAGAGACTGGATGGGGCGCTTGGTGCCATGATTTAGTTAATTAGATAGTGTTGGATGACAGGTTAGACCTAATGATCTCAAAGGTCTTTTCCAACCTGGTTAATTCTATTCTATTGTTCTAAAACATGTCTCTTGATAGATATAAGCTCTCAGAGAATAGAGAGGTTCTTCTCATTTTCTGACTGAAAGACATAATAAATTATGCCCCAAAACAAAAGAGATGTACAGACATACTTGTTGAGATGCTTCATCTTTAGGTACTCCATGACAAACATTGCTCCTCCTCCAGGCAGGTCAATTACTTTAATAGGCTGAGGCACTCTCACAATATTAGTTTTCTGAATAGCTTCCAAGCTTGCCATTTCCCCTTCAAACATTTTTCTGGCCTGTCAAGGAATAAGAATATATTTGGCCTAAACCATGGATGTCTGCAACAAGTACTTTAAATAAAACAGCCTTGTTTATGAAGTTACAAGGAGCTAATTCATCTTGCTAGAAGAATGTAGCTGCAACAAGGTTCAGTCTGCACAGGTAGACTCGAGTATCTTAATTCTAACTTCTTTTTTTTCCTTCTAACTCATTTCAGACTTAGGGATTCATCCCATTTCAGCATGATTTCCAAATACTCAGCAGATGTAGCAGTATCTCTGAGGATAATACCCAAGATCTCCTTCAAAAAAAAAAAATCAAATCCTTAAACTAGTTCTTCCCATGTAGGTCAATGGCCACCAGATGGAGATGACAGTACAAACATTAAGCCTGTAGTCTGCATTTTTGAAGTAAAGATGCCATTCCTAACAGCAGTTTTAGAATGTATTTTATATTGATGAAGCAAATTTCTGATGGATTGTGGTGTTACAAAAGTAAATGGTTTTCATTTAGTAACAGAAATGGCAAAAGCTTGGCCTGAAAAAATTGCAAGAATCTTACTTCTAGAAATACAAAAAGCAATAAGAAATTTTGAAACCTTTGGAGCTTCAAAAATAAAACACACCTTTTAGCACTGGCACCCTGTTTCTTCCCTCCCACTACTCTGTCCTCCCAACCAAAACATGAAAAGCAATACAGCAAATGCAAATTCTGCTCTTCCAGACTCTGAGTACTACAATAACAGCTCTGAATTAGCCTCCTTGTTACATATTGCAATGCCAGTTTCTGTTGTTCTGCATTACATCTCATTTTGCATTAATCAAACCTCCTGCTTGATATACTTGATACAAAAGATTACAGCTTTACAAAGCAAAATGAAACAAAATCTGGAATCATTTAAAATCAGCCTGAAAAGCAGAACTTGACATTATTAACAGTCAGATTCTTTTAAAATAAAAAGCTCTCTACATGCAATAATAGTAGTTAAATATCTGCTGGCATTAACCTGTGGTTTGTGGTTGATTTTAACAAATACTCGTCCACTGTCTGTTTCATAACCTTGGCCTTGGCTAATGTATCCTCCTCCCGAGCTTCCAAATGCCTTGAGGACAGAAGTTTTCAATTCTGCTTTCAGGATTTTTTCCATGGCAGTTTCCAGGTTGCTGCAGCTGCTTTCTGCTAAATCCACCGCAAAACAAGATTAAAGGTTTGGGTCCTTCTCTCACTGTCACTCTGCTATGAGGTAGAAAGGGCCACCCACCAAATGGAAAAAAAAAAAACAACAACAAAGACAGCAGCTTAAAAGAAAGGCAAACCCAGAGACTGCTTTGCAAAATGCTTTGGTTCCCAGGGACTTTTATAGCTGTGCATGCAAAATAAACATCTTTGGAAATATTTGCTAGAACATAATTGAGAGGTGTGTCCTGGGTCCTCTCTCAACTGCGCTGGGAGCTGCTGGTATTTGTAGTTTGGATCCGTCTTTCTTTTTTAAGCTCGGTGATCGCATTGTCAGTTTGACGCCAACCCGCTAGAGGGAGGCCAAACCAAACGCAACAATACAAATCACGCGCGTCCTGGTGCTTAGTTAACCCATGGAAGAAACAGTTGCATCCATGAGAGTACAATTAAGTCGTGCTGCTGATCACATGTCAGCCCCCAGAAGTATGTGGAAAGGCTGGTGGGGTTTTTTTTCTGTTTGTAGTTGTTTTGTGTGGACTGGTGTTCTGTTATCATTGTGGAAATCTGCAGCACACTTTCCCTTCCTGGGACATAATTCAATCTCTTGTAAGATTATTGCCTGAAAATGCTCTCAAGGTGCTCAGAACTGGACATTATCACAGGAATATTTATAGTATCATGAATATTTATCATGATCAAGACGGTGATAAAGAAATTTAGGATACTGTTCCTGTATGCTCCCCCAACAGATGTTTAGGATGCCATTTCATACTGATGAATTTAATCACTTCATACCTGCAAAGTGCACTGACACTCTCAGGTATAAAGCATCAAGTCTTTAAAACATGTTATAACCTGGACCCTGCAGTATGTTTTTATGTCTGTATAGAGGTAACATGCTTGATTCGCAACCAGCACCAGAACAAGAGGACACAGTCTCAAACTGTGCCAGGGGAAATTTAGGCTCAAGGTGAGGAGAAAGTTCTTCACTGAGAGTCATTAGTCATTGGAATGGGCTGCCCAGGGAGGTGGTGGAGTCACCATCCCTGGAAGTGTTCAAGAGGGGATTGGACATGGCACTTGGTGCCATGGTCTAGTCATGAGGTCTGTGGTGACAGGTTGGACTCGATCTTTGAGGTCTCTTCCAACCTTGGTGATACTGTGATACTGTGATATTAGATGGCTCCTAGCACATTAGGAGCTATAGAAAAGGCTGCAGTTCTTGTTCTCATTCTGGGCAGCAGGGAGATTTCTGGATTCTGTGGACATTGTTACTCTGTGCTTTCATGCATTTACCTCTATTTTCACTATTTGTTTGCACTGATTCATAGAAGCTCTTTGGTTTTGACAGAGAAAGGAATGCTTACATGACAAGCACTGGCTTCATGAGGTAGGCTTTTCACTACATTCACAAGTGGTTCCAGTCCTACATGGAGTGAAAAATACTGCTATAGCACAAGTTATTTCTCAAACAAGTAATTTCTCAAACTCTAGCTGCTTAAAGTACACAGAGCAGACCTCAAAGGGACAAATGGGCGAAGGAGGAACTTTTCTAACATCAGATTTATTTCAGCAGAGCATTGCTTAGAGAGTAAAAGCACAAGCTGGAAAAGTACAGCTCATGGGCTTGAATCAGAAACAGTGGTTCAAATACAGGAGAGTACTCAGGAACAGCAAGAAGCCACTCTCAAGATTACATATCTTGATTGGACATTTGCATTATAAGTCTAAAGTAACCAGTGAGTGCTTTGTCAGTCCTTCTGCAAAGTCCATCTGTAATATTTTATAACTGTCACACCACTCATACACTAAAATAAATTATTCATAAAATAGAGCTACCGAAAGTAAAGCTGTGGAGAAGTATAGGAGTCAGCACTTACTGCATGAGTCTGAAATAGTTTACCCATCACTCTCATGGACCATTTGTGCCCAGGACGTGAGCCACAGTTGCTAAAGCAACCAGCTATGCCTGCACCAAATAAAGCTTAAAGCCTAAGTGCTCAGCATGTGCATTAAATCACAGTACACCAGTGCACAGGCATCCAGAGCAACCTGACTGTGCCCGTAGATCTTGCACAGTTTGGGGCTCATGTGACTGACTTACAGCAATTTCAATTTCAGGATGTATGAAGCCCTGAAGTGTACTCTACTGTTACAACAATGGTCTCCAGCTGCTGAGAGATTCATACCCTGGGTTGCAATGGAACATCTGAGTAATGAAATCATGGTTTTCTGACATTTTATTTTTGGCTAAACCACAAACAGTACTGTATTACCCCAAATATATTGCATCACTTACACAGTAGCCAAGACACAGGAAAGCCTTCTGTTTGCTTCCATGCTGAAATCAGTATTTAACTAGGATGGCACAGGTGAAAGGCCTGATTTCTAGCATTTTTGTTCATACTGCTTCCAGTCAAGCAGCTTCAAACTATGTAATTTCAAACGCTGGAAGTAAAACAACTCAAAAGCATCCCAGATGGACTAAAAAGAAGAGAGTGTTTGAAAACGCCAGCAGTGAAAGCTCCACTCCAGCACCAGTTCAGCACCATGGCCAGGTCCCACAGGAACCGCCAGTGGCCAGCAGCGAGCTTGTGAGATGAGAGGAATGAATGACAAAGCCTTAGTGATGGGCTCTAGGTTTGAGACCTATCCTCAGGGTTATGCTTGCAGTGGAATTTGTAACTGCTTGATTTCACAGGTCTTTTCTTCTTGTTTTGCTCACAACTGCTTCCAATGTTTGTTTGTCCAGACCAGAGAGATCCCCATGTGTAGCAATGAAGATTGTTTATACCTTTGGGAGTAACAGTATGTAAATGGCCAGGAAAGCAAAGACGCTATAGAACAGTGTACGCCAAGAGCAAGAAAAGACTTTCCCTCATAAAAACCTCCCTTCCTTTGACAGAAGTTATAGTTCCTCAGTAAGGAACTATCCAAGGACAAGTAATTCCAAGCTTCTTTATTGCTATGTATCTGATCTTCAGCATAACTGCACAGGCTATAGCTCTCTATAAAACATCAATCATGTCTTGGGAGAGATCAGTGAATGCTTTTGACATATCACTGAAAAAATGTGTTGAAAAGTAATTGAACATCATTTCACAAAGGAAAATAATACAGCTATTGTGATTCTTGTGTGGCTTAGTTACCAGAAATACATTTTCCCCTTAACTCTTTTGTCACAATCAGAGCTTACAGGACAAGCTAATTATATACCACTTCCCACCTGCTTTTACTTCTGCTAGAACAGTCCAGCATCAGTTAAAATCACAAGATCTATTTTGGAACAGCAGTGAAGATGAAAAGCAGGAAGAAAAACAGTACTAGAGTGCAAGATTCATAGCTGCAGGCAGGTTTTGCAGATGGCAGCAGCGCACCAGGAAGAAAACAAAACTCACTGAAAAGTAGGGTACAAAGGAACTATAAGCAATTCAGCAAAAAACACAGGTTCTTGCAGAGTTCAAACTGTAGGATATATTTTCACAATTAGGTCAGTCAAGCTCAGAGAAGTTGAGCAGCCTCCATCCTTGGAGAGCTTAAACAACTAAACCTGGCCTGCCCTCACAGCTCTTCCTGCTTTAAGCAGGGAAATGAACTAAGTGACCTCCTGAGGTCTGTCCCAGTCTGTGATCTTAACCATGGAGTCCAGATTTCCAAGTTTCCCTTCCCCTAACTCCTCTTCAAGGCAGAAGCATATTGTTATTACACTTATGCATAATCGTATCCCAACCACTAATTAATTTTCTAAGGAATTATTTTCAAATTCTAATTTAAGAAGAAGAAAAAAAAAAACCCACAGAGATACAGATATCTGATTTCCCAAGTATTAAAAATAAAATGCTGTGAGATGCTTTAGTCTACATATGCCATGTGTGGAGATGCATCTTGAGAAAAGACTGAGAAACATCATGAGGAGATATTACAATTTTATATATAAAATACACGTAACACTGTGCATTTAAGAAAAATTCAGTGGCTCTTCTACCTTTGTTCCTTGTCCACATAGGAATGGAAAGTCATCAAACTTATGATACAGAATCAGGAAATACAGAATGAGAGCATGGGTACAAGGAACACATTTGTCAGGCTTAGGATGTACAGACAGAGCCAAGAGGTTTTAACAGACAAGAGGGAAAGGACACATTAGCTTTATGCTGTAAGAGAAACACAGAGTGACAAAGGCATGCCTTGAACACATAATACCAAAAACACTATGAAAGAGAACTCCAAGAGCAGTGCAGAACTATACAATACATAAGAAAAAATAATAATAATTACCTTATAGAAGTTCAGCAATTTCCTAAGGGTCCACCAGCAGCCTGCCTTCAGATTTCATCCCCTGATTCAATTGCTGTCTATAAGAACTCAGAACCAAGGAATCCATGGTACAGTAGAGCTTGCTGTTACACTCCATTTGTATTCCTCCCTACACCTCTTCCACTTCTAATAGAAGCACAAAACAGCTTTGTAAGAGTGAGCATAGCATCCCTCAAATCAAAACTCTAAATACCATTGTTTCTATTTACATAACTTGCACACAAGAGTTTTCCTCCAATCACAAAAATATCTTGATTCAGTTCTATGTAAAAAGGTGAAGACTCAGCATTTAAGTGATCCACTTCTAACCATCTAATGATAAAAAGTATTTAGGTGTTTTTGCAAAATAAACATGTTGATTTGTTGAAGATCTGTAAACAGAATGGACCTCGTTAAATAACTCCTAACTTTATTATGAAGGCATACGGAAATAACAGTTAATCTAATCTGACTGACTGCTAGCTAAAATTCCAGAGCATTTCTTCCATCAGCTGCACCCAGAAGTGTTAAGTTTGGGTGAATGGGATAAAGATATGGGCATGGACACAGAATCAACAACATCCAAACAGCTGGTGCAATACAAGTTGGAAGGAACAGATATGGCACCATAACCAAACAACATGGACATTGCTTCAGTGCCACATTGCTGCAGGTTAAAATCCACAACCACGTTCCCATCAACACCCCTGATGACCACAACTGACTACTAACAAACTAAGGACCTTTTACAGGTGGGAGCAAGTAGCTCCTCAGGAATGAACACAAGCTGTAAGGTTTCAATACAGAAAACAGAGACAACAATAATCAGCGGGGAAACTTTTTATTTAAGCAACAAAGTAAAAGCTATTCTACTGAGCAAGGATTGAAAACCTTTTGCAGCAAAAGTTAAACAGCCAGTAATAAGAGTAGCAGAATTAAGGAAAGAAAGTCATATCAAGCAATGGTCTTCTCTAAACTTCCTTATGTAAATAACTGCAAAATCAGCAACTAAAAATCTCTTAGTTATTTGCCAATATCCAGTGAAAAACATCTTTATTAGCAAAAGTAATTCCCAAACACTCCACATGCATGCTAGGAATCATGCATCTCTCTCACCTACCTGGAATGCTTGCACTGAAATGTCATTACCAGCCTACATCAAAAAGTGTACAACTGCAGAGTTACCACTAGTGGGTACAAGGAGTAGCTGCTCTGCAAAGCTGTCCTTAGAGAACTTCTGATAGTGGTGTAGAGCTGCCGTTCTGTGAGTTACATCTGAACTTCCTTTGGCTTCATGTCTCTTATCCCAAGAGCTAGCAAGTCCACTTTGTGGGGACTGAAGAAAAATGTTCACTTATGGCACCAGGAGTCTAAACTACTGAAAACTGATGTGAAGGACCAGGTGGTGTTATCCTGTGGGCAAGGACAACAGCTAAGGAGTACATCTTCAGTTTGTGTTGGAGAGTAAAGTGTCTTTAAGAATGTATTCTACCAGACAAACACAAAGAGAGACCTAGTTCCAGTGAAAACAGAACAGCTATAGGTAAGAGCCCACTGACAGGCAAGCAAGGAGCAGCCTACAAGAAATGTCACAAGGCACCAAAATGCACATGCCAGAAAAAATTATGATCATTTCCACATGGCTTTGTAACAGAATAGGAAGCACTCTCCATCCAATAGAATCACTTCAGCACAATGAATAGCAAGTCCAAATCATTTTTCACAGCTCCTCTTACAAAATTTTCTTGTTGACTTTCTAAGTATTTTGTTAACATTGTTCTCATGCACATAACTTGACATGAGGAGCTCAAAGCGTCTGAGCAATCTATCATAAAATTGGGTAGGGGGTAGAAACAGCAAAAAAGCAAGGAGCAACTTTTTTAGCCATCTCTGCAGTAACTAAAGAAAATGCAATTTTCCATTTCATAAACATTTCTTTAGAGTTTTCCATTAGGATACAAATAAAAATCTGGTATTTCTCTATTCCAAAGCACAAGTGGTCCCTAAGACAGAATTTCTTCCAAATCATTTACACTCGAGTGCTTGATTTGCATTATCTTGCTTAGTCTCAAGTATTCAGTGCATTCTCAACACCAACAGACCTTTTCTGCAACTGAATAAACTCCTTCCTTTGATATTTTCCTCACAAAATTATTCCCAGGGATGACTGAAAAGGGATGACTAAGTTACACCTGGCATTCAGCAAGACTCACTGATTCTAGGTCTTTAGCTGTGCAACAAGGTCAAGGGTCTAGTAGCTTTTTTTAACATTACTACTACTGTAGTTGCACTGCCAAGTTGGGGGTTTCCAAGCAACACAGCAAGAATTCTGCATCAGCAGGAATTCACTTTACAAGGTTTCTCATAATGTTTAGAGAAGACCCTCTGTACCCTGTACCAAAATGGTTCCAATGGTTCATGTAATGAAAAAGCTGATAAAGCTTTAGACGTTTCTCAAACCCTGCAGCTTTGGGAATTTTACTGTGATAAGCAGAGTAAAAAGAACTGCTGAAGCCACCAAACATCCCAGCTATTGCAAGCTCATACTCTGAATGGCCGTAGAAAGAAGCTGGATCGAAGATAATTGGACCTGAATCATCCTCAGCCACATTTCCTCCCCAGAGATCTCCATGCAGGAGAGCAGGAACAATTTCTATGTCACAGAACAAGCTGGGTATCTTCAGCTGCAGAGGGAAAAAACCAAGACATAGAATCATAGAATTGTTAGGGCTGGAAGGGACCTCAAGGACCATCTAGTTCCAAACCCCCTGCCACTTTCCAGCATGTCCGTATCTTTCTTGTAGTAGGGGCACCAGAACTGGATGCAGTATTCCAGGTGGGGTCTCACCAGAGCAGAGTATAGGGGGATAATCACCTCCCTCAACCTGCTGGCTATGCTTCTCTTCTCTTGATGCAGCTCAGGATGTGATTTGCTTTCTGAGCTGCAAGTGAACACTGCTGGCTCATGTTGAGTTTCTCATCCACCAGCACCCCCAAGTCCTTTTCTTCAGGGCTGCTCTTAAGCTGGTCCCTGCCCAGCCTATATCGGTGCTTGGGATTGCCCTGACTCAGATGCAGGACCTTACAGTTGGTCTTGTTGAACCTCATGAGTTTGGCTTGGGCGCACCCCTCCAGCCTGTCAAGGTCCCCCTGGATGGCATACTTTCCCTCCAGTATGTCTGCTGCACCACACAGCTTGGTGTCAGCAAACCTGCTGAGGGTGCACTCAATGCCACTGTCCATGTCTCCAACAAAGATGTTAATAAACAAGACTGGTCCCAGTACTGATCCCTGAGGGACTCCACTTGTCACTGGCCTCCACTTGGACATGGACAGCCACTGATAGCCACCCATTGATAGCCACTCTTGGGGTGCAGCCATCAAACTAGTTTTTTATCCACTGAATGGTCCATCCATCAAACCCATACCGCACCAGCCTGCAGACCAGGATGTGGTGCGGGTCAGTGTCAAAGGCTTTGCTCAGGTCCAGGTAAATGACGTCACTTGCTCAGCCTTCATCTATTTATGTTGTGATTTTGTCACAGAAGGCCGCCAGGTTTGTCAGGGAGGATTTGCCCTTGGTGAAGCCATGCTGATTGTGCCAAATCACCTCTTCGTTATTATTCTGCCTCAGCAGTGCCTCCAGAAGGATCTGCTCTATGATCTTACCAGGCACAGAGGTGAGACTGACTGGTCTCTAGTTCCCTGGGTCATCCTTCTTTCCCTTTTTGAAAATGGGAGTTATGTTTCCCCTTTTCCAGTCAGTGGGGAGCTCCCCAGACTGCCAGGACTTCTGGAATATGATGGAGAGCAGCCTAGCAACCTCATGTGCCAGTTCCCTCAGCACCTGTGGGTGTATCCCACTGGGTCCCATGGACTTGAATACTTTCAGGTTCTTCAGATGGTCACAAACTTGATCTTCATTCACAATGGGCAGTTCCTTCTTCCAGTGCCTGCCATTATCTTCCATTATTCTGGGAGTGTGGCTGGAGCCCTTGCCAGTGAAGGCTGAGGTAATGTTGAGAAACTCAGCCTTCTCCAAGTCACTTGTCACCAGTTCACCTGTTTCCTTTCTGAGGGGGCCCACACCTTCCCTAGCCTTTTTACCATTAATATACTTACAGAAATTTTTACTGTTACCCTTGATCTCCTTGGCTAGATTTAATTCTAACTGAGCTTTAGCTTTTCTAACCAGGTCTCTTGCTGCTTGGGCAGCTTCCTTATATGACCCCCATTCTAGCTGTCCTTTCTTTACACTCCTTGTAGATATTTTGTGTGTGTGACAGTGCGTCCAGGAGCTCCTTGCTCATCCAGGCAATGCCTGAGAAACATGTAAGTACTACATTTTAAGGTGAATGATTGCAGAGTTTTATCTGCACACCTGCAGAACATGAATTGAAACTTCTTAAAGCCAGGTAAAAAAACCCTAACTTGAAACAGCACAGGACCTAGCCAACAGAGATGTTGAGAAAATCAAGAGGATTTCCATTTTTCTAAAAGCCAGCAACTGAAGAATAGTCAAACAAACACTTCTTGGGGAAAAACAAATAAAATTAAAATTTAAACCCTGTGCTTCACTGCGATATTGATCAGGTTTATTAACAACCACCACCACCCACTTCATCATCAGAAGGCTGAAAGGTCTCTCACCAACCTTGAAGAGATTTCTACAGAGTAGTAGCACCCAAATAGCTAATACCGCAGTCACTTAAACAGATGCAAACCTTAAATGAACAGATGAGGTGCAGAAGAGTACTGCATATATACATTTCTCATGAATGTGTTACAGGGAATGAAGAATTTGAGCTTAATCTAGTTATTTCCCAAACAGTGAAACAAAGTGCTGTTTGGCAACATTCCTTTTGGAATACTAGCATAGGGTGATGTGGCAAAAGCCATGATGCCTTAGGATAAAGGGCATTTTAGGCTCCAAAAGTTGGAATCGCTTACCAAGAGAGCATGAAGCATACCAGTAGGAACTTTATTTTATGGAAAGGAAGTCTAAACTGACACCCAGCTTGTCATTACAATGAGAACCAAGAGAATTTCACCCACCTGAAGCTGTGCCCAAAGCTCTCTTGCTTCCCTGTCTCCCGAACTCTTCTCGATCATGTCCATCTGAGGCTGGATTCTTTGCTTGGCAAAGAAAGTCACCCAGTCGTTCTGCCAGTCATTCACCTGAAGGAACAGGACTGCAGACATCAGCTTTACACCACATAAAACACAGATTTTCTTCTTTTTCAAATAAAGCTTTGGAGGATTACACAGCCTTTGTGCTGGTATCATCCAGAACAGCAGATGCTACTATTTTATCGATTATCAAAAACCATTAAACTAGGGCAATAAAGAATTTTCTCTAAGTGATACAACATAAGAGATTTAAGAGCTATGAATGTCCAATGAAGCTGGAAGTGCTGTCTAAAGCACTACTTTCCTTAGCAGGCTGAACAATATTTGTTTATGATTCCACAGAAATAAATCAATTTCCATTATAATAATTTTGACCCTCTTGTGTCACTGAAGGGAAAATACGTTAAACTTATAATTCTATCAGTCTGATGAAGTACAACCTACCTGTGGGAGATAGCCACAGCAGGTAACTGTATGAAAGCCAAATTGATCCACAAACTGGACTTCCATTTGCCCTTGACCTTTACCTTTCAAACCAAAGACAAAAATCCAATACTAATGACAAGATTCTAAATATCTACAATGCAAATGGACCTTAAAAACTATGCAAGGGTACAGTGCTGCCTCTACTGAGAATAAAAAAACCTTACACCCTTAGAATCTTTCTGTTACAAGGGTTGTTGCTGTTGGCTTCTAAGTTTAGAGCCAGATGTAAAGCAGCTATATTATAATCTTCATAATCATATTCTGAGGTAATACATCTCCTGTGATATTCTATCCTTGCAGAAACTGATTTGGAATCCCACTGAATGAACTGAATAAATGTTTTACTTAGTGAGATCCAAATAGAGTAAATAAAAGGGGGAAAAGGCAAACCAACCCTTGCCTGAGTGTTTCAGTCAAATCTGTTTTCAAAACATCTTTAGTGGAAGAAGGTGAACTTATCATGAAATAACAAAAGCTATTTTAACTATTTTGTAGTGAGTTGTTAATTAGGTTACATTTGCAACCAGCTGTGTGTACTGTACCAATTGTGCTTTCTTCTTTTTTCAGCTTCTCTCCAAGTTGCTGGTTGTGAAGGTGGAGATCAGCCAGCTGTGTTCCAAGCTTTGCTGAATGTCTGAGAAACAGAGGTAGTATTACCAACACTGACACATAAATGAATCCAGCTCCTCATATCCCAGGAGCTACATGAAAAGATTTATCTAGCAAGTAAAAGAAATATGTGTCTTTTCCTGCCTTTCAAGTCTCAAATCTTTGTCCACTGTCATTTAAGGCAAAGGTGTTTCTTTCCTTTGTTCCTGTCAACAGATTGTAGTTATCCCCTGAAATCTGTATGCCAAAAGCTGTGTTTGCACATTTTTCATCTCAATCAGCCCAAACACATGAGGATTCCTGCTCTTGCTCTTGGAGCTCACTGAGGGCTTTCCATGATTTAGAAATTCTGCAGATGACCAGGTCAAGGGATAAGACTTTGAACTGGCTGCAGAATTTCTGAGACTGGGATGGGAAAGTTGTCATGCTCACCTCCTTAATGGAATCAGGCAAAAATCTCTATCATATTTGAACTTACACAAGTGTTTGCCACAGAATAGGGTCAAAAGCGTGAAACTATCAACATCAAGGTGAGAGTTGTAAGAATATTTGGGGAAGTGCCTCTGCATACTCATGACAAGCAATATTAAATACTGGTTATTATATCAAAGAGAAGTACACAGGTAGGTCATTTTCCTCACTGTAAAAATTGCTAATTGACTAAAAAAATGCTTCAAACAGTCAAAAAAAAACCAAATTCAAAGCTAAACAAAACCCCACACTCACTTCTTGATGTACAACCAAGGTGCCAGGTGAAACATTGTAAAGTATTATATAGCTCTCTGCTGTTTAATTTCCCAGATACAGGTCAACTTGATATACCCAAAAAAAAAATATTTTAAAAAATCAACTTTCCCCTCTGCAAACAAGTGACTTAACTGTCATAGAAGTCAGAATTTCTAATTAAGGGATGCAAAGATTAATGATGTGTTTTACCTGTTTAAGCCCCTCATTTCCAAGTGTTCCATTGCAAACAGAGTAGTGCCCCCAGGCAGGTCTATAACTTTGATGGGTTTAGGCACCTTTATTGTCTGTGTTTTCAAGATGGCTTCCAAACTTGCCATTTCTCCCTCAAACATCCTTCTGGCCTGCAAAATGTTGAAGGAAAGAATTAATCTCTACCAACAACACTCACAAGTAGACAAAGCTCTTTCACAAAACCAATCAAGGCTGTAAATGCTAAGTAAAATCTTAGGGTAAGTAGTTACTGCATGTACAAGATACAGAGTGGTCCACACCACCAGACTTGACAGCAATTTTACAGTCTTTTAGTACTGAGAGATGAAACACAGTCAAAGGACAATTTGCAATAGACATTGACTAAAAATTCCAAAGCCTACAGGAGATCAAGAAGGAAAAACTGCTGAATTACTGAGCTGTGATCTAGTTTTGTTCAGAGGAAATCAGTAAACACTGTATCTCTGTCTAAAGCAGGTTAAAGTCAGCTGTTAACTTTAATACAGTAAAACCCACAGTGTTTTCTAAAGAAACTGCTGATATACACCCACTGCACACACAGCACAGCTTTATAATAGTTTGGCAAAGTGTGCTTTAATCAGCACTCAGAATCCACACAAAGGCAAAGGCATAAAAAGTGAAATGATTACTGAATAGAAAATCTATCCAGATCTTTTTTTCTGAGCCCTATCTTGTACCTAGCGGGATTGTACACCTAAATACACAATTAACAAAGGCTTAAGTAGAAGGGCTGTATTGCTATCAAGTCAAACTATTTTCAGTCTAATCTAAACCAGGATAACCCCTCTGTATTTTCCCATGTTATCACCTCAGTGCATTCACCCAGCTCCCTGATGTAATCAGAAAACACAGACTTACACGGAATAAAGTACTTGCTTTCAAAAACATTTGTTTGATATTAAAGGCAAATGCAAGTTCTGACTGTTGTTCTTCCTGTGGTGAAGCTATTCATTTGACAGCGCCACAAGTGTAAAGTACCTTTAAAGTAAATTCCACCTGATCTCTGCTTTTGCAAACGAGGATGCCACACAGCTATGCTGCATTGCACCTCTATCAAATGCAGATATCTACATTCTACACAGCAGTACCAGGCATCGTAAAGACAAAGCAGAAAATCTTAGACAACAATTGTGGAAAACATAATTTATTGAGAAAACCTCCTTCTTATGTAGGATGTATGCCCTCCGTAGATAACTTTCTATCTTCTAGGTCGCCTCAGGCACACTCACAGCATGCGCAGCCACAGTGATACCACCGTAACCCCAGCTACAACTGACAACAGCATGCCAGCGTACCGTAAGCCCTAGACAAGTAATACTGATCCTAAGCAGCATCACACCCGAAATGCTACTTTCCATCTCAGTGCTTACCCTCACCGCGGCCTCCCCACCCCGGGCACCGTGGCCACAAACCGGGTCCCAGCCCCACAGCAGTCGCCTCCCACAGGGCAGATGCTGCCAAACGAAGCGGACCCCTAATCCCGGCGGCCCACCACCTCCCCGACACCGGTGGTGGAAATTTTACAGCCTGAGGCCAGCCGGCAAACGTCCCTCCCTCAGGATAAGGCCGGGGCCGGTCCCCAGCAGACTGGCCTCACAGCTGCGGGCTCCGCCACACGCACCCCACCCTCGAACCCTACCCCCCCCACCTCCGCTTTGGAGTTGCTCTTCACGTACACCCGGCCATGGTCCGTGTCGTAGCTCTGGCCCTGGCTGATGCAGCCGCCCCCCGAATGCCCCGTCGGCCGGAGCACCGTAGTGCCCAGCTCCCGCTTCAGCGCGTCCTCCATGCTGCCTGCCAGGGCCGGCGGCTCTGCGCCTGCGCTGCTCGGCGCCGCGCTGACAACAGCCCGGGCCGGCGGGGCTGGCAAAATGGCGCCGGGGGCTGAGGCGAGGAGGGAGAGGTTTGCTGGCGGCCTGGGCGCTGCTCTGGCTACAGCCGGCGGCAGGAGCTGGTAAAGGGCGAGGGCTTGGTTTGTAGGCCCTAGGGTAGGACGTGGAAGGAGACGTTTCTCCTCGGCCGGGGGATAAAATCGTTTCTTAAAGGCAAATGGAGAGGGCTGAGGTGCGAGGCGGTTACGGCTCCAGAGAAGACGAAGGGGCTTCTGCTGCCTGTTAGTCGTGCGCTGCTCTACCCGGGCAGCTGCACCCGGGAGAGTCTCGGGACGGTGGAGTTGGGTAGGAGGCTAAATTACTCCAGCCAAAATCCCAGCACTCCTGGAACGTGTTTTGTGTTGCAGAGAGCCTGTAAACGTGCTCTCTGAACTCATTTCCCTTCGGCGTGTGGTGAATTCTTTTCCCACTATAGATGCAGAGGACACACATGTCGAGGAAGAGATGTTACAGTAGGGCAATATGTGTAACAACAGCAATGGAAAGTAATTTTAAATCGTTTGGATTTAATGTGCTTTCTGGCCATTGTAACGGTACATCAGTTCATTGTGTTCTTCGGCAATAACAAGAACAGTTTGCTATTACTGGGCACTGGCCTGTGTAGGGCTGAAGTAAATGAATATGTTCTTTCCCATTAGAATGGTCAACCTGCTCAGCGAGCAGCTTTTTATTTCAAATACAGATTTCTACATGTAGGTGCTGGAAGAGTTCCTGCTGATCTTTTATTTGTTTCTTTGTTAGTGCAAGATTGTGTACTTCCATTTCCTTGAACGTCAGTGGTCTCTCTGGTTACAATCACTAATCTTCACTACCCAACTACCTTCCTATTCACTATCCTATTCACTATATTATCTTGCTTGGGGTGCTCCCTGAGCACATGAATACACACCAGTTTCTATGTAGTTGTTTATGCATAATAGCAATTAAGATCAGTTTAGGGTTATTGATGTGTACTTTCAAATTTAAAACTGGAGTTTGCTTTAGAAAGTTTCTTTTGGGGGTTTAGTGCAGGAGGATTACAGCTCAAGAGTCCTCTCATAGTTCCTGTGAAGCAGCAAAATAGCAAGTGCTGAGATTATTTAAGTTCTTTATTTCCAGAAGTCTCTGGACTTTTCAGGAGCTCATGTACTGCTTTCATTATTTATTTATTACTCTGAATATCCTTTATGTAGAAGCTGGTATTTTGAATTTTTCAGGATCTTTGGATCTGTAGCAGTCCCAACAGACTTACAGAAGCCTACCCAAAAAATGTACAGTGTTTCTGACAGTTTATACAGAACCTGAACAAATAATCCATGTGCTGTGTTCATACCAAATCCAAACTTGTGAGAACTCTTAGAGATACGCGGTGTAATAGCTGTGTGTGTGCATCACCCATTTAATATCATGGAAAGTACTTGATGGGTGAACATAGTCAGTAAGCTGCACATTTTGTCTACAGGAAATTTGACATCTCTTAATTTGTCTGATCTATTGGATGTACCAAGACTATTTGTGTGGCAAATTTGTAACAGAATCAGTGCTTGTTAGAAGCACGCATTCATTACCAGTCTAAAAATTCCTGAACTGATACATGATAGCTGCAGCTTGGGCTTTTAGCCACTCCAAGTATCTCATGAGCATGCTCAGTCTTGCTTGCAGAAGGTTGGTTGGATGGTTTCTATTATCTTGCCCTTTTGTGTAGCAGAGCAGGAATTTCACTTAACAGTGTTGGCTGCAGAGGGCGTTAGGATTTACGGATGTGACAGTGATAGCCTGAAATCCAAGAACCTCTGGCTTACTCAGAACCATAAATTAATACCACAAGAGTGTGGAAACACAAATGAGAATATGGTTCATTTGTTGGTTGGTTGTGAGGGTTTTTTTGTAATGCTGGAATCTTTTCTGCCACATACACGCTCTCCTGACTCTTTGTGTAAAATTAGCCTTAAACCTATGTTGCAAAGATTGGATGCAGATGTCTGCAGTGGTTGATGAAGAACGATTGAGATTATGCTGAGGGAGCCTTGAGTTTTCCATTTGGAGTGTTAAGAGTCAGCAGCAGGTGCTATGGAAAATAATGCTGTGAGTTTTCTTTGAACCTTCTTTGTTACTCAGAGAGAAAAGGAATCATGTCTGTTCTGTGATCAAGGAGACTTGCTCTCTCATTGTCTAGTTTTTAAAGGACTATGAGATTAGTAAGAATTCAAATCCCACATTTTTATTAAATGACACTTCTGCAATTCATGGGAAAATTCCTGTTGTGTCTGATTGTAGTTTTATTTCTTCTTCTGAGAAAGCAGTGACAAATAAATCTGAATTTGTTAAATAGATTTGAGTAAAAATAGAGTGAAATAATGTGGCTCAGTCTTCAAATACTAAGTCATAGCAAAATATTCCATGCTGTCAGTAAGAGGTCACATTGCACTAAAGAACAGCATCGTGAGGGCTGTAGGAGTAGAGCATTGGTCTTTAATTCCCTAGAATTTAATTGGATTGTACCTCTTTCTGATTGCATCCAATCAGATAGGATGTAACAGAAGTTTGGACAAAATTGTAATATCAGACTCATTAATTACATGGTGGACATAATCTGCAGGGGGTTAGAACTACATGATCTTTAAGGCCCTTTCCAACCCAAACAATTCTGTGATTCTGCAAAGGAAAAGCTGTTAGCTTCCTTTCCAAATGAGAAGTTGTCTACTGGAAGAAACTCTACTAGACATAATATTCCTAAAGATGCTACAGAGCATCTGTTTGCAGGAGGCACAGACACCCCAGTCCTGCAGGCACTGGAGCTCAGTAAGAGCCAGGATTTGGGAGATACTTCTTTGCAGATACCCTTTTCAATGCACGTTCCAGCTCCTGGTCCTCCCCAAACTTGCTACCTGCCATCTTTGGCCTCTGTGGTGTAGATTACCATGCCATATTTGAAATAAAATACTGAGTCAGGCCCCAAGTGTTCTGAGGGGGGGGGTGGGAAAGGCATCAGCAGCTTAGCTCTATAGTGAAGCTGTTCATGCAGTGGAAGACTTGCCTGCTGTGTGAAGGCAGGGTGTACAACAAAAGGCCATGTGGCAAAGTGGGTTGACTTTGTTATAATCTTGTGTTCTTTGCCTCCACTCTCTCCCCACCTCCCCCCCATGTGTCATTTATTCCAATTTGAGTATTTTAGAAAGCTTGCAGTATGCTTTTGGAACCACCTCCTTTCCTCTGCCCTGTTGTGGTTCACCAGGAACATTTACCTTGTTCTGATGCATGCTGCAAGATGCACAGCGGTTAACTTTCCCTTTAAAATAGTGTTTCTGTCTGTGGAGGAGAAGACAACTGGCATGCTGGGCTGCAAATTATTTGGTGAGTCATCAGTTAATATACACATACTGAATAAAAAACCACTGCAGCTGCTAATTTCTGTTTACTGCTTGACAGTAAGTCAGGAAGAGAAAAGGTAATTGGTATGTGTAGCCTTTTATTGGCTGCTTTATATATACAAATGGAAAATATGCATTAGGGCTTTTTGGGCTCCAAGCCTCTATTTGTGTGAACATATGAGAAATGTACTGTGGGCTCTTTGTCTTTTTTCCTCTCCCACATCTATGGATAGGCCAAGAGGGTGGATCAGGAAGGATGTAGGATGTTCCATTACGGAAGAGATGATTTAAAGATCTTCATCAAGATTTGGTGTTACTGCTTGTTTTTCTCTCTTTCCTTAAGCATGATTTGTCCTAAGAGAGAGAAATAAGATACTTTTTTTTTTTTTTAATTCCTCCTATCAGCTGTATGAACAGATACATGGAAAGGGAGTAAGGAGTTTCCATTATCAAAATAACAGACCGAGATTGACCTTAGGAGCAGAATTTGGCCATGATTCTGATCATGCAGAGACGCTGAGATCACTGCCATTTATGTGTCTGTTCATTTGCAGTTAATACCTTTGTTTTCAGCAGTTTCTGTAGTGATTTCAGTAGCATGATTTGAGCCAGAATGTGAATGAATGTGTGACCAAAGCCAGAAGACTTGTTCTTGGTTGTTGTAGAAACAGAAGTCAGAGAACCTTTTTTCCCTGAGTTTACCTGTTTGGCTTTATCTTCCTCTCTTTTTAATAGAGACTGTGCCAGTTTGCCAGGGAGTTTTAGTGTTCACAGATTTCTGTCCATCAACAAGAAGTCAGGGAGAATTTTTTTTTAATCATTTTAGTAATAGCAAGAATTTGTGCTCATTGTGAGGGTAAAACTTTTTGAGAGTCAGGGGGTCTTATCCTGATCAAGAGAAAATTGTGATTATTTGCAGTTCTGACTTTTGCTTAGCCTAGATCTGTATGGCACAATAAAAGAGCAATGTACATGTTGTTATTTCTCCTTTCAGCCACCCCTAATATTCAGACAGGTGGTGGGTTAAAGCTTGCTGGGCATATTGTAGTTCACTAGTTCCTGTATAAGGTGTAACTGAGCTGCCCTCAAAATAAACCTGGGCTTGGCACAGATTTAACTTCTAAACATGATTACGTGTAAATGTTAGATGAGTGGGAATACTCAGGGAACTGGAAACATTCCAGAATTCTGCTATTTCTGGCATCAAAGCAGGTGTTTGAAAAGGATTAGTTCTTCATTTTCAACAATTGAGATTTTTCTAGTTTTCAATTTAACAATAAGGGAAAACAGCCTGCAACTGCCAAGTTCATTGTTAGAAAAATGCTGGGGGGGGGTCTCCACTCTTACTCAGTAAACTTTAGGAGAAATCAGACACAAGATTGCAGTGAAGTAAGATGTAATGATTAGTTTGTAGTTCAGCATTTTTGTTAGAGCATCTCAAAGCACTCCATTGACATTTGAGGTTAAAATCCCTTGACACTCCTTTGGAATAGATTCAGCAAATAGCTTTTGTTGATCTGGAGATGTGAGGCAGAAAGAATTTGAGTAAGTTGGCCAAGTTGGTAAAGGAAGTCTGTGTTAAAACTAGGATTAGAGCACTAGTTTCCTGATGCCCAGGGCTGCACTCCAGCTGTCTAGAAGTGGCATCCACAGGGAGAATGCAAAAGACTATACTCTGACTGCATTTAGCCTATCTTAAATTAAAACCTGAAACTGAAGCTTTACAGATGACACATCTGGAAGAAGAGCACATTTCTCTATGTAGACCTTTTACAGTAAAGCACTGGAGCCTGTGAAACTAGTTTATTGCTGCAAATTTATTAGCCCATCACCACAGGACTTTGATTCCATAAAGCAATGGCTGGATTGTAAAGAGGTGCAGTTATTGAATGCATGAGTGTCACTGTCTGACACTGGGAATGTGGTGCCTTGATGTCTACAGGAGAATGGTACAGGACACTTTGTACTCTTCTGTTTGCAACAGATCAATTACTGAGGAGTTCACGTATTTTATTTTATTTTCAATCCTAAAATAAGCCTTTTCTTTTTTTTTTAACATTGCATCACAGCCATACCAACAGAATTTATTAGTCAAGGACTTCTTTGGTTTTCTTTGGAGCAGAAATAAAAGATAGATAAATAGTGGTACATCTTTTTCCATTTAGGGCTAACATTTGTCTGCAGATGATGCAGAGTAAGTTCTGTATGACTAGTGTATTTATTTCCTCTGCTATTACATGTGCTTTGGGCAAAGTGTGAGGGTAGTGGGGTACAGTGAAAAAGGACAGAACCTTTTATGAACTTGTCATTTTTATGTAGAGTGATACTTTGTGCATACAGCTCTATTGTCGATGTTTGTTTCTGTCTTTGTAGGAAGGTATTTTGATGCTATTTAATTTTGTCTTCTTATTTGGGAATTAGGGTTAATAAGATTTTCATAAAGACTTTATTTGCTGTCATATTTGTTACAATTAAATGACAAGAAGATCCTAAAGAGCCTGATGTAGACCTCACGCAGGAAACATGCCTCTTGACGAAGTTTAAGAAGGATTTTTGTTTTAAGTCTTATTTCGGTTGTTTGCAGGTTTTCTTACTGGCCCAACACCTGGAGTTAGAAGCCATACACCTTGGGTTAGAAATGTGCTGAACTGATTTTAGTAGCACATGAAGAGTGAGCATTTGCACCGAAGGTGACCCCTTTCCCTCATTTCCCTGCGTACTGCATTTAGTGTATGTTTTGCGGTACGGGTAAGCTTTTGATTTTACATGCTTTGTAACATCGGCCTGGATTAGAGGACTGGGAGGAAATCTTGGTTTTGCTGACATCCGAGCTAGGTCTCACCCCAGTCCTGTACGAATAGATGGTACTGTTTCATGTGGAGAGCGAGGGGGCAAAGCCAGCCAGCAGTGGGGTAGGTGTGATAAAAAAAGAACGTGTCACTTGCAGCTATGAGTATCTAAAAGCCTGACTAAGGTTTGCAGCAAGTGATTCCAAGTCCATAGCCATGGACGAGACTTCCCTTGTGCAGGACGGTTGTGTGGCTCCGCTTGGGGATGTTACAGAGCCCTGAAGCGTTCCTCATCCGTAAGCTGCTTCTACTTCGTATAGGCCTCCAATCGCCATTTCATCAACATCCTAGCGAGTCCTGGCGCCGTTTGCCTGGCTGCAAACGCTGTGGTTACTGCAAACCCAGGAGACGCGCTCGCAGAGTCCTAGCTAGGGAGTTCCGTCCCAGTCCTGCTCTCATGCTGAGGGGCTGGGGCTTGAACTGGCGATGTCTCTGCTCCGCTCCGGACAAACCGCTCCCCTCCCGCGGGGCGGGCGCGTAAATACGATTGATGTGGGAAAGAACCAATGGCCGCCTTAGGGTCCCCTAGCAACTGAGCCGCTGTGTCCCGCCGGGAACACGAGGAAGGGGGCGGTCGAGGTTTGCCTTTCACCAATGGATGCCGAAGAGGGTGGGGCTAGCATATTTTGTGCACCAATAGTAGAACACAGGCAGTAGTGGCAGTCGCGGAGATACAGGGGAGGGGCGGGGCCACAGTTTCGGTGCGCCAATGACTGCTGAAGAGGGCGGGGGCGGAAACGAGACGCCCAATAGTGAGGCTGGGGGTGGGACTCTGTGTTCTGTCAGAGCACCGGGCGGCGGCGGGACGGCAGGTGGAGAAGTGGGACGGGGCGGCTGTTGCCCGTCGAACGCCCGCTACCCTTTCGCGTTCCTGGGCAGCGTCGACAGCCCCGCGTGGAGACGGTCCGGCCCGCCGTCAGAATAGACGGTCGCCTTCGTTCTGTCTCCACGAGACAGGCTCTGTCACCGTCCTCTCCGCTGACAGCGCCGTTCTTCGGCGAGCCCCGAGGGCGTCCCTGCTCCGGTCGCGGCGGAGAATGGTGCGGCGGGTGCTGCCCCCGCTGCCGTGACGGGACCGCGCCGCTGCCTCCCGCCTTCTTGCCGCGAGTGCCGGGCATGTCGCTGCCTGCCCGCGCCGCTGCCCGCCGCGGTGACCTGGTCCGTCCGGGCCCCGGGATGGGCCGTGGGAGCTGAACCATCGGAGAGGCTGCGGGGTGCAGCTAGGAGGATGAGCCACGTGGGAAGCCCGGTGAGAGCCTACGATTTCCTGCTGAAATTCCTGCTGGTGGGGGACAGCGACGTGGGCAAGGGGGAGATCCTAGCCAGCCTGCAGGACGGAGCCACCGAGTCGCCCTATGGCTATAACCTGGGTAAGCCGCGTCCCCTGCCGAGTTTTCCCGCTGCCGTCAGGTGCCCCTATTCCTGCTCACTGTTGCTTACCAGCGTACTCACAAGGCGCCCTGTGGCCCTTCAGGCTCTCGGGATCCCGACCCGCGGTGGGGCTGTGGCCGCGCAGGAGGCAAAGCCCACAGCCAGGTGCTGCCAACTTCTGGGGCTGAGGAACCAGTACAGCAGATAATAACCAGCGCTTCTGTAGCGTCCTGCTGCTTTGAGGAGCTCCCAGGGAGTACCCAAGGAGGAAAAGGGTGCAGGCAAAGACATGCGGAATGATGTTTTGGTGGATGTAGTTTTCAGAAAAGAGGTGGGATTCTTGTCGGGGTATAAAATCCCATGCGAGGGGGCTGATATGTGAAATTATTTTTTGGAGCTCAAGTTTAAGAAAAATGCCTTAATATACAGAATGTAGTGATCAAGACGACAAGATTTGCCTTCCTAAGCAATTATGTTTCTGTCATCATTGGTGAGTAAAGGGGAATACTAATAAAAGTTCTAGTAAAGGGTCTTTAGTAAACAAAGTGTTTGCTGTGAAACTTTCACTGAAAGAGCATAGAAAGAGATTTTTTTTCTGTTCTTACTATCAGAAGAGTAGCCCTTTAAGATCAAGGTTCATGTTTGTATTGTGTTCTTCCACTTAAGCTTTTTAAAGGGCAAGACTGAAGAGCCTCATCTGTGCCAGAGAAATTCTATCTGCAGAACAGCAAGTTGTGAACCTTGAAGACTGATTTAAAATTAAGCTAATGGCTTGGGGAAAAGGGGCTTTCTATTTTCCTTCCCTCCCCTTCTCTACTTTTCACTCCTGCAATCTGGTTTGCCTACAACATACTCTAGTTTCACTTCCCCCCCCCCCCCCCCCCGCCCTTCATGCAAATCTGTCATTTGGCTTATTAAAAAGCAAATTATCTTGTCAAATTACCCATTGCTTTAATTTACTGCCAGTCTGTGAGTAGTTAATTCACTGGAACGCTTTACATTGACTTAGGATCTGTTATTATGTTGAGTTCATAGCTCTGATTCACAGCGAGGAACTGGAGGGAGGAGAGTTCTCTGTACGATTGCTTATGAGTCAGACTATACCTTGGAGGCATCAGTGTACATTTTAAGATGTTTGCTTAATAATTTTGCTAAATTATTCCCAGGCATGTTGCAGTGTCTTTATTCTTCATGCTCCCGAGGTGGCTGAAGAAAAGGGACAGAAGGCTTGGGGAGAGTGTGCCTGGTCTGGCTCTGTTCTGTACACACAATATAGTTTATAAATTCTTACTCTGAAGGAGCGCTTTAGTCTCCAATGTATCTTGATGTAACCAAGAGAGAATGTTTGACCAGCTCTGAGCTCATCAGTCTTTCTTCAGGCTTTTGCCTGTAGACCTTGAGATGCCTGTGTTTTTGCTCTTAAATATTTAAATGGTGTGGCTAGCACTGTAACTCTGTAAGCAGATTTCTTGACAGCCATGAAATACAAATATGCCTTTTGAATTATTCTGCAAGTACTGAACAAGCAGCTGGGAAAGCCCCTGCTACCAATGACTTCAGAATGGGTCTGCACAGAGCTGTAAGGGCTTTGCACTGTTTCATGGATTGTAGCCCCTTCCCCAGGATTTTGTCAATCCCCTTCCCCAGGATTTTGTCAATCTGAACTCTACACGGTTGGGCAAATATGGTCATTGAGGACCTCACAAACTCTGCTGTGCAAGGATCACTGCTTCACAGGCACTGAAAGAAGGTGTTAAGCCTGAGAAGATGATCCTGTCAGGAAAGAGGGATATGAGTTACAAGAGCAGAGCAGACATAACATGGCATGGTAGTAAAATGGGGAAGGAGTACAATCAGATTTTTAATTTTATGCAACTTGTATCATAATTAAGCATTTTTGTGCATAGTGAGCCTCTGCATTTGCACATGGTATGCTCTCTAGTCTTATTTAGGCAGTGAAAGTTCATAGAGTGTTCGCTTTGCAATTTACAATGTTCTTGAATGCATCATATTTGAAATGTTTTTGAACACTGCATGTAAACTGCCCAGTTTCTTTGGTTGTCTCTGTCTGACATCTCTTTTCTGCCTGCATCCCCTCAAGCCTTTCCTACCTCCTTTGAGCATGGCTTTATAGGATGCAGCTGGGAGGAATCTGTGCAGGCTCAGGACTGTGAAATAGAGATGCAAGGAGAGGGATAGAGATAAGCATCCTGTTAGTGTAATGAGTCATTTTCTAATTTAACTTGATTTTTAAAGCTCAATAAATACTGACTTTCCTCCCATTTTCAAGTCCTTAGCTCACTTAGAGGATCTACAGCTTTCATAGTACCAGCTAGGTCTCTGAATTGGAAAGAGAAAATATAGTGGTATGATAGATTCTGTCAAAATGTGCCTCATGTATAAGCTAGGAAATGAAAACTTTGTGAAGCTTGATGAGAGATAATAGCTTTGAGACTACAAAGGAAGAGATGAGAGATGATGTGCTAAAAGACAAGAACAATTGAGGAGAAGAGTAATGAAAAGCCTTGAAAATAGGAACAAACAAGTTAATGTGATGAAACATGGGAATTTGGGCAGTTGTTAAAATTTAGTGTTTGCAAGACAAACTGAGTTTGATGTTTATTGCCACAAGGAAGAGGTTACTCCCACTGTTGGAATTCAGTAAAATAAAGGTGGGAATATTAATGTTAAGAAGTTTGTGAAGGATGAGCTATAAAGTGTGATCAAGATGAAGGACAGATGAGCACTGAACAAGACCACCTGTTCAGGGAGTTTACCAGTTCTGTGGATAAAATAGAAAGATGACCCAGAAGAAACAGAGCTGGGTTTCAGAAAGGGCAGCAGTGCATTAGAGGCTAGGAAGAAAAGTTAGAATTTAGCTTTGATAGTGGGTTTGTTCTTGTGCTAAACACAAGGAGGTATCCCCAAGCTGCACTGGAGTACTCTAAGAGTTCAAGAGATTGTTTGAAAAGGAAGTATAGGGGAGGACAAGGTGGTGTACAGAGGGTGATCCCTACTTTGGGAAGGAGGAGAATATAAATGGACCTTGTGGGGTGTTAAGAGGCAGAAGAAAGGCTGAACGAGGATGGACTTACCAGCAAAGAGGGATCAAAGGGGTTTTGGTTGCTTACTGTTTTCAGCAGCATCAAAGACAATTAAGCAGACTAGAAGAATGAAGGTAAAATAAAACCTGAAGTGGGGTGGAGAAGGGTTGGGGGGGTTGCATATTTTGGGTTGTTTGGTTTTTGGGTTTTTTTAAGCCATCAGATTCCTGAAGGCTGAAGCAGCTATGTAACTGTCTCATCTCAACTCTGTCGGCTCAAACTTTAACTGTATAAGCCTCAAATTAATTTTTCACAGGCACTTTCTTAACTATTCAAAAATAAATCTACCATCTTCCTCGTCCCCAGGAATATGTGGCAGTCATATGTCTTACTATTTCATGTCAGTACACAAAAATTACATTAAATCTGGAGATGGGAAGGGAGAACAGCATCACGTGATCAGTCAAGTCCCTGCAAGCTGCTGCTGGTCCACAAGCTGTGGTTTGAAAGCATTTGGTGTGGTTCAGCTATGAAGGAGAACAGTCTCTTGATCTCCAGATTTTTCTTAATGACCAAAGGGCTCTGGGTTAGAAAGAAGAAGGGAAGAAGCTTTATTAATAAGTAAGGATGGCCATGGAAGGTGCATTGGTGAATATGATAGGGAGAGATAATGTACAAAGCTGTTATCCTGGAGATGGTAGGCAGTAAGATTCGTTGTCTGGGTATCCTCCCTTTACAGTTCTCCCACATCTTGCTCAAAACTGAAATTGCAAGAGATTGGACACAGTTGGTCTCTAACCTGGTAAGAAAAACTGCACAAAAATAATCTTCTAGAGAGCTGCAGAAACTTTGCTTTTAAGCATTGCTAATTTCTCATCTGAAAAGTTTCCGAGGAAATAATTTCTTCTAGACTAGAACAGAATACTTCAGGTGTACTGTCACTAGCTAGACAAATATTTTGATGTTTTGTACTTCTGATTTTTATTCAGCTGGGTTCTGGTTTTGCTTTCATACTAACATATGCTTGCAGTATGATTGCTTAACATGGGGACTGAAAAGAATGATTATTCAAACCCATGTACTCCTACTCCTTTTCTTGCAGGAACATAAGGTTGAAACTGACAAATTCTCTCATTCTTGCTCACCTAGCAACCTTTTCATATCCTCTTAAATCTCATCACAATTGTTTGTCTTCCCATAAATTCTCTGTGTCCTTAGGTTGAGAACTTCACTGGGGTATTGAATGTCATATCTCAATGCTTAAAAAGATCCTGGTGTATAATAGTTGTCGGTGTTAGTAAGTGGTTGTCATGATAACTAACTGTTTATGAGACAGGCCTGGAGCTTGGGTGGTGCAGCCTCCAGCAGACCTTAGGAAGAGAGCTGGATTGCCCTTCTGCACAGGGAGCATTCAGACTGGTTTAGTTGTCAGCTGCTCTGATCCCAGCAGAAAACCTGTAGCTCTTGGTGAATCTTCCTGATAACACACAGATCAAAGCTGTTTGCTGGTGTAAAGAGGAAGGAATGGGCCCTAACTAAATAAGGGAACATTGATAACATGAGAAATAAAAAGACTGAAGTTTGTGAGCTGATGGTGGTTTCCTTGCTCACCCCCAATAAGACTAAATACAGAACTAATGGAGGTAAAAGACCTCAAAGTTTTGATGTTACATTTCTCTGTTCTGTGCTCATCAAACTATGCTTTTGAAAAATGTTGCTTGGCTGAAACTAAGGGGATATATAATGGTTTCTTGTCCTACTGCTATGACAGTGTATTGGATGGGTTGCTTATCACTGACTTGTTTTGGAGCCATGAGGCTTTCCTAAATGCAGCACCTAAAGATTGCAATGGAAACTACTGGCAACATCATTAATTTTCTGTATTCCTTTGCAAATGGAACCAGCTTTTAGGGACAATCTCCAGGCCATTCTATCAAAATTTATCCAGCAGAGAGGTTTTTTTAAAGCTTTTGGAACACCAGTGTCTTAACACTAGATAAACACCTTTTGAGGTTAATTATGCTTGCCTGCACTTTATCTCACAGCACAAGGAGAGCAAAAATTGATCAGTCTTAGCTTAGGTTGACTAGATGTGAATTTCCTTTGCTCCCCTTGAAGTTTGTTAAAATCCATTTGTAAAACCCATTGATTATTTTGTTTTAAAAGATTCAGACTGCATCTTTGTACAAAGGAAAAGCAGGTGAGGTTTAATTTCATATGCCAAATTTAAGTCTTATCACTACCCAACATCCTAAAAAGTCCCTCACCAGCATTCACTCATATCCATCTTCTGGACAAAAGGTGTTACTGTTTTAAAGTTTTGTAGAGGTCAGTGAGGTTTTGAAACCCACTTAATAAGTTGACTTATTTTTATTTCTAGCTCTTTCCTCACCCAGCCATATTGAAGGGAAAAACATCAAAACTGTGTGTGCATGCAGGTATTCAAAGCAGATCTTTGTGTACCTTGTTCTTTTACAGTAACTGGCCTTTATGTTTCTTAGCAAGGTTTATTCAGCCTCAGCAACAAAAGGCTAAACAATGCAAACACCCACATTTTGGTCACACACAGTACTGTGTGGTTCAGAAGGAAGAAATGTTAACATCATGTGAATGTGTTTCAGATTCCTGTCTGAAATCAACCTGCACACACTTGTCTGAATTTGGTATCTGCTGTTGCTACGAGTGATACTTCAGATTGTTGTGGCAAAAGAAGCTACGGCGACAGCTCGCTTTCTGCTTTCTTTCTCCTGCACATTTGTTCAGTAGAAATCTCTGCTGCCTTGTCTCGGTTTCCTTTGGGCTACTGGTGTCTCCCCCTCTTGTTTTTCTTCTATAGATATGAGGGAGTGGGAAAGTGCCTGTAAAACCAAAATAACCAGGAGGCTGCCAGACAGGTGTGCAACATGAAAGACCAAGTCCAGGCTATTTTGGAAAGTGGTCAGACCTGAAGGTAATGGAGTCCTTTTAAGCTGCTTTGGCCTAACCACAATTGTGTTGGCCTGTGCCAGGATTCAGGTTTATCCAACACACTGATTAAATTAAATTTACCTTTGCTGTAAATTCAGTTTCATACTGGGAGCTAAACAAGAATGGAAAATGGGATTAAGTATAGAAATGGGTCAACTTTAAAAGTTTTTCTTGTGTCTCATTCAGTTCTTTTGGATTTTGTTTAACATGAGAACAGAACCAGGAAACTAATGCAGTATTTACACAAAACATGGGTTTGTGTTTGCCATGCCAGTTGTATTTAAGGATCATCTCAAATATAATACACCAAACAGGATTGGTTTGAGCTTGCTGTGCTTTTCTATGCACATTGAAATCTGTTGACATAGTGGAACGCATCGGTACAAATAATGGTTCCTTTCTTCTATGTCTTGACTTGTAATATGGAAGTATGAACTCAGAAAGCTAAGTAGTAAAATACTCTGGTTAGAACTGTTTGCTGTTGCAGATTAATCACTGATTTATCAACATGCACTATGTATTTCATGTTCAGTCTTTCATAAAGTCAGATAAAATCATCAGTCTCTGCTGATTGTAATTTAGTCCCTACTCAGGGCAAAGTCCATCAAAATATTTGTCTGCACAGCAGCTGTTGGTGTATCTAAGTTGTCACTCAAATCTAAGGAAAGTTAGAAAGCTAATCACTAGGAAGTTATATGTAATTTCTTCCCAGGAATGGAGGGGCTTTAAAGGTCCACAAACTAACCTTGCTCACATCTTTACAGCACTTTGTGGCATCCGAGAGCGTCCTCTGTTAGCTGGGTGGGATAAGCAGAAAAGAGAAAGTACTGGTAACAAGCTGTGCCAGGTGACAATGTGTGTTGAAGCCTTAAGGCCCAAGTGCAGTACACACCTGCTTTTGATATAATTACACTTGTTTGATATGTTAATTAGACTGTTAGTCTGGCTGCATGTTGGTAAAAGAAATGTATGTGCTGTGTTCAGCTGAGGCTGAATGGATCTGGTTGGTGCTTCTTGCAGAAGGCATGGGGTTTTTGAACCCTAAAGGATACAAATATCTAAGGAAGTGTTCATATAATGTCCAGACTGCCTGATCCAAATCTAAACTGTGCTCAAGATGAGGAAAGAATCCTCTCTAGGGTGGAAAAGTAACTCTTCTCCAGCTGGGGGAAGGACAAGTAGGACCTGGCAGTGAGAACACCCTTACAAAAACATTTCTGTCAAATCAGTAATTTTTAGCATGTTATAGACCTATCAACAGGGAAGGTGAACTATTTTCAAATCATGTTTGTTGTCAGAAGCAGGAAAAGCTATTCACTGGTCATGAGACATAGTCTTGTGCTAAGCTAAAAGCCAGTACAGCAGCTTTGTTGCGTGGGGTTTGCCATTGAAGGGTGCTGATACAAAAGCACTGGGTGAAATCAGCAAGTGGTGCCAGAAGATGGAGGTGGCTAAACAGTAGCTGGTGAGCACAAGGAAGCTTGGTGAGCCAAAGCTGCTACTTCAGAGTTTTCCTGGACATAAAAAATATTTGTGCATCATTGGATTTCAGGGTAGAAACTGGTAGTTTAATGTGCAGAGGTGGAGTAACTAGGACAAGAATTTCTGGAATGAAGATTTCCATGTAGTTTAAGAAATAGCTGATGTCTAAGGTAAGAACATAAGGAGTGTCTTCTTCAGCTCATTTAGCCTAGCACTGTTAAAAATAGAAAGAGAGATCCTGTGTGGGGAGACCATGCAAGCCTGGCTGCTTTCTGAGATCTGCTTCCCTCGTGTGCCTGCCCACCTTCCTAATCCAATATTTGGAGATTTAGGATTCTTTGCAGCTACTTCATTTGTCAAAATGCATAAATGTTTGGGGGTTTTTTTATTATTATTGAAAACTATTCTTGCAAATTTCTAAGCCTTTTTCCTGCTTTATATAAGGAAACCGTTTTGCTGTGTATTTCTATTCTTTTCTGCTAGCGAACATGGGATTCCATGACCCCCTTTGAAACATTCAATAGCAGTTGGTGTAGATCCCACCTTTAGACTGCAGCTTTAAAATAAGATACTGAGTGATGCAAAATCAAAGTACTTACAGCTTCCCCCAATAACTTATTTTTGGATCTGTGCTTCAGGTTTCTATAGCCAGAGTTCCCAGTGCCAGGAATGCCTGTTTTGTGCTGGTTAGAGTAGTGCATACTCTTGCAGTGCACAAAACTCTGGAACAATGATTTGTAAAAATACTGAATACTGTCATTCCTGGGTCAAAGAAGATAAGCACTTGATTAGAAAGTTCTAGTTATTCTTAATAATATGGCTAAGGTCCCATGTGTGTGCAGATGGAAGTGCAGAGGAGACTGAACATGTGGCAATGTTTACAAGTGAGCTGCAGTCCAGGAATGACACGTTTGCAGCTCATCTTTCACACTTGCAAATGCAGTCCAATCACTTGTATTTAATAACCATCATTTGTTTACTCTGTGGTGTGTTCCAAGCTTATGATTCAGATTTTACCTCTATTTTCCCCCAGTTTCTCTCTAAGGTATGCTGAGCACATCTTGGCTGTTGGTAACTCACTGTTTTGCTCCTGCCCTTGCTCTTATTTTTCCTCTGTGCTACGACTCCATGCAGTGAGCCCTACCCTGACCTTACCAACACATGTTTCCTTGTAATTCCACATCAGCAAAGCTGAAGTAGCAAAGAATGCTTTATGCACTCTGGAAGAATATAGTGAAGGAGCAGTTGTAAGTGATTTGAGTATTGTGTTTGTCTATTTTCACAGGGAATGAGCCACTGCAGATGTTTGGATTAAACAATATTAAAAAAATCCCACAACCATGGTTTAATTAAAAGAAAGAAAAGGGGGTGGGAGTTCTTTAGTCCATAGATTTTGAAACAATATAATTGAGTCCTTCAACATTTTAGGGAAAACAGTGTGTTAATGTATCTGCTGTGCTTTGTTTGCAAGCTGACTTTATGCAGTCCCTTAAAATGGAATATTTAAGTGCATGAAATATGAAACTGCCAGCTGGAAAACCCAGAAGAGACCCAGCAGGTCTGGCAGCCTTTTTAATACTCTCTCAAGACTAGACTGAGGAAAAGAAGCTCATGGAGCCAGTTCAGTCAATGGAATGATTGAGTCACTCCACAGAGAGTTTTGAGGTGCATAATTTCTAATGTGGCTATCTGGATCTGTATCTTCCTCTTCTAACTTTTAGCAATCCCTATACACAGTGCCTGAGCTTAGGCAGGAGGACTCTGCTCTTTAATCTTTCTGTATGTTTGCCTCAACAAATATGCTCCCTGAAGTTTGTGTAAAGCACAGCCTTGACTTTTCAAACCACATCTGAGTTAGTAGATTGTGGTTTAAGTTGAACACACATTTTATCCAACAGAAGCAAGATAAATGGAATTTGAAACAAATTCATAACCTCTAAACTTTGATTTTCTTTTTTTGGTTCAGACAAGGAACTCAGTTACTTCTAGAATTATATTAGTCTTGGAGTAAGAACATTTTACAGTCCAAGAATACAATGTGATGTCTTTTTTCCATATAAATTCTAGGTTTTACCTTTAAACAGGAGTTTGATTCACTATGTTTTGAGAACTATAGCACTGTAGCTTTATAGGCAGGTCCACTCATCAATCTACACTGCATTGGTCTTCAACACCGGCAGTGAGAAACATTGCTTCAATGCAGGAGACCACATGGAAAGTTATTAGATAGAACTGCAAACTTTTCTTCACTTCAAAACTAACACATGAAGTTTGACCTCAGATTAATGAGTTACCTTTCTGGAGAAGAGACACTTTGGTGGGAGGTAATTTAAGAGCAGCTTCCCAGGTTGTTAAGAGGACAGAATGAGGCTTTGTGCATGGTGGGAGTGTGAGACAGCTGGGCTAAGTGGAAACAAGAGGGTAGAGGAAAAATATTTTTACCATGAAGACAGTCAAGCTGTGGAACAGGTTGCTCAGAGAGGTTATGCAGTCTCCAAACCTCCTATCTGATCCTATTTTGAGCAGGAGGTTGATCTAGATAGCCGCCTGAGATTGGTCTGACCTGAAACTGCCTTTGGTACTACTCAGTTGAAATCAGTGTGTTTTCATTTCTTGGAACTCCGAAGCCAGTGAAATGATGAGTGGAGCAAGAGCTTTGTATCAGTGATGCATAGTTTGTCTGGCTGTTTTAATACCAACAAAGATTCTTGGCCAGCATTTTGTCTCAATCTTTTGTCCCAGAAAAGCAGTGTAGCTCCAACATTGGCAGCTCTTCTGCTGGAATAGCTGGGGAGGAGGAAAGGGGAGAAAGAGGAGCATCATCCAAGCTAGACTTAATTTCCTTCATTTTTCTAATGGAGATGTGTCCTGAATGTATCTCATGCCTTGGGGATGCTTTGAATTAATGCTGACATTATCTATAAAGCCCACTTTGCTGCCGCATGTGTGTCACTTGGAATTCCAAATTCACCAAGTGCAGCTGGTATTCTGTTGCTTGGTTTGGAGCTCTTTCTCTTCAAGTGTCTGTGCTCTGGGAGTGATGCCTCTCTGTTTTCTGGATGAAGGCTTTTAAGCCCACAGTAGTTTTTTAGTTACAATATAAATTTTGCTCTCTGGCATCTTTAAAGCACAGTTACTGCACTTAACACCTACACATTGTGAATTCCCACTTTGATCTTCAGTTCATCATGATGCCAGAATTCATTACTTGTTCAGCTCAAGGAGTTCTTTCTCAAGTAATCCTTTTTCCTCCTCTAACAAGCAGTACTTTGTGGGGTGTGAAAAAACCACCTGCTTTATTCCCTTTTTAATTTTACTACACTTGGTGACAAATACTGCTGTGACTTCTGGGAGTATGGGTGACATCCTGGAGTAGACTTTTGGGATTGTTTGGGGGAGTGTGGGTTTTTTTGGTAAACTTTTCTTGCATCTTGCCATTTTTAGTAAGTATTGGTTACAATTTCATAATATACAGGAATATGGTTATGAAAAAAAATCAGCTATTTCTGATTTCTGTGATTCTATGTATCATAATATTGTTTTGGTTAGAAGAGACCTTTAAGACCATTGAGTCCAACCTTCATCCTAAGACTACCATGGCCATTAAACCATGTTCCAAAGTGCCATGTCCACTCATTTCTTGAACACCTCCAAGGATGGTGACTCTACCACCTCAATATGCTTAAGTGAAAGTTTAACTCTTTAGACTCATTTGAGACTTGATTGGAAGCCTACAGAAATTTTGGAGAGGTTTGCAACTGTTCTCTGTGAGCTCTTCAGCATATAGCTGAGAATAACACCAGTTGGATGTTCTTGTGATTCTTCTCATGCCAAGTTTTTTTGAACTTGTTTACTGGAAGTGTTGAGACAGAAAAGTTCATTGTTATCTTTTAGAAAATATTGTAAAATGTGAAATAATTCATCTGGGTTTGATACTTTAGGGTAGGTTTGAAGCTATTCTGCCTTCCAGATTCTGGCCATGTTTCAAACTTAGTGTTGCACATACAGAAAGGGCAAGTTCTGCATGGCTGTGTCCTCTCTTCCTTGGTTTGTAGAATTTTAAGGTCCTTAACCTGGCTTCTAGTCTTCTCATGTACCAGGATGACTTGACCTACGCTCTTAAGCTTTATGATGAAGAGTTGCTATACCACATAGATATCCACAAGCACTGAAAATACCGGACAATCAACTGTTACATAAAACTTACTCCACTTTGGGGGGTCATTTGTCTTAGCTTGGCCAAGCTTGCCTTCACTGTACTTCCCATGGGCTTGTAGAGCATGCCATCACGGCTGTTGCTTGGGATGCCCATGTGTCTCCAAGTAGGTGAAACACAGCATCATGTTTGAAACTCTTTAATTGTGTGGTGTGTAGAGGTGGGATTGTGAATGAGCAGCTGTACTCCAGAGCTGATGCTCTTTGAAAAAGAACTGTTTTAGGAAGATAGGATGCTTGTTTACATACCTGATGTATACAAAGGAGCTCTCCTTGCAGTCCAGCTCTTAGAGGAACTGATAGCAGCAGTAAGAACATGGTAATATAGAACAATGTTTTTATTCCCCCTCCCCCCCTCCCCCCCCCATACTTATAGCAGAGGCTAATTTCTAAATGAAATTCATTTGTGCTAGGTTATGATTATCTTTACTTTGATGGACTAAAAATTGAGGGCAGTTCTTCTTATAAAATGCAAAACTTGAGTAGAAAAGAGCTGGTTTGAAATCCTGTTGCTATTTTAGACCAATGACTATAGACTGGGAACTTCTTGATGCTACATGTTTTATGTTGCGTTGCATAGAATATGGAGAGACAAGCAGGGAGATCATAAAGCTAATGCTTGTTGTATTCTGCCAAAACGCTGTTCCTTCCCCAGTGCAGGGAACTGTGATGCACATTCACTCTTAAATCATAATCTGATGGGTTTGGCTTTAAACAAGTATTTAAAAAACCTTTGGCTAATAATTGCTGCCAGTCAGTGACTGTCCTATCTCAATCCATCTGCAGAGCTGTCTGTAATTTCAAGGATCCTGTCTTCTGAGTTTTCTATGCAGAAGCACAAGTTGTAGTGTTGTACATAAGCAGTTGAATCTAGGTGCAAGAGACTAGATGTGCAAAGGGCCAGAGATATTCTGTGATCACTGATTGCCCCTTGATTCTTTCACATCTGTGAAAAAAAAGGGGTCAAGAGACAAACACCTCACTTAAAAGATTGCTGGGATTGATATACTAATCTCTTCCCAGTTTATTTCAAATTTATTGTTACAGTGTACTTAAATAAAGGAAGAATTTGTCAGTAATGCTAATGCCACTCCCTCTTCCTGCAGTGCTGCTATTTTTAACCAGTAACATGTTTATTTGTAGCAGCTTTCGTCTGAGGATGTTAGCTGCAACTTGTAGTAAACATTTGACTTGACAAGCTTACAGTATGCCTCTGATAGCCTTCTCTTGTGGAGTGGAAGAATGGAAACAATGAACTTCAGTGCATAGCTCTGGCTTCTTCCTGGCCTGGGGGATGGGAACAGTTCCCTTTCTTCTCGTAAAATAAATTTCTAAGGCCTTAGATTGCAAAGAGACTATTTTACAGTTGACAAGAAAATGTTATGCTGAGGAGAATGAAGTATGATCTTGGGATCTTCATTTTCCTTCCTCTTGATGTGAATGAAAGTGGATTGTTCACTAGTTTCGCTTAAAAGTTCATTATTAGATCATGACAAATAATTTTCTCTTCTTTCCAGTTGTCTGCTTTGAAAGTTCAGATTTTCATTAGCCATCTTAGCAGAAATCCTGAAAGCTGAGGCATGATTTTAAAACCATATACTTACTTAACAAGTTATTTGCATATTCTTTTGGGGAGGGTGTGAATTTAATATGCCAAGTGCTGGCTCGTTTACTTATTAATGCTGATAGCCAGAGGATTAACAGAAACTTATTCAGGTACTGCTACTCTTAATTAGCGACCTGAGTAATTAATCTTTTGGGGTTTAGAAAAGTTTTGGAGTTTCAGTTGCTAGCTTTGTTTTCAGATCAGTATTGGAAGTCACCCACAGAGTTGTGTCAAAGTTCTTACTCTCCTAAGTTTTGCTTTGGTTTTAAGGACAAGAGTCTGTATTAGAGCCAACTAGAGCTCTGAGATCTTCGCATTTTAACCTAGTGCCCTGAAATTTTTGTAATTATGAGAAACTTCTGTGTAATAGTGAAAGACCACTTTCAGGTTTTAAAGGTAGCTTCTTGTAAAGCTAATTCCTTAAGCACTTCAGAGAAAAGAGGTGTGCTAAAGGACAGGTTGTGATATTGGCATATCTGTGACTATAGACACAGCTAAACAGAAAGCTGAGCTTTCTGATACAAACAGCTTCCTTTTAGAAACAGGAAAACTCACATCACTGAGTTATCTGTGAGACTCTGTGGTTTATGGCCTGATTAATGAGGTGAAGAATACAGTCTAGATATAAAATTTTAGTGTTTCCATTTAAATCTGAACAGACAATCTGTGCTTTTCAAGCAGATGGCTTTTATTGGAGTAATTAATTGTGATGGAAAAGCCTGGAATTTGGAAGGTGGTGATTGTTCTGAGATGGCAAGCAGAAGGCAAATCTGACTGTCCCATACCCTGACCTTGGTGCTTTTTGTATCAATAGAGAGCCCAATTTTACTGCAAAGAATTTAGATCTTTGCAGGGTGATGTGGAAAACATGGGCTTCAGTTTTTAAGGCCTAGTTGAATTTTGAATCAAAAGTTTCACAATAATTGAATGGATTTGGAATTTGCGTCACTTCTCAAGAACACTTGAGGCAGATACAAATGTCTTCTGAAGAGAAAGGGTAAAGCTTCATTTTATTTATGTCAGAAGCTAAATATTTGGGGAAGCTCAAAGGGGGGAGTGATGGGACCATTGAATTCTTATCATAGAATAATAGAGTGGTTTGGGTTGGAAGGGACCTTAAAAATCATCTAAGGATACCTTCCACTAGACCAGGGTGCTCAAGGCCCTGTCCAACCTGGCCTTGATCACTTCTCTGGGCCACCCATGGCAGTGTCTCACCACCCTCACTGTCAAGAATTTCTTCCTTATATCCTGTCTAAATGTATCCTCTTCCAGTTTACAGCCATTGCCTCTTGTCCTACCAGAAAACTGTTTTAAGCACTTTCTGAAACCTGAAACTGTTCAACAAGTGCAGGCAAGTCTTTGAACCTGAAGGCTGTTTTCAGTGGACTTTGTTAAATAGGTCCAGAATCCCTCTGAATACACACTTAATTATTGGCATGGGAACAGCCAGTGAGAAGCAGACATTAGTATGTGTCTGAAAGAATTGGTATTGAATGGTTAATCTGGACAGACTGATGGAGTGCATGAGTGCTTAACATGGAACTCTCTGGAAGGCAGGCAGGCTGTGGAGGCAAGGAGTGGGGATGGTTTTGTTGCTGATTGTTGTTTATTATTTTGAAGTAGTGAGATTGTGTTTTCATTCAATCTGAAAGCTGCTAAGCTGATGTCAGTTATCTACAAGGAGCAGCATGCCTTCAACTTCAAAGAAAGGTCACCTCAAGAGGAGTAAGTAAAAACAATCAAGCCAGTTCTGTAGTATTTATGAGCTGCAGTGTAACAGAGCATCAGGTTCAGTCATGTGTTCTGCACTTTATGTATAAAAGGTGTTGGTTTTGGGAGCGTTTCCAAACCAAATGTGCCACTGAATAAAATCTTTCAGTTCTGAATTAGCAAACCACAGCTCTCTGAAGAATCTGCTCTTAAAGTTCTTGGGTGGGTTCCCCTGCTTTTCTTTCTCCCCTCTCCAGGAACTTATCAAAGTTGAAACAGATCCAAATCCAATGCAGAATAGCTCCAAACTATTAAAGTTTTAGGCTAACATCAAATTCCTATGAAAAATATTGAGGGACAAATCTGGATTTTACTTTGTTATCAAGATCTGGCCAGTGGTCTGTAGTCTGTTGCTTCAGATTTCATTCAAGTGAGTCAGTTTTTACTGCTGCAGAGCTTACACAACTGGCTGTCAGTCACACTGTAGATCACTGAATCTGTTGTTAAACCAAAGAGAAAAGATTTTTGGTGTAAGAAATGTTGCCTTTGATGGAACACAAGTAACCAAAGGGTTTTGGCCTAAAGAAACCCATCACAAACCCCATAAACTTGACTACACTACTATAAGCTTTGAGAGCAGCAGGCCTTAAAATAATCAGTGTTGGCAGGAGTGCAGTGTGGTCAGTGAGGCAGAAGCGATAGTGTGGCAGTGGCTGCAGAGCACTGATGCAGAGAGGATGGCTTCCTGTTTACTGCACTTGTTACCAAACATCTGAATGCATTTGGGGCAATCTCAATACATCCCTGAGTTCCAGTATTTCTGTCTTCTATCTGCTAATTTTGTGTTTGAGAAGAGCAAAATCCATTACAAATCAAAGGGAAGCAATCCAAATCTTTCAGCAAGGATAGTGACTTATTTCTGTTCCTTTAATTTCAATTCCTAGCTTCAGGTCAATAATTTTTATTAAAGACCTCCCATGAGAAAGGATAAAGCACTGGGAGGTTTTTCTGGTGGTGTTCCAAGTTGAATTATTATTATTTTTTTTTGATCTAGCAGCCTTTTGCTTCCCTTCCTTGTACAAAGGTACATTTTAGCTGCATATCCAAACAAAGCTATTCTGTCTTCCTAAATGAGTGAATAATGTGCTGGAAGGACATTGGATTTCTACAACAGCACAATCCACATCTGTTGGGTCTCATTGTTACTGTTTCATGCTGTTCCTGATGAGTCATGGCAAAAGGGGCTTTTATTTTGGTTCTTAATCAATGGCAAATGCTAATTGCAGGGATGTTCAGGTTATATCATCAACTACTTCTGTCTAACAGATGAAGAATAAAGAAGTTTCTGAATCCATCTCCAAAAATGTTTTGAGAAACCTGTAAGATGCTTTCACAAAGAGCAGCTGGTAGCAGTCTACTCTTCGGACTTGTCTTGTGCATGTCAGATCAAAAACAAAGGAGTATTTTGCATTATGTGTGTGGCTAAACACAGATGAATTACAGTAGTTTATGGTCTGTGGTGCAAAGAACAGTGCCAGTTTTACTCAGCTGTGTATCTTTTAGCTATGCAGCACTCATTTTGTGTGCTTGGGATGTCTGAATGGAATGATGGATGTTGGTTCACTGTATGGGATGTGTCCATGTTTGCTAAACATGGTCTGCGTCTCTTCATTAAGTGTAGATAAACTGGTGGAGGTATTTCACCCTGTGGGAAATATCAGTGGTAGCACAAGATGCTGGAATGAATTAGAGTGTTAGGCAGGGTTGTTCTGCATGTTTTATGTATCCAAGAATTTCTGAAACAGTGAAACTTGCTCTTCTAGTGTATAGTTTCAGTGTCCCCAGATATCTGTAAGCTAGTGGTAATACTATTTTGTCATTATTATTTATTTTAACCTGTGGTTTGTGGGTTTGCCTTTCCTGATACTGCTGGAGATAAATGAAAATAAGCCTCTCAAAACTGGTGATGATACATTAGGGGGTTGGTTTTTGTTCCTGTGTGTCTTTCCAAATGTACTGATAAAAGCCTGTATTAAAGGCAGAAGATGCTTCAATTCACATTTCAGCAGTGAGCTAAAAGGTTGAAATCCCTGTTACTGCTGTCCCTGACCTTTCAGCTTGGTGCTTATCAGGGAACTGTGAAGTTGAGATGTCACTGAACCCATCTCTGATTATCAGAGTTGGAATGATCAGGAGAATTTAGCTCCCTCTCTTTGCTGCCAGAGCAGAAGGAACTGTGTCAAGAAGCTTTTTCTTAATATACTCCTACTTGACAGTAGGATGTATTCATTGGCTTGTGAAGTGGGAGTAGCAAAGCAGTAGGTTGATGTGACTCAAGTGAACTGTCCTGCAGGCAATGGTAATGAAGTGGCACCTTTGAAACATGTTTCCTGATAATGTGTAAGTTCTCATCATAGGTCTTCTGGGCAGAGAACTTGTTATCAATGGGAAGAGCTGGAAGACAAATGGCAGGATATTTCTTACACCATCTGCTGCTTTTATGTAAGGGGGGCAGGCATGTATTTGATGCAAGTGCTGTCCATGAGTCTGAGATGATAAGGAAGAAATAATAGAGGTGGTGAAGCTTGGGAACAGAGCAAGAGAACAGCATTGTCTGCAGTGGATGCAGTTCATCTTTTGGTTTTTTTGGTGGGTTTTGGGTGGTGGGGTTTTTTGTTGTGGTGGTGGGTTTTTTGGTTGGTTTTGGTTTTTGGTTGTTTGGTGTTTGTGTTGTTTTGGGGTTTTCTTAGCTAAAACTCTTTAGGCTTATATATTGTCATGGTAATGAATAAAACAAACCATTTATCAACCTGAAGGGAGCCTGAGACATCTGCTGTGAAAGGACAAAGCTTAAATCATATGAAAGGGCTTTGTAACTTTAGATGCAGAAGTTGTTCTTTTACATAGATGATGATAGTCTGGTTTTGGTTTTCTTAAGATCAGCTTCTTTGACAGCTGTAGCTGTGTGCATATGGTACTCCTGCAAGCTGCTCTAAGATCTGGTGATTGCCTTCCCCACAGGTATAGATTATAAGACTACAACAATTCTCCTGGATGGCCGGAGGATCAAGCTGCAGCTCTGGTAAGTCTGTGCTCCACCTTTCCTCAGCATTGAGATTTCAAAGACAGAAAAATGCAACTCTTCAGGGCAGGAGTTCTCCCTTGGGCTTCAGAAATAGTCAACTGAGGAAGAGTGAGCCAGGCCTGTGGCCCTTTAAGCAAGTCACATTTTCTTTCTAACTTCATTTAGCATTTATTTCATGTAAAATGAGGGACTATGGTTTCTCTTACATGAGAGATGTAGAACAAATGCAGAAGACACAACAGATTACAAGTGCCTTCAAAGATTATAAAACATACTGGTAGTAAGAACCATGGAAGTACCTTAGAAAGGATACAGTGATTGCATAGCAACATGCCTTTGCTCCATTCATTAGTAGAAATGGTCAACTAAATATTGTTAAGTATGATATAAAAGGACAAAAAGCTCAGGTAATGTAACTGATATGCAGCCTGAGGGATTTGATCTTTTAAAGGTTTTTCCTGTAGAGTCAAATACTTGGTCTGTTAGGGTGCTTTCATGTTAAGGAAGTCTGAAGATGGCCATCTTCTGCTTCGTTTAGTAATACTCAGCGAGTGATACAGCTTGAAAGGTGCACATCACTGCATCTTAAATAGATTGTTTTCCTCTTTCGCTAAACTCAGGGCATAAAAGAGGGAGAAGCAAGGTCAGTACAAGACAAGGAGATAGAGGGTGATTTCTGAGGAACCATAATCTAGATAAATCAGAGACAGGTTCAAGGAAAAAGCAATGTTCAGACAGAGAATTGGAGGTGAAGGTGAATTATCATGATTATATCCTTTTCCTCCTAGAAGGCAGTCCTCTGCCACTTCCACCTTTCAGATTAACTTGTATGTTTATTTCTGTTTGAAACTTACCTGAATTACTGGAGTTAAATGCCTGTGTGTCAAAGCTAAGTTATTTTTAATGTATTCTTCACTGGTTATTTTTGCCTTTATGATTTTCAAGATAACATTTCAAATGTGAGATGCAATGATGGATATTAGTACTCTGCCATATGGTGTCTTGCATTACTTGGTATTTTATTCACCTACTTTCATTTCCTTCTTCTGTTTTCTACTTTATATAGCTTAGCAAAAAATCCCACAAAGTTTTTCTGAGCAGCAGCCAGGAAAGAGATGTTTTTATTCTTTTTGTGAAGGACAAGGGTCTTGTTTGGATTCCTTAAAATAACAGATTGGAAATGCTTCTATGGTTGCCCATATGCATGCCTTGCATTTGAAGGTCTGTAATCTAGCTCCAGAAGTCTTTATGGATTTTTGCTTTTTATGTTCTTTACTATATACTTAATTTTTACTTCCCCATACTTGATGCAGTAGTGTTTTATTTTTTTGTGTGCATGCTTCTCTTAAATCTGTGACTCTGTAGGGATGCCTTCATCCTCCTAGACTCACCACGAGCTGTTGCTGGTGTAATAAAGAATTCACAGTTTGTCCATTAGTTTCCTTGGCAATAGCTTTTGTTGCCTCCCACCTTCCTATGGCTGTGAAAACAGAACCTTTCTTCGAGCCTAACTAAATGCAAAGTCTAGTGGCATATGTACACTTGAGCAGCAGCCTTTGTTTTCCAAGGGCAATCACAAGAGTGAAATTTGAAGTTCTTGTCCTCTTACCCTGAGAAATCTGAGCAATGTGGAGGAAAGGGCAGAATGCCAGTGGGGAAAAACTGCTGAGAAGGAGAAGAGCTGGTGTGCATTAGTGCTGCTGCTGCTGGTGTGCATTAGTGCTGCTGCTGCCTGGCTAATGGAAGGGGAGCCGATAGCCATCAGTACGGCTGAGTTCATCTCACTGAACTCCTGGCACGGGAGGCCACCTGCTTCTTTAAAAACATGCATCATTTATTTTGTGCAGGGATACATCAGGACAAGGGAGATTCTGCACCATATTTCGGTCTTACTCGAGAGGTGCTCAGGTAAGCACAGTACAGCTTCCTCAGTGCTGAGTGATGGTTGTTGGATGAATGAAAGCAGAGTCAGCAAACCACCCCGATGGCTTCTGTCACTCAAGTGTGGATTGCATGCAGAGTCAGTAACAGGCTGAGAATAATGTGGAACATGGGAAATAACGGGGGGCAGGATTTTCTTTGGGGGAGGAGAAATGCATGAGATTGAGGTACAGGGATATATATTCTTGTGCCTTCTTGCTGGTTACCTTGATAATTTAAGCATTTTAACTTACTTTGATCATGTGAAAGATACACCAGCACTGCTTTAAAAACTGTGTGCCAAGAGAAACTGACAACATAAAACTGTCAAGAGTAACATGAAAAATACATTTCATCACATTTCAGGCTATGTTTTTAAGGACTTGTAAGGAAACAACTTGGAAGAAAGAAAAAAAAATAAAAAGGCACAAAGTCACTGTGGCTTCAGACTCTGAAGTGTTGTAATTCATGCCATGTTGGCTCTGATGAATCACAGCTGTTATGTTCCAGAGCTTCACAGAGCAATTGAATCTTCTAGCTCCTGAACGTGACCAAAAATCTGTGTTTGCTGGGATGTGATGCCAACACATTAGACCCTAAAACTACGTCAGGGTTTCTGCCCCTTAGCTGGTCTGCAATCCACAGAGGTGGGGCTTGGTTTCATAGCATGCTGGAGTTCTGCTCAGGATCTTACAAGGCTACTGAAGGAGTGGGGGATCGACAGTTAGTGTTCTGCGCTATGCCTCTGGTGAACTTTACCCTTTTTAATTCATTTTTTAACTCCAGGGAGTCATCCTGGTGTATGATATTACAAATCGTTGGTCATTTGATGGGATCGACCGGTGGATAAAAGAGATCGATGAGGTAAGGTGGGATCCCGGAGTGCCACCAGTCTGTAACAGATGACAACTACCAACTGCGTGTGGTATTTTCTGCTGTTGTTCCTGGCGTTTGTAGGCAGTGCTTACTACAGAGTTAGCCGAGATGCCAAGTTTACAGTCTTCTATGTTTATAATTCTAGCGAGTTGGAAACATATCAGCTCAAGTGTCTCATTTCTTTAAAGGTGTTGATGGAAAGCATATGGAGGGCAAAGATTTCATATTGTAGTCCCACTCTTGCTAGAGATTTGCTACATCTTCTGTGCAAGCCTGCCATCGCCAAGGAAGGGATGTTTTTAGATCAGAGAATCACAGAATAATTTAAGCAGAAAGGGACCTCTAAATCAGCTGGTCCAACCTGCCATTTAGTCTTTAAATCTTGGAAAAAAGCTTTTATTTGGCCAAACTATTAATTTTTTTTATTGCTCCTCTTTGTTCAGCATGCTCCAGGTGTACCAAAAATCCTGGTTGGAAATCGCCTTCACTTAGCTTTCAAGCGCCAAGTGTCCACTGAACAAGCACAAGCCTATGCTGAGAGGCTGGGCATGACTTTTTTTGAAGTCAGTCCGCTTTGTAATTTCAATATTACAGAGTCCTTTACTGAGCTAGCAAGGATAGTGCTGATGAGACATGGAATGGACAGGCTCTGGAGACCGAACAAGGGTAAGCAACATACACTGAAAATGTGTAAATGTGGCCCTAGCAAAGGTTTATGGTTCATTCATATTAAATAGTTTTAAGAAACTTTAACCCTGATGTAAAACCATCAAAAGAAGAAGAATGGGGAATCCTGTACTGTTTGCTCTCTAAATGGAAAATGCATATCTGCAGGCAATCCCTCTTCTGCTTTTGTAGGAAATAAATGTTGTCTTTCCTAGCACTGACAGGCTCAGTCAGCCAACTATTAAGACATGAACAGAAATCTGCAGCAGCAGATATTTTGGATAATGTGTATGTGGGAAAGCGTGTGGGAAGGGAAACGAGAATCATCCTGGAAGCAGAGAGTGCATGCAGAGTGCTGGGTGTGCTGCTGCCATGGGGCTGACAAAACCATGCTGTTCTAATGCAAGTTTTGTATCTGTTTTTAAGTGCTGAGTCTGCAAGACCTGTGTTGCCGTGCCATAGTTTCCTGTACCCCTGTGCATCTCGTTGACAAGCTCCCTCTCCCTGTTGCCTTAAGAAGCCATCTCAAGTCTTTCTCCATGGCAAATGGCCTTAACGCCAGGATGATGCATGGACGCTCGTACTCCCTTACATCCAGCAACATCAACAAAAGGAACAGTTTAAAGAAAGCTAAAATTATCCGTCCCTCCCAGAGCCCACCAAAAAACTGTGCAAGGAACAGCTGTAAAATTTCTTGAGCTCTCTGTGGGAAAAGGCACCTGGATGGAATCCCCTCATGTGAAGCACTGAAGGACTCCTCCTTCAGTGGTTGACCACACTCTGTGTATGTATCACACTGCATAGACAAAAATAAGGAAACCAAATCTTCTTTTAGAGCTTGCTCACTAAGGGAATGCTGCTTTGGATTGAACAACACCTCCAGTGCAACTAGAATGGTGTGACACTTGGCTGTTGGATTTTCATCCTGCATTTTGGTTTCTGATGTGCATGATGCCATTGTTTTTACTAGTAGATGTGTTTTCATGTAGGGGATAATTGTCATGATAGTCACTTCTGAATTCCATGCAATCTGGAGAGTGATCTGCTATGTAATGGTATCAAATCCTGTCCTTTGGCCAACTATTCAGAAGCCCAGAAAGGAGTCCTCAGTCTGCACCTTCAGGCAGAGGTTTTAAACATGATGTGTTGTTTACATCATTCAGTTCTGCAGGCAGTGGGACAAATGCTGTCATACTGCAGCTGTGCTCTGGGGTGGGTGTAAAGCTTCCTTGATAACTTTGAAGCACTAACTTAACTAAGCTAAAACTGTATATATAATTATTATGCACATACACACCAAGGTTTTGTCCCATCCGTGTATGTAACAGATTTGATAAAAGTTTTTGGTATGTTATTTAATACTTTGGGCAATTAATTTGTGGTTTAAATACTTATTTTTCTGTAAGAAAAAAAAAAAAGGAAAATAAAAAACTACATTTTATACCACTCTACAAGAAAGTTCTAAGAGGAAAATGCCAAAGACACTGTGGTGAAAGGAACATGACTTGAAGAGCTGCTTTATAAGGAAAGAACACTATTTAAAAAAATAAATAAATGTTTCTGGAAAAGAAATCCTCTTCTGCTTTCTTGAGCTGTGGAAGGTTGTCTTTGTCTTCCTTTAGAAGAACTTGAAGAACAATCTGCTTTACCAGACAGCAAGGATGTCGGGTCATCCTAAAAGCTTTTTGTATACCATCTGTCTTCAATATTATTAACTGAAATATGGAAGAACAATACAGGTGAAGTCTTCCACTGGTGAAGGAATCTCTGTGTGACTTGTTCTCCTTTGAGGTGATGGTGTGGCTTCATCCCATTTTCTCCTAGGTGTCCTCAGTGTTGTGACATACCATCAAGTTCACACACCAATGATATTCCTGGACCAGTATAGATGCCTACAGCCTCTGTAGGTGAGAAGGGAAAATTCAAGGCAGTAAAATGCCAGCGTTATGTCAGCACCTGGACTAGTCAATGCATCGCTACTTAGAGAAGTGCGATCCTGAAGAAGTTAGAGACTAAATGCGGAAACACAAGTGCAGGGGGTAGGAGTCCAGTCGGATCGCTCCTGGGCGATGAGCAGGCTCCACCTGCCGGTCTGCCTGCGCTGAGCGCGCTGCAGAGGGGCTGGAGAGACCGAGGTGGCGCTCGTATTACAGTAGAAATTGCTTCTCCGCGGCTTCAGGAAGTATCCGTAGCAGCCTTCAGCTACCAGAAGTTAAACCTGCATCAGAGGCAGCAGTGCCTTGGGAGGGGCCTGGTTGTGTTCGACTCGTGGCTATGTGCAAGCTGGAGAGTTCTCTTCTGTGCACACTGCTAAACGATTTTAAGTTTCATCTAGATTATAGTCTTAGCTTCTCCAACCACCAAGCATTAGCTTGCTTCTGTTCTCTGTGTACTATGCAGTAGGAATGTGTAGATGGAGAGGGCACTGTTAATATGGATGTGCACGTCCTCATGGTCAGATTGTCTGCTGCCAGCCAGTCTAAAGACAAGGTAAGGGGGGAGAGGCTTGAGCAGCACTGCTTGCTTCTGGTAATGCCTGCAGCAATCCCACAGGGAATAAATAAACCTGAGTCTGTGGTTGCAAAGAGGAAGATTGAAAAGCAAAGAGCAGCTTGTTGAATTTACCAAGTCTCTTGACTGGCTGAGGAGACAAAATCTTGTGAAGATTTGATTTTATTTACATATATCAAAGAGTGGACACACAATAATGTACCAGCTAGCTACTGCACATAGTTCCAGGACTGTAGAAAGCCACTGTAACCTGAAAAGCTGTAGTAATTTCCAACCAGAAGACTGCACTAGAGTAGGTCACAAAGCTGCACTACAACATAAACACATTGATGTGGATGGCATAAAGTATAGAGAAGGAAGTGAATGCATGTGAAGGACAGGGACTAGTTGGCATTCATGTGAGCACACACCAAGAGCGGGCATTTAACTACTCAGTCATTAAATAATTCAGATTGTAAGGGACCTCATCAGGCCATCAGCTCTATCTATTTGCTCAAGTAAATTCACTATCAGGCTCTCACCAGCTTGCTCATGGCCTTGGGTTTTAAAAAAAGCCCAAGTTTCCAAGGTTTTTCGTGTATGGGTTCTTTTGTGTGTGTGCGTGGTTGGTTGGGTTGGGTTTGGTTTGTTTTTGTGGTTTTTTTTCTGTTGACAGTGTTTGGTTTTGTATTTGTTTGTTGGTTTTCTTGTCAAGTTAGGGGATCCTCTATTCTAGCACATTTTAAACTATTTCATCTGTTCATACTATTTGATACTCAGTATGCCCTTCCTGTGAGAGATTTCTACTAAATAGGCCTTTAGCCCCGTGAGGGGACCTAGGGGCTGTATTGTCCTGTATGGTGGTGCCCCTGGCCTCCCACCAGACTCTCATGCTTTACCAGGTCTGGGTCACCCCTTCCAGCTTCGAAACCAGCAGCCTTGTTTTGCCCTGGGGTGATGTCCCAGCGCTGGCCCCGTGAGCACAGGGCGCTACTGCCCAGGCCGGCCAGGCCCATTCCGGCGCCTAGGGGTGAAGCTAGAGGCCCGCGCTTCTCAGGCGGCGCGAGGAGCGGACCCATGCTCCGGAGGGGGCGCGCAAGCTTCAGTCCCAGCCGGATTTCCGCCCCCCCCCCCGCAGCGCGGCCCTGAGCCCGCGCGCCCCGAGGGGCATATGCTTTCCGAAACAGCCCCTAAGAAAATCTCTTTCTCAGAGAGCCATATACCTGCAGCAGACGCATCTTCAGCCCAGCGGTAAATCCCCGCCCCTAGCGCCCGGGCTCCTCCTTCTGCTTCCGCCGCCATTCCCCTGCCGGCCGCAGGGGCGTGCCGCGGCGTCGCTCGATTGCTCGGCGCTCCTTGTCCTGGCGGGTGGATGGCCGCTGTGCTCGGCGGCGCTGCCTGGCAGGGTCGGAAGCAGACGCCGGCCTGTCCGTCGCGGCTCGGCTGGGCTCGGTTCGGCTCGGCTCGGGCGGGCTCCCGCGGCGGGGCTGAGGCTGGCGGGCAGAAGTCGCCATGGTTTAAAGGGCGGCGGGCGGACGTGAACGAGCAGGAACCATGAATCTGCTCCCGGCCAACCCGCACGGCAACGGGCTGCTCTATGCCGGCTTCAACCAGGACCACGGTGAGGTGGCGGGGCCGGGCTGGGCCGTGCGGGGGCTGCGGGGCGCGGCGCCGTGAGGGGAGCGAGCCCCGCCCGGCGAGGTGCCGGGCCCGGCCCGGGACGGAGACTCCTCTCTCCCGGGCTCGGCCCTGGACAGTTGGTTTGTGCCGGCAGAGGAGTAGCGCTTCGTGGCTGGAAGCCTGGCGGAGGTAACCTCCTGGAGCCGATGAAGGGAGTGCGGTGCCCGCGCTGGGGATGGGCCTGCCGCGGCTGCTTGCTTCAGTGGGTACCCGGGACCTGGCGGGGGTGGCCGTTGCCGAGGGCGGGCGGGCTGGCTGCCCGGGCCCTGTGCTCCCGTCCCTTGGGAGCGGCAGGCGGGCAGGGTGCGGTGTCCCTCGCTGTGCCTTTCTTTCCCTGCTGCGGTCTGGCCGCTGGAGTGGTTGCGGTGGACGTGGCCCCCGCTCTGAAATGCGGGAGAGCTGTTTGCAGAGGCACCATGGTGTTCTCCTGGTGTGTTAGCTCTGGTGTGCTAGCCTGTGCACAGCCACTTCGGAGAGTTGGTTGGGTGGAATGGAAAAGGAACGCTCGTGGTGAACGTGCATCTCCAAATACATCTGCCTGTCAGATGGTGGTTTGGTACTTGCTGCAAATTGTGCTGCTTTAAACTGGCTAAGTTCCCTTGTGTGGATGGCTGTCTGCCTTAAAACTTATGCTTAAAGTATGTTCTTTTGAAACTCCGTTGCTGAAGAGGTAACTCTCAAAACGTCACTTTCTCAGCGTGAGTACTTTGCGTTTAGAACCAGTGGTGTAACTTGTTTTCTTCTTTTTGCCTTACTGGTATTTTTAAAATTATGGTTAAAACTCCTGATCATGCTGGCAGAGAAGTGCAGATACGTGGACCACTGAAAAGTTTCACTGGATGCTTGGTTTGTTTTTTTTCTTTGTTAGAAAGGAGAAGACCTTTTCTAGAAAGGGGGTGCACAGGCCTTGCCTTGCTTTTGCAATACATAAATAGCACCAGTCCTATGAGTAAGTGTCATTTTTCTGGAGTAAGGAATAGAAGCTCATCATTTTGTAACATCCTTTTGTCTTAACAAATAATACTCTTGCCTAAGAGAGTCTTGCAGCTTCTGTCACTGTAGACTGTAGGTCACCTATCTGTTGCTGCCATTGTTGAAGTTGCCTGTAAAAGTCAATTTCCCTGTTGATTTTAGTCTGATGACATTTTGTCAGGAGTGTAGCACACTGTTAATGAAGTGAGCTTCTTGGTAGTTCTCTTCATGCTATCCTGTTGACTTGAAAACAGTACAATAGTTTGGTTTTCAACAGCTCTGCACTTGTTTTCATCTTGCATTTGCAACAGAGGTGGGAAGAGAGATTTGTGAGGATGAGCTTCACTACAGACCCTGCAGACTTGAAATGAAGTGGTAGTATTTGATGCCTAACCTGTGGTGGGGCTAGATTATAGAGAACTGTGTAAGAAGATAAGTCTCTCACTGCAAAATGCTTTTAAAAATCATTTTGGTGTGTAAAACTAGTTCTTTGTGGCAAAGGATTCTTTAGGCTCTGTAGCAGTGAATGCAACATAACCCCCTTTTTTGAACGATGTCACATCCAAAGTATGATAAGGAATTTGTCTTGGAAATCTGTGAGCTGACAGTATTCAAGTCCTAGCCTACCTTAGCCTGGCAAGTCAAGGGAATAACAACAGAAAACTTGAAGGAAAAACCTGTTTGGCTTCCATTGGTAGTCTCCTTGAGCTCTTCCTGCTTATGAATGATGACTTTGGAGCTGTAGGTAGCCTGCTGACCTTTTACTGGTGTTAAAGGACAGGTAATTCTTTGGCTGCTCAAAGAACAGCAGACAAGAAGGAAAGCTTACTTCTTCCTGGTTGCTTCTACCAAAAATAGAAATGTGACTCACTTGAGTGCTGAAGCTCTGTAGTGTGGGTGTCTGCATATATTGTCACAATAACCTAATTTCTCAGTAATTGAAGACTAGCCAATCCCATAATGGTAGGAAGATGGGAGGAATGATCTAATAGGTCTCTGTAATTCTTAACTTTGACTGGCTGATGATGAAGCTGACATCTGCAGTTCTTCTGAAATGTGCCTCCCTTACCCTTTTTTCTGTGATACTGCAAGGTTTTTATTGGGTGCCTCTGCCTGCTTTGTCTTTAAATTAAAACAATAATAAGCAAACAATGTGTCTTCCTCAAACAGAAGGCCCATATCACAAGGGGTTTTCAGTTCTAAAACAATACTCTGGCTGGAGAGTCTCTCAATTTCAAGGTGGTGTGCTCTTTACAGAAATAAACAGACCAGATGATAAGTCAGTAACTGACACACATCCTTTCTGGTGTGGTCACAAGTTCCTCTTCTGTCACTGTTCTAGTCTAGAGCTAGGTGGACTTGGTGTTGGAACACTTGTCTCCTTTATCTCCTTCAGTAGACTGAACTGCTTAGCTGCAGGACCTCATGAATGTCAGAGTAGGATTCTGTGCTCTCTTACGGCTTTAGACAAAATTTGCTGTGGTGAGGAAAGGTAATGTGGTAGGAACTGTGCCTGCATAATCCCTTCCCTAGATTTTACTGTTGCAGTTTCTGGATTTGGGGCCCTGAAGCCTGCAGATCTCTGTATGTCAGCATCCTCCTTCAGCTCGTGGCCCCTTCTAGGACAGGCATTAATTGAACCCTTCCTTGTTCTTTGGTTTTAGAAAAACAAACAAAACTCACTGTAGCCTCACTGGGACTTGGCAAGTAGTGCTTTTGCTGCAGGAGCAAGCACAGCTGTGGAGTAGGGTAATGATCTGTCATAATTGATTATATTTTGAGTATCTAAGTTGTCTTCTGTCAGTGGCTCTTTGTCAGCACATCTGTCTCTCCTTAAGGCGAGAAGGGAACTTCCTGTGGAAGGTGTAGCTACCACTGCGGCAATCCCCTCTTCTGGCAGTCCCTCTCCAGCTCTCAAATGTAAAAGCTTACAAGCTGTTGCTGTCAGATTTGTGATCCCATTGGTATATGCTGGGATCAGTCAGATAGGAAACACTGGGCTCTTCCCATTGAATTGAATGAGTAGCAGTAATGTGCTTGTATGTTTTGCTCTCATTTGGCTGAGGGGTTTCCATGGCTGAGAACTTGGTATCTCTGTTAGCACTGATGGGCTGGGTGGGGAATATCACATTCTCTCAGCTCTGGTACACTGTCTCCAGTTGAAAATGTGGATGTTCTGAAGATGTTAAAAGCAACCCACATCTTAGGAGACTTGCCCTGCAGAAGAGCTGTAGTGATACTACAAGAAGCACAATATCTGTGTCTGCATTGGGCATGCTTCTCTGGACTTTGGTCTAAGTTGCTGGTATTAAGTTTATGGTGCTCTTCCACTACAGAGGAGTTTCAGTATCCCTCTCCTGGAAATACAATATTGGTGTTATTAAACTGTAGCTGGAAAAATAGTTATATGGATGTGTACTACAGCTACCAGCAACAGAGTAATTCTCATCCTGTGCAGTGCTGGTTTACGTAGAGAGAAATGGTTCCACTGAAATGTGCTCTCTTGCTGTCCCAGTACAGGGCAGGGGTGGCTGCCGTTAGTGCTGTGTGCAGTGCAGCTCCTGTGCATTCAACTGCCAGAGCAAACCAAAGCATGATGCACCTGGAAGGGAGGGGGCAAAATGAGTTAATTTAAAAGCATCTGTTTTGATATACTTACGAATCTTATATTCCTCTTAACTGCTTTCTAGGTTCATAGGTGTGTAAGCAAGAATGCTTTGCACTTGGGGACAGTGAAGTTGTTCCTGTGAGTCTGTTGGGTTGGGGGAGTAAGGGTTTGGGGGGGGGGGGGGGTGTTTCTGCACTGTTGCAGTTAGAACGGACCCTTTCTTACTGGGCCTGTGACTGCTGTCAGTGACTGTGTGTGAAGTAAGAGGGTTCGTTTGTTTCCTGACTATGCTGATGGGTGTGGAGATGGATCTTGTAGTATTTTTTTTTCCCTTTGTATGTGTGAATTCAGTGAAGAGGAACCCTAAGGATGCTGCCAAACATACACCCCCACGCCTCAGGAGATGCTGCTCTGTAAGGCAGCAGTGTGTGATGCCTTTTTTGTTGTTGTTGGGTTTTGGTTGGTTGGGGTGGGTGTTTGTTTTTTTCTTACTTGTGATGTTGGGTTTTTTGGGTTTTTTTTGAAGTGGTCCTGCTTGGAATGAAACTCTTGAAGTATTCAAAAGCAATCTCAAGGTGGCTACATTACTTCTCCCAAATTGTGGAGTTTTAAACTCCACACTAGTCCAGCTTTGTGTGTAGGAAATCACAGGACACCAGCTATAACCAAATGGAGACCTTAAGAGTGAAGGCTTTCTGCTCTCCTTCCCCCCACCCAACCCTCTGAATTTGGGGTATTGGATTTGGGAAATAGTGCCTCAGTTCTCACTTGGAATCATTGCAGTCCAGAAGAATCAAACCAGATTAATCTCTCTCTGATCCAGTATCTTGGAAGATCTTCACTGGACTTTTTGACACCATGCACATAAACTCTGTAGCAACCCAATGTTCTGTCAGTCTGCCTCTGCCAACAGTAGCTGCTTCTCACTCCACACTGGCATTGCCTTACATTAATAACTGTATTCACCTATGGGCAAGTAGAATAGCAGGACAGAATATACTGGTGGTTTGATGGGTTCCATTAGAAAGGCACATGTATAATTCTATGCTTAAATGGAATTAATGTAACGTTCCAGAGTGTTTTAATCTGGTTTCTCATCATTCCCTTAAGTTTAGACTTAAGCATGTAATTGTTGGCATCTGATTTATGAGGCTCTCCTCAGAGCGTTCTTGAAAACTGTGGTTGAGAGGCTGTCTTCTGTGGAAATGTGGACAATAGTTCATACAGTCACAATCCTGGTGAAAATCTGGGCCTGATAAGAAAGGAGGAGCTTTGCTTCACAATAGCTGCTGAGCCATAAAAGTTAAATCCAGGTTTCCTTCCCTGGGTAGCTCATGGCATAGGACACAGCTGGGTTTGGAATTGTGCTCCTTTCCTTCCATTGTTTTCTTACCTGTAGAAAAAATGCTGAGAGCTTTCCACTTTCGGCAGAGGCCAGTGTAAGAAGCCAGCTCCTCCAAAGGGTTTTCACTTGCAAACACAAACAAAGCTTGCCGGTGGTCTTCAGCTTGATTAACAATGCAGCTTCTGAGGAATGCTTTGGTAACCCCTGGCTCTTGCTTATGTCTCACAGTCACCACATGTGCATATACAGATGTGTATATATGTGTGCTTTTTACTACAGGATGCTTTGCATGTGGAATGGAAAATGGATTCCGAGTATATAATGCAGATCCACTCAAAGAGAAAGAGAAACAAGGTAAAATGCTCACTTCTTATACCATGCTAGTTCTGTGTAAGAAGCTCAGCCTCCTTGGGTTTGGTTTTGTTGTCAGTTTCTTCCTCAGCTTTCACTGTTTCCCTCACTGGAAGGCTTTGAATGAAGCCTCCAGAAAGGAAGTCTGTGCTGGTCCCAAAGGGACTCTCACTGATGCCACTGCCTGGTCAGACGTTTATATGCACTTAATTCACATAAAACCAGCTGCTGCTGAATGTGTCTCACCTTCTTGCAGAGGCAGCTGCTAATGTTTGCAGCCCTCACAAGTGGGAGAAGAGTTGCTCACTGCTGTGTTAGGTACCATCAAGAGAGGCTGTGTTGATGTGCAGTAATCTGGATGATCTAAAGCAGCAGAGCTGCTGCCTTTTCACTGGAGAGCTGAAGGAAATGTTTCTGGTACCTGCTTAGAGTTCGCTTGCAAGAGCCCTCAGAGCACAGCCCTCTAATGATCTCTGTTTTATAGTCTCTGTATGCTTAAACCATTTGGATCTGGTGCAGGAGGGGGTAGTGTCCAAATACAACTGTTCAGGAAGGAAACTCAGCAGTCAAAAGTGTTGCTGGAGAAACCCCAAGGAACTGTATGAAATCCAAGGCCGTACTGGTCCAGTGTGACTATCCTTCTAGGCATCTACCTTCAGTGTTGTGTAGTCAAGTCCCAGCATGAATTTCTCATGCAGATGTACTGCAGCGGTTTTTTGATGTCTAATTGAATCTCCCTTGGCCTCTCCTCCATGCGTATTTATGCATCTTTCCATACTGCTGCTTCCTCCCAGCCCCCCAGACGTTTTTGCTGTTTCTGACACTAGGTCTCCCTCGAGTCCTTGTGAAATTTCAACTTTTCCTCTTGCTTTGAAATGGTGTACTTGTTCTTTCCACCCTTCCTGCTGCTCCCTGCCAGCGTGTGCAATTATTGGACAGACTTAAACTAGAAGTTTGCGCTTGGCTCTGCTCATTCCTTGAAGACCACAGAATAGACTACACAGGATTCTCTGTATTTGATAGTCAGCCAGGGTAGGAAGAGACTTAAACTCTTGTCAGGTTCCTGAAAGAAGTGCTAGTTGATGCAAGCTTTTCTTGTAACAGACAAAAACTAGATGACATTTTAACAGCTCTGACACTTTTATTTAAAATACCTTTGTCTTTCAGAATTTCTAGAAGGTGGTGTTGGCCACGTTGAAATGCTGTTTCGTTGCAACTATTTAGCACTAGTAGGTGGAGGAAAAAAGCCCAAGTACCCACCTAACAAAGGTGAGTCTCTTGAGGAATGGATCTTGTCAGTGTTTGCCTTGCTGTCTGCATGAAACTGCACAAAGAACTCCCACACCAAGCACCTTGAGCTGGGGTCTGGGATTCTGAAGGCAGGTTGAGGGGACGTTGCAGCAAGTTACAGTCAGTGCATCACTGCTGTTAACAGGCAGCTACCTGCAACAAGCAGTCTCTGAGAGCTGGTGACAAGGTCTGTCCTTCTCATAGTTAACTCTGCAGAAAGCCTGTGGCTCAGCAGGCCCTGGGGGGAAAGGTCCCTGGTTGAAAAACTTTGTAGGAAAATATGCTGCTACTTGTGATTGCTGTCTTCTTTGCTGACCCTCTGAGCAGAACAAAAAAGCTGAATGTCTTTAGAGAAATGTATTTGTCAGCTTTTGTGGTTGGAGGTTACCAGCTCCCACCTGCACGAGCGGGCTGTCGCACAGCAGCTGAATCCTTTCTGGTTAGGATAATGCCAGTCTGGAAAAGCTCAGCCACTGGATGCACCTCTGGATTGTCCTGCTCAGGAACTACTACCAGGAAGATGATGTGAAATTTTGTATATGCCCTGAGGATCTAATGCCACCTCTACACTGTTTTAGTGATGATCTGGGATGACCTGAAGAAGAAAACTGTCATTGAGATAGAATTTTCTACAGAAGTGAAGGCAGTGAAGCTTCGAAGAGATAGGTGAGTACCACAGAGGTGTTCCCAACATGCAGCCTCACTTAGTGTGCTGTTCTGAGACATTTTCAACTGGTTGTAGAAGATCCTGCTTAAACACCAACAAGTGAGGGTAAAACAGGCTTTTGGGTGTGAGCATGAGATGTTAACAGATTACAGCTCAAGAGTTCTGGTATCTGAAGCCTTGGTGAAAAGCCTGCAAGACCTCCTGCCCCCTAATGTAGGGAGATGTTTTCATGTGGCTACTGCTGGGTGTGTTCCTGGATATGGAGGAGTGTGAAGGGAGTTCAAGCAGATTTCTAGAGCAAGAGCATCTGTTGCCAGCTGGAGCCCATGTGTGGGCGGAGGGGTTCCGCTGTCACAGTTTTGGATGGAAGTGCTTTGCAGGCTTACAGCTGCATATTATTTTGCAAAGCTTGGGGAGGTGGGGGGAGAACATAACCATTAACTCAGCTGAAAGCCTTTGCAAATCTAAATTAATATCCATGCTCCTCTTTTACCTACCCCAAGTCACAGCAACTTCTCTGTTTCAGAATTGTGGTAGTCTTGGACTCAATGATTAAAGTTTTCACCTTCACCCACAATCCCCACCAGTTGCATGTCTTTGAAACCTGCTACAACCCTAAAGGTTAGTGGTGTGTGTGTGTGTGGTGGGGAATGGAACAAATTGATTCTGTTCTGACATGCTGTTTATACTTAGCTGCCTGAATCAGTTATTTAGTAAATCATTTAACAGTTTACTTACTTCACTGTACCCATGCCCTTTGGAGATGCTTGTGTTATGGTTACTAGAATTTATTAATACTTGGCACAGAACAGCTTTTTCTGTGCTCCTGTTATGTTAGGGAATGGATTTCTATTTGAGAGCCAAAGAACCTGTAAACTTGATGTATTTTGTGCTGAAAGCTTAACTATGCACAGACTTGATTCCTTCCTTCCAACAGAGCTAGAGCTGTCCAGCAAACTGCTCTCTGCAATGTCAAGAGCAGCTCCATTAGCAAACTGAGATTGTTCTTAAATAGCAAGGCACAGCTTTGTCTGTTGCTGAAACAAGTGGAAAGTGCCCTGAACTAAGCAGAGGGTTAGTGCCGCACGTTAAGCTCTGTGTAGTGTGGTGATGCCAGCCCAAGGCACCACGTAGGCAAGGGAGGGGCAGGGCTGGGGTCTGACCCCAGTACATGCTTTTGTTGCATCAGGTTTTGTGCTGTCTGGAGGCAGAACCCTCAGGGTTGAGAGAGGAGCTGCATGATTCAGCTAAGGTGTGTGAGGGCGGGTCTGAAATGGGAGAGGCGTAATGGGAGAGGTGTAATGGCAACTGTGTGAGTATCAGCTTCTGGGCACAAGTGTGCCTGCACTGAGGATGGTAGGGTCCCAAAGCATGTGGCCTGCTTGGGGAGGTTGAGGAGGTGGGCTTGTTTTCTTCTGCAGTAAGGGCAGAAGGGTCATTGGCACCTGGCAGCCTACAGCTACTTGAAGGACAGGTAGAGAAAGGGAGGCAACAGGCTATGACAGCAGAACAGGGATGCTGGCTGTGCTTCATGTATGGGGAGGAGGAGCAGTGTGGATGTTTTCTGCCCAGGGAGGCTACTCAGGCTTGAAGTCTCCATTGTTGGAGATTTTCAAGCCTGCTGAAAGCAAATCTGAAATCAGTGGCTGCACTCAGGGCAGCTCAGGTAGAAGGTGCAGTTGGGGGTGCATTTGTTCCTTTGTGACACCCACCTACTGCTCTGCCAGCTGTAGGATGATTTTGCAGGTACCAGCACTTGGTACTAGCAGAACACCTGGAAGAGATGGGATATGCCTTAAATGGTCTGCAAGGAGCGATGAAGGAATAAAGTGCAAGCCCCAAGAACAAGTTCAAACCTGAATTAATAATGATCAGTTTTGCTGACAGAGGAGAAACTAAACTAGCACCTGTTATAAACTCTTGCCCTTGTCCAGCTGCTGAAAGAAAATTTTCAAGTCTCCTTAACTGGCTTTGCTGTTACAGACCTATGGAGCTGATCTCCAAAACATCCAGATTTTGGATAAACACAACTAGATACCTTTGTAATAAAGTGATGAGAACAAGATAAAATGGTGCCACTCGCTACTCCTCTGTGCTCACAGATGGCTCATGGTTTGGGGTCATTAAAATGAGATTCTGATTTTCTACATGTCCATTTATCCTGAGATTACCCACACTGTAGAAACAGCTTTGAAAACTTTATTGGGTGATGGAAACTACACAGTTATTAGCTCTCTTGTTTTGGTTTCTGTCTTTTAGGTCTCTGTGTCCTTTGTCCCAATAGTAATAATTCTCTACTTGCATTTCCTGGAACACACACGGGGCATGTGCAGATAGTGGATCTTGCCAATACAGAAAAGCCTCCTGTAGACATCCCAGCTCATGAAGGAGTCTTGAGCTGCATAGCTTTAAACCTGCAGGGAACAAGAATTGCAACAGCCTCAGAAAAAGTAAGTATAACGTCCTCCTCCTCCCTCCAAATTTCTATGCCTTCTAGTGTAGCAACTCAGACAAAATGGGAAGGATGCATCCTTTCATAGGAAATACATGGAGCAAACTGGGATATTTGACACTGAAATTATTCTCAGCTTCTTTATCTTTACTGCTCCTTCAGGGTGCCCAAACAGCAATCCCTGTGCTGTGCCTGGGGCAGTGTTTGAATGACATCTAGCCCAGGCAGTCCATGTCTTCAAAAGGCTGTACACAGCCTGGTCCAGCATCAGCAAGCCACTGCCAGGGCTGCACTGCTGCTTCAGAACTTCACTGGAAGAAGCGTGTTGAGCAGCTGAGTAACAAGTCTGCATGCCAAAGTGTTACAACATTGTGGTGATGGTATATGGGGAAGTCAATCTTCCTTCCCACATTTAAGAGCCAGAGAGGTCCACTCAAATTTCTGGAGATGAAAAACCCAGTGGTGGAGGTAGGGGCATGCTGGTCAGACAGAATGGCAAGGTGCATTCAGAGATGTAGGGAGTCTTCTGTCTCCTAATGCAATGCTCAATTCCTTTTCAAGGGGACCCTCATAAGAATATTTGATACTTCATCAGGGCATTTAATCCAGGAGCTACGAAGAGGATCACAGGCAGCCAATATATACTGGTACGTTTCATTGCTTCTGCTTTGGCTTGTGGTGGTTGTGCTGAGGAACCCTCATAAATGGCACCTGAGACCTCTTCAAAAAGCAAAGTTAGATTTAATGCTGCTTAGGGGCACAAGGCAGAACATTCCCAGCAGCCAGAGGAGCCTGGCCTGCAGTGCTTCCCCTCTGCTCACTGCTGGTGAGGAGACAGCAGGAGTTGGCAGCTGTGTGAAGCCCACAAGTTCTAGGGGTTGGGACAAAACCATGCTGACAGGCTTACTTCTCTGCAGAGAACAGACAGTAGCTGGGGAATGCTTTGACTTCCACAGAACAGGGATTCAGGCAGATACTGCGCAGAGACAGATGAGCACCTGGGGCCAAGCAAGTGAGAGCCCAAGGCAAGAGGTTGACTCTAACCTAGTGATGGAAGTCGAAACTTTCCTTCTGCTGCTGAGCACCACTCTGGGGTTGGAGTGCTGCATGTTTTACCCAACGCCTGCCTGCTCCTCAGAGTGCAGGTTGTGCTGTTTGTTCCAGCTGGGCAGAATGGTCCCCACCGATTGTGTCCTTTGTCAGGGCAGTCTGCTGTATGGCTGGTCCTGGTAAACCAGGCCCTCTGTTTCCCAGTGTGTGTGCTCACCTTAGAAGGGCTTCTTATCCTGTCAGCAAAGCAGTGCCAAGTTGAAAGAGTCCCACCTCCTCCAGGAAAGGATCACAGAGTGGGTTGGGTTGGAAGGAACCCTTAGGGTCATCCAGTCCAAACTCCTGCAGTGAGCAGGGTCATCTTCAGCTAGAGCAGGAACTGGAGAAGAGCTGTTAACACTTGCCAGCCAGGCTAGCAGCTGCTCTGGGCACGTGCAGGAGCAGAATTGTGTAGACAGAAGCTGTGGGTATATTCTAGGGGAGATAGTGCAGCTGTCTCTGTTCTCTACAGCATTAACTTCAATCAGGATGCTTCCCTAATCTGTGTATCCAGCGACCATGGCACAGTACATATTTTTGCTGCAGAAGACCCTAAAAGAAATAAGCAGTCAAGGTAGGGTTTGAGCCTTTCTAAAACCTTTGGGGAGGGGCTGGGGAGGCCTTGCCCTTTTCATAGGGTTTAAAGCACTGGTCTTGTCAAGCAGCAGCAAATATCTGCACCGCTAGGGTTGGTGAGATTAATCTGCTCTGCTTGAGTAAATTGCAGATTTAGGACTGTAGCAGCTGCTAAGTTCCTGCTGTCCTTTGCAGAACTGTAGAGTTCCAGCACAAGGTTGGGGTGAGTTTTTAGTGGCCATTTCTTAGTGTGAGCAATGTGGACACTTCACATAAAGCAGTCTTGACTAAAATCAGTCTTTTGGCAGTTTTTGTAGTCATTTAAAAATGTGAATCCAGAAAAGTAGTTCTGGAGTCCCTCTTCCTGAGAGAGGGGGACAGGGTGCATGACCTGAGACTTCACAGAAGAAAATCAAAAGCCAAGTAGAAGCAGCAGTTAGTGTGAACCCTGGGCTTTGTTCAAGAGCCAGCAGTTCTAAATCAGCTCTAGTCAACATCTTACTAAGTTGTTACAGTCTCTTTCTCTCTCTTCCAGTTTGGCCTCTGCCACCTTTCTCCCCAAGTACTTCAGTTCCAAATGGAGTTTTTCCAAGTTTCAGGTTCCCTCTGGCTCTCCGTGCATTTGTGCCTTTGGAACAGAGCCAAATGCTGTCATAGGTAAGTGCTGGAGGCTTCCCCACATTCTGAACTACACTGGCTTTGAGCTGGGAGGGTGCTCAGAGGGGCCCACCTTGCACCTCCCTGTCAGCTGAGCTCTTGCTGCTCAGCAAGGGAGTGAGACACAAGTGTGCCCTGGGTAGAAGGAGGTGAGCCTGGGTACCAGATACTGCAGCACCAGCACTGACTGACCTCGGGTTCCCCCAAAGCACTTCTCTGTGCTGTGAGCATGGAGGGTCAGTTGACACTAGAGCTGAAGGAACAGAAGGGTACCTGAAGAGCTGAACTTACCACGTGTGTTTCTGTTTCAGCAATATGTGCAGATGGCAGCTACTACAAGTTCTTATTCAACCCAAAAGGGGAATGCTCAAGGGATGTCTATGCTCAGTTTCTAGAAATGACGGACGACAAGCTTTGACTGAGCTGAGGGAGTGCATGGGTCTGAGTACTGCCCTGGCTATTCCACATCTTTGGAAGGACAATACATGAATGTCCAGTACTGATCAAGTTTAGCAGACCTCACTGAGAAGCCTGGCCCAACATGATCACAAGCAGCTCAGAACTAGTGGACTACATATGTTTATTCTCATTTCTGCAAGTATTTGTCATTAAAATCTTTGGGTTACTGTCATCAACTCAAGTTTTCAAGATGCAGCTTTCAACAAGCTTGTGCCTATTGGGTTTCTCTTAATCTAAACTGTGAAAGGACTTTAGATTAAACATGAGTGCCTGCCACACCACAAGATCTGCAGGGGTCTGTGCAAAGGTACAGCTGGCCTTAGAAAAAGGGATGTGAAAACAGAAGATTTTAGGCATTGCTTTACTTCCACTGAGCAGCTGGGAATGGGGGGAATACTATGGATCATGCTCAAAGTAAACCTCTACCACCTCAGCCAGGAGCAGGGGTGCTGCCTTCCCTTCCCAAGCAAACCTTAAGAGGAAAAGAAGAGACGACAAGGGCCTAGCTCTAGGTGACTAGGTTCAACCATGCTTGTCCTCTGGCCTGGTGCATGAGATTGGGCAGTAGTTGGGTGGCCACAGCCTGCTGCTCCTGTACACCTGACGCTGGTGATGGAGTTGAACGAGCAACACTGTCAGATGCCAAACTGTACATAATAGCTGAAGGCACATTTGGGAACTGGCTGACACAGCCAATCTCTCCTTACTGTATGGAGCAAGCACCTAAGGTGCTTGGGCAGCTGGAGGTCCTGTAGCTGTAGAGGCGACTCCTCCCGTCACGGAACAGCCCTTCCAGGTTTACAAAGCACGCTCAGTAGTGGTGTGCCAGCTCTGCTGCCTGCTTCTGCAGCCACTGTGCTGCAATGGGAAGACTGGACAGGCCCCTTACACACCCAGCACAGGAAATGAACCAGGTGGCATCAAGTATACGTCTGCAATGGCTTTAAACCTGCAAACTTTCCTTTTTTATTTTTTCTTTTGTTTGAGATGTTGCGTACTAAATACTGTTGGCCTAGGGACAGGTAGGTGAGACTAAACTGACTGAATCATTCGCTTTTCCCTAAAACCATTATCTGGCGCTTAGCAGTTACTGCTGAACAAAGGCACAAGGTACCAAACTAGAAACTGAAATAGACACAAGCTCTCCGTTCATAGCACTAACGACTGGGGGGAGGGAAATCTTGGCTCTTCTGAAACTTAACTTCACAGATGCTTCAAACCTGAACATGCCAGATCACCCTTAAGATTGTTTAGCTGCAAACTCTGACAAGTTTCTTTTTGTGTCATGTAACATACCAAGGACTAACTCCTACGCAGATTTCGATGTCAAGGTTGCATGTTGCTTTTATGTGTATTTAATCACAGAAATTGTTTTGCACACTTATTTGTAATATGTTATTTCTTTTAAATAAAAGTGACTAATTTTGCTGTAGCACGACTGATGATCACAAAGTTCCTTCTGCTGTAGGTTTGGGGGAATAAATATGTACCTGAGGAAAGAGTGGTGGCTCTTGAAGGACAGAAGCTTTAGTGTGCCACAGAAACAGACAACAGAAAGTACCTGTGAGAGACTAAATCCCTGGGATACCTCTGTGGGTATTATACCAAAATGAGCCAAACTACCAGTGCAAAGTTGTCCTTGCTCAGCATTGTTTACTACAGCTCTAAAGCTTCTTACCTTTTAACAGCTGTACCAGAACAACCAACTGGAAGCTGCTGTCTCCCTGGAGTGGTATGTGCACAGGACAGGGCTGGAAACAATTCTCCAAGGATGATGTAAAATCCTCTCTGTGGTGCAGCTGTAAGCTGTTTATGATCAAGTTAACTCTGCTCACTTTAAAGAGCAAGGAAATGACTTGGACTAAAACATTAAGCTTTCTGCGCAGTGCTTTGAAGGTCTGAGGTAGCTGCTGAAGCACGATCCCTTGTCCTCCCATTCCAATCCTACAGCTGACCAGAGACTATGAGCATATTTCATGGTGGATTAAAACTCTGCTGAAGTTGTAAAACTTCCCCATAAAACCTGTTCAAGTGTGAAAGGAAGAGTGAAAATAACAGAATCACAAAATAGGGGTTGGAAGGAACCTATGGAGATTAAGTCCAGCCCCAGCTGGGCACACAGACTGGTGCTGCACTAGTGGAATCCCTTAATGCACACCTAAACATGTTTAGCCTCACATTCCTCCTCCTTGTATTATCTGCAAATCCTTAAGCCTATAGGTGATTTTACAGAGATAGAAAGTCAGGTAACAGTAGTTGTCTTCCCACCTGGTGTTGGCTCCAGGTTGCTCTGCCAGCACTTCATCACATCACTTGCTACTGTACTGCATTATGTGGGCTAATTGTTACCAGAATGTCATGAAGTGGGATAAAAGAAAAACATACCCCTACAGTAAGTACAGAATAGTGTTTGAGATGGTCACTTTTCTGGAAAATAAATAGTACTTTAGTATTAGACAGACCATGTGTCCACCAAGCTGATTTGTTTGTGCAAATGCATGGTGGCAGGGCCAGGTACGCAGCTCAGCCTAAGGCTGGATCAGCCTGCTGGCTGTGCTGTGAATACACCAGTAATACTCACCTAGAGTTTGGGCTATGCAAAGGAAGAGCCAGCTGTCCTGGATGGTGTGATTTCCCCTGAGGGGCACACACTCCATGGAACACAAGTTTGAACAAGCCAGCAGTCCCTTTTTGAGCACACCCTGCTCTACATGAGGCTGCAGAGCAGAAGGGGGCAAGACAAGCTGTCAGAAGTCTACTATATATGACAAAAGAGGATTAAATAGCTGTTTAAATATTAAATTGTTTGCTTAAGACAAGTAGTGTCCAGAAGTCCATTAGCATTTACTCCTTTAACTACAATTGTCTTAACTCTCACTGGAAACACAGCTTTGGGAGCCAGCCTTGCTCCACAGGGAGCCCCTCCGACCGCAGGGGAACAGGCCAGTGGTGCAGACTGGTCACCTGTGAGGAAAAGGCAGAATTTGCAGAGAGTCTAAAGCACAACTAATCCTGAAAACTGAAGTACACCCCCCAGCATCAGCTACAGGGATTATAAATTTCCTTTGTGTTTAAAAATAACCCAGTGCCTTATCTGCCTCTGTTTTGTTGTCTCTTTCCACAGCACCTGTGTCACAGTTGAAAATCCTGAAAGGGAAAGATTAGTGCAATAATTCCAGGTGATGCCAGCAGGAGCCACAGAACACGAGTGCTACTTTCAGAACCTTCAGGCATTCACATTGCAGTAAAAAAGACAAGTTGAATCAGTGAAGGCAGAAGATGTGAGACACGAGACTAGGTCTATAATGTAGGCCAGAAGGACTGTGGCAGATTCTGCTGACCTAAATACAAAGGCTACAGAACAATGTTCGCTTCACAAGGGCAGGCTCAAGTCACACGCTGGTGAATCCTTCACTTTCCTACTACACAATTTCAATGCCCCTCTTTTACTGCTTTTTTTCCCCTTCCTTCCCCAAAGGTTCCTTTTGTCACTAGAAGCAAACACGTGATGAAGTCTTCCTTACGTTAGAATCCTGTGTCTTTTTCAAAGTTGTATGAAAGACTACACAAAAGCTGACTCGTGACAGAAAGAGCACTGAACAAGTACAGTCTAGAAGGGGCACCAAAAGGCAGTAATACAGTGCATCCTAGAACACAAAAGGAAAGGGTACATCAACTCCTGAAGGGAGGTCAAATCTCTACATACATGAGTCACCTGAAAAAATCTTCTGTTTGCAAAAGGAAGATCACATGGACCCTGGGAGTCCAGGACGATTGGTGTCTAAGGCCTGTTTAAGAAAGGTCACGAGCATCACGGCAGAAGCAGCAGTGTGACAGGAATCTCATTCAGCCCTTGCTGTCCTGCAGTAACCACCACTGCATTAGTGGTGGGAAGCACAGAAACACAGGGACAATCCAGGGAACAGCTCCATTCAGTAAGGCCTGACACACATGACAGAGAAGTCTGCATTAGCCAAGAGCACTGCAGATGATGTGGCATCAGCCAAGGCACAGATTGGCACGGGTGGTTTGAGTAAGGAGGGGAGCAGTTCTCACATCACGGAGCTTTCTCAGAGGGTTCATCCATCCGAATGAAGCACAATCCTGTGCCAAATTCCACATGCACCAGAAAGTAACCACCACGTAACAGGATGAGCACTCAGACCATATTCTTATCTCCCCCTCTACCCAGGAGGGCATCACACAGCTTCACAGAATGGCAGAGGTAGGGACTGGAAGGGACCTCCGAGGATCATCCAGTCCAACACAGCTTGCCTACCGTTAAATGACAGTAAGGAGGACCTTGGCCTTTTTAAGCCAACACCCCCAAATTGATATAAATATTTCAAACACACTTTTTGAGTAACTTCAACTTAGTTACTTTGCTGAATAAAATTTAATTTTATTTAAAAAAATCTTATACACTATTATTCACCTAGCCCTAGTTGTGAACAGATTCTCACTTCTGAAAATAAACCACATTCTAGTCAATTCATTCAACACCAAATTAAATTACTAGTACTGGATATTTATTTTTTCTTTTCCTTAAAAAAAGTATGTTAAAACTTTACTTTTTATTATTATTATTATTATTATTTTTAAAACCTCTAAAGAAAATGTTGCAGTTTTACAGAAATGTTGCTTTTCAGGTTATGCCTTTTTTTTTTTTCTCCTTTTTCCTTAATGCCTGTTATAAATTCAGCTTTTGTAGAGGTTTTGTTTCATAGTTTTTTAATATGCATTTATCTGCAGAGACATCGTAACAGTTCCATTCTGTGGATGAACACAAAACTTGTACAGATTTCTCATATTTGGTCTTTAGGTAAATAGTTTCCAAAAGCTGCCTAAATAAACCACTCCAAACTGTTCAGTCCATTGTGAAAATACAGGGTTGTTGTTTTTTTTTTCCCCTTTCATAGTGGGAAAGGAAATATAAATAATGCATCATTATTACAGAAAATGACAAAACTCAGATTCAAATTAAGCCAACTATCTAGCTTCCACTCACCTTACTGCATGAGGAGATCAGATGGGATGTGAATTAAAGACTGAACAGCAGCCTTATGTTCAAATTTAATTTTGAAATGTAAAGTGGAATCTATTACCACAATTAAAGTGAGAAATTACCAATACATTTTAAAATGTTCAACTGCAGAACACACACTTTAAAAAAAAAAAACAAAAAAAAAAAAACCCAAACAAAAAAAGTTATAATAATAATCTGGTAGCCACTGTTAGAAAACCACAACAGCTACTCTTAATGGAGACCCCAAAGGATCAGTGTATGACATCAAAAGTGTTACGGAGAAACCGGTCAGATTAATTTCTACTGATGGGTGCTTAAGCTTAAAAATATTGAATATACCTCTGACAAGATAATTTTACTCTTTTTAAAAGGACTTGTGATAAAGAATTTCATCTTTCTAAATGAAGAACAGTCTGTTATCTTAAACATACACAATATTAAGCGAGACTCTTGTTTTACTTTAGACTGGAAAAATATGCCAGGGACAGTCAAAGTCAACACAAAGTAACAAACAGCAAAAGGTAGCAGAAAGAGAAACAGGTAAGTGCAGCTCTGGTCAAATTCATAGCAGTTCTTTACGTCAGTTAACGGCTCATTTACATTGTAATTTCTAATCAGTTACATGCAAGCCCAAAGAAGCATTTGATCACTACACATGGTAATAAAATTTGATTAAATTTATCAGGCAACTGCTAAAATATGAAAATTTGCAGATGTAATAAAGTAGCTTCATCTGAACTTTAACAGGACAGACAAAAGTAAATCATTCCATTGGTTAAAAAAACCCTACATTCAGTTTTTTACCAAACAAAATTTCACATGAAAAGTATTGTGTGATTCCAAAGTTTCCGGAGTAGAAATGGAGTGATTTGAAATGTCAAAGACCCCATTATTTTGCAAAGAAATGAAAATACACCTCAAAAATTTCTAATTCCACATGTGAACAACAAAATACTGCATATCTACCAACAACTGCATTGGGTAGGTCATTATGAAAGGCTAGCTGCCAAGATGTAGGAAATGGCTCCTTGCCTCTGTTCCCTTTGAGGAATATACAATCGTTTGAAACCAGTTCACACTAAGCGCTTATCATGCTGCCGTTACACTGAGATACTCAGTCCTTAAAATAATCTGATAGAGATTCTGTTAAAGCTGCAGCCCTCCCCAACACTGCATTCTCAGTGTACACAGTTCGGTAGGGGGCAGGTAGGAGCGGGGGTCACAGCCTCTGGAACAAGATGTTTTGCAGTTTGACTTTAAATTACCAAGTTTTAAGGCCACCTGTGTTGGGTTTGTTTTCAGTGCTGAAAGTTGAAGTCTGATCACAGGGCCCCTTTCCCCACTGCGTGAGAACATGTTCCAACGTTTTAGGTGTTATGTTTAAGTGTCTCCTTTTGGCACCATGGAGTTTATTCTTTTAATTAAAAAAAAAAAAAAAAAAAGAAAAAGAAAAAAGAGGGGGGGAAAAAAAGAAAACAGAAAAGAAAACTCCCCTAAGTTTCTAGTTCTGGCTGCCTTTATCACTCACTGCCACGGACGGGGTGTCCACGTTAACAGCTATGACTATGCTCTCTCCATCCTCTGTTTTGATACGTTTGAGTTCCTGCTGTTCCGACTGGTCTCCGTTCTGGCGCTTTGTGGGAAGCGACGCCGATGCAGATGCATGGGTGGCCAACATATGCAAGGGACTCGCAGCAGCTGTAAAAAGATAACAACTTCAGCAGCCTAATCCTTGTCACACGTTGCTTTCAGATGATACTGAAAGCAAACCTGGATTTTCATTAGAATGATGAATTCCGTTATCAGCATAGTGTTGGGTATGAGCAACCCCCATCGAGATTCAGGTCCAATTGTTTAATCTCTGTATAAACACGAAGGACATTTTCCCAAATCACTCAGCACATTCATGCAGATTTGGACAAAGGTGGGAGAAGAGGGAATTATCTCCATGTTGTCAACAGGGTGCTGAAGGCAGAGAAGGATTAAAGCAACGAAAGCAAATCTGCTCCATAATTTGTGATAGAAGTGGGAAGTGAATTCAAACCTCCCTTTCAGTAGGCTCTGGCCACATCTACGGATCACTGCAGAATGCATCATGTGGCCTGGAAGGAGAGCACCTCCTTGTCATGTCCATCCATGGCCATCAGTTCTTTAAGAAGAGTTATGCAATTAACGCAGCCATGAGGTGAACATGGCTCAAGCAGCAATTCCTCTGTAACAGATGCTAAGGCATTTATCCACAATGTAAGGAAAAGGCAAGGATTTAACAAGCAAGAATGTTAGGAAATGGTGCATTTGATTAGCTTCAAATGCACAAGGGAATCAGATCAACTGAAATGTGCATAGTTCAAACATTCTACACTATTCCATACAAGAGTCAGGATATTAACGAGCAAGTGCAGTCCTTTAAACTTTGAGACATCTACAGGTTCCTTCCCTCTACTTGTTCTCAGCAGTCCATTTCTCAGGACAAACCCTGACTTTATTAAACCAACTATTCAAATGTCTTTGCAAACAATGCAAAATAATGATTATATATTTACTTGTTCATTTCATGAAAAAATGATCTAAACTTTATCGAACTACCTGCTGCTTTTACACACAAGCTCCTTTCCTTCAGCTGATACTCTACTTTTCTTGTTATTATTTGTTCTTAGTAAACCATCCTAGGGAATACGTGGAATATCACCTCTGCGTGCAATCAAAGTGGTTTGTACTTAGTATTTACTGGTGGAGACAGGTACTTCAGAAAACATTTACCCAGTGCAAAAAGCTTCACTCCAACTGTAAAAAAATTTGTTCTTACATCTCATGAGTCATTCAGCTTCTATTAGCAAAACTATTCCTTGTGCAGTTTTTGCAGAGATGACACAGAGAGATCTACTTACGAATAAATTGCTTTACTGCTAACTTAGCATTGCTTAAATAAAAGAAGAAGGTTACCCTTCACCTTCGAGCATACATTAAGACTATTACTGCATTGTTCACCCCGGGATCTGGATGGTACTTGCTGGCTGCTGTCACAACTGATATGTCAAAGTAGGAAATACACAAGAGAACAATGATGTTTGAAATCTACACTTGAAGTCAAAATAAAGAATATCCAGTTACATAATTTTATTCTGCAATAAGAGACTTGAATTTATTTCGGACTTCAAAGCTTTCAGATAGACTGACAGGTAATAAAATGTGCTGCCAAACTGTTTTGTCGAAAATAAGATCTGAAAGTACCTTCTTACTACAAATACAAAACATTAGACCAGATGCTGCTCTGAGGTTATTAGCTTGCAGATTGCACATCTTTTCTCTCCAAAGACAAATACACACATACAGGTGTGTAAATGAAAATGTATACACGTGAACACAGGCTTCTCTGTAAACACACAGAAACAAATCTGTGTCTATGTAGGGCAAGTTCCTCCTTTAGATGCCTTGACTGAGAATTGCAATGTTTCTTGCTAGTTTAGGAGTTACTGTAACAGACCAGGAGCTGGAATACATTGTTCACTGGATGTTCAAAATGTAAACATCTCATAAGGTATTTAAGCCCAGGAATCTCCAGAGTGGAACTGCCAGCACAGTCCTATTGCACACAGTGACAGAGAAGGAAGCATTACCATTCTGTGTTCAGCCCAATTGCTTAAACATGCCTAGCAGCCATCAGGCCTCCCTGCCAAGGAAAACACCTTCAGTTTTCAGAGTCCAGGAAAAAGACAAAAAGAATTATTTCTTAACTTTTAAAATTAACTTGTCAGTGTATATCATAGGACTCTCAGCTCAATTCATACATACCTTCTGACAAAAAAAGCATATATGAAGCCTGACAGTGATTGTCTTTTGCTTTACTTAAGCTGGAAATGAGGTGGAAGCAGACAGAACACTGACCTATATATGTCAGTGATGGAAAAAGAGTAAAAAGGAAACAAAGTAGATAATTCACTCCCTTAGAAAGCCTTTAGAGCAGAAATGCAGGTAAAGTTATTGATATTAGATAGCCTAAAGCTATTTCTGCTAACATAGTGCAGAAGCTTTTTTGTAATAAAGTATCAGGCCACCATCACAAAGTGAAACTGTTGGAAGAAGCTGTATGCACCTGCAAAGTAAACCAAAACTGAATATGCTGTGAGCAAGCACGAGTGGATGAAAATGATGGAAAAGCTACTCACATGGACTGCAGAGGCTAAGCAAGGAAAGATGGCATTCAGAAAAGAAGGATCTCAGAATCTTAGAGACTTTGGGTAATTTTTAGTATCAGTTCAATAAAAACAGAATAAAAAGTAACAGTTCAAAAAGCCAACCCACAAGCAAGTTCTGTCTGGTTTTCCTGTTGGTTGGTTCTTGACAAATCATCTGGGGAGCAGTTACCATTTTAATGGCACTGTTTGACAGCAACTTCTTTAAAACTTGTTTTTATCCAGGGTTTAATGAGGAGTGAGGATGGGTTGCCATCACTAAGCACAAAGAGAATAAATAGCTGTTCAGGTAATCATCAATGAAGAGAAACACTGGTTCTTACCAACAGGGAGGGAACAATACCTTAAAAGGCAAAAGGCTGTAATCAACATTTTTTCTAGAACTTAGTTTTTGGCATAACTATGAAAGACATAAGAATTAAAAAAATGTAGCACTGGTCACATTGAGGGCTTCACAGGTAGAAAGCAAGAGAAACCTGACACAATACGTACCAGCATTGCCCTGTCCTTGTATGGCAGTGGTGATGGGGACTATGTGCGTTCCGTTCTGCGTTACAGTTTTTATTGGTAGCTGGTGTTGACCTAGAGGTGCCTGTTGCACTATAGTAACTGTCTGTAAGGGGGTGGTCTGAGATGTCTGAATGATACGACTAGCAGCTCCTATTGTAGCATGACTAATAGCAGGTATAGGCTCCACTTTAACTGCAAGAGAAGATAAAACGTTGTTACAAACCAGAAAGCATTAAAGTGTTTGTTTTTACTCAATCAACCCTCAGTGACAAAGCATACCATCCCCAGGAAATTATGATTCAGAAGCTTCAGTTTTAGACAAACACTACAAGCATTCATCTGCAAGTAAGTTTCAAATAATGATCCTTCTATACACCAAAAGCTAGCGAAACAATTAACCCCATAGGTTCCCACCTTTAACTTCCTTGTGGTCTCCGTTCTCTTGAGGTTCTACCTTGGGCTGGGTTACCATCGCAGCTTGCGTGACCACCGCCTGTCCAGCTACTGTGTAAGTGTTTGCTGGTGCTAATCCAGTCACATTTGTGACAGACACAGCTGGTATCTGGTGGACAACATGAACTGTCTGAACTACAGGCTGCTGGGATGTTGATGTTGTCACAGGAGTTGCAACAGTGTAGGTGACAGGTTTAATAGTTTGTGGTAGCTGCCGTTGTACAGTAATTAAAACTGGTTGGCTAGATAGAGGTGATCCTACCAAGAAAGAGATAAAAATTAGGCTTCCAATTTTAATTATTTTAAGCCAGTCATTCTTTTAAACTTAACACTAAAGACTCAGAAAATTAAAATGTCTGAATGACCCAAAAAATAAAGTGAGACAGTGAAGATTATGACACATGGCTATCGCAACCCACGCATTCAAGCTGAGTGCTGTACTAGCTCAGTAAGACCCATATAGCATTTGGGCCACAGCCCCTCTCCAAATGCAGCTATACTACCTAAGCTGTGTTTAATAGTCATTTAGTAAAAACCTTGCCTATAGCTGGGAACAACATCTATGTGCTTCAGGTGTTGTGTGGAGCATATCTGCAGTGGCAAAACTCTCAGCCCCCTAGGCTGGGGAAAGCTAGTGTCTCTGTTTGCCTTCCCCACAGAATGGGAATTGACCTTTCTGTAGCACCAGCTTGTCAAGAAAATGGATGGCAGAAGTGTATCAATTAGGGTAATCAAATAACTACATTTTTATCCCATCATGCCTTATGCTCTTTCTTCCTTTAAATAGGGTGGTACTTATCACACAGATTTGCTCTTTCTCTCTTTATCCCTTCAGTTCTTTGCATCCCCACCTTTGAAAGGATGACATCCCCACAGATGTGTGCAAGACATTTGCTTGTTTCTGTAACCCACATACCCTAGAGTTTTGGGGGCTTCTTTCTAAACCAGAAAGAACATGTTCTGGAAGGAAGTGACAACTGCTACTACACAGTCCTGTACAATCTCTGCTTAGTAACAAAGAGAACAGCATGCAGATCTGTTAGTGTGCAGAGTTTCCTTGACATATTTATGTGTTTATCAAAGATTTGCCAAATGTCAAGAGGCTAAAAATTTACCTTTTTTAAGAGTATATATTGAAGTCTTGGTAGTATTTATGTATCAGCCCTCTCCCACCTCCAAGCCAGGAATGCTTACTGCAGGATTCCTCACCTGGGGCACTCTGTGCAAATCGTGCTTCTTGTATTACCGCTAGTTTTGGCTGGATAGCACTAGGCTCAGGTTCCATCGGCACTGGAGATCCTTCCCTGGACAGGCTCTCGGGGGTCTGGACTCCACTGGAGTGTGCAGACAACACTCCAGAGTGATTAGGAGAAGCTGGGGCACTTCTGTATTTAAAAACGAAAGCAGCAGCTGATGTGTTTTAACTCCTGAACTGTGAAAGACAGTGACCTTCCTCTAAAGAGACCGTAACACACACTGCCCACAGGAGGGCACCTCAGCCTTCTGGCCAGTACAGTTACAACCCAAAGCAGTTCTGATGATCTTTTTATAAGGCTTCTGTTAAATAGGGACAGAATTTAAAAGCAAACTTCAGATAAAGCTAAAGGAGAAAAAGTGGCTGGATGCCTTCTTAGGAAGACTAAATAATCTGTGAAACATGAACGTTTCTTCTGGTGGAGAGGAGCGGTGAGCAAACCTCAGGCTACAGGGCAAGTAATAAAAGATCTGCACCAGCAGAAAGGCCATAACTTTACAGAGGGCATAATTTACACCCATGTTATTTCCCCACCATGAATTCTGCTTGAACATCATCAAACTAAATACATAATTGTGATCTCTGAGTTCAATGAAGTGGCAGTTGGTACATGATCATTTTCTTTGCAAACAGTTTTAAAATGCAGTAGATGGCAGTTAGGAATTAAAATTATAACTCTGTAAGAAAAGCCCAAAGGTATAGCAAGGCTTGTTTACATTAACAGTCTGACAGTTATGCAGACTGAGTCAATTCTTTAACACTAAAAATAAGCAATAAAACCAAGCTCAGTGTATGGGGCAGCCTTCTAGTAAATCACACAGAATTTAAATACTGAGTCTAGATTAAATGAAATTACTAAACTTGTGACTGTATCCAAAGCCTGTATCAGCCTGAAGATTAAACAACACCCATAGTCTTTTTGTTCATCTGGTTTTCCTTACCTAGAAGAGAGTGGTCCCAGAGGGGTTCTAAAGCAAGGTACTCCCCTAGGCCGCCTTTTCCTAAAAGCCTGCTCTATTAATTTGCTTTCAGAGGCAGGGTCTATCCTCCAGAATGAGCCTTTGCCTGGTTCTTCCTGGGAACGTGGTACTTTGATGAAATAACGATTCAGAGAGAGATTGTGGCGTATTGAATTCTATGGAACATAAAAAAATATGTAGAATTCATATAACTTTTCCAAGTCAGAATGTGGCCTACTGCAGCAGTTTGTACTATAGGAGACTGGGGGTTCAGCTCTTTAATTCCTTAATTCAACAGCACTTGGAGCACAACACAGGCAGTGCCACAAACCTGAAAGGACTCTTGCATTTTTCAAATCTTCCCCAACTATTGAAAAAACAGTATGCCAATGCAGCAATAACAGGAATCCCATTTCATTCTCTAATGAGAAATATGGTGATTGCAATAAACTGTTAGAACACCGCAGACATTTGTGCATAATGCAGTGTAAAAAAAAATGATTATTAGTCTTCGTACACCACCCTTCCCCAGGTGTCAAAGAAAATGGCAGTTCATCCTGGGAGGGCCAGTAAAATACAGCATATGCTGATTCTGATCTTATATGATACTCCTGTTACTGTCCACCAATACAGAAAGAAAAGGTTAAAATTCCACAAGTTCCAAATGCAACTAGATAGTTGGGAGTTCACCCACAGTCCTGCCTGTCTCAAGAAAGGAGCCAAGGATTTAGTGTGTCTTAGAAAAGCAGTAAATGGCAGCAGGGCCTAACACAGCTCTTCAGCAGGGTCTTCATTACTGCACTCTAGTTTGCACATGACTTCATCTTCACTTTGCTGTAACACACAAAACTCCTCCACCAGAAAGAAAGCTGCTAACAGCCTGAAGTGGCTGTCTCTGTGCTTGGCTTTGCACACATTAGGAAATAACGGCAAGCTTACCCTGAAATACTTGTAGGGAAACAGTGGGAAAACAGAGTTGAAAGAGCTTTATGTTAACAAAAGCTCTTTAAAATTTGCAAAATCAAACACAGATCTTGCTCAAATGTCTGAGTTCATGACCCAGATGGCAGGTTTGGAAAACTTAAAGCAATGATAACCATGTATGGTTTCTTAAGTGCAAACTGATGAAACCAGAAATGGTTTTCCCTGCCAAAAAATGAACTAGAACTAGAAAGCCAAGAACATGTTTATAAATTGTATTTATTTCTCCATATGCTAGAATAAAAGAGTACCTGCTAAAATAAGTTCACAAAGAGGAGTTTTCAAGTGCTGAACAAAATGAGACCTTTGTGTAATAAAGAATATAAGTACCTCAACACTATTTGTCAAGGTATAGGATTTTTGTACTACACCCCTGTAAGTACTCTCTGTTTTTAATGATATATAGCCTCAAATATTATTTGCAACATCTCTTAAGTCACCCTAACTGCAATGGATGAAAACTAGCAGGGCTTCCATACCTGAAGTGCACCTGTTAAATGTTCTAGCAGTGCTTTATGTGACTCATAACTGAACAGCATCTGATTTTCAGCTCTTCCAATTGATACGTTCTGGAATAATTCATTAGCACCTACTGCATCTGTTGTGTCTGACACCTCGGTTTTGTAAAGCATTATACATCTAGACACATACAGTATTGCAAGGCAGAATTCTTTAGCCAAGCATTACAATGTATGTGCATGTTTGGCTCCAGGATGGCTACATCCAGAAGCATTAGAGACATGGGTGTTCAAGGTATTTCAGAATAGAAAGCAGAAAGGACGCCAATGAACAGAACCTTGTTGCTAAAACAGACCTGTTAGTATCATAGCAGCCAGGATCCTGCACTGCTTACGTGTGAAAGATAAAGAATAGAGACCTCCCAGCCACAATAGGTAAATCCTTTACTAGCCAAACCATTAGCCAAAAGCTAGGAACAGTTACACTCCCCACTAACCCTGGAATTCCTCTAAAAGTGACTCAACTTTCACTCAGGCCAGACAATAAATATGTGATTAATTATTTTTTTTTAATCTATCCCTCTGCTGAGTGGAGAAGTATTCTAAAGCATTCTTTAGTCTTGTACAGTAAGTTGAGTAGAACAGTTCCTCATTTTTCCCTGCCCCTGGTCTCTCCAAATTTTATTTCCCTGAAAACAACTTCAGAGCATGCCTCTGCTGATGATCAGGACTGTACTAAGCAGCAACCCAGAGAAACTGATACTCCATGATCAACTCAGTCTGAATGTTACAGGGACACACTGGCCAGTGCTGCCAATTGTGCTCTTCTGTCCTTCGCCAAAACTAAAAACAGCAGCAAAGGCACTGAACCTTTACGTGTATCTGGCAAGCCTATGCCAGACTGATTCATACTGGTTTAGTCATTCTGGCAAATGCTGAGGTTGGTCTCCTTAAAAATGGAAAGGAAGCAGAAACTAACTCTATGGAACTGAAAGATTTGGTCTAACTCATTACAGAAACAATTGACAGACTACATTACACAAACTGTCTAAATTGCCTACTTCATTTGGAGAAGGTACCATTAGGAAAAGGAGAACACACTCATTTGGTAAGTTCTATTTATGAAGGATAGTTAGGCTCACCAAGGGACTTGTTATTACCATTTACAACCACTATTACTCCCAACTGAAAAACCAAACATTCCAGAAATCAGATTTACCTGCCAGCCCTTGTCTGCTGTCCTGTAGTATGGATAATTTTTAGTTATGTGCGTATAAATTCCATTTAGAGTAAGTTGCTTATCAGGTGCCATTGTAATTGCTTGTACTATTAACTGTGCATAGGAGTAAGGTGGCTTAGAGTCGTCCTGTACAGAAAAAGAAAAGACTGCATCAGTAAATTTTAGAGATAAATACTAAATCAAAAGTTACAAAATACAATTAACTTTATGTAAGGCACCTGGGGACAACTAGGACCTTGAAGCAAAAAAACAAACTAAGGTGATTTCGCCCCTCTGATTAGCAGATTTTAAAATAACATTAAGAATTTAGAGAAACATGCAACAGTGAAAAATTTTCAATAGCCAATAAAGAAACAGGGAACTGAAAATATATACAGGCCCTCCCCCAACAGGAAGAGAGGCAAATAAATGAAGAAATCTCACATCCAATCCCAAAACCCAACAATCTGTTTATGAAGTCTGTGATGTTCAATTATGACTTAGTTCATATACTTTAGCAAACAGCATTTCAGAAGTCTTGCAGTCACTTAAGATGTAATTTATGGGATTGATTTCAAACAATGTTTACCTTTGGGCTATCTCCACCCGATGCTTCCTTGTCATTTTCTGACTGGGAATTGTCAGCCATTAAATGTAGGTCAGATGGTATTACACGACTCATTTTGTACCCTGAAGAGCCTGCACCACGGGGGCTAGATGGGCAGGAATTTGCAGCACTGTAGAGCATAAAAAGAAGATCCTACTATTTTGTTATACAGTATATCACCACATTATGTCTAATCAAAAAGCTCTCATTGCAGAAAAGCCCACTACCAGAGCTTCTAGGTTACAGTTAAGGGTCTGTCAGTATTTCCATTATAAGCCTCATCTTCCAAGCCTTTCTAACTCATCCATGGGAATTAAAATCACTGCAGGAAGAAATGTGTCAAATGAAGCTCAGGCTTTCTTCCTCAAAGGAGAAAGGATTAACTGATTTATTAAGCTGCACTGTATTTGGGTAAGATTTGCCATTAGAAAAGTCCACTTTAACTACATAAGCAACCACCAATTTTAAAAGACACTCATCTACAAGAAGAAACACATCCTGCCTTAAATTTCTGCCATATGCTTGTATTCAGTCTGCTCAAAAAAGATCATCTCTCCCCTGTGCTATTTTTGCACATTTGAGAAAATATAGCGAGTGTGGAGAAGAAAAAAGGTTTGATTCCCATTTAAATCTGAAACAGGTGAGGCACTTACAGGTATGTGCACATACATACATGCATAGTTCTCTCTAAAAATCATTAGCTTATCTATAAATGGGATGCATCGGCACTGACTCATCTAATTTAAGGCAGTATTAGGCCAACAGAGCAGACACTCTGTTACTTAGTAAAACATAGTGCCAAAGAAATTAAATTAGTCTCTCTTGGTACCTGACATTTTGCTATCCATCACAGGAAAACAAAGATAAAATTGTGCAGAATTCCACTGGAACATCTTTTTAACCATTGTTTCCCTGCCTCATACAGTCCACGGGAACCACAGCTTCACAAAGCCAGGCTTTTTCCATGATTTTCTTTTAGCCAACAGGACAGAGATAGTCAGAGGGTGATGCCTGTCCCCTTTTCTCTCCCAACAAAAAATGTTGACAGTTCTCTCTACAGCTGCACACTCCTCATCAAATCACACTGTTACTGATTTCTCCACAGTCCTCAGAAATTCCAAAAGGAGTTAACTGAACATCAAAATGCTAGAATCTCTGTGCACCTAGAATCAGCCCCATCTGCAGAGACAATCTTTAACCTAACTTGAATCTATAGTTCAAAACATCAAGTAACAAATAAAGCTAGAGAATGTTATTTGCACTTATACAACACAGCTTTCACAAATTTACATCTGCTGAGTTTTGTTTGTCTACCTGGCCTCTCATCTTGTTTGATACTTCCCTTTTTATGTATGGAAATAGGGCAGGCACTGTGGACTGGGCAATATACTACATATATATATATAACCTTTAAGTTTCTCATCACAGGAAATCCCCCAGCAATTTGCTACTAGTGATAAGCGCTACATGAGAGCGACTGAGTTTTCTGTGTTGTGTGGAAGAATCCTTGATTAGAGCCAAAACATGCAACTAACTTAAAATTTTTTAATATAGGTCAGTGCTGTTCTGTGTTTTCACATATCAACTGACAACATGCCTCTACTGTGCTCACTTTAGCATAGATTGACAAAGCTACACATATGGTTTAATCAAAGCAAGTTTACAAGTCTTCTACAAAACAGGATGATTTGAAGAGAAACTGTCAAGTTTTGCTCTCAAAATAGATTCTGAACTGTCTTTTTTTTTTTTTATTGGTAATAAACTATACTCAACAGGTATATGAAAGCCCTAAAGAGAGTTACAAAATTCACAGTGAGGCAAAGACTGCAGCGATACATGTGAGACCTGAAATATTTATGAGATGCTCTGTCATTCTGGGGCAAGATATGTTTTCCCTGAATTTTAATAGGAAAGCAAACCTGTTATGCAGTTGGGTCTGGATCTCTTATATAGATCTCATTAAACACGATGATATGAGATCAAGATCTTGGAGAACATGAAAGAAGTCAATTAGCCTTACATTCAAATTTCATTAACAAGATCTAGATTTTTCAAAATCAAGCATCAACAGTCCTTCACTCAAATGAAGAGACCAGGGAAGATGAAACTTTCAAAAGCACGCATATGACTTTGAAGCAGAACTTTCACTGCTCCTAAAATTTTTGCTCCTGAATTCACTATGGATTTTAAAAACTGGATCTGAGCTAATTTTACCAGTTTGTGAGGACAGCTTGTTTCACTGAGTTTGGTCCCAAGTACCAACTTGGGCAATATCTACTGTTACCAAATTAAGCAGCAAAGCAAGTAAAAAAAAAACCAGATTAACCTCCCCTGCAGAAGACTTCCCTACACTTAACTCCACATCTCACACTGTACTTTAAGGAACACATCTGTTTACTTTCAGCGATTACTAATCAATAATAAATCTTCTGGAGTAAGAGATCAGTCTGTTTTCCACACTATTGATAACCAAACACCATATTTTCTGATGATAAACTTCAGGAGGACAATGAATAATCAGAATGATTAAATATGGTATCATTTAGATTTATCTAGTTTTAAATGTTGCCTTAAGCACGCAGGAGTAAAAAGCCATCTAAATCACCTGGAAGGTGAGAGAAAGATGTGCTCCACTGCTGTTCTAAGAATGCCAAGCTCCTGAGCAAACTGCTACACATTTAACACATTCCATGTGAATATTAAAGGCTGCTCAGGCAACTATCTTTCTAGTTAGCAGAATGGTGCATTTCTCCACAGCAGGGAATGCTGAGATTCCACTCAACTGTTACCACAAAAGCAAAATACTCCAAATGAATTCGAAAGCTGTTTCCAGCCTGGAACCATGCACTGCCCTGTAGCAAATCTGCAGGGTTTAAATACCTGATAGTTCCTGTGGGAGAAGGGAGAGGGCTGATCAGGTGAGCCATGTTGTCTGGAATGTTTATTGTTAAGGGAGAGATCTGGGGTTGCACAGGCTTCACTGGGGACTCCGGGGACTCCTGTTTTTCTCTCTTGTCATTGGACAGAGCGGTGAATGTTATCTTGATGTTTGTGCTGGGAAACCTGAAAGTACATCTGAAAAATAAAGAACAAATACATAAGCCACTTGTTTACAGAGCGTGAGCTTTTGTGCCTAAACTGACACATGCAGCAACTAACCTTCTCTAGAAGTGAAAGGGTAGGGAATGTAAGTACCTGGAACCACCTTCCTTTTACAGGTCACACACAGATCAATGTCACCACGAAAAGATCCCCAAGAAAGCAATTTTAAAATTTTGAAATACAGGCAAATGCAATTCCTTGTAACAAGGCTGTTTATGTGTTATGTCTAAATTTCTTGACATTGACCTTGCAACTAACCCTTAAAGAAGTACTATTTTGAAGACAAAAGGCTGTTATTTTATGATGCCAAAGAGTGGCTTCAGCAAATAAACAAGCAGGTTCTGATACCAAAATTAGTCAAGAAGCACAAATGCTGGCAAATTTGAGATCTACCCATTTTCATAGACTGCTCTAACTAAAAGATCTGGTTTCTCTTTTCTTAAAAGCCTCACTAACACATATCAATCCTAATTCTAATCATTTCCATGGTGTATTGCTATATTCAAACACCATTTTTTTTGGAGTTGAATTTAAAAGCCAGTTTCAATAAATTGCCCATTCTCACATACTACCAAAGATCACATGGCCAAATTTGAAGGCTAATAATAAGTTAACAATATGCAGTTGTTTAAAAATCTGGAAAATAAAATACAATTAAGGCACATTTGAGTATTTTCCTTTCTCCATCTCTGTATAAGGCATTTAGAAGCTAACCCAGTTAGAACAGGCTATTTATAATTTCTCAGTAAATAAACAGAATGAGTAAACAAGAAACTCAATTTTCTCTCAATAAAAGCATCTATAAAAACACAGTTCAAATAACTTTACTGTCTCCTCTTTCTTAAGCTGTTAGACGACACTTAGCACTAACACACCTCTTTCCACAAGATGAAAAGGACTTCACGACAACAATACCTAGAAACAAACCTTAGCAAATGATGGGTTTTTAAGTGATTCTGGGTAGATCTAGTTTCATAAAGGAAGGGAGCAGCAGGATGCTGGAACAGGCCTAAAAAATGTAGCTATGAACACGAGATACAGACTGTAAACAAAAGTGATCATTTGTCTGGAAAAATATATTAAACATAAAAGTGATGTAAGAATTGGAAGGAACATTCAGCTGTGGAGCAGCATTAAAAACACTCTCGTGTGCTTTGGGTTTTAGTTCTCAAAATTAATCTAAGGATGTTTACAGAACAAAGGCAGCATTGGATTTTCACTGTGTTTCTTGCCATACACACCAGAGCGATTCTTTCTTCCTACAACACAGGCCCAGGATCAGGAAGAAGAGAAAGAATCAACAATGACCTTCCTTTGCTCTGTCTTCCTTCTCAGTATGGACCATGTCCGCATTTAACAGGCGACCTATTTCTGAAACATGCTCAATGTACTAAATTAGGAACAGAATCTATGCCAAAAAACTGCACTTGTATTCCAGCAAGACAGTTAAATGGATCAAGTTTTCCTTATTGCTTGCTTTTTCCAGTATATTTTTTGCTTATATTGCTTCAGTGACAATTGAAAGAGGTCTCAGCTGTTTTTCCAATAAAAACATGTTCTAAACATTTCAGTTAATCAGCACTCCTGACAACATTAGTCGTCAAGTATAGGCAGAGTGGGCGTAGCCAAAGGCAAACTTTTTGTTAAAGATCAAATAAAAATCTCTGTGAGAACCTGAACAACAACTTGTTTGACACAGAGACAGGTTTAGTCACCTCTATGTGTTTTATAGGGCTATTCCATACCTGCAAATTTAACATAATGCTTTTCAGACCAAACTTACATCGACCTAAGAAAAATGTGGTAACAATCAGACACAGCTTTAAATACTTGTTCAGTGGTTAGGTTCTTTATTGCCTAGTAAAAAAAAAATAATCTAGTACATAATAATGAGCAACCAGAGTCCTACAGTACTGGGGTAGGGTGGGGATGAGGTACACTTTCACAGCTTAGACAGAAGTACCAGAAATATGAAAACATGTAAAATATATACTTGACAACTCTTCCAACATTCCATCCAAGTATGCACACTGAAACATCTCCCTTCTTAGCTACTGTACCACGTTAAGGTACAACCTCCCCAAGTCAGTACGGGCAGCTTAATGAGATGAGGCTAAAGTACAGATATCAAAGTATAACAGAGATGTAGCACTCTCAAATGTTGATCAAGTTTGGAAGAAAAATCAAAGCACCCCCAAAACCAGGAGCTTTGACTAATTTAACAGAACCATATAGGATAGAAATGCATCAAGTAATTGGAAAGTCTAGTCGAGACCTGAATTAAAAACTTAAGGTCTTACAACTTATTTCACATGTTGAACCTCAAAGTATGGCTTATTGAGAAGACACCACATACAAATCAGCCTCTGGTTAGAACATGCAAACACTTGAATACTGTCAGAAGATCACATCTGTCAATTGATCTCTATTTGTAAACAGAGGAGCTTTTTAATGGAGGCTTATTTTTACTATCTGGAGCTCAGCCCAAAAGCTGAATGAAATGCCTTCTAACCAATAGATTTTCTGAATAAAGAGCATTAACACAAATGTATTTATTACATGTACTTCCACAATCAACCTAAGGAACACATTCTAATTTGATCAGAGCCAAGTTAGTCTTGGCACATTCTTTACTTATACAATGAACTAAACTAAACCCATAGCATGCTCATAGGGAGAGAGAAACCTGATCAAACATTTCGTCTGCAGCAAGCTGAATTTGACTCTTCTGTTTCCAAAACAAAAAAGGAAAAAGGAAAGAAAATAAAAAGGAGTAGTTTTACAAGCTGTCACTCTATACCTCATCCAATCAACTACCATTCATTCTTTATAAGATGATGCCATTTGGAGTAAGAAATCAAATCGAGCCACCAAGACTGATCCAACAGATTTTTAAACCTCAGTGTTTACAAACCATCCATGTGTAGCAGTTACATGATTAGAAGTATGTTGGATACACAAGAGATAAAAACAAAGAGCACTATTACCTGATGTGCCAACATTGTATTTTATATATTTCAAACAAATCTTCACAGTACCCACACTTAAATACTTGTGTATGTTTGTTTATTATGATGTGTACTTGCCTTGTGCTTTCTACAGAGCACAAAGGAGGGCAGTGTGCAATCTAGGAAACTGCTGCAGGGGTGTCACAACTGAAGTGCAACTCAGGATCCTAATTGTTCTTTTTTTGAAAAGTTCATCCTGGCTTGTTTACTTGAAAACAGACAAGAAGCATCAAAGAATTTCAAACAATTCCCTAGAAAATTCTTACTATCTCTACAGCTTCCAGCAAAATGGAGACAAGCTGATCCAGGCACTACCTCTGAAGAGTTTAGCAACTTCACTGGGTGCCAGATAAGCACCTTGTGGGAAAATGTGCAAAGTCTGGTTTTGTCACATCTGTACTTCTAGTATTTCCTCACTTCTCCCCAGCAGTTCTGTCTGTACTGCAGGGAAAAGCTGATTATAGACTTGTAAGTCTGTCTACATGAAAATATAATCTAAAAATGAGGAATTCTGACCTGTCTCCACCTGGGAAGCCAAACCATGAAGCAGGAATTTTATTTCCTCCCTGTACATACACCCTGCTATGACAAGTCAGTTTCTCAGTATCCTTTTAATTATTCCATTTTGATTCTCTTTTAAGAGCCAGGACAGAAATTGTACAGGAGCTGCCATCCTACCTCTCTTTCATCAGCCACCTCCACATTTCACATTCAAAGAGATTATCAGGGTTCGGCACTAGTAACTCCCTACATCAAGGTAGTTAAAACTGTGCAGTTCCATTCTTTCACACTCCCTATGACACTGAACACCAGTTAATGCAAGGATCTTCCTGTATTTTAAACAGATCTAAACGAATAGCAAGGTGAGACTTTCCAAACTCTTGCTGGTTTACTGACTGCCAAGGAATGCTTCAACTTTCTGCATTAAAAAGACCCATAAAGAATCCACTCAGCACCTGGGAGGTTCATTTTGTTTGTTTTTCACACAGGCAACAGTGCAACTCACTAGAAGTGAAACTGAAGTACTTCACAGCACCTGTCCCACTGAACAGACCTTCTTCAACTTAGGTTTTCTCTGAAAATCTCTAACCCAATCTCCTGCTAAAGGCAGGGGTAATTAGAGTTGCTCAGGGCCTTGTCTAAAGTTTAAGTATAGAGTTGGCCAGTTCATTCCTGTAATTACCCCCTCTAATGGTGAAGGGGTTTTCACATTTGTCCAGGTGTAATTTCCTAGTTGGAACTTGCTACAGCTGCTTGTCCTCAAATTGTGAGCCTCTCGACATAGCATGGCTCCATCTTTTCTACAACCACTCTTTAGGCAGGGAGTCTGCTATTAAGAGCCAGCCACCTTTGAGCTTCTCTATGCAAATAAATGTAAAAATTTAAATAAATAAAGGTCCTTTAGCCTCTCCTCCTCTACTAGATATGCCAGTTCCCTAAGCATCTCAGTAGCCATGCCCTCACTTCTCCAGTTTGTCAGCAGTTTTGTTCGTAATGGGACCTGTTATTGCCCAAAGGCCAACCTCCATCATGACAAGACTGCACACATACAACCTCCTTTGCCCTAGGACTCCTCTGCTCCTCCCTGCAGAGCTGTTCCCTAGTTAGACATTCCCAGCCTTTGCCCACCCCAGAGGTGGGATTTAAATTTCTTTGCTGAACTTCACAAGGTTGCTGTTCTGCTAGCCACCCTGTCAGTGTCCCCTCTAGATGACAGCTCTGCCCTCCAGCATGTTAACCCCCAGCGTGGCATTGTCCCTGACACGCAACGAGCACTGTGTCCCATCTCCCAGGACACTGGTGAATGACAGCACTGACCTGAATTCCACAAGGGTACCACTTCCTCTGTGCTATTCTATGTAACATGTGTCAAGCAAAGCTAAGAGCAGCAGGTCAAAAGCGACAGTACCTGGCAATGACACTCTGTACAACCGCACGCTAATGGGTCACTACGTTCTTTCAGTATGAAACAAGGACCGCAATTTCATCTTGGATCTAATTGCTACTTCATTTGTTATTTATTACATCACAATGGATTATTAAGAAATTAATTATAAATGAAAATAGATTAGCTATACGTTTTTAAGCCATTTTAAAGTAAAAAAGGCTTAAAAGATGAGTCTTTAGAAAAAAACCAACTAGAAATACAATGAAGGTTAAAAAAGCTCCAAAAGCTGAAGTACACTTAGATGGAATTTCAGTCTTTGTAAAGTCTGTGTACTGTGCTTCACATCCTGAGAAAAAGGTGCATCTCTACAGAAAGAGCTGAACACTGGTCCTTGCAGATCAAACTGACACACACAACACTAGGCAATCTGTAAGAAGAGATGAACATTTGTGTTTTGGAGATACCTGAAAGAAGAAATCTCTGTTAACTTGAGCAAATCAACAATTCCCATTCCAAGAAGAAAGTAGCTGCTTCACTCAGCTTGCCCTTTTCCGAAAGAAACGTAATTAGATTTTCTAACTCACTCATCTTCTGAATTTTCTACCAAAAGGTTTCAGACTGCTCAACACCCAGAGCAGACATCATAAATTATTCATGTTCAGACTTCATTTTTAAGACTTTGGGCTGTGTTTAACTTAACTGGATACTGCCGTCCATTTCCAGATCAGAATCACCACCTTCAGACCTAAATAGAGTCAACAAACTCAAAACTCAGTAAGAAGACAAATGGAACTGCTTCAAATAAGAGCCAGAATTCAAGATAACATTAAAGTACCCAACAGTTACAAATCTAGATTTGCAAGCTAATAATGAAGGTAGATATATAAATCCATCCAAACAGTAAGAATATTAAAAAGCTACTGAAAATTCACAGCACTAAATTATTACTAATAAAGTATAGATTATTTAAAAGCCCCTTACTTTTGCAGCAAGCATCTCCTTGATTCTTTAAACATAAATAACTGCTCAGAGATTTGTTTTACAGTCTTTTCTAGAATTACATTAAAAAGTTCAGCTGTAAAACTTACCTCCAGTAAGGAAACTGCAACAAGGCTGGGGAGAGGCCTTGAGCACAAGCCCTGTGAGGAGAGGCTGAGGGAGCTGGAATTGTTTAGCCTGGAGAAGAGGAGGCTCAGGGGTGACCTCATTGCTCTCTACAACTACCTGAAAGGTGGTTATAGCCAGGAAGGGGTTGGTCTCTTCTCTCTAGCAACCAGCACCAGAACAAGGGGACACAGTCTCAAGCTGCACCAGGGGAAGTTTAGGCTCGAGGTGAGGAGAAAGTTCTTCACTGAGAGAGTCATTTGTCATTGGAATGGGCTGCCAGGGAGGTGGTGGAGTCACCATCCCTGGAGGTGTTCAAGAGGGGATTGGATGTGGCACTTGGTGCCATGGTCTAGTCATGAGGTCTGTGGTGACAGGTTGGACTCAATGATATTTGAGGTCTCTTCCAACCTTAGTGATACTGTGATAAGGATATACTGGCTCACCTGTTTTCAGGGTATTTTAATACTAATCAGATTTTCATTATTTTGTTGTTGTTTGAAACAGGACTTTCTCAAAGGGAAAATTTTTATACTGGTGCTTGTTCATCTCCATGAGGCGAATCTTGTGCTATTAGGAATTTCTGCTTTAATGTTACATTTGTAGAACTTTCTACGCTGTTGGCAATAGACGACAGGAGTACCTGTTTCTGCTGACATTTTTGGGAGGGGAAATTTACTTCTAAAATGTATATTAAAGAAATAAAGCTGCCAGAAGGGTTGGGCTTTTTAAAAAGGAAGTTTTGCATGCTCTTCTGCTTGCAGTTGACCACACCCTGTGCAGCAACGTGAGAAACTACCCCAGCAGGAACACAGCATCACTTCCTGCAAGTACATGTACACACACACGTTGTGTTAGGATGGATTCCTCCTCCTTTCTCTCCCTGGTTGTAAACTAAGTCCTGATTTGGCTCATTGACCATAAATTTACATTCAATTGTGTTTGGCCATTACTAGTCAGGACACTTCTAGAGGTTATCCAAAATGCAACTGCCCTTTAAAAAGTGGCAGCTTTTTCCTCGGGGGAGCAAATCATGACCTCATGCGTGTTTCCCTTAATTCTCTGTATCCTTTGCAATTGATTTCTGTTGACCAAAGATCAATAGTTGCAAAGCATGTCCTCCACTAACAGAGAATGTGAGGGCTGTATAGCAAGCTCGACCTCTAATACAAGGAACAAAACAGCCTCAGACTTTTCAGCCAGCAGTTAAGACTTTCTATTCTGAGCACTGGTCATGCTTTTCACAAGGATTTCTGTGTTTTTTCAGGTGTGCCATCACTGTCTACAGTGACATAAAGCAGTATAAAGAAAAAGATCACTGATTTATCAATATACTCAGATCTCTTAAGATTTGAAAGCAAAGATCTATGCATCATCACAAGTGATGAAATAATGATGTAGGCTCATGGTAATCCAAGTCAGCCAACAAGACATTTACCAAATTCTCATCAAAGGCTGGAAATACGATCTACTTGTGCATTAACAGATCTTCCACAGGAAACCTAGCTTACACATTTGTCCATTGTTGTTTTAGCAAGTGCATAAGACAAAGTTGTTGGTATTCGTTACAGGAATGGTGCTAACCCACTTTCAGAAGGATCTGGAACAAGCCTGTCTGCATTAAGAAATGATTCTATGACAACAGAATATGCATGATGACAACAGGAACATTCCTGAACCACCAGCAGCAAAGAGAAACTGAGTAATAAACACATGCTCTTGTTTGAAAGGGTTTCCTCCTTCCCACTTAGAAAGCTGACTGCATACAGTGCATTTTTAACCCTATGCTTACAACAATGTCTCTAAGGGCATTTAGGAATTGAGACTGAAAAAGACACATCCTAAAGTTGTTCAACTACAGCAAATTTTGCTGCAAACGTAAATGATTCTGTGAACAACTTGAAGCTTATCTCACCCCCTTCCCTGCATTATTATGCTACTAATACAAGCATTAATGAAAAGTGCTGTTACAGATTGTCAAAGGTTCCTGTTTTAGCAGCCAGACATTTCATTTTCTTTATATACCAACCACACAAATGCTGGTATTGATCAGCAGCAAAAACATTTAGGCTATCCTACAGCTGTGGAAATGTGCTAACTAAAAATACGTATCTCAAAATCACAGATTCTCACTGCATTCTCCTCTTTTCTGGTAAAATATTTAAACCAGCAAGAAGAAAAAAACCAAAACAAACAAAACCTAAAGAAATTCAATACAGTAGCCTCGCACAGGCTGCAGGAATTGAGAAAGAAATTGGCCTGCAGGCAAGAATGTAGGCAGCAGTTACTGTAGAAACCAAGCTCTTCGTTGCTTTTCTCTAAGCAAAAGAAAGACACAAAAGAGCTGGAAAACAGCGATCGATGGGAAGCAGCTTATAAAGCTGCTTGTCACATCTGCTGCAGGAAAACCAGACACTAATTCATTAAAACTGCTCATGTAATGCCTCTGGAATTTGAGGCTCCCCAGCCTGTGAATACAAAAGAAACTCCGCCTATGGAAACACTGCATTTTCGGGTATTTAGCATCTCTGTACACAAAAGCCTATGCAGAGTCAGGTTGTGTGGTCTCTATCCCTAAATTTCCTTCTAAAGTATAAAAACAAATTCAGATTTGTCCAAAAGACTGTGTGCCTCTATCTTTGCCAATTTTCAAACAGCTATTTTGAGTCCCAACAGAGGGACATAACTATAATACAATTGTTTCCTGTTTAAAAAAAACAAAACAAAACACTTGGTCCAGGAAAGTGAAAATCAATCATTTCTTCTTCCTTCCAGATATCTACGTTTGACAATGGTTTCCTATTATCAAATAGGCAAGCTTAAACTTTCACAACAGTAAACACCATTCCAAAACTTTTCAAGAAGCGCAGCATTTAGAATCCTAGTCAAGCTGAAGCAGACAAACCAAGTTAGCAAGTTACAGGGGTGCCTGGCATTTCACCCTCAGCTACTCACAGGGATGCAAAGTTCACACGGAAATGGCAAGTTCTCATAAGAATATTCAGTGCTAAATAAAAAGCAAGCAGCAAATGAAACTGCTTAGAGCCAAACATACAGCACTTGGCATTCTACTATTTCTTACAATTAAAGCAGTAGGGGGAAGCACAGTGAACAAGTGCTGTCATGATGTGTTTTGACGCAAGCATAATGATAAAAAAAGCACTAATGACTCACACATTACTTTAGCAACAAAAGACTTCATTTATTACCTCATCAGAGACCTGTATTCTATCACAAAATGATGCCAAAACTACCTAATCCTTACCAAAGAACAGCTACCCACAGAGGACAAGCTGCACAGAAAAGAAGATTATTCCTGACTCAAGGAAGCATAGTTTATTTTAGATGGGGCTTTTTAAGACAGAGCTCTGCTTCCAAGAGCTGAACGGTCCTTTATTTCACACGGAAATCCATGACTAACTCAGGCCATTGAAGAGTGACAAAAACTGCTTCCTACCAACTCTAATTTTGAGCAGACAGCAGCGTTTCATTTCTCCCCTAAATGTGCCTGTCTGGTGAAAGAACAGACTTTTTTTCAGACTCCTCTCAAAAAGCTGTGGACATCGTTTAAATGTCACAATTACCTATCTAAAGATGTTTGATGTTCAAAGGCTATTCCATGCTTGTTTCAATCTGGTAATACTGCTGGGCTGGGTATCTCAACAGAAATCAAGATTTTATATTCTATTCTGAGATGTTTTATTTAACCATCTGTACTCTGCAGGATGTTTGTTCAAACCACTTTTCAATTTTTTTCTTCCTAGTTTCAAATTCCTTAAACTTTCCTAGTGAAGGTGCAGACCCTCTAGAAATTGTATATGCATGAGCCACTCCACAGCATTACATAAAGTGACTTTCCTTAATCACTTGTGTGGGCACTCAAGAACCAATCAAGACTCCAAGGAGTCTGAAAGGCTGCAAAGCAAAGAAACTATTTAATCTACAACAAACACATTGTTATTGGAAAATATTCAAGAAGCACTGCTCCTTAGCCATTCTTAGAAGACTACACCAAGTAGTTCTCAAATCACAGGCTGTTGTAAGGGGCAGCAGGAAAGAGCAAAAGGATAAAAGTCAATAAAAACAACAGACATGATTTAACGAGTCAAATGGTCATGCAAGAGGAAATCTATCCAGGAGTTTAAAAAAAAAAACAACACACAAGAAAAACAAACCACAAAACCAGATTAAATAGAAGTCCTCACCAGAGTCTACGTTACTCGTTGTCACTATACTGATAAAGCAACCAGAGCAGAGAGAAGGGTCCAGTACGCAAACATGAACCATGGGATTAACTTCTGCAAGCATCAACCTGTACCTGAGTTACTCATCCATCTTTACAGTGAGTGAAAATGAGCAGACAAGGGAAAACCCTGATCTGGTTTGGAGAAAACAGGTCTAGGGTTGTCTATTTTCCACTGAATTTGAAGACAGTCAAGGTGCAGACACACACACATGCGCTCTCCCTCACACACCCAATCCTGTATTAACCAAAACGAAATGCACCCTGAACATCCAGTAAAGTCAAGAAAAATATAAGCCAAGATTCCTGAAGCACAGGTACCAGCCAGGCTCTTAGCAATAAAAGCTTGACCTTGGGGGTGGTTTCATGGGATACAGTGACGTAACAGCTCAGCATGGCCAAACAGGGCAGGGTCTTTCCTGCCTCTTCTACCAGCTCTGTTCCCAAACACAGGATTACTCTGCTTACCTGCTACCTGGAGACACTGGGATCTCCAACTCATTTACTAACCCAGCAGAAAACACCTCTAGCTGAAATGTAAAAGTTTGGTGATGGTTTAGTAAGTTTAAGTAATCTCACAGTCTAAGCACTCTTCCGTAAGGTACTTACTACATACAACATTTCAATACACAACTGTTGTAACCATTCTCTCTGAAAGTCTGACATTTGAAACAATACAGAAAAATAAGCCTCCAGAATTTATTAGACATAAAAAGAAATGCCTAACACTCAGTTTGTAAACAAGAGTGCATATTCAACACACTGCAAAAGAATAAAGTTTGGTTAACTTTGGACATTTTAGCTCTACCAATAAAGTCACCATTTTCACTGTAGATGCTGTTAACAGAATGGTTCATGACCATGTAAGTCAAACACTCCTCATGAAATGTCTACCACTCTAAAGATGTACACATACTAGAAACCACACTGGGGATAAAAACCTGTTGGAGTAATGGCAATCATGTACCATCTATTAGTAAAGAGCCAAGGCTTTTGTATGTTCCCATATATACTAATTTCAAGGTATTAACTATAATGGAATAAACTTATTGCTCTGCATTTCTGGAACATCTTTCATTAGAAAGCACTGAAGTCTTGAGCACACATCACCACACTAAAACAGATGCCAGCGCTCTTTGCACTATCGGGCACTCTGAAGTTTAGGGATAGTTGCATCCACACAGGAACAGTGTATGCAGGAAAGCCTGGAGCACAGACAAAACCAGAGCTAACAGTCCTCAAAAACAGGGAGGGGGGAGAGAAGTTGGAAAGGGAGAGAATTAGGGTGTCTGCATTGCAGACAGAGTAAGCTACTTCAAAACCCCAATGAATCAATTTGAAAAGGCAAGGCACAGCTCTTGATAAAAAGTGCTAGAAAAGAGCACTGAAATTTCATCATCCCTCCTGCCTCCACCCATGAAGTATTATCCCTATTTTTCAAAACAGATTAAACAGATTTGTGACTTGGCCAAGTCATTTTGGCAAGTGTGCAACAGAGCTGGGAACAGAACACATTTTTCTCCAACACTCAATCTTTGTTTAAACCACTGGATCATCCCTTAAGTCTTCCTTCTCTTACAACTACTTTAAGAGGCAGAACATCAGGTGAAACACACATCTTCAGTAAGAGGGAGATTATTTAATTAAATGAGACGGCACTATTTCAATCAGTTTGTTGCACAAAAGTAGCTGCTTAAGGAGCAAAAAAGTAGTGGCTGTGAAGCCTACACAGCACAAAGTAAGACATGTACATTTATCTTAAGCAATATATCACATCCTCCCAAACACAGATAAAGGAATTTTTGTTTCACTAGTCCTTTACTACTACACCATGAAAACTGCACATTAGATGCATGCATGAAATAATAGAGCACATCCTACTCACCTGCAATATTGAAGCATTTACTTTAATTTTGTTTATCTATGTTTTATTTGCTAGTTTTAATAAGTCATACTCCTATACTGTCCCACACCAACATTATAGAATGTCAAAAACTTTCACTGGCCAAAAAAAGTGCCAATTACTAATGTTGCTTGCTTGGTTTTTTGCAAGAATCAAACTACTTTGGTGAGGGAAATACAAGGCAAGTACTATCTTCACTTGTCCCTTCTTGTCCTGTTTAAAACAAAGAGCACTGCTGTGCACTGATCAGCTTGGTTTTACTTGCCTGTCTGTAGGAATGCAGGTGAGAGTCCACAATAACTGGATCAGTACCACACAGCAAAGAACACTGTATGGGAGGGTAAGAACAAAAAAGCCTATTATTTGGTTGTGTAAACCAAACCCAACCTGAGGCTTTCTGATACTAAACCCATCATGTCTTGAGAGTGGTTTCTTCTGGTTCAGCTTCCCATTCCAAACCTTTTGTTTTTTGATTACTTTTCTGTGTTTTAGCTTTTCCAGACCATTAAATTTTCTGAACACATAACATCAAAATGGAAAAAAATGGTCCAAGCACATAATGTACTATTTCACTATACATCACCCTTGTTTTCATACATCATCTTTCTTTGAGATATGCTAGAGTCAACCAACTTCGTAGACAGTAACTGATACAGTACAAGCTACAGTCTTCCAAAATAAAAATTTATGCTGAATTCAGTCTTGTCATCCTTTTCTGCAGCCAAACTGATACAGTGAAGTTTAGAAAATGCTTTGAGATGCTGCAAAAAAAACCAAGCTGCAACTAACTCCAAAGAGATTCTTGTACAGCTACAGAGGAATACTCCGCTTGACTGCTCAAACAATGAACCTTCCCCTCCATGAGCAGAAATTTGCAAAGCTTTCCTTCAGAAATATTTTTTTCCAAAGCTTTCATGTATGCATATATACACACATACATGCATGTGTGTATATATATATACATACACACACACACATAAAAATCAATGTGTCTTATTTTCACTTGTTTGAAAAAGCAAGTGACTTCAGTTCAAGTCAGGCTTCCCTAGCTTATCAGCTGAGCAACACCCTTCATTGAATGGGCTTGTCAAAACCGTTATATAAAGCAATTGTCAAGATTATCAATTAAAAACTCCATACCTTCCCCCCAAACACATATACCTGTTAGACCTTCCCTGTATCAGAAGACCATTTGCTGCTACTATTTAATTTCTGACACACACAATATTGGTTGCTCTAAAAGCAGAAATTTCTGTAGTGCAGCTGGAATGTAGGATTGCAAAGTTAAGAACAGTTCCATCAGTCATGTGAGTTCTTCAAAATTCCACTGCAGAATCCACTTCTACAGCAAAGCTGAAAAGATGCAAATGAGCTCCATGCATACACTGATGGATAAAAGAAGAACTGCAAACACTAATTTTCACAGTACTTAAATTAACAAGTTTCCATTTGGACTTGAAGACCAACCAATAACAGAAAGATTCAGATTTTCAGAAAGATGCATTAAGTTGAAGTGAAACACTAATCCCTAGATACAGAAAGCACTGCCTAATTTCTACAGGTGTCAGGCAATATACTTACATAGACTTCCCTCAGTAATGACCAAAACCATTTTATCCTGAGAATACGCTGAGGTTTTTTTACTGCATCTGTTAGCACAGGAAGCACCACTGAAATCTGGCATTCACCTAAGTATCCAAAGTGGTCCCAAAATTGAAGTTATCATCTATTTGGAGCACATTTTCCTAATTTTTAACTCATACATCAAATTATTTCATCATCTTGGTAACATCCATCTGGAAACGTAAAAGACTAGTACTTCCTGGTTTAAATTGTGTTAAAAAGTGGAAGTAACAATGAAAAAGAAAAGAAAGATTAAACCATGAAGATCTAAGAGACATTTTAACAACTCTGGAGGACACTGCCATGGCCTTATCCTGTACTTTAATAACATGTACACTTTGTCAGTATGCAGAGAACAACATACAGCCTTTGAGTCAGAAAAGCTGAAAACTCAGATAGCAGACACTGTAGATAATTAGAAACTGCAGAAAACTATGGGGTTTTAACATCTTTCCCTCAAATAAAAAAAAAAGATAGAGTCCATATTTTTTTTCCCCCCTCACGCATCACACATTTTTCATTAAATGTTAACTTTAATGCACAAGTTTATCATGGCTTTCAGAAAGAGTAATTTTTTTAGACACTGTTAAACTACCACTCCTTTAATCATCACTGGGAATCACATCAGGAAGACCTTAGGAGCACTAATTAGCTCCGTTACAAAATTACATCTTACAATCAGTTTTGCTCTCTCTTCTGACAAAACAACAGTCAGTTTGAATGAAAGTATCATAAGAATCAGTGACTTTTCCAGAATTGTAAAGGCAATGAGACAGGACACCATCGCCTGACACAGAAAGCATGAAAAGTGATATGAAACCCTTAAACTCTTCATCATTGCTCAAAAAAAACAGAACACAAACCGGAGCAGAGACTACCAGAAACTAGTTATCAAATAACTGCGTTTGAAGATATTTCTGTGATGTGCAAAATGAGGACCATCAATCATATGATCATTCTGGAAACTACTAAAAATAGTTCAAGCACAGCGCTGCTCTTCCAGTCCAACTTCACTGTCCCCAGTGGTCATCTTTTACTGTCTTGGGTTTTTTTCTTCTCCTCCTTTGACTCTGCTCTCCTCACAGAAGCATTCCCAAAATCATCTTGTAGCCGGACAAAGGGAGGCAGGTCAGGAATCAAAAGACAAAGGGAGACAGGTCAGGAATCAAAAAACCAAGACCTTTCAAGGACAGGGAAACTTTACATTGGCTCAAATGCTGGTAGAACTGCTATGTAAGTTACTGTGAAGACACTATCAATCTTACTGCTTCCTTCCCATCTGGTAATGGGAAGACTGCACCTCTGACATGACAGAAAACTAATCCTGGGCCTGCCTCTCTCCTCATCCAAGGGATTGTTTTTCAGGCCTACCAGTAAGCTCATCTGACTTAAGCATGCAATGTGAACACCAGAGCTAACAGGACAGGACAGAGCAGGATGGTTTTTTAGCTCTAACTCCCAATTAGCTTTTAACTAATCTTGAAACCAAAGGGCGAGTTTACAGTTTATCTTCATGGCCTGAATCTTATATATGGACATGCCTAACAAAGTGAAAGTGGTGTTTTAATAAACCTGTATTACTGTATAGCTCTGATGTGAACATTTAAAAATATCCTTCTTACAACCAGGAACAATGACAAATTTCCTTTCAATTACTGCAAATGCTTGAAAAGTAAGAGTTTACCAATATCCTTAACACAAGAAGCAAAAGCTTTTTCTAACAGAGTATCTCTGAAATCCACGCACTCTCAGGAGAAAGAGAATTGGAGAGAATAAGCTATATAAAGAAGTATGCAAAGTTAGATGAGTTACCTACAGTGCACTCAGATAATTATGAGATGATGAATTCTGAAAAGCTCACCAAGTCAAATTAACTTTGTGTCAAGCCTGACCCCCTCAGAGAGGTAATACTCCCTAAACTGCTATAAAATGCACTAGAAAGACACAATATATTTGTATGTATATTAAAGTTTTATTTACCGTTGCTCCTTGTCACTCTCCAGTCTGTCAGTGTGGGTCAGTGCACACTCAGATCTTGTGTACCAGAATCCACAGCACAAAGCTGATGCAACTGAAGTCAGGAGCAGTCTGTGAACTTGAGCTGTGACCAAAACTGATTGTAAAAACTGGAAGAGGTCTATGGAGCACACGTTGAACACCATTTATCTACCCAAAGATGCCAAGGGACAAGAGAAAAAACCTGCCATTTCACAGATCATAAACATAATGGTAAAAACCACACACAAAGAGGTGGTATAACAGCTAGCTAGTGAATATAGACCAAGTCCCAAAAGACTTAGCATAAGGTCATCTCATCTCTCAAGTTTAAAAATATTCAGACTGGTCTCTGCAATTTCTATGACACTACCGCATGAGCTACTGAGGACTGCATCCTGAAAGAACTAGCACAACACGGGGGTGAAGGGGTGTGAGGTGGGGTGGTAAGCACAGCAGAAAATTTTAGAAATACAGAATCAATAGCAACAGTAGAAAGGAAGGGTGGGAAGGAAACAAAAGGCTCCATGCTTGACACTGACAGAGGGGGGGAAAACTCCCAAAAAATGAATAGCTTGGAACACAAACTAAATAATTCATAGCCTAGGCTGAAGAGGGGGCATGTGCTGGTCATATGTTCAGCGTATGTTACTGGCACCACTCACCAGCATGTTCCATGTTGTAATAGCTTAAACATTTAGACTTGAAGTGTGCTGCCTTCAGGGACGACATGATCTGGGCAGCTCTGGTGAAACACACGCCACTCGAATACAAGCTAATTTTGGCTTGCAGGTTATTTCTCCATACTCCAAACAATGCTTTGCTTGGCACCAACTCATTTGAAGAGCTTATTTTAAATATAACCAGTGGTAGTGTGAAGCAACTTTTAAAACCAGTAGACTCGGTTTATGTAAGTTTATATTAAATTACTGTTGTAGCATCTGTGATTTTTAGAGGTCACTTTCTGCTCAGATCCATGCTACAGATAGATGTGCCTGTATTTAAACTTCAAATTGCCTACAGTCTTTGAAGATGTGCACAGCCTCAAATACAGCAATATGCAACATGATGCAGCTCTGCCCAGATGACAATGAAATGCCATGGTGTAGTTTTAAAACTCCAAAACAGAGAGAGGGAAAAAAAAAATTCCACTGGAGTTCAAACATGCAGCTTCAAATACCAGATTTCTGTCACAGCCAGCCCTGCCTCCCCTCTTCAGTCATTTCCATTTCTGTGAAAGTTACACCAAGCCAGTTGCTTCCAGTGCTGACACATAGATCAGTAGAGAAAGGTTCACCACCCCACCAGTGCATGCCAATTTTTGACCATATCACCCCCTTCTGCATTCAAACCAGTGCCTAGGATTAGATGTATTTACTTCCATTTAAATGCCCAGCGTGTAGTATTTTAAATTGCTTACAGCGATTTATCTTTCCTTTATATTTTTGCATTAAATCATTACCTGCACAAGTCAAATCCTGTCTCCATTTAGAACATCTTAAGAGGGTTATTCTAATGACTTAAAGATGGTGTGAACCATCACAGTACAAGTACCTAAGGACCTTTCAGATTTAAAAATAAAAGTCTCCTTCACTCAGTGAAGAACTTTATCAGCCCAGCTTCTCTCTCTGTATCAGGCGCTGGCAGTATGCTCTCAGTCAGCAACTTATTTACCACAAAACATCCCTATAAAAACACAGGGCAATCATATATATTCTCTTCTTTAAATCTCTGGAGGAAAGATTGAACAAGCAGCTACCACAAAGACAAAACAGTCCTAAGCAGGACAAAATTGCATTAGTGTAACACATCCAGTAACCAACACTTCTTTAATCAGAGCCCAGGGATCTCCAAGTCAAAATGCAATGTCACTGCAACAGGCACCCAACCCCCCTGGTACTTACCTATATTTATCTGAAAGTGATTAACCCTCAACTACTCAGGCCTTCAAGATAAGAAAGTTAACTGGAAGAACAAGAAAACCACTCAATCCTCCCAACATCAAATGTTGTTGCAAAAAGAGAAAGTCGCAGACACAATAGTTTACCCTGGAGATAAGGCACATAAACATACTTCAGTACAAGAATGGAATCGAAATAGGACCAAAATTACCAAAAACATCCTGCCTTCTCAAGCCTCCCTCAATAAAGAGAAGCTTAAGCAACACACTCCTACACTCCTATGTTGATTTCCAGCACTTCAAGGGTTGGGTTTTTTCTTGATTTCAAAAGCTACAGAAAATCCTAATTTTTACAACTGACATTTCTGATTAAACTACTGAACTCGTTCCCTCAGTCTCTCCTCCCTGTCCACTATCCCATTACTTCTTCAAGTAGCCAAGATCACATTCTCTCACATGATGGTTATTTTGTATTCTATACAACCATGCTTTTAAGCTTTTCAGATGAAGCATACTTCTCAGCTACATTCCAGCTAATACAAAGAACATGCACACACAAGTATGAGTAGTATTTTCCTCAGCTACTACTTAGCCAAAATAACTTTAAAACACTAACCTCAAACTTAAAACTCTTACAGAATTTTATTTTATCCTTCTGACTGAGGGCTGAATTATTTACATTCACATGCTGCTTTTTTTTTCCCCCTGTTCTTTTGCATGGTTTTCATGCTTCTTTTCTTTAAAGGCTTAAAAACCACCCATTTTGCTGATAACCTTAGATAATAATGAATAACCTCACGTAAGAATCCTGGGTACTTACTAGCCCAGAACAGACCAAACTTATTTATAGCTAAGTAGCAAGCTGGGGTTAGTGATCTCTTCCAGGCTCAACAATCTTCCAACCTCAGAATAACCACACCATAAAACAAGTAGGGTTATTTCACTACTGACAGAAAAGTAAACATTTGTGTACTAGGGTGTGCTTGCAGATGACTGCTCTGGCTGCCTCTACTTGAGCAGACAGTAAAAGCTATTCACAACAGGCCAAAATTAATGAAGGAAATTTAAAAACTTGATCACAAACTGCTTTCAGAATTTAACTTGCATTTTTAAAACAGAGATAGGTGGAAGGAGCTGAATTCTTCTCCCAACTGTGAATGAGGTTTCCCATTTCAGCTTCAGACAAGTTTCTCAAATCTTTATTAGTGCCAAGTTTTCTATCTGAAACAGGTAATATTCCCTTTATCCTATGAGGCAGTTAAGGAAAGAGAAAACAGCACCACAGCTCAGAGGCAAAAAAAGCATGCTTCAAAATGAAAACAGCAGAGAAAACAGATTAGTTTGTTTGTTTGTTTTGTTAACAGTATCTCAGTTATAATGAAGAAAATTTTGCCACAGAAAGCCTGGGCATTCATAGCATTGGATATTCAAGTGAAGATGACAAGTAAAAATGAAACACTTCCAGAAAAGCCTGTTCTGTTGTCAGCTCGCTGCTCACGGTTAACTCCATCTCACCCCATTCCTCTGCTTAACCATTCACAAGAACTTGTGCAGTTCTCTCAGCTCACAAGGACTTCTGGCCACTTGTATCAAACAGCAGCACATCTCAGAAGACAGCACTCCTTCAGGGGAAAGGCAAAAGAGAAGGGATGCAGCTAGTCAAGAACTAAGTAACAAAACAGGCAAGAAATGATACAGCTTTGTACCATGCACTGTACAAAGTTATTTTGCCTTGCCAGGGTTCACAAGGCATTTGAGCACTGTTAAACGGCTCTGGAATTTGCTGATAATACAGACTAGTTGCATTTCTCGGCTTTATGGACAAACTAGTACCAGGAAAATGTTTCAAAAACAAAGGCTTAAATTTCAATTCAAGAGGATAAACAACTGAAGTTCTACTGCGGTTTTTACCTATTACATCTCTTTCCTGTTGCTAAACTTGCCTGTCATCTGAACATTTCAACTGACAAAACACACTGTGGTTTCCAGGTCCAGAATGTCTGCAGTGATTATCAATACCTAGAAAGCTCAAAGAATAATACTATCATCAACCACAAACTGTGGAGCCTCACCCTCAACTCAGAAGTCACTTTTGCATTTGAGAAGCCATCTTCAGAGCAGAAGGCAACAAACTACTGCATTTATTCTTCAACTCAGTGATGCAGTTACAGAAGTGCTGCCAGGAAAAAGCTGTACTCTAACCCTTGATAGTATCACTAGAAGTAAAACTGCAGGAGGATGAATTTCATCATTCTAGGAGAATTTTATTTCCCAATCTAGTAATTTTAATAAAGTTACTTCAGAACAGATTGCACACTCTTCAATACAATGTTTTCATGTAATTTAGAAAGCATTAACAGTTCATCCTTTGGTTTGCAGCCCCTAATGCTACAAAGAGTTGAAGACATTTAGTAAGATAAAAGGGCAGAAAGGACCAAAGCCACACAATAAAAACACATCCTGGGTCAGATACACACACAGAGGTACTTCAGTTGGTTACCCCAACATTAGTGACAACCAATGACCGTGTAAGATGATCTGTCAGCAGCACACCTAGTAGAAATCTTATCTTGACCTCACCCAGTCACACCCAGAATATTCACATGTGTAAGGCAAGGGAACACCTTGCTTCCTTTAACACATCTTTGCTCAGTATGTTAGGCAGTGTTTGTATCTGTGGAAGCTATAAACATGATTTTGATTGATGCCAATTTATGTAATTAACTCCAGCATTTCTAGCATCCAAATTCAACAAACACTGCACTGGAAACAAAGGGCACTTTATGTTATGACCTGCTCCTCCTCCAAATCCTTGGATTTTTCAGAGATGTTTCACCTCATCCCCTGTGAACAGGGAGCAAATGCACAGCTCCTTTCAACCCTGCTATTTAAGTACCTGTAGAAGGCTGAACCAACTAAGCTTATTTATTGACTACTAATACATCTGCCTTAGAAGGCGGTGTGGTTTTACTCTCCTGCACAGAGAAGCAAAATTAAAAGCTCTCTCAAAGGACAGCTTTTTTTAGAGATGTTTCTGCCCCAACATAGACAACTTTTAACAAGAGCCATCTACCTCCACTATGTCCTTATGTTAGATTTCCCCACAAATTTGTGACCTCCCTAGTCTGAAATACACCTGAAGCACCAATGGGACTCACAAACTATGGGGGCAAAGTCTACCTTTAAGCAGAAGATACAATGATTTAATACATGGAATGAAGCCCAAAAATTAATTCTGTCCTCTGCCATGAAATGATCCACAGATAAGGAAATTGTATCCCTTTTTCTCTAGTGGTTTTCTGGATGTAATCATATTTATGCAGATTTTCTTAAAAGACCAGAAAGCACGTATTTTAACTAAAGGTATGGCACAACTGAGTCACCTCAGCAACTCCTCTACTTAGATTCATGCTTTTTTAGTACCTTTCAACTGAAATACTTCACATCATCTTATCTCACAAAACATGCTGTCTTAAGAACTTCAAGGATTTGAACATTTTTGTATTACATTGCAATGCTTCTTTAATACACCAGAATCATTTTTGTGTTGGAACTTTCTTTCCCTTTCTGTGTTTATTACATAGAGCATAACAGCTCTTACAATTCCTTAATGTATGGTTCCAAAAGACACAGCAATGCAACTGTTGCCAAAAGTCTGTGCAGGCCCACTACCTACAACATTACCACGCATGCCAGCTTCACTGTCTGCCAGACCTCACTGTGAGCCACTTCAATGCAACAGCAGAAAACCACCAAAAAGTCACAAAAAAAAGCAGACATCAGCAGCTCATGGAACACCTGATGAACTTCAAGGCCAGAACAATCTGCAGTTGGGAGCACTGTAGAAAACAAGACCTTCACCTCCCATGTTGCATTTCAGCACCAGTGAAACACTAGATGAGCTCCGACGCTCATGAAAGCACAGCCATGTTCCTAAAAAGTGAGACCTCGGATTCCTCTGCATCACATTTCCCAAATTAAATATCAAAGTCAGAGCCTCCTTACATTCTGTAAGGATAGCAATTGTATTACTTCTCAGTCTCAGCTCTTAAATGTGAGATGACCTTTAACTTTTTCCAATCTTTTTTCAAGCCTCCAATCTTTTCATTTCTCCTCACACAGCTGCAATCACCACTAATTTTCTGCTCACATCCTAAAGCAAAACACACTGGCCTGCAGCCTCATCTTTCCCATATAGTAACCAAATTCTCTTCTATTTTTCTAATCTCCACATGGCATGATGCTAAAATCATACTTATTCTGACAGGTTTTTTTGCTGGAATAATTGGTTTGTTCTAGTTCAAATTTGAACTTATGCCTACACAGAATTTGGCATGAATACATTCACCCTTCTCTTGCCTAAGCCTTACTCTCTTTAATCTTATTTAAGTCTCTGCCCTCCCTCATTGCTACACATGCCTTCTTCACCTATCTAGAAGGACCAGAAGACAGCAATATTACCTAAGGAGGGAAATTCTTTCCTTTAGGAGTCAGCTTCCATCATTCACACTGTCCAACTGCTTTCCTTGTGTGTTTATTCCACTGACACTGTAACCAACAACCCTGCCTACTGAAGTATATAAACTGTCTGGATATGCCTTGTCTGCTCAAATTATGTTCTGTCTGGAACACCCCAAATACATCCATAGGACAATACAAAGTCATAAATAAAACTTTTCACATATTCTCATAAAAAAAAAAAAAACACCACACCTGCCCTACCCACCTTTGGATAATTATGTGACTGTATCTTCATAAATAAAACAGACTTCTACCTCACACATAGTAAAACAATGTCTCCTACACTGTGATAGGATACTGATGTGTTAGGTATACATTGAGGCTATTGATGCTTCAATGGAAGTCAAACTCTTTTTTCCAGCTGTGACAGGAAAAATAGGAAGATAAAAAGGAAAAAATAAAGAAAAGGGTAAACAAATTATCTGCTCCCATACTGCAACATGTCAGTAAAAATCTGAATTTAGAAGCAACTTCTATCAACATGTCAGTTCATCCATATAATCTCTGAACCAAAACCACACACTTGTAATTTCTTTAAGACATTTACAAAACCTGAATTTATTCAGTTCAAAATGTAAATACTTTTTCTATTAGATGCTAACCTTCTTATCAACATGAGAACTAAGAGGCTTATACCTCATGAGCTACATCTAAGACTTATTTGAAGAACAATAATGTTCCAAAAATCACCAAATCGCATATGAAAATTATCTGAATCTTTACAGTGTACTCTAATATGAAGACTAAAATGATCACAAACAAAAGCATCCAAATCATTTGCATGTGAGAACACTGCTAGCAAGTGTAAATAAACAAATGCCCAACTAGATGTTTGAAGAAATTTTAATTAAAAACCAAGCCAAGTACTGACTCTTTGTTAAAATGCCTAATGAAAAAGTCTCTTGCTATAATACAATAGAAGATTATTAAAACAGGACTTTCAGAGGAAGTGAAGGCTGAACAGTTAAGAAGCTTCACCTACTTGTACCTTTTGTAGCCCTAAGCCATGAAATTTCATCCAACCATACCTACACTGCAGCTAATCACCAGGTCTACTACAGCAAGGTTTATTTTTCTGTTTGAAGCACCTTTTCCTAGAAGGTATTCATTTCTGATCAGCAGAAGATGGCTAAATAGAGATACCACCATTCTTAGTAAGCTGTTCCAGCACTGTTAAAAATACACTCTTAAACTCTGAGAGTTTAGTTTACAGCCTCTGGGTTTTTATACCCGTCTTTCAATACTCTCAATACTCAGTCTTTCAATACTCTAATTCACCCCCATAGAAGTGTATATATACCAACCCAGATATCCTTTGCTCCTTTTTGATAAGGCAAACACACTGAACTCCTTAGGGCCCTCACTATTCGAGGTTCCCTCCAGCCTCCAATTCTTTGGAGCAATCATTCTCTTAAACCCTTGCAGCTTTACAGCATTCTTTAACACTAATTTTTATTCCAGAACCACAGGAAGTTCCACCACATCTCAGTACTCCCTGATCCAGTTCCCCTATTTCCACACAATCATCACATCACTCTGCTTTGAAACAGCACTGCAGAACAGGCATCCGAAGATTTCTCTGCACCTGAATCAGGGCAACAAAACAGGCTGGGGGATGCAGAGAAAAACTTGGGGGTGCTGGTGGGTGAAAAGCTGGACATGAGCCAGCAATGTTAGCTCAATAATGCTCAGTGTGGATCCCCAGCAGCACAGACAGCAGGTGGAGTGAGGGGATTCTTCCCCTCTGCTGAGACCCCACCTGAAGTGCTGGGTCCAGCTCTGAAGTCCTCAGCACAGGATAGACATGAAGCTGTTGAAGGAGGTCCAGAGCAGGCCACAACAATTATTTGAGAGCTGAAACCCCTCTGCTGTGAGGACAGGCTGAGAGATGTGGGCTTGTTCAGAATGGAGAAGACAAGGCTCCAGGGTGACCTGGTAGCCATTCAATACTTAAAGGGGCCTGTAAGAAAGCCAAGGACTGACGTTTTAGCAGGACCTGTTGTGACGGGGCAAAGGGTGATGGTTTTAAACTGAAAGATGGAGATTTAGACTACATAGAAGGAAGAAATTTTTTTACACTGAGGGTGGTGAGACACTAGCCTAAGTTACCCAGAGAGGTGTTAGATGCTCCACCATGGAGAAACAGAAAGACTTCAGGCTTCTGAACAATCTGATCTAGTTGAAGATGTTTGTGCTCAATGCAGGGGGTTGGACTAGATGACCTTTAAGGGGCCCTTCCAACCCAGACCATTCTATGAATTTCAAATGCAATCCAGCAGCTGTTTTCATAACAGTTTCCTGCTCTGTAGTTTGCACACCTTTTGAGATGATTTTTATTTCTTTAAATGAATTGACCAGATCCATTGCTTGTCTCAATTACTTGTGAGGACTGGAAATACAGATAATACTTTTTTCTATACGAGGTTATAGTTATACAAAGCATTTTATAGTTATAGTTACCACCATGCCTGGAGATAATCAGAATTCAAATGCACAAGGTGCTGAGAAGTCCAATCTGATGTTGAAGTCATTTCTGCTTTCAGCAGGGTTTTGGCTGAAGGTCCTTTCCATAATTCTTAATGTAAAACCTTACATTAACATTGAATTAAAATTAATTCCAGGTGATTTATACTAATGTTGTCACGCTTCATGAAGCTAAAACAATGACACATCTCTGGCTTCTTACTTTACAGCTCTGATTCTACAAGTGCCCAATTCCATGTGCATCTCTATCCACATGAGCTGCCTTGCTGAAGTCAACAGGAACATTTAGCTTAGCAAGGACATAACTGTTTGTCAATCTACTCATGGTTTTCATTTTATTAGGTGCATGTGGACAAACAAAAAAGTTCCTATAAATATTCATTTAAATATTCTGAAATTTTGAGTACTTAAAATTTTACTCCTACTCAACTGTAGAGCCTACAGGAAGATGGTGCTTTGTAGAAGTTTAAGGTCTGAAATACTACTGGGAAGGACAGATGAGCACAGAGGCATGTGCAGTAGCTGCAGCAGAATCACACAAACAAATGTGAAGAGACAAAGACTCCCATCATGTACAGACCTTCTTCAGCATTTTTAAACGTGAAGTATTACCAAAAATTGCACTTTTCAAGTGGCCTACCAAAGCCTCTTCATCCTTCAGCGGTAAAACAATACTGATTACATCTTAACTAAAGAATATAACATTTATTTTCTATTCCATCCAGTGTGGAATAGCTGCAGAACAAATATGGTTCCTCCCCTCTGACTGCTTTATCTAGGTCAAAAAACTCCTTAAAGGCAGGAAGTCGCAGGAAACAAATGTCACTACACATCAACTTTTTATCATGAAAACAAGCAAGACAGTGGATAAAACCACCACCTTCCCAAGATTTCTGGATGAAGTTCCATGAAAGACATCAGCTTATTAGTAAACACAAGTCTACTGTGAAAACTCCTTACAGGCTACAAGAAAGAGTCTCACACTACCACATGACATTTTTATTTTTCTTTGAAATTGTATTTTTTTTCCCAGTGCTTTCAATAATTTTAGCTAAGTTAATGGGACTTGAGTGGTCTTGAAGGCACCACTGTATTTGCTTAAAAATTCATCTAATTTTTAACAGCTTAGGCATGACAGTAAGGAAATCTTTTGCTTTATGCATGCTAATTACATATGCTAAAAACAAACAAACAAACAAACATCCCCAAGGAAAAAAAAACAACACTAAACCACACAAAACACACCACCACCAAAATCAACAGCAGTAGAAGTCCTCCACAGCAGAATTATTCTCTAAAATACAGTCTGCCTTCAGGAAGAACTAATATTTACAAGACAAAGTCATTTCCTAATTATAAGAAAATTAATCATACACATTTATTGTGAAAAGGATGAAACATTAACTTATTTATTATTTAACTTATGGTGTGCATTTCACAACTGAAGATCAGTATTAATCAATGCAAAGCAAAGAGCAATTTAATTTATGTATCTCTTACCTCATTATTAGAGCTGAAGGTAAGGATCTCAACACTTCTTTCAAATACAGATTCTTGGAACAGACACTTTTAACACTGATGTTGCACCTTTAAACCAAAACAACACTAATCTTGCTTCTGTCACAGAACTGCCGCCTGACAGACAACAAAGAAGCCATCAATTTTTAAGCTGATTTCCCAGTTTAGAGAATTTCATATAACTATACAAAGAATGTGCTTACTCCTATAGCTAACTACAGATGTAAGAACATTTTTAAGATCAGTAAGACTGTGGAATTAGTTAAGAAAGTTTCATGTATGTACCAATCACACAAACAGAAAAGAGAGGCAAGTGCAAATTAATCTAAATATCACATTGTTTTAAGCTTTACCTCAATCACCTGAATGGTGTATGACAACTTGCAACAAAAAAATCACTCATAAGGTGTGCAATTGAGAAATAGGTAAAATGTGAGATGACAGAAAAATTTTGACTATAGAAACTGCATATTCATCTTTGTTTTCATTTCAAATCATATGCACTCTGCTTCTTTCCTCCCACATTCCTTTTCAATCAGACCTGCATATGTGAGAACACTACTGCTACTGACATTTGCAAAGCTGACTTTAAAGTAGCCAAAAAACCACCTATAAACACAGCCCAGTTAACCTTGTTAATCATTACGGCATGGGGCACAGTGTCTGCTAAGAAAGTAAATAAAGTTTCTGGAGACTGATTCATGAGTCATAGCCAAGAGTCCAATGCTTCTTAGCTTCATGCTTAGAGATAATTTGTAAGTAATTCACAGTTTTAATACAAGGAGTATGGAGCCCCAAAACACTCCTCTGAGTGCAAATTAATCATAAGGTCTCAAAAACATCTCAGCCAGCTGTTTTCCTTATGAGTAACTGTATCTATCAAAGGTGCTGTGAAGGGAGGGGAAGAACAGGTGCCAATCTAACCTGAGGTATTAAACTACACTTGCAAGTATATTCCTTGCAGTAAGTGTTCTGTTTGATTTCTTAAAAGTATCGAACACTTCTGTTCATACAGAAAATATTTAGAGCAGAAACTGTAAGCCAAAATCAAGCAAGGAACATTCTCCCTAAATTACCAAGAAACACTACCTGAGGAGATGTTATGAGGCCTTCACCTCAACTGTTACACTAAACCTCAGTTGTTTCCAGTGAGAAATTATTTCCCTGAGCAGCCGCAGCTCTAAGTCACACAGCAATCACAGCTGTGCATAGAATTTAAGTAACTGCAGTAAGATGACAGAAAAGCATGCAGTGATACATTAGAGGTTCGCTACAATCTGTTACACTATTTTCTGCTCAAGTGATGCTGAACATAATAACTTATCCAAGGAATTAGTGAGTAAGATACACTTGGTCCTTGTTCAGAATCTACTGGCTTTCATCTACTTTCTACTACTTAAAAGACAGTACAAACCCTACTTTGTAGATCCAGACCATAAGACCTAACTGAAAATATTCATTTAGTCCTCTGAACACAAATAAATTTTTAGTTTGCAGCCACAGAGGCTTGACTTAGGATTAGTTAGTAAAGTAAAACATACTCAGTGTGGTTTACTGTAAGAGCTCCAATACTTACAAGTGTAAAGAAGTCTATGAAACAAATGACAGAATGGGAGAATTATTCACTGTCTCTCAACAGAGATAACTTCAGTTGTATCAAATGAAATTACCAGTGTGTCAAGTTTAAAGAACTCAGCAAAAAGAGGTATTTTTCCCAGTGTGGGCTAAAATGGCATTGTGAAACTCACTGCCTAAGGATGCTGTGGCTATGAAAGGTTTACAAGGGTTTGCAAACAGCAAATGGTTGTAACTCAAACAAACAAACAAAAAAAAAAAAAATAAAGTGCTCAACTTTGACTTAGAGATTCAAAAGAAGAAACAAAGGCAACATCCTTTTGCATCTGCTACTGACTGCTCTTTGAGACAGGTAATGGACTAGATGCATCTTTGCTCTGACTTAGAAATGCTGTTCTTATGCTAATGGTATGATTCACAAATCTACTTCCACAAAACCAAAATTAAAAGCAATTACTAAAATACAAAATATATGGGTTTGTCTAAATGAACCGGGCATTGTCTTGGAACAGTCAAGACCAGGATGTCAGGATCTTTGTGAACTTAAATGCTAATATACAAAGCACAATCAAGAAACCCAGAAATAAAAACAAAACAAACCTCTTCAGCGCTACACTGTACCCAGAAGTCAGCCTGCTTTTTCCAGCTGTATCAGTTACATCTGTCTGGAATCCTGCCTCTCCAAAAGCTGTACACAAGAGCTCTGTCAACAACTGCTGCTGTGCCCTGCACAAAAGATATTTTTCAAGCCAAGTACTTCAAAAGTCAAATAGTAATGTTGTTATTTACCTAGCAATATATCCTAACAATGATTTCAACTGAAGTCTGGGAAAATTTGACAAGCATCAAATGAAACCAATTTAAAAACATGAAGGTTATGAAGAGGAGAATAACAGTCCATGCATCTTGAAGGTAGCTGTAAAAGACTTAACTGAACTGTCCCACTCCTCTGTGCAGTATAATACTGAAAGGAGACCTTCTTACTGGACATGAACAAAAAAATTGCCATTTTCTCCCAGCCCCCATTTTATTCATCTGACAAAATGACAGTTGGTTTGTACAGACACAAGTATGTATGCAAGTCTGTCAAGAAGCAGAAAAACAAAAACACACTTCCCACTGCTATTACCTCCTGCTTGGGAACTTAAACATTTGAACTGTGAAAGAGGCTTCCAAGGAAGCATTAAAAATAGCAACCAGAACAGTTATCTTACTGCACAGTAATTCCCTGTTTCATGGCGTTTATATCTGTAGAAAGATGCCTTTACTACAGGTAAAAAAAAAATACCCTAATGTTAATAATTTAATTTCCTCAGATGTTAAAGATGTGTGTTTTGCAGGAGATTGTGAAGTCGTATTTCGTTTTTTCCCTTCCAAACCCAGCAAGTTCAATAGCATTAACAATGCAATCACATTTCAAAACTGTGATGAATTAGGAAAAAAAAAAAGGCCAAGGACACTGGAACTACTTAGACTTATTAGTGACAATTAAATCAGACATTGCAAGTCTGTAACAGTATTTTACTTGGAGTCATCCATAAGTCACTATTAATTAGTCAAAACAGAGATGGACCCTCCATTCTTGGTTTCCAACATCACTTAAAAACAAACAGAGGGAACAGGCCACTCTGATTTTGATATTTTTGTTTTTAAACTTCACCTGCCATCAAATGACTGTGTAGTCATAGGCAAAGCATACTACTGGCCACATAGTAGGATTAAACAACAACAACTAAAATAGATCTAGTGATTACTTGAGCTGGAGATGAGCAGTTATCCATCTTGAACTTGAACCAAAACTATTTTCTTTCCAATCATGTTCCAACTATTCATTGTTTACATTACACTGAAGCAACTAAGTTTGATTCTTAAAATCCAGTAGATCATCTTCAGTGTGACCAGTTAAATGAAACTCCAGAACATGACTACAAACAATATTAGTCACCTGTAATTCACAGTAATGACTTGCTATAAACAGATAACCTTTGCTTTGAATTTGTCTGAAGATTTCTGTGGGGTTTTTTTTAAAAAAAAAGCCTTGCAAATATTAAAACTGCTATTCCCTTTTACAACTGCAGAGTAAGACTTTCCTTTCACAGATTTTTTTCCCCTTTATGTTTAAGCAATAAAACAGCATTTGATCTTAACCACCAATCTAACTATGACCCTGCACATTTTGCACGCCCTTCAGGATGAAACTCATCCCTGTGCCTGTTGACTAAAGAAATCCTAGTTTGCCCAGTGTACACACTGCTCCTTTGTTCTAACCAGGACTGAAGGTATGTCACCTTCTATTTGCAAGATCTGATGGAAGATCACACCTACATTTTGTAACCAGGAGATAACTACTTCAGCCAGCTTACGGATCTTTAAACTGAAGGCTACTAGTGTGCAGTCTAAGAAACAGTGTAATCCCTGAACACAGCCAGCTTCAAGGAAATGCTAGTTTCTGTAACACCACCCACATATACTCATGAAGAAATTTTAACTGCACAGAAGTTTTCATCATTGTTCAATTAAAAAAACTGACACACAAAAAATCCTTCAGAATTTGCTTTCCATTTAAAAAGGACTCAATACCTACATGGAGAGCGTGAAAAAGCGGTACACTTCTTTTTACTCTCCTGGAGTCTTAAGCATTCAGCAGAATGATACTGACTAAATGACTCAAACTAATTCTAGACTGTCTGCAATCAACACATATACTGCACCATGACTTATTCGCAATTAGTGTATTATATCAAACTATGCTTACAAAGAAAAAAATATTTGATCCATATTTCATAAATGTCAGATTAAAATACAGATTAACCACATGCCAAATAATTATTAATATTAAAAAGCAGAAAGCAGAGATAGTAGTTACAGTTAAAGGTCAAACAAGTCCTCCAACTGTATTCATGATTATACAACTCCACACGTATTGGCACTGCTAAATCCTTTCAGAATAAGCATTTCCTAGAAAGCAGAAAGGTAAGACAGTTTGATTTTGACAGAGGAACCAGGCTGGGAAACTTCCATTAAGACGTCAAAGCAGAAAATATGCATCATCAACATCCTAAACAGAGTTTCAAAACTTGTGAGGCATTAAGGCTGTGTCACTAACGACGTGTGTTTTTATAAAGGTAAAACACTCAAGTATTTCTCACTCAAGACAGGTAAAATATACTACACCACAATACTTTCACTTTTCGTACATGTGACTCCTCAAAACACAGATTACTCATTTACAATTCAACGGATCCTTAAGCGTGAGGTAGGCCTCACATACTCACTACAAATCGCTTTGCAAAGACAGTTAATGTTTGGTAATGGTAAAGGAATGTATTACCATTTAAAAACACTTAATACATTTAAAATGTGTTTTCTTACGTGACAACAAAACACTAAGACTAGCATTAGTATTTCACGTGGATGGTTCAGTTTACCCATAAAAATAGACGTTACAATTAGGCAGAGGCTGGAACTGCCACAAAATCAGAAGGCAATCACATGCACAAAACAATCCCCTACATTCTGCAAAAGCACCAAGGGTGTTACAAGATTTACTCAGCACTGATCTCAAATTCAGAAATCCCAGATATGTGGATAACCACTTGACTGGTTTCCTTTGAAGCACATAAACAATACTCAAGGGTGTATCCAATTCTGTTTGGTAATTACAATACCTCCGAGCACTGCTGCAGACGGATCTGCTCCCAAACTCACAACAGATACGGCTACGTGCAAGACACAGCATGGGAGAAGGGTGACTATTTGTCAAACGCCAGCCTCGGCTCTGCCGGGGTCTCACGCTTCCCACCTGTACCACCGGCTGCCGGATGGGCTGCAGTGGGCGGTGGATATGCCGGCGGGGTCCCGGCCACTAGAGGAAGGACACATTCGAGGGCAACGGGTGGAGACGCCGGCGCTAGGGTGGTACCGGGAGACAGGGACACGGGCTGGAGGAGAGGGAAACCTAAGGCACCGCTCGCATGTGCTGCGGAGAAAGGCCGGTTCCCTGTCAGGCACCATGTGCCACCCAAACGGCAACGGGGGCAACCGGCGCGGATGAGCAACGGCACCACCCCGCCGCGGCAGACAGTCCTCCCAGGGAGGACGGATAGCCCGGCGAGGCGAGGCGCTGGCTGGTGGGCCCGGGCCCGGCCAGGAGGGCTCCGGTGTGACGGGGAAGGACGGCAGGCCCAGCCCCCGCTTTACTCACACTCGGGGCAGCTGCAGCGGCGGCGCCCCCCGCCTCTGGAACACGCCGTCCACGAAGACGCCGTTCTTGCCGAGACAGCGCAGATAGAAGTCCCCTCCGCCGCCGCCGGTAGCAGCTGCGGGGTCTCCCTGAGGCGGAGGCGGCGGCCCGTCCGCGCCGGCCGGTGGCGGCGGCGGGGGAGCAGCAGTAAAGATCTCCAGGTGGCGCCGGGAGATGAAGCTGGAGTGGCCCATGCTCACGTCCACCGAGCCCTGCGACGAGTTGCGGCCGATGGTCACCGAGCGCTTCTTCATGAGGTATTCGAACTCTCGGCCCTCCAGCCGCGCCACGGCCGCCGCCGCCGCCGCCGCCATCTTAGCGAGCGAGGGAGCGGGCCACCCTCCGCTGCGCCCCTCCGCCCGCACCGGCCCCGCAGCCGCAGCCGCCGCCAGACACAGGCAGGGAAGGGGACGCCGCTCAACCCAACCTGACGCAGTCCGCCGCTGGCTGATGGACAGCGGCGCCGGGCCAATGCGCGGCCCGCACGCCCATGGGGCTATGGCGGCGCGGCCAATGGCGAGCGGCGCCGCGGCCAGCGCCGCGCAGCACGTTCGAGTGTCGGGGCCGAGAACACGGGAAAGGCCCGGAAAACGCGGAACAGATCCCCGCGCGGGGGAGCGGAGCGGCGCTTCTGCCCGCGGCGGCGGAGGCAGATGCACCCGGAGACGCGCTGCGCCGAGCCCCGGCCCCTGCCGCGGCGCTGGCGGCCTGGGGGAAGCAGCGGGGCAGGACGGGAGGCAGGCGGTGCGGAAGGGGATCGCTTAACCCGGCGGGGCCGACCTGCCTGCCATCTTCCTCCCCTTAGCCCCTTCCCGCCGTGGGACCAGGGCACCTGCGAGAGACCGTGCCTCACGGTCCATCCCTAGGACAGCAGCCCCCGCACTGGGCCCCTGAGCGAGGTCGCCAGCACCTCCGGCAACCCTCCTACTGTTTTTTCACCCGGCAGATAGGGGAACACACACGCCTTCCGCTAGCAATGCTTTCAGAAACGGGACTGAACGGGGCGGGGGAAAGCAATAATCAGCAATAAATACGAGTGCCCCAAGAGTGCTAGAGGGTAGGGTACCACCCGCGAAGTAGTTTAAACTCCTCAGCTTTAGCCTCAGAAGAGTAGGGGGAATGGGAGGTGGAGGGGGCGGCAAGTTTTAATACATCACATTAGGTTAAAAGTAGAAGAAACACGCAGGGGTTGTGATATTCACGTTAAAGAAGTACAGTTCTAGGTAAATTCCAGGTAAGCCAATCTGTGGATTTGTGCACACACCTCACTCAACCTAGTCCTAGTTTCCTCGTAGGAACTAGGGCACACAGAGGCAAGCAATCTGACACGGCAAAACAGAATTGGACACCCCACGGCTGCACCAGTCTGTCACTGCTCCCCCGGGGTCACGAAACACAGGAGGGAAAGTGTCACAGGTAAACCAATCAGGCACTGGCACCACTGCTTTTGAGTTTAAAATATCACAGATTGCCAAAAAGACAACATTAACTGCATGCTCAGCGCTAACTGGTACAAGAACCTGGCCCAGTCAGAGCCGAGTAGTAAACAATTAAGAAACGCTTTGGGCTATAAAATGTGCAGAAAGTACTTAAACATATTTATATCTATACACAAATATAAATACTGCACACACTTCACTGTAACAGCCAAGCTAGCCTTCCTAGACTGTCAAGCACTTGTTTAGAAAGGGGGGGGTTGTTTATTTGGTCCTTCTTACAGTGTTGAAGTTCCTTGTCATTTATTAATTCAGAAGATGTTTAAATACATTCTGCTGTGGTACACCCTGAATTGTAAATAATCTTTAAGAACATTTTTATGCCTTGGACAAACCCAATCAACTCACTAACAAACATCCAGGAGTAAATTTGAAATTCAAACTTCTGGTTTTCTACATCTGAGTCAACAGCTCTTCAAACTGTAGCAATATTTTATGTATGTCTGGGAATGGAATATAGGGCCTGTTATCTGCAAACCTTATTTTTACCCTTGAGATTGTGTCAGCACTTGTTATAAGCAGCTACAACACAATTCCATACTGGTTAAGTCCGTTTATATGATTACATGCGCACATCAGATGCAGTAAAATATAGCAACAGTTTAGAGCTTTGGTTTCTTTTACAGAAAACTTTAGTTAAATCTTGCCCACACTTTGATATTTAGACTCAGACTTTCTTCTATACCAACATATGTTTGGCACAGAAAATGTGGAGCATCAGAGAGCCAGATATGACTCCCTGATTCTCAGCTTTTTTTTCCCCTTGGCTCTGCTGCAACTGTAGAAATGTTGTGCCTGCTCTGCTAACAATTGGTTAGGGATCCTGAGGGGTACGCTGGCTGCAAATTACCAATGGGTTTCTGTCTCCTAACACATCCCCACTCCCACAGAGACAGAAAACAGGCAGATTGGGAGAGCAGCCAGGTGAATTCCCATCAGGCCAGCAGCACTTTCCACCACTCTTATGGTTGCTCAGTTTGCAAAAGTTGAAGGCATTAATGCTGTTTAAAGCTTTCCCATTATGTGAGTCACAACTTTGTTAATTTGTATTAATTTATTAATAACACCCAGTACTAAATTCACAAAGCTGATATACCTTCCTGTTCTGTTAATGGAACAGCATAGAGAACACAGCTATTGACAGTGCTGAACAGATTCTATAATAATACACCAAAATTACTTTCCAAGCTCCCAGCCATCAAAATGCTACTCTGTGAAACGTGACTGAACAGCAGCAGAAAGTCTGTTTACTTCTGTATTACCAACACTGTAAAACAAACATCAAATCCCATTGTCAGGAGCTACATTCATTTTAAGAAGACAGCTGGGATCTTTCTGCCCATGTTTTTCTAAATTGGTGCAGATTTAGTAACTTTCTTTGTGACTATACAAAATTGAACAGTTACAGGTCATTCCGACCTGCCTACTAGCAGCTCTGTTGTGCCTTGTAGAAAGCAAGAAAGAGAAGCTAGATGTGGTGGAACAACTCCTTCTTACACCTAGAAATGCACTTCTTGAGCATAATCTGGTCCTGATGTTGGAGCTGCACAGCAGGTAAGTAGTATTCCATGTATTCTCCCCCGCCTCGCTGGTTGAATGGAAGCAAAACCTTCTCTGTCTGCTTTGCATCCACCTTAACTATTCAGGACAAAACTAGGGCTCTAGGTTATTGACTACAGAGACAGTCTGTTTGTGCTTCAGGCTAGTAAACTGACGTATAACCAAGTTTCCTTTCTTCTTTTTCACTAGATGTATATGCTCTGTACTGAGGGCTATGAAGTGGTGAGGCAGCCTTCTCAAGATGCATATTTTCACAGATTCAGTATCATGGAATACTACTAGAGGAACTTGATGAATAATCAAGCAGATTAAGTGACCCTAATTGCTTACTTGGACACAACCAGCATTAAATAGCTTTTAAAACCCATTAGGAGCTATCCATATTTTTTTTCATTACAGCAAGTGTCACAAGCTTCCGCTGAGAGCTGATTTTGGTTAAACAAAACACTACAAAGTTAATTTGCAAAACCACCTCCCAGTAACATTCATTAAGAAGCACTTCAAACACCAAACCCTGCATGGCCAAATGAAACAAGATTTCACATATTGATACCCAGCGCCTAAAAAGCACCTATTTTTTTTTTTTTCAATTTACAAGCAGAGAAGCCCCTTGTGAGCAGCAACAACTCCTTCCAACATAGCCTCAAACCCACTGAGGTATAGAACCACATTCTAAAGTAATTCTGATAACCATACTGGAGCTCTTCACATGCCTAAATTTATGGGAGTGTGGAAAACTCGGTAGGACTCATGCTGCAATTCAGTAATTTTCTCACAAACTCATTTTGATCAATGGGAAAGTGCTGAAAATGCATCCTGTAATTACTACAAAACATTAAAACTGGGAATGATCACTGATGTGAAGCTCCCTGGTTGCACACCCAGCAAATTCCTGAACTGAAAATAAAAAGCTGTACCCCTAAAGTTACATGCATAGGGTTTTTTTCTCCCTTTAAAGAGACCTAAAAGGTATCCGTTAAGTAATAAAAACTGGAATGACTCTTAAAAAATGCCTAAGACATCCATATGAACACCGGGGTTTTTTGGATGGAGAACGGGAAGGAAAGCAGCAACAGCTATTTAACCTCCACCAGTCACTTACTGCCACACTGTTTACCTCGGAAGGTAAGGCAAGGCAAGGCAACCAAGTACACCAGTACCATGCAAGTCAAAACTACCCAGCTGCTGGCTGGCTCCGCAAGGTTTCCCGGTACAAACCCTACCGCAGGGCGCAGAGCAGGTGGCAGCCTGACAGGAAAGCCGCGCTCCCCTCCACGGCTTCCCGCCCTTCTACCCAGCGTGCCCCGCGCCCTCAACGCCTCATGCCGGCGGTGCCCGCCTCGCTGAGGTAGCGGGGCCCAGAGCGAAGGGCTCTGCGCGAGCCGCCCGCCATGCTGCCTAGGGCCGCTCGGCTGCCCGGTGACGCGTGTTTGTAAACACTGCGAGGCCGGGGGCGGTGCCGGGAGCACGGGCCCCCCGCCCCGCGCTCCCGGCACCGCCCCAATGTCTCCTGCGAGGAAAAGCCGATTCGGGCAAAACTGAGGAAGGCTCTTAACGGGCTGGTCTCTGGGGATTATTTCACAGCGACGGCACCCTCCCTGCGTTCCTGCCGACGGCTGAGGTTAAGGCACGTTTGCTTGGATTGTAAAAAGCAGTTTTGTGAGGCGAGACCTTCACTTGCACGCGGTTCTGGGAGGCGAGTAGTTGACTCGCCCCAAACTGGAACGGAGCAGCCACAGTTGGTAACCGAAAAGATAAAAAGCATAGAATCCGAACGCCTCGGCTTGTTTGAAGCAACAGCAGAGGACGAAAATTGAAATGCACGCCTTAAATTGAAAGCATCCCATCCACCCTCAGAGGATAATTACTCACAAAGCAGCTCTAAATCCTGACACCACAAAAGGATTTTTAAAAGCCGCAGCAGCATTACTCTGCGTTAACTGGAAATGTGAAACTCCCATTACTCTGCCGTTCAAGCCTTACTGGACATACGATCTTTGCTAAATAAATAGCTAATTCATCTTCACTCCTATGTTTAAAATTTTAACACCTCGGAGAAAGTTGAACCTGATGACTCACTGACGGGTTTGCTTTGTTACCCGTTTCAAAAACATAATTCGACCACTATGAGGTCTAGAAGCATAATCAGAGAAACTGAACCTAACTAGTTGAAACACTTGCTGTACTTAATGGTGATCTTTAGTTACTGCTCCTAGTTAGAATCACATTTAAGCACAATTCTACTGTAAGATCTTAAGCCATTTTTCTGCTTGTTCATCCCATCTCTTTGCTTAATCAAGAGATGTGTAACAACTGTTTTAAGTAAACACTTTGAAGTACCTGTTAAAATGTACCCGAGACCAACTCACAGCCTCTCTATTTTTGCTGTCAGGGTCTGTCAGTCCTACAAACATCACAGTAGAAAGCATCTTCAATTCTTTGGCTTTCTAATTCCTTGAAAGCTCAGATTGTATACACTATTCCTATACATACGCAGCTGCACATATTTGAATGAAATGATGTAACCTTCCATTAACACTTAAAGAAGGCTGGCATTTCTCTTTGAGAGGCACAGCCCTGCTAGAGTCAAGTCACCACAATTGAACAATTGTTACTTGTTACTCTTATTTTTTGCACTCGCACATCACATACCTTTATGATATGGCATCATAAACAACCTTGAAACAAAAAACCAACCAACAAACAAAAGGCAGCAATTAAGCTGCCACGGTCCAGCTTATTTAGAGATGGTTTCAAGACATCTGAAGGAGGTAGCTGTGACAGTTCCACTGTGCATGGCAGATGCAAGTTCCACAAAACCAGTAACAGGAGTTGTAGTTTGGTTGGCAGGAAAAGCAGGTGAGTGGGAGTGGAAAGTGCAAGACAGGGTAGGCATATGACTAAATGATAAAATAATTCACATTAATCAAAAGCAGACAAGAATTACAGAAATGTGAATATGATAAGTGAAACATAACCACAGGCAAATTAAAACCAATACCATGAACTAATGAGCATCAGTAAGAAAAATATACTTTAAAATATTATTTTCATGACAGAGCATTCGAACTTAGATTTGTCATTTCAGAAGGAGAGAAATTAAGCTTTTATCAAAACAGGTTTGCATTTGGTTTGTTTGTTTTTTAAAAACAATGCCAGTTCCTCACCCAATAGAAAGACAGAAAGCAAAGAACAGTGAAAATTGTGCATTTTTGACTTCTCTGAGATATTCTTTACTCAGTCCTAAAGGATAACTACAGAACTAAGCAAAGTTGAGACAAGAGTTACTGAAATAACAATGTATGAAAACACTTATAAACACTAAGGCTAAGAAATTGCAATTGGCTTTGGTAGAGTGTTACCAAAATAATGGAACGAGGCAAAAGCAGTGAGAAGCTCACATTCCACAAACATATACTGTAAGATTCCTGTAAGACAGAAAATTGGCTGAGCTCAAAGCACATAAACAAAGAGCCTATAAGGAACAGGATGATAGCAGCAATATTTTTCATATCCGTATAAAGTATTTAGCATTATTATCTTTAGTTGTGTAGCCAAAGTCGGAACAACTTAAAATAGTAAATTTTCTATCCTTATTGGATGTCCTACTAGACAAGAACTACATTTCTTCTAGGAGAAAAAAAAAATACTAGGCTGGACTGATTATATTTGTGCAAGTCATGAGGTGTTCAAGCAACATCTGAAAGGCAAGGCAGGGATAACAAACACTTTTTGGCAGAAGAGACAGAAGCCTTTTGAAGATTGAGAGTCATCTTAGCATGTCTAGTGATACATAAAAGACAGCACTCAAAGAGTTGTTGAAATACCAATACCAAAATCCTTTTGACACTGGGAACAAGAAAAAAAAATGAAAACCAATTTACAAATAGAAAAGAATGTTGAGGCAGAAAGCTGTCACTTCTACATTTTCACCTGGGTCATAGATAATAACCACTTTTGAAATCAGTCCCTTGGGGGAAAAACAGCAATACATGAGAAAAATGGTTCCCTTCTGCAGATAAAATACCAACACACAGTCACTAAATTACCAAGATCAGGAGCTGAAAAATTAAGATGAGCCTCAGCAGTCACTGCAGAAGGTAGAGAGCAGCCAACCAACATGGCTGGGGTCAAAAAGCTACTGATGTTCAGAGAGTAATTACCGAGAGATCTCCAACAGACTAAAGAAATCTCTCCTCTGAGGACTCAAGTTCTTCAAAACCCATCTCCTCTACCTCAATTTATTTTGCTAATTGAATTAACCTGTGGTTAATTTGAGATGATAGCCTTGTCATGACAGGAATAAAGAGAAGTGACACCACCACCTTGAGGGTCAACATTTGCAGCCAGATGAGTTCCCATACTCGGTTTACCACATGGACTCAAAGTTCTGTGCTACTAGAGGGAAAGGCCATGGTGAGACACAGATGAATGCCCAGGAGAGAAGGGGACCAGCAGCTGTGCAAGCTGAAACACGAGCCCTGGCCTTCCCTCACAAACACCCAGCAGAGCCCCCTGTATTCCGTTACCCTGAATAGACAACCTTGCAGTGAGCATACAGTCTTGGTATGAAAAGCTTACAGGAACACTATGCACATTCACTGGAGCATTTTTAGACTTTGATTAGGGATCTTCTTCTGGCCATGGGTTGTGGAAGCTATCGGGGCAGGGAGAGGACTACAGGGACAGTAAAATAAACAGAAATGCAAAACAGTAATTCAAGATGAATCTGACATTCTGGATCCTACTTCCTATTAACAACATTCCACATTTCTGCAAAATATTTGGGAGATTTTCAGAACTCAGCTATACAAAGCCCTAAGTAACCTGGTCCAAACCTGAAGTCAGCCCTACTTTCAGGAGAAGATTGGATAAGATGCCCTTCAGAGGCCCTTCTCCACCCTGTTAATGTTTTTATAAAATAGAGAGTGGGAGTGTGTATACACAGACACAGCCACTCACATATCTGCCCTCTTTTTTGATACTCTAACTGGTCTATAGATAAAACTGAGTGCTGCCTGTAAAGCAAGTTACAGACATCACTGCATGGTAGACCGATTTCGATATCTTCAATACCCACCAGTTTTACATTTATACACAAGTACAGAATAAAGTGTTACTTTATGACCTAAGTGAAGCGGTGAAGATGCAAGACTTCTGAGATTAGATAGAGCTGATGTATATATACAAGAAGTGTCCCAGCTCTATGAAAACAGAATCCTCACTTCCCAGAGTGTTGACTTTGTAGAGGTGAGGAATCTCTCTGGAATTTTAAAGGGATGAAATATTAATTGCTTCTGCTGAGACATTGGAAAAGAGAGGAAGCGGGCATGTCCCAAGACAGGAACCACCCAAACCACAATAAACACTCAGGTTCATCATTCCTCTCTAACTCATTTACACATCTCAAACTGAAACTCCAGTACTCCTACCTTCAGAATTCCTGCTTTGATGCCTTTTCCCTTCTGCCATCCACTGATCAGTATTTTCAGCAGTGACTCATGAGTCAGAAGACTCTGCTTAACATGACACTGTTGAAACTCATTTGAGGTGCCTTGATTTAGAAGCCCAAAAGACATGTAACTAAGAACAGACACAGAACATGAAAACTTCTTGAAGAAGTAAAACCAAGTTTCATCACACTTATGATCATATTTCATACTATCCAATCTTTCTTACAGACAAGAAATCAAGTCTCCTATTTTACCACAAGATAAAAATAGAAGAGAAGCAACTTGAACAAGATGATCTATGAAGCCTGAAAAATTCAGAATGAAACCAGATTCCTGCATCCCTGTTAAATTCTTACATAATGTGTCTAGATGCAGCCTTCCATTTTTTCCTGAACCTGGCTGATTAAGCCTGGTATGATTAAACCTTAGAGACTGGCATTCAGAATAAGACAAAGGCAAAAACGTTAAACAGCCATGCTAAATGGTGAGCAAACAGGGCATTAAAACAGTCGTTTTCTACTCCAGGCTGTCTCACCTCAGTTTTACCACCCCACCCCCAAAGTGGTGTCTCTACCAAGCTACTCCTTTCACCAAGAAAGCTGTAAGAGCTGTCTTAAAACATTTTTCCCCCTCACATTTTGTAGGGTTTTTTACTACAAGAGTAAGTCAGAATATAGAACAGGCCACCATTCCCAAACAAAATACTTAACGTTTTCATGTAATAAGTTAACTGAGCTAAGAGCACAATCACAATTACTGTGATTTTAGAAAAATAGCTTTTTTAAAGACAAACCCAAACAATATGAAGCTAGCAATATGAAAACTGGTGCACGCTAACCTAAGACTATGAAGAAAAATTCCTTATTTTCATGTTACTTGTGTCAGAAACCTACACTCAGTATTGCCAAGAAACCAACTATTTTGTTTGGAGTAACTGTATGTGTATGTTCTTAACGTATCATTGGAGCAACGGCATAAACAATTGTTAGAGATTTAACTCTGACATTTGAACATACTCAAGTTCAGCAATTCCCATAGACCCACAGGTGCAGAAAAACTTACTCAGCTGTCTTGACACAAGCACAGCCACTACTCTTTGGCATATTCTTGGCAAAGCAAAAATCTTGAATCTTGTTTCAAAATCATTATCATTCACCAGTTTGCAAAATTTACTGGAAAATGCTAATATTCTACTCTACATAAGTCACATATTCAAAAGCTGTTGATATAACAGCCAAAATACATAATCCATGTGTATTACAACTACAAAAGGGAAGCTTTAAAAATTCTACATTTCTGACTTTTCTGCTCTGTGAAGTGCTAGTCTAATGGGAACGTTAATATGCCTGAATCATCCTACATTCAAGTACTATGAACCAGAATAATCATTCTAGCAGTCATTTCATGAAGTGAGTGAACCTCGAAGCATCATCCATTTGCAGAATTAGTTTGCTTCCATGACAGTTAAGTTGTTTGTGTATTTCCAGTATGCATCTATAAAAGCACAGGGACTAGGCTGAAGAGGCAGACAAGATGGTGCTCCAGTGCCACAGAAAGGCAGAGCTCCTTACTGAAATAACCTACTGCAGTTGCAGTCCTCTGCTGATCTTGTAGACTTTGGAGGAAAATGTAACTGATTGCACTGAAGGCTGAGTCCTCTTCCTTTTTCACAGTGCTGACAGTGACAATAGAAAATCTGAGAGCACTGAAAGACACTTCCCTGAGAACTAGTGTCACTAGTCACTTGTTCTGTGAGCCAAGCTGAGTCATTTACATGAATGACTGCTTGGTAGTCAAAATGAAATTGAACAGCACAGAGCAACGAGAACACAAAGACATGGGAAATGGCATTTTCATTTTGAGAAAGCTTCATCAAATGATCTTCTCTGTTTAGGAAAAAAAAAAAAAAAGAAAAAAAAAACCCCCACCAAACAAAAAAAAAAGCAGCTATCTGTGCAACATTTGGCAAAAGATAAATTGTTAATAAGGCAACACTGAATTTGTATACGTCAAAAACAACAAAAGAGTCTTTGAGAGCAGCGGTTTCTTATAGCAGGTGAAGTAGCTAATTAAAAAAATGGATTTTGAGTATAATGACCTAATTAGGGGAATTCCTCCAGAGAGAGAGAGAGAGGCTGGTCTAATGTAAGTGGATGGGAAAACCCAGTTGGTTGAATACTGTAAGATCAAGATCTGAAAGCATATGGTTAAAGAAAGAAAGGGAAAAAAAAGGAGGAAAAAAAAAATCCCAAAACCAAACAACCAAGCCATAAAAAGAGAGAGAGAGAGTGAGCAAAAAAAAAACCCAAACAAGAATCAGAAGTCTGGGAGTTCCTGCCCTTCTGACAAACACATATTGAATACACTCAAACTAATTTCAGTTTCTCAGAAACTTTCCAGGATTAGTCATACTTAGTAACTACAAAACAAATTCAGAACTGCCAGCACTATTCTGTTGAACTTCAGTTACTGAATGTGCTCCACACTTACTTCATCTTTGTTACAGAGGATAATAATTAAGAGGAATCAGCTTTCCTAGTATCAAAACCCAAAGCAAAGGATTTAATTACTCAGTAACAACTATTTAAACCACATGGTATCTGATCTTCATGACTCATTTCTCAGAATGCACAGACACAACACACTGTACAGTCCAGTATTTGTACCCATAATTTTTCAGTGCATCAATAAATGGCAAGAATATCTCCCAGTAGCTGAGATATGTTAACTTTGCTCTCTCAGAAAAGTCATTCCCTAAGAAAAGCCATTCCAAGAAACATGTTCAAGATGAAAGCTTGATGCTGAAACTGCTACAAGAATGCCATTTCTCTTTTAACCCTTTGAGTTTTAAATAGAATGTGAGGAATTTTTTCATTAACACAACCTACAGAAAGTTAATACATTCTGAACAAGCTTGAGCAATACCTATTAACCATTTGGCTTGTTGTCTCTTGCTGCCCTTCAGCGAACTACATACAGGCTCTCACAGTGAAATAATCCGCTCCACACACTTTATTAATGTTAACATCACGCAGTAAAACTTTAGATAATTAAATTTAATGTACTGTCCAATGAGTAACATGGAATTTCCTACTACAGCTTACAGTATTTCATTATAGCTCACAACACCCTCACAGCAAAATCAAAATGGACCGAAAACTGCCCCAGTATTGTTATGCAAGAGCTTGATTTTCTTCTTGCTCGTCACCCTGAAAAGCAACACAACAGCAGTTAAAATAGGACATTTTAGTATCTAAATATGAAGTATGTTTGCATGGTTTTGCAAAGTACATCCAGGCAAATACATTCCCTTCATATCATCTCCTAACTTTTAAATAATGAAAAATATTACAGCAATTCCATTTATGCTTTTGTATATGCAATATTTGTCACTAGACCAACATCTTAGGGTTTTATGGTGTGTATACATAAATTCCACTGTAGCGAAATGCAGATTTAGCATTACAACAAAGTCAATTATTTAATTGTCTTAGACTAATCACTCCATCTTGATCCTCTGTAAGAAAAAGCTTTCAAGTTCCATCAGTGAAATAAGCACAGATTGTAGTTTGTTTGGAGATGCAAGTGTCTTTTTTTAAATTAAAACCAAACAATGAACACTAAAGACCAAAACCAGTACGTGCAGAAGCTTTTAGTTCAATTAAGAATGGTTATTTTACACTTTGGCCAGACTTAGATTCTGAATGCAGACTACTCAAAACAAAGCATCAAAAAAAATCAATGTGTTGGTAGAGCACAGGAAGATGTCCTGCTAAGCAGGTCATTTTATCAGTTTGCTTTCTCTTTCTCCCTTTTCTTTTTTAGATGTAATTTAAGTTTTACTTTCCTCCTTGCTAACTCCTCAGCTCTTTAGACTGGTAGCATGCTAATTCTTCAGCATGAACAGCTTGCTGGACTTCCTGAAGATTGTTTATTTTCTTTCCAAATTAAGAGAATTACATTTTACAACTGCCTTGTCTGGACAGTCAGTCTACAGCTTTCAGACAAAAGATTACTTAAGATAAAGAGAAATTCTGCAATACAGACTCTTGCAAGATCTCATGATTATGAGAAAAGCTGTGTAGCAAAAATCGTTACAAAAGGAGCTGCCACTACCATTTTAGGAGACACAGGAACTGAACTATCTTCAAAGATGGGGCTTCCCAGCTCATCATTTAGTACTGACTGAGAGCAATTAATCCTACAGGTTTCAATCTTCCTCATCAAACTGCCATGACACTTTCAAATATTTATTTTGTAATTTTATAGTGGTTTTTTTTTGGTCTCTGATCACCAAGAAATGAAAAAGTTAAATTCCATACTCAAACCCAGGAAACTCAGTGTTATCATGCGAATCAGTCACATTAAAAAACAGTAAAGGGGTTTAAGAATCTGTCAATCAGATCCCACAAAGCTTCTTCAAAAAAACCCTAGTCACTACTTTGACTCTTAAAGTCAGAGTAATTAACAAACATAGAATTAAAAAAAAAAAAAAAAAAAAGGTTTTCATCTGTTTTGGCAGTTTTGTTCTTGTTACATGTACAACACAAAACCAATTCTAATCCAGCTTGGTGAGTATTCTAAATGATAAACTTGGAAGTCAGTGACAGGAGTATTACAGAAGAACTGAACATCCTGAGGAACTAACTGGACATGGTTCAGTGATACTTCCTGTTGGCTATGCCCTGATAACAATACATTAAATCAGATTTCCATACTTTTCTTTTGGTGTTGTTTCAACATTTCAACTCTTCACCAGAGCCAGAACTCAAGAAAACATACCACTTCATCTGGCAAGCACCTTAAAATTCCTCCTACTTAACTCCTTCACTGTTGCTCCATCAACTTAATTCTCTACAACAGCAACCTCTGAAAGCTAACATGGTCAGGCAAGACTCCAAACCCAGGACAGAAACTAAACATGGAAGGCACCGCTGAAATAGGCAAGTTCAAGTGTTCTTGCTCCATTATTTTTGATATTTTCATTTCCTACCAGTATTTAGCCAACCTAACAATAGACTAGATAGTAAAAAGCCTAGAATACAACAGCTGCTCTATGACTATTAATGCAGAATTTGTTAATAAAACACCTTCAACAAGACCTTGTTCTCTTCCTGGCCCTCATGTAAAAGCACAGAATGAGAAGATGTCTCTGCAAGACCCAAAACAGCAACAAAAAAACATGACACCCAAATGCCTGGAAAGCAGGAAATACCTGCCTTCATCTCCACCCTTCAAAAGGAAGTGTTGTACCACACCTTAGGAAAAAAAAAAAATAGAAAGAGAAACATTAACATAACCACTGTTCCTTTCTGGAGGAACACCACTATTTTCTACAACACTTAAGAATGTTGCCCATCCACCTGAAAACACTGAGTTTGTAACCGAGTGTGTTTCGCTTTTATGACCCAACTTCCACTATCAACATGACCTCAGTCAAATCACTTGACCACTGTATGGACAGCCCACAGCTAACAAGAATCCCTCAATAGCATCACTCAACTTCACTGCTCACACAGCGAAACACAAAACATTTATCTTCTTCATAGAGACTATACAACTACCCCTAGTAGATAAATATTCCCTAGAATAGCACAGCATGCCTTATGATGTCTGTTCAATTAATCTTTTTTTTCTCCAGATCTTTTTATTCTTAGACATTTGTAATTCTTTAGCTTTACAAAATGATCACTGCATACCTGCCTGATCGTTTGTCCAGCATTTACCATATCTGGTGTGATTTAGCATTTTCACATAAGTATCCTGAAACTTACATTCACCTAACCCTCTAACAAAGTTTCCTCATACCAAATAACTTTTCACACAGCTGTTTCTCACATCTCTGGAGGCTGAAAGAAGCAATCAATTAAGCACAAACCCTCTGTCTCACCTGTATCAAATCACTCCCAGGAATTCAATTATTGATGTACTCCGAACTAAAATGGTATCTGCTAGAGACAAATGCTATTTTGAAGAATGCACTTGGGTGTGTCAGCTTCATCAGCACTGGTATTTATTTCCTCCTGACTTAGCTTCCAAGAATTCTTCTGTGCCAGAAAATTGCATTCAGAACCCCAACTTATTCACCTACTAAAATCAAAAGTAAGAAGAATTAGGAAAGTTGCCAAGTAAAATTAGAGTGGAATCAGACAGACATGCTACATGTGTTACGTACTTGACCATATTAGCGAGGGGTTTGGACACACCATGCAATGCCAGTGTAATGTCCTAGGCTCTCAGAGTCCCCCTGCACACATTAAAAGATACATTTTTTTTAAAGGTCAGATAACCAAGACATGGATGAAATTACAATTATTCAGTAACACTGATGTGGATAATTGAGACCTAAAGAAAGAGTAATGGACAAGCATACCTATTTGAGGCTCCTCTGATCTCAACCGTGCATGTCTCAGTTAGTGATGACACTGCAGTAAAAGAAACCAGCAGGCGACTGGTGGTGTGGTTGCCTCGTTGAGCATGGCTCTATTTTGGATAGGTTAACATGTCACTTTGTAAGTAACATCACTCAGTCAGCAATGGAACATTTTTCTTTTGAGAAAGGTTACAGCACATGCACTTGCCTGGAAACTGCACTACTGAACAAATCTGCTTAACAAGCAACTAGGATACACAAAGAGTCCTAACTATTTTCTTGTTCTGCTCATGAATCTCATGTACAATTAAGGCAGGCAGTCACTGAACAAGCAGGTTTGCTGTATGTACTATGAAAAGTCTTCACAGATTTTGCCTCAAAAGGCCTGGACCAACCATGAAGTACTACACCTTTTTAAGATAACAAATAGGAACATGAATGGCATGAGTTTCTAATAAACAAAATTGAATGTGATAATAAAGTTAATACAAAATATTTTCAAATGTAAAACATGCCAGAAAACACATAGTATCACTAACGTGTCATCTGTCTGCGTGGACAAGCAGTCATGTGGCATCTCTCTCTCTTCTTTCACACTCACAGTTCTCGCATTTCTGAGTTCAAAACAAGTAGATTCTTCAGGCAACTGGTCATTGCTGCCACACCTGCAAATACAACCCCATCTATTAATGGAAATATTTTTTCCTGAAACAAAAAGCTTTGCTGTTTTGTCTGTATTCCATCTAGATACGTATTATGTGCTCAACAATGCAAACAACAAACAAAGACAACCTGATCTAGTGTGAGGTGTCCCTGCCAATGGCAGGGGTGTTGGAACTGGATGATCTTTGAGGTCCCTTCCAACTCTGACAGTTCTGTGATTCTGTGTGGCATAAGCTATTCTACAAAGGATATTAAAAAACTCTTCCATTTTAATAACGTTAGCTGTATACTTTCCTCTTTCTCATCTAACTTCTGCCCCATTTAAAAAAAAGTCAGCTATAGTCTTTCAAGTACTGTCAAGAAAAACATTTCCTCTGCCTTTCACATATGAGTAGAGTACACTACTAACGTTCCATCAGCTGCTATCAGAGAAGTGCTGTCTGATAGCGCTTGCTCTTCTTTCACAGTAATTCTTCTCACACCCTCAGGGAGGGCATGGATTGGAGCTTTTAACAAGGGGTTGTAGCTGTCATACCTAGAAAGAAAATCCACAGTCGGTATGAAAACCAAGAATTATTTACTTGTTATTACTGAACAGAGGAGTATTGTGTCAGTCTACTCACAAGTCCAGTAAGAACCCTGCAACTTCTGCATCGTTTCTAAAATCCAGCTTTTCCTTCAGTGTCAACCATCGGGCAATATGATTTCCCACATAAATCCGTGTTTTCCCTCTTCTTCTATCAAGGCTTTGCTTTCTCTTCTTCTTTTCCAAAAGAGACAACACTGGGGGCCTTCCACATCTCTTTGTTGGTACTGACATTATAAGCCTAGAAATAAAAGAAAGGCTGTTTAGTGTGCCGTAGCTCTGAGCAGCTGACAATACCTCATCAGACAGACACCCAGTGCCAAACACAGTAAGCCTTTCACTCCCGTAAAGTTAAGGGCCTAAACCGCCATAAACCAAAGCGGCTCCCAGGAGCTGCCACACCGCTAGCCGAGGAGTCAGAGTTCCCGCCCGCGCTCCGCGACTGCCTGTCATCCTCTTTCCCACCTCACCAGGAGGCGGCTGGGAACGCGGCCCTTGGCAGTCGGGCCACGGTGACGGACCACGCCCCTGAGGGGGACACCCCCGAGCCGCCGCTGTTCTCTGGGCTCCTGCCATGGCAGCGCCCCGTCGCCCCCTCAGCCGCGCGGGAAAGCCGCGAGGGTCGCTCGGTCGGTCACTCACTCACTCACTCACCCACCCACCGCTCCGCAGCCCCGCCGCCACACCGGAGATAAACACAGAACACGTGACCGGCGCGGACGGCGCGCGATGATGACGCGTGGCTCACCGAAGGCGCGGCCGCTTGGGATGCACCGGCGGGTCCAGCGGAGGCTGTGTTCGTGCTCCTATACGGCACCGGCTGCCGCTTCCCAGGCAGAAGGGGACTCTAGTAAAAGCGGCTTCGCAGCGCGCTCACCCCCTCACGAATGGCCTACCGCTAGTTGGGTTAATCCGCGTCGTGCGCCCCGCGCGGGCTTTGCCCCCCCCCCGTTGTCTCACACCCCAGCTACCCCCGTGTACCTCCGCAGCAGCAGCCGCGGGATGGTCCCTTCCTTGGTGTGTGACAAGGTGTCAGTGACGCCTGTGTGTGGAAGTCGAGAACCAGTTGTAAGGCGACTCGGTAAAAGCTTTGTTTAAACGTTACACACAATGCAGTTAACTACCGTCACATCTACTGAGAGAAACCCGGAGGAACTGAGGTAAAAACTGCTACCTGCAGGTCACTGCACCTGAGAGGAAACAGGTAACTACATTTTTAGACTATTCATTTAATAGCAAACTTAAGTAAATATCTTGCAAACACTTTTTCCAAGCAACAATTCCCGGTATGAATTGTAAAGATTCTGTTATTTTCTCCTCTGAGAGGCCAGATTGAGAGACAAAACTAGAATCTTCCTCTGAAAAGCAGAAAATGTTTGAAGTTTGATGTACCTGTTGAAAGGAAAATACTTAATCACTGGCACGAGGCAAAATAAAATGCAACTTAAATTTGGAATGCATGTTGTCACAAGGTTTTATGTTGCTGTACACAGCATGGATTCTACCAGCTCCTTGGCGACTCCACACTGCTTGCATACACTGCAGTTTAAAATAAATGGCTAAAACCACAGACCAAGCTAGCAATATTTATGGATAATTTTATCTAAACAAGGAGAGGCTCACAGTAACAAGTCAAACAAGTTAGCTCAAGAATAGTAGATGACTGGAGGCTTACTAGAAATACTTATTTGCATCTGCTGAATCAGCCAAGTAACCAGACAAAAATCTTTTGTTAGGTTTCTGCTCAACATTTATGTGTAACTTGAACATAAAGAACAAAAGAAAGAAAGAAAACCAAATTATAATGCATTCTCCTGCGAGTTACTAAATGTTTTAAAATAATTAATGTAGAATAATTCCAGCTTTTCCCAAGCTAGCACAAATTCTCAAGTGATTCATATATATAAAGATAATACCTTGTAGTTTACCTTTTTCATTCAAGTATGTGATAGTTCAATCAGTATCACCGTTAGTTCTGTAAAATACATACTTGGTGATAGTTTCCCATTAAATATGACTACTTAGAAGGCTCTTTATGCTTCTGATTATCTTCATATATATATTTTGTATAAGCAGATTCACATCCAAATAATGGAACTGTGTGAACCATTAAAAGCTGTGTGTTTCTAAGTTACTGTGATCTTGAAATCACAAAGCTGCTGGGGGAAGCAAGGCAGTACTAACATTTACTTCTACCAAGTCAGTACGAAACAAAAGCAAATAGCAGCAACTTGCCTTTTATGCTTAATAAGTTAAGCAAACTACTGATGTTATGTGTGCTAGTAAAAATAGCATTTTAAAATGAAGGAGCATGTCTGTGTTCTCAATAATGCATTAATAGATAAAAAAAATCAGAGCTTTTCAGTTAATGTATTTTCTGGTTTGGTGGCTTTTTTTCCTGCTCTTCTCATTAAGGGAGTCTGCTAGCTAGTATTGATTTCTCCTGCCTCAGCTGATTTTGGCTGTGTGGCAGACACAACAAAGGACTGTTTTTAACCCCACCAATATTTATATTAATGTTGATTTTTATCATTTAAGATGCCCACCTCAGTAAGTTTAATATTTTGTCCCTGAACTGTTTCCCCCAAGTCCTTTAATAACCATACATTCTTTGTACAAGGAAGTGCAGGTTATAAAGCAGCAGCAGCTGCCACTTAGGAATGAAATCTGAAAGCCAGTACCCTAGACTCAGCAAAGGTTAAGGTTCATTTTCCTCCACAGCAATGCAAAGAAATGTAAGCGAGGGCACCAGGTGCAGCAATGCTGCCTCCTCTTGAACAGGAAAGAATTTCAAAGGTTTAAATAGCTCATAGTAGTCTCTCTACATTACTTCAACTACTCTCTCCTCATCAACTTCTCACTGAAAATCCTGGCTATACTATCACCGTTCTGCTGATAAGGATTTTTATGGTGCTTCATTAGTTTCCAGAGCAAATATCTTATCTTTGACCTCCTGCATATTTAGCTTCCAGAGGTAATTATAGCAGTAACGTACCTTACAAACTTACCAAGCCTGCTGTCTCCCAAAGCATGTGATTTTTCAATATAAAATGCCCTAAGTTGCTACAAGAGCAAACAGTAAACCCAGCAATATTCTTAAACATCCCCTTTATTTCAGGTTTTATGTATGTATGTATTTTATGTATTTGAGAGATGGGATTGAGAAACTGCTGCCTGAAAATGCCAATGCAGACTTCTTCACATAATAAGTAATTAGTCTATGTAGTAGAGTAAAAACCACAGGGAGACCAAGTTTATCTAGCTAAGCAGCCTGTTTCCAGAATGCATGAGGATGCTTGATCCTCTGTGTGGTATATTCTCCCAGTTGCTGGTTATCAGGGATTTAAGGACTTTGAAGACAAGGGGGTGAATCTGTTATGTTAAGCAGGCATAGAAAGACCTATACTCCATGAACTGAATCCTTTTTAGTCCTCACTGCAGTGATTCTTCTCTTTGCTCTTTCAGCTATTTCTTACAAAAGTATTATTCCTAGACAAAAGTAATTTATGGCACGAGCACACAGTCAAACATTTTCATGTTCCAGTGCAATACTGATATCCCATTAAGCAGTACAGCACAGCAGTGGTACTAATTATCCCCCAACAAAGACCAACTCTCTCACCATCAATAGCTTTAACCTGTTTCCCTTCCAGCCTGAAACAGAATCAATGGCAGCTATTTAATAAAGAGAGCTAAGAATAAAGTTGAAACCTACAACTTTCATCACCATACAGTTAATTCCAGCAAGAGTCTTTGCTTGTGTAAACCCTTTAGAACACTCCAATTTCTTAAGAACAGTATGAGAACAAAAAAAGAGAAAAAGACTGACACAAAGGTTTAAGGTGTAAACTTTCAGAAAGCAAGCTTATTTTCAAATGGTTCCCACTGTCAGTTGGGCTTCATGATACAAGACAGGAACTGCAATATCTTAAAATATTTTAAGAAAACATAGCTGTACAGAAAGGGAGCAAGACCTGCATTCTCAGTGCATATTGATCAGTGTAAACTTAAAAGTAAAATTTACTACATTTATTGATCATTGCTGAGGATGATTCATCACATTTAAATTCTTTCACACATGCCTCTTATCTGTCATCTAAGTTATCCTATCTGCAAAGAATAGCCATTTTTATATTAAAAGCAAC